>NC_053040.3:116568412-117918412 GCF_002575655.3 Aegilops tauschii subsp. strangulata
AAGAGTGGAGAGTTGGGGTGCTAACTTTCCCAAAAGTCATCATTCATCACTGGTGTGGTACAGACAATGTCCACGTCTTCATCTTCTATTTCTTCAACGCCGTCCTCTTCAGCAGTAAACTGAGGCATAGGAGAGGAAACAGCTAGAGTTGAAGGGATTTCATCCACTTCAATTTCTTCATCCATCTGCTCTGACGAAGCAGCAGAAGGATTTTCTTCATCAGATCCGCTAGGGATCACATATTCTTCATCAAAAGGAACAAGGTCCTTTGATGGCATGGTTGAGATCGGAACAACATCAATGGGGTTTGCAACTGAGCTGGTCAATTTCTTCATCTTCTTCAGAGCTGAAGAATCTGATGAAGCTGATGCTTTCCTTTTCTTCACTGTTGCACACTCTGCAGCCTTGGTCTTCTTCACATCTGATGCAGATGGAAGAATTGGAGTTGGGGTAGGCGCATGAGGAGTAGAGGAATGTGGTTGATTTTCTTCAGGCACAACTGATGCAGTTGCCCTGACCTCTTCATTTTCTTCAGGCGCACCACTAGTGGATGCCCTGTCAATTTCATCAGCGGCTGGAATGCAGTCATCAGCCCTAGAACTCACATTTTCTTCAGCAGCCTGAATGTCATCAGCGGTGCTCGCATGTTCTTCAGTTGGCTGAGCAGATGCTTCAGCCTGAGTAATTTCTTGTTGTGATGGGGCTGCAACATTGGAGGTGAACTTCTCAGTCAGTTTAACAAACCTGACCTTGGCTCCTTGCCAATCAGCATAGTAAGCATTGAAATCATCGCTGAGGACTTTGATTTCAGACTGGATCTTCACAAGATCATCAGTTGTCATAGAGACAACGTTGTTCTTCAGGAATTTTTCCTTCCTGTACTGCGCTTTCTTGATCTGCCTGGCCTTCTCAAATTTCCATTTCTCTTCTTGGATGAAGGCAGTCAGCATATGATTTTGCCCAGGAGTCAGCTTGAAGTCAGGCATAGGAGTGTTTGGGTCCTTGTGCCAGAGATCAATGTAATCGAGGATCAACTTTGGATCCAAAAGCAGAGGCACATTTGTGCCCTTGGCTCTAGCGGCCCTGACTTGCCTATTCTGATGATTTCAGCAAGTTCTTCATCATCAGCTTCGTCTTCTTCAGACGGCACTTGGAAGGCGACCTGCCTCTTGTGAGGACTTGGGCGAGAACCTCGTCCAGCAGTGGTCTTTGTCTTCAGCAAAGAGGGTCCTGTTGAAGAATTTGGAGCAGCTGAGGAACTAGCTGAAGCTCCTGAGGCAATAGAGATGCCTGTAGTCCTTTGGCACATGGCAAGATGCACAGGTGCCGAGGATTTGGTCGGAGCAGCTGAGGACTTATGCGGAGGAGCTGAGGATTTTGGAGGAGCAGTAGCAGCGTGAGGAATTGGCCGTGAGGGCTTTGAGGATTCTGGCCGTAAGGGCATTGCTGAGGAACTTGGCCTTGAGGGCATTGAAGGTGAAGCACTTGGCTTACGCGCAGGCTTCTTTGCCATGGATTTCTTCGGCTTGACAGAGGCCTCAGCGGCAGCAGCAGCAGCAGCAGAGTCTTCATTGAATTTCCTCACTGCTTCTCTGGCTTGTCTAGCCAGCTTGGCCTGGCGCTTGGCCCATTCATCAGGATAATCCTCACCACGCTTGAGGCTGGTGAGATCAGCTTCTTGGCCAGGTGCCAACGGAGGTCTTGGGCATGGAGGATTGAGTGCGAATTTCTTCATGTACTTGGGAGTCACATACCTGTACTCCCTCCACTCTCTTGCCCATCACCTCTCTATCTTCTGAATGCGCACCTTGCGCTGATTTTTATCTTCCTCAGGGGGTGTGCAATACCCGGCATAGATGTCCTCAGGGATTTCAAATGCAGTGTTGACCTCAGGCCTCTTTCCTCCTTTTTGTGGCTTCTTTCCATCAGCCATTTTCTTCAGATGAGGAATTTGAACAATTGAATTCTCGGAAGAAGTATGCAACTTTTCTTCAAGGAACGCTGCAAATGAGTTAAGTTGATGAGAACCTAGAGATTCAGCAGCGGACATGAGTACCTGTGAACAGAGTATAGTTGTGAGGAATTTGGAGAGGTCATATGCGTTCTCAGATGGTTTTTCAAAAATAACAAGTTTGAGGAATTTGACCAGATGAGTCTTGAAGAATTTCACTAAGCGTTCTTTGTCTTAGGTTCCAGAGTTGTATAGATCGAAGATCCACACAATTGAGGAATCTTGAAGAAAAATTATTGCTTAGAGAAACGAATCAAGAACAGATGACATGTGAGGTGTTTAGTGTGTGAAGAATTTGAAGAATAAACACCTATGAAGATTTTGTAGAAATCATTTGAATCAAAGAGGGCAGTAAAAGTAACTTTTAATCACCCTGAACGAAGAACACGACGAACTGAGATGTGGAGATGTGAAGTTCGTCAGTGCAGATCTTCCACACCCTAACTTGGCGGAGGAAGACAGCTACGGCGGCGGCGGAGTGAAGATTTCCGCGCCGGCGCGAGTACGGCAGCGACGAGGTCGAGGCAGTGAAGCTCTTCCTCACCGGCGACGATGAAGTAGCGGTGGCGCTAGGTTTTGAGAAGCTCGAGCTGGAAAGAGGTCGAGCGGAGTAAAGGAAGTGAGGAAGGGGAGAGGGGGTATTTATAGCCACGGTGAAAAACTGTTCACCCGAAGATTTTGGACGAACGTGCCCCTGACCCTTCTCATTCACTTGACATGTGTCACCCACGTACTGAGAAGTGGAGATCGTGTTAGATCGTGGGTGAATAGATAAGTATTTCGTGGGATGCGGAACGGTTTGAGCGGTAAGACCGAAAATTTGGATAAGATAAGTTAAAAGTTCCGTTCGCAAACTCTTCAGCTGACAAGGACACAGTGAAGATTTTGAACGAGTTTCAAATAGAACGCACATGAAGAATTTGTGAAAAGATTGGGTTGAGTTTAGCATAGAGGGGGAAGGGTCCGAGCACATTCACTTAGCAGAAAAAGCAACTTGAAGAATTAGCCATAAGTGAATGCTGTAGAGGACATAAACTCATATATATATATATATATATATATATATATATCCAATGAAGAAAAACGACGGAGAAGGTGAAGACAATGCAAAGTTGAAGAACATGAACAACTGAGGAATTTCAAAAACTGAGGAAAAACTCAAATTGAAGATTTTTAACTTTTGTGGTGGTGTGACCCGCCGTATAAGAATGATGATTTCAGACACCGTGTACAATTGTCGTAGGGCTCTGGGAATCAAATTCTTCATTAATTTCTTCACACTTAAAGTGTTATTCTTCATTGATTGAAGAAAAACGTTTCTTCATGTGTTACACATCTAAGTCATCAATTTTGCATAAGTGTTAGGATGAGTGTCCTTTTCAAAGAACATTCGAAGATTCTAAGATATTTAGCTCACACCGCAACTTGCTAAATCTCTTCTCATCCAAGGGCTTTGTGAAAATATCGGCTAGCTGTTCTTCAGTCTTCACATGCTCAATAGAAATGTCACCCTTCAACACATGATCACGAAGAAAATGATGACGAATATGAATGTGCTTTGTCTTCGAGTGCCGAACTGGGTTGTGAGCAATCTTGATGGCACTCTCATTGTCACAGAAGAGAGGCACATTCTTCACGTTGACGCCGTAATCCTTGAGAGTTTGCTTCATCCACAGCAATTGAGCACAACAAGAACCAGCAGCAATGTAGTCAGCTTCAGCAGTAGACAGTGATACGCAGTTCTGTTTCTTCGAGGACCAACAGACCAAAGATCGTCCGAGGAAATGACATGTACCAGATGTTGACTTGCGGTCCACACGATCACCAGCATAGTCAGAGTCAGAATATCCAATGAGATCAAAAGCCGAGCATTTGGGGTACCATAATCGAAGTGTTGGTGTGTGAGCTAGATATCGAAGAATATGCTTCACAGCCTTATGGTGTGATTCCTTCGGTGTAGCTTGAAAACAGGCACACATGCAAACACTAAGCATAATATCTGGCCTAGATGCACATAAATACAATAAAGAACCAATCATGGAGCGGTATACCTTTTGATCGAAGTCAATACCATTTTCATCCGTGCACAGATGGCCATTTGTGGGCATCGGAATTTTGACGCCTTTGCAATCTTGCATGCCGAATTTCCTCAGTACATCCTTGAGGTATTTCTCCTGAGATATGAATATGCCATTGCGTTGTTGACGAATTTGAAGACCTAAGAAGAATTTCAATTCTCCCATCATAGACATTTGATATTCTTCACTCATCATATAGGCAAATTCATCACATGCCCGAGGGGCCTGCTTGAGGCCATAGAGGGCCTTATTGAGTCTGAAGACTTTGTCAGGATGCTTTGGATCTTCAAAACCTGGGGGTTGAGCAATATATACTTCTTCCTCAAGCTTACCATTGAGGAATGCACTTTTCACATCCATTTGATATAAAGTGATATCATGATGGTTAGCATAAGCAAGTAATATGCGAATAGCATCAAGTCTAGCAACAGGTGCAAAAGTTTCACGAAATCAATTCCTTCAACCTGTGTGTAGCCTTAAGCTACAAGCTGTGCCTTATTCCTCACCACAAGGCCATTTTCATCTTGCTTGTTGCGGTAGATCCACTTTGTGCCAATGATATTGTGCCTGCGAGGATCTGGACGTTTGACCAGTTCCCAGACGTTGTTGAGCTCGAATTGATGTAATTCTTCTTGCATGGCCTGAATCCACTCAGGCTCCAGAAATGCCTCATCTACCTTAGTGGGCTCTGTGATAGAGACAAAAGCATAGTGCCCACAAAAGTTAGATAAATGTGAAGCTTTTGAGCGTGTGAGAGGACCTGGTGCTTCAATGTCATCGATGATCTTTTCAACTTGCACTTCTTTTGCAACGCGAGGATGAGTTGGTTGTTGTTGAGGAATTTGATCAGCATTTTCTTCAGCATTTTCTTCAGGTGCATTAGCTCGACGTTCTTCACGTTCTAGAATGAATTCTTCAGCAGATTCTTCGGTAGGAATGACATCCTCAGTAGCCTTGAACTTGATAGTTTCCTCAGGTGCTGGTTCATCTATCACAGAGGGTAGGTGCTCTCTTTGCGAGCCATTAGTTTCATCGAACCACACATCTACAGTTTCAACAACCTTGTGAAGAACGTTGTTGAAGACTCTGTAGGTGTGCGAGTCCTTTACGTAACCAAGCATAAAACCTTCATGTGCTTTTGGTGCAAATTTAGCATTGTGATGAGGATCTCTAATCCAACATTTAGCACCAAAGACTTTGAAATAACTCACATTGGGTTTCTTGTCAGTGAGGAGTTCATAGGAAGTCTTCTTGAAGAATTTGTGAAGATATACCCTGTTGATGATGTGGCACGCAATATAAATTGCCTTAATCCAAAAGTGATGAGGCGTCTTGTACTCATCAAGCATAGTGCGAGCCATCTCAACAAGAGTTCTGTTCTTGCGCTCCATGACGCCATTCTGCTGAGGACTGTAAGGAGCAGATAACTCATGAGTAATACCAAGTTCATCAAGATAGTCATCAAGACCAGAATTCTTGAAGTCAGTTCCATTGTCACTTCTGATGTGCTTGATTTTCACACCGAAGTTGGTTGAAACCCTCGTGGAAAATCGTTGAAAACTTTCTGCACTTCATGTTTGTAAGTGACAATATGTACCCAAGTGTAACGAGAGTAATCATCAACAATAACAAAGCCATAGAGAGATGCATCATTTGTGACAGCTGAGTAATGATTAGGACCAAAGAGGTCCATGTGAAGCAATTCGAATGGTCGAGTAGTGGTCATGATAGTCTTCGCTGGATGCTTAGCCTTGGTCATCTTTCCAGCTTCACAGGCTCCGCATAAGTGATCCTTGAGGAATTTGACATTCTCAATGCCAATGACGTGCTTCTTCTTCGCAAGCGTGTGCAAATTCCTCATGCCTGCATGACCAAGTCGTCGATGCCATAGCCAGCCTTCTGAAGCTTTTGCAAGTAGGCACACGGCTGGTTGCGGTCCTGTAGAGAAATCAACAATATACAAGTCTCCTCTCCTAAAGCCTTCGAAGACTTTGGAATTGTCAGCTGCCATAACCACAACACAACGATACTTGCCAAAGACAACAACCATATCAAGATCACAAAGCATTGAGACAGACATAAGGTTGTATTCTAAGGACTCGACAAGCATGACTTTGTCCATGTGTCGATCCTTTGTGATCGCACCCTTACCTAGACCCAATACCTGACTTTTGCCTTTGTCAGCGAAGATGATATGCTTCAGATGTGATGGTGATAAGGGAGCATCCATCAATATATTCTTGTCACCAGTCATGTGATTTGTACATCCACTATCGAGGACCCACTCAGTGGCTTTGGGTTGATCATCCTGCAGATGAATTAGTGCAGCTTACGAACTTCATGTACTTCATCAGTGAAGAATATGACATCACAATTCATCAGACCAATTTCATCAAGCAATGCAACAGATAAACAGTATGAGGACGTGAGAAATGAAAGTTCATTTCTTCATGATTAGCCTGCGTCCTTTCAGGCAATTTTCAGGTCTCCAGCAAATTCTTCAGATGTTTGAGCACGTCTGGAGACCTGACCCTGCATAAGAGATTAGTCCTTTTTCTTCACCACCCACATCTGAAGGGGTGGCAAAGAGTTCATCACTCTGCGAGCTCCATACGAGAAAGGTGGCAGAGAAGCCAATCCATTTCGTTTCACATAAGAGGAGTTAGGGTAAGCATATGAATAAGCAGAGAAATTCTTCGAGGACTTATGAACATAATGATTAGGAGAATAATGCTCATATTCATAGCCCTTAGCTCTTCCCTGCGAAACAGAGTTGTTAGCACGATGATGTTCATATGAGGACTTTGATCCTTTTGAGGAATATGATCCACGTGAGGAATTCGATCCGTATGAGGACTTGGATCCATATGAAGAATTTGGTCCATATGAAGAATTTGATCTGGGGTTCCTATTCTTCACAGGTGGTGCCATGAGGACATTCACCTGAAGACTTTCAATGCACCTTTTGGGAACCCAGATTTTCTTCATAGGAGAACCGTTCCTGCAGTTAGTGCCAACATATCTAGCAAATACTTCACCATTCTGATTTTTAAACAGTTTATAGTTGGAGTCAAACGACTCATCAGATGAATGAGAAGATTCACATGTAAAGCCAGATAGATTAGATGGATCAACTGGAGGTCCCTTTGCAGCAACCCATGAGGTTTTGGGGTATTGCTCAGGCTTCCAATATGTACCATCAGCATTGAGTTTCCTCTCAAAGGCAATACCCTCTTTCCTAGGGTTCCTGTTGAGGATCTGCTTTTTAAGCACATCACAGAGAGTCTGATGCCCTTTGAGGATTTTGTACATGCCTTTCATGTACAATTCCTTCAGCCCTGCATCGTCAGTGATACTAGCAATGTCCTCAGATGAGGAATTAGTGATAGCAGAGACAGTTGAAGAATTTGTAGCATTAGAAGCATTTGAACATTCAGGTGAAAGAATTAGCAGATTCACGTTCTATGCATTTCAAACATGGAGGAACAAATTCTTCCTGAGCAGCGCTGATTTGTTGAGCAAGTAATGAATCGCGCTCCTTCTAAAGATCTTCATAACTCACTCTTAGCTTTTCAAGATCTTGCTTTCTCTGAAGAAATTCATAAGAAAGCTTCTCATGATCAGATAAGATAGTGTTATGATGACCTTGAAGGTTGTCAAATCTAAACTGAAGTCTCTGAAGATTTTCAGTCAAGGTTTTAGTGCGATCCATTTCTTCACCCAACATATCATCACTTTTATCTAGCATGTTTTGAACCTTTTCAAAAGCCCTTTGTTGTTTCACAGCAATCTTAGCAAGTTTAGAGTAGCTGGGCTTGAGGTTTTCATCAGATTCATTCTCACTAGATTCAGAGGAGGTATATTTGAGTACCTTGGCACCCTTTGCCATGAAGCAATAGGTGGGAGCGTATTCATCATTGCCTTCATCAGCCTTGTTGGTGAAGCCATTTTCATCAGAGTTGAAGATAGACTTGCCGACGAATGCAGTAGCGAGAGCTAGACTCGCTACTCCAGACTCGAACTCCTCAGATGCCTCCTCTTCCTCATGTTCCTCAGATTCAGCTTCAGAGTCCATTTCCTTGCCAATGAATGCCCGATCCTTCTTGGAGCTGCTCTTCTTGTGAGATGAAGACTTTGAGGATTTTGATGATGAAGATTTTGAGGATTTCTTCTTTTTCTTCGCATTGTCAGAACTGTAATCCTTGTATTTCTTCTTCTTTGATTCCTTTTCCCACTGAGGATAATATTGAATGTAGTGTCCAGGTTTCTTGCATTTGTGACAAAGCCTCTTCTTGTAGTCACTGGATGAGGAATCATTGCTCCTTGAGGATCTTCCAAAGCGACCACGTCTTGAGAACTTTTGAAATTTCTTCACGAGCAGTGCTAGCTCCTGGCTCAGTTCTTCAGGATCACCAAGGCTGCTGCCAGAGTCTTCATCTTCAGACTCAGAAACTGCCTTGGCCTTCAGTGCACGTGATCTGCCATAGCTCGAACCATAGAGGTCTCTCTTTTCAGCAAGCTAGAACTCATGAGTATTTAGCCTTTCGAGGATATCAGCGGGGTCAAGTGACTTGTAATCAGCACGCTCTTGTATCATCAATGCCAGAGTATCAAATGAGGAATCAAGCGATCTCAACAATTTCTTCACCACCTCATGGTCGGTGATGTCAGTGGCACCAAGCGCTTGAAGCTCATTTGAGATGTCAGTGAGGCGATCGAAGGTTTGTTGAACATTTTCATTGTCGAGTCTTTTGAAGCGATTGAAGAGATTGCGAAGAACATCAACTCGACAGTCACGCTGAGTTGAGACTCCTTCATTCACTTTGGACAGCCTATCCCAGATAAGCTTAGTAGTTTCCAAAGCACTCACTCTTCCATACTGTCCTTTGCTCAGATGGCCACATATGATATTCTTCGCTTGAGAATCGAGTTGCTTGAATCTCTTCACATCGATAGCGTTCAGTGAGGGTGAGACAGAGGGAACACCATTTTCCACAACATACCAGAGATCGTTATCAATTGCCTCAAGATGCATTCGCATCTTATTCTTCCAGTAGGGGTAGTCCGTCCCATCGAAGGTAGGACACCCAGCAGAGATCTTGATCATACCTGCGGTCGACATAACTAAAACTCCAGGCGGTTAAACCAAAATCACACAGCACAAGGGAGTACCTTGCTCTGGTACCAAATGGAAGTGCGTTATATCGACTAGAGGGGGGTGAATAGGTGATTTTTATGAATTCTTCATTGAGGAATTTGCGGGTGAGGAAATTCCTTAGCGAAGAACTACTTGCAGCGGAATAAGTACTCAGAAGTAAACATAACAGAACACAAGCATGGTCATCATGATGAAATGAAGACAAGCACTGAGTACAGAAAGCGTAAACACGGGATAACACAGGATGAAGACAACACTACTGGAATCTGGCATTTTGCCGTCTGCCTCCTCTTTGCCGTCCGCCAGCTGACGGCAAAGAGCCTCTTTGCCGTCCGCTTCCACAAAGCGGACGTCAAAGAAAGGGCTGATGGCAAAAAGTGTATTTGCCGTCAGCTGCTTCTTTGCCGTCAGCCAGCTGGCGGCAATGAGCTGGAAAGCAGACGGCAAAGAGCCAGGTGGGCCCCACAGCGCACGGCTTGGCTAGGTCAGCCTATTTGCCGTCAGCGAAATCTTTGTCGTCCGCCTGCCGGTCCTTTACCGTCCGCTGGCGGACGGCAAAGAAAGGGCCCAGCTAACGGCCGTCTCCCCTTCTGCTATGTGCGCCCTTTGCCGTCCGCGAGCGGACGGCAAAGAACGTGCCCCCACTAATTAGTAACGGCCGCCCCACCCCAATTGCTCTCTCCCCTCACTCTCACCCCCTCTCCACCCCGTGCCCCCACTCAACCGCGCCCGCACCGCCGCCGTTGAGCACCGCCGCCGCCCCACCCCGCCGCAGCACCACCCCGCTGCCCCGGAGCCCTGCGGCCTCGTCGCCACCACGGCCCGGCACCCCCTCCGCCCGGCCACCGCCCGGACGCTGCCGCCGCCCCACCCCGCCGCAGCACCACCCCATCGCCCCGGAGCCGTGCGGCCCCGTCGCCACCACCGCCCGGCCAGCGCCACCCCGCCGCCCCAGAGCTGTGGCCCCGTCGCCACCATCGCCCGGCCAGCGCCCCTCCGTCGGCGAGCAACCCCACCGCCCGGCGCCCCTGGGCCCTGCCAGCGTGCCACAGGCCTCCCACCCCTGCCGTAGGTGAGCCCCGGTCGCACCCCTCTTCTCCTTTTTTTTCTTCTGTTTTTTCTGTTTTTTAGTTTAGATTACTTTTAGTTTAGTTTTAGATTTAGTTTAGTTTAGATTACTTTTAGTTTGGTTTTATATTTAGTTTAGTTTAGATTACTTTTAGTTTGGTCTTAGGTTTAGTTTAGTTTTCGGTTTATGTTTAGTAATGAAAAAAACTAAGAATAATTAGAAGAAGAGGAGGAGAAGAAGAATAGCTAGGTTTAGGTGTAGTTTTTTCCTGTTTTGTTTTAGGTTACTTAGTGCTAGGTTTAAGAAGAGGAAAAAGGAGAAGAAGAAGAAGAAGAAGAAGAAGAAGAGGAGGAGGAGGAGGAGGAGAAGAAAGAAGAAGAAGAAGAAGAAGAAGAAGAAGAAGAAGAAGAAGAAGAAGAAGAAGAAGAAGAAGAAGAAGAAGAAGAAGAAGAAGAAGAAGAAGAAGAAGAAGAAGAAGAAGAAGAAGAAGAAGAAGAAGAAAGAGGAGAGGAGGAGGAGGAGGAGGAGAAAGCTAGAGGAGAGGAGGAGAAGAAGAAGACACCGACACCCCGACCCCGACCACCGACACCCCGACACCTGACACCCCGACCACCGACACCCCGACCCCGACGACCGACACCCCCACCCCGACGCGACACCCCGACACGACACCCCGACCCCGACACGACACCCCGACACGACACCCCGGCACGACACCCCGACACGACACGACACGACACCCCGACACGACACGAAACCCCGACCCCGACACGACACCCCGACACGACACCCCGGCACGACACCCCGACCCCGACACCCTGACACCACACCCACCCTTACCCCGACCACCGACACCCTGACACCACACCCCGACCCACACCCCGACCCCGACCCCAACACCCTGACAGGGTCATATATTTGTGAATTATTAGTTAGGTCATATATTTTTCGATTTTGTTATGAAAACATCATATATAATTGTGTTGATCGGGTAGATTTAAATGTGCAGTTGTTTCATCGCTGCGAGGTTTGGTGGTCGACGACCTCGCCGTGCGTTTGACGAGCTCTGCCCCTTCGTTCGTGGGTGAGCACAAATGACATGTCCTCCTCCCCCGTTAATTATTTGCTCTGTTTCGGTGTTCGTGCCGATGAAACTTGATAGCTAGCTATATATGTGTCTTGAATCATCAGTATGCGTAACCAATATGTGTCTCCGGTTCGAAAGCGTCATAGTTATAAATATGCATGCATTTGCATATTTATAACCTTGATTCTTTTGAATTGTCCAACGCTATCCATGGACAGCCCGAGTATGTTTAGATTGGGTTCGTTTTCCCATATGCTTTGCTCCGGATCTGACGCATAAGTTTCATCAGTGCCTCCCCTGTTGTTCTCCGGGTACACATCCTCTCTGTTTATTGCAGAGACATGTATCAGGAGAACAGCGGGGAGGTGCTGCCGAAATTTTGCGTAGGATCCGGAGCATAGCATGGGAAAATGAACCCAATCTAAACATACTCGGGTGGTATTAGGACCTATCATTACCTATTAGAGTGTAGGTTGCATGGACGTAATAAAATTGACAAAGTAGATCAACTGATGAATATATACATGGTGAATTATATATATATATATATATTTGTTGTGTGTCTAGTAGCTCTGAAAGTCAAGATGAGTGATCGTGCATGGATGTACACCGGTCACACTGGTCAGAACAAATGGAGCACTGAATGGTTCACAAAAACCAAGGGGTTTGTGCGAGCCGCATTTGCAAATGGCCAGAGGAAAACCTGGTGCCCCTATTTACGGTGCGGCAATTGGGAAAAGAGGACAGAGGCTGAAATGGGTAAACACCTGCAGAAGAGTGGTTTTACGCCCGATTATACGGTGTGGACATTTCATGGTGAGTCTGCCCAACGTGACCGAGCTTAGGTGGATCATCGTCGCACCGACGAGCATGGTACCGGGATGGAAAACATGGTGCAAGACTTCGATGATGCTCGGGATTCGGACGAGGAGATGGAGGAATCTGCAAAGGCCTTCAATGAAATGTTGGAGTCTTCAAAACGTCTGCTCCATGAGCACACTGAGCTTTGTCAGTTGGATGCCATCTCACAAGTAATGGATCTGAAGGCTCAGTTCAACTTGGGCAGAGAATGCTACGATGCAATGATGACAGTATTTGGACGCTTTCTACCCAAAGGCCATGTAATGCCTGCAAACCTGTACCAGTCGGACAAAATCGTCCGTGCACTGAAGATGCCCTATGATAAGATACATGCCTATGAGAAAGGATGTGTCTTGTCTAGGCTTGACTATGCGGACTTGAACTATTGTCCCATTTGCAAGTCTTCCAGGTATGTTGTGGTAGACAACGGTATGGGTGAGAAGACACAGACCAAAATCCCCGTTAGTGTTCTTCGGTATATGCCAATCGTACCAAGACTTCAACGTCTTTTCATAGTCGAAGAGACGGCCAGACAGATGACATGGCACAAAACGGGCAAAAGAACCGAACTAGATGCAGATGGGAATCTGATGATTGTACACACATCGGATGGTGTTGCGTGGAAAAAGTTTGATGAATTACATGCTGACAAAGCGGCAGATCCGAGGCTTCCTCGAGTCGGCATCAGCACGGATGGGTTCAGTGTGTTTGGTATGACGGCAGCCCAATACAGTTGTTAGCCCGTATTTGTCTTTCCACTCAATCTCCCCCCCCCCCCCGGACAGATTATGCAAAGAAAGAACATTTTCCTGACGTTGATAATTCCAGGGCCCAACTATCCGGGGAAAAATATGAATGTGTACATGCAGCCGCTTAAGGAAGAATTGTAAGAAGCCTGGGATAACGGGTTCAAGTCATACGACGCCTATCGCAAACGGAACTTCATAATGCGTGTCTGGTACATGTACTCGACGCATGACTTGCCGGCGTATGCGCTATTCGTTGGCTGGTGTGTGCATGGAAGGTTACCGTGCCCCACATGCAAGGGAGCTCTTGAGTTTCGTTGGCTTCAGGCCGGTCGCAAGTTTTCTTGCTTCGACATGCATAGACAGTTCCTGAATCCTCGCCATAAGTTCAGGAAAGACAAGAAGAACTTCATCAGAGGTAGAGTTGTCAAAAACTCTGCACCACCTGCATTGACAGGCCAACAGACCCTAGATCAGTTAAACGCTCTCGAGCCAGATCCAGAGCGTCCAGGGTACTTCAAGGGGTATAATTCTAAGCACGCCTGGACTCACAAAACATGCTTATGGGATCTGCCTTACTTCAAAGACCTCCTTTGCCCACACAACATCGACGTGATGCACACTGAGAAGAATATCGCCGAGGCACTTTTTGGTACATTGTTCAGCATAGATGGGAAGTCAAAGGATAATACAAAGGCTAGAGTCGATCTGGAGGCGTTATGTGATAGGCCGTTACAAAACATGAAAGAACCGAAAGGAAAGCAGAACTGGACGAAGCCAAAGGCATGGTTCAATCTTGGAAGGCCAGCTATGAGGGAAATTATCTTGTGGGTGAAAATGCAGTTGATGTTCCCCGATGGGTATGCAGCGAATCTAAAGAGGGGAGCCAGCCTTGAGAAATTGAAGATATTTGGTCTCAAGAGTCATGATTGGCACATATGGATTGAGCGGGTAATGCCGGTGATGTTGCATGGCTTCATCCCTGAGGATGAATGGCTAGTACTGGCAGAACTCAGCTATTTCTTCCGTGTTCTTTGTGCGAAAGAACTATCGCCTGGCGTGCTAGAAGAAATGGAAGATTTGGCGCCGGAGTTGATCTGCAAGTTAGAGAAGATCTTTCCACCGGGCTTCTTTAATCCAATGCAACATTTGATTTTGCATCTCCCGACCGAGGCAAGATTGGGGGGGCCCATGCAAAATCGTTGGTGCTACCCAACTTAGAGGATGCAGAAGACGCTTCGACAAAAATGTAAAAATAAACGAAGAATTGAAGCATCGATGGCTGAGGCATTCATCACTGAGGAGGCGGCAAACTTCGTGACAGCACACTACGAAGCCAAAAATCGTCATTTGCATAATCCGAAGCCTCGGTACAATGCTGACGACCCTAAAAAGGGTGGATCCAACCTCAGCCTATTCAAAGGGAATCTCGCACCAGCCAGTGTTTCAAATCCAGTATCTTTGGATAATGAACAATGGCGGACCATTTCGTTGTATATCTTCAACAACCTGATAGAAGTGCGGCCGTACATCGAGTAAGTTCTCGGTACATTGTTTCGCAACTTCTATTTCCTTTGAACTGCTCTTATTCCTGGATATTTCATACAGTCGATACATCGCCTTATTCTCGTATGGAGCGGTGATCCAAAAGGATTCTGTCGAAGAGTATGAGCTTCTCGCAAAGCAAGGAGGCGGCTATCCCGGTTTCATCTCTTGGTTCAAACAAACGGTAATTTCTATTAGACAATTTCATTTCATTCGCTAATTTGTGCGTAATGCAACAATCCTTTCATATTAAACTTGTAGGCTAATTCAAAGTCTATGGACGCCGAATTGAGACAAGTCGCTAATGGTTTTGACTATAAGGTCTGTTCATTTGACAAATACGACATCAACGGGTATCGCTTTCGTACCTATGGCAAAGAGCTATCTATGGCCGACCGAAAGTCTACAAATTGTTGTGTATCTGCTATCGGCGAAGGAGGTACCGAGTATTATGGGAGAGTTGAAGCAATTTATGAACTTCTATTCTATGGTGAAAACCCACCGAATGTCGTAGTCTTCAAATGTTATTGGTTTCAGCCGAAGGAGACTAGAAGGACTCATGAACATATAGGGCTAGTTGAAATCAACCAAAGCACCCATTTAGATGTTCCTGATGTCTATATTACGGCTCAACAGGCGACCCAAGTATTCTATCTACCGTGGGCCTGCCAAACTAATCCAAATCTGAAAGGTTGGGATGTCGTTTATGAAGTGCCGCCACGTGCTAGACTATCTCCCCCAAAGGAAGAGGATTATGAACCTCACATTAACCCAGACACATATGAAGGAGAATTCTTCCAAGAGACACGTCTTTCCAAAAAGCGTTTCAAGAACCGCTATACTTCACCCCAAAACATTGAAGTAGACAGCGACAGTGAATCCAACATCACCCCAGAGGAGGAACAAGAAGAGCCGGAACAAGAAGAGGTTACTGCTGCGGATGACCTGTCATTGCTTGACCAATTACGTCAAGGTGGCCTTCCACATGTTTATGCCACTGAACCCTATGAGCCCATCATTGATTATAGTGATGATGATGATTATGCATTTATTGATGATACTGATCGAGATTATTAGTAGTGTCAGGTATTAAATTTTTTTATGTTGTACTTGATGATGATACACTTAAGTGATACACATATTATTATTCATGTCGGTCTTTTTTTTATGTTGTACTAATTTCGTTTACTGTTTGTCATGGCAGGTGTTGAAAGATGGTGGGCGCTGGTCGGGAGCGCGCCAAGGCCCCATCTTCGTCGGCGAGTGGTGTGAGGTCTTCCATTCCACACGCACCTCTCCGCCGAGCGTTGCTAGACAGTATGGCGACACCGCCGGGCCCTTCTTCATCGACCGCGGTGCCCAGCAGGGGACGAGGTAGGAAGAGAGGAGGTGGGGCACGTGGTCGCGGGAGAGGAGGTAGGGTGACTGCTACGGCGCCTTCCTCGCCGCCACCCCCAGCTGTTTCACCCGAGCACGTGACTGCTAGGGTGGACTCGTCCGAGGAGGAGGCTACACGGACTCCGGTCCACGAGCCTCCGGTCCACGGGTCTTGGGCCCACGAGCCCCGGGTCGACTGGCCTTCGGCCCACGAGAGTTCGGCCCACGAGACCCCAGAGGAGCACACGTATGGATGGGGTACCTGGCCGGATCAGCCCGAGGAGCCGAGTGGCCATGCTGATGATGGCGGGGAGCCTACTGATATTGAGGAGGAGGGGGGCACCGTCTACCAGCGTGGTGCTACACGGCTCCCGTCTGTGCCGGCGACCCGCGAGCAGAGGTGGTTGATTTTCCCTGATGGGGAGAGGTAAGTGCATTTAATATTTTTGTACCTTCTGCATTCACATTTCTTCAAATAACTAATGCGTTGGCCTTGTCATGCTGCAGGGGTTGGGACCACCATCATAGTGTCCGCCGGCCCAACTCCGTCCTTGGAGTTCTTTGCCGGCAAAACTTCCCAGGGTTTGTCACGTTGCCTGGTGGGGGTCGACTTCCAGAGCTTGGATTGAGCTGGGAGCACTACTTGGCTGCCCCGGCCCCGCCGATGAGATTATCGACGGTGTCTTGTGCGACACGAGGGCAGACATGGTGATCAGAAAGTCTGGGTAATTTCTCCTTTACACATTTAAAAATCTTCAACTAGCTAGTTATTAATTGTACTAATCAATATTGTCTCATTTGATTGCAGACATTCTACAGGTGTGAGGAGGGATACGAGGAGGACGTGGCACATGTTATCGAGAACGTCTGCAAGCGCCTACTACAGAACTTACGGCACGAGGCTCGGGTGCAGGCTGTTCGAGACTACTACGCCTTGCGTGGTATCAAGAAGACCAAGCCGGCCTGCCGCGATAAGTTCCTGAGTAAGGAGCAGTACATGAAGGTAATTCTTAAGGCCTTCTACTTAAGTTCCTTCATTTAGTAATTCTTAGCCGTAGCGCTCAAGTTTCTATTTGCTAACTTAGGCGCCTCCGAGATGGTGTGCGGATCGGATGGATTGTTGGGAGGTGTTGGTCAATGAGTGGTGCTCAAAAGAATGGCTAGCCCTCCACAACGAGGCCAAGGACAAACGTGCCCAAATGGAAGGTGTGCCACACCATCAAGGCAGCTCCAACTTATATCAGTTCGGGTGGAACTGGGTATGTGGTTTGCTTCATGATTCATGCAATTCATTCATCATGCTAGCTTGAGCCCTTTAATTACTAATTTACATTGTTTCTCTCTTTCAGGCACGCCACAATAAGGTGGATAAGGTGCCAGAGGTGTACGACCTGTATGCCATGGCCCACACTGCCTCTTTCAAGAAAGTCAACGCATTCTCTCAGTCTGACCTCGATGATGCAAACAACTTCACCAACATCTCCTCCTACAACAAGCTCGTGAGATATAGAGATGAGGGGAAGGCGAGGAAAGGGGAGGACTTTAACCCGAGCCAGGGCCCCATTGATCCAGAGCTGGTGATGATATCTGGTGGCGGGAGGTCCCATGGCTCCATAGCCATTGGAGATGGACTTATCCGTTGTCCTAGCACTCTCCCGGAGATCAAGGCGCGCCAGTCGAGCTCCACTCCTGAGATAAGGCCTCATGAACGGACAGTGCAACTCGCCATCAAGGTTAGTGATACGTACTCAGCTATCTTTCTCCATTACATTGTGTGCGCTTCCATCAATGATTACAAATGGTCATGTGAGTGGTGTTGCAGGCTGCTATACAGAGTGAGAGAGATAGAACGGAGAAACTTCTGGCGGAGGCGGCGGAGAGGCAGCGGGAGTTGGAGGAGAGGACGACAAAGATGTTGGAGGAGGAGAGGGCACGGAATGACATGCAGGCAAGGGCCATGTACGAGCTCCTTGTGGTAAGTTTCTTCTGCAGATTAGCCAAAACATTCATGTAGTGTTTGTCTCATTACTAACTAGTATGACTGAGTCGTCAAAACCAAATGTGCAGTCTGTGTGCGAGAAGACCGGTCAGACCGCTCCGCCGATGCCAGTGATTGCTCCTGGGACCACGGTGAGTTTAATTTGAATGGACATTACTTGCTAGTCTTAACATTTGAGTGTCATCATGCTAACAAGACATTGGAAATGATCTTTGGTGCAGCGTAACTCCAGACAAGCATCGCACGATCCTTCTCCAGCTACCGACACGAGCCAGCCCGCTCCTACACCTCCTGGATCATGGTAAGTTTATCTAGTGTTTTGCTTAACACATGCATAAAGACCTAGACTTAGCTTTATTTCCTCCAATGCTTACCATAATGACCTAGACTTAGCTTCTTCTCCTCCAAAATGACTTAATAAGCTTACTGACCTCCAAAACCATCCATTTTACCTAAGTTAGCTCTAAAACGATCTGTACTTAGCTTACTTATGTCAAAAATTGCATAATTAGCTTAGTTAGCTCATAAACGATCCATTTTACCTAAGTTAGCTCTAAAATGACCCATTTTACCTTGGTTATCTTATAAATGATCCAGTTCATCCAAGTTAGCTCAAAAATGACCCATTTTACCTAGATTAGCTCCTAAATGATCCATTTTACCTACGTTAGCTTTAAAATGACCCATTTCACCTAGGTTAGCTCCAAAATGACCCATCTTACCTAGGTTATCTCATAAACGATCCATTTCAACTAATTTAGCTCATAAACGATCCATTTCACCAAGTTAGCTCAAAAACGGTCCATTTCACCTAAATTAGCTCATAAATGATCCATTTCACCTAAGTTAGCTCAAAAAGATCCATTTCAACTAAATTAGCTCATAAATGATCCATTTCACCTAAGTTAGCTCAAAAACGATCCATTTCAACTAAGTTAGCTCATAAATGATCCATTTCACCTAAGTTAGCTAAAAAACGATCCATTTCACCTTAGTTACCTCAAAAACGATCCATTTGACCCTAGTTAGCTCATAAACGACCCATTTCAACTAAGTTAGCTCATAAATGATCCATTTCACCTTAGCTAGCTCATAAACGACCCATTTCAACTTAGTTAGCTCATATATGATCCATTTCACGTAAGTTAGCTCATAAATGGCATACTCTTCTTGTTCTAGTCTTCTTCTTGTTCTACTCTTCTTGTTCTAGTCTTCTTCTTGTTCTACTCTTCTTGTTCTAGTCTTCTTATTTTAGTCACCTATTTCTAACTTTCTTATTTTGCCATTTTGCAGATTTCATTCACTTCATGGAAGCTAGCTTGCTATGGAGTGCTTGTTTATGTATGGATGGAACTTGCTTATGTATGAATGGATGGATGGAACTTGCTTATGTAATATGTATGGATGGAACTTGCTTATGTATGAATGGATGGAACTTGCTTATGTATGAATGTATGGAACTTATGTGCTGGATATATGTGATATGTTTGCTGTTAAATAGGCCTGTGAAATATATCTATATATGCCATATATATTTGCTGTGAAAATTGTTGGATTTAATAAAAAACAGAAAAAAGAGCCAATATGCAGGCTCTTTCCCATCCGCCACCGACGGCAATGGGCTCTTTGCCGTCAGCCGCAGACGGCAAAGAAGCCACGTGGCAGCCAACTGTGCTTCCTGGGAGCTGACCAATTTGGTCATTTTGCCTACAGTGGCAGACGGCAAAGACACTAGATAGTTTGCCTACAGTGGCAGACGGCAAAGGCACTAGAAAGTTTGCCGTCAGCGGCGGACGGCAAAGGCCTGCCGTTAGCCACTTAACGGACTGACAGCGCAATTATTGCCGTCTGCTCTCTTTGTCGTCCGCTGCAGACGGCAAAGGGCCTTTGTCGTCAGCCGCCCGGAAGCAGACGACAAAGTAGCTCTTTACCGTAGCCTACTTTGCCGGAGCCTTTTGCCGTCCGCGGCTGACGGCAAAGGCCTTTGCCGTCCGCCGTTCATGCCTTTGCCGTCCGCCGTGGCAGACGGCAAAATAGCTGATTCCTGTAGTGCAAACAGACTGAAGAAATTGAACTGAGGAAATTGAGAAAGTCTTCAGTCAAAGTCTTCAAACACAGATATGACAATCACACAACACAGTAATGAGGAAATGAAAGAGTTGAGGAAATAGAACCAGTAGACTTGGTGAAGACAATGATTTGGTAGACCAGTTCCAACTGCTGTCTTAGTTGTACATCTGGTTAGGGCGGCTAGGTATTTAAACCTGAGGACACACAGTCCCGGACACCCAGTCCTGAACACGCAGTCCAGGACACTTAGTCCTCACCATATTCCCCTTGAGCTAAGGTCACACAGACCTCGGCCAATCACTCATGGTAAGTCTTCAGGTGACTTCCGAACCTTCACAAACTCAGTCACTCGGCTATCCACAATTCCTCTTGGATGCACTAGACCATGACACCTAACCGTCTGGAAGAAGCACAGTCTTCAAAGGTAACAAGCGTCGGATCCACGCAGGATCAATCTCTTCAGTGATGCTCAATCACTTCGGGTTTGTAGGGGTTTGGGTTTGGGTTTTCCTCACTTGATGATTTTCGCTCAAAGTCCTCGGAGGATGGGATGCTCTCAAATGACAAGTGTCAGTTTCTCTCGGAGCAGCCAACCAGCTAGTGGTTGTAGGGGGCGGCTATTTATAGCCTAGGGAGCAGCCCGACATGATAAGACATAAATGCCCTTCAATGATATGACCGTTAGGTGGGTAGATATTTTGGGACAGCTGGCGCATAGCACAGCAACGGTGGGAAATTTGAGTATCACATTCCTCAGGGCTATCATGTTCCTCACAGTGTAGGCAATCCGCAGTGGCGAATTCCTAACTCCTCGGTTAGAACAAATTCCTCAGAGACCAGAAGAGCTTCGTCTCTGTCACTGAAGAATATGACTGAACTGTATGAGATTTCCAATGGCTTCACTCGAAGGGATTGGTAGGTGTAGGATTTTGATTTGAGCATCACATGGAAATTTTTCCTTAGTATTTCCTCGACCCCTTTAACAGTACGGTGTTTCCTATGACTCAAGAAAGAGAAAATGAAACTACGAAAACAAAAGTCTTCACGCTTCATGTTCCTCAAATGAATACCAAGTCTTCAAGGTCACACCAATTTCTTCACTTTCAAAGTCTTCAGAAAGTCTTCAGAAATCCAAAGTCTTCAGTCGAAGAACTTCATTTTTAGGGGTCGACTTTCTCTGTAAATATCAAACTCCTCATAGACTTATAGACCTGTGTACACTCGTAAACACATTAGTCCTTTAACCTATTAGTCTTCAATACACCAAAATCACTAAGGGGCACTAGATGCACTTACAAAATGGATCGCAAAACTGCAATCCTTAATGGATTTATTAAAGAAGAGTTGTATATGATGCAACCAGAAGGTTTTGTCAATCATAAAGGTGCTAAAAAAATGTGCAAGCTCCAGCGATCCATCTGTGGACTGGTGCAAGCATCTCGGAGTTGGAATATACGCTCTGATGAGTTGATGAAAGCATACAGTTTTATACAGACTTGCGGTGAAGCTTGTATTTACAAGAAAGTGAGTGGGAGCACTACAGCCTTTCTGATAAGTATATGTAAATGACATATTGTTGATTGGAAATAATGTAGAATTTTCTGGAAAGCATAAAGGAGTATTTGAAAGGAGTTTTTCAAATAAAGACCTCGGTGAAGCTGCTTACATATTGAGCATCAAGATCTATAGAGATAGATCAAAACGCTTGATAAGTTTTTCAATGATTACATACCTTGACAAGATTTTGTAGTTCAAAATGGAACAGTCAAAGAAAGAGTTCTTGCCTGTGTTACAAGGTGTGAAATTGAGTAAGACTCAAAGCCTGATCACGGCAGAATATAGAAAGAGAATGAAAGTCATTCCCTATGCCTCAGCCATAGGTTCGTCATAAAGGGTTACGTCGATGCAAGTTTTGACACTGATCCAGATGACTCTAAGTCTCAATCTGGATACATATTGAAAGTGGGAGCAATTAGATAAAGTAGCTCCATGCAGAGCATTGTAGACATAGAAATTTGCAAAATACATACGGATCTGAATTTGGCAGACACGTTGACTAAACTTCTCTCACAAGCAAAACATGATCACACCTTAGTACTCTTTGGGTGTTAATCACATGGCGATGTGAACTAGATAACTGACTCTAGTAAACCCTTTGAGTGTTGGCCACATGGCGATATGAACTGTGGATATTAATCACATGGTGATGTGAATTATTGGTGTTAAATCACATGGCGATGTGAACTAGATTATTGACTCTAGTGCAAGTGGGAGACTGAAGGAAATATGCCCTAGAGGCAATAATAAAATTGTTATTTATATTTACTTATATCATGATAAATTTTTATTATTCATGCTAGAATTGTATTAACCGGAAACATAATACATGTGTGAATACATAGACAAACATAGTGTCACTAGTATGCCTCTACTTGACTAGCTCGTTGATCAAAGATGGTTATGTTTCCTAGCCATAGACATGAGTTGTCATTTGATTAACGGGATCACATCATTAGGAGAATGATGTGATTGACTTGACTCATTCCGTTAGCTTAGCACTTGATCGTATAGTATTCTGCTATTGCTTTCTTCATGACTTATACATGTTCCTATGACTATGAGATTATGCAACTCCCGTTTACCGGAGGAACACTTTGTGTGCTACCAAACGTCACAACGTAAATGGGTGATTATAAAGGTGCTCTACAGGTGTCTTCAAAGGTACTTGTTGGGTTGGCGTATTTCGAGATTAGGATTTGTCACTCCGATTGTCGGAGAGGTATCTCTGGGCCCACTCGGTAATGCACATCACTATAAGCCTTGTAAGCATTGTAACTAATAAGTTAGTTGCGAGATGATGTATTACAGAATGAGTAAAGAGACTTGCCGGTAACGAGATTGAACTAGGTATTAAGATACCGACGATCGAATCTCGGGCAAGTAACATACCGATGACAAAGGGAACAACGTATGTTGTTATGCGGTTTGACCGATAAAGATCTTCGTAGAATATGTGGGAGCCAATATGAGCATCCAGGTTCCGCTATTGGTTATTGACCAGAGACGTGTCTCAGTCATGGCTACATAGTTCTCGAACCCGTAGGGTCCGCACGCTTAAAGTTCTGTGACGATTTGTATTATGAGTTATGTGATTTGATGTACCAAAGGTAGTTCGGAGTCCCAGATGAGATCGGGGACATGACGAGGAGTCTCGAAATTGTCGAGACGTAAAGATCGATATATTGGACTACTATATTCGGACATCGGAAAGGTTCCGAGTGATTCGGGTATTTTCGGAGTACCGGGGAGTTACGGGAATTCACCGGGAGAAGTATTGGGCCTTATTGGGCCATACGAGAATAGAGGAGAGAGGCCAAAAGGAAGGAGGCGCGCGCCCTCCCCCCCTCTGGTCCGAATTGGACAAGGGGTGCAGCCCCCTTTTCCTTCTCCCTCTCCCCCTCTTTCCTTCTCTCCTACTCCGGAAAGGAAAGGGGAATCCTACTAGGACTTGGGAGTCCTAGTAGGACTCCCCACACTTGGCGCCCCCCCTCTAGGGCCGGCCTCTCCCTCCCTCCCTCCTTTATATACGGGGGCAGGGGGCACCTCTAGACACACAAGTTGATCTGTTGATCTATTCCAGCCGTGTGCGGTGCCCTCCTCCACCATATTCCACCTTGGTCATATCGTAGCGGTGCTTAGGCGAAACCCTGCGTCGGTAGCAACATCATCACCGTCACCACGCCGTCGTGCTGACGGAACTCTCCCGTGAAGCTCTGCTGGATCGGAGTTCATGGGACGTCATCGAGCTGAACGTGTGCTGAACTCGGAGGTGCTGTACGTTCGGTACTTGGATCGGCCGGATCGTGAAGACGTACGACTACATCAACCGCGTTGTGCTAATGCTTCCGCTTTCGGTCTACGAGGGTACGTGGACAACACTCTCCCCTATCGTCGCTATGCATCACCATGATCCTGTGTGTGCGTAGGAATTTTTTTTTGAAATTACTACGTTCCCCAACAGCGCCCCGTGCCTTATTTGCCAGAGAGAAGGAAAGGGGGAAGGAGAAGGAAGGGGGAGGCCGAGTCCCCCTCCGGTCCTCCTTTCCTTCCTCCCACTTGGCCGGCTGCCATGGGAGATGCGCCAGCCCCTTGTGGGCTGGTGTGCTCCCCTCTAATGGCCCAATAGGCCCACTTGCCTCCCGAGGGTGACCGGTACCCTCTCCGGTACTCCGATGACTATCCGGTTTTCTCCGAAACACTTCCGGTGTCCGAATACCATCGTCTTATATATCAGTCTTTACCTCTCGACCATTTCGAGACTCCTCGTCATGTCCGTGATCTCATCCGGGACTCCGAACAAAATTCGGTCACCAAATCATATAACTCATATAACACTATATCGTCAACGAACGTTAAGCGTGCGGACCCTAAGGGTTTGAGAACATGTAGATGACCGAGACACCTCTCCGGTAAATAACCAATAGTGGAACCTCGATGCCCATATTGGCACCTACATATTCTACGAATATCTTTATCGGTCGAACCGTTATGACAACATACGTAATTCCCTTTGTCCATCGGTATGTTACTTGCCCGAGATTCGATCATCGGTATCTTCATACCTAGTTCAATCTCATTACTGGCAAGTCTGTTTACTCGTTCCGTAATACATCATCTCGTAACTAACTCCTCAGTCATTTGCTTGCAAGCTTATAATGTATATTACCGAGAGGGCCCAGAGATACCTTAACCATCTTTGATCAACGAGCTAGTCTAGTAGAGGCCCACTAGGGACGCGGTATTTGTTTATGTATTCAAACATGTATTTAAGTTTCCGGTCAATACAATTCTAGCATGAATAATAAACCTTTATCATGATTTAGGAAATATAATAATAACAATTTTATTATTGCCTCTAGGGCATATTCCCATCTGTCTCCCACTTGCACTAGAATCAATAATTTAGTTTACATCGCCATGTGATTAACACCTATAGTTCACATCGCCATGTGACCAACACCCAAAGAGTTTACTAGAGTCAATAATCTACTTCACATCGCCATGTGATTAACACCCAAAGAGTATTAAGGTGTGATCATGTTTTGCCCGTGAGAGAAGTTTTTAGTCAGCGGGTATGTCACCAGATCCGTATGTATTTTGCAAATTTCTATGTCTACAATGCTCTGCATGGAGTTACTCTAGCCAATTGCTCCCACTTTCAATATGTATCCAGATTGAGACTCAGAGTCATCCGAATCGGTGTCAAAGCTTGCATCGACGTAACTCTTTATGACGAACTCTTTATCACCTCCATAATCGAGAAAATTTCTTCTTAGTCCTTTTAGGTAACTAAGGATAATTTTGACCGTTGTCAAGTGATCTACTCCTGGATCACTATTGTTGTTGCAAGTTTTACATGGCTACTACGGGCTTCTAGCAAGAACCGTTCTTACCAATGCAAAAACCACAACGGTGATTCACCAAGTTTGTTGTTTTAACCTTCTTCAAGGACCGGCCGTAGTCAAATTTGATTCAACTAAAGTAGGAGCAACAGACACCCGGCAGCCACCTTTATGCAAAACTAGTTGCATGGCTGTCGGTGGAACCGGTCTCATGTGCGTGGACATGTAAGGTTGCTCCGGGCCGCTTCATCCCACAATACCGCCGAATCAAAATAAGATATTGGTGTTAAGCAGTATGACTATCACCGCCCACATCTCTTTGTGTTCAACTCATTCATATCATCTACGCATAGACCTGGCTCAGATGCCACTGATGAGAAACGTTGCATGGAAAACAAAAAAAGTTCTATGCACATGCAAGATCTATCCATGGAGATGCATAGCAACGAGAGTGGAGAGTGTGTCTATGTACCCTCGTAGACCGTAAGCGAAAGAGTTTGATAACGCGGTTGATGTAGTCGAACTTTCTTTGCGATCCAACCAATCGAGTACCGAACGTACGGCACCTCCATGTTCAGCACACGTTCATCTCGATGACGTCCTCCGCCTTCTTGACCCAGCAAGATGGTGAGGTAGTGGATGAGTTCTGGTAGCACGACGGCGTGGTGATGGTGATGGTGAAGCTATCTCCGCAGGGCTTCGCCTAAGCACTACAAAAATATGACCGGGGATGTAAACGGTGGAGGGGGGCGCCGCGCATGGCTAAGGGATTGTTGTGCCTATGTTGGGCGCCCCCTCCCACATATATATAGTTGGGGGAGGAGGGAGCAGCCAGGAGGCGCCCCAAGTAGGCCGAATCCTACTTGGGGTGCCTTCCCAAGTGGTGCACCCTGCCTTATTTGCCGGAGAGGAGAAGGAAAGGGGGGAATGAGAAGGAAGGGGCGGGCCGAGTCCCCCTCCATTCCTTCCTCCCACTTGGCCAGCTGCCATGGGGGGGTGCGCCAGCCCCTTGTGGGCTGGTGTGCTCCCTTCTAATGGCCCAATATGCCCACTTGCCTCCCGGGGGTGACCGGTACTCCGATAACTATCTGGTTTTCTCCGAAACACTTTCGGTGTCCGAATACCATCGTCCTATATATCAATCTTTACCTCTCGACCATTTCGAGACTCCTCATCATGTCCGTGATCTCATCCGGGACTCTGAACAACATTCGGTCACCAAATCATATAACTCATATAACACTATATCGTCAACGAACGTCAAGCGTGCGGACCCTACGGGTTCGAGAACTATGTAGACATGACCGAGAAACCTCTCCGGTCAATAACCAATAGCGGAACCTGGATGCCCATATTGCCTCCTACATATTCTACGAAGATCTTTATCGGTCGAACCGTTATGACAACATACGTAATTCCCTTTGTCCATCGGTATGTTACTTGCCCGAGATTCGATCGTCGGTATCTTCAGACCTAGTTCAATCTCGTTACCGGAAAGTCTCTTTACTCGTCCGTAATACATCATCATGTAACTAACTAGTTAGTCATTTGCTTGCAAGCTTATGATGTGTATTGCCGAGAGGGCCCAGAGATACCTCTCCGATACTCGGAGTGACAAATCCTAATCTCGATCAATGCCAACTCAACAAACACCTTCAGAGATACTTGTAGAGCATATTTATGATCACCTAGTTACGTTGTGACGTTTGATAGCACACAAGGTATTCCTCTGGTATCCGGGAGTTGCATAATCTCATAGTCGAAGGAATCTGTATTTGACATGAAGAAAGCAATAGCAACAAACTGAACGATCATTATGCTAAGCTAACGGATGGGTCTTGTCCATATCACATCATTCTCCTAATGATGTGATCCCGTTATCAAATGGTAACACGTGTCTATGGTTAGGAAACCTTAACCATCTTTGATCAACGAGCTAGTCTAGTAGGGGCTCACTAGGGACACGGTATTTGTTTATGTATTCACACATGTATTTAAGTTTCCGGTCAATACAATTCTAGCATGAATAATAAACCTTTATCATGATTTAGGAAACATAATGATAACCATTTTATTATTGCCTCTAGGGCATATTTCCATCACCATCTTCAGGAGGTATCATTGCATATATTTTGCCAGTCCTATCTGTCGTCGACTTCACCACGACAACAGACAGCCCCACCAGCCTGCGCGCGTCCATCAACCCGCGTCCAATGGTGAGAGTCCGCTGCTCGCCGCCACCAAGACCCGCCATCTTCAATGCGGTCGATGTAACACCACACCACCTGTTTACCCTTCAAGTGAACCTCTGCTCCAAAACAATGCCCCCAAGAAGGAGAATGGCACCACATCTCCGTCATCATTCGATCCAGGAGACCCAGATCTAGGGTTTCCATCGGAACAGATGCCCCTGGAGGAGAGGGGCACTCCATATGCAACTGCCCGTGAACCCAAACAGTGCCAACCAGCACATAGCTCTCACGACGACGCCTTCAAGAAGGACACGGCACCATGAGCGTCGTCGCCACCCTAGGCATTTCACACGGTGCCATAAGCAGATCGGTGACGTTGGCCGCCGGGGCAGCAAGCCCAACGGTGTGTCGCCGGCCACCCAATCCGATCCACGGCAGCCCGCCCGGCCGTGCCACCGGATAGGGAAGACATACCAGGGGTCGCCGCCCCTGGAACGAAGGCCCTCCGCCTCAGATCAGGA
The DNA here is from genome assembly GCF_002575655.3 of Aegilops tauschii subsp. strangulata. Lineage (NCBI taxonomy): Eukaryota > Viridiplantae > Streptophyta > Magnoliopsida > Poales > Poaceae > Aegilops > Aegilops tauschii. Next base: position 116,596,529 of record NC_053040.3, read on the forward strand.
GTAGCAGGGCCAGCCCTGTCGCCACAGCCACTGCTAGGATGCCGGTCTGCCGCTGCGCCGCCATGGGCCATATCGGGGCCACACCCTCACGAGCCAGGGCGCCCCGCCCCACCCGGTGACCCATGCATGGGAGGATTACCTCCGCCACTGACGTCGCACGCACGGGCTTTGCCCAGCACCACTGACCATCGGTGGCAATGAAGGGGGAGGGAGGGAGGACTGGCTACTAGGGTTGGGGCCCCTCGGTCACCCGCGCGGGGGGCGACAAAGGGGAGGGACTACATACTCTTAAACAAGATATTTTTAGCGCATAGAATTTGGAGTAGTTAGAGGTTGTTAGTAGGATATTATTTTAAACCTCCTTATCTCATGTAAAATCTCTCTCTCTCTATCGCGCGCGTGCTAGTCACGATGGTTGTATGCACCCTATGGGATATGTGCCGCCCCAGTGCCGGATACAGGCCCCAGCTCGGGGACGTGAGTGAAGGAAATATGCCCTAGAGGCAATAATAAAGTTATTATTTATTTCCTTATTTCATGATAAATGTTTATTATTCATGCAAGAATTGTATTAACCTGAAACATAATACATGTGTGAATACATAGACAAACAGAGTGTCACTAGTATGCCTCTACTTGACTAACTCGTTTATCAAAGATGGTTAAGTTTCCTAACCATAGACATGAGTTGTCATTTGATAAGCGGGATCACATTATTAGGAGAATGATGTGATTGACTTGACCCATTCCGTTAGCTTAGCATTCGATCGTTTAGTATATTGTTACTGCTCTCTTCATGACTTATACATGTTCCTATGACTACGAGATTATGCAACTCCCGAATACCGGAGGAACACTTTGTGTGCTACCAAACGTCACAACGTAACTGGGTGATTATAAAGGTGCTCTACAGGTGTCTCCGATAGTACTTGTTGAGTTGGCATAGATCAAGATTAGGATTTGTCACTCCGATTGTCGGAGAGGTATCTCTAGGCCCTCTCGGTAATGCACATCACTATAAGCCTTGCAAGCAATGCAACTAATGAGTTAGTTGCGGGATGATGTATTACGGAACGAGTAAAGAGACTTGCCGGTAATGAGATTGAACTAGGTATTGAGATACCGACGATCGAATCTCGGGTAAGTAACATACAGATGATAAAGGGAACAACGTATGTTGTTATGCGGTTTGACCGATAAAGATCTTCGTCGAATATGTAGGAGCCAATATGAGCATCCAGGTCCCGCTATTGGTTATTGACCGGAGACGTGTCTCGGTCATGTCTACATAGTTCTCGAGCCCGTAGGGTCCGCACGCTTAATGTTCGGTGACGATCGGTATTATGAGTTTATGTGTATTGATGTACCGAAGGTAGTTCGGAGTCCCGGATGAGATCAGGGACATGACGAGGAGTCTCAAAATGATCGAGCCGTAAAGATCGATATATTGGAAGGCTATATTCGGACATAGGAAAGGTTCCGAGTGATCCGGGTATTTTTCGAAGTGCCCGGGGAGTTACGGGAATACGGGAGTACATATGGGCCTTAGTGGGCTTTAGGGGAAAGAGAGGAGAATTGTCGTGGTATTCTCACGGGGGAGGGTGTGAGGCGACAGATGCCACAAGGGCTTAGTGTGAGGGTAAGACTGCTGTTGATAGGACCGGGAGCGGGTATGCGAGTAGCACGCACTAGTTTACCCAGGTTCGGGGCTCTCCTGAGAGATAATACCCCTACTCCTGCATGTCTGAGTATATATCTGAGGTGTACATCGAGCAGTACAAAGTGCTCTTGAAGCTGTATCTGAAGTCAGTGCCATAGGCATCTGACTTGGTATATATGCGTATGAGCACAAGTGTGTGCTTGGCCGAATGGATATGTGTGTGTGCTAGCTAGCTTGCTTGCTAACTAGTATGCATGCGTGGAGTGTGTGAGAGTGTCCAGGGAGCCATTGTGGCCGTGGTGGATGGATGAATGCTAGCTATATATAGTGTGGGGTAGCTTACTACCTAAGCTAGGTAGTGGCGTGGGGGACAAGTGGGCATGGGGCACCATGCCCATGTACGTGATGTGCATGCCTCCTTGTCCCTGGCGCACTTTATAAAACAGTGCCCAGGGACAGATACACTGTAGGTGATGTCGTCGCGGTACAGCCGTCTTGTCCGCGGTATGGCCGCCACGTCGGGGTCCTGTCGGTGTCGGGTCGGGCTGCAGTCGGCAGCCGGCTGATTGGCGCAGTCGGCAGCCGGCAGCCGGCCGGGCAGAGCAGTCGGACGGGGAGCCGGCAGGAGCAGCCGGGCAGTCAGACTGAGGGGCTTTGCTAGCCCCGATGTCTTGAATTATTGTCTCGCCGTTTTCGGGGTATCCGTGGCCAATTACTCCGATAGTAGCCCCCAAGCCTCCGGGCAACTTGGCAAAGTTGGGCGGAGGTTTTTTGGCGGGTGTTTCATGGAAATGATCATGCAAAAGACAAAGTTAGTCCACGCAGATATATCAAATGATTGCTTTTAGCACTGCAAGTTTTATGCGGAGGGTGCCGACTCGGTTTCGTCCGAGCTCCCTTCAATCTCTTTCATGTTCCCTCCACTTTTTGGCTTGCTCTCGCTTGCCGGACAGCCGCTCTGCGGTCTGTGGCTGAGAGTGGGCCGCGGAGTGGAGTGTACAATACTCAGATTCTGGAAGCGAATTCAACCGAGTTGATACTTGTAAAGGAAACGGTCGGGTCGCCCGAAGCGTCTCTCTTCCCGGACGTTTTTCGTGTGGGTGGCCTCCAGCGTTCACTCTTGCTAGCCAGACAGCCGCTCTGCGGTCTGTGACTAAGAGTGGGCCTTTGGTACCGCGCATACTACTAAGCCATCTGCGGGAACTAATGTCTCAGGCCAAGCGGCCAGCCCCCGGGCCAACTCTGGCTGGCGCCGGGGCGAACAGTGCTGCAACTGTAGTAAAATGCGGAGATAGCCCCCGAGCATCGCTCGGGGTTATCCGTGCTCTCGCGGTGAAAAAATATGCGGGTGGGGAGCTCACATTGATTTTCGTGTAGCCGAGGCGGAGGTCGTCGAAGACAGCCGGCGCTCGCGGAGCGCGTCGACGCACCCGCTGGGTGTAGCCCTCGAGCCTCTAGGCGCTCGAGGAGGGTCCATCCGGTCGGGCCTGACCGGCCAGGCGGCAAGCAGAACGCAGCCGAGCCGGCCTGGCATAGCCGGCCAGGTTGCGAGGCGTCTCGCAGCGCCCTTTTTCTTCTTTCTTCTCTTGTTTTTGTTTCTTGTAATCTTCCGTGGGGGCGCGCCAGCGCACCCATTGCGTGTAGCCCCCGAGATTCGGGCCGACTGCTGAGCAGTCGGGCCGGATCTCCCGGCGACTACTTTATCTTCTTTTTTGCGGGGGCGCGTCAACGCATCCGCTGGGTGTAGCCCCCGAGATTCGGGATGACTGCTGAGCAGTCGGGCCGGATCTCCCGTCGACTACTTTGTCTTCTTCTTCGCGGGGGCGCGTCAGCGCACCCGCTGGGTGTAGCCCCCGAGATTCGGGCCGACTGCTGAGCAGTCGGGCCGGATCTCCCGGCGACTAGTTTGTCTTCTTCCTTGCGGGGGCGCGTCAGCGCACCCTCTGGGTGTAGCCCTCGAGATTCGGGACGATTGCTGAGCAGTCGGGCCGGATCTCCCGGCGACTACTTTGTCTTCTTTTTCTTCTTCAGCCGGCTGGGCAGGCGGACTCCGACACATCAGTCGGGCTCTTTGTAGCAGGCCAGGCAGCCAGCGGTCGGACGCACATCTGGCAGTCGGACGCACATTTTTTCTTTTTCTCTGCCGGCTGTGGGCAGCCGGACAGTTTTCCACTCATGGTCGTGTTGATGGAGCAGTCTGCCCGCATCTCTCTCTCTTCTCTCGTTTTTTTACTCTAGCTGGCATCTAGCACCCGGCCTTTGATTTTTTCAGCCGGCCTCTTTCTTTCTTTCTGGGCACTCGGCCGCACAGGCGGCTGGACCTGGAGTGCAGCAGCCGGCAGCAGGGGGGCCGAGCCGGGTGCGGGGCGGAGCCGGCCGTCCGGGTGCGCGGCGCGATGCAGGCGCGGAGCAGCAGTCGGCCAAGGGCGACACGGACGGAGGAGTCCGGAATGCCGGGGAAGCCGGCCAGCCGGGCTGCGGGAAGCCGGCGAGCGCAGGAGCCGGCCAGAGCGGAGGCAGAGCCGGCGCTGTGTGCGGAGCGGACGAAGGCGAGGGCTCGGACTCAGCCGGACACCGGGGAGCCGGACCGGCGCAGAGGACCCTACGTGGGGCATCCGGCGGGGTGGAGTCGGGGCGAAGAGGCCGAACACGGGGCCAAGCGGTGCCTGCGACGGGAGGCTGAGTTCGTGGCGCGGGCATGCAGGTGGCTGGAGGCGGTGGCTGGCGCGAAGTTGGTGGCGGAGGCGCTCCGGCCAGGCGGAGGCGAGGGGGAGGCGCTCGCGAGGAGCCCGGGTGGAGCAGAGGCCAAGCGAGGCGCCCGGACGCGGCTGTGGCCAGCTGAGGCGGGGCAGACCCGGAGGCGCCGCCGGGGCGCGGGGCGGCCGGGCGAGGCCAAGCACGCAGGCGCCCGGCGGAGGACGCCGGTACGAGCCCAGGGCCGCGCGGGGGCGCGGCGCGGGAGCCGGCGGGAGGCCGGAGCCGACCGGGGCAGGCGCGACGGGGAGCGGGGAGCTCGGGGTGGCGGCCTGCACCAGCACGGGCGGGGGCTCGCGCACGGGAGGCCAGTCGCGAAGGAGCTGGCAGCCCGCGCGAACAGAAGGTGCAGCCAGCGCCATTACGGAGGGGAGCCAGTTGGCCGGAGCGAGGCGCCGCGATGAAGCATGCGCGCGGCCACAGACGTAGCAGCGTGGGGCCGGGGTCAAGCTAGAGTCTGCGTACGCGGGCGCGGTGGAAAAAGATGGCCGCGAGGCTGCCCGCCTGTGTGAACAAGGGCCAAGGTAGCTAGCTAGCTTGCTTACCGGAGCCAATGGAAAGGTAGCTAGCTAGCTTGGGCATGAGCCTGTATCTGGCTTGCTTGCTAGACACAGCATGGAGGGGAGCCGATGTGAGCGGTGCGTGGATGGATACGGCCGACCGAAGCGAGGCCCCGCGCGCGGCGCGCACGTGGACGGACGGACGGCGTCGCAACGGTGGTGATGACGAAGGCGGCAAGGCCGACGACGAGGATGCGCCGTCCCGCGCGGCCACTCCGGGGGCGGGTCGAAGTCGAGCCCCCGAGCGCTACCGGAGAGACGGCGCGACGCCGCGGCGGTGATGGCGAAGATGGTCCCGACCGGACTGCGAAACCAGCAGCAGCGTGGTAGCATAGTAGTAGTACCACACCACGGTGGGCGCCAACTGTCGTGGTATTCTCACGGGGGAGGGTGTGAGGCGACAGATGCCACAAGGGCTTCGTGTGAGGGTAAGACTGCTGCTGATAGGACCGGGAGCGGGTATGCGAGTAGCACGCGCTAGTTTACCCAGGTTCGGGGCTCTCCGGAGAGATAATACACCTACTCCTGCATGTCTGAGTATATATCTGAGGTATACATCGAGCAGTATAAAGTGCTCCTGAAGCTGTATCTGAAATCAGTGCCATAGGCATCTGACTTGGTATATATGCGTATGAGCACAAGTGTGTGCTTGGCCGAATGGATATGTGTGTGTGCTAGCTAGCTTGCTTGCTAACTAGTATGCATGCGTGGAGTGTGTGAGAGTGTCCAGGGAGCCATTGTGGCCGTGGTGGATGGATGAATGCTAGCTATATATAGTGTGGGGTAGCTTACTACCTAAGCTAGGTAGTGGCGTGGGGGACAAGTGGGCATGGGGCACCATGCCCATGTACGTGATGTGCATGCCTCCTTGTCCCTGGCGCACTTTATAAAACAGTGCCCAAGGACAGATACACTATAGGTGATGTCGTCGTGGTACAGCCGTCTTGTCCGCGGTATGGCCGCCACGTCGGGGTCTTGTCGGTGTCGGGTCGGGCTGCAGTCGGCAGCCGGCTGATTGGCGCAGCCGGCAGCCGGCCGGGCAAAGCAGTCGGACGGGGAGCCGGCAGGAGCAGCCGGGCAGTCGGACTGAGGGGCTTTGCTAGCCCCGATGTCTTGAATTATTATCTCGCCGTCTTCGGGGTATCCGTGGCCAATTACTCCGACAAGAAGCCACGAGGGCTGGCCGCCCCCCCCCCCCATGGGCCTAGTCCGAATTGGACTAGGGGAGGGGCTGCGCGCCCTCTTTTCTTCTCCTCCCCTCTCCTTCCTCCCCCTCCTAGTAGGACTAGGAAATCCTACTCCTACTAGGAGGAGGATTCCTCCCCCTTTTGGCGTGCCTAGAGAGGCCGGCCGGCCTCCCCTCCCTCCTTTATATACGTGGGGAGGGGGCATCCTAGAAGACACACAAGTTGATCAGTTGATCTTTTAGCCGTGTGCGGTGCGCCCCTTCACCATAATCCACCTTGGTCATATCGTAGCGGTGCTTATGTGAAGCCCTGCGTCGGTAGCAACATCATCACCGTCATCACGCCGTCGTGCTGACGGAACTCTCCCGCAAAGCTCTGCTGGATCGGAGTTCGTGGGACGTCATCGAGCTGAACGTGTGCTGAACTCGGAGGTGCCGTGTGTTCGGTACTTGGATCGGTCGGATCGTGAAGACGTACGACTACATCAACCGCGTTGTCATAACGCTTCCGCTTACGGTCTACGAGGGTACGTGGACGACACTCTCCCCTCTTGTTGCTATGCATCACCATGATCTTGCGTGTGCATAGGAAATTTTTGAAATTAGTACGTTCCCAACAGTGAGGCCCAAATGTTTTGCATACTATAGCAAATACTGTACACGCCTTCTATAGTATACAAAGGCGGCCCGCTGGGCTGGCTCCGCCCCTGCCCCGACCTATCAATGTATACATCACGCGGGCCTCCTTTGGAGGTTGAGACGCTTCACCAAAACTCACATGATATACATGCCCTTCCTCTCCCATCTCATCTAGCCTAAACCAACTTCCTCCTTGCCAATTACCTCAATTGAGAAGTCTTTCAAGAAATCATTTTTGCCAGATTGAGGCGAATTTGAGGGTTTTTGCACAACTCTTCTGAAACATCTTATGAACTACGTACAACAGCGTGAATGCATGATCGATCAACAAACGGTCTAGCTCAAATATATCTGCATTTCCATGGCAAAGGTGCCCAGAAATCTTCTAATTCACTATGCTCCCTAATTTTGGAACTCTCCCATTCAATTGAGGTGTCCAAGTTTGCATTTTGGGTCATAATGTTGACTGGGTCAACGATTTGTGAAGGATCTTTCCCACTATACTCCCTTGGAGCTCCCCTATTCACTTGAGCTGTTCAATTTTGGTTTTGGTCGACGATTTTGACCAGGTCGACGATTTGTCAAGGAGCTTCTCATTCATACCTCCAACTTCACTAAGCTCCCTAATTTTGAAGCCGCCCTCATTAAGTTGAGGTCTTCAATTTGAGATTGGGCACATGGTTCTGAATGGGTCATCCCCTGAAATCTATGATGGAGGATCTATCGATGGATGGGTCCCCTTAGTAAGTGCCTTGAGCATAGTTTTAAATAGCCGGATATAGCTCCGCTATACCCCGCTATAGCCTTTTCAGCAGGGTGCCGCTAAATGGTCTCGTGTAAAACTAGCCCGCTGTAAATTAATAAATTTAAAAACATTGAAGGTCCACCGCTATTTAGCATAGCATGCTATTTAAAACATTGGCCTTGAGTGGTGTGGGCCTTGGTTGCCAAGAAGGAAGCTCCGTCTACTACACACGTTTAGCACCAACATGAACACGTGGCCATAAGACATGTAACTCCCTCGCATACATGTATATTCATTAGAAGATGGCCCCAAATCACTCGGCCAGAAAAAAACCACTCAAACACCACATTAAAAACACTCTGTTGTTTCACCCACACGCCATACCAATTTGGGCGTAAAAATAAAACATGTGCAACCCATGAACATAAGCAATGCAGACATGCACTACCTTTTTAGTATTTGTAGAAATGCATGCTCTAGCCAATGTAACTAAAAAACCGATCTGATCGAAGAGAATAAGCAATACATTTATACGTCAACACTCCTCCTCATGTGTGGCTCCCTCAGGCCTAAACGTGGACCGGAAGTGGGCTGCAATTTAATTGCATTAGCCGGGTCTTGAACTAAAGACCTCTTGGCTCTGATACCATATAGAAGTGCATGCTCTACCCAATGCAACCAAAAAACCAATCTGATGGAAGAGACTACACAATACATTTATATGTCAACAGTATTGGCTATTTTTCTGGTCTAACTCAAATATCACTACGATGAATAAGTATATATAAATCCAGATCAAATTTATCATAAAGTTCAATTAATATGCATTTTGCTGGCAGTTTAAAAAACTTTTGAACTCGGGAAGGGGCATTTTGGCTCCTGGGCTCAATACAATTTTTTTGGTGAAAGATCCATGAGTTTGTGATGTCCGTGAAAAATGTCAGCGCATTTGAACATCTGGCGAGCTCTCAGAAAAAAACAAATTTGGGGTGTGTGAAAAAGTTTACTGTTTTGCACAATTTGGACCTGATTTTGTTTTTTTCTGAGAGCTATTCCCTGAATGAGCTGAAACTTGGGATGGGCATCACGCATTGAAGCATCTTTCACTACACAAATTTTTTATTTTTATTTTTATAGTGTATTTGTATCCCCATTGAGGTGTGGAAAGGTCTCGGGGACATAGCGATAGTATGGCTAACCAAGCTTTTTAACCTCATTTTTCGGGCAAACAAGATGCCAGAAGAATGGAGACGGAGTATATTAGTACCAATCTTCAAGAACAAGGGGGATGTTCAGAGTTGTACTAATTACCGTGGAATTAAACTGATGAGCCATACAATGAAGCTATGGGAGAGAGTCATTGAGCACCGCTTAAGAAGAATGACAAGCATGACCAAAAATCAGTTTGGTTTCATGCCTGGGAGGTCGACCATGGAAGCCATTTTCTTGGTACGACAACTTATGGAGAGATATAGGGAGCAAAAGAAGGACTTGCATATGGTGTTCATTGACTTGGAGAAGGCCTATGATAAGATACCGCGGAATGTCATGTGGTGGGCCTTGGAGAAATACAAAGTCCTGCAAAGTACATTACCCTCATCAAGGACATGTACGATAATGTTGTGACAAGTATTCGAACAAGTGATGTCGACACCGATGACTTCCCGATTAAGATAGGACTACATCAGGGGTCAGCTTTGAGCCCTTATCTTTTTGCATTGGTGATGGATGAGGTCACAAGGGATATACAAGGAGATATCCCATGGTGTATGCTCTTTGCAGATGATGTGGTGCTAGTTAACGATAGTCGGACGGGGGTAAATAGGAAGTTAGAGTTATGGAGACAAACCTTGAAATTGAAAGGGTTTAGGCTTAGTAGAACTAAAAACCGAGTACATGATGTGCGGTTTCAGTACTACTAGGTGTGAGGAGGAGGAGGTTAGCCTTGATGGCCGGGTGGTACCTCGAAAGGACACCTTTCGGTATTTGGGATCAATGTTGCAGGAGGATGGGGGTATTGATGAAGATGTGAACCATCAAATCAAAGCCGGATGGATGAAGTGGCGCCAAGCTTCTGGCATTCTCTGTGACAAGAGAGTGCCACAAAAGCTAAAAGGCAAGTTCTACAGGACGGCGGTTCGACCCGCAATGTTGTATGGCGCGGAGTGTTGGCCGACTAAAAGGTGACATGTTCAACAGTTAGGTGTGGCGGAGATGCGTATGTTGAGATGGATGTGTGGCCACACGAGGAAGGATCGAGTCCGGAATGATGATATACGAGATAGAGTTGGGGTAGCACCAATTGAGAAGAAGCTTGTCCAACATCGTCTGAGATGGTTTGGGCATATTCAGCGCGGGCCTCCAGAAGCTCCAATGCATAGCGGACGGCTAAAGCGTGCGGAGAATGTCAAGAGAGGGCGGGGTAGACCGAATTTGACATGGGAGGAGTCCGTTAAGAGAGACCTGAAGGATTGGAGTATCACCAAAGAGTTAGCTATGGACAGGGGTGCGTGGAAGCTTGCTATCCATGTGCCAGAGCCATGAGTTGATTGCGAGATCTTATGGGTTTCACCTCTAGCCTACCCCAACTTGTTTGGGACTAAAGGCTTTGTTATTGTTGTTGTTGTTGTTGTATTATTTTTATAATGTATTTTTTAATTTACTGTTCACAAGGTTTAGATGAGCTCGGGAGCCGAATTAGATATCGTTGAACTCATCTCTCGAATCAGAAAAAGAACCTCAATTAATACATGCACACATTAATAATTTGGGAACTCCACACAAAATCAAAATATTTAAAACTCAAGGACATAATCAACACCGAATAAATGGACGACATCAGTTACTACATTATTACATCAAGCAGCCGAACAAACAACATTTAAAATAACAAATTTTAATTATTCTGGATATGTGCTGGCGGCTCACTTGGACGCTGCAGCGGCAGCCTCTCGTGCCTTGGCAAACTCAAGCAGCCTGCCCACGTCCGGCAGGGCGGCCTTGGCCGCGTCGAGCTCAATGAAGCGCTCCACCCATGCGGCCAGGAGCGGAGTCTTGGCGGCGTCGAAAATCTTGTCACCAGACAGCGCCTCGGTCACCTTCATCCACGACAGCACGCCTCCCAGCGCAACGTCGACGAGCCCGACGCCGTCGCCACCGAAGAAGCCCCCTCCCTTGGAGCACTCCCTCAGGGCCCCTTCGAGGACCCCCACCGCGGCGAACGCCTGCTTCTTTCCCTCGGATTTCTCCTCCTCTGTCTTGCCCCTCAACCACTGCCTCCATGGGGCTACCAGCTGAAACACAGAGAAAAATAATGGTCAAAGATGCTCGCTGGATATCTAAAAATAAAGGAACGAAGACTAGTAGTTCAAGTAATTGAAGATAATTTAAACCTTGTCGTCAACGTAAGCCACCCAGAAGCGAGCAATGGCGCGCTCGTAGGGGTCCGCTGGAAGAAGGGACGGGCCGGTGCTGGCGAACACTTCGTCGATGTACTGGAGAATGATCATGGACTCGCAGACCGGGGCTCCGTTGTGGATGAGCACGGGTATCTTCTTGTGCACCGGGTTGGACTTGAGGAGAAGCTCACTCTTCTTGTACAGGTCCTCCTCCACGTCCTCGTAGCTCAGGCCCTTCAGGGCGAGCGCCAGCTTCACCCTGGTAACAAATGGGCTTGGCCATGCGCCGAGCAGCTTCAGGTCATCTCCTCCGGCCATCTCTAACTACCTCGATCGATGTGTGTCAGTGTGTGTGTGTGTGTTTTGAAGACCACTGAGATTGCTTTAGCTGCTTGTGCTTGCGCTTGTTCTTGATGAATGTTTCAGAGGTGGATAAACTGTTTATATAGTGTCTATGGACAACATATATATGCGTCATCCATGATGCTACTTCGAGGAGAGTGTCATCCGTGATGCCTGGGCGATGAGCATATGAGTCTGTGTCTAGTAGTGCGCCTATGAATTTTTAAAGGCTTTTGATTGGTTTCCTTCAATCATGCTTGACTGGAGACGAGTCTGTCTTAATTACTATTTTTGATGCACCACGTGCTGCTGCCTCCCCTCGCGCAAGCCCTTCCGTCAGCACACCGTCCATCCAGATGTCAATTTTTTGGACTTTGCTGCGAGCAGATGATTAAAAATACCTTAGCTAGCCTCCGTTCGGAATTACTTGTCACAAAAACGAATAAAAATGAATATATTTAAAATTAAAATATGTTTAGATACAATCATTCCTTCGACAAGTATTTCCGGATGAAGAGAGTATTTATAATAAAATCCGCCTCATTTGTCAATGAATGTGGAGGTCGTATCTGAATTAAAATTTCAATGACATAATTCAAAAAGACCACCTATTCAATGGTTGCCTTTTTTTTGTTGCTTTTTGTCGATTTTGCTCAATCCAAATCCTGTTCGCCATCTTCTTCCCCCACCCTCACTCAGGAACACTGTTCATCTTCTTCCTAGAATTGCCGCCCGACACTCGCTCCTTCCTCGGGCCGGCGGGCACTGCCGCGCACCGCCTCGTTGCCCCAACATGCTAGAGCATTCGCCTCCGCCAGCCTGCAGCCGTCCCCGTCCTACATCAAGACGATACCGCCACAATCTAACCGGCAACCCACCAGCAGCCCCCTCCCCCCCCCCCCCCTAACCACCCGAACCCGTCAACCTTCGACGGTAGCAACGCCGCTGCTGCGTCGTCCCCAGCTCCAGGTCGTCCCTCGCTGCCGCTCGGCGAAACTTTATTATGTGGCATAGTTCACAACTTTTTGTCTAAATGTTGTTAAACAAGTCATGTAGGTCACGCAATATGGCCTTGTGTACCATGTTACATAAGTGGGAGTGTTACGGATAGTTACTGATATTCCGTTTAACCTAATCTCTATCTCCCCTTGTAATCCTCAAGCGGTTAGCCTGGCTGCCGAATATTGTAACCTACGAGAGACACTCTCGATCAGATAAACCAATGCGGGCACTATGTTTGAGAGTTGAGACGCTTTCACAAGCTTAACATGGTAATCAAAGCCTCCCTCTTCCACCGCATCTAGCAACCATCTTCTTCACTGCATCATCCAGCCTTCATCTTCATCATCCAGCCTCCCATCTTCCTATCACACCCACCATGTCTTCCTCCAGCCAAACTATCTCCACCGGCCCGAACAATACCATCTCCGAGCCTCTCACTAAAACCAACTATATTCTATGGCGAGCTCCTAGATCATAGTGACAAGGCTATATGGTTATGTCGATCAAACCATTGCCGAGCCACCAAAACCATTGTTACATAAACCTCCGAAAGGAAGGATCAAACCGTTCCCAATCCGGCCCATAACTCTTGGCTTATTCAAGATGCAGCGGACATAGTCGGACGAGGAGGATGCGGAAACGTCCGGTTTGTGTCCGCTTTGAACCCAAATTTGCGATGGAAGGGTTCGAACGTACACAAAACGAATAGAAAATGGGAATGGGTCCCTGCTTCGGCATTGTTTGTTGTCCACGCGGGTACAAACGGATGCGGCAGGACCAAATGGGTCACCGCATTGGAGTTGCTCTAAGAGATTGGAACTTTCCCACGGACCTGCCACAATCATATGGTACACGCAGTAGTAAGATGGATTGTTTCCAGTATGTCGGTCATCCGATCATAGATATATGGTTGAGGCATTTTGATCTCTTTAGTGAATTACACAAAATTTTCTTTTGCTGGACTTTTGGCTGCTACAAAATTTAAGTCCCGCAACTTGTTTTCTACTCTGCATTGAGAGGCTTTGGGGCTTGCCAAAAGTTGGAGGTGTTGGTGCAATTTTATTTTATTTTGAGGCGGCTGACCAAATTACCTTGCCTGAGAAGTCTTTCAAGAAATCATTTTTGCTATATTGAGGCTAATTTGAGGGGTTTTGGGCGCCTCTTTTGAAACATCTTATGAACTACTATCTCTGTACCTAAGGAATTTTTCAGGCTAAACTAGCTTATAAAAACATCTTATATTTTGATATGGAGGGAGTACAACAATATGAATGCATAATTGATCAACAAACGATCTAGCTCAAATATATATGCATTTCCATAGCAAAGGTCTGATGATTTTTTTTTTTGAAAAAGGGTGAATTTTATTGGCTCAAAATGAAGCATTAAGAGAATACAAACACAATGAGCATACACCCGGCCTCTGCATACTTAGGATGCACACGCACGCACATAAAAACACGCCAAAAATAGCAAAGTCATATAAGACAAAAACTATGTGTAGGCGAGGAAAAAACCAAAGCTATTAGATCTGTGATCGGCAAACTACAACGATGACAATATCCGCACCAACCATCTCATGACACCATACATATGATGAAGTTATTCAACATCAACGCCTTCAGGAAGGGAGCGACGCTCAAGCGCCGCAGTCACCGGATCCAAGCACGCAAGGCAAGAATCTAGGTTTTCGCCCTGAAGAACCAGTCCAAGCATCTTCGAGCAATGCCTCCAAAAGGGTAACGACGTTAAGACGTCGCCATTGCCAGGTATAACTAACTCAGGTCACACCAAGGCTTTCGCTGTTGGGGAACGCAGTAATTTCAAAAAAATTCCTACGCACACGCAAGATCCATCTAGGTGATGCATAGCAACGAGTGGGAGAGTGTGTCCACGTACCCTCGTAGACCGAAAGCGGAAGCGTTATGACAACGCGGTTGATGTAGTCGTATGTCTTCACGGTCCGACCGATCCTAGCACCGAACGTACGACACCTCCGCGATCTGCACACGTTCAGCTCGGTGATGTCCCAAGAACTCTAGATCCAGCTGAGGTCGAGGGAGAGTTTCGTCAGCACGACGCGTGATGACGGTGTTGATGAAGTTACCGACGCAGGGCTTCACCTAAGCACTACAATGATATGACCGAGGTGAAAATCTATGGAGGGGGGGACCGCACATGGCTAAGACAACTGTCAACTTGTGTGTCTATGGGGTGCCCCCCCTCCCCCGTATATAAAGGAGTGGAGGAGGGGAGGGCCGGCCCTCTCTATGGCGCGCCCAAGGGGGGAGTCCTACTCCCAGTAGGAGTAGGTTTCCCCCTTCCCTAGTTGGAGTAGGAGAAGAAGGAAGAGGGGGAGGGAGAGAAGGAAATGGGGGCCGGCCCCCCTCCCAATTTGGATTGGGCTTGGGGGGGCGCCCCCACCTTGGCCGCCTCCTCCTCTCTTTCACCATGGCCCATTAAGACCCATTAACTCCCCGGGGGGTTCCGGTAACCTCCCGGTACTCCGGAAAATGCCTGAACTCATCCGAAACCTTTCCGATGTCCAAACATAGCCTTCCAATATATCGGTCTTTATGTCTCGACTATTTCGAGACTCCTCGTCATGTCCGTGATCACATCCGGGACTCCGAACAACCTTCGGTACATCAAAACACATAAACTCATAATACCGATCGTCATCGAACGTTAAGCGTGCGGACCCTATGGGTTCGAGAACTATGTAGACATGACCGAGACTCACTTCCGGTCAATAACCAATAGCGGAACCTGGATGCTCATATTGGTTCCTACATATTCTACGAAGATCTTTATCGGTCAAACCGCATAACAATATACGTTGTTCCCTTTGTCATCGGTACGTTACCGGCAAGTCGGTATCTCAATACCTACACTACAGGAATCAGCTATTTTGCCGTCTGCCATGGCGGACGGCAAAGGCATGAACGACGGACGGCAAGCGGACGGCAAAGGCCTTTGCCGTCAGCCGCGGACGGCAAAAGGCTCCGGCAAAGTAGGCTACGGTAAACAGCTGCTTTGCCGTCTGCTTCCTGGCGGCTGACGGCAAAGGCCCTTTGCCGTCTGCCGCGGACGGCAAAGAGAGCAGACGGCAATAATTGTGCTCTCAGTCCGTTAAGTGGCTAACGGCAGGCCATTGCCGTCCGCCGCGGACGGCAAACTTTCTAGTGCCTTTGCCGTCCGCTTCCGCCTCGCCCGCTTCCGCCTCGCCCGCCGCATCGGCCGCCCCCGCTTCCGCCTCGGCCTGCGGCGCCACTTCCGCCTCGGCCGCCGCGTCGCGTCGCGTCGGCCGCCCCCGTTGAGGCGCTGTCGCCTGCCCCCCGCTGCCCGCTGCCGCCTCGCCTGCCCCGCGTGCCCCGACGCCTCCTGCCCCCCGCTTCCCGCTGCCGCGCTGCACGTCTGTCGCGCTGCCGGCTGCCGCCTCGCCTGCCCCGCGTGCCCCGATGCCTCGCGGTCAACGCCGCCATCTCGTCTTCCACACGCCGCCATCTCGTCTTCCGCGGCCCGGCGCCTCCCTGCCGCATTAATTCCCAGCGCTATAAAACCCGCCCTGCGCGGCGAGTTTGGTCACACCGCCCATCCATCCCTCCTCTCCCTCTTCACACGCGCGTTCTCTTCGCGGGATGGCGTCCAGTGACTCGGACTCCGACGGCGCGGCACCGGGCGGCCACTGGCCGTCGAGCCTCACGTTGGGGCAGACGGAGGACCTCGCTCGGTTCGGCCTCTACGTGCCGCCGGCGGCGAAGCTGCCGCGGCCGTGGAGGATCTCCGCGGACGGATTCCCCACGCAGGGCGTACCGGCGACGCCGGCAGAGCTTCGCGCGCACCCCGGGGGACGCTACAACCGGAAGGGCCGCCGCCATTTTTGGAAGGGCAAGCGGTTCGACGACGTCATCGGCGCCTTCAAGTGCGCCGCCTGAGGGCTCCCTGTCGGTGATCTCTCTGGTGGAGCCGGGCCCTCCCAGCAGCCCCGGCCGACGTTGTGATCCCGCCAAAGCAGGCGGCGCTCCAGCAGGACGGCGACCCGGAGGACACGCCCGGGCTCCTCGCGATCCTGGCGCAGTCAGCGGAGGAGGCCGCCGCGGCGGCGGCGCTGGAGGCCCAGGAGGAGGCGGCGCTGCAAGCGGCGATGGCGGTGCAGCAGGCGGCGATGGCGCCGCCGGAGTGGCAGCAGGTGCCGCCGGAGTGGCAGCAGGAGTGGCAGCAGGCGCCAGCGGCGGAGGAGGAAGAGGATTCGGACGACGTCCCGGTGGACTGGGACGACGTCGCGAACCGGTCCAGCAGCGACGATGACGGTGGCAACGGCCCGGCCGTGATTGACCTCGATAGCGACGCCGAGTAGTTTTTTTAGTATTTATGTACGAACTACTTTATGTACGAACTTTTTTTAGTGTGTTGTTTGCGGACCTAAAACTAAACTAAAACTAAACCTAAAACTAAAAAAACAGAAAAAAAGGAAAAAAAAAAAAGGGGTAGAGCTCACCTGAGGCAGGGCCGGTGGAGGAGGTCGCCGGTGGAGGAGGGGCGGGGCGGTGGAGGAGGTGGCCGGTGGAGGAGAGGTGCGGGGCGGCCTGGGGCGGCGGCGCCGGGCCCGGGGCGGTGGGGCGCGGGGGGGCGGGGCGCCGGGGCGGCGGGGGGCCAGGGCCACGGGGCCCCGGGGCGGGGGGCGACGGGGCGGCGGGGCCCCGGGGCGGTGGGGCCGGGGCGCCGGGCGGCGGCGAGTGCTGGGGGCGGCGGCGCGCGGCGGGCGACGGCGGTGGGGTGGGATGTGGGGTGGGATGTGTGGTGGGATGTAGTGCGCGTCGGCGAGGAGAGAGAGGGAGAGAACAGAGAGTAACGGGCGTGGGGGTACGGGCCGTTAGGTAGTCTCCTCTTTGCCGTCCGCCACTATTTGCCGTCCGTCCTTTTGCCTCTTTGTCGTCTGCTGGCAGACGGCAAAGAGGTGGGGCGTAAAGTTTTTCCCAAACAGGCGGGGGGTGGGGGCCACCTCTCTCTTTGCCGTCCGCCAGCCGACGGCAAAGATCTTTGCCGTCCGCTGGCGGACGGCAAAGAGCCCGCAGATGGCAAAGAGCTTCTTTGCCGTCTGCCACTTCTTTGCCGTCAGCTTCTGGGTAGCTGATGGCAAAGAGCTTCTTTGCCGTCAGCTAGCAGACGGCAAAGAGCTGGCAGATGGCAAATTAGCTGATTCCAGTAGTGCTAGTTCAATCTCGTTACCGACAAGCCTCTTTACTCGTTTCGTAATGTATCATCCCGTAACTAACTCATTAGTCATATTGCTTGCAAGGCTTATAGTGATGTGCATTACCGAGAGGGCCCATAGATACCTCTTCGAAACCCGGAGTGACAAATCCTAATCTCGATATATGCCAACCCAACAAACACCATCGGACACACCTGTAGAGCATCTTTATAATCACCCAGTTACGTTGTGACGTTTGATAGCACACTAAGTGTTCCGCCGGTATTCGGGAGTTGCATAATCTCATAGTCATAGGAACATGTATAAGTCATGAAGAAAGAAATAGCAATAAACTAAACGATCATAGTGCTAAGCTAACGGATGGGTCAAGTCAATCTCATCATTCTCTAATGATGTGATCCCGTTCATCAAATGACAACACATGTCTATGGCTAGGAAACTTAACCATATTTGATTAACTAGCTAGTCAAAGTAGAGGCATACTAATGACACTCTGTTTGTCTATGTATTCACACATGTATTAAGTTTCCGGTTAATACAATTCTAGCATGAATAATAAACATTTATCATGATATAAGAAAATATAAATAACAACTTTATTATTGCCTCTAGGGCATATTTCCTTCATTCGCCTCGGAGCTCGAGACTGGGTGCTCAAGTAGCACCACCAACGATGTCGCTCATGTGTTGTCACCGCCACTTTTCCATGATCCCGGCAGCTACATGCGA
The DNA here is from genome assembly GCF_002575655.3 of Aegilops tauschii subsp. strangulata. NCBI lineage: Eukaryota > Viridiplantae > Streptophyta > Magnoliopsida > Poales > Poaceae > Aegilops > Aegilops tauschii. The sequence continues at coordinate 116,614,762 of NC_053040.3, forward strand.
TGTGCAACCACCGGCGCTGCACAACCATTCCTTTGCGTCGGGTCGTTGTCTGTAGTTTACACATTGCCGAAATCAACCACCGGATCTGGATGAAGAAATCTCACAAAGACCTTCCATTGGCCACCGCAATCCAGAACGAGGCCGTCGCCGCAGCCTGAAGTTGTCACCACAGGGACCAACACGGACTAAGCATCGTCATTCCGTCGCAAGGCATCCGCGTCATGGGATGGCAGCTGCCCCTCCGACCGTCGTGGAATAATCCCAACCGGCTGTTGCCAAATCTAGTAGGACGTGGCCAGCCACCAACACAAGAGGGAGCAATCTCCAGCCCAAACCTCACAAGCAGATGCCTCTAGGGATGGGATCAAGTCGTCCTCTCACGGCTGCCACTAAGGCTACCATGAGTAGGGACATGCCCACTCGATCTGGATCTGAGCGTGCTGACGAACAAGACCAGAAGACAAGGAAGGTCGGGAGGGGGACGGGAGAGCGCCCCGCCGCCGCCATCCGCCGTTGGACGGCCTCCTCCTATGGCGGCGAGGATTCTAGTGGTGGCCAACGGTTCTTTAGGTGGCGGCTGTGTGCGCCTCCGGAGTCGCCCAGGAGCGACCCAGGAGGCTCGGGCGCTTCAGAAGTGACATGAGCAGGCGTTTGAGGGCATGTACAATGGAGGCATCACCTAGTGGTGGTCTCAACTCTCAAGTACCACATCAGATTAGGCTATAGCATAGAAAATGTTCATCCAACGCGGATGATGTCACATGGCAGCCTCGATGGGAGTACGTAAAGGAAATTTGGGCGCATGTACTCTCTTTCTCTCTCGTTCTTTTTCTACAAGGACCACGCTTTTTCTATCGAGCAGCTGGTTCTTCTGCAAGATGCACCTGGCTTTGCAAGCTGCACCTTGCTCTGCAAGCTGCTGCCTTTTTGCTCAGGCTTGTCCACGGAGGTTTGTATCTGACGTGGAAATACAGTGAGGCAGCTGTCCAGGGTGGACCATTGGCCATGCCCTCAGAAGGTGCGATGAAATATTGATTATTTTTCCTTTACTTGGTCTAGCTCAAATATCACTGCAATGAATGAATATATAAATTCAGACCAAATTTACCATAGAGTTCAATTAATAAGCATTTTGGTGGCAGTTTAAAAAAGACTGTCGAACTCATCTCTTGAATCAGAAAGAGAACCTCTACATGCACGCATTATCAAATTTGGGAACTCCACACAAAAGCAAAATATTAAAAAACTCAAGGACATAATCAACACCGAATAAATGGACGACATGAGTTACTGCTACATTATTACATCAAGCAGCCGAACAAACAACATTTAAAAATAACAAATTTTAATTATTCTGGATGTGTGCTGGCTCAGTTAGACGCTGCAGCGGCAGCCTCTCGTGCCTTGGCGAACTCAAGCAGCCTGCCCACGTCCGGCAGGGCGGCCATGGCCGCGTCGAGCCCGCTGAAGCGCTCCACCCATGCGGCCAGGAGCGGGGTCTTGGCGGCGTCGAAGATCTTGTCACCGGACAGCACCTCGGTCACCTTCATCCACGACAGCACACCTCCCAGCGCAACGTCGACGAGACCGACGCTGTCGCCGCCGAAGAAGCCCCCTCCCTTGGAGCACTCCCTCAGGGCCCCTTCGAGGACCTCCACCGCGGCGAACGCCTGCTTCTTTCCCTCGGATTTCTCCTCCTCTGTCTTGCCCCTCAACCACTGCCTCCATGGGGCTACCAGCTGCATATCACATCATATTAGCTAGGGATCAGTCTTCGATCTCCAGGAAAAGAAATCTAGTTCAGTCTTCAGTGATCAGTAAAGCACAGTCAAACTTCTAGTATTATTATTGGCCGCTAGCTTCTACACGATTTTTTTTTGTAGTTTGTATTATTGTTATAACTATATCATTCTAGGATGGATAGGACTTACTTTTATAATTTTCTACCAATATGTGCATAGAAAATAATGGTCACAGATCCTTTGTTCGATGCCTTACTAATATCTAAATGGAAAAGAACATATACTACTAGTTCAACCAATTGAGGAAAATTTAAACCTTGTCGTCAACGTAGGGCACCCAAAAGCGAGCAACGGCGCGCTCGTAGGGGTCCGCTGGGAGAAGGGACGGGCCGGTGCCGGCGAACACTTCGTCGATGTATTGCACGATGATCATGGACTCGCAGACCGGGGCGCCATTGTGGATGAGCACGGGTATCTTCTTGTGCACCGGGTTGGACTTGAGGAGAAGCTCGCTCTTCTTGTACAGGTCCTCCTCCACGTCCTCGTAGCTCAGGCCCTTCAGGGCGAGCGCCAGCTTCACCCTGGTAACAAACGGGCTTGGCCATGCGCCGAGCAGCTTCAGGTCATCCCCTCCGGCCATCTCCAACTAGCTAGAAGCCTAGAACGATGGATGTGTGTGTGTGAAGGCTGAGATCGTTTTAGCTGTTTGTGATTTGCTGGGTACTGGCTTGATGAATGTATCGGAGGCATATCAACCGTTTATATAGGGTCCATGTAATACGAACTATACGTCATGGGTGATGCTGCTTCGAGGAGAGTGTCATCCGTGATGCCTGGCCGATGAGCAGATGCCGTTCTTGTAGTGCGTCGATGAATTTTTAAAGGCCTTTTGTTGGTTTCATTCAATCATGCTTGACTGTGGAGATGCGTCTGTCTTAACTTCTACACCTGGAATGTAGTTGAATTATTTTTGAGGCGCCACGTGCTGCTGCCTCCCCTCGCGCAAGCCCTTCCGTCAGCACGCCATCCACCCAGGTGTCAATTTTTCTGAATTGGCTGCGAGCAGATGATTAAAAATACCGTAGCTACAAAGTTACAACAAAATCCGCATCTTTTGTCACTGAATGTTGAGATTGTATCTGATTTAAAATTTCAATGGCATAATTTTAAAAGGACCACCTACTCAACGTTTGCTTCTTTTTCGATTTCGTTCAATCCAACTCCTGTTGGCCATCCCCCCCCCCCCCCCCCCCCCCCGTCCTACTAGATGCATTGTTCATGTTCTTCCTAGAACTGCCCCCTGACACCCGCCCAACCGCCTGGTCCTTCCCACTTGGCAGGCGAGCAATGGCACGCACCGCCTCGTAACCCCAACATGGCAGAGCATTCGCCTCAGCCGGCCTACAACCGTCCTCGGCTACCCTCTAGACCGCATCAGATTCTAACCGGCAAAAAACCAGCCCCCCTCCCCCCCCCCCCCCCCGCGCGCCCCTCACCCTCACCCATCAACCTCTGACTCATCCAGCAACACCACAGTTGTGTCATCCCTTGGTGCCGCTCGCCGGAACTTTATTATGGCATAGTTCACAACTTTACTATGGCCGCCGGGGCAAAGCCCCCCGCAGTGGCTGGCGGTGGGGGCCTTCTCCCCTCCTCGCGTCCATGGCCTGCGGGGCGGCCAGGCCGGGCAGAGGCGCCGGGGCGCGCGGATCCTGGCGGCACGACGGCGACGATCTTGACGGCGGCGGGCCCGATGGCACGGCTGCAGATGGGTCGACGTCTCGCCGTATGGCGGCTGCGTGCGGGTCTCCTCGTGGCGGCGGCCTTCGCCGGCGGCGAGGCGGCATGTGCGCGGCATCCGGCGAGGCGTGGGGACGCGGCCACGGTGGCTTCCCGTGCGACACGGAGGTACGCGGAGAAGAGGCTGCGACGTGTGCCCTCGTGAAGGATGGATATCCTCGCCCAGATCCGGCGGCGGCATGGCGGCGGAGGTCGCAGTGGCCGGTCGGCGGCGGCGGAACAAGGCCGGTGGCAGCGGCGATGTTCCGTCTGGATCCCGGGGCGGCGGCTCTGGATGGTGGTGGCCGGTGAAGCTCGGGCTTCCTGCGGCGGCATGGCGTGGTGCAGTCCCTGTCCAAGGCGGATCTGTGACAGCGATCTGTTCGGATCAGAGACGGTGACGAGCGCGCGGGATCCATCTCGGCGGCTCTCGCGGTTTGGCAAGGTGGGGGTGGGAGCCCTCCTCCCAGGCTCCACTGGTGGCACACTCTGGCTGTGGTCGGTGCACCAGGACTCCTACGGTGGCACTGCTGTTGCGGTTGGTCGCCGGATCTAGGTGGCTAGATCTGGGGCTTTGAAGGCGGTCGAGACGGCGCACAGGTTGACGGTGAAGGAAATATGCCCTAGAGGCAATAATAAAGTTATTATTTATTTCCTTATTTCATGATAAATGTTTATTATTCATGCTAGAATTGTATTAACCGAAATCTGTGTGAATACATAGACAAACAGAGTATCACTAGTATGCCTCTACCTGACTAGCTCGTTGAATCAAAGATGGTTAAGTTTCCTAACCATAGACATGAGTTGTCATTTGATTAACGAGATCACATCATTAGAGAATGATGTGATTGACTTGACCCATTCTGTTAGCTTAGCACTTAGATCGTTTAGTATGTTGCTATTGCTTTCTTCATGACTTATACATGTTCCTATGACTATGAGATTATGCAACTCCCGAATACCGGAGGAACACTTTGTGTGCTACCAAACGTCACAACGTAACTGGGTGATTATAAAGGTGCTCTACAGGTGTCTCCGAAGGTACTTGTTGAGTTGGCATAGATCAAGATTAGGATTTGTCACTCCGATTGTCGAAGAGGTATCTCTGGGCCATCTCGGTAATGCACATCACTATAAGCCTTGCAAGCAATGTGACTAATGAGTTAGTTGCGGGATGATGCATTACGGAACGAGTAAAGAGACTTGCAGGTAACGAGATTGAACTAGGTATGAGATACCGACGATCGAATCTCGGACAAGTAACATACCGATGACAAAGGGAACAACGTATGTTGTTATGCGGTTTGACCGATAAAGATCTTCGTAGAATATGTAGGAACCAATATGAGCATCCAGATTCCGCTATTGTTTATTGACCGGAGACGTGTCTCGGTCATGTCTACATAGTTCTCGAACCCGTAGGGTCCGCACGCTTAACGTTCGGTGACGATTTGTATTATGAGTTTATGTGTTTTGATGTACCGAAGGTAGTTCGGAGTCCCGGATGAGATTGGGGACATGACGAGGAGTCTCGAAATGGTCGAGACGTAAAGATCGATATATTGGACGACTATATTCGGACATCGGAAAGGTTCCGAGTGATTCAGGTATTTTTCGAAGTACCGGAGAGTTACGGGAATTCGCCGGGGAGTATATGGGCCTTATTGGGCTTTAGGGGAAAGAGAGAGGGGAGGCTGCGCGCCCTCTCAAGACTTAGTCCAAATTGGACTAGGGGGAGGGGCGGTGCCCCCTCCTTCCTTCTCTTCTCTTTTCCCTTTCCTTCTCTCCTACTCCTACTACTTGGAAGGGCTCCTAGTTCTACTAGGAAAGGGGGAATCCTACTTCCGGTGGGAGTAGGACTCCCCTAGGGCGCGCCATAGAGAGGGCCGGCCCTCCCCCTCCTCCACTCATTTATATACGGGGAGGGGGGCAACCCTTGGAGACACAACAATTGATCATTGATCTCTTAGCCGTGTGCGGTGCCCCCCTCCACCATATTCCACCTCGGTAATATCGTAGCGGTGTTTAGGCGAAGCCCTGCGTCGGTAGCATCATCAACACCGTCATCACGCCGTCGTGCTGACGAAACTCTCCCGCAAAGCTCTGCTGGATCGGAGTTCGTGGGACGTCATCGAGCTGAACGTGTGCTAAACTCGGAGGTGCCGTGCGTTCGGTACTTGGATCGATCGGATCGTGAAGACGTACGACTACATCAACCGCGTTGTCATAACGCTTCCGCTTTCGGTCTACGAGGGTACGTGGACAATACTCTCCCCTCTCGTTGATATGCATCACCATGATCTTGCGTGTGCGTAGGAAATTTTTTGAAATTACTACGTTCCCCTTCAGTGGTATCCGAGCCAGGTTTATGTGTAGATGTTATATGCACGATTAGAACACAAGTGAGTTGTGGGCGATACAAGTCATACTGCTTACCAGCATGTCACACTATTGTTCAGCGGTATTGTTGGATGAAGTGGCCCGGACCGACATTACGCGTACGCTTACGCGAGCCTGGTTCTACCGACATGCTTTGCACACAGGTGGCTGGCGGGTGTCAGTTTCTCCAACTTTAGTTGAACCGAGTGTGGCTACGCCCGGTCCTTGAGAAGGTTAAAACAACACTAACTTGACGAACTATCATTGTGGTTTTGATGTGTAGGTAAGAACGGTTCTTGCTCAGCCCGTAGCAGCCACGTAAAACTTGCAACAACAAAGTAGAGGACGTCTAACTTGTTTTTGTAGGGCATGTTGTGATGTGATATGGTCAAGGCATGATACTATATTTTATTGTATGAGATGATCATGTTTTGTAACGGAGTTATCGGCAACTGGCAGGAGCCATATGGTTGTCGCTTTATTGTATGCAATGCAATCGCCCTGTAATTGCTTTACTTTATCACTAAGCGGTAGCGATAGTCGTAGAAGCAATAATTGGCGAGACGACAACAATGCTATGATGGAGATCAAGGTGTCGCGCCGGTGACGATGGTGATCATGACGGTGCTTTGGAGATGGAGATCACAGGCACAAGATGATGATGGCCATATCATATCACTTATATTGATTGCATGTGATGTTTATCCTTTATGCATCTTATTTTGCTTAGTTCGACGGTAGCATTATAAGATGATCTCTCACTAAATTTCAAGGTACAAGTGTTCTCCCTGAGTATGCACCGTTGCGACAATTCTTCGTGCTGAGACACCACGTGATGATCGGGTGTGATAAGGTCTACGTTCAAATACAACGGGTGCAAGCCAGTTTTGCACACGCAGAATACTCGGGTTAAACTTGACGAGCCTAGCATATGCAGATATGGCCTCGGAACACTGGAGACCGAGAGGTCGAGCGTGAATCATATAGAAGATATGATCAACATAGTGATGTTCACCATTGAAACTACTCCATCTCACGTGATGATCGGACAGGGTTTAGTTCATTTGGATCACGTGATCACTTAGATGATTAGAGGGATGTCTATCTAAGTGGGAGTTCTTAAGTAATTTGATTAATTAAACTTCAATTTATAATGAAATTAGTCCTGCTAGTATTAGCATATCTATGTTGTAGATCAATAGCTCGCGTTTAGCTCCCCTGTTTTATTTTTGATATGTTCCTAGAGAAAACTAAGTTGAAAGATGTTAGTAGCAATGATGCGGATTGGATCCGTGATCTGAGGATTATCCTCATTGCTGCACAGAAGAATTATGTCCTTGATGCACCGCTAGGTGACAGACCGATTGCAGGAGCGAATGCAGACGTTTTGAACGTTTGGCAAGCTCGATATGATGACTACTTGATAGTTTAGTGCACCATGCTTTACGGCTTAGAATCGGGGCTTCAAAGACGTTTTTGAAACGCCACGGAGCATATGAGATGTTCCAAGAGATGAAATTATTATTTCAGATTCATGCCCATGTCGAAAGGTATGAGACCTTTGACAAGTATTTTGCCTACAAGATGGAGGAGAATAGCTCAGCTAATGAGCATGTGCTCAGAATGTCTGGGTACTACAATCGCTTGAATCAAGTGGGAGTTAATCTTCCAGATAAGATAGTGATTGACAAAGTTCTCTAGACACTATCATCAAGTTACTAGAACTTCGTGATGAACTATAATATGTGAGGGATGACGAAAGTAATTCCCGAGCTCTTCGCGATGCTGAAATCGACGAAGGTAGAAATCAAGAAAGAGCATCAAGTGTTGATGGTTTACAAGACGACTAGTTTCAAGAAAAGGGTAAAGGGATAGAAGGGGAACTTCAAGAAGAACGGCAAGCAAGTTGCTACTCAAGTGAAGAAGCCCAAGTCTGGACCTAAGCCTGAGACTGAGTGCTTCTACTGCAAAGGAAATGGTCACAGGAAGTGGAACTGCCCTAGATACTTGGCGGATAAGAAGGAGGGCAAAGTGAACAAAGGTATATTGGATATACATGTTATTGATGTGTACTCTACTAGTGTTTATAGCAACCCCTCGGTATTTGATACTGGTTCAGTTGCTAAGAGTAGTAACTCGAAACGGGAGTTGCAGAATGAACAAAAACTAGTTATGGGTGAAGTGACGATGTGTGTTGGAAGTAGTTCCAAGATTGATATGATCATCATCTCACACTCCCTATACTTTCGGGATTAGTGTTGAACCTAAATAAGTGTTATTTGGTGTTTGCGTTGAGCAGGAATATGATTTGATCATGTTTATTGCAATACGATTATTCATTTAAATTAGAGAATAATTGTTGTTCTGTTTACATGAATAAAACCTTCTGTGCTCATACACCCAATGAAAATAGTTTGTTGGATCTCGATCGTAGTGATACACATATTCATAATATTGAAGCCAAAAGATGCAAAGTTAATAATGATAGTGCAACTTATTTGTGGCACTGCCATTTAGGTCATATTGGTGTAATGCGCATGAAGAAACTCCATGCTGATGGGCTTTTGGAATCACTTGATTATGAATCACTTGATGCTTGCGAACCATGCCTCATGGGCAAGATGACTAAGACTCCGTTCTCCGGAACAATGGAGCGAGCCACTGATTTATTGGAAATAATACATACCGATGTATGCGGTCCAATGAGTGTTGAGGCTCACGGTGGGTATTGTTGTTTTCTGACCTTCACAGATGATTTGAGCAGATTTGTGTGTATCTACTTGATGAAACACAAGTCTGAAACACTTGAAAAGTTCAAAGATTTTCAGAGTGAAGTAGAGAATCATCGTAACAAGAAAATAAAGTTTCTATGATCTGATCGCAGAGGCAAATATTTGAGTTACGAGTTTGACTTTCAATTAAAACAATGTGGAATAGTTTCACAAACTCATGCCACCTGGAACACCACAGTGTAATGGTGTGGTGCGATCTATGATGTCTCTTACCGATCTACCACTATTATTTTGGGGTTATGCATTAGAGACAGCTACATTCACGTTAAATAGGGCACCATCTAAATCCGTGGAGATGACACCGTATGAACTGTGGTTTGGCGAGAAACCTAAGCTGTCATTTTTTTAAATTTGGGACTGCGGTGCTTATGTGAAAAGGTTTCAACATGATAAGCTCAAATCCAAATCGGAGAAGTAAATCTTCATAGGATACCCAAAAGGAAACTATTGGGTACACCTTCTATCACAGATCCAAAGGCAAGATCTTTGTTGCTAAGAATGGATCCTTTCTAGAGAAGGAGTTTCTCTCGAAAGAAGTGAGTGGGAGGAACGTAGAACTTGATGAGGTAATTGTACCTTCTCCCTAATTGGAAAATAGTTCATCACAGAAATCAGTTCCAGTGATGCCTACACCAATTAGTGAGGAATATTAATGATGATGATCATGAAACTTCAGATCAAGTTACTACCGAACCTCGTAGGTCAACCAGAATACGGTCCGCACCAGAGTGGTACGGTAATCCTGTTCTGGAGGTCATGTTACTTGACCATGACGAACCTACGAACTATGAGGAAGCGATGATGAGCCCAGATTCCGCGAAATGGCTTAAGGCCATGAAATCTGAGATGGGATCCATGTATAAGAACAAAGTATGGACTTTGGTTGACTTGCCCGTTGATCGGCAAGCAATAAAGAATAAATGGATCTTCAAGAGGAAGACGGACGCTGATAATAGTGTTACTATCTACAAAGCTCGAATTGTCGCAAAAATGTTTTCGACAAGTTCAAGGTGTTGACTATGATGAGATTTTCTCATTTGTATCATGTTAGCAATTGCCGCATTTTATGAAAATTGGCAAATGGATATCAAACCTGCATTCCTTAATGGATTTCTTAAAGAAGAGTTGTATATGATGCAACCAGAAGGTTTTCTCGATCCTAAAGGTGCTAACAAAATGTGCAAGCTCCAGCGATCCATTTATGGACTGGTGCAAGCATCTCGGAGTTGGAATATACGCTTTGATGAGTTGATCAAAGCATATAGTTTTATACAGACTTGCGGTGAAGCCTGTATTTACAAGAAAGTGAGTGGGAGCACTACAGCATTTCTGATAAGTATATGTGAATGACATTGGTAGAAACTAGGGTTCTACCCAGTCTAGGGCGTAGCCTGTAAGGGAAGGAGGGAGGAGGTTGGAGGAGATTGCGCGGCGGCCGGCGGCTGGGCGCCGTCCTTGCGGCTGGTGCGATGACGGCGGACGCAAGAGGTGGCTAGGGTTAGGTCTCCCGGCTCCCTAAGGGAAGCCGAGCAAATATTGATTGCTTCTTGCTTGATTAGATTGATACATCTCCTCTCCTTATATAGAGAGGTTTAGTTGACTCCTAAGCAAACGATCCTAATAACGATAAGATAATTGGGCTAAGCCCCTAATAACGATAAGATAACTTGGGCCATGACCCACTGGGCTAAGCCCCTACTATGCCGGTCATAACACTTCTCCCCGCCTACACAAACAGCTCATCCTCGAGCTGTAAGGTGGGGAAGCGCTTGCTGAACTCCTCGAGGTGATCAACCAGCGTCAAACACCTGCGCGTCAGCTGGGGCGGCCAGGTCGGCGGCGACGGCGTCCTCATGAATGTAGTCTGCAACCTCCAGGTAGAAGAGTCGCGGACAGACGTGGCCGGGCGTGTATGGCTCGTCGCAGTTGAAGCATAACCCTTGGCGGCGACGCTCGAGTAGCTCGGCGGAGGTGAGCCGGCGGAACGGGCGCGCCGCGGTCGCGGTGAGGGGTGCCACGGAAGCCTGAGCAGGCCGACCCTGCGCGGTAACATCCGGCCAGGGTAGCGACCTAGTGGCCTGGGACGGTGATTCCTGTTGGATGGCCACCGCGCGGCGCTCGAACGCGCGGGCGTAGTACATGGCCGTCTGGAGATCCTGGGGTCCCCGAAGCTCCACGTCCACGCGGATGTGATTCGGAAGTCCACCGACGAAGAGGTCGGCCCATTGCTGCGCCGTCACACCCGACGCGTGGCATGCCAGGGCCTGGAAACGGTCGGCGAAGTCCTGAACCGTGGAGGTGAAGGGAAGGCGGCCTAGCTCTGCCAGGCGGCTCCCGCGGATCGGTGGCCCAAAACGAAGGAGGCAGAGCTCGCGGAAGTGCTCCCAAGGGGGCATGCTGCCCTCGTCCTGCTCGAGGGCGTAGTACCATGTCTGTGCCGTGCCGCGGAGGTGGTAGGAGGCGAGCCAGGTACGCTCTGATGCGAGGGTGCGCTGCCCGCGAAAGAACTGGTCGCACTGATTGAGCCAGTTGAGGGGGTCCTCCGTGCCATCATAAGTGGCGAAGTCAATTTTGGCGAACCGCGGCGGTGTCTGGGTCGGAGCGCTGCGTCGGACTGGCTCGGAGGTGCGTAGCAGCGAGGCGGGCGGCGCCTGGTCGGAGTACCCCGGGTAGGGGCCCGCGGAGCCGGATGGCCCGCCGAACTGCAGGGACGGAGTCGGCTGTTCTGGAGCCGTGGTGTAGACCGGTGGTGGCGAAGACCCGATCGGCCAAGCTGGTAGTGGCGACGGGGAGGGTGGGAACCGGACCTGGTGTATCGGCAGGCCGGCCGGTGATGGCAGTCCGGAGCTAGGCAGAGGTGGCGTCTGGGGTTGCAGCAGCTGCTGTGGAGAGTGGGCGGGCGCGGCGGCAGCCGCGGTGGCAGTAGGTGGCCACTGCGGCCAGAGGGGAGCCGCGACTGGGGCGGTTGCAGGTGCAGCAGCAGTGGTGGCAGCCCGCTGTGGTGCCCCACCTGGAACGTCAGCAGCGGTGGCCCGCCAATTGCAGGCGCGCCCTGGGACGGCCACGGCGGCCAGAGCTGGGCCGCGGCTGGGGGCGGCTGTAGGTGCAGCAGCGACGGGGGCCCGCTGGCGTGTCCCGCCTAGAACGGCAGCAGGGGCGTCCCCGCTCGGGCCAGACGCGTCCTGGGTCGGCCAGTGCCGCACCGGATGGCTGTTGGCGGGGGACGCAGCCGGCGGGGTGGCGTGCGGGCCAGCCAGGTACATGGAGATGCCCTGGACGGCCGTCACGAGGTCCCGCAAGTTGCTGGACATCTCCTCCGGCGTGAAGACGGGGATCATCGACGGTGCGGAGGTGACTGGGGTCGGCGGCGCGGAGGTGATCGGGGCCGGCGGCGTCGGGGACCCGGCCGTGGTCATCGGGGCGATGGTGATGATGGGCAGCGGCGGCATGGGTGGGGATGATGACATGATCGAACCCGAGTCTCTGGATACCAAACTGGTAGAAACTAGGGTTCTACCCGGTCTAGGGCGTAGCCTGTAAGGGAAGGAGGGAGGAGGGAGGAGGAGATTGCGCGGCGGCCGGCGGCTGGGCGTCGTCCTTGCGGCTGGTGCGACGGCGGCGGACGCAAGAGGTGGCTAGGGTTATGTTGGGGATATTACCACTGGACGTAAACCGGCCAGGAGAGGCCGGGTTAACCCCATAAGTAGTTCATCTGTATCTGAAGTCCATGAAGACAGACGGTGATGCTTCATGAAGGCCCAGGGCCCAAAGCCGGTGTAAGGCCTATAGACATAAACCGGCATTGATATGTAAACTTGTGTTGTAAGATAGAAGTAGCAGAGACCGAGCCGGACACGATTATGAGCCAGCCTCGGGATTCTGTAAACCGACGGGCGTCAACCCATGTATATAAGGGGACGACCCGGCGGCGGTTCACGGAGAACAGACAACAACTCGAGACTCAGGCAAAGCGTATTCGCTCCCTGGTCATCGAAACCCCATCAATTCCATCACAACTAGACGTAGGCTTTTACCTTCATCGTAAGGGGCCGAACTAGTATAAAACTCTCTTGCGTCCCTTGTCCGCTTTAACCCCTTTAAGCTAACCCGTAGCGATGGCTCCACGACTAAGTCCTTTCTCTAGGACATCTGCCGTGACAAAACCATGACAGTTGGCGCCCACCGTGGGGCTATCGCGCCATGGTTTCAAGTTCTTGGAGGGCAACTTCGAAGGACTCAAGGGTTACGCTGTGGGCCGGATGACCAAGATTCGTCGCGGCAAGCTCTACATCGACGATGCAGGCTGGGGCCCCGAGGCCGGCTCAATCGAGTACGGGTACCGGGTCCCCTTTGGTGGCATACACGTTTTCATTGGCAAGATTGGCGAACCGGGCCCTGAGCCGGACATCTGCACCGACCTCGTCAAAACGGCTCAGCGTGCGAGATCTACCCGGGTCAAGCCTGTCATGAAGCGTGCCTTCATGGGAGTTATCCATGGAGGGGAATCTGAGGATAGATCAGAATCTGGTGGTGAGACCGTCGTTTATTCCAGCGACGAGTCATCGACTGGAGAGACCGAGTCGTTATATCAGTTACAAGATGGCCGGATTGGGGGTTGTTCCGATGGCGACAGTATTCCGGACCCCTTTGATCTGAACCGGGTTGCGATCTTCATGGCCGGCACGCAACCGGCGCTCCACTCTTCGACCGCAGCGGCGATGATTTCCGCCCCTTGCAGCGTGTAGCCATGGCTGGTGGGGATGGCTGGAAAGGAACTGGGAGGAGGGTTACGGCCGGCGAGCCGGAGTGAAGCCAGGGGTGGGGGTGGGCTCCGGGCGTGCTGGATGCAGGGGAGACAGCGGCTCACCGGCGGGGATCTAAGAGAAAGAAGGTTGAGTGACCAGAGGGAATAGAGGATAAGGTAAGACAGCCAAGAAATGATTGGACTGGAGGCTTCGAGAGACCCACGTGAATACTATTTGCGCGACTAGAGCGGTGCGACCGGCCGAAAGTTACCCAATCGACTGGCCACAAGCGTTTACCAAATATTTACTGCACATGGCTTGTACATTCATAATGATATCATGAGTGCTTTAGGCCATTCACAAGATATGTTTTCGGATAACGCGCCCTCTTCCACCTATAGGTAATTTCAGAGCACATGTTTAAAATTTGATGAGAGCAGAAATGTAAAGGATCAGGCTGCTGGTGCTACCGGCCGCTCCGTGGTTGATTAAACTTACCGTCTCTTTGGTCACATTCATTCAGTAAACTAAAGCGGAAAAACAATCTCCGTTGATACGTGATGCAAGCACTTCCGTCAACACACACACAGAGCCAGGAGGTCGAATCAAATCAAAAATCTATAAAAGGCGGTCCCGCCTGCGCCGCGAAGCTCACACAGGACGACCATCACTCGTGAGCAGCTAGCTAGTTCATCATGGCCAAGCCGACGGTGCCTCGGATGAAGCTGGGCTCGCAGGGGCTGGAGGTCTCCGCGCAGGGCCTCGGCTGCATGGGCATGTCCGCCAACTACGGCCCGGCGAAGCCGGACGATGACATGCTCGCGCTCCTCCGCCACGCCTTCGCCGCCGGCGTCACTCTCCTTGACACCTCCGACGCCTACGGCCCCTTCACCAACGAGCTCCTTCTCGGAAAGGCGCTCCAGGGAGGGTTGTTGGCGACCGGTGGGGCGGGAGTGCAGGTGGCCACCAAGTTCGGGGTCAAGTTCACCGAGGCGCCGCCGGGGTGGGAGTTCTGCGGCTCGCCGGCGTACGTCCGGCAGGCGTGCGAGGCCAGCCTGCGGCGCCTTGGAGTCGACTGCATCGATCTCTACTACCAGCACCGCATCGACACCCGTCTGCCCATCGAGATCACGATCAGCCTTGTTCCTGAGTCCAGTTCAGATGTCCTCGATCATCACAGCAAAGGAAAGTTCAGTTACTCGCGGTATCTTCTACTTTCACAGCTGACCGGCTTTGTTGTGCCATTAGATGGGCGAGCTGAAGAAGCTGGTGGGGGAGGGCAAGATAAAGTACGTCGGCTTGTCGGAGGCCTCCGCTTCCACCATAAGAAGAGCCCACGCCGTCCATCCCATCACCGCCGTGCAGCTCGAGTGGTCTCTCTGGACCAGAGACTCTGAAGAGGAGATCATCCCTACCTGCAGGTCCAAACCATTTCATTTCAATTAAGACATACTGCACACTTATATTGTTGTCTTCTTACCCTGCAATTTTTGACACATACCTTCATTCTACAGGGAGCTTGGCATCGGCATAGTGGCATACAGTCCCCTTGGCAGGGGATTCTTCGGTTCAGGAGCAAAGTCCGCAGATAATTTCTCAGAACGCGATATCCGCAAGGTAACGCATTCTCATCTTGAATGCACAGTTCGAATTTCATCATCACACGGTATACAAAATTTGGTTTCAACCCATTTTTTACGAAACGGAGGCAAAAGATTTGCGTCATCTAATAAGAGGAGAATAGAGTTTGATAGTTTGCAAGTGACCTATTTCAACCCATTTCATTTGTGCAGAATCTGCCTCGTTTCCAGGCCGAGAACCTGGAGCACAACCAGCGGATCTTCGAGAGGGTGAACGAGATGGCGACGAGGAAAGGATGCACGCCGTCGCAGCTCGCTCTGGCCTGGGTTCACCACCAGGGACCAGACGTGTGCCCGATCCCGGGGACTACCAAGATGGACAACTTCGACAGCAACCTCGCGGCGCTCGCACTCAGGCTTACGCCGGAGGAGATGGCTGAGCTAGAATCTTACGCTGCCGCAGACGCTGTCAAAGGGTTCAGGACCTACAATGCAGCTAACACGTGGATGAGCTCGGATACTCCTCCGCTCGAGTCGTTCAAGGGAGAGTGACCGACTAATTGTGTCACCTCACTTGTATGGTTGGATTCCCCTTTAACATTTGTGTACGAGTAGTTCAGTGTGGGGAGTAGTAGCCCTGCTTCTGTTCTTGTGTGCGCCACCGTCTACACTTTTCTTGGAGTCTTCTTTCCTTGTGATGCTTTTATACCTTTCTCCACCGTATGTTGAAATTTAATAAAGCTCCAAAATCGTACCATATGCGTTTATAAAACCCTGTTGGGTGTGATGCTTTTCTCCATTTTCCCCTCTTGTAGTGGATATGGTGTTTTCCCTTCTTCTAGTTCCCTCACGGCCTCACCGATCCCTGCCATTTACTCTTCACTAATATACGTATACCAAAATGAATAAAATTTTATGTGTGCTAGACGTATGCACACAAAGTCGCAAAATACCGTTGAAACCAAAAGTATATATGTTTCTGACCATGTCCTCCGCTGCCCGCTGGTCTGGTATTTCTTACTGGCATTTGATATTGTATCCGCATTCTTTGATCACATAAACTCGTATCTTGTACTCCCTCCGTTGCAAAATAGATGACTCAACTTTGTACTAACTTTATGAGTACCTGTTTTAGCAGACTCCTAAGAAAGTTACTGAAAGAACAAGTAATGGTTGTGATATAGCATCACTAGGTGCTTGCAAAGGAGAAAACTAGAAGGTAGAAAGCATCCAATGGTTAGGTCTCAGAACGTTGTCGTTGATCGCATCTCATGCGTCCAAACGAGGTATTTACAGGAAAGACGGCAAAATGTACCTTCGGGGTATCTAGAAATTTTGAGTATTTCCACATTCAAGAATCACATATCGTTGCGATATTCAGTTGATATTCTTATGTTCTGTTTAGTGTTTACATACCAGAACGTAAACATGATCTTTATTTCATCATGGTGGTTCATTTACAAGACAATCATCATATTGCAATCTTACCTGTGATAGCTCCACATGTGTGGCTGTGCATAATGGAAAATAAAATTAGCATCATGTGATAGTGTGATGGTTGCAACCAATGGTGTCCTGTGTTTTTTTGTTGCGAAAGTCCTGTGTATATGTTGAACTATTTGAAATCAGCTTACCTTTATGATGTACTCCCTCCGTCCCATAATATAAGAGTGTTTTTGACACTAGTATAACCCATCAAATTAGTCACTGTATTCCATTGATTTGTAAGTGTGATGCATTCCATGCTTGCTTTGCTGTTTGGTATTGGCAGATTATTGGATGTTAGCAAAGATGCTATGTTGCCTGTAATACTAGGTTTACAACCTAATGTGCCATGCTTATAGCACTCCTTAATTTGTTTAAACAGCACAGCCTAACCTCCTACTCCGTTCCTAAATACTCCCTCCGTAAACTAATATAAGATCGTTTAGATTACTATTTTAGTGATCTAAACACTCTTATATTAGTTTACAGAGGGAGTATAAGTCTTTTTAGAGATTTCAATATAGACTACATACTATGTCTATATACATCCGTATGTAGTCCGTATTGAAATCTCTAAAAAAGACTTATATTTAGGAACAGAGGAGTATATGTTGTTTCGCAAGGGGAGACTATATGTTGTTACCAGGCACCACCAGCAATCTAAGGCAATGGGGCAAACATATCCATCTAGTTCATTCGTGAAGGCAGATATCCATCTAGGTTGCCAAGGGAAGGTGAGGAACGAAAACTGAAATGCGAACAATCTGAAAATTGCAACTCAGCAGGTAGCACAAACCGCATTCCCGTGCAATTAACCAGCATGGCAATGCAGTAATTCACTACTAAATACTACTACAACTCTATAGACAGCGGGGCTGCAGACCCACACCCATTGCAGTAGCAACTAGCAAGGAAGACCAAAGCATCGTCAAACAACTGTATGGCACACAATGACAATGCAATGTACTCCCTCTGTATGTCAGCATACCCAAGCTCAAGGCTAGATCTTGTAGCTCAAAACAGTGTCCCAGATCATCTGCACCGCAGACTCCAGCATCCCCTTCAGAGTGTCCACCTCTTCATTCCCATCCTGGTAAATGATTAAGGAGACAGAGTCATTGTGCTGTTCAATCCACAGTCGGTTAGAAAACACAACAGCAATAATTCTAATTCCAAGTACTCGTATGTTGGTAGGAGAACAGAATATTAGGTGTGCACATGACATGATAATTCCAATTGAGAGTACCCAAATGTCAGCACTAAAACAGGATATTAAGTGTGCGCATCACATGCATATGAAATACACACAATAGGGTTGTTGTTTGGACATTAGGTCAAGCAAAACCAGTATAAAATGCAGGTAAGTCACACATGCAACGGGAAATACCCTTGGGTTCATGGGTGTATATACACCCTATATGAGATTATTTTTTTAATAATTGCAAAAAAAAAATCAAAAAAGTTTAGAAGTTTGTTTGGAATAAACTTGACTTTCTTTTGCACTAGTATATAAATTTCCGCGAACAAAAACCCAGCATTGACTTCAGGGCAAAAAAAATTTATCTGCTATTATAGGTCACTATTCACTAATTTTGCCGAAATTTTTGTTTTTTCTGAAAAGAAGTCAACGGGGTTTTTTCTTTTCATGGAATTTTTCTTAAAAGTATAATGGAAGGTCAACTTTAATTCAAAAATATTTTCAGAATTTTTTGACTTCTTATTTAATTACTAATATGTTTATCCATATAGGGTGTATATACACCCGTAGACCAAAAGTTACCCTCCCACATGCAACCAAATAATTTGGTCAGGAAAATCACAAATAAAAAAAATGATATTATCTTATGAAAACGCGTCAAAAAATATATTATCTTATGAATTGATTTATCGTGTAGTACCTGCAGTCTCTCAGATATGCCAGTTAGTTTGAAGGTAACTTCATTGGAAATCTCTCCAGTGGAGCTCCGGTGGTCAAACCGGTCAGCACACCTGAGCTTCAACCTTAAGGTTTTATTCCTGAAAGCACTATAGCTTGTATGCCACACCCCAACTATGCTGAACCTCTCACCAATCGACTCAAACCCAAGTGGCCATTTAAGTCCCCCTTTGGCATCAGGATCAACAATAGCTGAAGACACTAAGCTCTTTATGGCATTTTCCACTTCAGGCTGCAAGTGATATCAGATGAGTCTGCAGAAGATAAGATCGTAACAGAAAGGCTCAAGGTATCTAATATGAACTCACGTCTATGTTCTTCAGGATCCTTTTTGTACGCAACATCAGCCTTAAATCAAAATCTTTGGACAGGCAGGATATGTCTTCCACCAGCTGCCGTATCTGGTTCAATTCAACCTGCACAAGAAGTAACAGTGGAGACTAATGAGAAAGAAAACCATTGTTAGCTGGCGGCTTGTAATGAATAGTATATCTGAGCAATTTAGCACAAGCCACAGTATGCGGGTCACGTATTATAACCTAACCAACTGGCCCTATACATGGTATAAATGAAATTTTGCACATCTCCTCACCTATCTAAGGGAAAATGCTATGCCCAACAATATCAGCAGTAGAATGAAAAGAAACAAGGCAAAAAAGAATAATAAATCGCATCGACTATAGCCTACATCTGCCAGTGAAACAATCTCGATTCAACTCATTTCAAGCAAACATAGTTGCTTTTCCATAACAATGCTGTCACACTGAGTTTTATTGCTGCAGTTTTGAGTTAAAAAACATACTGAGTTCAGAGCTAATTGTCCAAGTTATAGACCACAAACAAGAGACACGGCTGCTTTAGAGAAAGAAGGAAACACCGCCACTTGAGTGGCAATCAGAAGACCACATACAGTGAATGATATTGTGTATACAAACTGATCATATTTACGCATTCCTTCATCTGAATTGCCCAAAAATTCCTTTGAACAAAGACAAGCATGATAATTGATGGCTAAAATTTAGCAGCATACATCGTCTCAATGAATACCAACTTATAGATTACTTATCTCGACAGTCTTGGGGTTCTTAATTGTCAAGCATAAAAGAATAAAAGTATGCACAATCCCAATATTTCATACTGTGTTAGCGCTAAACGCTAACTGTCACGCTGAGTTCTGAAAACCAAAAGAAAGGACAGAAATGTATACTATACACACCTTGTGGATCACAAGCTTCCCATCCTCTTGCACAGTGCATTTGCAAGACATCGTCGTGTCACTTCGCTGCTTGTCAAACACCTGTCAGGTATTTACAGGCCCCAAAGTCAATTCACACTCATCTGAAAAATAACCAGCTATAACTCTCAAACTGTTAGGACGTCCAAACCTTAACATGGTAGTGCTTTTTTGATGAATCGAACTTCAGATCCGTCAGCTTCCCGATATACATCCCAATCTCATCCACACACTTGCCGGGCAAATTCGTATAGAAAGATTTACGGACCTGGCTCCTCGATCCTTCTGCCCCTGCTTTTGCTGCGTCGCGGACAGAGTCCACGGAGACGGGTCCGCCGCTAGGTCCGCTACACAACATCACCCAGAGAAAGCAGCTCTTTGCGCATTAATCACAATGTGATGTGACACGAAGCACAGGCTCAAGAAGTAGAATGGTGGGACGGACAAATGTAGGAGAAGACTCACGGTTGGAACAGGACCTTGCCCACCCTTGCCACGAGGCTCAGCTTCAGCTCCTCGTCTTCCGTGGGCGCATCGTGCGCCGTCGCCGTCGCCCTCGCCCTCTCCGCCGCGGTTAGGAGGTCCGGCAAGAACCTCTCGACGATGGCCGCGACCGCGACCTCCGTGGAGTCGGAGGAGTTTTGGGGGGAGGAGAGGGCGAGGACGAGGGGCTTGGCGCCGGTCTCGCGCTCGATGGGATCGCAGGGGAAGGGAACGAGGCGGAAAGATTCGGCGTCGTCTGGGCCGGGGGGGAAGGGCGGGAGCGGGGACCAGCGGGAGACGCAGCCCGCGGCGTGGATGATCTTGTTGTTGGACGGGCGGAGGTGGTGACGCCCGCGACCGCGAGGGGAGGAGATGGAGAGGGACTGGAGGGAGGAGATGGGCGG
Source organism: Aegilops tauschii subsp. strangulata (assembly GCF_002575655.3). Classification (NCBI taxonomy): domain Eukaryota; kingdom Viridiplantae; phylum Streptophyta; class Magnoliopsida; order Poales; family Poaceae; genus Aegilops; species Aegilops tauschii. The sequence goes on from NC_053040.3 coordinate 116,635,324, forward strand.
GAAAGGGGTTGGGGCGGGCTCGGAGCTGCTGGAGTGGCGCCGGTGGGGCGGGAGGTAGGCCATGGCGGATGCCCGATTGGCCGGCGGCGAGGAGGTCAGGTTTTGGGGAGGGGAGAAGGGGAAAGAGGGAAGTTGGCGGTGGACTGGGCTGGAAACTGACTGTCGTCCAACTCCCTTCATCATTTTTATCCATTTTTTCCGACAAATATTTTCAGATGATAGAAGTATTTAGAGTTAATTACATAAAACCACAACTTCAGAATAACTTATAACACTTTACCACAACTTATAACATTTTACCACAACGTCTGAGTTTTTTAACACAAAACCACAACTTCGCGGCAACTTATAACATTTTACCACAGCTTTTGAGTTTTTTAACACAAAACCATAATTGTTGGACTAATTCTCAATATTGAGTCCAAATCTATCGGTCAACTTCTTTTAACAACCAATCTGAATGATTGGGCCCACATGTCAGTCTCTAGGCGACAAGTTCCCTCCTATGTGGTGCTGACTGAATTTGTGTAACATAGCAGTGTGCATACAACATCGTCGTCTCCTTGACGACACGTTCACCTGCAGCTTCTACACCATCTACCCCAAAAAAGAAAACAAATCCACTGTCTTCACCTTCTTTGTCTGGCGCACTCCGCCCAACCATGTTGTCGTCTGGACAGCCGCAGCTAGCACATGCACTATATCGCGTTGTGCATAGACAAGGCTCCTGCCTTGTACTCCACGGTCGTGGAGACGCGCTCGTCCTCCCCAGGGCCTCTCTGTCTAGTTATCGCGCCCCGCCCGACCATGCCATAGTCCGAACGGGCACTGCCAGCACATCCGTGCTGCCACATTGTGCACAATCAGGGCTGCCACCTGATGCTTCTTCACAACCACTGCAATGTGCTCGTCCTCACTGATTATGACGTCGAGATCATTTGGAACTCCATCGTCAACGACAGTGACATGCGGGCGCGGCTTTGCGGCACTAGGAACCACGCCATCGAGGATGCTCGGAGTGATCGTCATGTGGCAGAATTTGACAAACCCAACAACGCTCAGCTCCCTGCTCAATGCATCGGTGAAGTTCATAGCGCCGGTACGGGATGGCAAGAGGAGGAAATGGTAGGCCACATAGGAGATGCGCACATGCCACCTTTTTCCTGCTTAGGTCCTAACATGTGGGCCCAATCAATCAAATTGTCTACTACAAGAAGTTGACTGATAGTTGTGGGCTCAATGTTGGGAATTAGTTCAGAAGTTGTGGTTTTGTGTTACAAAAACTTGAGTTTTTGTAACACAAAACCACAACTTCTGAACTAATTCCCAACATTCCTAACTGGCGCTATGCATGCAGTATTGGCCAAGCCTGCATGCATAGCGCCAGTTGCAGTACTGAAGAGAACTAGTACTACTACACTAGATAAGGTTCTGTTACTACTAGTAACTGCTTAACAGCTGATACATAGCACAAGTGCAGGAAGCTAGACTACCTGAGAAGCTACTCTACTTCTTTGCAAAGTAGGAAAACAGCGACGCTTGCCCATCCTTCGGGCCCTTCTCCTTTTTCCTCGCAGGGATGACCGGCGATCTCCCGCTCTTCTCCATCTCCATCTCCGCCTCGACTCCAGCATCCTCTATCTTCCTCTTGATGCTGAAAGGATCTCGCTCCTCGACTGGATCGTCTGGCAGCATCCCGTCTTCTTTCTTAATACCTTCATCAGCTTTATAGAAAACTTGTGGATCCAAAGTAACAGGTTCATCCTTAACTACTGTACTTGTTTGATGGATTTTCTCTGTTTTGTTTGATGGATTTTCTCCTGAATCATCATCGCTCTCCTCTTTCGCCGTCTTGAAAGCTTGTGTTTCTGCAAACTCTCCTGATGCCTTCTCTGACTTCACTGGCCCGGCTGCTTTCTTGGTGAAGAAATTTGAAATTGGCTTTTCACTGGGTCCTATTTTCACCTGCAATTTGGCAAGCAGCAGAAGGAAAAAAATCATTGCGCATCTTGTTGATATGCAGAAAACACACAATAGGGTAGTTGCAGAATTATCATCAGTATAAATTGGGTGGTACAACTGTGTGTACCCAGTAGTACACTGGAGGAATCTTACTACTACTGTACTTAAGTAGCATTAAGTAGTTCAAAAACCAGTTAATAGTGCTGAAGATAAACACCTAAACAGTGATATATCTTCAGATCACATACAACCAAAGAGCAAAAAGAAGAACATTTATCAAGCATCTCATTTCGGCACGCAAGAAACCCATGGGTCCTTCATTATGTACACCAGGGTAATTGCATGTTTAATGGATAATCAGTGTACAAAGCAGTGGAAATCCGCATTTGTATGCTAGGTCAATGAGGACCAAGTATCCATCTGTTAGCTAGAGGGGCGACTTTGCCCCCAGCCCGCCTGTGTTCAAGGCTTGGCCTCTCTGCTGCTCAGGGTAATTCTCCTCTTAAAGAAAAGTAGTGTGTTACTGCAAGCGGGAGCTACGTTCACCGGGCTGCCCTTTTTGCCCTTTTTAGTTACCCTGCCAACATTAGGCAAGGGCAGCAATACAATGAACAAAACACAAAGTGTACCACCTGTCACAGTTTAATCCCAAACAATAGTAATGCCCAATGTATCAGACATCAACAAAAACCAATAACAACATACTAAGCATAGTTTCCTACCCCTCCATCCCAAAATGTAAGACCATGTTTGACACTATTCAGTGTCAAAAATGATCTTACATTTTGGGATGGAGGGAGTACCTCTTTGATGCAGTCAGGACCCTGAAATGATGTTTTGCCCATTGCAGTTGTCACTGGATACCAAACCTGCAGAAGGGATCGATTAAATAACGTTAGAGTCATAGTGTCATACTATCAGAAATTCAGAGTGATGATCATTTTGGTCCCACGAGTTTGGCTAAGGGACCACATTGGTCATTTTAAGTTTCAAAAGGCGCAAATAAGTCCCTAAGGATGTCCTTTGAGTGACGGACAGTAAGATTACAGGACGAAGATATAAGATACAAGATGCAAGCTGCCTGTAAACATGGCCAAAGAGGACAACATGTCCATCACGGCTATGCCATCTGGTCCAGCAGAATTCTCTCGAAATCTGCCACCACCTCACCCGTTCCCCATCCATCGTTGTAAACTAACAACAACAATACTCTAGGCAAGACATCATCTATGCTCAACAGCTCAAGCAACATATATCGACATGCTGCTGTTGCAGGATGCTTAAATGAAAATACGAGATCAAGAACAACAGTATAGCACTAAAAACTAAGCCAAAGAACAGAGCCATGTCTAATTTGAGAGGATGGATGAATAGGGGGAAAATGTCAATTCTTTGAGCTGGGAGCGAATGTTGCTGACCCAGCCCACCGACATAGTGGGGCATGCTACCTGACGGGACACTTTTACCTAAGATGCAAACCTGACAGACTTGTTTCGCCTGTTTGAAGGCCGAGACCATTAACCTTATACGATTCATACTCCCTCCGTTCCAAAATACCACGAGACTTACTTTGGAACGGACAGAGTAATACTGAATAACCATAAATGTGCTACTAGCTTTTTGAAAATGAGAGGGCTTGGAAATGTGTCTCCTGCCGGGTTATAGTAGAAAACAAAATGTAACATCATTAAACTAGAATTTAATCGAACTCAATGTTGTTTAATCAAAAAAGGTGATTTAGAAAGATGGCCATGTATGTACTGTAACATGATTCACATCATGGACTTACTAAATCAGTTCCTTCATAGGGTACAGTTATTTCTTCCAGCTTCACGGAGCTATTGTTCAACCAAGCATTAACAGAGTCTTCATCGCCCAAGATTACCGGCATTCTATCTGTCAGCACATGTTAAAGTTTCAAATAGTGCATCTCACAGAAACACCATTTTCAAATAAGTTTCCTATATCTATTACCAAAATGAGGCATTATCCATTCACCCCTGTTAAATTGCACACCAGCAGAAATCCTTACTAAACTATGGTTCCATCATAGATGATATATTGGTACTTCATTGAGAACCAACTATCTATCTCCCTTGGTCCTAAACAAGACTTTGCAAAAGGAACATGAAGAAAGCCACTCCATGCACTAACCACCAGTGGATTCCCGAACTATCCATTCAGTAGTTCCATTAATCATGAAGTCATTCTAGAGTAGGGCTATATAAAATTTAAGGAATGTAAAATAATAGGTCTAGTCAATTATCCAATGAACTTTGAAGCAGTTTCAGAGCAGCTAAAGAGTAGGCGATAGTACATGAATGAACAATCTGAGAACCTGGGGCAAAGACCAAAGAGTAAGCAACTAACCATGAAGCCATTTCAAAGAAGTTGAAACATGGGTAGTCAAAATAGTAAATGTATGGAGGGTCTCTCCTGTGAAAAAATAGCAGGTAATATTAGTATTGCAGTAAATAAATTATCCTTTAAGAATTAGAGTAATAACAGCCTTTACATTTTTATAATTCAATTCTGACAAATTGGCACAATTATACATCGTGAACAACAGAAAGCAAAATGAGATACATAAAAAGGAAAAGGCAGACCACAAGAAATCATAAAAGAAACATAATTACAAAGTAATGTACTACAAAACATCAATAGTGTTTGTCAAAAAAAAACATCAATAGTGTGACAACTTAGCCAATGCTATATATTTGCTAATGTCTTACTTTTAAAATAAAGATATTATAATATGTAGTGTTCTACCAATGTCCAGCCATCCAGGTAATAGCTTATCCACCCTTCCCATGCAACGATTGCACATTTGATGCATTAATTTAAAAAAACAGTGATTATTCATGAGGGTAGTAATTCAAGTTCGGTATAAAATATACAGTTTGAAATTTTCATTATCGAATTTCTTCCTACTAATAATGTCTACACCGTGAGGCACATTAAGATAACAAGAAAAAATTCAATGTAGTCACAAATTCTTCCTGTCTCTAAACCGATTATGATCTACATATCTGTGGCTACAACTGCTGGTATGGATATATTAAAAAAAAACTTAATTATGAGCCCAAATGTCTGAATTAATTGGCTGGATAATTTTGATCTACTTTAACTAGTTTGTGCTTGATCAGAAACACCTGAAGAAACAATCTCTCCTAACAAGCAAAGCAATTATTCTTATCTCTATCTTCCAACTGACACCACCAAACCGGTGAACAGCCGTATGGATGCTACAGTAGTCACTAAACATTTGGCTAGAATAAATTACAAAAGGTGTTAGCAGAAAAAGTTCCGCTGCAGCAACTCCCAAGGATTGAATCACAGGAACAAAACGGAGGGAGACAGCTTTGAACCTCACCATCTGGAAATAACAACCATGATACTAAAAACTAGTAATATCAAGTCCAGCTGCTGTTATGTATATATAACTGAACTATGTAGAGAGTGTGATCACCAAAACGCGAAAACTCAAACTTTCAGTTCCATAACACCAATGGCATTCAAGATACAAAATACAACGGAATGTGTAAAAACTAAGTATCCCAACCTTCTGAATTTGTCCAAGTGTCAAAGAGGGCAGCAAACACAAGAGGCCTCTCATCTCGGAAATGAATGTAATATGGTTGCTTTCTGGATCCATCCTTTTTCCACTCATAGAACCTACAAAACACTAATGCATTATTAATACAAGAATTTAGTCACAAACTATTTTTACAAAATGAAAAGTTTGTTATCATTCAAGGGCTTACATCGATTAAAACACGCCCACATATAAATGAACTAACAACCAAATGCTCTATGCTATAAACACAAACAACCATAAAGGCGGACCATATTAGATTTATAGAATATGGAAGTGTGACATGTGGCAATCAGATATCATGCTAGTTGCAGCCCCTAGGTTGTACTCGCCTCAACTCCGAACAGAGCAGGTCAAAGTTAAGCCTGGTACTTCTGGTAAATCAACAGCAATCCACGTAAAATAACTTATGATGTTGGCCGTCATGCGCTCATGTGTCTTCAGAGTGGGAGTAACACTAGTACATTTAGCTCAGCTGTATTTATTTTGAGGCCTATAAACATGTACTGAGCACTTTGCTTTTACCAGCTAATAGTTTTTTCAGGTGAATTAGAACCTATTATTTGAATTTTGAAATTTTGGTAGACATATTTGATAGTTTCAATGTGTGTAATTGATATTCTGGTTTCCATTTTCCAGTGTTTTTTTCTTTTTCAGTGAGCTTCTACGTTTCAGTTGTTAATCTAAATTGTTGCAAAGCCCCCCAACGTGCTTAGCCAAGTTGCACTTTTGTGTGAATAGATTATTGGTGGTTTTGCGATTGGTGAAAGGCTTTAGTAGTAGGCACATGCATCGAGTAGAGGGAAGCTTGTTATCTCCACTTATATGCCATAAAGACCTGGACCACCTGGGATTCGGAATGAAAGCTGTATCAATTCAGAAGTATATGTGAACTTGGGATTTCTAATTCAAAGAGGAAATCTGTTTAAATTACTCATGATCTTGATCGAACAAGAATAACCAATTGCGATATCTATACATATAATCTTACTTTACTTCCCTGCGCCTGACTGGTGGCTCGTCCATAAGCACCATTGCAGCAGCAGCGCTAAACTAAAAGAGAGTGGAGGGGAGGTAGGGAGGAAGGGGGGGATACAAGGTGAAATGGACAAAAAAGGACTTCAGAGTAATAACTGACAGGGCTCAATTTCACATCAAGGATTCAAGGTACAAAGCATTCTTCTACAACCTTAAACCTATACCATGCAATTTGCAATGTATCAATGACTTTGGGCAGGGAGCATCTGGGGTCATGCTTAGGATCAACAGAGATATAACATATCCATAAATAGCAGATGCAAATAGTAATAGTCAACCATATGTTCATACCCTTCTACTGCAACAAGACATCTATTCTTCGGGATAAGTCGCCTAAACGAAGCCTTTTCCTTTACAGATTCTGACCTGGCATTGAACTGCAAAACAAAAGCAATCAGCTAATGTAATGCAAAACCAACCGAACATTGAATGAGCATAGAGACATAAAAAGAAACTAAGCTCCAAGGCAGGCATGGTCCAATATACTACATGCCATGCTAAGGGCAGGTGCATATAGTCGGATAAGTGGTAGTACAAAGCATGCCACTGGCTTTTTCATTGTATTAACAGCCCATTGGCCCAAATCAACCGCATTCTTGTCAAAACGTGGCTAATAGCAACTTAACCACCGCACTGCACTGCCAGTGAAGTCCAATCTACAGTGCCCCATCTACAGAAACTTGTGGAAAGTCAGTGCATATCGAACCATCCTGAAATGGTCGGGCTTGTCGGTCTTGCTTGAGAAGCTGGGGACGAGCCCCCACTTCATGCACTGGATAACCGGCCCTTGCTCCTCCGCACCTCCTTCGCCGCCCGCCGCCCGCGCTCGCAGGGTCCCCACCGGCAGGTACGCCCCCGGTGTCACGTTGTACGACGGCCGGAACCTGCGCGCCGCAACCGAGAATCGAATAGCTGAAGAAACGAGAAGCTTCCTAATGGCATATGTGACCACGTAAGGTCGAGATTCTCCTCTTACCGGTCCATCTGGAGCGTCCGTACGGCGGGGGCGTCTCCTCCTCCGTCGCCGCCGCCGCCGCCGGCGGAGGTGGTGGTCGGGAAGCCAAAGGCCCTGGCTGCCTGGGCCGCGCTGAGGGTACACCTGGCCCTGCCGCACATCTCGGATTACTCTCGCAGGCCGCCGGCCGCCAAGCGCCGCTGTTTGCTGCCTGGGGTGTGGGATTTGGGGCTTTGGGGGTCCGAGTCGGCGGCGACGAGGCCAGAATTGGGGCGCGGGAAGGGGAAATGACTAGTTTATTTGGTACGGCCGTGGAACGGTGCGTCTGCGTCAGGTTTGGAAAACAGAGTTGGACACTTGGGCTCCGTTTGGCCGCAAAGTTTTTTTAAAATTTTCTCACAATACCGCGGTTTCTGAAAAAAGACATGGTTTTGAATACTTTAATGCGTTTGGCTTCAGAAAAATTGAAGTTTTGTAAACCACGGTATCCCAGAAACTATGGTATTTTTGTTGTATCTGGAAAAGAGGTCCCGACCTCTTTTTTCTAAACAGAAGGAAGAGTAATCATCAGGACGATTGCAGTTGATGTTGCCCTCTACGTCGAGATAAGATATCCAGCTGCGATCCCATCCTATTTTCGTTCTTTTTGTTATATGGTAAATGACATATATTATTATATCTCCTGTTTATAGCCGATTCAGGCTATTTCTCCATCGAGTCCTTGGCTGTCAATTTATTTCTGGCGAGTAGTGCACTGATTAGATCGATTGATCCTTTTGGAGAAAACCACTCGTTAGCAGCAGGCTATATATGCTAGCTAGCCGATTCAGTGTAAACAACGGCACAAAAGAATACATGCACGTATAGACATATAATGGCAACACGCTCCTAGGATTTGTATTCCCTTTTGAATAACTCGGTCAAAACTTTGATAAATCAGCACTAGCCAAACACATGTAAAACTGAGAAAAACAATAGTTTTAGAAAACTGTAGTATTCTTTGCCCACCCATGGGAATACTGTGGTTTTCAATTACCACAGTTCTTTAGAAACTTTGCTTCCAAACTAGCCCTTGACTGTTCGCGGTTGGCCTGATTATTACTTCAGTACTGTATAGAAAAAGTCATTCGCCGTAACCCAATAATCATGACTCAAGACCCCAATAGATCCATGTCCTTTGTTTGAACATGGCATCCCTTCTATGTTGCCACTTTCTCGGCATAAGATGAACATCAACTTTCTTTTTTCTATGCGATGTTTTGCCATGCATGGGTGGTCATTGATGGCTTTTTTGTCTTCGGTCTGATTTTCGTGAGGTTTTCATTTGCAACAAGGATTGGCCTCGGTATGAAAAAAAAGACGGATTGTGCGCTATTGATTAAAATTACACCATAAATAGAATTTTAAAAAAGTTAAATAGGTAAAATAACATCATATTCAGATTGTACACATCGCTGTTGATTAAAATTACACCATAAATAGAATTTTTAAAATGTTAAATAGGTAAAAATAACATCATATTCAAATTCTACACATTTTTAATCAAATTTCATATATAATAATTTAAAATTAGAGTTACAGTTTAAAAGATGTGATTTTTAAAGTATTAGTCACTTATAGTTGAACTGGGAATTTATTAATAGAAACGGTAGGGGTTTTCTAGAAAAACACGAAAAACGATTCGTTTTTTACTTAAGTCCAGACTGAGAGTTTATTTCGTGAAAACAGAAGGGGATTTCTAAAAAATACAAAAATGGTTCGTTTTTGTCACTTAAGTCCGGACTACGGGTTGATTTCAGAAAAACACAGGGGGTTTTCGTAAAATGAGCGACGAACGGCCAAAAGCATTACTCTAGAGATTTTTCTAAGAGGAACCTAAAAAACCGAAAGAAGAAAGCAGTTTATTTAGGAAAACTCTTCCTTCTAGTGTCAACCGCGTCGCGAGCCGTCCGATCGAGCTTGATCATGTGGCACTCGTCTCTCGTGCGTGCCAACCGAATAGTCTCGCGCAACTGGGCCCAGTTTGACCGTGATGTGCCCAGACGGGAGGGGCGCATTTGCTCAGGCCAAAATCAAGCTTGGCAGCAGATCCGACGATATGCGAGAGTCTCCACGTGACGGCGAGCTTCCGAAGCGGCGAAGCCAAGACGACGAAGGGGAACAGAAGCAAGCACATCGACGATGACGCTCCACCGGCAGGTAACACCCCCAAATCGAGCCAGAAATGCTCAAGATCTGCAAATCGCGCGAGGTATGCATGCAAGGGGGCTCGATGGAGCGACGCTCTTGAGGGTTGAGGGACTCATCGGAGGGCTATTGTGGGGCAGAGGGGCTCGATGTCAGGGCAATTAGGTACGTTTTCTGCAACATAGATCATCCGTGTGGGTGGATTTTGCTTCGTTTCAAAGCAGCGCGGGAATTCACTGCGAGAGAGGGATATGATCCTGAGCTTGACAGAGCTGGACAATCTTGTTCTCCAGTTTTTGCGTGGGTTTTCTATGCAAAATGGAATGGTGCTTCATTGTAGCACAAAATGGGACGTGCTTTGATTTCTCTAGGCACTGGGCTTCGATTTTGGCTGGGGATTGATTTAATTCTATGCACCGAGGAGCGATGTTTCGTTGTAGCACAGAATTTAGTGGTGTCTTTTGTTCATTTGCTAGGATTTCCCTGTCAAACGGGGCTTCTGAATTTTGCTTACATGCATGGGGATAGATAATGTGATATGGCTTCATCAGTAGTTTTTCTTTTCATTTCTCACCAGCAGCGGTACTTTTGTATGCGTGCTCTAGCAGATTTTTCATGCTAGACAGTTAGCAGTAGCATCTGTATTTTTGTTTTATGCAGTGGCCAAATGCAAAAAGTTTCTCATAAGTGGCTCATGGATTATGTTATGTATGTAGTGGATTTTATCTAGGGTGGTGGGTGTTGTGTGTCGCCAGTGAAGGGCCAATGCAGAGATAGTGGTTATAATCTAGCAGGTGTGTGCTTCATCAAGTAGTTGCCAATATAGAGAGAGTGTGGGTTTTACCCAGTTGGTCTACTGATGGTGTTGCATAGTTTTAACAAGTACACCATTTTTATTTTGTTGTGGTTTGTGTTCTTCCTCGCAGAGCTGAACAATGGATGATGAAGAATCTATTGATGGATACTTCTCAACACGCTTTTCAACAAGTGCAGTCGGTGCCATGAGCCAGTGTTGCTAGGCTGCTACAAGCGGTGCTGTGAGGACTGTTGAAACCCATCGTCGGAGTTGCGGGCCAGTGTTGTGATGAGCCCCATTGGGGTTGTAAACCGGTGTCGTGGTGGTCGCAACGGTGCTGTAATGGGTGTTCGGAGTTGTGGGGGGGGGTGTTGTGATGGTCACCGCGCTGCAATGACGTCCGAAGCCGTGGGAGAATTTTGTGATAATCGTTGTCGTGTTGAAATGGGCGTGTGGAGCTATCAGTACTACAGGAACCCCTAATTAGCAGCATTCGTATGTGAGCACTTGCGGCGTTCAAGCTAAGCGCCGTCAGTGCAGCGCTGCTGGTAAGTTCAGACTAGCGGCGTTCGCGATGGACGCTGCTAAAGGCAGTGCTTCAGCAGCGTGCACATGGAACGTTGCTAGTGGCTTTACTGCCAGCAACATGCACGCTGCTAAGTTGGTATGACTCGGTGGCGTTTGCTTAACCTGAACGCTACTAAAGCTGGATAAATCTAGTGGCGTTTGGGTCCATAGTGTTTCAGTTTCTTGAATGAAAAATATTAAAATGCTTTCTACAGGCATGATTTTGTATCAAATTTTGCTACCATTGCATTATGGCTGCAATGACAGTAAAATAGGATTCAAATGCTGCCATGCAACATTTTGTAGCCCAAGATGGTGCCATGGCACCATTTTGGGCTCTAATATCAAGTCTACCTAATAATTGCATCACATGCATACACCTTATCATATAACCTAAATTAGTAGTAATTGCATGAACCATATATAACTAACAATCCATACAATACCCATACTTAACTGTTGGGGAATGTAGCATGCAATTTCAAAAAAAATCCTACACTCACGCAAGATCTATCTAGGAGATGCATAGCAACGAGAGGGGGAGAGTGTGTCCACGTACCCTCGTAGACCGAAAGCGGAAGCGTTAGGTTAACACGGTTGATGTAGTCGAACGTCTTCACGATCCAACCGATCACGTACCGAACGTACGGCACCTCCGAGTTCAGCACACGTTCAGCTCGATGACTTCCCTCGAACTCTTGATCCATCAGAGGGTCGAGGGAGAGTTCCGTCAGCACGACGGCGTGGTGACGGTGATGGTGACGTGATCCGTGCAGGGCTTCGCCTAAGCACTATGACGCTATGACCGGAGGAGTAAACTATGGAGGGGGGCACCGCACACGGCTAAGAGAACAATTGTTGTGCTTTGGGGTGCCCCCTGCCCCCGTATATAAAGGAGGGGAGGAGGAGGCCGGCCACCAAGGGGCGCGCCAGGGAGAGGGGAGTCCTACTAGGACTCCAGTCCTGGTAGGATTCGCCCCCCCCCCCCCCTTTTCCTTCTTTCGGAGGGGAAAAGGGGGAAAGGAGAGGGAGTAGGAGAAGGAAAGGGGGGCGCCGCCCCCTTCCCTAATCCAATTCGGCCTCCTCCTTTGTGGGGGGAGTGCCAGCCCCTTGTGGGCTGGTTAGCCTCCCTCCTATGGCCCAAATGGCCCATATCTTTCCCCGGGGGGTTCCGGTAACCCCTCCGGTGCTCCGGTATGTACCCGATACACTTCGGAACCCTTCTAGTGTCCGAATACTACCTTCCAATATATCAATCTTTACCTCTCAACCATTTTGAGACTCCTCGTCATGTCCATGATCTCAACCGGGACTCCGAACAAACTTTGGTCACCAAAACACATAACTCATAATACAAATCGTCATCAAACGTTAAGCGTGCGGACCCTATGGGTTCGAGAACTATGTAGACATGACCGAGACATGTCTTCGGTCAATAACCAATAGCGGAACCTAGATGCTCATATTGGTTCCTACATATTGTACGAAGATCTTTATCGGTCGTACCGTAATGACAACATACATTATTCCCTTTGTCAACGGTATGTTACTTGCCCAAGATTCGATCGTCGGTATCATCATACCTAGTTCAATCTCGTTTCCGGCAAGTCTCTTTACTCGTTCCGTAATGCATCATCCCACAACTAACTCATTAGTCACATTGCTTGCAAGGCTTATAATGATGTGCATTACCGAGAGGGCGCAGAGATACCTCTCCGATACTCGGAGTGACAAATCCTAATCTTAATCTATGCCAACCCAACAAACACCTTCGGAGACACCTATAGAGCATCTTTATAATCACCCAGTTACATTGTGATGTTTGATAGCACACAAGGTGTTCCTCCGGTATTCGGGAGTTGCATAATCTCATAGTCAAAGGAATATGTATAAGTCATGAAGAAAGCAATAGCAATAAAACGTAACGATCATTATGCTAAGCTAATGGATGGGTCTTGTCCATCACATCATTCTCTAATGATGTGATCGTGTTCATCAAATGACAACACATGTCTATGGTTAGGAAACATAACCATCTTTGATTAACGAGCTAGTCAAGTAGAGGAATACTAGGGACACTCTGTTTTGTCTATGTATTCACACATGTACTAAGTTTCTGGTTAATACAATTCTAGCATGAATAATAAACATTTATCATGAGATAAGGAAATATAAATAATAAATTTATTATTGCCTCTAGGGCATATTTCCTTCAGTCTCCCACTTGCACTAGAGTCAATAATCTAGTTCACATCGCCATGTGATTCAACACCAATAGTTCACATCACCATGTGATTAACACCCATAGTTCACATCGCCATGTGACCAACACCCAAAGGGTTTACTAGAGTCAATAATCTAGTTCACATCGCCATGTGATTAACACCCAAAGAGTACTAAGGTGTGATCATGTTTTGCTTGTGAGAGAAGTTTAGTCAACGGGTCTGCCACATTCAGATCCGTATGTATTTTGCAAATTTCTATGTCTACAATGCTCTGCATGGAGCTACTCTAGCTAATTGCTCCCACTTTCAATATGTATCCAGATTGAGACTCAGAGTCATCCAGATCGGTGTTAAAGCTTGCATCGACGTAACTCTTTACGATGAACTCTTTATCACCTCCATAACCGAGAAATATTTCCTTAGTCCTCTAAGGATAATTTTGACCGCTGTCCAGTGATCTATTCCTGGATCACTATTGTACCCCTTTGCCAAACTCATGGCAAGGTACGTACAATAGATCTGGTATACAGCATGGCATACTTTATCGAACCTATGGTTGAGGCATAGGGAATGACTTTCATTCTCTCTCTATCTTCTGTCGTGGTTGGGTTTTGAGTCTTACTCAACTTCATACCTTATAACTCAGGCAAGAATTCCTTCTTTGACTGATCCATTTTGAACTCCTTCAAAATCTTATCAAGGTATGTACTCATCGAAAGTCTTATCAAGCGTCTTGATCTATCTTTATAGATCTTGATGCCCAATATGAAGTAGCTTCACCGAGGTCTTTCTTTGAAAAAATCCTTTCAAACACTCCTTTATGATTTCCAGAAAATTCTACATCATTTCCGATCAACAATATGTCATTCACATATACTTATCAGAAAGGTTGTAGTGCTCCCACTCACTTTCTTGTAAATACAGGCTTCACCGCAAGTCTGTATAAAACTATATGCTTTGATCAACTCATCAAAGCGTATATTCCAACTCTGAGATGCTTGCACCAGTCCATAAATGGATCGCTGGAGCTTGCACACTTTGTTAGTATTGGGGAACGCAATATTTCAAAAAAAATCCTACCATCACGCAAGATCTATCTAGGAGATGCATAGCAACGAGACGGGAGAGTGTGTCCATGTACCCTCGTAGACCGAAAGCGGAAGCGTTTATAACGCGGTTGATGTAGTCGAACGTCTTCACGATCCTAGTACCGAACGTACGGCACCTCCATGTTCAGCACACGTGTAGCACGATGACGTCCCTCAAGCTCTTGATCCAGTAGAGGGTCGAGGGAGAGTTCCGTCAGCACGACGGCGTGGCAACGGTGTTGGTGATGTGATCTGCGCAGGGCTTCACCTAAGCACTACGACAATATGACTGAGGTGGTGAACTGTGGAGGGGGGCACCGCACACGGCTAAGAAACAACTGTTGTGCCTTTGGGGTGCCCCCCTGCCCACCGTATATAAAGGAGGGGGGAGGAGGAGGCCGGCCCAAGGGGGTGCGCCATGAGGGGGGAGTCCTACTAGGACTCCGTTCCTAGTAGGATTCGCCCCCTCCTTCCATCTAACAGAGAGGGGAAAGGGGAAAGGAAGAAGGAAAGAGGGGGGCCGCGCCCCCTCCCCTTGTCGAATTTGGATTGGGGCAAGGGGGGCGTGCGCCACCTCCAGTGGCCTGCCTCCTCTCCTCCACTATGGCCCAATAGGCCCATTAACTTTTCCGGGGGGTTCCGGTAACCTCCCGGTACTCCAAAAAATGCCCGATCTTCTTCGGAACCATTCCGGTGTCCGTATATAACCTTCCAATATATCAATCTTTACCTCTCGACCATTTCGAGACTCCTCGTCATGTACGTGATCTCATCTGGGACTCCGAACAAACTTCGGTCACCAAAACACATAACTCATAATACAAATCGTCATCGAACGTTAAGCGTGCGGACCCTACGGGTTTGAGAACTATGCAGACATGACCGAGACACATCTCCGGTCAATAACCAATAGCGGAACGTGGATGCTCATATTGGCTCCTATATATTCTACGAAGATCTTTATCGGTCAAACCGCATAACAACATACGTCATTCCCTTTGTCATCGGTATGTTACTTGCCCGAGATTCGATCGTCGGTATCATCATACCTAGTTCAATCTCATTACCGGCAAGTCTCTCTACTCGTTCCATAATGCATCATCCCACAACTAACTTATTAGTCACATTGCTTGCAAGGCTTATAGTGATGTGCATTACCGAGAGGGCCTGGAGATGCCTCTCCGATACTCGGAGTGACAAATCCTAATCTCGATCTATGCCAACTCAACAAACACCATCGGAGACACCTGTAGAGCATCTTTATAATCACCCAGTTACGTTGTGACGTTTGATAGCACACAAAGTGTTCCTCCGGTATTCGGGAGTTGGATAATCTCATAGTCAGAGGAATATGTATAAGTCATGAAGAAAGCAATAACAATAAAACTAAACGATCAGTATGCTAAGCTAACGGATGGTCTTGTCCATCACATCATTCTCTAATGATGTGATCCCGTTCATCAAATGACGACACTGTCTATGGTCAGGAAAGTTAACCATCTTTGATTAACGAGCTAGTCAAGTAGAGGCATACTAGTGACACTCTGTTTGTCTATGTATTCACACATGTACTAAGTTTCCGGTTAATACAATTATAGCATGAATAATAAACATTTATCATGATATAAGGAAATATAAATAACAACTTTATTATTGCCTCTAGGGCATATTTCCTTCAGTCTCCCACTTGCACTATAGTCAATAATTTAGATTACATAGTAATGATTCTAACACCCATGGAGTCTTGGTGCTGATCATGTTT
Organism: Aegilops tauschii subsp. strangulata; assembly: GCF_002575655.3. NCBI lineage: Eukaryota > Viridiplantae > Streptophyta > Magnoliopsida > Poales > Poaceae > Aegilops > Aegilops tauschii. Next base: position 116,651,499 of record NC_053040.3, read on the forward strand.
TTCTCGTGGAAGAGGCTTAGTCAACGGGTATGCAACATTCAGATCCGCATGTATTTTGCAAATCTCTATGTCTCCCTCCTTGACTCCATCGCGGATGGAATTGAAGCGTCTCTTGATGTGTTTGGTTCTCTTGTGAAATCTGGATTCCTTCGCCAAGGCTATTGCTCCAGTATTGTCACATAAGATTTTCATTGGACCCGATGCACTAGGTATTACACCTAGATCGGATATGAACTCCTTCATCCAGACTCCTTCATTTGCTGCTTCCGAAGTAGCTATGTACTCCGCTTCACACGTAGATCCCGCCACGATGCTCTGCTTGGAACCGCACCAACTGACAGCTCCACCATTCAATATAAATACGTATCCGGTTGTGACTTAGAGTCATCCGGATCAGTGTCAAAGCTTGCATCGACGTAACCATTTATGACAAGCTCTTTGTCACCTCCATAAACGAGAAACATATCCTTAGTCCTTTTCAAGTATTTTAGGATGTTCTTGACCGCTGTCCAGTGATCCACTCCTGGATTACTTTGGTACCTCCCTGCTAAACTTATAGCAAGGCACACATCAGGTCTGGTACACAGCATTGCATACATGATAGAACCTATGGCTGAGGCATAGGGGATGACTTTCATTTTCTCTCTATCTTCTGCAGTGGTCGGGCATTGAGTCTGACTCAACTTCACACCTTGTAACACAGGCAAGAACCCTTTCTTCGACTGATCCATTTTGAACTTCTTCAAAACTTTATCAAGGTATGTCCTTTGTGAAAGTCCAATTAAGCGTCTTGATCTATCTCTATAGATCTTGATGCCCAATATATAAGCAACTTCACCGAGGTCTTTCATTGGAAAATTCTTATTCAAGTATCCTTTTGTGCTATCTAGGAATTTTGTATTATTTCCAATCAACAATATGTCATCCACATATCACTACAAAAAAAGACACATCCGTGACATTTTGGGCCGAACGAAATTTTTTCTGTCATACTTATGACACTTCTATGACGATAATTCTGACAAAACCCGGTATCATCATAGATGTGGTGGGGTCCTACTTCTATGACAAAAAATCATGACAGAAAATGGGCTTTTCGTCCTGGACGGGCCGGAGACGCAGATGCATGACATTCTTTGGGCCGTCCATGACGGAAAAAACCATGGTAGAAGCGAGGGCGAGGAAAATATCGGGGTGTTCCCGGTTATGGTGGGTGGTCGGGGCCGAGTGATGCGCGTTTCTCTCATACATGCACGCGCGTGGGTGCGAGGCTGTAACACCTCGAGACCGACGCTCCAGACGCCTTCCATATTTTTTCGTTATCATTGTGTGTTTTATTTGTTTGTTGCATTCATCATCGCATCATCCGCATTGCATCGGCACTCGTTGTCGTCATTGTTTTTAAAACTTGCATCCGCTCATAGTTGCCGCGTCCCCCCTTGCTATCGTTGACCGTTTCGAGACCAACCACACTTGCAACCTTGCTCCTCGTTTTCTCTCTTGTCTTCTCCGGGGCCTTTTGTCAGACACTTTGTCTTTGTCGACCCCTCTCAGACCACCCCTCGCGCGCGTCCGAAAATTGTCCCGAACCCGACCCGGGTTGTTGTTATCGATGGGTCCGGATCATCCCCTAACATCTATAAAACATCACCGTTTTCTTTGTTGGACTCTCCTAGCTTATTTTTCTTGACTGTCCGATTTAAATCGGAGGGACCAAATATCCCCTAACCTAAATTCATCTGCTATATATATTAGTCTAACCCTAGCCCTGTCCCATCCATCCATCAAATCCTCCCCGCCGCCGCCAGCCCACCTGGTCTCCTCCTCGTCTTCCCCACCGAGCCAACCACCATCCACCTCAGATCCACCCCCCTCCAACCGTAGACTCCGACCAACTCCCATGATTTCCGCGCCACCCAAATCACCAGCAAGCCGCAGCCTCCTCCTTCCCGCGCCTGCAACCAGCTCATTACCCCAAGTGTCCCCGCTTTTCGTGCACGTCCCGCACCAAGGAGAGGAGCTCCTCGAGCCCCTCGGCTCTAGCGCCTGGCCTCGACTACAGCCGCCCTGCCGGCGAGCTGCACCACCGATGATCCGCGAACCAGGCCGCTCCCGCACCCCACTCCCTTCCTCTCCCTTCCCTGTCTTTCTCCCTCACCTCACATCTCTCCCTCTCTGTTTGCTCGAACAGGAGACAGCGAAGCCGCCTGGAGTTTCTCCACCGCCGACTCCCTCCGTCTCTGTTTCCGTCCGGCCCCGCTGCCTTGCCGGAGAACCAAGACGCTGCCACGCCATGGCGGACCTCGCCAGCAGGTCCCGTCGACGAGCCCCTGCTCCTTTCCTCTCCTCCCGCTTGCCTTTCTCTGAGTTTCTCTGACCCCGCCGCGACGCCCTCTGCAGGTTGACATCGCCGCCTTGGATCCGCGCCAAGCCCCGTCGTCCCCGCGCTCCTGCTGTCTCGCCAGATCCGGCCGGTTTTTCGTGTGCACTCGCCCCGCCAAGTCCCTCTGCTGCTCTCCTGCTTCGCGCTGCTGCCTCCCCTGCGTCCAGAGGAGGACGAACGCCTCCGCGCCCTGCTTCCCGTTCTGCCCAGGAACGAGCACCGCCCCGCGTTGACCGGTCCAGCGCCAGCGTGGACGAGCGCCACTCGCCCGCGCGAGGCCACCTATGCCTGCATCGCGCAGCCCAGCGCCTCCCCAGCCCACTGCGCAGTCGATCCAGCCTCTCACCGAACGGGCCAAGGCCCACTGGGTGAGGCCACACCCCAGCGCCCCTCCTCTTGTTTTTTTCCTCTGTTGGGCTTCCTGTTCAGATTCGACCCATGTGATGTTTTTTTCAGGATCTGCGAATTTAGCTATTACCCCAGGTTTTACTGTTTTGCAGAAAAGTCCCTAGTGTTCATGCATATAATAACTCCACAACCGTGCATCATATGTAAAAACTTCATACATGAAAAATGTCTAGAATTTCATCTAGTTTCATAATCTGCTATTTTCATCCATGTTTGAAATGTTTAACTTGTTGTTCGTTTAAATTTGCATAAATGCCATGTTAAAATGTTTTATTTCATAAGTAATTAACCGTAGCTCCAAAATTAATAAACTTTATATGTAAATGGGGTAGAAAAATGCATAGATTAACATGGTGCACTTTGTTTTACTGTTTAATAACATTAAAATTGTGTTTATGGCAGAACAGTACCAAATCTAAAATATGCACATGGGGATTTTCCGGAATTGTTGTTCGTTGTTCCGGCCTCATTTAAACTTGCCTAGATAGGTAGTTTTCATATGTTTCACCTCTTGCCATGTTTAATAACATTAAATATTGTTGGGTACCTAAACAAGAGTGAACTAAATAATTGATGTGGTGTTTCGTCAATATGCAACTCGTTCCATATTGAGCTCCACTTAATTTGTAGTGTTGTTTGTTGCACTTTGCCATGCCATGCCTCATTAAATCGGACATGCATCATACTTGTTTGTGCATCATGCCATGTGTATGTGGTGGTTGTTTACTATGTTGTTTGTTTCTTTCCGGGTTGCTTCTCTCGTTAGCTTCGGTTTCGTTCTAGAGTTGTGAGGATCTGTAACGCCCGGGTAATCATGCTACAGTAATCCCACGCTAATGGTGCCACGTCACCACGGTTACTTTGCTAATCTACCGTTAGGTCAAACCGTTTAAAAATTCAAATTCAAATTAATGTCAACGATAAAAGTTTTTCAAAATTTAAAACAAAAATGTTCGGGAGGTGCCATATTTTGGATAAATAAATATGGTGTAATAAACACATTTTTATAAAATGCCTAGATAATTTAAAATAAAATAAAACAGAAGAGAGAAATAAATAAAAGAAATGCAAAACAGAAAACAGAAGAAAAGAAAAGAGAAGCCCCCCCACTGGGCCAACTGTGGCCCAGCTGGCCAGCCCAACTGGGCAAAGGCCCAGCCGGCCGGCCCACCCCCACTCTCCCCTTAGCCACCCCCCAGCAAACCCTAGCCACCTACCGCACCCCACTCCCCCTCGATCCCCCTCTCGCTCTCTCTTCCCCCCCACTCCCCCGATCCAATCGGGGCGACGCCGCCCCGACGACCCCGTCGCCCCGCTCGCCCCCGACGCCCCCCCGTCGGCCTCGTCCCGACCCCGCCACCTCTCCCCAGCGACCGCGCCGCCCCACTCCTTGACGCCAGCGCCTCGCCTCGTCACCGACCCCGAAGCCGACGGATCGAGCCGCGCCACGCGCCTGGACGCCGTCGCCGGAGCGCTCCCCAGCCGGCCTGCTTCACCACCGACGCCGTCGTCCCCGTCTCTCCCTCGCGCCCCACTGCCTTGTCCCCACGACCGCCGGTGAGGCCTCGGCCTCTCCTCCTCTCTCCCCCTGCCCGCGTCAGCTCGTCGCGCAGTCGTGCACGCGCGCGCCGGCGCGGCCACAACCACGCTCGTCGCCGCACCGTCCCGCTGCTCCCTCGTCCCGTCCGCGCTCACCGCGCCGTGCCGTCGCTGCGGGTGGTGCACCCCCTCCCCCGGCTCCCCCTGCGACCACGCGCGCCCGCCGTGGCCGCGCTCGGCCACTTCCTCCGCCCCGCACGGCGCTCGCCGCTCGCCCCACCTCCGCCCGCCGTGGCCCTCGTGCCCCGATGCGGCAGCCCCCCGCCATGGCCACGGCCCCGCCCTGCCCCGGGCAGGCTACGGGCGCCCGTCGCCCACGCCCACGCTCGTGCGCCCGCGCCCCTGAGCCACTGCCCCTGGGCCCGAACCCCCTATGGGCCACAGACAGGTGGGCCCCGCCGAGAGGACGTTTTAATAATAATAAAAAAGATTAATTTTTTAAATTAATAAAAATAAATAAATAAATAATAAAGATAATTAATTAACTTAATTAATCCTGTTAATATTAACTAATTAAGATTAATGAACCTAATAACTAATTAACCTAAGTAACTACTGTTAATTAGCTAACAGTCCCTGACAGGTGGGACCCACCTGTCAGGTTGACCAGGTCAACGGTCAACGTTGACTGCTGACGTCATGCTGATGCATTGCTGACGCATTAATAGATTTATGTTAATAAAAACAATTCTAGAAAATGGTTTAATCTTTGAAAAATCATATAAAATAAACCGTAGCTCGGATGAAAATACTTTCTACATGAAAGTTGCTCAGAACGACGAGACGAATCCGGATACGCAGCCCGTTTGTCCGCCACACATCCCTAACCTATCGAACTCGCAACTTTCCCCCTCCGTTTCATCTGTCCGAAAATGCGAAACATCGGGAATATTTTCCCGGATGTTCCCCCCTTCGCCAGTACCACCTACTGCCGCGTTAGGGCACACCTAGCACCGCTCATTGTCATGTCACGCATCGTCATGCTTATGTTTGCATTGTATTATTGTTTCTTCCCCCCTCTTCTCTTCGGTAGACTACGAGACCGACGCTGCTGCTGCCCAGTTCGACTACGGAGTTGACGACCCCTCCTACTTGCCAGAGCAACCAGGCAAGCCCCCCCTTGATCACCAGATATCGCCTATTCTTCTCTATACTGCTTGCATTAGAGTAGTGTAGCATGTTACTGCTTTCCGTTAATCCTATACTGATGCATAGCCTGCCCTTGCTTCTACTGTTGTTACCTTTACCTGCAATCCTACATGCTTAGTATAGGGTGCTAGTTTTCCATCAGTGGCCCTACATTCTTGTCCGTCTGCTGTGCTATACTATCGGGCCGTGATCACTTGGGCGGTGATCACGGGTATATACTTATATACTCTATACATGACACATGTGGTGACTAAAGTCGGGTCGGCTCGTAGGAGTACCCGCAAGTGGATCTTTGTGGCGGAGCGACAGGGGAGGTTGAGACCACCTAGGCGAGAGGTGGGCCTGGCCCTGGACGGCGTCCGCGGTTACTTCAACATAACACGCTTAACGAGTTCTTGGTATTTGATCTGAGTCTGGCCATTTGGTTTATACGCACTAACCAGCTACGCGGGAACAGTTATGGGCGCTCGACGTCGTGGTATCAGCCGAAGCCTTCGTGACGTCAGCGACTGAGTGGCACGCTCCGGATTGGACTGGAACGCCACTAGGCTAGGTCTGCTTCCGGCCGCGTTCGCAACGTGCAGGTGTGCAATGGGCAATGGGCCCAGACCCCTGCGCCATAGGATTTAGACCGGCGTGCTGACCTCTCTGTTGTGCGTAGGTGGGGCTGCAACGTGTTGATCTTCCGAGGCCGGGCATGACCCAGAAAAGTGTGTCCGGCCAAATGGGATTGAGCGTGTTGGGTTATGTGCTGCACCCCTGCAGGGAAGTTTATCTATTCTGTGACACCCAAATTTTATTTGGATTTTTCAAAAGATTTTATTTGACTTGAGGGGGGTGAATTAAAAAATTTCTTCAAAAGGACCGTCCCTTTCAAATATTTTTCTCATGACAAGAGTTTTATTTGGATTCACCCAAGACTTGCTTTTGGTCTTGGAGGTCCTTACCTTTTTATTTGAACTCAAGACAAAATACTTTTCACTTGAGAAAAATGCCTTTTGAAAATCTCTTTGAAAATGCACTATGGCTTTTGGATAAATCCTTTGCCACTTTCAACATTTCCCTCTTGCCATGGCCTTAGTGCAAATCCACTCTCCTAAACCTTCCCTCACCTTTGGATCATGATTTGCATCAAATCTAGCAAGTTGAACCTCCCCATATGATTATTTTTCCATTTAAATCATATTCAAACAAATTTCTGTCTTCTATTCTAGCCATTGGTGATTTACAAAGGAACTCCACTTTCTGTTTTGATTTTTGCCCCCAAACCTTTTTCCCTTCCTAGTCCCTTGAACCCTCAACCAAGATCCATGAAGATCCACTGGTCTTCAGTTCAATTTTTTCAAACTACACTTGCTGCAAGTTTGGACCAGATTTGTCAAATTTGGTGAAATTCATTCAAATCTTTCTCCAAAAATTCCAAGTAAAATCAGGCAGCCTCTGGGTGCATTGAGTGGTCACCTCACCAAGTCCCAGCCCCAGGAAATTTTTTCTCATTGCCAAATCATTCTGTCGAACACCTGCAGTGCATTGTCAAAATCAGGTTCAGTAAAGTTCAGAGAACATTTCAGTGCACTGTCGTTTTCTTCAGAACCCGACGTCGATCTCGCCAGTGCCGTTGTGTCGCCGTGTTCCCTGTCCCCTCCCCCTTGTCCTCTGCACCGCACGAGCGTCTGGCACCTTGCGGACGTCAGCGACGAGCAGCAGAAGGTGCGCCGCCCCGTGACCGACGCCAGCGGCGGCTTTGCGGCCGCCAGAGAGAGGCGCGGCGCTGACGACGCCACCCAGCGCCGCCCAAGCCACCGGAGCTCGCCGCGTGGCCTTCCACTCCCCAGAACGCGCTGCCACTCTCATCGTGAACCGTAGGGAGCGGAGCGCGCTCTCTGCCGCCGTCGTGCCTGTGCGGCCACCCCATCGTGGACCGGCGCCGTTACGCCAAGACCAGCCGGGATTAGCGGGGGAACGACACCAGTAACTTCCACTGATGCTGCCTGGCCACTCAAACCTCCTGCCAATCCATTGCATCGCCGTAATTGCTCGCCGAAGATTCTCCGTTCACGGCCACCCCGTCGATCCGCCTATAAATAGAGGCCCCGAGCTTCAACTCGAACCCACACCACCTCTGCACTCCACCTAGAGCATGCCTAGCCACTGGAAGAGCCCCGAGGAGGTCTCCTTCCTCGACTCCGGCCGCCGCGACCCGCCACGGGATCCAGCTCGATTCGCTCCCGTGCGTGCGCCTCTGCCTCCCATCTCTTGCCAGTAGCTTCACTATGCATCCCTCCTTCTGACCCGCGCTTCAATTCGAAGTTTGCAGCCCTCCACCGGAGTTCTCCACCATCACCCGAGCCGCCGTCCGCCGGAGAAAGTGTCGCCGTCGACGTGGTGCTCCCCGTTGGTTGAGTCCACCACCCACCGACGCGGAAGAACACGCTGAAGCTCTTGGTACCCTCCGATCTTCCTGACTCGCCGTGGTTCGACGCCGGCGTCCACCGCAGTCTTCGGGCGCCGGCGAGCTTTTTGAACCTGACATGTGGACCCCCCATGTCAGCCTCTGTTCTATTCTCCCTCGATCCGTTTTCTGTTGGCGCCCTCCGGCAAAATACGCTTTCCCTCTTTAGCTAGCGCATTTCTTTCCGAAGCGTTTTCTGGTTTCTCAGTTTAAACCCTGGAACTTTTCTGTTTCATTACAGATGAGTCCCTGGACAGAAACCTTTATAACTTTTTAATAAAAAGGGATTTTTGAGTGATTCTTTTTCTGACAGTCTTAAAATTTTGTCTAGTTTTTTATGAGATTTATTTGGAAAAAATTTGGAGAAATTTTTATGCACGCGTTGGTTTTCACGTTAGTGCCCGTTTTCGTTATTGCCGTAGGTTCCGGAAGAGGTGACGGAGCCGCGGTCTTCGCCGAGCTAGACTCCGACTTCTCCGAACCAAGCAAGCATGTTTGAACCTTTGATATGATAGGTGTTTTGCATGTTTGCGTGAAAGTTTGTGCGTGGCATATGAGTATCGGTGAGTTCCCCGTTGCTTGCGAGGCAACTACCCGCATGTTCCAAAGTTGCGATGATCTCTGGTGAGAGATGGCCTAATCATGTGGTGACATGAAGGGCAGCAAGGTGGTACTGTTGTAGCATACCAGCCTTGCGTCATCCGACAAATCCCGACGTTAACGTGGACGGAGCCACGTTATCGTTCTTTTCCCTTCCGTGCTACCACATGTTTCTTTTGCCAGGATGCGGTTTAGTAACTTGGTAACCTCTTTCCATGTACACACCAAACAGAGGGGCCGGGATGATGGTACCTTGGCCCAGGATTAAAGCCAGTCATCGGTCAGGGGGCATGGGTGTTTCCGGTTGGGACCGAGAGGGGGGGCACCCCCTTAGAGCGCGCGTATAGAAATTTGATCCCATGCTACGCGAGGTTGTAGCCTCCCCGTCTCAAGGTTTTTCTTGAACGTTGCCGAGGGTGATCCCTGGCTTCGGAAGATTGAAAGGGTGTGTACTGGTTAGACGTGTTTCTTCCAAAACACCGTAAACGGAACTAGTCCCTGTGACTACTGAAATCCGTTGGCTGTGGTTAAGTACAAACTCTGCAGAGTCAAATTCTTCCAAGTCATCGTATCCATGACCAAGTAGTGAAGTCAGTATATCCCTATCTATCCGCGTGGAAAACTTGTCCCCCGGTGAACAAGCTCAAGTGGTGAACCCAATTTAATTATTATTACTGTGGATGGACTAACCTTATATTTGTCTCGTACTTGTAATAATTTATAATCCCGAGCTACTGAATTATTGAGCTACAATATAAGCCCTTTATGTGATGTCGCTCAGACGTCCGACTGTGGCGTGTTTTTGTTTCTTACTTTAAATATAAGCCCTTTATGTGGTGTCGCCCCGACGCCCGACTGCGGCAGTATTATTCTTGCAGTTTCCTCTCGAGGAGTCATTCAGACCCTCGTTTGGCACCAGTATTACTATTCTTGCAGTTTCCTCTCGAGGAGTCATTCAGACCCTCGTTTGGCACCAGTATTACTATTCTTGCAGTTTCCTCTCGAGGAGTCATTCAGACCCTCGTTTGGCACCAGTATTACTATTCTTGCAGTTTCCTCTCGAGGAGTCATTCAGACCCTCGTTTGGCACCCAGTATTTATTATCTCTATGCCTGAACGCACTGGTTAATCTGTACATATGCTCCATGTTTACATTTGTTATATCTTATGTCCGAACTGTCTTGCGAGTACTTTCATAGTACTCACCTGGCTTGTTGTTTTGGCCAGATGTTGACGAAGGCGATCTTTTGGATGGAGAGTTTGATAGTGCGTCCGACGCCTAGAGGAGTCCCAGTCAGTCCTGTGCGATCCCGGATATTGGTCACTTGTATTATATACGCTTCCGCCACCCGTAATAAGTCTCCTCGAGCCTCACTCCGACGCTCGAAGAGCTGTAGTCTTCATGAGTCATATCACTCGCTTTGCGGTGATATTTCCGCCACCGTTATTATCGTGAGTTAGTAGTTATGCCACCCCATCCGCCGTCTTGTGTTATCGGCGTGCATGTAATAAATTGTTGGGCAGTCTCCGCTCAACCTTGTATTATATTCAGTACTCCTGGTATTTTTCTTCTGTGACCAAGATATTGTCTACCAGTGAGAAGGAATTCTTCCTTACTGGTCCATAAAAGGGATTGGTCTCTCAATAATTATTTTATTGAAAAACCGGTCGTGACAGGCTTGGTATCAGAGCCAGGCTGACTGTAGGAAGCCACTAGGTGCGATCGCTAATCGGTTATTAGCGTCTTTTGTGCTTTTTCACCATTTTGCAAATTGTAGCTATTTTCTATTGGTCATCATAAATTTATGACATGACTACTCAGAATTTTTGCCTACTTTTGTAGATGGCTGGCAATAGCTGTGAGAATCGAGTGTTCACAAACGTGCCCGAGGGGTTTGTCAAGCTCCTCGTCTCCATCACCAAGCTCGCGATCGGGCCAGCAGCTCGCCCGGAGTTCACGCTCTATCAGCACAAGCTCAGCGACGACGTGTCTATGCACCAAGCTGTGGTGCAATTCAAGGGAGGACGTTCTGCAGCTCGCCACTTCCGTTTTGTGGGAAGGGCCATGCCTACGGAGAGGCATGCCATGCAGATGGCTGCCCGTGAGGCGATAGCTCGTCTTCGGGACATCCTTCCTACGATGAAGACTCGTCGCTACCGCTACCTCCCATGCCATGTGCCATACACCAGTCACTATGCTTTCGCCTACCATCGGGGAGAGCGAGATGAAGCCATCGAGATGGTTGTGGAGTATCTCAAGGCTCTGGAGGAGTCTTTCGACAACCTCGTAGACGATCTTGTGGCTGCCCGCATGGACTTAGTCAGGGGCGGTCCTGCCAGCAGGAAGGAGCTTCTCCACACGGCACCGCCTCTGACATTCGTCTCGTCTTCAGCCTCTTATGCACCGACCGTTTTGGCCACTGCTCGCCGTCTGCCTACCACTGAGGAGTTCGACCGAGTCATCGCTCCTACTCCAGTCAGAGCTGCACCGCCTGCCGCACCCGCTCTACCACCTGTCGCTCCCGCGCCATCACCGCAGCGCAGCGTTACGCGCCAGGAGCCAGCTAGAGAGGAGGTGGAGGTTGATTCTCCTGGACCGCTGAGTCTTGCCATCGGCAAGGGGAAGGAAATCTTCACCATCTCCGACTGAGAGCGCCGAGTAGCCGCGCGTTATGTCTGCTTGTAAGATGTGTTTTCTCTGTACGCTAGTTTGTATTGGTGTGTTTGCTGCCTTCCGAAGGGTACGCTAGTCTAAATAACATGTCAGGAATGTGTACGCGCATCCTGAGTGCCGTATCGCGTGTTTGCTTTTCACGTGTAAGATATATGCTAAGCAGTTCTTCTCCGTGCAAAATCGTTTATGTTTTCTTAAAAACCTTGAGGTCTTTTAAATTGTTGCCTTTGCAAGATTTTCCTTGTGTTGCACAGCTTTTCTCATGGGTTTTGTAAAATAATACCCCAGACTGGAAAAATGTCTCGTCCGTGGACTCGCTCCATGCCCAATCAGCCAGAAGAGGTTTATGGGACACAGACTAGCAACATTTTCGCTCAGGGTCAGTCCAGCCAACAGGACAGCGAAGCAGCCCTGTCTCAAGTATGCCGTCTCTTCGAGCAAAGCCAGCAACAGCACCAAGAGATGATGAATCATGTCATCAATATGGGAAACCACCGTGAGCCCTATCAACCACATTCCAAGTTGTCTGAGTTACAGAAGACTCGCCCCTCAACTTTTGCTCACACCGATAGGCCACTGGAAGCCGATGATTGGCTCCGTGACATTGAAAGGAAACTGATCATTGCTCAGTGTTCAGATCATGAGAAGGTACTTTATGCACCACACTACCTTACTGGAGCAGCTGCAGCATGGTGGGAAAACTTCCTACACATGCATCCCAGTGGACACAACATCACCTGGGAAGAGTTCAAGGAAGGCTTCCGTGGGGCACACATCCCCAGGAGCATCATAAAAATCAAGAAGAGAGAGTTTGATGACCTGAAGCAGAGAGGCATGTCAGTGACAGAATACAATGGTCAGTTTACCCAGCTATCTCGTTATGCCTACGACGAGCACATGACAGAAAACAAGAAGATGGAAAAATTCCTGGACGGCCTGGCACCAGCACTAAGATGCCAACTGATTGTACACACCTTTCCGGACTTTAAAACTCTGGTGGACAAGGCCATTACCTTGGAGAATGAGCGCCGTAGTCTGGAAGATATCCGTAAGCGAAAGAGGGACAAGACGACTCTTGCTCGCAACAACCGAAGCAAGACTGAGGTTCCAAGGACAGAAGCAAGGAGATCCACGACTACCGATCCAAGGCCCGTCAGACAGTTTCATGCCAGGGGCAAGGAGTACACATACCGTCCAGGGGTCACCTGCTATGCTCGTGGTCAAGAAGGGCACTATGCTAAACAGTGCCCAAAGCCGAGGAACTCGGCACCCAAGCCAAACAATGGTGGAAACAATCCAGCCCCCAAGCGCAGCAATTTCAACCCCAACAACAATTACAGGAAGGGTCACCTGAACCATGTGACCAGGGAAGAAGCGCAGAATGCCCCAGACATCGTGCTCGGTACGTTCCCTGTCAACACAGTACCTGCCACGGTTTTGTTTGATTCTGGAGCTTCCCATTCATTCGTTTCGAAGAGTTTTGTTTTGCAACATGGTTTTCCGATACTTCCCTTGGAAAAATCTATGATCATCAAGTCCCCCGGAAATAAGCAAATCGCTCATGGTTACTGCCGAGGAGTGGTCATTGAGTTCGAAGGACTACAATTCCACGCGAATCTCATCATGTTGGAGAGTAAAGGACTGGATGTCATTTTAGGGATGGACTGATTGACCACCAAGAAAGGATTCATCGACTCTTTCAATCGGACAGTGATTCTCACTCACCATCAAGGCAAGACAATAAGCGTTTCCGCTCAAGAAAGGCCACCATCACAGCAACCAAAACTGAACAAAATGGACATTGCAGAACTGAGAAAAGTTCCAGTGGTATGCGAGTTTCCTGATGTGTTCCCTGAAGAACTACCAGGCATGCCACCAGACCGAGAGATAGAATTCAGCATCGAACTAGCACCTGGCACCGCTCCCATCTATAAGAAGCCTTATAGAATGGCACCCTCAGAATTGGTGGAGTTGAAGAAGCAGATAAAGGAATTATTGGACAAAAGATTTATTCGAGCCAGCTCCTCACCATGGGGTTCGCCAGTGTTGTTCGCCAAGAAGAAGGATGGGACACTGAGACTGTGTATAGACTATCGAGCCCTCAATATGGTCACCATCAAAAACAAATATCCGATGCCACGGATAAATGATTTGTTTGACCAGCTCGCACAAGCCAAGGTATTTTCAAAGATTGATTTGAGATCGGGATACCATCAACTGAAGGTACGGACAGAAGATATCCCCAAGACAGCATTCACTTCCAGATATGGGTTATACGAGTTTACAGTGATGCCTTTTGGACTAACGAACGCCCCCGCATATTTCGTCCACCTCATGAACAAAGTGTTCATGAAATTCATGGACAAATTTGTGGTGGTATTCATTGATGATATTCTGGTTTACTCAAGGACACCAGAAGAGCATGCTGAGCACCTCAGAATTGTTTTGGGAGAATTGAGGAAACATCAGTTGTACGCCAAATTTAGCAAGTGCGAATTTTGGCTAAGACAAGTTGGTTTCTTAGGCCATATACTGAACCAAGAAGGCGTGGCCGTAGACCCAGAAAAAGTCAAGGCCATACTGGACTGGAAGCCACCCGCCAACGTTACTGATGTGCGGAGTTTCCTAGGAATGGCCGGATATTACAGAAGATTTATTGAAGGATTCTCCACTGTGGCAAAACCCATAACACAGTTGCTCAAGAAAGACAAGAAATTTGTATGGACGGAAGCATGCGAGAAAAGCTTCCAAGAACTCAAGAAGAAGCTGACAACCGCACCGGTCTTAACTGTGCCAGACATACACAAGAGTTTTGAAGTATATTGTGACGCGTCCCGAAAGGGTCTCGGGTGTGTGCTGATGCAGGATGGCAAAGTTGTCGCATATGCCTCCAGGCAGCTGCGAAAACATGAGGAAAATTACCCAACACATGACCTGGAGCTAGCAGCAGTCACTCATGCACTCAAGGAGTGGAGGCACTTTCTGTTGGGAAATCGCTGTGAAATATATACAGACCATAAGAGCCTCAAATATATTTTCACACAACCAGAGCTAAATTTACGCCAACGACGCTGGTTGGAACTGGTCAAGGACTATGATGTCGGTATTCACTACCATCCAGGGAAAGCAAATGTAGTGGCCGATGCCCTTAGTCGAAACCCCAGCCCGGACAATGACGGTCCGCGAAACTTGAGGCCTGAGTTTCAGCAAGAGTTCGCTAGGCTCAACATGATGTTAGTCTCTGAGGGCACCATATCAAATCTGGAGATACAACCCACCCTGGTGGAACAAATTAAGAAGGCTCAACAGGGACATCCCAGCATCGAAGGTATAAAGAAGAAAATGAACCTTGGCCAGGCTTCAGAGTTCATCACAGACAGTGAAGGAATATTATGGTACGGAGACAGACTTTGCGTACCTAACATTGAGGAACTCAAGCAATAAATCTTGACCGAAAGCCACACCGCTCCATACTCGATCCACCCTGGAGGAACCAAAATGTACAAGGACATTCAGGAAAGGTTTTGGTGGCACGGTATGAAAAGAGATATAGCCACATTTATTTCTTGTTGCGATTCATGTCAGCGCATCAAGGCCGAGCATCAAAAGCCAGCAGGGCTACTCCAGCCAAACAGGATACCGGAGTGGAAATGGGATGAAATAGGAATGGACTTCATTGTCGGATTACCCCGATCACAACGCGGAAATGACGCCATATGGGTCATCACAGACCGACTAACCAAGGTTGCTCATTTCATTCCCGTGAAGACTACCTACTCCACGCAAAGACTGGCCAAACTTTATCTCTCCCGTATAGTTTGTTTGCATGGAGTCCCAAAGACTATAATATCCGATCGAGGCACACAATTTGTCTCCAAATTTTGGGATCACCTACAACAAGCTCTGGGCACGCAACTAGCTTTCAGTACAGCGTACCACCCTCAGACTGATGGACAAACAGAACGTGTAAACCAAATCCTAGAGGATATGCTAAGAGCCTGTGTGCTTACCTATGGATCCAGTTGGGAAGAGAGTTTGCCGTATGCCGAATTTGCTTACAACAACAGTTACCAAGCCAGCTTGCAAATGGTACCCTTTGAAGCATTGTACGGACGGAGGTGTCGTACCCCACTAAATTGGTCAGAAATAGGTGACAGCCGTATCTTCGGCCCAGACATGCTTAAAGAGGCCGAGGAGAAAGTTAAACAGATCAGGGACAGACTCAAGACAGCACAGAGCCGACAGAAGAGCTACTATGATCAGAAGCATCGTGAGGTCAGCTTTGAACCCGGTGATTCCGTATACCTCTGAGTATCTCCTATGAGGGGTCTGCAACGGTTCAAAATTAAGGGGAAGCTAGCCCCAAGATTTATTGGACCATTTTGTATAAAGGCACGAAGAGGCACGGTAGCCTACCAACTAGACTTACCCAAGGAGCTGTCGGACGTCCATGACTTGTTTCACGTCTCTCAACTGAGAAAATGTGTGAGTAACCCAGAGAAGCAGGTATCCCATGAGAGCATTGATGTGCAACCAGACCTCACCTACAGAGAGAGGCCAGTAAAGATTTTAGAAGAGTCTGAACGGAGGACCCGTCAGAAAATGACAAAGTTTTTTAGAGTTCAGTGGAGCAACCACACTGAGGATGAAGCCACATGGGAAAGGGAAGTTTTTCTTCAGGCAGAATATCCATATCTATTTGAGGATCAGCAGAAATCTCGAGGACGAGGTTTTTCCTAAGGGGGTAGGTGTTGTGACACCCAAATTTTATTTGGATTTTTCAAAAGATTTTATTTGACTTGAGGGAGGTGAATTAAAAAATTTCTTCAAAAGGACCCTCCCTTTCAAATATTTTTCTCATGACAAGAGTTTTATTTGGATTCACCCAAGACTTGCTTTTGGTCTTGGAGGTCCTTGCCTTTTTATTTGAACTCAAGACAAAATACTTTTCACTTGAGAAAAATGCCTTTTGAAAATCTCTTTGAAAATGCACTATGGCTTTTGGATAAATCCTTTGCCACTTTCAACATTTCCCTCTTGCCATGGCCTTAGTGCAAATCCACTCTCCTAAACCTTCCCTCACCTTTGGATCATGATTTGCATCAAATCCAGCAAGTTGAACCTCCCCATATGATTATTTTTCCATTTAAATCATATTCAAACAAATTTCTGTCTTCTATTCTAGCCATTGGTGATTTACAAAGGAACTCCACTTTCTGTTTTGATTTTTGCCCCCAAACCTTTTTCCCTTCCTAGTCCCTTGAACCCTCAACCAAGATCCATGAAGATCCACTGGTCTTCAGTTTAAAATTTTCAAACTACACTTGCTGCAAGTTTGGACCAGATTTGTCAAATTTGGTGAAATTCATTCAAATCTTTCTCCAAAAATTCCAAGTAAAATCAGGCAGCCTCTGGGTGCATTGAGTGGTCACCTCACCAAGTCCCAGCCCCAGGAAATTTTTTCTCATTGCTAAATCATTCTGTCGAACACCTGCAGTGCATTGTCAAAATCAGGTTCAGTAAAGTTCAGAGAACATTTCAGTGCACTGTCATTTTCTTCAGAACCCGACGTCGATCTCGCCAGTGCCGCTGTGTCGCCGTGTTCCCTGTCCCCTCCCCCTTGTCCTCTGCACCGCACGAGTGTCTGGCACCTTGCGGACGTCGGCGACGAGCAGCAGAAGGTGCGCCGCCCCGTGACCGACGCCAGCGGCGGCTTTGCGGCCGCCAGAGAGAGGCGCGGCGCTGACGGCGCCACCCAGCGCCGCCCAAGCCACCGGAGCTCGCCGCGTGGCCTTCCACTCCCCAGAACGCGCTGCCACTCTCGTCGTGAACCGCAGGGCGCGGAGCGCGCTCTCTGCCGCCGTCGTGCCCGTGCGGCCACCCCACCATGGACCGGCGCCGTTACGCCAAGACCAGCCGGGATTAGCGGGGGAACGACACCAGTAACTTCCACTGATGCTGCCTGGCCACTCAAACCTCCTGCCAATCCACTGCATCGCCGTAATTGCCCGCCGGAGATTCTCCGTTCACGGCCACCCCGTCGATCCGCTTATAAATAGAGGCCCCGAGCTTCAACTCGAACCCACACCACCTCTGCACTCCACCTAGAGCACGCCTAGCCACTTGAAGAGCCCCGAGGAGGTCTCCTTCCTCGACTCCGGCCGCCGCGACCCGCCACGGGATCCAGCTCGATTCGCTCCCGTGCGTGCGCCTCTGCCTCCCATCTCTTGCCAGTAGCTTCACTATGCATCCCTCCTTCTGACCCGCGCTTCAATTCGAAGTTTGCAGCCCTCCACCGGAGTTCTCCACCATCACCCGAGCCGCCGTCCGCCGGAGAAAGTGTCGCCGTCGACGTGGTGCTTCCCGTTGGTCGAGTCCACCACCCACCGACGCGGGAGAACACGCTGAAGCTCTTGGTACCCTCCGATCTTCCTGATTCGCCGTGGTTCGACGCCGGCGTCCACCGCAGTCTTCGGGCGCCGGCGAGCTTTTTGAACCTGACATGTGGACCCCCCATGTCAGCCTCTATTCTATTCTCCCTCGAACCGTTTTCTGTTGGCGCCCTCGGGCAAAATACGCTTTCCCTCTTTAGCTAGCGCATTTCTTTCCGAAGCGTTTTCTGGTTTCTCAGTTTAAACCCTGGAACTTTTCTGTTTCATTACAGATGAGTCCCTGGATAGAAACCTTTATAACTTTTTAATAAAAAGGGATTTTTGAGTGATTCTTTTTCTGACAGTCTTAAAATTTTGTCTAGTTTTTTATGAGATTTATTTGGAAAAATTTTGGAGAAATTTTTATGCACGCGTTGATTTTCACGTTAGTGCCCGTTTTCGTTATTGCCGTAGGTTCCGGAAGTGGTGACGGAGCCGCGATCTTCGCCGAGCTAGACTCCGACTTCTCCGAACCAAGCAAGCATGTTTGAACCTTTGATATGATAGGTGTTTTGCATGTTTGCGTGAAAGTTTGTGCGTGGCATATGAGTATCGATGAGTTCCCCGTTGCTTGCGAGGCAACTACCCGCATGTTCCAAAGTTGCGATGATCTCTGGTGAGAGATGGCCTAATCATGTGGTGACATGAAGGGCAGCAAGGTGGTACTGTTGTAGCATACCAGCCTTGCGTCATCCGACAAATCCCGACGTTAACGTGGACGGAGCCACGTTATCGTTCTTTTCCCTTCCGTGCTACCACATGTTTCTTTTGCCAGGATGCGGTTTAGTAACTTGGTAACCTCTTTTCGTGTACACACCAAACAGAGGGGCCGGGATGATGGTACCTTGGCCCAGGATTAAAGCCAGTCATCCGGTCAGGGGGCATGGGTGTTTCCGGTTGGGACCGAGAGGGGGGGCACCCCCTTGGAGCGCGCGTATAGAAATTTGATCCCATGCTACGCGAGGTTGTAGCCTCCCCGTCTCAAGGTTTTTCTTGAACGTTGCCGAGGGTGATCCCTGGCTTCGGAAGATTGAAAGGGTGTGTACTGGTTAGACGTGTTTCTTCCAAAACACCGTAAACGGAACTAGTCCCTGTGACTACTGAAATCCGTTGGCTGTGGTTAAGTACAAACTCTGCAGAGTCAAATTCTTCCAAGTCATCGTATCCATGATCAAGTAGTGAAGTCAGTATATCCCTATCTATCCACGTGGAAAACTTGTCCCCCGGTGAACAAGCTCAAGTGGTGAACCCAATTTAATTATTATTACTGTGGATGGACTAACCTTATATTTGTCTCGTACTTGTAATAATTTATAATCCCGAGCTACTGAATTATTGAGCTACAATATAAGCCCTTTATGTGATGTCGCTCAGACGTCCGACTGTGGCGTGTTTTTGTTTCTTACTTTAAATATAAGCCCTTTATGTGGTGTCGCCCCGACGCCCGACTGCGGCAGTATTATTCTTGCAGTTTCCTCTCGAGGAGTCATTCAGACCCTCGTTTGGCACCAGTATTACTATTCTTGCAGTTTCCTCTCGAGGAGTCATTCAGACCCTCGTTTGGCACCAGTATTACTATTCTTGCAGTTTCCTCTCGAGGAGTCATTCAGACCCTCGTTTGGCACCCAGTATTTATTATCTCTATGCCTGAACGCACTGGTTAATCTATACATATGCTCCATGTTTACATTTGTTATATCTTATGTCCGAACTGTCTTGCGAGTACTTTCATAGTACTCACCTGGCTTGTTGTTTTGGCCAGATGTTGACGAAGGCGATCTCTTGGATGGAGAGTTTGATAGTGCGTCCGACGCCTAGAGGAGTCCCAGTCAGTCCTGTGCGATCCCGGATATTGGTCACTTGTATTATATACGCTTCCGCCACCCGTAATAAGTCTCCTCGAGCCTCACTCCGACGCTCGAAGAGCTGTAGTCTTCATGAGTCATATCACTCGCTTTGCGGTGATATTTCCGCCACCGTTATTATCGTGAGTTAGTAGTTATGCCACCCCATCCGCCGTCATGTGTTATCGGTGTGCATGTAATAAATTGTTCGGCAGTCTCCGCTCAACCTTGTATTATATTCAGTACTCCTGGTATTTTTCTTCTGTGACCAAGATATTGTCTACCAGTGAGAAGGAATTCTTCCTTACTGGTCCATAAAAGGGATTGGTCTCTCAATAATTATTTTATTGAAAAACCGATCGTGACATATTCGAATAGTCGTGCCCCTCAGTAAAAGGACGACCCGGAGTTGTACCTTGACCTTATGACAACTAGAACCGGATACTTAATAAAACACACCCTTCCAAGTGCCAGATACAACCCGGTGGTCGCTCTCTAACAGGGCGACGAGGAGGGGATCGCCGGGTAGGATTATGCTATGCGATGCTACTTGGAGGACTTCAATCTACTCTCTTCTAGATGCTGCAAGATGGAGGCTGCCAGAAGCGTAGTCTTTGA
Organism: Aegilops tauschii subsp. strangulata; assembly: GCF_002575655.3. Taxonomy (NCBI): domain Eukaryota; kingdom Viridiplantae; phylum Streptophyta; class Magnoliopsida; order Poales; family Poaceae; genus Aegilops; species Aegilops tauschii. Next base: position 116,671,657 of record NC_053040.3, read on the forward strand.
CAGGACTAGCTATCCCCCCCTTATTCTGGCATTCTGCAGTTCAGTCCACCGATATGGCCCTTTACACATATAACCATGCATATGTAGTGTAGCTCCTTGCTTGCGAGTACTTTGGATGAGTACTCACGGTTGCTTCTCTCCCTCTTTTCCCCCCTTTTCCTTTCTACCTGGTTGTCGCAACCAGATGCTGGAGTCCAGGAGCCAGATGCCACCGTCGACGATGACTCCTACGGCACTGGAGGAGCCTACTACTATGTGCAGCCCGCTGACGACGACCAGGAGTAGTTAGGAGGATCCCAGGCAGGAGGCCTGCGCCTCTTTCGATCTGTATCCTAGTTTGTGCTAGCCTTCTTAAGGCAAACTTGTTTAACTTATGTCTGTACTCAGATATTGTTGCTTCCGCTGACTCGTCTATGATCGAGCACTTGTATTCGAGCCCTCGAGGCCCCTGGCTTGTATTATGATGCTTGTATGATTTTTTTGTTGTTGTAGAGTTGTGTTGTGATATCTTCCCGTGAGTCCCTGATCTTGATCGTACACATTTGCGTGCATGATTAGTGTACGGTCAAATCGGGGGCGTTACAAGTTGGTATCAGAGCCGACTGCCTGTAGGAATCCCCCTTCCCACACTCCTTGGCCGAAGTCGAGTCTAGACATTACAAAACTTTTACTAACATGGCTGTGTGTCTTACGGGCCCACGTCGCCATTGGGTGGTACTAGGATCTTTTAATCCTCGACCTTTACTCTGGGACTCTGAACTCTCTTCTACTCGGGTTAAACGAATTTACTAACTCTAACACTAGGATCCCGTGACCGCATTCACCCCAAAGTTGGATAAGCTATAGTTGTTTCTTAGAATAGTATTTTGAACAATTCACACACTGTCATTTGACTCCTTTGAAACGTCTTTGCTTTCAGATGGAACCCACGAGGCAGGTCGTGTGCCACACGACGGCCATTGGTGCCTCGGGATCACCTGTTGTGCTAGCTGAGATGATGACCTATCCGGGTTATCGCTGGAACCCTGAGTACACCGTCTACGAGGAGTACCAGGACTTTAACCAGGAGCAGTACCGTGCCATCGTCCACCTCTACTCGCGGGAGTATGACTCCACTACTGTGCTGCACACCGCTCATGGTGTTGGAGTGACCATCGATATGGCTGTTCACGATGCTGCTTATGCTGCTCTGACACGTCTTCGTGGAGAGTATCGGGAGTTGGACACCTCCCCTTTTAGGCACATTGCTATCACATCTGATGTTGGTGCGGAGGGATACTATACTGCTGCCTACTCCACTGTCACCCGAGAGCCCTTCTACCATCAGAACCTGGTTCTGCATGCTGATAGGCTGGATCGAGCTAACCGAGCTCTTCGCCACGAGTTGTACACCACCCGTCAGCACCTTTACCGTGCTCTGACGCTGTTGCACCCCTTTGTCCAATCTAGAGAGATGCCCCGTTCTGCGATCTACCCAGCCAGGACTATGATGCCCCAGGGTGTCGGCTAGCCAGATGTGGGAGGCTACTCTCCCGCACTTGGTCCTCTTCTGCCACCTGAGCGTCAGGTTCTGCATCAGAGTATTCGCGGACCCCAGGTTGCTGACGTGGAGTTCCCGATGCGACACTACCAGCTTTCAGGCTACACCTACCTCCACAGTACCTCTTGGGACTAATGTAGGCTTGCTTGTTAGTGTTAGATGCATTCGCCGCGAGCCTGTGTGCCGCCTATGGTGTTTTAGCCTTTGTACTGAACTCTATGGATGACCCCTTTTGTAAGTTATGCCGACTACTATGTAGTAGCTATCGTGCTCCTTTCATTATGCATGTTTCATCATGAATGATTCTTGTCTTTGCAAATTTCTCAATGCTGAACTACCCCTGTTATATATTAGCAGGATGGTTAGACCAGGTGGTCGTGGTAGTGGTGGAAATGCCCCACCACCACCTAAGTACATGGCTGGTATGATCCAACAGTTCGAACTGAACCGCCAATTCATGGAAAATATGATGGCTCAGTTTCCTCGCCCCAATATGGACCAGCAGCCAACCCGAGTAACTCTGCAGGATTTCATGCGCCTCAACCCAACTGTGTACCGCAGCTCAACTCAGCCTCTGGATGCTGATGACGGCTCCGTGACATCACCTATGAGATGGAGTCTGCCGATGTAGCCCCTGCCAGCTCCACAAGTAGTCAAAACGTTTGTGACGACCAGGTGCTTCAAGGGATTCTTTCATAGGGAACTTTTGGAGAACTTTTCTAAAGGAGTTTGTTCAGAAACTTGTATAGAAACTTTCGTAATGAGCACTCGACAAACGCATGTCGAGAACATACAAAAAGTCCCATCTATGGACCTAGTGCATCCTCATAACCGAGGTCTTTTGCATTTCCCTACAAGTAATTGGATCTCATATGGAGATGTTTAGTGAAGTAGAATGGAAAAAATCGAGTGCAACTACACAAGAACTAGTCTGTAACTGTCGTTCGGAATCAGTTTTGCGCAGCGTTAACTGAAACATGGATATCTGACTCATACGGAGTCCGTTTTGGCTCCACGAGTAGTCAAAGCGTTTGTGACGACCAGATGCTTCAAATAATTCTTTCATAGGGAACTTTTGGAGAACTTTTGTTAAGGAGTTCGTTCAGAAACTTGTATAGAAACTTTCTTAATGAGCACTCGACAAACGCATGTCGAGAACATACACAAAGTCCCATCTATGGACCTAGTGCATCCTCATAACCGAGGTCTCTTGAATTTCCCTACAAGTAATTGGATCTCATATGGAGATGTTTAGTGAAGTAGAATCGAAAAAAACGAGTGCAACTACACAAGAACTAGTCTGTAACTGTCGTTCGGAATCAGTTTTGCGCAGTGATAACTGAAACATGGATATCTGACTCATACGGAGTCCGTTTTGGCTCCACAAGTGGTCAAAACGTTTGTGACGACCACATGCTTCAAAGAATTCTTTCATAGGGAACTTTTCGAGAACTTTTCTTAAGGAGTTCGTTCAGAAACTTGTATAGAAACTTTCTTAGTGAGCACTCGACAAACGCATTTCGAGAACATACACAAAGTCCCAGCTATGGACCTAGTGCATCCTCATAACCGAGGTCTCTTGCATTTCCCTACAAGTAATTGGATCTCATATGGAGATGTTTAGTGAAGTAGAATGGAAAAATCTAGTGCAACTACAAAAGAACTAGTCTGTAACTGTCGTTCGGAATCAGTTTTGCGCAGTGTTAACCGAAACATGGATATCTGACTCATACGAAGTCCGTTTTGTCTCCACAAGTGGTCAAAATGTTTGTGACGACCAGATGCTTCAAAGGATTCTTTCATAGGGAACTTTTGGAGAACTTTTCTTAAGGAGTTCGTTCAAAAACTTGTATAGAAACATTTTCTTAATGAGCACTCGACAAACGCATTTCGAGAACATACACGAAGTCCCAGCTATGGACCTAGTGCATCCTCATAACCGAGGTCTCTTGCATTTCCCTACGAGTAACTGAATCTCATATGGAGATGTTTAGTGAAGTAGAATGGAAAAATCTAGTGCAACTACACAAGAACTAGTCTGTAACTGTCGTTCGAAATCAGTTTTGTGCAGTGTTAACCGAAACATGGATATCTGACTCATACGGAGTCCGTTTTGGCTCCACAAGTGGTCAAAATGTTTGTGACGACCAGATGCTTCAAAGGATTCTTTCATAGGGAACTTTTGGAGAACTTTTCTTAAGGAGTTCGTTCAAAAACTTGTATAGAAACATTTTCTAAATGAGCACTCGACAAACGCATTTCGAGAACATATACAAAGTCCCAGCTATGGACCTAGTGCATCCTCATAACCGAGGTCTCTTGCATTTCCCTACAAGTAATTGGATCTCATATGGAGATGTTTAGTGAAGTAGAATGGAAAAATCTAGTGCAACTACACAAGAACTAGTCTGTAACTGTCGTTCGGAATCAGTTTTGCGCAGTGTTAACCGAAACATGGATATCTGACTCATACGAAGTCCGTTTTGTCTCCACAAGTGGTCAAAATGTTTGTGACGACCAGATGCTTCAAAGGATTCTTTCATAGGGAACTTTTGGAGAACTTTTCTTAAGGAGTTCGTTCAAAAACTTGTATAGACACATTTTCTTAATGAGCACTCGACAAACGCATTTCGAGAACATACACAAAGTCCCAGCTATGGACCTAGTGCATCCTCATAACCGAGGTCTCTTGCATTTCCCTACGAGTAATTGGATCTCATATGGAGATGTTTAGTGAAGTAGAATGGAAAAATCTAGTGCAACTACACAAGAACTAGTCTGTAACTGTCGTTCGGAATCAGTTTTGTGCAGTGTTAACCGAAACATGGATATCTGACTCATACGGAGTCCGTTTTGGCTCCACAAGTGGTCAAAATGTTTGTGATGACCAGATGCTTCAAAGGATTCTTTCATAGGGAACTTTTGGAGAACTTTTCTTAAGGAGTTCGTTCAAAAACTTGTATAGAAACATTTTCTTAATGAGCACTCGACAAACGCATTTCGAGAACATACACAAAGTCCCAGCTATGGACCTAGTGCATCCTCATAACCGAGGTCTCTTGCATTTCCCTACAAGTAATTGGATCTCATATGGAGATGTTTAGTGAAGTAGAATGGAGAAATCTAGTGCAACTACACAAGAACTAGTATGTAACTATCGTTCGGAATCAGTTTTGCGCAGTGTTAACCGAAACATGGATATCTGACTCATACGGAGTCCATTTTGGCTCCACAAGTGGTCAGAATGTTTGTGACGACCAGATGCTTCAAAGGATTCTTTCATAGGGAACTTTTGGAGAACTTTTCTTAAGGAGTTCGTTCAGAAACTTGTATAGAAACTTTCTTAATTAGCACTCGACAAACGCATTTCAAGAACATACACAAAGTCCCAGCTATGGACCTAGTGCATCCTCATAACCGAGGTCTATTGCATTTCCCTACTGCTATGTTTGGATGTAGAAATTGGAGGGCTTGGCATTGTATTGACTCCAATGCCAAATATCCAAGGACATTGGTATTGAGTATCAATGCCGAATTTGTTGTTTGGCTGTACAAAACATTGGTTGTTGGAATCAAACGGGCTACCAATTCCAATTTTGTGTTTGGATGTAAAAAGCGTTGAATTGTGTTTGGTGGCCTGCGGCACCTAGAGAAGAAGTCCTGTAGTTGCGGCGGAGTCAGGCGAGATCATGCAGCAGCTCCCAGTGGACTGGCGGCGTCACTAAAATGAGCGGCGGCTGCACCGCGAAGAGGCCCCAAGTCCTCTTCTTCCTCGTTCCCCCTAGCTCCCCTCTTCACCGTGTTGTCTTCTTCCCCGTGATTTCTCTCCCTCAGATCTCCTACATCCCGTCGTCCTATCTCCCTCCAGTAACACAACCACCATGCCTCTAGGAGGCCCACGGGAACTCACAGCCGTGGTCGACTGGCACACCACGGCATGGCCATGCCTGACCACACCCGGAGCAATACATCTAGACAGAGGGGGAATCGGGGAAGGAAGGGACTGGATGATTTACGGGGGCGAGGTGGAGGGTTCTGGTCAAGTCGATGCCGGGGATGGCTGTAGGGTCGCCGGAGAGCGCGCAGCCGCCGCCCTGTGCGTCTGCTCGGTCTCCCACATCCTTCGGGTCTTTTATTTCTTTATTTTGTCGCGAGGGAGAGCGAAGGGGTGAGGAATGCATTGAATACAGAGGGCTGGGGCAAAGTATTCAGAATGGGCCAGTATAGTGTTGGGGAGCAAGTTACGATATCGTGGGCAAATACCTTACCCGAATGCCCAGGCCACCCAAACAGCTGCATTCGGGCTAGGCCAATGCCAAACCCGAATTCTAGCACCCAATATCTACATCCAAACAGGGCGTACAAGTAATTGGATCTCATATGGAGATGTTTAGTGAAGTAGAATGGAAAAAATCGAGTGCAACTACACAAGAACCAGACTGTAACTGTCGTTCGGAATCAGTTTTGCGCAGTGTTAACTGAAACATGGATATCTGACTCATAAGGAGTCCGTTTTGGCTCCACAAGCAGTCAAAACGTTTGTGATGACCAGATGCTTCAAATAATTCTTTCATAGGGAACTTTTGGAGAACTTTTCTTAAGGAGTTCGTTCAGAAACTTGTATAGAAACTTTCTTAATGAGCACTCGACAAACGCATTTCGAGAACATACACAAAGTCCCAGCTATGGACCTAGTGCATCGTCATAACCGAGGTCTCTTGAATTTCCCTACAAGTAATTGGATCTCATATGGAGATGTTTAGTGAAATAGAACAGAAAAAATCGAATGCAACTACAGAAGAACTAGTCTGTAACTGTCGTTCGGAATCAGTTTTGCGCAGTGTTCACTGAAACATGGATATCTGACTCATACGGAGTCCGTTTTGGCTCCACAAGTGGTCAAAACATTTGTGACAACCAGATGCTTCACATAATTCTTTCATACGGAACTTTTGGAGAACTTTTCTTAAGGAGTTCCTTCAGAAACTTGTATAGAAACTTTCTTAACGAGCACTCGACAAACGTATTTCGAGAACATACACAAAGTCCCAGCTATGGACCTAGTGCATCCTCATAACCGAGGTCTCTTGCATTTCCCTACAAGTAATTGGATCTCATATGGAGATGTTTAGTGAAGTAGAATGGAAAAAATCGAGTGCAAGTACACAAGAACTAGTCTGTAACTATCGTTCGGAATCAGTTTCGCGCAGTGTTAACTGAAACATGGATACCTGACTCATACGGAGTCCGTTTTGGCTCCACAAGTTGTCAAAAAATTTGTGATGACCAGATTCTTCAAAGAATTCTTTCATAGGGAACTTTTGGAGAACTTTTTTTAAGGAGTTCGTTCAGAAACTTGTATCGAAACTTTCTTAATGAGCACTCTGCAAACGCATTTCGAGAACATACACAAAGTCACAGCTATGCACCTAGTGCATCCTCATTACCGAGGTCTCTTGCATTTCCCTACGAGTAATTGGATATCATATGGAGATGTCCAGTGAAGTAGAATGGAAAAAATCTAGTGCAACTACACAAGAACTAGTCTGTAACTATCGTTCGGAATCAGTTTTGCGCAGTGTTAACTGAAACATGGATATCTGACTCATACGGAGTCTGTTTTGGCTCCACAAGTGGTCAGAATGTTTGTGACGAACATATACTTCACAGGATTCTTTCATCGGGAACTTTTGGAGAACTTTTCTTAAGGAGTCCGTTCAGAAACTTGTATAGAAACTTTCTTAATGAGCACTCGACAAACGCATTTCGAGAACATACACAAAGTCCCAGCTATGCACCTAGTGCATCCTCATAACCGAGGTCTCTTGCATTTCCCTACAAGTAATTGGATCTCATATGGAGATGTTTAGTGAAGTAGAATGGAAAAAATCGAGTGCAAGTACACAAGAACTAGTCTGTAACTGTCGTTCGGAATCAGTTTTGCGCAGTGTTAACTGAAACATGGATATCTGACTCATATGGAGTCCGTTTTGGCTCCACAAGTAGTCAAAACATTTGTGACGATCAGGTGCTTCAAATAATTCTTTCATAGGGAACTTTTGGAGAACTTTTCTTAAGGAGTTCGTTCAGAAACTTGTATAGAAACTTTCTTAATGAGCACTCGACAAACGCATTTCGAGAACATACACAAAGTCCAAGCTATGGACCTAGTGCATCATCATAACCGAGGTCTCTTGCATTTCCCTACAAGTAACTGGATCTCATATGGAGATTTTTACTGAAGTAGGATGGAAAAAATCGAATGCTTCGTTCGGAATCAGTTTTGCGCAGTGTTAACTGAAACATGGATATCTGACTCATACGGAGTCCGTTTTGGCCCCACAAGTAGTCAAAACATTTGTGACGACCAGATGCTTCAAAGGAATCTTTCATAGGGAACTTTGGAGAACTTTTCTTAAGGAGTTCGTTCAGAAACTTGTATAGAAACTTTCTTAATGAGCACTCGACAAACGCATTTCGAGAACATACACAAAGTCCCAGCTATGGACCTAGTGCATCCTCATAACCGAGGTCTCTTGCATTTCCCTACAAGTAATTGGATCTCATATGGAGATGTTTAGTGAAGTAGAATGGAAAAAATTGAGTGCAAGTACACAAGAACTAGTGTGTAAATGTCGTTCGGAATCAGTTTTGCGCAGTGTTAACTGAAACGTGGATATCTGCCTCATACGGAGTCCGTTTTGGCACCACAAGTAGTCAAAACATTCGTTACGACCAGATGCTTCAAAGGTTTCATTCATAGGGAACTTTGGGAGAACTTTTCTTAAGGAGTTCGTTCAGAAACTTCTTTAGAAACTTTCTTAATGAGCACTCGACAAACGCATTTCGAGAACAATCACAAAGTCCCAGCTATGGACCTAGTGCATCCTCATAAACGAGGTCTCTTGCATTTCCCTACAACTAATTGGATCTCATATGGAGATGTTTAGTGAAGTAGAATGGAAAAAATCGAGTGCAAGTACACTAGAACTAGTCTGTAACTGTCGTTCGGAATCAGTTTTGCGCAGTGTTAACAGAAACATGGATATCTGACTCATACGGAGTCCGTTTTGGCTCCACAAGTGGTCAAAACGTTTGTGATGACCAGATGCTTCACAGAATTATTTCATAGGGAACTTTTGGAGAACTTTTCTTAAGGAGTTCGTTCAGAAACTTGTATAGAAACTTTCTTAATGAGCACTCGACAAACGCATTTCGAGAACATACACAAAGTCCCATCTATGGACCTAGTGCATCCTCATAACCGAGGTCTCTTGCATTTCCCTACAAGTAATTGCATCTCATATGGAGATGTTTAGTGAAGTAGAATGGAAAAAATCGAGTGCAAGTACACAAGAACTAGTCTGTAACTGTCGTTCGGAATCAGTTTTGCGCAGTGTTAACTGAAACGTGGATATCTGCCTCATACGGAGTCCGTTTTGGCACCACAAGTAGTCAAAACGTTTGTGACGACCGAATGCTTCAAAGGATTCTTTCATAGGGAACTTTGGGAGAACTTTTCTTACGGAGTTCGTTCAGAAACTTGTATAGAAACTTTCTTAATGAGCACTCGACAAACGCATTTCGAGAACAATCACAAAGTCCCAGCTATGGACCTAGTGCATCCTCATAAACGAGGTCTCTTGCATTTCCCTACAAGTAATTGGATCTCATATGGAGATGTTTAGTGAAGTAGAATGGAAAAAATCGAGTGCAAGTACACAAGAACTAGTCTCTAACTGTCGTTCGGAATCAGTTTTGCGCAGTGTTAACTGAAACATGGATATCTGACTCATACGGAGTCCGTTTTGTCACCACAAGTAGTCAAAACGTTTGTGATGACCAGATGCTTCAAATAATTCTTGCATAGGAAACTTTTGGAGAACTTTTCTTAAGGAGTTCGTTCAGAAACTTGTATAGAAACTTTCTTAATGAGCACTCGACAAACGCATTTCGAGAACATACACAACGTCCCAGCTATGGACCTAGTGCATCCTCATAACCGAGGTCTCTTGCATTTCTCTACAAGTAATTGGATCTTATATAGAGATGTTTAGTGAAGTAGAATGGAAAATATCGAATGCAACTACACAAGAACTAGTCTGTAACTGTCGTTCGGAATCAGTTTTGCACAGTGTTAACTGAAACATGGATATCGGACTCATACGGAGTCCGTTTTGGCTCCACAAGTGGTCAAAACGTTTGTGATGACCAGATGCTTCATAGAATTCTTTCATAGGGAACTTTTGGAGAACTTTTCTTGAGGAGTTCGTTCAGAAACTTGTATAGAAACTTTCTTAATGAGCACTCGACAAACGCATTTTGAGAACATACACAAAGTCCCATCTATGGATCTAGTGCATCCTCATAACCGAGGTCTCTTGCATTCACCTACAAGTAATTGGATCTCATATGGAGATGTCTAGTGAAGTAGAATTGAAAAAATCGAATGCTACTACACAAGAACTAGTCTGTAACTCTCCTTCGGAATCAGTTTTGCGCAGTGTTAACTGACACATGGATATCTGACTCATATGGAGTTCGTTTTCGCTCCAAAATTGGTCAAAATGTTTCTGACGACCAGATGCTTCAAATAATTCTTTCATAGGGAACTTTTGGAGAACTTTTCTTAAGGAGTTCCTTCAGAAACTTGTACAGAAACTTTCTTAATGAGCACTCGACAAACGTATTTCGAGAACATACACAAATTCCCAGCTATGGACCTAGTGCATCCTCATAACTGAGGTCTTTTGCATTTCCCTACAAGTAATTGGATCTCATATGGGGATTTTTAGTGAAGTAGAATGGAAAAAATTGAGTGCAAGTACACAATATCTAGTCTGTAACTATCGTCCGGAATCAGTTTTGCGTAGTGTTAACTAAAACATGGATATCTGACTCATACGGAGTCCGTTTTGGCTCCACAAGTGGTCCAAACGTTTGTGACGACCAGATGCTTCAAAGAATTCTTTCATAGGGAACTTTTGGAGAACTTTTCTTAAGCAGTTCGTTCAGAAACTTGTATAGAAACTTTTCTTAATGAGGACTCGACAAACGCATTTCGAGAACATACACAAAGTCCCAGCTATGCACCTAGTGCATCCTCATAACCGAGGTCTCTTGCATTTCCCTACAAGTAATTGGATCTCATATGGAGATGTCTAGTGAAGTAGAATGGAAAAAATCTAGTGCAACTACACAAGAACTTGTCTGTAACTGTCGTTCGGAATCAGTTTTGCGCAGTGTTAACCGATACATGGATATCTCACTCATACGGAGTCCGTTTTGGCTCCACAAGTGGTCAGAATGTTTGTGACGACCAGATGCTTCAAAGGATTCTTTCATGGGGAACTTTTGGAGAACTTTTCTTAAGGAGTTCGTTCAGAAACTTGTATCGAAACTTTCTTAATGAGCACTCGACAAACGAATTTCGAGAACATACACAAAGTCCCATCTATGCACCTAGTGCATCCTCATAACCGAGGTCTCTTGCATTTCCCTAAAAGTAATTCGATCTCATATGGAGATGTTTAGTGAAGTAGAATGGAAAAAATCGAGTGCAAGTACACAAGAACTAGTCTGTAATTGTCGTTCGGAATCAGTTTTGCACAGTGTTAACGGAAACTTGGATATCTGACTCATACGGAGTGCGTTTTGGCTCCACAAGTAGTCAAAACGTTTGTGACGACCAGATGCTTCAAATAATTCTTTCATAGGGAACTTTTGGCGAACTTTTCTTAAGGAGTTCGTTCAGAAACTTGTATAGAAACTCTCTTAATGAGCACTCGACAAACGCATTTCGAGAACATACACAAAGTCCCAGCTATGGACCTAGTGCATCATCATAACCGAGGTCTATTGTATTTCCCTACAAGTAATTGGATCTCATATGGACATGTTTACTGAAGTAGGATGGAAAAAATCGAGTGCAAGTACACAAGAATTAGTCTGTAACTGTCATTCGGAATCAGTTTTGCGCAGTGTTAACTGAAACATGGATATCAGACTCATACGGAGTTCGTTTTGGCCCCACAAGTAGTCAAAACGTTTGTGATGACCAGATGCTTCAAAGTATTCATTCAGAGGGAACTTTTGGAGAACTTTTCTTCAGGAGTTCGTTAAGAAACTTGTATAGAGACTTTCTTAATGAGCACTCGACAAACGCATTTCAAGAACGTACACAAAGTCCCAGCTATGGACCTAGTGTATCCTCATAACCGAGGTCTTTTGCATTTCCCTACAATTAATTGGATCTCATATGGAGATGTTTAGTGAAGTAGAATGGAAAAAATCGAGCGCAAGTACACAAGAACTAGTCTGTAACTGTCGTTCGGAATCAGTTTTGCGCAGTGTTAATTGAAACATGGATATCTGACTCATACGGAGTCTGTTTTGTCACCATAAGTAGTCAAAACGTTTGTGACGACCAGATGCTTCACAGAATTCTTTCATAGGGAACTTTTGGAGAACTTTTCTTAAGCAGTTCGTTCAGAAACTTGTATAGAAACGTTCTTAATGAGCACTCGTCAAACGCATTTCGAGAACATACACAAAGTCCCATCTATGGACCTAGTGCATCCTCATAACCGAGGTCTCTTGCATTTATCTACAAGTAATTGGATCTCATATGGAGATGTTTGGTGAAGTAGAATTGAAAAAATCGAATGCAACTACACAAGAACTAGTCTGTAACTCTCCTTCGGAATCAGTTTTGCGAAGTGTTAACTGAAACATGGATATCTGACTCATACGGAGTCCGTTTTGGCTCCACAAGTGGTCAAAATGTTTGTGACGACCAGATGCTTCAAATAATTCTGTCATAGGGAACTTTTGGAGAACTTTTCTTAAGGAGTTCCTTCAGAAACTTGTATAGAAACTTTCTTAATGAGCACTCGACAAACGTATTTCGAGAACATACACAAAGTCCCAGCTATGGACCTAGTGCATCCTCATAACCGAGGTCTTTTGCATTTCCCTACAAGTAATTGGATCTCATATGGAGATTTTTAGTGAAGTAGAATGGAAAAAATTGAGTGCAAGTACACAATAACTAGTCTGTAACTATCGTTCGGAATCAGTTTTGCGTAGTGTTAACTGAAACATGGATATCTGACTCATACAAACTCCGTTTTGGCTCCACAAGTGGTCAAAACGTTTGTGACGACCAGATGCTTCAAAGAATTCTTTAATAGGGAACTTTTGGAGAACTTTTCTTAAGCAGTTCGTTCAGAAACTTGTATAGAAACTTTCTTAATGAGCACTCGACAAACGCATTTCGAGAACATACACAAAGTCCCAGCTATGCACCTAGTGCATCCTCATAACCGAGGTCTCTTTCAGTTCCCTACAAGTAATTGGATCTCATATGGAGATGTCTAGTGAAGTAGAATGGAAAAAATCTAGTGCAACTACACAAGAACTAGTCTGTAACTGTCGTTCGGAATCAGTTTTGCGCAGTGTTAACTGAAACATGGATATCTGACTCATACGGAGTCCGTTTTGGCTCCACAAGTGGTTAGAATGTTTGTGAAGACCAGTTGCTTCAAAGGAATCTTTAATTGGGAACTTTTGGAGAACTTTTCTTCAGGAGTTCGTTCAGAAACTTGTATAGAAACTTTCTTAATCAGCACTCGACAAACGCATTTCGAGAACATACACAAAATCCCAGCTATGGACCTAGTGCATCCTAATAACCAAGGTCTCTTGCATTTCCCTACATGTAATTGGATCTCATATGGAGATGTTTAGTGAATTAGAATGGAAAAATCGAGTGCAACTACACAAGAACTAGTTTGTAACTATCGTTCAGAATAAGTTTTGCGCAGTGTCAACTGAAACATGGATATCTAAGTCATACGGAGTCCGTTTTGGCTCCACAAGTAGTCAAAATGTTTGTGACAACCAGTTGCTTCAAAGGATTCTTTCATCGGTAACTTTTGGAGAACTTTTCTTAAGGAGTTCGTTCAGAAACTTGTATAGAAATTTTCTTAATGAGCACTCGACAAACGCATTTCGAGAACATACACAAAGTCCCAGCTATGGACCTGGTGCATCATCATAACCGAGGTCTCTTGCATTTCCCTACAAGTAATTGGATCTCATATGGAGATGTTTAGTGAAGTAGAATGGAAAAAATCGAGTGCAACTACACAAGAACTAGTCTGTAACTGTCGTTCGGAATCAGTTTTGCGCAGTGTTGACTGAAACATGGATATCTGACTCATACGGAGTCCGTTCTGGCTCCACAAGTAGTCAAAACGTTTGTGATGACCAGATGCTTCAAAGGACTCTTTCATAGGGAACTTTTGGAGAACTTTCCTTAAGGAGTTTGTTCAGAAACTTGTATAGAAACTTTGTTAATGAGCACTCGACAAACGCATTTCGAGAACATACACAAAGTCCCAGCTATGGACCTATTGCATCATCATAACCGAGGTCCCTTGCATTTCCCTACAAGTAATTGGATCTCATATGGAGATGTTTAGTGAAGTAGAATGGAAAAAATCGAGTGCAACTACACAAGAACTATTCTGTAACTATTGTTCGGAATCAGTTTTGCACATTGTTAACTGAACCATGGATATCTGACTCATACGGAGTCCGTTTTGGCTCCACAAATAGTCAAAACGTTTGTGACGACCAGATGCTTCAAATAATTCTTTCGTAGGGAATTTTTGGAGAACTTTTCTGAAGGACTTCGTTCAGAAAGTTGTATCGAAACTTTCTTAATGAGCACTCGACAAACGCATTTCGAGAACATACATAAAGCCCCAGCTATGCACCTAGTGCATCCTCATAACCGAGGTCTCTTGCATTTCCCTACAAGTAATTCGATCTCATATGGAGATGTTTAGTGAAGTTGAATGGAAAAAATCAAGTGCAAGTACACAAGAACTAGTCTGTAATTGTCGTTCGGAATCAGTTTTGCGCAGTGTTAACGGAAACATGGACATCTGACTCATACGGAGTCCGTTTTGGCTCCACAAGTAGTCAAAACGTTTGTGACGACCAGATGCTTCAAATAATTCGTTCATAGGGAACTTTTGGAGAACTTTTCTTAAGGAGCTCGTTCAGAAACTTGTATAGAGACTTTCTTAATGAGCACTCGACAAACGCATTTCGAGAACATACACAAAGTCCCAGCTATGGACCTAGTGCATCATCATAACTGAGGTCTCTTGCATTTCCCTACAAGTAATTGGATCTCATATGGAGATGTTTACTGAAGTACGATGGAAAAAATCGAGTGCAAGTACACAAGAACTAGTCTGTAACTGTCGTTCGGAATCAGTTTTGCGAAGTGTTAACTGAAACATGGATATCTGACTCATACTAGTCTGTAACTGTTGTTCTTGTGTAGTTGCACTCGATTTTTTCCATTCTACTTCACTAAACATCTCCATATGAGATCCAATTACTTGTAGGGAAATGCAAGAGACCTCGGTTATGAGGATGCACTAGGGGCATAGCTGGGACTTTGTGGATGTTCTCGAAATGCGTTTGTCGAGTGCTCATTAAGAAAGTTTCTATACAAGTTTCTGAACGAACTCCTTAAGAAATGTTCACCAAAAGTTCCCTATGAAAGAATCCTTTGAAGCATCTATTCGTCACAAACGTTTTGACTACTTGTGGAGCCAAAACGGACTCCGTATGAGGCAGATATCCATGTTTCAGTTAACACTGCGGAAAACTGATTCCGAACGACAGTTATAGACTAGTTCTTGTGTAGTTGCTCTCGATTTTTTCCATTCTACTTCACTAAACATCTCCATATGAGATCCAATTACTTGTAGGGAAATGCAAGAGACCTCGGTTATGAGGATGCACTAGGTCCATAGCTGGGACTTTGTGTATGTTCTCGAAATGCGTTTGTGGAGTGCTCATTAAGAAAGTTCCTATACCAGTTTTTGGATGAACTCCTTAAGAAACGTTGTCCAAAAGTTCCCTATGAAAGAATATTTTCAAGCATATGGTTGTCACAAACATTTTGACTACTTGTGGAGCCAAAACGGACTCCGTATGAGGCAGATATCCATGTTTCAATTAACACTGCGCAAAACTGATTCCGAACGACAGTTACAGACTAGTTCTTGTGTAGGTGCACTCGATTTTTTCCATTCTACTTCACTAAACATCTCCGTATGAGATCCAATTACTTGTAGGGAAATGCAAGAGACCTCGGTTATGAGGATGCACTAGGTCCATAGCTGGGACTTTGTGTATGTTCTCGAAATGCGTTTGTGGAGTGCTCATTAAGAAAGTTCCTATACCAGTTTTTGGATGAACTCCTTAAGAAACGTTGTCCAAAAGTTCCCTATGAAAGAATATTTTGAAGCATATGGTTGTCACAAACATTTTGACTACTTGTGGAGCCAAAACGGACTCCGTATGAGGCAGATATCCATGTTTCAATTAACATTGCGCAAAACTAATTCCGAACGACAGTTACAGACTAGTTCTTGTGTAGGTGCACTCGATTTTTTACATTCTACTTCACTAAACATCTCCATATGAGATCCAATTACCTGTAGGGAAATGCAAGAGACCTCGGTTATGAGGATGTACTAGGTCCATAGCAGGGACTTTGTGTATGTTCTCGAAATGCGTTTGTCGGGTGCTCATTAAGAATGTTTCTATACAAGTTTCTGAATGAACTCCTTAAGAAAACTTCTCCAAAATTTCCCTATGAAATAATTATTTGAAGCATCTGGTTGTCACAAACGTTTTGACTACTTGTGGTGCCAAAACGGACTCTGTATGAGTCAGATATCCATGTTTCAGTTAACAGTGCGCAAAACTGATTCCGAACGACAGTTACAGACTAGTTCTTGTGTACTTGGACTCGATTTTTTCCATTCTACTTCAGTAAACATCTCCATATGAGATCCAGTTACTTGTAGGGAAATGCAAGAGACCTCGGTTATGAGGATGCTCTAGGTCCATAGCTGGGACTTTCTGTATGTTCTCGAAATGCGTTTGTCGAGTGCTCATTAAGATAGTTTCTATACAAGTTTCTGAACAAACTCCTTAAGAAAAGTTCTCCAAAAGTTCCCTTTGAAAGAATCCTTTGAAGCATCTAGTCCTCACAAATGTTTTGACTACTTGCGGAGCCAAAACGGACTCCGTATGAGGCAGATATCCACGTTTGAGTTAACACTGCGCAAAACTGATTCCGAACGAGAGTTACAGACTAGTTCTTGTGTAGTTGCACTCGATTTTTTCCATTCTACTTCACTAAACATCTCCATATGAGATCCAATTACTTGTAGGGAAATACAACAGACATTGGTTATGAGGATGCACTAGGTGCATAGCTGGGACTTTGTGTATGTTCTCGAAATGCGTTTGTCGAGTTCTCATTAAGAAAGTTTCTATACAAGTTTCTGGACGAACTCCTTAAGAAAAGTTCACTATGAAAGAATCCTTTGAAGCATCTGGTCGTCACAAACGTTTTGACTACTTGTGGAGCCAAAACGTACTCCGTATGAGGCAGATATCCATGTTTCAGTTAACACTGCGCAAAACTGATTCCGAACGACAGTTACAGACTAGTTCTTGTGTAGTTGCACTCAATTTTTTCCACTCTACTTCACTAAACATCTTCATATGAGATCCAATTACTTGTAGGGAAATTCAAGAGACCTCGGTTATGAGGATGCACTAGGTCCATAGCTGGGACTTTGTGTATGTTCTCGAAATGCGTTTGTCGAGTGCTCATTAAGAAAGTTCCTATACCAGTTTCTGAACGAACTCCTTAAGAAAAGTTCTCCAAAAGTTCCCTATGAAAGAATCCTTTGAAGAATATGGTCGTCACAAACATTTTGACTACTTGTGGAGCCAAAAGGGACTCCGTATGAGGCAGATATCCATGTTTCAATTAACACTGCGCAAAACTGATTCCGAACGACAGTTACAGACTAGTTCTTGTGTAGGTGCACTCGATTTTTTCCATTCTACTTCACTAACCATCTCCATATGAGATCCAATTACTTGTGGGGAAATTCAAGAGACCTCGGTTATGATGATGCACTAGGTCCATAGCTGGGACTTTGTGTATGTTCTCGAAATGCGTTTGTCGAGTGCTCATTAAGAAAGTTTCTATACAAGTTTCTGAACGAACTCCTGAAGAAACGGTCTCCAAAAGTTCCCTACGAAAGAATCCTTTGAAGCAGATGGTCGTCACAAACATTTTGACTACTTGTGGAGCCAAAACGGACTCCGTATCTGGCAGATATCTACGTTTCAGTTAACACTGCGCAAAACTGATTCCGAACGACAGTTACATACTAGTTCTTGTGTAGTTGCACTCGATTTTTTCCATTCTACTTCACTAAACATTTCCAAATGAGATCAAATTACTTGTAGGGAAATGCAAGAGACCTCGGTTATGAGGATGCACTAGGTGCATAGCTGGGACTTTGTGTATGTTCTCAAAATGCGTTTGTCGAGTGCTCATTAAGAAAGTTTCGATACAAGTTTCTGAACGAACTCCTTAAGAAAAGTTCTCCAAATGTTCGCTATGAAAGAATCCTTTGAAGCATCTGGTCGTCACAAACATTCTGGCCACTTGTGGAGCCAAAACGGACTCCGTATCAGTCAGATATCCATGTTTCAGTTAACACTGCGCAAAAACTGATTCCGAACGACAGTTACAGACTAGTTGTTGTGTAGTTCCACTCGATTTTTTCCATTCTACTTCACTAAACATCTCCATATGAGATCCAATAAATTGTAGGGAAATGCAAAAGATCTCGGTTATGAGGATGCACTAGGTCCATAGCTGGGACTTTGTGTATGTTCTCGAAATGCGTTTGTCGAGTGCTCATTAAGAAAATTTCTATACATGTTTCTGAACGAACTCGTTAAGAAAAGTTCTCCAAAAGTTACCGATGAAAGAATCCTTTGAAGCATCTGGTCGTCGCAAACATTTTGACTACTTGTGGAGCCAAAACGGACTCCATATGAGTCAGATATCCATGTTTCAGTTAACACTACGCAAAACTTATTCTGAACGACAGTTACAAACTAGTTCTTGTGTAGTTGCACTCGATTTTTTCCATTCTAATTCACTAAACATCTCCATATGAGATCCAATTACATGTAGGGAAATGCAAGAGACCTTGGTTATCAGGATGCACTAGGTCCATAGCTGGGATTTTGTGTATGTTCTCGAAATGCGTTTGTCGAGTGCTGATTAAGAAAGTTTCTATACAAGTTTCTGAACGAACTCCTTAAGAAAAGTTCTCCAAAAGTTCCCTATGAAAGAATTCTTTGAAGCATGTGGTCATCACAAACGTTTTGACCACTTGTGGTGCCAAAACGGACTCCGTATGTGTCAGATATCCATGTTTCAATTAACACTACGCAAAACTAATTCCGAACGACAGTTACAGACTAGTTCTTGTGTAGTTGCATTCGATTTTTTCCATTCTACTTCACTAAACATCTCCATATGAGATCCAATTACTTGTAGATAAATGCAAGAGACCTCGGTTATGAGGATGCACTAGGTCCATAGCTGGGACTTTGTGTATGTTCACGAAACGCGTTTGTCGAGTGCTCATTAAGAAAGTTTCTATACAAGTTTCTGAACGAACTCCTTAAGAAAAGTTCTCCAAAAGTTCCCTATCAAAGAATTATTTGAAGCATCTGGTCGTCACAAACATTTTGACTACTTGTGGAGACAAAACGGACTCCGTATGAGTCAGATATCCATGTTTCAGTTAACACTGCGCAGAACTGATTCCGCACGCCAGTTACAGACTAGTTCTTCTGTACTTGCACTCGATTTTTTCCATTCTACTTCAATAAACATCTCCATATGAGATCCAATTACTTGTAGGGAAATTCAAGAGACCTCGGTTATGAGGATGCACTAGGTCCATAGCTGGTACTTTGTTTATGTTCTCGAAATGCGTTTGTCGAGTGCTCATTAAGAAAGTTTCTATACAAGTTTCTGAACGAACTCCTTAAGAAAAGTTCTCCAAAAGTACCCCATGAAAGAATCCTTTGAAGCACCTGGTCGTCACAAACGTTTTGACTACTTGTGGAGCCAAAATGGACTCCGTATGAGTCACATATCAATGTTTCAGTTAACACTGCACAAAACTGATTCCGAACGACAGTTACAGACTAGTTCTTGTGTAGTTGCACTCGATTTTTTCCATTCTATTTCACTAAACATCTCCATATGAGATCCAATTACTTGTAGGGAAATGCAAGAGACCTCGGTTATGAGGATGCACTAGGTCCATAGCTGGGACTTTGTGTATGTTCTCGAAATGCGTTTGTCAAGTGCTCATTAAGAAAGTTTCTATACAAGTTTCTGAACGAGCTCCTTAAGAAAAGTTCTCCAAAAGTTCCCTATGAAAGAATCCTTTGAAGCATCTGGTCGTCACAAATGTTTTGACTACTTGTGAAGCCAAAACGGACTCCGTATCTGGCAGATATCTACGTTTCAGTTAACACTGCGCAAAACTGATTCCGAACGACAGTTACATACTAGTTCTTGTGTAGTTGCACTCGATTTTTTCCATTCTACTTCACTAAACATCTCCATATGAGATCAAATTACTTGTAGGGAAATGCAAGAGACCTCGGTTATGAGGATGCACTAGGTGCATAGCTGGGACTTTGTGTATGTTCTCAAAATGCGTTTGTCGAGTGCTCATTAAGAAAGTTTCGATAAAAGTTTCTGAACGAACTCCTTAAGAAAAGTTCTCCAAATGTTCGCTATGAAAGAATCCTTTGAAGCATATGGTCGTCACAAACATTCTGGCCACTTGTGGAGCCAAAACGGACTCTGTATCAGTCAGATATCCATGTTTCAGTTAACACTGCGCAAAAACTGATTCCGAACGACAGTTACAGACTAGTTGTTGTGTAGTTCCACTCGATTTTTTCCATTCTACTTCACTAAACATCTCCATATGAGATCCAATAAATTGTAGGGAAATGCAAAAGAGCTCGGTTATGAGGATGCAATAGGTCCATAGCTGGGACTTTGTGTACGTTCTTGAAATGCGTTTGTCGAGTGCTCATTAAGAAAGTTTCTGTACAAGTTTCTGAACGAACTCCTTAAGAAAAGTTCTCCAAAAGTTCACTATGAAAGAATCCTTTGAAGCAACTGGTCGTCACAAACGTTTTGACTACTTGTGGGGCCAAAACGGACTCCGTATGAGTCAGATATCCATGTTTCAGTTAACACTGCGCAAAACTGATTCCGAACGACAGTTACAGACTAGTTCTTGTGTAGTTGCACTAGATTTTTTCCATTCTACTTCACTAGACATCTCCATATGAGATCCAATTACTTGTAGGGAACTGCAAGAGAGCTCGGTTATGAGGATGCACTAGGTGCATAGCTGGGACTTTGTGTATGTTCTCGAAATGCGTTTGTCGAGTGCTCATTAAGAAAGTTTCTATACAAGTTTCTGAACGAACACCTTAAGAAAAGTTCTCCAAAAGTTCCCTATGAAAGAATCCTTTGAAGCATCTGGTCGTCACAAACGTTTTGACTACTTGTGGAGCCAGAACGGAGTCCGTATGAGGCAGATATCCACATTTCAGTTAACACTGCGCAAAACTGATTCCGAACGGTAGTTACAGACTAGTTCTTGTGTACATGCACTTGATTTCTTCCATTCTACTTCACTAAACATCTCCATATGAGATCCAATTACTTGTAGGGAAATGCAAGAGACCTCGGTTATGAGGATGCACTAGGTCCATAGCTATGACTTTGTGTATGTTCTCGAAATACGCTTGTCGAGTACTCATTAAGAAAGTTCCTATACAAGTTTCTGAAGGAACTCCTTAAGAAAAGTTCTCCAAAAGTTCCCTATGAAAGAATTCTTTGAAGCATCTGGTCGTCACAAACGTTTTGACCACTTGTGGAGCCAAAAGGGACAAACACATTTTGAGAACATACACAAAGTCCCAGCTATGCACCTAGTGCATCCTCATAACCGAGGTCTGTTGCATTTACCTACAAGTAATTCGATTTCATATGGAGATGTTTAGTGAAGTAGAATGGAAAAAATCGAGTGCAAGTACACAAGAACTAGTTTGTAACTGTCGTTTGGAATCAGTTTTGCGCAGTGTTAACTGAAACATGGATATCTGACTCATACGGAGTCTATTTTAGCTCCACAAGTAGTGAAAACGTTTGCGACGGCCAGATGCTTCAAAGGATTCTTTCATAGGGAACTTTTGGAGAACTTTTCTTAAGGAGTTGGTTCTGAAACTTGTATAGAAACTTTCTTAAGAGCACTCGACAAACGCACTTCGAGAACATACACAAAGTCCCAGCTATGGACCTAGTGCATCCTAAAACCGAGGTCTCTTGCATTTCTCTACAAGTAATTGGATCTCATATGGAGATGTTTAGTGAAGTAGAATGGAAAAAATCGAGTGCAACTACACAAGAACTAGTCTGTAACTGTCGTTCGGAATCAGTTTTCCGCAGTGTTAACTGAAACATTGATATGTGACTCATACGGAGTCCGTTTTGGCTCCACAAGTAGTCAAAACGTTTGTGACGACCAGGTGCTTCAAAGGATTCTTTCATGGGGAACTTTTGGAGAACTTTTCTTAAGGAGTTCGTTCAGAAACTTGTATAGAAACTTTCTTAATGAGCACTCGACAAACGCATTTCGAGAACATAAACAAAGTCCCAGCTATGGACCTAGTGCATCCTCATAACCGAGGTCCCTTGCATTTCCCTACAAGTAATTGGATCTCATATGGAGATGTTTATTGAAGTAGAATGGAAAAAATCGAGTGCAAGTACAGAAGAACTAGTCTGTAACTGGCGTGCGGAATCAGTTTTGCGCAGTGTTAACTGAAACATGGATATCTGACTCATACGGAGTCCGTTTTGTCTCCACAAGTAGTCAAAACGTTTGTGACGACCAGATGCTTCAAATAATTCTTTCGTAGGGAATTTTTGGAGAACTTTTCTTAAGGACTTCGTTCAGAAAGTTGTATCGAAACTTTCTTAATGAGCACTCGACAAACGCATTTCGAGAACATACACAAAGTCCCAGCTATGCACCTAGTGCATCCTCATAACCGAGGTCTCTTGCATTTCCCTACAAGTAATTCGATCTCATATGGAGATGTTTAGTGAAGTAGAATGGAAAAAATCAAGTGCAAGTACACAAGAACTAGTCTGTAACTGTCGTTCGGAATCAGTTTTGCGCAGTGTTAACGGAAACATGGATATCTGACTCACTCGGAGTCCGTTTTGGCTCCACAAGTAGTCAAAACGTTTGTGACGACCAGATGCTTCAAATATTTCTTTCATAGGGAACTTTTGGAGAACTTTTCTTAAGGAGTTCGTTCAGAAACTTGTATAGAGACTTTCTTAATGAGCACTCGACAAACGCATTTCGAGAACATACACAAAGTCCCAGCTATGGACCTAGTGCATCATCATAACCGAGGTCTCTTGCATTTCCCTACAAGTAATTGGATCTCATATGGAGATGTTTACTGAAGTACGATGGAAAAAATCGAGTGCAAGTACACAAGAACTAGTCTGTAACTGTCGTTCGGAATCAGTTTTGCGCAGTGTTAACTGAAACATGGATATCTGACTCATACGGAGTCCGTTTTGGCCCCACAAGTAGTCAAAACGTTTGTGACGACCAGTTGCTTCAAAGGATTCTTTCATAGTGAACTTTTGGAGAACTTTTCTTAAGGAGTTCGTTCAGAAACTTGTACAGAGACTTTCTTAATGAGCACTCGACAAACGCATTTCAAGAACGTACACAAAGTCCCAGCTATGGACCTAGTGCATCCTCATAACCGAGGTCTTTTGCATTTCCCTACAATTTATTGGATCTCATATGGAGATGTTTAGTGAAGTAGAATGGAAAAAATCGAGTGCAACTACACAACAACTAGTCTGTAACTGTCGTTACGAATCAGTTTTTGCGCAGTGTTAACTGAAACATGGATATCTGACTGATACGGAGTCCGTTTTGGCTCCACAAGTGGCCAGAATGTTTGTGACGACCAGATGCTTCAAAGGATTCTTTCATAGGGAACATTTGGAGAACTTTTCTTAAGGAGTTCGTTCAGAAACTTGTATCGAAACTTTCTTAATGAGCACTCGACAAACGCATTTCGAGAACATACACAAAGTCCCAGCTATGGACCTAGTGCATCATCATAACCGAGGTCTCTTGTATTTCCCTACAATTAATTGGATCTCATATGGAGATGTTTAGTGAAGTAGAATGGAAAACATCGAGTGCAAGTACACAAGAACTAGTCTGTAACTGTCGTTCGGAATCAGTTTTGCGAAGTGTTAACTGGAACGTAGATATCTGCCTGATACGGAGTCTGTTTTGGCTTCACAAGTAGTCAAAATGTTTGTGACGACCAGATGCTTCAAAGGATTCTGTCATAGGGAACTTTTGGAGAACTTTTCTTAAGGAGTCCGTTCAGAAACTTGTATAGAAACTTTCTTAATGAGCACTCGACAAACGCATTTCGAGAACATACACAAAGTCCCAGCTATGCACCTAGTGCATCCTCATAACCGAGGTCTCTTGCATTTCCCTACAAGTAATTGGATCTCATATGGAGATGTTTAGTGAAGTAGAATGGAAAAAATCGAGAGCAACTACACAAGAACTAGTCTATAACTGTCGTTCGGAATCAGTTTTCCGCAGTGTTAACTGAAACATGGATATCTGCCTCATACGGAGTCCGTTTTGGCTCCACAAGTAGTCAAAACGTTTGTGACGAATAGATGCTTCAAAGGATTCTTTCATAGGGAACTTTTGGTGAACATTTCTTAAGGAGTTCGTTCAGAAACTTGTATAGAAACTTTCTTAATGAGCACTCGACAAACGCATTTCGAGAATATACACAAAGTCCCAGCTATGCACCGAGTGCATCCTCATAACCGA
This sequence comes from Aegilops tauschii subsp. strangulata, assembly GCF_002575655.3. Classification (NCBI taxonomy): domain Eukaryota; kingdom Viridiplantae; phylum Streptophyta; class Magnoliopsida; order Poales; family Poaceae; genus Aegilops; species Aegilops tauschii. The sequence continues at coordinate 116,696,119 of NC_053040.3, forward strand.
GGTCTCTTGCATTTTCCTACAAGTAATTGGATCTCATATGGAGATGTTTAGTGAAGTAGAATGGAAAAAATCGAGTGCAACTACACAAGAACTAGTCTGTAACTGTCGTTCGGAATCAGTTTTGCGCAGTGTTAACTGAAACGTAGATATCTGCCTGATACGGAGTCCGTTTTGGCTTCACAAGTAGTCAAAACGTTTGTGATGACCAGATGCTTCAAAGGATTATTTCATAGGGAACTTTTGGAGAACTTTTCTTAAGGAGTTCGTTCAGAAACTTGTATAGAAACTTTCTTAATGAGCACCCGACAAACGCATTTCGAGAACATACACAAAGTCCCAGCTATGGACCTAGTGCATCCTCATAACCGAGGTCTCTTGCAATTCCCTACAAGTAATTGGATCTCATATGGAGATGTTTAGTGAAGTAGAATGGAAAAAATCGAGTGCAACTACACAAGAACTAGTCTGTAACTGTCGTTCGGAATCAGTTTTGCGCAGTGTTAACTGAAACATGGATATCTGACTCATACGGAGACCGTTTTGGCTCCACAAGTAGTCAAAACGTTTGTGACAACCAGGTGCTTCGAAGGATTCTTTCATAGGGAACTTTTGGAGAACTTTTCTTAAGGAGTTCGTTCAGAAACTTGTATAGAAACTTTCTTAATGAGCACTCGACAAACGCATTTTGAGAACATACACAAAGTCCCAGCTATGGACCTAGTGCATCCTCATAACCGAGGTCTCTTGCATTTCCCTACAAGTAATTGGATCTCATATGGAGATGTTTAGCGAAGTAGAATGGAAAAAATCGAGTGCAACTACACAAGAACTAGTCTATAACTGTCGATCGGAATCAGTTTTCCGCCGTGTTAACTGAAACATGGATATCTGCCTCATACGGAGTCCGTTTTGGCTCCACAAGTAGTCAAAACGTTTGTGACGAACAGATGCTTCAAAGGATTATTTCATAGGGAACTTTTGGTGAACATTTCTTAAGGAGTTCGTTCAGAAACTTGTATAGAAACTTTCTTAATGAGCACCCGACAAACGCATTTCGAGAACATACACAAAGTCCCAACTATGCACCTAGTGCATCCTCATAACCGAGGTCTCTTGCATTTCCCTACATGTAATTGGATCTCATATGGAGATGTTTAGTGAAGTAGAATGGAAAAAAATCGAGTGCAACTACACAAGAACTAGTCTGTAACTGTCGTTCGGAATCAGTTTTGCGAAGTGTTAACTGAAACGTAGATATCTGCCTGATACGGAGTCCGTTTTGGCTTCACAAGTAGTCAAAACGTTTGTGACGACCAGATGCTTCAAAGGATTCTGTCATAGGGAACTTTTGGAGAACTTTTCTTAAGGAGTTCGTTCAAAAACTTGTATAGAAACTTTCTTAATGAGCACTCGACAAACGCATTTCGAGAACATACACAAAGTCCCAGCTATAGACCTAGTGCATCCTCATAACCGAGGTCTCTTGCATTTCCCTACAAGTAATTGGATCTCATATGGAGATGTTTAGTGAAGTAGAATGGAAAAAATCGAGTGCAACTACACAAGAACAAGTCTGTAACTGTCGTTCGGAATCAGTTTTGCACAGTGTTAACTGAAACATGGATATCTGACTCATACGGAGTCCGTTTTGGCTCCACAATAGTCAAAACGTTTGTGACGACCAGGTGCTTCGAAGAAGGATTCTTTCATAGGGAACTTTTGGAGAACTTTTCTTAAGGAGTTCGTTCAGAAACTTGTATAGAAACTTTCTTAATGAGCACTCGACAAACGCATTTCGAGAACATACACAAAGTCCCAGCTATGGACCTAGTGCATCCTCATAACCGAGGTCTCTTGCATTTCCCTACAGGTAATTAGATCTCATATGGAGATGTTTAGTGAAGTAGAATGGAAAAAATCAAGTGCAAGTACACAAGAACTAGTCTGTAATTGTCGTTCGGAATCAGTTTTGCGCAGTGTTAACGGAAACATGGACATCTGACTCATACGGAGTCCGTTTTGGCTCCACAAGTAGTCAAAACGTTTGTGACGACCAGATGCTTCAAATAATTCGTTCATAGGGAACTTTTGGAGAACTTTTCTTAAGGAGCTCGTTCAGAAACTTGTATAGAGACTTTCTTAATGAGCACTCGACAAACGCATTTCGAGAACATACACAAAGTCCCAGCTATGGACCTAGTGCATCATCATAACTGAGGTCTCTTGCATTTCCCTACAAGTAATTGGATCTCATATGGAGATGTTTACTGAAGTACGATGGAAAAAATCGAGTGCAAGTACACAAGAACTAGTCTGTAACTGTCGTTCGGAATCAGTTTTGCGAAGTGTTAACTGAAACATGGATATCTGACTCATACTAGTCTGTAACTGTTGTTCTTGTGTAGTTGCACTCGATTTTTTCCATTCTACTTCACTAAACATCTCCATATGAGATCCAATTACTTGTAGGGAAATGCAAGAGACCTCGGTTATGAGGATGCACTAGGGGCATAGCTGGGACTTTGTGGATGTTCTCGAAATGCGTTTGTCGAGTGCTCATTAAGAAAGTTTCTATACAAGTTTCTGAACGAACTCCTTAAGAAATGTTCACCAAAAGTTCCCTATGAAAGAATCCTTTGAAGCATCTATTCGTCACAAACGTTTTGACTACTTGTGGAGCCAAAACGGACTCCGTATGAGGCAGATATCCATGTTTCAGTTAACACTGCGGAAAACTGATTCCGAACGACAGTTATAGACTAGTTCTTGTGTAGTTGCTCTCGATTTTTTCCATTCTACTTCACTAAACATCTCCATATGAGATCCAATTACTTGTAGGGAAATGCAAGAGACCTCGGTTATGAGGATGCACTAGGTCCATAGCTGGGACTTTGTGTATGTTCTCGAAATGCGTTTGTGGAGTGCTCATTAAGAAAGTTCCTATACCAGTTTTTGGATGAACTCCTTAAGAAACGTTGTCCAAAAGTTCCCTATGAAAGAATATTTTCAAGCATATGGTTGTCACAAACATTTTGACTACTTGTGGAGCCAAAACGGACTCCGTATGAGGCAGATATCCATGTTTCAATTAACACTGCGCAAAACTGATTCCGAACGACAGTTACAGACTAGTTCTTGTGTAGGTGCACTCGATTTTTTCCATTCTACTTCACTAAACATCTCCATATGAGATCCAATTACTTGTAGGGAAATGCAAGAGACCTCGGTTATGAGGATGCACTAGGTCCATAGCTGGGACTTTGTGTATGTTCTCGAAATGCGTTTGTGGAGTGCTCATTAAGAAAGTTCCTATACCAGTTTTTGGATGAACTCCTTAAGAAACGTTGTCCAAAAGTTCCCTATGAAAGAATATTTTGAAGCATATGGTTGTCACAAACATTTTGACTACTTGTGGAGCCAAAACGGACTCCGTATGAGGCAGATATCCATGTTTCAATTAACATTGCGCAAAACTAATTCCGAACGACAGTTACAGACTAGTTCTTGTGTAGGTGCACTCGATTTTTTACATTCTACTTCACTAAACATCTCCATATGAGATCCAATTACCTGTAGGGAAATGCAAGAGACCTCGGTTATGAGGATGTACTAGGTCCATAGCAGGGACTTTGTGTATGTTCTCGAAATGCGTTTGTCGGGTGCTCATTAAGAATGTTTCTATACAAGTTTCTGAATGAACTCCTTAAGAAAACTTCTCCAAAATTTCCCTATGAAATAATTATTTGAAGCATCTGGTTGTCACAAACGTTTTGACTACTTGTGGTGCCAAAACGGACTCTGTATGAGTCAGATATCCATGTTTCAGTTAACAGTGCGCAAAACTGATTCCGAACGACAGTTACAGACTAGTTCTTGTGTACTTGGACTCGATTTTTTCCATTCTACTTCAGTAAACATCTCCATATGAGATCCAGTTACTTGTAGGGAAATGCAAGAGACCTCGGTTATGAGGATGCTCTAGGTCCATAGCTGGGACTTTCTGTATGTTCTCGAAATGCGTTTGTCGAGTGCTCATTAAGATAGTTTCTATACAAGTTTCTGAACAAACTCCTTAAGAAAAGTTCTCCAAAAGTTCCCTTTGAAAGAATCCTTTGAAGCATCTAGTCCTCACAAATGTTTTGACTACTTGCGGAGCCAAAACGGACTCCGTATGAGGCAGATATCCACGTTTGAGTTAACACTGCGCAAAACTGATTCCGAACGAGAGTTACAGACTAGTTCTTGTGTAGTTGCACTCGATTTTTTCCATTCTACTTCACTAAACATCTCCATATGAGATCCAATTACTTGTAGGGAAATACAACAGACATTGGTTATGAGGATGCACTAGGTGCATAGCTGGGACTTTGTGTATGTTCTCGAAATGCGTTTGTCGAGTTCTCATTAAGAAAGTTTCTATACAAGTTTCTGGACGAACTCCTTAAGAAAAGTTCACTATGAAAGAATCCTTTGAAGCATCTGGTCGTCACAAACGTTTTGACTACTTGTGGAGCCAAAACGTACTCCGTATGAGGCAGATATCCATGTTTCAGTTAACACTGCGCAAAACTGATTCCGAACGACAGTTACAGACTAGTTCTTGTGTAGTTGCACTCAATTTTTTCCACTCTACTTCACTAAACATCTTCATATGAGATCCAATTACTTGTAGGGAAATTCAAGAGACCTCGGTTATGAGGATGCACTAGGTCCATAGCTGGGACTTTGTGTATGTTCTCGAAATGCGTTTGTCGAGTGCTCATTAAGAAAGTTCCTATACCAGTTTCTGAACGAACTCCTTAAGAAAAGTTCTCCAAAAGTTCCCTATGAAAGAATCCTTTGAAGAATATGGTCGTCACAAACATTTTGACTACTTGTGGAGCCAAAAGGGACTCCGTATGAGGCAGATATCCATGTTTCAATTAACACTGCGCAAAACTGATTCCGAACGACAGTTACAGACTAGTTCTTGTGTAGGTGCACTCGATTTTTTCCATTCTACTTCACTAACCATCTCCATATGAGATCCAATTACTTGTGGGGAAATTCAAGAGACCTCGGTTATGATGATGCACTAGGTCCATAGCTGGGACTTTGTGTATGTTCTCGAAATGCGTTTGTCGAGTGCTCATTAAGAAAGTTTCTATACAAGTTTCTGAACGAACTCCTGAAGAAACGGTCTCCAAAAGTTCCCTACGAAAGAATCCTTTGAAGCAGATGGTCGTCACAAACATTTTGACTACTTGTGGAGCCAAAACGGACTCCGTATCTGGCAGATATCTACGTTTCAGTTAACACTGCGCAAAACTGATTCCGAACGACAGTTACATACTAGTTCTTGTGTAGTTGCACTCGATTTTTTCCATTCTACTTCACTAAACATTTCCAAATGAGATCAAATTACTTGTAGGGAAATGCAAGAGACCTCGGTTATGAGGATGCACTAGGTGCATAGCTGGGACTTTGTGTATGTTCTCAAAATGCGTTTGTCGAGTGCTCATTAAGAAAGTTTCGATACAAGTTTCTGAACGAACTCCTTAAGAAAAGTTCTCCAAATGTTCGCTATGAAAGAATCCTTTGAAGCATCTGGTCGTCACAAACATTCTGGCCACTTGTGGAGCCAAAACGGACTCCGTATCAGTCAGATATCCATGTTTCAGTTAACACTGCGCAAAAACTGATTCCGAACGACAGTTACAGACTAGTTGTTGTGTAGTTCCACTCGATTTTTTCCATTCTACTTCACTAAACATCTCCATATGAGATCCAATAAATTGTAGGGAAATGCAAAAGATCTCGGTTATGAGGATGCACTAGGTCCATAGCTGGGACTTTGTGTATGTTCTCGAAATGCGTTTGTCGAGTGCTCATTAAGAAAATTTCTATACATGTTTCTGAACGAACTCGTTAAGAAAAGTTCTCCAAAAGTTACCGATGAAAGAATCCTTTGAAGCATCTGGTCGTCGCAAACATTTTGACTACTTGTGGAGCCAAAACGGACTCCATATGAGTCAGATATCCATGTTTCAGTTAACACTACGCAAAACTTATTCTGAACGACAGTTACAAACTAGTTCTTGTGTAGTTGCACTCGATTTTTTCCATTCTAATTCACTAAACATCTCCATATGAGATCCAATTACATGTAGGGAAATGCAAGAGACCTTGGTTATCAGGATGCACTAGGTCCATAGCTGGGATTTTGTGTATGTTCTCGAAATGCGTTTGTCGAGTGCTGATTAAGAAAGTTTCTATACAAGTTTCTGAACGAACTCCTTAAGAAAAGTTCTCCAAAAGTTCCCTATGAAAGAATTCTTTGAAGCATGTGGTCATCACAAACGTTTTGACCACTTGTGGTGCCAAAACGGACTCCGTATGTGTCAGATATCCATGTTTCAATTAACACTACGCAAAACTAATTCCGAACGACAGTTACAGACTAGTTCTTGTGTAGTTGCATTCGATTTTTTCCATTCTACTTCACTAAACATCTCCATATGAGATCCAATTACTTGTAGATAAATGCAAGAGACCTCGGTTATGAGGATGCACTAGGTCCATAGCTGGGACTTTGTGTATGTTCACGAAATGCGTTTGTCGAGTGCTCATTAAGAAAGTTTCTATACAAGTTTCTGAACGAACTCCTTAAGAAAAGTTCTCCAAAAGTTCCCTATCAAAGAATTATTTGAAGCATCTGGTCGTCACAAACATTTTGACTACTTGTGGAGACAAAACGGACTCCGTATGAGTCAGATATCCATGTTTCAGTTAACACTGCGCAGAACTGATTCCGCACGCCAGTTACAGACTAGTTCTTCTGTACTTGCACTCGATTTTTTCCATTCTACTTCAATAAACATCTCCATATGAGATCCAATTACTTGTAGGGAAATTCAAGAGACCTCGGTTATGAGGATGCACTAGGTCCATAGCTGGTACTTTGTTTATGTTCTCGAAATGCGTTTGTCGAGTGCTCATTAAGAAAGTTTCTATACAAGTTTCTGAACGAACTCCTTAAGAAAAGTTCTCCAAAAGTACCCCATGAAAGAATCCTTTGAAGCACCTGGTCGTCACAAACGTTTTGACTACTTGTGGAGCCAAAATGGACTCCGTATGAGTCACATATCAATGTTTCAGTTAACACTGCACAAAACTGATTCCGAACGACAGTTACAGACTAGTTCTTGTGTAGTTGCACTCGATTTTTTCCATTCTATTTCACTAAACATCTCCATATGAGATCCAATTACTTGTAGGGAAATGCAAGAGACCTCGGTTATGAGGATGCACTAGGTCCATAGCTGGGACTTTGTGTATGTTCTCGAAATGCGTTTGTCAAGTGCTCATTAAGAAAGTTTCTATACAAGTTTCTGAACGAGCTCCTTAAGAAAAGTTCTCCAAAAGTTCCCTATGAAAGAATCCTTTGAAGCATCTGGTCGTCACAAATGTTTTGACTACTTGTGAAGCCAAAACGGACTCCGTATCTGGCAGATATCTACGTTTCAGTTAACACTGCGCAAAACTGATTCCGAACGACAGTTACATACTAGTTCTTGTGTAGTTGCACTCGATTTTTTCCATTCTACTTCACTAAACATCTCCATATGAGATCAAATTACTTGTAGGGAAATGCAAGAGACCTCGGTTATGAGGATGCACTAGGTGCATAGCTGGGACTTTGTGTATGTTCTCAAAATGCGTTTGTCGAGTGCTCATTAAGAAAGTTTCGATAAAAGTTTCTGAACGAACTCCTTAAGAAAAGTTCTCCAAATGTTCGCTATGAAAGAATCCTTTGAAGCATATGGTCGTCACAAACATTCTGGCCACTTGTGGAGCCAAAACGGACTCTGTATCAGTCAGATATCCATGTTTCAGTTAACACTGCGCAAAAACTGATTCCGAACGACAGTTACAGACTAGTTGTTGTGTAGTTCCACTCGATTTTTTCCATTCTACTTCACTAAACATCTCCATATGAGATCCAATAAATTGTAGGGAAATGCAAAAGAGCTCGGTTATGAGGATGCAATAGGTCCATAGCTGGGACTTTGTGTACGTTCTTGAAATGCGTTTGTCGAGTGCTCATTAAGAAAGTTTCTGTACAAGTTTCTGAACGAACTCCTTAAGAAAAGTTCTCCAAAAGTTCACTATGAAAGAATCCTTTGAAGCAACTGGTCGTCACAAACGTTTTGACTACTTGTGGGGCCAAAACGGACTCCGTATGAGTCAGATATCCATGTTTCAGTTAACACTGCGCAAAACTGATTCCGAACGACAGTTACAGACTAGTTCTTGTGTAGTTGCACTAGATTTTTTCCATTCTACTTCACTAGACATCTCCATATGAGATCCAATTACTTGTAGGGAACTGCAAGAGAGCTCGGTTATGAGGATGCACTAGGTGCATAGCTGGGACTTTGTGTATGTTCTCGAAATGCGTTTGTCGAGTGCTCATTAAGAAAGTTTCTATACAAGTTTCTGAACGAACACCTTAAGAAAAGTTCTCCAAAAGTTCCCTATGAAAGAATCCTTTGAAGCATCTGGTCGTCACAAACGTTTTGACTACTTGTGGAGCCAGAACGGAGTCCGTATGAGGCAGATATCCACATTTCAGTTAACACTGCGCAAAACTGATTCCGAACGGTAGTTACAGACTAGTTCTTGTGTACATGCACTTGATTTCTTCCATTCTACTTCACTAAACATCTCCATATGAGATCCAATTACTTGTAGGGAAATGCAAGAGACCTCGGTTATGAGGATGCACTAGGTCCATAGCTATGACTTTGTGTATGTTCTCGAAATACGCTTGTCGAGTACTCATTAAGAAAGTTCCTATACAAGTTTCTGAAGGAACTCCTTAAGAAAAGTTCTCCAAAAGTTCCCTATGAAAGAATTCTTTGAAGCATCTGGTCGTCACAAACGTTTTGACCACTTGTGGAGCCAAAAGGGACAAACACATTTTGAGAACATACACAAAGTCCCAGCTATGCACCTAGTGCATCCTCATAACCGAGGTCTGTTGCATTTACCTACAAGTAATTCGATTTCATATGGAGATGTTTAGTGAAGTAGAATGGAAAAAATCGAGTGCAAGTACACAAGAACTAGTTTGTAACTGTCGTTTGGAATCAGTTTTGCGCAGTGTTAACTGAAACATGGATATCTGACTCATACGGAGTCTATTTTAGCTCCACAAGTAGTGAAAACGTTTGCGACGGCCAGATGCTTCAAAGGATTCTTTCATAGGGAACTTTTGGAGAACTTTTCTTAAGGAGTTGGTTCTGAAACTTGTATAGAAACTTTCTTAAGAGCACTCGACAAACGCACTTCGAGAACATACACAAAGTCCCAGCTATGGACCTAGTGCATCCTAAAACCGAGGTCTCTTGCATTTCTCTACAAGTAATTGGATCTCATATGGAGATGTTTAGTGAAGTAGAATGGAAAAAATCGAGTGCAACTACACAAGAACTAGTCTGTAACTGTCGTTCGGAATCAGTTTTCCGCAGTGTTAACTGAAACATTGATAGGTGACTCATACGGAGTCCGTTTTGGCTCCACAAGTAGTCAAAACGTTTGTGACGACCAGGTGCTTCAAAGGATTCTTTCATGGGGAACTTTTGGAGAACTTTTCTTAAGGAGTTCGTTCAGAAACTTGTATAGAAACTTTCTTAATGAGCACTCGACAAACGCATTTCGAGAACATAAACAAAGTCCCAGCTATGGACCTAGTGCATCCTCATAACCGAGGTCCCTTGCATTTCCCTACAAGTAATTGGATCTCATATGGAGATGTTTATTGAAGTAGAATGGAAAAAATCGAGTGCAAGTACAGAAGAACTAGTCTGTAACTGGCGTGCGGAATCAGTTTTGCGCAGTGTTAACTGAAACATGGATATCTGACTCATACGGAGTCCGTTTTGTCTCCACAAGTAGTCAAAACGTTTGTGACGACCAGATGCTTCAAATAATTCTTTCGTAGGGAATTTTTGGAGAACTTTTCTTAAGGACTTCGTTCAGAAAGTTGTATCGAAACTTTCTTAATGAGCACTCGACAAACGCATTTCGAGAACATACACAAAGTCCCAGCTATGCACCTAGTGCATCCTCATAACCGAGGTCTCTTGCATTTCCCTACAAGTAATTCGATCTCATATGGAGATGTTTAGTGAAGTAGAATGGAAAAAATCAAGTGCAAGTACACAAGAACTAGTCTGTAACTGTCGTTCGGAATCAGTTTTGCGCAGTGTTAACGGAAACATGGATATCTGACTCACTCGGAGTCCGTTTTGGCTCCACAAGTAGTCAAAACGTTTGTGACGACCAGATGCTTCAAATATTTCTTTCATAGGGAACTTTTGGAGAACTTTTCTTAAGGAGTTCGTTCAGAAACTTGTATAGAGACTTTCTTAATGAGCACTCGACAAACGCATTTCGAGAACATACACAAAGTCCCAGCTATGGACCTAGTGCATCATCATAACCGAGGTCTCTTGCATTTCCCTACAAGTAATTGGATCTCATATGGAGATGTTTACTGAAGTACGATGGAAAAAATCGAGTGCAAGTACACAAGAACTAGTCTGTAACTGTCGTTCGGAATCAGTTTTCCGCAGTGTTAATTGAAACATGGATATCTGACTCATACGGAGTCCGTTTTGGCCCCACAAGTAGTCAAAACGTTTGTGACGACCAGTTGCTTCAAAGGATTCTTTCATAGTGAACTTTTGGAGAACTTTTCTTAAGGAGTTCGTTCAGAAACTTGTACAGAGACTTTCTTAATGAGCACTCGACAAACGCATTTCAAGAACGTACACAAAGTCCCAGCTATGGACCTAGTGCATCCTCATAACCGAGGTCTTTTGCATTTCCCTACAATTTATTGGATCTCATATGGAGATGTTTAGTGAAGTAGAATGGAAAAAATCGAGTGCAACTACACAACAACTAGTCTGTAACTGTCGTTACGAATCAGTTTTTGCGCAGTGTTAACTGAAACATGGATATCTGACTGATACGGAGTCCGTTTTGGCTCCACAAGTGGCCAGAATGTTTGTGACGACCAGATGCTTCAAAGGATTCTTTCATAGGGAACATTTGGAGAACTTTTCTTAAGGAGTTCGTTCAGAAACTTGTATCGAAACTTTCTTAATGAGCACTCGACAAACGCATTTCGAGAACATACACAAAGTCCCAGCTATGGACCTAGTGCATCATCATAACCGAGGTCTCTTGTATTTCCCTACAATTAATTGGATCTCATATGGAGATGTTTAGTGAAGTAGAATGGAAAACATCGAGTGCAAGTACACAAGAACTAGTCTGTAACTGTCGTTCGGAATCAGTTTTGCGAAGTGTTAACTGGAACGTAGATATCTGCCTGATACGGAGTCTGTTTTGGCTTCACAAGTAGTCAAAATGTTTGTGACGACCAGATGCTTCAAAGGATTCTGTCATAGGGAACTTTTGGAGAACTTTTCTTAAGGAGTCCGTTCAGAAACTTGTATAGAAACTTTCTTAATGAGCACTCGACAAACGCATTTCGAGAACATACACAAAGTCCCAGCTATGCACCTAGTGCATCCTCATAACCGAGGTCTCTTGCATTTCCCTACAAGTAATTGGATCTCATATGGAGATGTTTAGTGAAGTAGAATGGAAAAAATCGAGAGCAACTACACAAGAACTAGTCTATAACTGTCGTTCGGAATCAGTTTTCCGCAGTGTTAACTGAAACATGGATATCTGCCTCATACGGAGTCCGTTTTGGCTCCACAAGTAGTCAAAACGTTTGTGACGAATAGATGCTTCAAAGGATTCTTTCATAGGGAACTTTTGGTGAACATTTCTTAAGGAGTTCGTTCAGAAACTTGTATAGAAACTTTCTTAATGAGCACTCGACAAACGCATTTCGAGAATATACACAAAGTCCCAGCTATGCACCGAGTGCATCCTCATAACCGAGGTCTCTTGCATTTTCCTACAAGTAATTGGATCTCATATGGAGATGTTTAGTGAAGTAGAATGGAAAAAATCGAGTGCAACTACACAAGAACTAGTCTGTAACTGTCGTTCGGAATCAGTTTTGCGCAGTGTTAACTGAAACGTAGATATCTGCCTGATACGGAGTCCGTTTTGGCTTCACAAGTAGTCAAAACGTTCGTGATGACCAGATGCTTCAAAGGATTATTTCATAGGGAACTTTTGGAGAACTTTTCTTAAGGAGTTCGTTCAGAAAGTTGTATAGAAACTTTCTTAATGAGCACCCGACAAACGCATTTCGAGAACATACACAAAGTCCCAGCTATGGACCTAGTGCATCCTCATAACCGAGGTCTCTTGCAATTCCCTACAAGTAATTGGATCTCATATGGAGATGTTTAGTGAAGTAGAATGGAAAAAATCGAGTGCAACTACACAAGAACTAGTCTGTAACTGTCGTTCGGAATCAGTTTTGCGCAGTGTTAACTGAAACATGGATATCTGACTCATACGGAGACCGTTTTGGCTCCACAAGTAGTCAAAACGTTTGTGACAACCAGGTGCTTCGAAGGATTCTTTCATAGGGAACTTTTGGAGAACTTTTCTTAAGGAGTTCGTTCAGAAACTTGTATAGAAACTTTCTTAATGAGCACTCGACAAACGCATTTTGAGAACATACACAAAGTCCCAGCTATGGACCTAGTGCATCCTCATAACCGAGGTCTCTTGCATTTCCCTACAAGTAATTGGATCTCATATGGAGATGTTTAGCGAAGTAGAATGGAAAAAATCGAGTGCAACTACACAAGAACTAGTCTATAACTGTCGATCGGAATCAGTTTTCCGCCGTGTTAACTGAAACATGGATATCTGCCTCATACGGAGTCCGTTTTGGCTCCACAAGTAGTCAAAACGTTTGTGACGAACAGATGCTTCAAAGGATTATTTCATAGGGAACTTTTGGTGAACATTTCTTAAGGAGTTCGTTCAGAAACTTGTATAGAAACTTTCTTAATGAGCACCCGACAAACGCATTTCGAGAACATACACAAAGTCCCAACTATGCACCTAGTGCATCCTCATAACCGAGGTCTCTTGCATTTCCCTACATGTAATTGGATCTCATATGGAGATGTTTAGTGAAGTAGAATGGAAAAAAATCGAGTGCAACTACACAAGAACTAGTCTGTAACTGTCGTTCGGAATCAGTTTTGCGAAGTGTTAACTGAAACGTAGATATCTGCCTGATACGGAGTCCGTTTTGGCTTCACAAGTAGTCAAAACGTTTGTGACGACCAGATGCTTCAAAGGATTCTGTCATAGGGAACTTTTGGAGAACTTTTCTTAAGGAGTTCGTTCAAAAACTTGTATAGAAACTTTCTTAATGAGCACTCGACAAACGCATTTCGAGAACATACACAAAGTCCCAGCTATGGACCTAGAGCATCCTCATAACCGAGGTCTCTTGCATTTCCCTACAAGTAATTGCATCTCATATGGAGATGTTTAGTGAAGTAGAATGGAAAAAATCGAGTGCAACTACACAAGAACTAGTCTGTAACTGTCGTTCGGAATCAGTTTTGCGCAGTGTTAACTGAAACATGGATATCTGACTCATACGAAGTCCGTTTTGGCTCCACAAGTAGTCAAAACGTTTGTGACGACCAGGTGCTTTGAAGGATTCTTTCATAGGGAACTTTTGGAGAACTTTTCTTAAGGAGTTCGTTCAGAAACTTGTATAGAAACTTTCTTAATGAGCACTCGACAAACGCATTTCGAGAACATACACAAAGTCCCAGCTATGGACCTAGTGCATCCTCATAACCGAGGTCTCTTGCATTTCGCTACAAGTAATTGGATCTCATATGGAGATGTTTAGTGAAGTAGAATGGAAAAAATCGAGTGCAACTACACAAGAACTAGTCTATAACTGTCGTTCGGAATCAGTTTTCCGAAGTGTTAACTGAAACATTGATATCTGCCTCATACGGAGTCCGTTTTGGCTCCACAAGTGGTCAAAACGTTTGTGACAAACAGATGCTTCAAAGGATTCTTTCATAGGGAACTTTTGTTGAACATTTCTTAAGGAGTTCATTCAGAAACTTGTATAGAAACTTTCTTAATGAGCACCCGACAAACGCATTTCGAGAACATACACAAAGTCCCAGCTATGCACCTAGTGCATCCTCATAACCGAGGTCTCTTGCATTTCCCTACAAGTAATTGGATCTCATATGGAGATGTTTAGTGAAGTAGAATGGAAAAAATCGAGTGCAACTACACAAGAACTAGTCTGTAACTGTCGTTCGGAATCAGTTTTGCGCAGTGTTAACTGAAACGTAGATATCTGCCTGATACGGAGTCCGTTTTGGCTTCACAAGTAGTCAAAACGTTTGTGACGGCTAGATGCTTCAAAGGATTCTTTCATAGGGAACTTTTGGAGAAGTTTTCTTAAGGAGTTCGTTCAGAAACTTGTATAGAAACTTTCTTAATGAGCACCCGACAAACGCATTTCGAGAACATACACAAAGTCCCAGCTATGGACCTAGTGCATCCTCATAACCGAGGTCTCTTGCATTTCCTTACCAGTAATTGCATCTCATATGGAGATGTTTAGTGATGTAGAATGGAAAAAATGGAGTGCAACTACACAAGAACTAGTCTGTAACTGTCGTTCGGAATCAGTTTTGCGCAGTGTTAACTGAAACATGGATATCTGACTCATACGGAGACCGTTTTGGCTCCACAAGTAGTCAAAACATTTGTGACGACCAGGTGCTTCGAAGGATTCTTTCATAGGGAACTTTTGGAGAACTTTTCTTAAGGAGTTCGTTCAGAAACTTGTATAGAAACTTTCTTAATGAGCACTCGACAAATGCATTTCGAGAACATACACAAAGTCCCAGCTATGGACCTAGTGCATCCTCATAACCGAGGTCTCTTGCATTTCCCTACAAGTAATTGGATCTCATATGGAGATGTTTAGTGAAGTAGAATGGAAAAAATCGAGTGCAACTACACAAGAACTAGTCTATAACTGTCGTTCGGAATCAGTTTTCCGCAGTGTTAACTGAAACATGGATATCTGCCTCATACGGAGTCCGTTTTGGCTCCACAAGTAGTCAAAACGTTTGTGACGAACAGATGCTTCAAAGGATTCTTTCATATGGAACTTTTGGTGAACATTTCTTAAGGAGTTCGTTCAGAAACTTGTATAGAAACTTTCTTAATGAGCACTCGACAAACGCATTTCGAGAACATACACAAAGTCCCAGCTATGCACCTAGTGCATCCTCATAACCGAGGTCTCTTGCATTTCCCTAAAAGTAATTGGATCTCATATGGAGATGTTCAGTTAAGTAGAATGGAAAAAAATCGAGTGCAACTACACAGGAACTAGTATGTAACTGTCGTTCGGAATCAGTTTTGCGAAGTGTTGACTGAAACGTAGATATCTGCCTGATACGGAGTCCGTTTTGGCTTCACAAGTAGTCAAAACGTTTGTGACGACGAGATGCTTCAAAGGATTCTTTCATAGGGAACTTTTGGAGAACTTTTCTTAAGGAGTTCGTTCAGAAACTGGTATAGGAACTTTCTTAATGAGCACTCGACAAACGCATTTCGAGAACATACACATAGTCCCAGCTATGGACCTAGTGCATCCTCATAACCGAGGTCTCTTGCATTTCCCTACAAGTAACTGGATCTCATATGGAGATGTTTAGTGAAGTAGAATGGAAAAAATCGAGTGCAACTACACAAGAACTAGTCTGTAACTGTCGTTCGGAATCAGTTTTGCGCAGTGTTAACTGAAACATGGATATCTGACTCATACGGAGACCGTTTTGGCTCCACAAGTAGTCAAAACGTTTGTGACGACCAGGTGCTTCGAAGGATTCTTTCATAGGGAACTTTTGGAGAACTTTTCTTAAGGAGTTCGTTCAGAAACATGTATAGAAACTTTCTTAATGAGCACTCGACAAACGCATTTCGAGAACATACACAAAGTCCCAGCTATGGACCTAGTGCATCCTCATAACCGAGGTCTCTTGCATTTCCCTACAAGTAATTGGATCTCATATGGAGATGTTTAGTGAAGTAGAATGGAAAAAATTGAGTGCAACTACACAAGAACTAGTCTGTAACTGTCGTTCGGAATCAGTTTTGCGCAGTGTTAACTGAAACATGGATATCTGACTCATACGAAGTCCGTTTTGGCTCCACAAGTAGTCAAAACGTTTGTGACGACCAGGTGCTTTGAAGGATTCTTTCATAGGGAACTTTTGGAGAACTTTTCTTAAGGAGTTCGTTCAGAAACTTGTATAGAAACTTTCTTAATGAGCACTCGACAAACGCATTTCGAGAACATACACAAAGTCCCAGCTATGGACCTAGTGCATCCTCATAACCGAGGTCTCTTGCATTTCGCTACAAGTAATTGGATCTCATATGGAGATGTTTAGTGAAGTAGAATGGAAAAAATCGAGTGCAACTACACAAGAACTAGTCTATAACTGTCGTTCGGAATCAGTTTTCCGAAGTGTTAACTGAAACATTGATATCTGCCTCATACGGAGTCCGTTTTGGCTCCACAAGTGGTCAAAACGTTTGTGACAAACAGATGCTTCAAAGGATTCTTTCATAGGGAACTTTTGTTGAACATTTCTTAAGGAGTTCATTCAGAAACTTGTATAGAAACTTTCTTAATGAGCACCCGACAAACGCATTTCGAGAACATACACAAAGTCCCAGCTATGCACCTAGTGCATCCTCATAACCGAGGTCTCTTGCATTTCCCTACAAGTAATTGGATCTCATATGGAGATGTTTAGTGAAGTAGAATGGAAAAAATCGAGTGCAACTACACAAGAACTAGTCTGTAACTGTCGTTCGGAATCAGTTTTGCGCAGTGTTAACTGAAACGTAGATATCTGCCTGATACGGAGTCCGTTTTGGCTTCACAAGTAGTCAAAACGTTTGTGACGGCTAGATGCTTCAAAGGATTCTTTCATAGGGAACTTTTGGAGAAGTTTTCTTAAGGAGTTCGTTCAGAAACTTGTATAGAAACTTTCTTAATGAGCACCCGACAAACGCATTTCGAGAACATACACAAAGTCCCAGCTATGGACCTAGTGCATCCTCATAACCGAGGTCTCTTGCATTTCCTTACCAGTAATTGCATCTCATATGGAGATGTTTAGTGATGTAGAATGGAAAAAATGGAGTGCAACTACACAAGAACTAGTCTGTAACTGTCGTTCGGAATCAGTTTTGCGCAGTGTTAACTGAAACATGGATATCTGACTCATACGGAGACCGTTTTGGCTCCACAAGTAGTCAAAACATTTGTGACGACCAGGTGCTTCGAAGGATTCTTTCATAGGGAACTTTTGGAGAACTTTTCTTAAGGAGTTCGTTCAGAAACTTGTATAGAAACTTTCTTAATGAGCACTCGACAAATGCATTTCGAGAACATACACAAAGTCCCAGCTATGGACCTAGTGCATCCTCATAACCGAGGTCTCTTGCATTTCCCTACAAGTAATTGGATCTCATATGGAGATGTTTAGTGAAGTAGAATGGAAAAAATCGAGTGCAACTACACAAGAACTAGTCTATAACTGTCGTTCGGAATCAGTTTTCCGCAGTGTTAACTGAAACATGGATATCTGCCTCATACGGAGTCCGTTTTGGCTCCACAAGTAGTCAAAACGTTTGTGACGAACAGATGCTTCAAAGGATTCTTTCATATGGAACTTTTGGTGAACATTTCTTAAGGAGTTCGTTCAGAAACTTGTATAGAAACTTTCTTAATGAGCACTCGACAAACGCATTTCGAGAACATACACAAAGTCCCAGCTATGCACCTAGTGCATCCTCATAACCGAGGTCTCTTGCATTTCCCTAAAAGTAATTGGATCTCATATGGAGATGTTCAGTTAAGTAGAATGGAAAAAAATCGAGTGCAACTACACAGGAACTAGTATGTAACTGTCGTTCGGAATCAGTTTTGCGAAGTGTTGACTGAAACGTAGATATCTGCCTGATACGGAGTCCGTTTTGGCTTCACAAGTAGTCAAAACGTTTGTGACGACGAGATGCTTCAAAGGATTCTTTCATAGGGAACTTTTGGAGAACTTTTCTTAAGGAGTTCGTTCAGAAACTGGTATAGGAACTTTCTTAATGAGCACTCGACAAACGCATTTCGAGAACATACACATAGTCCCAGCTATGGACCTAGTGCATCCTCATAACCGAGGTCTCTTGCATTTCCCTACAAGTAACTGGATCTCATATGGAGATGTTTAGTGAAGTAGAATGGAAAAAATCGAGTGCACCTACACAAGAACTAGTCTGTAACTGTCGTTCGGAATCAGTTTTGCGCATTGTTAATTGAAACATGGATATCTGCCTCATACTAAGTCCGTTTTGGCTCCACAAGTACCCAAAACGTTTGTGACGACCATATGCTTCAAAGGAGTCTTTCATAGGGAACTTTTGGAGAACTTTTCTTAAGGAGTTCGTTCAGAAACTGGTATAGGAACTTTCTTAATGAGCACTCGACAAACGCATTTCGAGAACATACACATAGTCCCAGCTATGGACCTAGTGCATCCTCATAACCGAGGTCTCTTGCATTTCCCTACAAGTAATTGGATCTCATATGGAGATGTTTAGTGAAGTAGAATGGAAAAAATCGAGTGCAACTACACAAGAACTAGTCTATAACTGTCGTTCGGAATCAGTTTTGCGCAATGTTAACTGAAACATGGATATCTGACTCATACGGAGTCCGTTTTGGCTCCACAAGTAGTCAAAACATTTCTGACGACCAGGTGCTTTGAAGGATTCTTTCATAGGGAACTTTTGGAGAACTTTTCTTAAGGAGTTCGTTCAGAAACTTGTATAGAAACTTTCATAATGAGCACCCGACAAACGCATTTCGAGAACATTCACAAAGTCCCAGCTATGGACCTAGAGCATCCTCATAACCGAGGTCTCTTGCATTTCCCCACAAGTAATTGGATCTCATATGGAGATGTTTAGTGAAGTAGAATGGAAAAAATCGAGTGCACCTACACAAGAACTAGTCTGTAACTGTCGTTCGGAATCAGTTTTGCGCATTGTTAATTGAAACATGGATATCTGCCTCATACGAAGTCCGTTTTGGCTCCACAAGTACCCAAAACGTTTGTGACGACCATATGCTTCAAAGGATTCTTTCATAGGGAACTTTTGGAGAACTTTTCTTAAGGAGTTCGTTCAGAAACTGGTATAGGAACTTTCTTAATGAGCACTCGACAAACGCATTTCGAGAACATACACATAGTCCCAGCTATGGACCTAGTCCATCCTCATAACCGAGGTCTCTTGCATTTCCCTACAAGTAACTGGATCTCATATGGAGATGTTTAGTGAAGTAGAATGGAAAAAATCGAGTGCAACTACACAAGAACTAGTCTGTAACTGTCGTTCGGAATGAGTTTTCCGCAGTGTTAACTGAAACATGGATATCTGCCTCATACGGAGTCCGTTTTGGCTCCACAAGTGGTCAAAACGTTTGTGACGAACAGATGCTTCAAAGGATTCTTTCATATGGAACTTTTGGTGAACATTTCTTAAGGAGTTCGTTCAGAAACTTGTATAGAAACTTTCTTAATGAGCACTCGACAAACGCATTTCGAGAACATACACAAAGTCCCAGCTATGCACCTAGTGCATCCTCATAACCGAGGTCTCTTGCATTTCCCTAACAGTAATTGGATCTCATATGGAGATGTTTAGTTAAGTAGAATGGAAAAAATCGAGTGCAACTACACAAGAACTAGTATGTAACTGTCGTTCGGAATCAGTTTTGCGAAGTGTTAACTGAAACGTAGATATCTGCCTGATACGGAGTCCGTTTTGGCTTCACAAGTAGTCAAAACGTTTGTGACGACCAGATGCTTCAAAGGATTCTTTCATAGGGAACTTTTGGAGAAGTTTTCTTAAGGAGTTCGTTCAGAAACTTGTATAGAAACTCTCTTAATGAGCACCCGACAAACGCATTTCGAGAACATACACAAAGTCCCAGCTATGGACCTAGTGCATCCTCATAACCGAGGTCTCTTGCATTTCCCTACCAGTAATTGCATCTCATATGGAGATGTTTAGTGAAGTAGAATGGAAAAAATCGAGTGCAACTACACAAGAACTAGTCTGTAACTGTCGTTCGGAATCAGTTTTGCGCAGTGTTAACTGAAACATGGATATCTGACTCATACGGAGACCGTTTTGGCTCCACAAGTAGTCAAAACGTTTGTGACGACCAGGTGCTTCGAAGGATTCTTTCATAGGGAACTTTTGGAGAACTTTTCTTAAGGAGTTCGTTCAGAAACTTGTATAGAAACTTTCTTAATGAGCACTCGACAAACGCATTTCGAGAACATACGCAAAGTCCCAGCTATGGACCTAGTGCATCCTCATAACCGAGGTCTCTTGCATTTCCCTACAAGTAATTGGATCTCATATGGAGATGTTTAGTGAAGTAGAATGGAAAAAATCGAGTGCAACTACACAAGAACTAGTCTGTAACTGTCGTTCGGAATCAGTTTTGCGCAGTGTTAACTGAAACATGGATATCTGCCTCATACGGAGTCCGTTTTGGCTCCACAAGTAGTCAAAACGTTTGTGACGAACAGATGCTTCAAAGGATTCTTTCATATGGAACTTTTGGTGAACTTTTCTTAAGGTGTTCGTTCAGAAACTTGTATAGAAACTTTCTTGATGAGCACTCGACAAACGCATTGCGAGAACATACACAAAGTCCCAGCTATGCACCTAGTGCATCCTCATAACCGAGGTCTCTTGCATTTCCCTAAAAGTAATTGGATCTCATATGGAGATGTTTAGTTAAGTAGAATGGAAAAAATCGAGTGCAACTACACAAGAACTAGTATGTAACTGTCGTTCGGAATCAGTTTTGCGAAGTGTTAACTGAAACATAGATATCTGCCTGATACGGAGTCCGTTTTGGCTTCACAAGCAGTCAAAACGTTTGTGACGACGAGATGCTTCAAAGGAATCTTCCATAGGGAACTTTTGGAGAAGTTTTCTTAAGGAGTTCGTTCAGAAACTTGTATAGAAACTTTCTTAATGAGCACCCGACAAACGCATTTCGAGAACATACACAAAGTCCCAGCTATGGACCTAGTGCATCCTCATAACCGAGGTCTCTTGCATTTCCCTACCAGTAATTGCATCTCATATGGAGATGTTTAGTGAAGTAGAATGGAAAAAATCCAGTGCAACTACACAAGAACTAGTCTGTAACTGTCGTTCGGAATCAGTTTTGCGCAGTGTTAACTGAAACATGGATATCTGACTCATACGGAGACCGTTTTGGCTCCACAAGTAGTCAAAACGTTTGTGACGACCAGGTGCTTCGAAGGATTCTTTCATAGGGAACTTTTGGAGAACTTTTCTTATGGAGTTCGTTCAGAAACTTGTATAGAAACTTTCTTAATGAGCACTCGACAAACACATTTCGAGAACATACACAAAGTCCCAGCTATGGACCTAGTGCATCCTCATAACCGAGGTTTCTTGCATTTCCCTACAAGTAATTGGATCTCATATGGAGATGTTTAGTGAAGTAGAATGGAAAAAATCGAGTGCAACTACACAAGAACTAGTCTATAACTGTCGTTCGGAATCAGTTTTCCGCAGTGTTAACTGAAACATGGATATCTGCCTCATACGGAGTCCGTTTTGGCTCCACAAGTAGTCAAAACGTTTGTGACGAACAGATGCTTCAAAGGATTCTATCATATGGAACTTTTGGTGAACATTTCTTAAGGAGTTCGTTCAGAAACTTGTATAGAAACTTTCTTAATGAGCACCCGACAAACGCATTTCGAGAACATACACAAAGTCCCAGCTATGCACCTAGTGCATCCTCATAACCGAGGTCTCTTGCATTTTCCTAAAAGTAATTGGATCTCATACGGAGATGTTTAGTTAAGTAGAATGGAAAAAATCGAGTGCAACTACACAAGAACTAGTATGTAACTGTCGTTCGGAATCAGTTTTGCGAAGTGTTAACTGAAACGTAGATATCTGCCTGATACGGAGTCCGTTTTGGCTTCACAAGTAGTCAAAACGTTTGTGACGACCAGATGCTTCAAAGGATTCTGTCATAGGGAACTTTTGGAGAACTTTTCTTAAGGAGTTCGTTCAGAAACTTGTATAGAAACTTTCTTAATGAGCACTCGACAAACGCATTTCGAGAACATACACAAAGTCCCAGCTATGGACCTAGAGCATCCTCATAACCGAGGTCTCTTGCATTTCCCTACAAGTAATTGGATCTCATATGGAGATGTTTAGTGAAGTAGAATGGAAAAAATCGAGTGCAACTACACAAGAACTAGTCTGTAACTGTCGTTCGGAATCAGTTTTGCGCAGTGTTAACTGAAACATGGATATCTGACTCATACGGAGTCCGTTTTGGCTCCACAAGTAGTCAAAACGTTTGTGACGACCAGGTGCTTTGAAGGATTCTTTCATAGGGAACTTTTGGAGAACTTTTCTTAAGGAGTTCGTTCAGAAACTTGTATAGAAACTTTCATAATGAGCACACGACAAACGCATTTCGAGAACATTCACAAAGTCCCAGCTATGGACCTAGAGCATCCTCATAACTGAGGTCTCTTGCATTTCCCCACAAGTAATTGGATCTCATATGGAGATGTTTAGTGAAGTAGAATGGAAAAAATCGAGTGCACCTACACAAGAACTAGTCTGTAACTGTCGTTCGGAATCAGTTTTGCGCATTGTTAATTGAAACATGGATATCTGCCTCATACGAAGTCCGTTTTGGCTCCACAAGTACCCAAAACGTTTGTGACGACCATATGCTTCAAAGGAGTCTTTCATAGGGAACTTTTGGAGAACTTTTCTTAAGGAGTTCGTTCAGAAACTGGTATAGGAACTTTCTTAATGAGCACTCGACAAACGCATTTCGAGAACATACACATAGTCCCAGCTATGGACCTAGTGCATCCTCATAACCGAGGTCTCTTGCATTTCCCTACAAGTAACTGGATCTCATATGGAGATGTTTAGTGAAGTAGAATGGAAAAAATCAAGTGCAACTACACAAGAACTAGTCTGTAACTGTCGTTCGGAATGAGTTTTGCGGAGTGTTAACTGAAACATGGATATCTGCCTCATACGGAGTCCGTTTTGGCTCCACAAGTAGTCAAAACATTTGTGACGACCAGATGCTTTAAAGGATTCTTTCATAGGGAACTTTTGGTGAACTTTTCTTAAGGAGTTCTTTCAGAAACTTGTATAGAAACTTTCATAATGAGCACTCGACGAACGCATTTCGAGAACATACACAAAGTCCCAGCTATGGACCTAGTGCATCCTCATAACCGAGGTTTCTTGAATTTCCCTACAAGTAATTGGATCTAATATGGAGATGTTTAGTGAAGTAGAATGGAAAAAATCAAATGCAACTACACAAGAACTAGTCTGTAACTGTCGTTCGGAATTAGTTTTGGGCAGTGTTAACTGAAACATGGATATCTGACTCATACGGAGTCCGTTTTGGCTCCACAAGTAGTCAAAAAGTTTGTGACGACCAGGTGCTTGGAAGGATTCTTTCATAGGGAACTTTTGGAGAACTTTTCTTAAGGAGTTCGTTCAGAAACTTGTATAGAAACTTTCTTAATGAGCACTCGACAAACGCATTTCGAGAACATACACAAAGTCCCAGCTATGCACCTAGTTTATACTCATAACCGAGGTCTCTTGCATTTCCCTACAAGTAATTGGTTCTCATATGGAGATGTTTAGTGAAGTAGAATGGAAAAAATCGAGTGCAACTACACAAGAACTAGTCTGTAACTGTCGTTCGGAATCAGTTTTGCGCAGTGTTAACTGAAACGTGGATATCTCCCTCATACGGAGTCCGTTTTGGCTCTGGAAGTAGTAAAAACATTTGGGACGACCAGATGCTTCAAAGTATTCTATCATAGGGAACTTTTGGAGAACTTTTCTTAAGGAGTTCGTTCAGAAACTTGTATAGAAACTTCCTTAATGAGCACTCGACAAACACATTTCGAGAACATACGCAAAGTCCCAGCTATAGACCTAGTGCATCCTCATAACCGAGGTCTCTTGAATTTCCCTACAAGTAATTGGATCTCATATGGAGATGTTTAGTGAAGTAGAATGGAAAAAATCAAGTGCAAGTACACAAGAACTAGTCTGTAACTGTCGATCGGAATCAGTTTTGCGCAGTGTTAACTGAAATGTGGATATCTGCCTCATACGGACTCCGTTCTGGCTCCACAAGTAGTCAAAACGTTTGTGACGACCAGTTGCTTCAAAGGATTCTTTCATAGGGAACTTTTGGAGAACTTTTCTTAAGGTGTTCGTTCAGAAACTTGTATAGAAACTTTCTTGATGAGCACTCGACAAACGCATTTCGAGAACATACACAAAGTCCCAGCTATGGACCTAGTGCATCCTCATAACCGAGGTCTCTTGAATTTCCCTACAAGTAATTTGATCTAATATGGAGATGTTTAGTGAAGTAGAATGGAAAAAATCAAGTGCAACTACACAAGAACTAGTCTGTAACTGTCGTTCGGAATTAGTTTTGGGCAGTGTGAACTGAAACATGGATATCTGACTCATACGGAGTCCGTTTTGGCTCCACAAGTAGTCAAAACGTTTGTGACGACCAGGTGCTTCGAAGGATTCTTTCATAGGGAACTTTTGGAGAACTTTTCTTTAGGAGTTCGTTCAGAAACTTGTATAGAAACTTTCTTAATGAGCACTCGACAAACGCATTTCGAGAACATACACAAAGTCCCAGCTATGGACCTAGTGCATCCTCATAACTGAGGTCTCTTCCATTTCCCTACAAGTAATTGGATCTCATATGGAGGTGCTTAGTGAAGTAGAATGGAAAAAATCGAGTGCAACTACACAAGAACTAGTCTGTAACTGCCGTTCGGAATCAGTTTTGCACAGTGTTAACTGAAACATGGATATCTGACTCATACGGAGTCTGTTTTGGCTCCACAAGTAGTCAAAACATTTGTGACGACCAGGTGCTTCGAAGGATTCTTTCATAGGGAACTTTTGGAGAACTTTTCTTAAGGAGTTCGTTCAGAAACTTGTATAGAAACTTTCTTAATGAGCACTCGACAAACGCATTTCGAGAACATACACAAAGTCCCAGCTATGGACCTGGTGCATCCTCATAACTGAGGTCTCTTGCATTTCCCTACAAGTAATTGGGTCTCATATGGAGGTGTTTAGTGAAGTAGAATGGAAAAAATCGTGTGCAACTACACAAGAACTAGTCTGTAACTGTCGTTCGGAATCAGTTTTGCACAGTGTTAACTGAAACATGGATATCTGACTCATACGGAGTCTGTTTTGGCTCCACAAGTAGTCAAAACGTTTGTGACGACCAGGTGATTCGAAGGATTCTTTCATAGGGAACTTTTGGAGAACTTTTCTTAAGGAGTTCGTTCAGAAACTTGTATAGAAACTTTTTAATGAGCACTCGACAAACGCATTTCGAGAACATACAAAAAGTCCCAGCTATGGACCTACAGCATCCTCATAACCGAGGTCTCTTGCATTTCCATACAAGTAATTGTATCTCATATGGAGATGTTTAGTGAAGTACAATGGAAAAAATCGAGTGCAAGTACACAAGAACTAGTCTGTAACTGTCGTTCGGAATCAGTTTTGCGCGGTGTTAAATGAAACATGGATATCTGACTCATACGGAGTCCGTTTTGGCTCCACAAATAGTCAAAACGTTTGTGACGACCAGATGCTTCAAATAATTCTTTCATAGGGAGCTTTTGGAGAACTTTTTTAAGGAGTTCGTTCAGAAACTTGTATAGAAACTTTCTTAATGAGCACTTGACAAACACATTTCGAGAACATACGCAAAGTCCCAGCTATAGACCTAGTGCATCCTCATAACCGAGGTCTCTTGCATTTCCCTACAAGTAATTGGATCTCATATGGAGATGTTTAGTGTAGTAGAATGGAAAAAATCAAGTGCAAGTACACAAGAACTAGTCTGTAACTGTCGTTCGGAATCAGTTTTTCGCAGTGTTAACTGAAATGTGGATATCTGCCTCATACGGACTCCATTCTGGCTCCAGAAGTAGTCAAAACATTGGTGACGACCAGATGCTTCAAAGGATTCTATCATAGGGAACTTTTGGTGAACTTTTCTTAAGGAGTTCGTTCAGAAACTTGTATAGAAACTTTCTTAATGAGCACTCGACAAACACATTTCGAGAACATACGCAAAGTCCCAGCTATAGACCTAGTCCATCCTCATAACCGAGGTCTCTTGCATTTCCCTACAAGTAATTGGATCTCATATGGAGATGTTTAGTGAAGTAGAATGGAAAAATCAAGTGCAAGTACACAAGAACTAGTCTATAACTGTCGTTCGGAATCAGTTTTGCGCAGTGTTAACTGAAATGTGGATATCTGCCTCATACGGACTCCGTTCTGGCTCCAGAAGTAGTCAAAACATTTGTGACGACCAGATGCTTCAAAGGATTCTATCATGGGGAACTTTTGGAGAAGTTTTCTTAAGGAGTTCGTTCAGAAACTTGTATAGAAACTTTCTTAATGAGCAATCGACAAACGAATATCGAGAACATACACAAAGTCCCAGCTATGGACCTAGTGCATCCTCATCACCGAGGTCTCTTGCATTTCCCTACAAGTAATTGGATCTCATATGGAGATGTTTAGTGAAGTAGAATGGAAAAAATCGAGTGCAACTACACAAGAACTAGTCTGTAACTGTCGTTCGGAATCAGTTTTGCGTAGTGTTAACTGAAACGTGGATATCTGCCTCATACGGACTCCGTTTTGGCTCCACAAGTAGTCAAAACGTTTGTGATGACCAGATGCTTCAAAGGATTCTTTCATAGGGAACTTTTGGCGAACTTTTCTTAAGGAGTTCGTTCAGAAACTTGTATAGAAACTTTCTTAATGAGCACTCAACAAACCCATTTTGAGAACATACACAAAGTCCCAGCTATGGACCGAGTGCGTCCTCATAACCGAGGTCTCTTGCATTTCCCTACAAGTAATTGGATCTCATATGGAGATTTTTAGTGAAGTAGAATGGAAAAAATCAAGTGCAACTACACAAGAACTAGTTTGTAACTGTCGTTCGGAATTAGTTTTGGGCAGTGTTAACTGAAACATGGATATCTGACTCATACGGAGTCCGTTTTGGCTCCACAAGTAGTCAAAACGTTTGTGACGACCAGGTGCTTCAAAGGATTCTTTCATAGGGAACTTTTGGAGAACTTTTCTTAAGGAGTTTGTTCAGAAACTTGTATAGAAACATTCTTAATGAGCACTCGACAAACGCATTTCGAGAACATACACAAAGTCCCAGCTATGGACCTAGTGCATCGTCATAACCGAGGTCTCTTGCATTTCCCTACAAGTAATTGGATCTCATATGGATATGTTTAGTGAAGTAGAACGGAAAAAATCGAATGCAACTACACAAGAACTAGTCTCTAACTGTCGTTCGGAATCAGTTTTGTGAAGTGTTAACTGAAACATGGATATCTGCCTCATACGTAGTCCGTTTTGGCTTCACAAGTAGTCAAAACGATTGTGATGACCAGATGCTTCAAAGGATTCTTTCATAGGGAACTTTTGGAGAACTTTTCTTAAGGAGTTCGTTCAGAAACTTGTATAGAAACTTTCTTAATGAGCACTCGACAAACGCATTTTGAGAACATACACAAAGTCCCAGCTATGCACCTAGTTTATCCTCATAACCGAGGTCTCTTGAATTTCCCTACAAGTAATTGGATCTCATATGGAGATGTTTAGTCAAGAAGAATGGAAAAAATCGAGTGCAACTACACAAGAACTAGTCTGTAACTATCGTTCGGAATCAGTTTTGTGCAATGTTAACCGAAACATGGATATCTGCCTCATACGTAGTCTGTTTTGGCTTCACAAGTAGGCAAAACGTTTGTGACGACCAGATGCTTCAAAGGATTCTTTCATAGGGAACTTTTGGAGAACTTTTCTTCAGGAGTTCGTTCAGAAACTTGTATAGAAACTTTCTTAATGAGCACTCGACAAATGCATTTCGAGAACATACACAAAGTCCCAGCTATGGACCTAGTGCATCCTCATAGCCGAGGTCTCTTGCATTTCCCTACAAGTAATTGGATCTCATATGGAGATGTTTAGTGAAGTAGAATGGAAAAAATCGAGTGCAACTACACAAGAACTAGTCTGTAACTGTCGTTCGGAATTAGTTTTGCGCAGTGTTAACTGAAACGTGGATATCTGCCTCATACGGAGTCCGTTTTGGCTCCACAAGTAGTCAAAACGTTTGTGACGACCAAGTGATTCAAAGGATTCTTTCATAGGGAACTTTTGGAGAACTTTTCTTAAGGAGTTCGTTCAGAATCTTGTATAGAAACTTTCTTAATGAGCACTCGACAAACCCATTTTGAGAACATACACAAAGTCCCAGCTATGGACCTAGTGCATCCTCATAACCGAGGTCTCTTGCATTTCCCTACAAGTAATTGGATCTCATATGGAGATGTTTAGTGAAGTAGAATGGAAAAAATCAAGTGCAACTACACAAGAACTAGTTTGTAACTGTCGTTCGGAATTAGTTTTGGGCAGTGTTAACTGAAACGTGGATATCTGACTCATACGGAGTCAGTTTTGGCTCCACAAGTAGTCAAAACGTTTCTGACGACCAGGTGCTTCAAAGGATTATTTCATAGGGAACTTTTGGAGAACTTTTCTTAAGGAGTTCGTTCAGAAACTTGTATAGAAACATTCTTAATGAGCACTCGACAAACGCATTTCGAGAACATACACAAAGTCCCAGCTATGGACCTAGTGCATCGTCATAACTGAGGTCTCTTGCATTTCCCTACAAGTAATTGGATTTCATATGGAGATGTTTAGTGAAGTAGAACGGAAAAAATCGAATGCAACTACACAAGAACTAGTCTGTAACTGTCGTTCGGAATCAGTTTTGTGCAGTGTTAACTGAAACATGGATATCTGCCTCATACGTAGTCCGTTTTGGCTTCACAAGTAGTCAAAACGATTGTGACGACCAGATGCTTCAAAGGATTCTTTCATAGGGAACTTTTGGAGAACTTTTCTTAAGGAGTTCGTTCAGAAACTTGTATAGAAACTTTCTTAATGAGCACTTGACAAACGCATTTCGAGAACATACACAAAGTCCCAGCTATGCACCTAGTGCATCCTCATAACCGAGGTCTGTTGCATTTCCCTACAAGTAATTGGATCTCATATGGAGATGTTTAGTCAAGTAGAATGGAAAAATCGAGTGCAACTACACAAGAACTAGTCTGTAACTGTCGTTCGGAATCAGTTTTGCGCAGTGTTAACTGAAACATGGATATCTGACTCATACAGAGTCCGTTTTGGCTCCACATGTAGTCAAAACTTTTGTGACGACCAGGTGCTTTGAAGGATTCTTTCATAGGGATCTTTTGGAGAACTTTTCTTAAGGATTTCGTTCAGAAACTTGTATAGAAACTTTCTTAATGAGCACTCGACAAATGCATTTCGAGAACATACACAAAGTCCCAGCTATGGACCTAGTGCATCCTCATAACCGAGGTCTCTTGCATTTCCCTACAATTAATTGGATCTCATATGGAGATGTTTAGTGAAGAAGAATGGAAAAATCGAGTGCAACTACACAAGAACTAGTTTGTAAGCGTCGTTCGGAATCAGTTTTGCGCAGTGTTAACTGAAACATGGATATCTGACTCATACATAGTCCGTTTTGGCTCCACAAGTATTCAAAATGTTTGTGACGACCAGGTGCTTTGAAGGATTCTTTCATAGGGAACTTTTGGATAACTTTTCTTAAGGATTTCGTTCAGAAACTTGTATAGAAACTTTCTTAATGAGCACTCGACAAATGCATTTCGAGAACATACACAAAGTCCCAGCTATGGACCTAGTGCATCCTCATAACCGAGGTCTCTTGCATTTCCCTACAATTAATTGGATCTCATATGGAGATTTTTAGTGAAGAAGAATGGAAAAAATCGAGTGCAACTACACAAGAACTAGTCTGTAACTGTCGTTCGGAATAAGTTTTGTGCAATTTTAACTGAAACATGGATATCTGCCTCATACGTAGTCCGTTTTGGCTTCACAAGTAGTCAAAACGTTTGTGACGACCAGATACTTCAAAGGATTCTTTCATAGGGAACTTTTGGAGAACTTTTCTTCAGGAGTTCGTTCAGAAACTTGTATAGAAACTTTCTTAATGAGCACTGGACAAACGCATTTCGAGAACATACACAAAGTCCCAGCTATGGACCTAGT
This sequence comes from Aegilops tauschii subsp. strangulata, assembly GCF_002575655.3. Taxonomy (NCBI): domain Eukaryota; kingdom Viridiplantae; phylum Streptophyta; class Magnoliopsida; order Poales; family Poaceae; genus Aegilops; species Aegilops tauschii. The sequence continues at coordinate 116,726,518 of NC_053040.3, forward strand.
GCATCCTCATAGCCAAGGTCTCTTGCATTTCCCTACAAGTAATTGGATCTCATATGGAGATGTCTAGTGAAGTAGAATGGAAAATATCGAGTGCAACTACACAAGAACTAGTCTGTAACTGTCGTTCGGAATCAGTTTTGCGCACTGTTAACTGAAATACGGATATCTGACTCATACAGAGTCCGTTTTGGCTCCACATGTAGTCAAAACGTTTGTGACGACCAGGTGATTCAAAGGATTCTTTCATAGGGAACTTTTGGAGAACTTTTCTGAAGGAGTTCGTTCAGAAACTTGTATAGAAACTTTCTTAATGAGCACTCGACAAACGCATTTCGAGAACATACACAAAGTCCCAGCTATAGACCTAGTGCATCCTCATAACCGAGGTCTCTTGCATTTCCCTACAAGTAATTGGGTCTTATATGGAGAGGTTTAGTGAAGTAGAATGGAAAAAATCGAGTGCAACTACACAAGAACTAGTCTGTAACTGTCGTTCGAAATTAGTTTTGCGCAGTGTTAACTGAAACTTGGATATCTGCCTCATACGGAGTCCGTTTTGGCTCCACAAGTAGTCAAAACGTTATTGACGACCAGATGCTTCAAAGGATTCTTTCATAGGGAACTTTTGGAGAACTTTTCTTAAGGAGTTCGTTCAGAAACTTGTATAGAAACTTTCTTAATGAGCACTCGACAAACGCATTTCGAGAACATACACAAAGTCCCAGCTATGCACCTAGTTTATCCTCATAACCGAGGTCTCTTGCATTTCCCTACAAGTAATTGGATCTCATATGGAGATGTTTAGTCAAGAAGAATGGAAAAAATCGAGTGCAACTACACAAGAACTAGTCTGTAACTATCGTTCGGAATCAGTTTTGTGCAATGTTAACCGAAACATGGATATCTGCCTCATACGTAGTCTGTTTTGGCTTCACAAGTAGGCAAAACGTTTGTGACGACCAGATGCTTCAAAGGATTCTTTCATAGGGAACTTTTGGAGAACTTTTCTTCAGGAGTTCGTTCAGAAACTTGTATAGAAACTTTCTTAATGAGCACTCGACAAACGCATTTCGAGAACATACACAAAGTCCCAGCTATGGACCTAGTGCATCCTCATAGCCGAGGTCTCTTGCATTTCCCTACAAGTAATTGGATCTCATATGGAGATGTTTAGTGAAGTAGAATGGAAAAAATCGAGTGCAACTACACAAGAACTAGTCTGTAACTGTCGTTCGGAATTAGTTTTGCGCCGTGTTAACTGAAACGTGGATATCTGACTCATACAGAGTCCGTTTTGGCTCCACATGTAGTCAAAACGTTTGTGACGACCAGGTGATTCAAAGGATTCTTTCATAGGGAGCTTTTGGAGAACTTTTCTTAAGGAGTTCGTTCAGAATCTTCTATAGAAACTTTCTTAATGAGCACTCGACAAACCCATTTTGAGAACATACACAAAGTCCCAGCTATGGACCTAGTGCATCCTCATAACCGAGGTCTCTTGCATTTCCCTACAAGTAATTGGATCTCATATGGAGATGTTTAGTGAAGTAGAATGGAAAAAATCAAGTGCAACTACACAAGAACTAGTTTGTAACTGTCGTTCGGAATTAGTTTTGGGCAGTGTTAACTGAAACGTGGATATCTGACTCATACGGAGTCAGTTTTGGCTCCACAAGTAGTCAAAACGTTTCTGACGACCAGGTGCTTCAAAGGATTATTTCATAGGGAACTTTTGGAGAACTTTTCTTAAGGAGTTCGTTCAGAAACTTGTATAGAAACATTCTTAATGAGCACTCGACAAACGCATTTCGAGAACATACACAAAGTCCCAGCTATGGACCTAGTGCATCGTCATAACCGAGGTCTCTTGCATTTCCCTACAAGTAATTGGATTTCATATGGAGATGTTTAGTGAAGTAGAACGGAAAAAATCGAATGCAACTACACAAGAACTAGTCTGTAACTGTCGTTCGGAATCAGTTTTGTGCAGTGTTAACTGAAACATGGATATCTGCCTCATACGTAGTCCGTTTTGGCTTCACAAGTAGTCAAAACGATTGTGACGACCAGATGCTTCAAAGGATTCTTTCATAGGAAACTTTTGGAGAACTTTTCTTAAGGAGTTCGTTCAGAAACTTGTATAGAAACTTTCTTAATGAGCACTGGACAAACGCATTTCGAGAACATACACAAAGTCCCAGCTATGCACCTAGTGCATCCTCATAACCGAGGTCTGTTGCATTTCCCTACAAGTAATTGGATCTCATATGAAGATGTTTAGTCAAGTAGAATGGAAAAATCGAGTGCAACTACACAAGAACTAGTCTGTAACTGTCGTTCGGAATCAGTTTTGCGCAGTGTTAACTGAAACATGGATATCTTACTCATACAGAGTCCGTTTTGGCTCCACATGTAGTCAAAACTTTTGTGACGACCAGGTGCTTTGAAGGATTCTTTCATAGGGATCTTTTGGAGAACTTTTCTTAAGGATTTCGTTCAGAAACTTGTATAGAAACTTTCTTAATGAGCACTCGACAAATGCATTTCGAGAACATACACAAAGTCCCAGCTATGGACCTAGTGCATCCTCATAACCGAGGTCTCTTGCATTTCCCTACAATTAATTGGATCTCATATGGAGATGTTTAGTGAAGAAGAATGGAAAAATCGAGTGCAACTACACAAGAACTAGTTTGTAACCGTCGTTCGGAATCAGTTTTGCGCAGTGTTAACTGAAACATGGATATCTGACTCATACATAGTCCGTTTTGGCTCCACAAGTATTCAAAATGTTTGTGACGACCAGGTGCTTTGAAGGATTCTTTCATAGGGAACTTTAGGAGAACTTTTCTTAAGGATTTCGTTCAGAAACTTGTATAGAAACTTTCTTAATGAGCACTCGACAAATGCATTTCGAGAACATACACAAAGTCCCAGCTATGGACCTAGTGCATCCTCATAACCGAGGTCTCTTGCATTTCCCTACAATTAATTGGATCTCATATGGAGATTTTTAGTGAAGAAGAATGGAAAAAATCGAGTGCAACTACACAAGAACTAGTCTGTAACTGTCGTTCGGAATCAGTTTTGTGCAATTTTAACTGAAACATGGATATCTGCCTCATACGTAGTCCGTTTTGGCTTCACAAGTAGTCAAAACGTTTGTGACGACCAGATACTTCAAAGGATTCTTTCATAGGGAACTTTTGGAGAACTTTTCTTCAGGAGTTCGTTCAGAAACTTGTATAGAAACTTTCTTAATGAGCACTGGACAAACGCATTTCGAGAACATACACAAAGTCCCAGCTATGGACCTAGTGCATCCTCATAGCCGAGGTCTCTTGCATTTCCCTACAAGTAATTGGATCTCATATGGAGATGTCTAGTGAAGTAGAATGGAAAATATCGAGTGCAACTACACAAGAACTAGTCTGTAACTGTCGTTCGGAATCAGTTTTGCGCACTGTTAACTGAAATACGGATATCTGACTCATACAGAGTCCGTTTTGGCTCCACATGTAGTCAAAACGTTTGTGACGACCAGGTGATTCAAAGGATTCTTTCATAGGGAACTTTTGGAGAACTTTTCTGAAGGAGTTCGTTCAGAAACTTGTATAGAAACTTTCTTAATGAGCACTCGACAAACGCATTTCGAGAACATACACAAAGTCCCAGCTATAGACCTAGTGCATCCTCATAACCGAGGTCTCTTGCATTTCCCTACAAGTAATTGGGTCTTATATGGAGAGGTTTAGTGAAGTAGAATGGAAAAAATCGAGTGCAACTACACAAGAACTAGTCTGTAACTGTCGTTCGAAATTAGTTTTGCGCAGTGTTAACTGAAACTTGGATATCTGCCTCATACGGAGTCCGTTTTGGCTCCACAAGTAGTCAAAACATTATTGACGACCAAATGCTTCAAAGGATTCTTTCATAGGGAACTTTTGGAGAACTTTTCTTAAGGAGTTCGTTCAGAAACTTGTATAGAAACTTTCTTAATGAGCACTCGACAAACGCATTTCGAGAACATACACAAAGTCCCAGCTATGGACCTAGTGCATCCTCATAACTGAGGTCTCTTGCATTTCCCTACAAGTAATTGGATCTCATATCGAGATGATTAGTGAAGTAGAATGGAAAAAATCGAGTGCAACTACACAAGAACAAGTCTGTAACTGTCGTTCGGAATCAGTTTTGCACAGTGTTAACTGAAACATGGATATCTGACTCATACGGAGTCCGTTTTGGCTCCACAATAGTCAAAACGTTTGTGACGACCAGGTGCTTCGAAGGATTCTTTCATAGGGAACTTTTGGAGAACTTTTCTTAAGGAGTTCGTTCAGAAACTTGTATAGAAACTTTCTTAATGAGCACCCGACAAACGCATTTCGAGAACATACACAAAGTCCCAGCTATGGACCTAGTGCATCCTCATAACCGAGGTCTCTTGCATTTCCCTACAAGTAATTGGATCTCATAGGGAGATGTTTAGCGAAGTAGATTGGAAAAAATTGAGTGCACTACACAAAAAGTAGTCTGTAACTGTCGTTCGGAATAAGTTTTGCGCAGTGTTAACTGAAACATGGATATGTGACTCTTACGGAGTCCATTTTGGCTCCACCAGTAGTCAAACCATTTGTGACGACCAGGTGCTTCAAAGGATCCTGTCATAGGGAACTTTTGGAGAACTTTTCTTAAGGAGTTCGTTCAGAAACTTGTATAGAAACTTTCTTAATGAGCACTCGACAAACACATTTCGAGAACATACACAAAGTCCCAGCTATGGACCTAGTGCATCCTCATAGCCGAGGTCTCTTGAATTTCCCTACAAGTAATTGGATCTCATATGGAGATGTTTAGTGAAGTAGAATGGAAAAAATCGAGTGCAACTACACAAGAACTAGTCTGTAACTGTCGTTCGGAATCAGTTTTGCGCACTGTTAACTGAAACATGGATATCTGACTCATACAGAGTCCGTTTTGGCTCCACAAGTAGTCAAAACGTTTGTGACGACCAGGTGATTCAAAGGATTATTTCATAGGGAACTTTTGGAGAACTTTTCTTAAGGAGTTCGTTCAGAAACTTGTATAGAAACTTTCTTAATGAGCACTCGACAAACGCATTTCGAGAACATACACAAAGTCCCAGCTATGGACCTAGTGCATCCTCATAGCCGAGGTCTCTTGCATTTCCCTACAAGTAATTGGATCTCATATGGAGATGTTTAGTGAAGTAGAATGGAAAAAATCGAGTGCACCTACACAAGAACTAGTCTGTAACTGTCGTTCGGAATTAGTTTTGCGCAGTGTTAACTGAAACGTGGATATCTGCCTCATACGGAGTCCGTTTTGGCTCCACAAGTAGTCAAAACGTTATTGACAACCAGATGCTTCAAAGGATTCTTTCATAGGGAACTTTTGGAGAACTTTTCTTAAGGAGTTCGTTCAGAAACTTGTATAGAAACTTTCTTAATGAGCACTCGACAAACGCATTTCGAGAACATACACAAAGTCCCAGCTATGGACCTAGTGCATCCTCATAACCGAGGTCTCTTGCATTTCCCTACAAGTAATTGGATCTCATATGGAGATGATTAGTGAAGTAGAATGGAAAAAATCGAGTGCAACTACACAAGAACAAGTCTGTAACTGTCGTTCGGAATCAGTTTTGCACAGTGTTAACTGAAACATGGATATCTGACTCATACGGAGTCCGTTTTGGCTCCACAATAGTCAAAACGTTTGTGACGACCAGGTGCTTCGAAGGATTCTTTCATAGGGAACTTTTGGAGAACTTTTCTTAAGGAGTTCGTTCAGAAACTTGTATAGAAACTTTCTTAATGAGCACTCGACAAACGCATTTCGAGAACATACACAAAGTCCCAGCTATGGACGTAGTGCATCCTCATAGCCGAGGTCTCTTGCATTTCCCTACAAGTAATTGGATCTCATATGGAGATGTTTAGTGAAGTAGAATGGAAAAAATCGAGTGCAACTACACAAGAACTAGTCTGTAACTGTCGTTCGGAATTAGTTTTGCGCAGTGTTAACTGAAACGTGGATATCTGCCTCATACGGAGTCTGTTTTGGCTCCACAAGTAGTCAAAACGTTATTGACGACCAGATGCTTCAAAGGATTCTTTCATAGGGAACTTTTGGAGAACTTTTCTTAAGGAGTTCGTTCAGAAACTTGTATAGAAACTTTCTTAATGAGCACTCGACAAACGCATTTCGAGAACATACACAAAGTCCCAGCTATAGACCTAGTGCATCCTCATAACCGAGGTCTCTTGCATTTCCCTACAAGTAATTGGATCTCATATGGAGATGTTTAGTGAAGTAGAATGGAAAAAATCGAGTGCAACTACACAAGAACAAGTCTGTAACTGTCGTTCGGAATCAGTTTTGCACAGTGTTAACTGAAACATGGATATCTGACTCATACGGAGTCCGTTTTGGCTCCACAATAGTCAAACCGTTTGTGACGACCAGGTGCTTCGAAGAAGGATTCTTTCATAGGGAACTTTTGGAGAACTTTTCTTAAGGAGTTCGTTCAGAAACTTGTATAGAAACTTTCTTAATGAGCACTCGACAAACGCATTTCGAGAACATACACAAAGTCCCAGCTATGGACCTAGTGCATCCTCATAACCAAGGTCTCTTGCATTTCCCTACAAGTAATTGGATCTCATATGGAGATGTTTAGTGAAGTAGAATGGAAAAAATCGACTGCAACTACACAAGAACAAGTCTGTAACTGTCGTTCGGAATTACTTTTGAACAGTGTTAACTGAAACATGGATATCTGACTCATACGGAGTCCGTTTTGGATCCACAATAGTCAAAAAGTTTGTGACGACCAGGTGCTTCGAAGAAGGATTCTTTCATAGGGAACTTTTGGAGAACTTTTCTTAAGGAGTTCGTTCAGAAACTTGTATAGAAACTTTCTTAATGAGCACTCGACAAACACATTTCGAGAACATACACAAAGTCCCAGCTATGGACCTAGTGCATCCTCATAACCGAGGACCCTTGCATTTCCCTACAAGTAATTGGATCTCATATGGAGATGTTTAGTGATGTAGAATGGAAAAAATTGAGTGCACTACACAAGAAGTAGTCTGTAACTGTCGTTCGGAATAAGTTTTGCGCAGCGTTAACTGAAATATGGATATGTGACTCATAAGGAATCCATTTTGGCTCCACCAGTAGTCAATACATTTGTGACGACCAGGTGCTTCGAAGGACTCTTTCATAGGGAACTTTTGGAGAACTTTTCTTAAGGAGTTCGTTCAGACACTTGTATAGAAACTTTCTTAATGAGCACTCAACAAACGCATTTCGAGAACATACACAAAGTCCCAGCTATGCACCTAGTGCATCATCATAACCGAGGTCTCTTGCATTTCCCTTCAAGTAATTGGATCTCATATGGAGATGTTTAGTGACCTAGAATGGAAAAAATCGAGTGCAACTACACAAGAACTAGTCTGTAACTGTCGTTCGGAATCAGTTTTGCGCAATGTTAACTGAAACGTGGATATCTGCCTCATACGGACTCCATTTTGGCTCCACAAGTAGTCAAAACATTTGTGATGACCAGATGCTTCAAAGGATCCTTTCATAGCGAACTTTTGGAGAAATTTCCTTAAGGAGTTCGTTCAGAAACTTGTATAGAAACTTTCTTAATGAGCACTCGACAAACGCATTTCGAGAACATACACAAAGTCCAGCTATGGACCTAGTGCATCCTCATAGCCGAGGTCTCTTGGATTTCCCTACAAGTAATTGGATCTCATATGGAGATGTTTAGTGAAGTAGAATGGAAAAAATCGAGTGCAACTACACAAGAACTAGTCTGTAACTGTCGTTCGGAATCAGTTTTGCGCAGTGTTAACTGAAACATGGATATCTGACTCATACGGAGTCCATTTTGGCTCCACCAGTAGTCAAAACATTTGTGATGACCAGGTGCTTCAAAGGATTCTTTCATAGGGAACTTTTGGAGAACTTTTCTTAAGGAGTTCGTTCAGAAACTTGTATAGAAACTTTCTTAATGAGCACTCGACAAACGCATTTCGAGAACATACACAAAGTCCCAGCTATGGACCTAGTGCATCCTCATAACCAAGGTCTCTTGCATTTCCCTACAAGTAATTGGATCTCATATGGAGATGTTTAGTGAAGTAGAATGGAAAAAATCGAGTGCAACTACACAAGAACAAGTCTGTAACTGTCGTTCGGAATCAGTTTTGCACAGTGTTAACTGAAACATGGATATCTGACTCATACGGAGTCTGTTTTGGCTCCACAATAGTCAAAACGTTTGTGATGACCAGGTGATTCGAAGGATTCTTTCATGGGGAACTTTTGGAGAACTTTTCTTAAGGAGTTCGTTCAGAAACTTGTATAGAAACTTTCTTAATGAGCACTCGACAAACGCATTTCGAGAACATACACAAAGTCCCAGCTATGGACCTAGTGCATCCTCATAACCGAGGTCTCTTGCATTTCCCTACAAGTAATTGGATCTCATATGGAGATGTTTAGTGAAGTACAATGGAAAAAATTGAGTGCACTACACAAAAAGTAGTCTGTAACTGTCGTTCGGATTAAGTTTTGCGCAGTGTTAACTGAAACATGGATATGTGACTCATACGGAGTCCATTTTGACTCCACCAGTAGTCAAACCATTTGTGACGACCAGGTGCTTCAAAGGATTCTTTCATAGGGAACTTTTGGAGAACTTTTCTTAAGGAGTTCGTTCAGACACTTGTATAGAAACTTTCTTAATGAGCACTCGACAAACGCATTTCGAGAACATACACAAAGTCCCAGCTATGCACCTAGTGCATCATCATAACCGAGGTCTCTTGCATTTCCCTTCAAGTAATTGGATCTCATATGGAGATGTTTAGTGAAGTAGAATGGAAAAAATCGAGTGCAACTACACAAGAACTAGTCTGTAACTGTCGTTCGGAATCAGCTTTGCGCAGTGTTAACTGAAACATGGATATCTGCCTCATACTGAGTCCGTTTTGGCTCCACAAGTAGTCAAAATGATTGTGACGACCAGATGCTTCAAAGGATTCTTTCATAGGGAACTTTTGGACCACTTTTCTTAAGGAGTTCGTTCAAAAACTTGTATAGAAACTTTCTTAATGAGCACTCGACAAACGCATTTCGAGAACATACACAAAGTCCCAGCTATAGACCTAGAGCATCTTCATAACCGAGGTCTGTTGCATTTCCCTACAAGTAATTGGATCTCATATGGAGATGTTTTGTGAAGTAGAATGGAAAAAATCGAGTGCAAGTACACAAGAACTAGTCTGTGACTGTCGTTCGGAATCAGTTTTGCGCAGTGTTAACTGAAACATGGATATCTGACTCATACGGAGTCCGTTTTGGCTCCACAAGTAGTCAAAACGTTTGTGACGACCAGATGCTTCAAATAATTCTTTCATAGGGAACTTTTGGCGAACTTTTCTGAAGGAGTTCGTTCAGAAACTTGTATAGAAACTTTCTTAATGAGCACTCGACAAACGCATTTCGAGAACATACACAAAGTCCCAGCTATAGACCTAGTGCATCCTCATAACCGAGGTCTCTTGCATTTCCCTACAAGTAATTGGATCTCATATGGAGATGTTTAGTGAAGTAGAATGGAAAAAATCGAGTGCAACTACACAAGAACAAGTCTGTAACTGTCGTTCGGAATCAGTTTTGCACAGTGTTAACTGAAACATGGATATCTGACTCATACGGAGTCCGTTTTGGCTCCACAATAGTCAAAACGTTTGTGACGACCAGGTGCTTCGAAGAAGGATTCTTTCATAGGGAACTTTTGGAGAACTTTTCTTAAGGAGTTCGTTCAGAAACTTGTATAGAAACTTTCTTAATGAGCACTCGACAAACGCATTTCGAGAACATACACAAAGTCCCAGCTATGGACCTAGTGCATCCTCATAACCGAGGTCTCTTGCATTTCCCTACAGGTAATTAGATCTCATATGGAGATGTTTAGTGAAGTAGAATGGAAAAAATCAAGTGCAAGTACACAAGAACTAGTCTGTAACTGTCGATCGGAATCAGTTTTGTGCAGTGTTAACTGAAATGTGGATATCTGCCTCATACGGACTCCGTTCTGGCTCCACAAGTAGTCAAAACGTTTGTGATGACCAGATGCTTCAAAGGATTCTTTCATAAGGAACTTTTGGAGAACTTTTCTTAAGGTGTTCGTTCAGAAACTTGTATAGAAACTTTCTTGATGAGCACTCGACAAACGCATTTCGAGAACATACACAAAGTCCCAGCTATGGACCTAGTGCATCCTCATAACCGAGGTCTCTTGCATTTCCCTACAAGTAATTGGATCTCATATGGAGATGTTTAGTGAAGTAGAATGGAAAAAATCAAGTGCAACTACACAAGAACAAGTCTGTAACTGTCGTTCGGAATCAGTTTTGCACAGTGTTAACTGAAACATGGATATCTGACTCATACGGAGTCCGTTTTGGCTCCACAATAGTCAAAACGTTTGTGACGACCAGGTGCTTCAAAGGATTCTTTCATAGGGAACTTTTGGAGAACTTTTCTTAAGGAGTTCGTTCAGAAACTTGTATAGAAACTTTCTTAATGAGCACTCGACAAACGCATTTCGAGAACATACACAAAGTCCCAGCTATGGACCTTGTGCATCCTCATAACCGAGGTCTCTTGCATTTCCCTACAAGTAATTGGATCTCATATGGAGATGTTTAGTGATGTAGAATGGAAAAAATTGACTGCACTACACAAGAAGTAGTCTGTAACTGTCGTTCCGAATAAGTTTTGCGCAGTGTTAACTGAAACATGGATATGTGACTCATACGGAGTCCATTTTGGCTCCACCAGTAGTCAAAACATTTGTGACAACCAGGTGCTTCAAAGGATTCATTCATAGGGTACTTTTGGAGAACTTTTCTTAAGGAGTTCGTTCAGACACTTGTATAGAAACTTTGTTAATGAGCACTCGACAAACGCATTTCGAGAACATACACAAAGTCCCAGCTATGCACCTAGTGCATCATCATAACCGAGGTCTCTTGCATTTCCCTTCAAGTAATTGGATCTCATATGGAGATGTTTAGTGAAGTAGAATGGAAAAAATCGAGTGCAACTACACAAGAACTAGTCTGTAACTGTCGTTCGGAATCAGTTTTGCGCAGCGTTAACTGAAACGTGGATATCTGCCTCATACGGACTCCATTTTGGCTCCACAAGTAGTCAAAACGTTTGTGACGACCAGATGCTTCAAAGGATCCTTTCATAGTGAACTTTTGGAGAAATTTTCTGAAGGAGTTCGTTCAGAAACTTGTATAGAAACTTTCTTAATGAGCACTCGACAAACGCATTTCGAGAACATACACAAAGTCCCAGCTATAGACCTATCCTCATAACGGAGGTCTCTTGCATTTCCCTACAAGTAATTGGATCTCATATGGAGATGTTTAGTGAAGTAGAATGGAAAAAATCGAGTGCAACTACACAAGAACTAGTCTGTAACTGTCGTTCGGAATCAGTTTTGCACAGTGTTAACTGAAACATGGATATCTGACTCATACGGAGTCCGTTTTGGCTCCACAAGTATTCAAAACGTTTGTGACGACCAGGTGCTTTGAAGGATTATTTCATAGGGAACTTTTGGAGAACTTTTCTTAACGAGTTCGTTCAGAAACTTGTATAGAAACTTTCTTAATGAGCACTCGACAAATGCATTTCGAGAACATACACAAAGTCCCAGCTATGGACCTAGTGCATCCTCTTAACCGAGGTCTCTTACATTTCCCTACAATTAATTGGATCTCATATGGAGATGCTTAGTGAAGAAGAATGGAAAAAATCGAGTGCAACTACACAAGAACTAGTCTGTAACTCTCCTTCGGAATCAGTTTTGCGCAGTGTTAACTGAAACATGGATATCTGCCTCATACGGAGTCCGTGTTGTCTCCACAAGTAGACAAACCGTTTGTGACGACCAGGTGCTTCGAAGAAGGATTCTTTCATAGGGAACGTTTGGAGAACTTTTCTTAAGGAGTTCGTTCAGAAACTTGTATAGAAACTTTCTTAATGAGCACTCGACAAACGCATTTCGAGAACATACACAAAGTCCCAGCTATGGACCTAGTGCATCCTCATAGCCGATGTCTCTTGCATTTCCCTACAAGTAATTGGATCTCATATGGAGATGTTTAGTGAAGTAGAATGGAAAAAATCGAGTGCAACTACACAAGAACTAGTCTGTAACTGTCGTTCGGAATCAGTTTTGCGCACTGTTAACTGAAACATGGATATCTGACTCATACAGAGTCCGTTTTGGCTCCACAAGTAGTCAAAACGTTTGTAACGACCAGGTGATTCAAAGGATTCTTTCATAGGTAACTTTTGGAGAACTTTTCTTAAGGAGTTCGTTTAGAAACTTGTATAGAAACTTTCTTAATGAGCACTCGACCAACGCATTTCGAGAACATACCCAAAGTCCCAGCAATAGACCTACTGCATCCTCATAACCGAGGTCTCTTGAATTTCCCTACAAGTAATTGGATCTCATATGGAGATGTTTAGTGAAGTAGAATGGAAAAAATCGAGTGCAACTACACAAGAACTAGTTTGTAACTGTCGTTCGGAATTAGTTTTGCGCAGTGTTAACTGAAACGTGGATATCTGCCTCATACGGAGTCCGTTTTGGCTCCACAAGTACTCAAAACGTTATTGACGACCAGATGCTTCAAAGGATTCTTTCATAGGGAACTTTTGGAGAACTTTTATTAAGGAGTTCGTTCAGAAACTTGTATAGAAACTTTCTTAATGAGCACTCGACAAGCGCATTTCGAGAACATACACAAAGTCCCAGCTATGGACCTAGTGCATCCTCATAACCGAGGTCTCTTGCATTTCCCTACAAGTAATTGGATCTCATATGGAGATGTTTAGTGAAGTAGAATGGAAAAAATCGAGTGCAACTACACAAGAACAAGTCTGTAACTGTCGTTCGGAATCAGTTTTGCACAGTGTTAACTGAAACATGGATATCTGACTCATACGGAGTCCGTTTTGGCTCCACAATAGTCAAAACGTTTGTGACGACCAGGTGCTTCGAAGGATTCTTTCATAGGGAACTTTTGGAGAACTTTTCTTAAGGAGTTCGTTCAGAAACTTGTATAGAAACTTTCTTAATGAGCACTCGACAAACGCATTTCGAGAACATACACAAAGTCCCAGCTATGGACCTAGTGCATCCTCATAACCGAGGTCTCTTGCATTTCCCTACAAGTAATTGGATCTCATATGGAGATGTTTAGTGAAGTAGAATGGAAAAAATTGAGTGCACTACACAAGAAGTAGTCTGTAACTGTCGTTCGAAATAAGTTTTGCGAAGTGTCAACTGAAACATGTATATGTGACTCATACGGAGTCCATTTTGGCTCCACAAGTAGTCAAAACATTTGTGACGACCAGGTTCTTCAAAGGATTCTTTCATAGGGAACTTTTGGAGAACTTTTCTTAAGGAGTTCGTTCAGACACTTGTATAGAAACTTTGTTAATGAGCACACGACAAACGCATTTCGAGAACATACACAAAGTCCCAGCTATGCACCAAGTGCATCATCATAACCGAGGTCTCTTGCATTTCCCTTCAAGTAATTGGATCTCATATGGAGATGTTTAGTGAAGTAGAATGGAAAAAATCGAGTGCAACTACACAAGAACTAGTCTGTAACTGTCGTTCGGAATCAGTTTTGCGCAGTGTTTACTGAAACGTGGATATCTGCCTCATACGGACTCCATTTTGGCTCCACAATTAGTCAAAACGTTTGTGACGACCAGATGCTTCAAAGGATCCTTTCATAGCGAACTTTTGGAGAAATTTTCTTAAGGAGTTCGTTCAGAAACTTGTATAGAAACTTTCTTAATGAGCACTCGACAAACGCATTTCGAGAACATACACAAAGTCCCAGCTATGGACCTAGTGCATCCTCATAACCGAGGTCTCTTGCATTTCCCTACAAGTAATTGGATCTCATATGGAGATGTTTAGTGATGTAGAATGGAAAAAATCGAGTGCACTACACAAGAAGTAGTCTGTAACTGTCGTTCTGAATAAGTTTTGCGCAGTGTTAACTGAAACATGGATATGTGACTCATACGGAGTCCATTTTGGCTCCACCAGTAGTCAAAACATTTGTGACGACCAGGTGCTTCAAAGGATTCTTTCATAGGGAACTTTTGGAGAACGTTTCTTAAGGAGTTCGTTCAGACACTTGTATAGAAACTTTCTTAATGAGCACTCGACAAACGCATTTCGAGAACATACACAAAGTCCCAGCTATGCACCTAGTGCATCATCATAACCGAGGTCTCTTGCATTTCCCTTCAAGTAATTGTATCTCATATGGAGATGTTTAGTGAAGTAGAATGGAAAAAATCGAGTGCAACTACACAAGAACTAGTCTGTAACTGTCGTTCGGAATCAGTTTTGCGCAGCGTTAACTGAAACGTGGATATCTGCCTCATACGGACTCCATTTTGGCTCCACAAGTAGTCAAAATGTTTGTGACGACCAGATGCTTCAAAGGATCCTTTCATAGCGAACTTTTGGAGAATTTTCTGATGGAGTTCGTTCAGAAACTTGTATAGAAACTTTCTTAATGAGCACTCGACAAACGCATTTCGAGAACATACACAAAGTCCCAGCTATGGACCTAGTGCATCCTCATAGCCGAGGTCTCTTGCATTTCCCTACAAGTAATTGGATCTCATATGGAGATGTTTAGTGAAGTAGAATGGAAAAAATCGAGTGCAACTACACAAGAACTAGTCTGTAACTGTCGTTCGGAATCAGTTTTGCACAGTGTTAACTGAAACATGGATATCTGACTCATACGGAGTCCATTTTGGCTCCACCAGTAGTCAAAACATTTGTGACGACCAGGTGCTTTTAAGGATTCTTTCATAGGGAACTTTTGGAGAACTTTTCTTAAGGAGTTCGTTCAGAAACTTGTATAGAAACTTTCTCAATGAGCACTCGACAAACGCATTTCGAGAAAATACACAAAGTCCCAGCTATAGACCTATCCTCATAACGGAGGTCTCTTGCATTTCCTTACAAGTAATTGGATCTCATATGGAGATGTTTAGTGAAGTAGAATGGAAAAAATCGTGTGCAACTACACAAGAACTAGTCTGTAACTGTCGTTCGGAATTAGTTTTGCGCAGTGTTAACTGAAACGTGGATATCTGCCTCATACGGAGTCCGTTTGGCTCCACAAGTAGTCAAAACGTTATTGACGACCAGGTTCTTCAAAGGATTCTTTCATAGGGAACTTTTGGAGAACTTTTCTTAAGGAGTTCGTTCAGACACTTGTATAGAAACTTTGTTAATGAGCACACGACAAACGCATTTCGAGAACATACACAAAGTCCCAGCTATGCACCAAGTGCATCATCATAACCGAGGTCTCTTGCATTTCCCTTCAAGTAATTGGATCTCATATGGAGATGTTTAGTGAAGTAGAATGGAAAAAATCGAGTGCAACTACACAAGAACTAGTCTGTAACTGTCGTTCGGAATCAGTTTTGCGCAGTGTTTACTGAAACGTGGATATCTGCCTCATACGGACTCCATTTTGGCTCCACAAGTAGTCAAAACGTTTGTGACGACCAGATGCTTCAAAGGATCCTTTCATAGCGAACTTTTGGAGAAATTTTCTTAAGGAGTTCGTTCAGAAACTTGTATAGAAACTTTCTTAATGAGCACTCGACAAACGCATTTCGAGAACATACACAAAGTCCCAGCTATGGACCTAGTGCATCCTCATAACCGAGGTCTCTTGCATTTCCCTACAAGTAATTGGATCTCATATGGAGATGTTTAGTGATGTAGAATGGAAAAAATCGAGTGCACTACACAAGAAGTAGTCTGTAACTGTCGTTCTGAATAAGTTTTGCGCGGTGTTAACTGAAACATGGATATGTGACTCATACGGAGTCCATTTTGGCTCCACCAGTAGTCAAAACATTTGTGACGACCAGGTGCTTCAAAGGATTCTTTCATAGGGAACTTTTGGAGAACTTTTCTTAAGGAGTTCGTTCAGACACTTGTATAGAAACTTTCTTAATGAGCACTCGACAAACGCATTTCGAGAACATACACAAAGTCCCAGCTATGCACCTAGTGCATCATCATAACCGAGGTCTCTTGCATTTCCCTTCAAGTAATTGTATCTCATATGGAGATGTTTAGTGAAGTAGAATGGAAAAAATCGAGTGCAACTACACAAGAACTAGTCTGTAACTGTCGTTCGGAATCAGTTTTGCGCAGCGTTAACTGAAACGTGGATATCTGCCTCATACGGACTCCATTTTGGCTCCACAAGTAGTCAAAACGTTTGTGACGACCAGATGCTTCAAAGGATCCTTTCATAGCGAACTTTTGGAGAATTTTCTGAAGGAGTTCGTTCAGAAACTTGTATAGAAACTTTCTTAATGAGCACTCGACAAACGCATTTCGAGAACATACACAAAGTCCCAGCTATGGACCTAGTGCATCCTCATAGCCGAGGTCTCTTGCATTTCCCTACAAGTAATTGGATCTCATATGGAGATGTTTAGTGAAGTAGAATGGAAAAAATCGAGTGCAACTACACAAGAACTAGTCTGTAACTGTCGTTCGGAATCAGTTTTGCACAGTGTTAACTGAAACATGGATATCTGACTCATACGGAGTCCATTTTGGCTCCACCAGTAGTCAAAACATTTGTGACGACCAGGTGCTTTGAAGGATTCTTTCATAGGGAACTTTTGGAGAACTTTTCTTAAGGAGTTCGTTCAGAAACTTGTATAGAAACTTTCTCAATGAGCACTCGACAAACGCATTTCGAGAACATACACAAAGTCCCAGCTATAGACCTATCCTCATAACGGAGGTCTCAGCATTTCCCTACAAGTAATTGGATCTCATATGGAGATGTTTAGTGAAGTAGAATGGAAAAAATCGTGTGCAACTACACAAGAACTAGTCTGTAACTGTCGTTCGGAATTAGTTTTGCGCAGTGTTAACTGAAACGTGGATATCTGCCTCATACGGAGTCCGTTTCGGCTCCACAAGTAGTCAAAACGTTATTGACGACCAGATGCTTCAAAGGATTCTTTCATAGGGAACTTTTGGAGAACTTTTCTTAAGGAGTTCGTTCAGAAACTTGTATAGAAACTTTCTTAATGAGCACTCGACAAACGCATTTCAAGAACATACACAAAGTCCCAGCTATGGACCTAGTGCATCCTCATAACCGAGGTCTCTTGCATTTCCCTACAAGTAATTGGATCTCATATGGAGATGTTTAGTGAAGTAGAATGGAAAAAATTGAGTGCACTACACAAGAAGTAGTCTGTAACTGTCGTTCGAAATAAGTTTTGCGAAGTGTCAACTGAAACATGTATATGTTACTCATACGGAGTCCATTTTGGCTCCACAAGTAGTCAAAACATTTGTGACGACCAGGTTCTTCAAAGGATTCTTTCATAGGGAACTTTTGGAGAACTTTTCTTAAGGAGTTCGTTCAGACACTTGTATAGAAACTTTGTTAATGAGCACACGACAAACGCATTTCGAGAACATACACAAAGTCCCAGCTATGCACCAAGTGCATCATCATAACCGAGGTCTCTTGCATTTCCCTTCAAGTAATTGGATCTCATATGGAGATGTTTAGTGAAGTAGAATGGAAAAAATCGAGTGCAACTACACAAGAACTAGTCTGTAACTGTCGTTCGGAATCAGTTTTGCGCAGTGTTTACTGAAACGTGGATATCTGCCTCATACGGACTCCATTTTGGCTCCACAATTAGTCAAAACGTTTGTGACGACCAGATGCTTCAAAGGATCCTTTCATAGCGAACTTTTGGAGAAATTTTCTTAAGGAGTTCGTTCAGAAACTTGTATAGAAACTTTCTTAATGAGCACTCGACAAACGCATTTCGAGAACATACACAAAGTCCCAGCTATGGACCTAGTGCATCCTCATAACCGAGGTCTCTTGCATTTCCCTACAAGTAATTGGATCTCATATGGAGATGTTTAGTGATGTAGAATGGAAAAAATCGAGTGCACTACACAAGAAGTAGTCTGTAACTGTCGTTCTGAATAAGTTTTGCGCAGTGTTAACTGAAACATGGATATGTGACTCATACGGAGTCCATTTTGGCTCCACCAGTAGTCAAAACATTTGTGACGACCAGGTGCTTCAAAGGATTCTTTCATAGGGAACTTTTGGAGAACGTTTCTTAAGGAGTTCATTCAGACACTTGTATAGAAACTTTCTTAATGAGCACTCGACAAACGCATTTCGAGAACATACACAAAGTCCCAGCTATGCACCTAGTGCATCATCATAACCGAGGTCTCTTGCATTTCCCTTCAAGTAATTGTATCTCATATGGAGATATTTAGTGAAGTAGAATGGAAAAAATCGAGTGCAACTACACAAGAACTAGTCTGTAACTGTCGTTCGGAATCAGTTTTGCGCAGCGTTAACTGAAACGTGGATATCTGCCTCATACGGACTCCATTTTGGCTCCACAAGTAGTTAAAATGTTTGTGACGACCAGATGCTTCAAAGGATCCTTTCATAGCGAACTTTTGGAGAATTTTCTGAAGGAGTTCGTTCAGAAACTTGTATAGAAACTTTCTTAATGAGCACTCGACAAACGCATTTCGAGAACATACACAAAGTCCCAGCTATGGACCTAGTGCATCCTCATAGCCGAGGTCTCTTGCATTTCCCTACAAGTAATTGGATCTCATATGGAGATGTTTAATGAAGTAGAATGGAAAAAATCGAGTGCAACTACACAAGAACTAGTCTGTAACTGTCGTTCGGAATCAGTTTTGCACAGTGTTAACTGAAACATGGATATCTGACTCATACGGAGTCCATTTTGGCTCCACCAGTAGTCAAAACATTTGTGACGACCAGGTGCTTCAAAGGATTCTTTCATAGGGAACTTTTGGAGAACTTTTCTTAAGGAGTTCGTTCAGACACTTGTATAGAAACTTTCTTAATGAGCACTCGACAAACGCATTTCGAGAACATACACAAAGTCCCAGCTATGCACCTAGTGCATCATCATAACCGAGGTCTCTTGCATTTCCCTTCAAGTAATTGTATCTCATATGGAGATGTTTAGTGAAGTAGAATGGAAAAAATCGAGTGCAACTACACAAGAACTAGTCTGTAACTGTCGTTCGGAATCAGTTTTGCGCAGCGTTAACTGAAACGTGGATATCTGCCTCATACGGACTCCATTTTGGCTCCACAAGTAGTCAAAACGTTTGTGACGACCAGATGCTTCAAAGGATCCTTCCATAGCGAACTTTTGGAGAATTTTCTGAAGGAGTTCGTTCAGAAACTTGTATAGAAACTTTCTTAATGAGCACTCGACAAACGCATTTCGAGAACATACACAAAGTCCCAGCTATGGACCTAGTGCATCCTCATAGCCGAGGTCTCTTGCATTTCCCTACAAGTAATTGGATCTCATATGTAGATGTTTAGTGAAGTAGAATGGAAAAAATCGAGTGCAACTACACAAGAACTAGTCTGTAACTGTCGTTCGGAATCAGTTTTGCACAGTGTTAACTGAAACATGGATATCTGACTCATACGGAGTCCATTTTGGCTCCACCAGTAGTCAAAACATTTGTGACGACCAGGTGCTTTGAAGGATTCTTTCATAGGGAACTTTTGGAGAACTTTTCTTAAGGAGTTCGTTCAGAAACTTGTATAGAAACTTTCTCAATGAGCACTCGACAAACGCATTTCGAGAACATACACAAAGTCCCAACTATAGACCTATCCTCATAACGGAGGTCTCAGCATTTCCCTACAAGTAATTGGATCTCATATGGAGATGTTTAGTGAAGTAGAATGGAAAAAATCGTGTGCAACTACACAAGAACTAGTCTGTAACTGTCGTTCGGAATTAGTTTTGCGCAGTGTTAACTGAAACGTGGATATCTGCCTCATACGGAGTCCGTTTTGGCTCCACAAGTAGTCAAAACATTTGTGACGACCAGGTGCTTCAAAGGATTCTTTCATAGGGAACTTTTGGAGAACTTTTCTTAAGGAGTTCGTTCAGACACTTGTATAGAAACTTTCTTAATGAGCACTCGACAAACGCATTTCGAGAACATACACAAAGTCCCAGCTATGCACCTAGTGCATCATCATAACCGAGGTCTCCTGCATTTCCCTACAAGTAATTGGATCTCATATGGAGATGTTTAGTGAAGTAGAATGGAAAAAATCGAGTGCAACTACACAAGAACTAGTCTGTAACTGTCGTTCGGAATCAGTTTTGCGCAGTGTTAACTGAAACATGGATATCTGCCTCATACGGACTCCATTTTGGCTCCACAAGTAGTCAAAACGTTTGTGATGATCAGATGCTTCAAAGGATCCTTTCATAGCGAACTTTTGGAGAAATTTTCTTAAGGAGTTTGTTCAGAAACTTGTATAGAAACTTTCTTAATGAGCACTCGACAAACGCATTTCGAGAACATACACAAAGTCCCAGCTATGGATCTAGTGCATCCTCATAACCGAGGTCTTTTGCATTTCCCTACAAGTAATTGGATCTCATATGGAGATGTTTAGTGAAGTAGAATGGAAAAAATCAAGTGTAACTACACAAGAACTAGTCTGTAACTGTCGTTCGGAATTAGTTTTGGGCAGTGTTAACTGAAACATGGATATCTGACTCATACGGAGTCAGTTTTGGCTCCACAAGTAGTCAAAATGTTTCTGACGACCAGGTGCTTCAAAGGATTCTTTCATAGGGAACTTTTGGAGAACTTTTCTTAAGGAGTTCGTTCAGAAACTTGTATAGAAACTTTCTTAATGAGCACTCGACAAACGCATTTCGAGAACATACACAAAGTCCCAGCTATGGACCTAGTGCATCCTCATAACCGAGGTCTCTTGCATTTCCCTCCAAGTAATTGGATCTCATATGGAGATGTTTAGTGAAGTAGAATGGAAAAAATCGCGTGCAACTACACAAGAACTAGTCTGTAACTGTCGTTCGTAATTAGTTTTGCGCAGTGTTATCTGAAACATGGATATGTGACTCATACGGAGTCCGTTTTGGCTCCACCAGTAGTCAAAACATTTGTGACGACAAGGTGCTTCAAAGGAATTTTTTCATAGGGAACGTTTGGAGAACTTTTCTTAAGGAGTTCGTTCAGACACTTGTATAGAAACTTTCTTAATGAGCACTCGACAAACGCATTTCGAGAACATACATAAAGTCCCAGCTATGCACCTAGTGCATCATCATAACCGAGGTCTCTTGCATTTCCCTTCAAGTAATTGGATCTCATATGGAGATGTTTAGTGAAGTAAAATGGAAAAAATCAAGTGCAACTACACAAGAACTACTCTGTAACTGTCGTTCGGAATAAGTTTTGCGCAGTGTTAACTGAAACATGGATATCTGACTCATACGAAGTCCATTTTGGCTCCACAAGTAGTAAAAACATTTGTGAAGACCAGGTGCTTCAAAGAATTCTTTCATAGGGAACTTTTGGAGAACTTTTCTTAAGGAGTTCGTTCAGAAACTTGTATAGAAACTTTCTTAATGAGCACTCGACAAACGCATTTCGAGAATATACACAAAGTCCCAGCTATGGACCTATAGCATCCTCATAACCGAGGTCTCTTGCATTTCCATACAAGTAATTGGATCTCATATGGAGATGTTTAGTGAAGTAGAATGGAAAAAATCGAGTGCAACTACACAAGAACTAGTCTGTAACTGTCGTTCGGAATCAGTTTTGCACAGTGTTAACTGAAACATGGATATCTGACTCATACGGAGTCCGTTTTGGCTCCACAATAGTCAAAACGTTTGTGACGACCAGGTGCTTCGAAGGATTCTTTCATAGGGAACTTTGGGTGAACTTTTCTTAAGGAGTTCGTTCAGAAACTTGTATATAAACTTTCTTAATGAGCACTCGACAAACGCATTTCGAGAACATACACAAAGTCCCAGCTATGGACCTAGTGCATCCTCATAACCGAGGTCTCTTGCATTTCCCTACAAGTAATTGGATCTCATATGGAGATGTTTAGTGAAGTAGAATGGAAAAAATCGAGTGCAACTACACAAGAACTAGTCTGTAACTGTCGTTCGGAATCAGTTTTGCGCAGTGTTAACTTAAACATGGATATCTGACTCATACGGAGTCCGTTTTGGCTCCACAAGTAGTCAAAACGTTTCTGACGACCAGGTGCTTTGAAGTATTCTTTCATAGGGATCTTTTGGAGAACCTTTCTTAAGGAGTTCATTCAGAAACTTGTATAGAAACTTTCTTAATGAGCACTCGACAAACGCATTTCGAGAACATACACAAAGTCCCAGCTATGGACCTAGTGCATCCTCATAACCGAGGTCTCTTGCATTTCCCTACAATTAATTGGATCTCATATGGAGATATTTAGTGAAGAAGAATGGAAAAAATCGAGTGCAACTACACAAGAACTAGTCTGTAACAGTCGTTCGGAATCAGTTTTGTGCAGTGTTAACTGAAACATGGATATCTGCCTCATACGGAGTCTGTTTTGGCTTCACAAGTACTCAAAACGTTTGTGACGACCAGATGCTTCAAAGGATTCTTTCATAGGGAACTTTTGGAGAACTTTTCTTAAGGAGTTCGTTCAGAAACTTGTATAGAAACTTTCTTAATGAGCACTCGACAAACGCATTTCGAGAACATACACAAAGTCCCAGCTATGCACCTAGTGCATCCTCATAACCGAGGTCTCTTGCATTTCTCTACAAGTAATTGCATCTCATATGGAGATGTTTAGTGAAGTAGAATGGAAAAAATCGAGTGCAACTACACAAGAACAAGTCTGTAACTCTCGTTCGGAATCAGTTTTGCGCAGTGTTAACTGAAACATGGATATCTACCTCATACGGAGTCCGTGTTGGCTCCACAAGTAGAGAAAACGTTTGTGACGACCAGATGCTTCAAAGGATTCTTTCATAGGGAACGTTTGGACAACTTTTCTTAAGGAGTTCGTTCAGAAACTTGTATAGAAACTTTCTTAATGAGCACTCGACAAACGCATTTCGAGAACATACACAAAGTCCGAGCTATGGACCTAGTGCATCCTCATAGCCGAGGTCTCTTGCATTTCCCTACAAGTAATTGGATCTCATATGGAGATGTTTAGTGAAGTAGAATGGAAAAAATCGAGTGCAACTACACAAGAAGTAGTCTGTAACTATCGTTCGGAATCAGTTTTGCGCAGTCTTAACTGAAACATGGATATCTGACTCATACGGAGTACGTTTTGGCTCCACAAGTAGTCAAAACGTTTGTGACGACCAGGTGATTCAAAGGATTCTTTCATAGGGAAATTTTGGAGAACTTTTCTTAAGGAGTTCGTTCAGAAACTTGTATAGAAACTTTCTTAATGAGGACTCGATAAACGCATTTCGAGAACATACACAAAGTCCCAGCTATGCACCTAGTGCATCATCATAACCGAGGTCTCTTGCATTTCCCTACATGTAATTGGATCTCATATGGAGATGTTTAGTGAAGTACAATGGAAAAAATCGAGTGCAACTACACAAGAACTAGTCTGTAACTGTCGTT
This sequence comes from Aegilops tauschii subsp. strangulata, assembly GCF_002575655.3. Lineage (NCBI taxonomy): Eukaryota > Viridiplantae > Streptophyta > Magnoliopsida > Poales > Poaceae > Aegilops > Aegilops tauschii. The sequence goes on from NC_053040.3 coordinate 116,750,225, forward strand.
CGGAATCAGTTTTGCGCAGTGTTAACTGAAACGTGGATATCTGCCTCATACGGAGTCAGTTTTGGCTCCGCAAGTAGTCAAAACGTTTCTGATGACAAGGTGCTTCAAAGGATTCTTTAATAGGGAACTTTTGGAGAACTTTTCTTAAGGAGTTCGTTCAGAAACCTGTATAGAAACTTTCTTAATGAGCACTCGACAAACAAATTTCGAGAGCATACACAAAGTCCCAGCTATGGACCTAGTGCATCATCATAACTGAGGTCTCCTGCATTTCCCTAGAAGTAATTGGATCTCATATGGAGATATTTAGTGAAGTAGAATGGAAAAAATCGAGTGCAACTACACAAGAACTAGTCTGTAACTGTCGTTCGGAATCAGTTTTGCGCAGTGTTAACTGAAACATGGATATCTGACTCATACGGAGTCCATTTTGGCTCCACAAGTAGTCAAAACGTTTGTGACGACCAGGTGCTTTGAAGGATTCTTTCATAGGGAACTTTTGGAGAACCTTTCTTAAGGAGTTCATTCAGAAACTTGTATAGAAACTTTCTTAATGAGCACTCGACAAACGCATTTCGAGAACATACACAAAGTCCCAGCTATGGACCTAGTGCATCCTCATAACCGAGGTCTCTTGCATTTCCCTACAATTAATTGGATCTCATATGGAGATATTTAGTGAAGAAGAATGGAAAAAATCGAGTGCAACTACACAAGAACTAGTCTGTAACAGTCGTTCGGAATCAGTTTTGTGCAGTGTTAACTGAAACATGGATATCTGCCTCATACGGAGTCTGTTTTGGCTTCACAAGTACTCAAAACGTTTGTGACGACCAGATGCTTCAAAGGATTCTTTCATAGGGAACTTTTGGAGAACTTTTCTTAAGGAGTTCGTTCAGAAACTTGTATAGAAACTTTCTTAATGAGCACTCGACAAACGCATTTCGAGAACATACACAAAGTCCCAGCTATGCACCTAGTGCATCCTCATAACCGAGGTCTCTTGCATTTCTCTACAAGTAATTGCATCTCATATGGAGATGTTTAGTGAAGTAGAATGGAAAAAATCGAGTGCAACTACACAAGAACAAGTCTGTAACTCTCGTTCGGAATCAGTTTTGCGCAGTGTTAACTGAAACATGGATATCTACCTCATACGGAGTCCGTGTTGGCTCCACAAGTAGAGAAAACGTTTGTGACGACCAGATGCTTCAAAGGATTCTTTCATAGGGAACGTTTGGACAACTTTTCTTAAGGAGTTCGTTCAGAAACTTGTATAGAAACTTTCTTAATGAGCACTCGACAAACGCATTTCGAGAACATACACAAAGTCCGAGCTATGGACCTAGTGCATCCTCATAGCCGAGGTCTCTTGCATTTCCCTACAAGTAATTGGATCTCATATGGAGATGTTTAGTGAAGTAGAATGGAAAAAATCGAGTGCAACTACACAAGAAGTAGTCTGTAACTATCGTTCGGAATCAGTTTTGCGCAGTCTTAACTGAAACATGGATATCTGACTCATACGGAGTATGTTTTGGCTCCACAAGTAGTCAAAACGTTTGTGACGACCAGGTGATTCAAAGGATTCTTTCATAGGGAAATTTTGGAGAACTTTTCTTAAGGAGTTCGTTCAGAAACTTGTATAGAAACTTTCTTAATGAGGACTCGATAAACGCATTTCGAGAACATACACAAAGTCCCAGCTATGCACCTAGTGCATCATCATAACCGAGGTCTCTTGCATTTCCCTACATGTAATTGGATCTCATATGGAGATGTTTAGTGAAGTAGAATGGAAAAAATCGAGTGCAACTACACAAGAACTAGTCTGTAACTGTCGTTCGGAATCAGTTTTGCGCAGTGTTAACTGAAACTTGGATATCTGCCTCATACGGAGTCAGTTTTGGCTCCGCAAGTAGTCAAAACGTTTCTGACGACAAGGTGCTTCAAAGGATTCTTTAATAGGGAACTTTTGGAGAACTTTTCTTAAGGAGTTCGTTCAGAAACCTGTATAGAAACTTTCTTAATGAGCACTCGACAAACAAATTTCGAGAGCATACACAAAGTCCCAGCTATGGACCTAGTGCATCATCATAACTGAGGTCTCCTGCATTTCCCTAGAAGTAATTGGATCTCATATGGAGATATTTAGTGAAGTAGAATGGAAAGAATCGAGTGCAACTACACAAGAACTAGTCTGTAACTGTCGTTCGGAATCAATTTTGCGCAGTGTTAACTGAAACATGGATATCTGACTCATACGGAGTCCATTTTGGCTCCACAAGTAGTCAAAACGTTTGTGACGACCAGGTGCTTTGAAGGATTCTTTCATAGGGAACTTTTGGAGAACCTTTCTTAAGGAGTTCATTCAGAAACTTGTATAGAAACTTTCTTAATGAGCACTCGACAAACGCATTTCGAGAACATACACAAAGTCCCAGCTATGGACCTAGTGCATCCTCATAACCGAGGTCTCTTGCATTTCCCTACAATTAACTAGATCTCATATGGAGATATTTAGTGAAGAAGAATGGAAAAAACTCGAGTGCAACTACAGAAGAACTAGTCTGTAACTGTCGTTCGGAATCAGTTTTGCGCAGTGTTAACTGAAACGTGGATATCTGCCTCATACGGAGTCCGTTTTGGCTTCACAAGTAGTCAAAACGTTTCTGACGACAAGGTGCTTCAAAGGATTCTTTCATAGGGAACATTTGGAGAACTTTTCTTAAGGAGTTCGTTCAGAAACTTGTATAGAAATTTTCTTAATGAGCACTCGACAAACGCATTTCGAGAACATACACAAAGTCCCAGCTATGGACCTAGTGCATCCTCATAACCGAGGTCTCTTGCATTTCCCTACAAGTAATTGGATCTCATATGGAGATGTTTAGTGAAGTAGAATGGAAAAAATCGAGTGCAACTACACAAGAACTAGTCTGTAACTGTCGTTCGTAATTAGTTTTGCGCAGTGTTATCTGAAACATGGATATGTGACTCATACGGAGTCCATTTTGGCTCCACCAGTAGTCAAAACATTTGTGACGACCAGGTGCTTCATAGGATTTTTTCATAGGGAACTTTTGGAGAACTTTTCTTAAGGAGTTCGTTCAGACACTTGTATAGAAACTTTCTTAATGAGCACTCGACAAACGCATTTCGAGAACATACATAAAGTCCCAGCTATGCACCTAGTGCATCATCATAACCGAGGTCTCTTGCATTTCCCTTCAAGTAATTGGATCTCATATGGAGATGTTTAGTGAAGTAAAATGGAAAAAATCGAGTGCAACTACACAAGAACTAGTCTGTAATTGTCGTTCGGAATAAGTTTTGCGCAGTGTTAACTGAAACATGGATATCTGACTCATACAGAGTCTGTTTTGGCTCCACAAGTAGTCAAAACGTTTGTCACGACCAGGTGCTTCAAAGGATTCTTTCATAGGGAACTTTTGCAGAACTTTTCTTAAGGAGTTCGTTCAGAAACTTGTATAGAAACTTTCTTAATGAGCACTCGACAAACGCATTTCGAGAACATACACAAAGTCCCAGCTATGGACCTATAGCATCCTCATAATCGAGGTATCTTGCATTTCATACAAGTAATTGGATCTCATATGGAGATGTTTAGTGAAGTAGAATGGAAAAAATCGAGTGCAACTACACAAGAACTAGTCTGTAACTGTCGTTCGGAATCAGTTTTGCACAGTGTTAACTGAAACATGGATATCTGACTCATACGGAGTCCGTTTTGGCTCCACAATAGTCAAAACGTTTGTGACGACCAGGTGCTTCGAAGGATTCTTTCATAGGGAACTTTTGGTGAACTTTTCTTAAGGAGTTCGTTTCGAAACTTGTATATAAACTTTCTTAATGAGCACTCGACAAACGCATTTCGAGAACATACACAAAGTCCCAGCTATGGACCTAGTGCATCCTCATAACCGAGGTCTCTTGCATTTCCCTACAATTAATTGGATCTCATATGGAGATATTTAGTGAAGAAGAATGGAAAAAATCGAGTGCAACTACACAAGAACTAGTCTGTAACAGTCGTTCGGAATCAGTTTTGTGCAGTGTTAACTGAAACATGGATATCTGCCTCATACGGAGTCTGTTTTGGCTTCACAAGTACTCAAAACGTTTGTGACGACCAGATGCTTCAAAGGATTCTTTCATAGGGAACTTTTGGACAACTTTTCTTAAGGAGTTCGTTCAGAAACTTGTATTGAAACTTTCTTAATGAGCACTCGACAAATGCATTTCGAGAACATACACAAAGTCCCAGCTATGCACCTAGTGCATCCTCATAACCGAGGTCTCTTGCATTTCTCTACAAGTAATTGCATCTCATATGGAGATGTTTAGTGAAGTAGAATGGAAAAAATCGAGTGCAACTACACAAGAACTAGTCTGTAACTGTCGTTCGGAATCAGTTTTGCGCAGTGTTAACTGAAACATGGATATCTACCTCATACGGAGTCCGTGTTGGCTCCACAAGTAGACAAAACGTTTGTGATGACCAGATGCTTCAAATGATTCTTTCATAGGGAACGCTTGGACAACTTTTCTTAAGGAGTTCGTTCAGAAACTTGTATAGAAACTTTCTTAATGAGCACTCGACAAACGCATTTCGAGAACATACACAAAGTCCCAGCTATGCACCTAGTGCATCATCATAACCGAGGTCTCTTGCATTTCCCTACATGTAATTGGATCTCATATGGAGATGTTTAGTGAAGTAGAATGGAAAAAATCGAGTGCAACTACACAAGAACTAGTCTGTAACTGTCGTTCGGAATCAGTTTTGCGCAGTGTTAACTGAAACGTGGATATCTGCCTCATACGGAGTCAGTTTTGGCTCCACAAGTAGTCAAAACGTTTCTGACGACAAGGTGCTTCAAAGGATTCTTTAATAGGGAACTTTTGGAGAACTTTTCTTCAGGAGTTCGTTCAGAAACTTGTATAGAAACTTTTCTTAATGAGGACTCGACAAACGCATTTCGAGAACATACACAAAGTCCCAGCTATGGACCTAGTGTATCATCATAACCGAGGTCTCTTGAATTTCCCTACAAATAATTGGATCTCATATGGAGATGTTCAGTGAAGTAGAATGGAAAAAATCGAGTGCAACTACACAAGAACTAGTCTGTAACTGTCGTTCGGAATCAGTTTTGCGCAGTGTTAACTGAAACATGGATATCTGACTCATACGGAGTCCATTTTGGCTCCACAAGTAGTCAAAACGTTTGTGACGACCAGGTGCTTTGAAGGATTCTTTCATAGGGAACTTTTGGAGAACCTTTCTTAAGGAGTTCATTCAGAAACTTGTATAGAAACTTTCCTAATGAGCACTCGACAAACGCATTTCGAGAACATACACAAAGTCCCAGCTATGGACCTAGTGCATGCTCATAACCGAGGTCTCTTGCATTTCCCTACAATTAATTGGATCTCATATGGAGATATTTAGTGAAGAAGAATGGAAAAAAATCGAGTGCAACTACACAAGAACTAGTCTGTAACTGTCGTTCGGAATCAGTTTTGCGCAGTGTTAACTGAAACGTGGATATCTGCCTCATACGGAGTCCGTTTTGGCTTCACAAGTACTCAAAACGTTTGTGACGACCAGATGCTTCAAAGGATTCTTTCATAGGGAACTTTTGGAGAAATTTTCTTAAGGAGTTCGTTCAGAAACTTGTATAGAAACTTTCTTAATGAGCACTCGACAAACGCATTTCGAGAACATACACAAAGTCCCAGCTATGGACCTAGTGCATCCTCATAACCGAGGTCTCTTGCATTTCCCTACAAGTAATTGGATCTCATATGGAGATGTTTAGTGAAGTAGAATGGAAAAAATCAAGTGTAACTACACAAGAACTAGTCTGTAACTGTCGTTCGGAATTAGTTTTGGGCAGTGTTAACTGAAACATGGATATCTGACTCATACGGAGTCAGTTTTGGCTCCACAAGTAGTCAAAACGTTTCTGACGACCAGGTGCTTCAAAGGATTCTTTCATAGGGAACTTTTGGAGAACTTTTCTTAAGGAGTTCGTTCAGAAACTTGTATAGAAACTTTCTTAATGAGCACTCGACAAACACATTTCGAGAACATACACAAAGTCCCAGCTATGGACCTAGTGTATCCTCATAACCGAGGTCTCTTGCATTTCCCTACAAGTAATTGGATCTCATATGGAGATGTTTAGTGAAGTAGAATGGAAAAAATCTTGTGCAACTACACAAGAACTAGTCTGTAACTGTCGTTCGGAATTAGTTTTGCGCAGTGTTATCTGAAACATGGATATGTGACTCATACGGAGTCCGTTTTGGCTCCACCAGTAGTCAAAACATTTGTGACGACCAGATGCTTCAAATGATTCTTTCATAGGGAACGTTTGGACAACTTTTCTTAAGGAGTTCGTTCAGAAACTTGTATAGAAACTTTCTTAATGAGCACTCGACAAACGCATTTCGAGAACATACACAAAGTCCCAGCTATGCACCTAGTGCATCATCATAACCGAGGTCTCTTGCATTTCCCTACATGTAATTGGATCTCATATGGAGATGTTTAGTGAAGTAGAATGGAAAAAATCGAGTGCAACTACACAAGAACTAGTCTGTAACTGTCGTTCGGAATCAGTTTTGCGCAGTGTTAACTGAAACGTGGATATCTGCCTCATACGGAGTCAGTTTTGGCTCCACAAGTAGTCAAAACGTTTCTGACGACAAGGTGCTTCAAAGGATTCTTTAATAGGGAACTTTTGGAGAACTTTTCTTCAGGAGTTCGTTCAGAAACTTGTATAGAAACTTTTCTTAATGAGGACTCGACAAACGCATTTCGAGAACATACACAAAGTCCCAGCTATGGACCTAGTGTATCATCATAACCGAGGTCTCTTGAATTTCCCTACAAGTAATTGGATCTCATATGGAGATGTTCAGTGAAGTAGAATGGAAAAAATCGAGTGCAACTACACAAGAACTAGTCTGTAACTGTCGTTCGGAATCAGTTTTGCGCAGTGTTAACTGAAACATGGATATCTGACTCATACGGAGTCCATTTTGGCTCCACAAGTAGTCAAAACGTTTGTGACGACCAGGTGCTTTGAAGGATTCTTTCATAGGGAACTTTTGGAGAACCTTTCTTAAGGAGTTCATTCAGAAACTTGTATAGAAACTTTCTTAATGAGCACTCGACAAACGCATTTCGAGAACATACACAAAGTCCCAGCTATGGACCTAGTGCATGCTCATAACCGAGGTCTCTTGCATTTCCCTACAATTAATTGGATCTCATATGGAGATATTTAGTGAAGAAGAATGGAAAAAAATCGAGTGCAACTACACAAGAACTAGTCTGTAACTGTCGTTCGGAATCAGTTTTGCGCAGTGTTAACTGAAACGTGGATATCTGCCTCATACGGAGTCCGTTTTGGCTTCACAAGTACTCAAAACGTTTGTGACGACCAGATGCTTCAAAGTATTCTTTCATAGGGAACTTTTGGAGAAATTTTCTTAAGGAGTTCGTTCAGAAACTTGTATAGAAACTTTCTTAATGAGCACTCGACAAACGCATTTCGAGAACATACACAAAGTCCCAGCTATGGACCTAGTGCATCCTCATAACCGAGGTCTCTTGCATTTCCCTACAAGTAATTGGATCTCATATGGAGATGTTTAGTGAAGTAGAATGGAAAAAATCAAGTGTAACTACACAAGAACTAGTCTGTAACTGTCGTTCGGAATTAGTTTTGGGCAGTGTTAACTGAAACATGGATATCTGACTCATACGGAGTCAGTTTTGGCTCCACAAGTAGTCAAAACGTTTCTGACGACCAGGTGCTTCAAAGGATTCTTTCATAGGGAACTTTTGGAGAACTTTTCTTAAGGAGTTCGTTCAGAAACTTGTATAGAAACTTTCTTAATGAGCACTCGACAAACACATTTCGAGAACATACACAAAGTCCCAGCTATGGACCTAGTTTATCCTCATAACCGAGGTCTCTTGCATTTCCCTACAAGTAATTGGATCTCATATGGAGATGTTTAGTGAAGTAGAATGGAAAAAATCTTGTGCAACTACACAAGAACTAGTCTGTAACTGTCGTTCGGAATTAGTTTTGCGCAGTGTTATCTGAAACATGGATATGTGACTCATACGGAGTCCGTTTTGGCTCCACCAGTAGTCAAAACATTTGTGACGACCAGGTGCTTCAAAGGATTTTTTCATAGGGAACTTTTGGAGAACTTTTCTTAAGGAGTTCGTTCAGACACTTGTATAGAAACTTTCTTAATGAGCACTCGACAAACGCATTTCGAGAACATACATAAAGTCCCAGCTATGCACCTAGTGCATCATCATAACCGAGGTCTCTTGCATTTCCCTTCAAGTAATTGGATCTCATATGGAGGTGTTTAGTGAAGTAAAATAGAAAAAATCGAGTGCAACTACACAAGAACTAGTCTGTAACTGTCGTTCGGAATCAGTTTTGCACAGTGTTAACTGAAACGTGGATATCTGCCTCATACGGACTCCGTTTTGGCTCCACAAGTAGTCAAAACGTTTGTGACGACCAGATGCTTCAAAGGATTCTTTCATACGGAACTTTTGGAGAACTTTTCTTAAGGAGTTCGTTCAGAAACTTGTATAGAAACTTTCTTAATGAGCACTCGACAAACCCATTTTGAGAACATACATAAAGTCCCAGCTATGCACCTAGTGCATCATCATAACCGAGGTCTCTTGCATTTCCCTTCAAATAATTGGATCTCATATGGAGGTGTTTAGTGAAGTAAAATGGAAAAAATCGAGTGCAACTACACAAGAACTAGTCTGTAACTGTCGTTCGGAATAAGTTTTGCGCAGTGTTAACTGAAACATGGATATCTGACTCATACGAAGTCCATTTTGGCTCCACAAGTAGTAAAAACATTTGTGAAGACCAGGTGCTTCAAAGGATTCTTTCATAGGGAACTTTTCGAGAACTTTTCTTAAGGAGTTCGTTCAGAAACTTCTATAGAAACTTTCTTAATGAGCACTCGACAAACGCATTTCGAGAACATACACAAAGTGCCAGCTATGGACCTATAGCATCCTCATAACCGAGGTCTCTTGCATTTCATACAAGTAATTGGATCTCATATGGAGATGTTTAGTGAAGTAGAATGGAAAAAATCGAGTGCAACTACACAAGAACTAGTCTGTAATTGTCGTTCGGAATCAGTTTTGCACAGTGTTAACTGAAACATGGATATCTGACTCATACGGAGTCCATTTTGGCTCCACAATAGTCAAAATGTTTGTGACGACCAGGTGCTTCGAAGGATTCTTTCATAGGGAACTTTTGGTGAACTTTTCTTCAGGAGTTCGTTCAGACACTTGTATAGAAACTTTCTTAATGAGCACTCGACAAACGCATTTCGAGAACATACACAAAGTCCCACCTATGGACCTAGTGCATCCTCATAACCGAGGTCTCTTGCATTTCCCTACAAGTAATTGGATCTCATATGGAGATGTTCAGTGAAGTAGAATGGAAAAAATCGAGTGCAACTACACAAGAACTAGTCTGTAACTGTCGTTCGGAATCAGTTTTGCGCAGTGTTAACTGAAACATGGATATCTAACTCATACGGAGTCCATTTTGGCTCCACAAGTAGTCAAAACGTTTGTGACGACCAGGTGCTTTGAAGGATTTTTTCATAGGGAACTTTTGGAGAACCTTTCTTAAGGAGTTCATTCAGAAACTTGTATAGAAACTTTCTTAATGAGCACTCGACAAACGCATTTTGAGAACATACACAAAGTCCCAGCTATGGACCTAGTGCATCCTCATAACCGAGGTCGCTTGCATTTCCCTACAATTAATTGGATCTCATATGGAGATATTTAGTGAATAAGAATGGAAAAAATCGAGTGCAACTACACAAGAACTAGTCCGTAACAGTCGTTCGGAATCAGTTTTGTGCAGTATTAACTGAAACATGGATATCTGCCTCATACGGAGTCCGTTTTGGCTTCACAAGTACTCAAAACGTTTGTGACGACCAGATGCTTCAAAGGATTCTTTCATAGGGAACTTTTGGAGAACTTTTCTTAAGGAGTTCGTTTAGAAACTTGTATAGAAACTTTCTTAATGAGCACTCGACAAACGCATTCCGAGAACATACACAAAGTCCCAGTTATGCACCTAGTGCATCCTCATAACCGAGGTCTCTTGCATTTACCTACAAGTAATTTCATCTCATATGGAGATGTTTAGTGAAGTAGAATGGAAAAAATCGAGGGCAACTACACAAGAACTAGTCTGTAACTCTTGTTCGGAATCAGTTTTGCGCAGTGTTAACTGAAACATGGATATCTACCTCATACGGAGTCCGTGTTGGCTCCACAAGTAGACAAAACGTTTGTGACGACCAGATGCTTCAAAGGATTCTTTCATAGGGAACGTTTGGACAACTTTTCTTAAGGAGTACGTTCAGAAACTTGTATAGAAACTTTCTTAATGAGCACTCGACAAACGCATTTCGAGAACATACACAAAGTCCCAACTATGGACCTAGTGCATCCTCATATCCGAGGTCTCTTGCATTTCCCTACAAGTAATTGGATCTCATATGGAGATGTTTAGTGAAGTAGAATGGAAAAAATCGAGTGCAACTACACAAGAAGTAGTCTGTAACTATCGTTCGGAATCAGTTTTGCGCAGTGTTAACTGAAACATGGATATCGTACTCATACGGAGTACGTTTTGGCTCCACAAGTAGTCAAAACATTTGTGACGACCAGGTGCTTCAAAGATTCTTTCATAGGGAACTTTTGGAGAACTTTTCTTAAGTAGTTCGTTCAGAAACTTGTATAGAAACTTTCTTAATGAGCACTCGACAAACGCATTTCGAGAACATACACAAAGTCCCAGCTATGCACCTAGTGCATCATCATAACCGAGGTCTCTGGCATTTCCCTACATGTAATTGGATCTCATATGGAGATGTTTAGTGAAGTAGAATGGAAAAAATCGAGTGCAACTACACAAGAACTAGTCTGTAACTGTCGTTCGGAATCAGTTTTGCGCAGTGTTAACTGAAACGTGGATATCTGCCTCATACGGAGTCCGTTTTTCCTCCACAATTAGTCAAAACGTTTGTGATGACCAGGTGCTTCAAAGGATTCTTTCATAGGGAACTTTCGGAGAACATTTCTTAAGGAGTTCATTCAGAAACTTGTATAGAAATTTTCTTAATGAGCACTCGACAAACGCATTTCGAGAACATACAGAAAGTCCCAGCTATGGACCTAGTGCATCCTCATAACCGAGGTCTCTTGCATTTACCTACAAGTAATTGGATCTCATATGGAGATGTTTAGTGAAGTAGAATGGAAAAAATCGAGTGCAACTACACAAGAACTAGTCTGTAACTGTCGTTCGGAATCAGTTTTGCGCAGTGTTAACTGAAACATGGATATCTGACTCATACGGAGTCCGTTTTGGCTCCACAATAGTCAAAACCTTTGTGACGACCAGGTGCTTCGAAGGATTCTTTCATAAGGAACTTTTGGAGAACTTTTCTTAAGGAGTTCGTTCAGAAACTTGTATAGAAACTTTCTTAATGAGCACTCGACAAACGCATTTCGAGAACATGCACAAAGTCCCAGCTATGGACCTAGTGCATCCTCATAACCGAGGTCTCTTGCATTTCCGTACAATTAATTGGATCTCATATGGAGATATTTAGTGAAGAAGAATGGAAAAAATTGAGTGCAACTACACAAGAACTAGTCTGTAACAGTCGTTCGGAATCAGTTTTGTGCAGTGTTAACTGAAACATGTATATCTTCCTCATACGGAGTCCGTTTTGGCTTCACAAGTACTCAAAACATTTGGGATGACCAGATGCTTCAAAGGATTCTTTCATAGGGAACTTTTGGAGAACTTTTCTTAAGGAGTTCGTTCAGAAACTTGTATAGAAACTTTCTTAATAAGCACTCGACAAACGCATTTCGAGAACATACACAAAGTCCCAGCTATGCACCTAGTGCATCATCATAACTGAGGTCTCTTGCATTTCCCTACAAGTAATTGGATCTCATATGAAGATGTTTAGTGAAGTAGAATGGAAAAAATCGAGTGCAACTACACAAGAACTAGTGTATAACTGTCGTTTGGAATTAGTTTTGCGTAGTGTTAACTGAAACATGGATATCTGACTCATACGAAGTCCGTTTTGGCTCCACAAGTAGTCAAAACATTTGTGATGACCAGGTGCTTCAAAGGATTCTTTCATAGGGAACTTTTGGAGAACTTTTCTTAAGGAGTTCGTTCAGAAACTTGTATAGAAACTTTCTTAATGAGCACTCGACAAACGCATTTCGAGAACATACACAATGTCCCAGCTATGCACCTAGTGCATCATCGTAACCGAGGTCTCTTGCATTTCCCTACATGTAATTTGATCTCATATGGAGATGTTTAGCGAAGTAGAATGGAAAAAATCGAGTGCAACTACACAAGAACTAGTCTGTAACTGTCGTTCGGAATCAGTTTTGCGCAGTGTTAACTGAAACATGGATATCTGCCTCATACGGACTCCATTTTGGCTCCACAAGTAGTAAAAACGTTTGTGACGACCAGATGCTTCAAAGGATTCTTTCATAGGGAACTTTTGCAGAATTTTTCTTAAAGAGTTCGTTCAGAAACTTGTATAGAAACTTTCTTGATGAGCACTCGACAAACGCATTTCGAGAACATACACAAAGTCCCAACTATGGACCTAGTGCATCATCATAACCGAGGTCTTTTGCATTTCCCTACAAGTAATTGGATCTCATATGGAGATGTTTAGTGAAGTAGAATGGAAAAAATCGAGTGCAAGTACACAAGAACTAGTCTGTAACTGTCGTTCAGAAACAGTTTTGCGCAGTGTTAACTGAAACATGGATATCTGACTCATACGGAGTCCGTTTTGGCTCCACAAGTAGTCAAAACGTTTGTGACGACCAGATGCTTCAAATAATTCTTTCATAGGGAGGTTTTGAAGAACTTTTTTAAGGAGTTTGTTCAGATACTTGAATAGAAACTTTCTTAATGAGCACCCGACAAATAATTCTTTCATAGGGAACATTTGGAGAATGTTTCTTAAGGAGTTCGTTCAGAAACTTGTATAGAAACTTTCTTAATGAGCACTCGACAAACGCATTTCGAGAACATACACAAAGTCCCAGCTATGGACCTAGTGCATCCTCATAACCGAGGTCTCTTGCATTTCCCCACAAGTAATTGGATCTCATATGGAGACGTTTAGTGAAGTAGAATTGAAAAAATCGCGTGCAACTACACAAGAAGTAGTCTGTAACTGTCGTTCGGAATCAGTTTTGCGCACTGTTAACTGAAACATGGATATCTGCCTCATACGGAGTCCGTTTCGGCTCCACAAGTAGTCAAAACGTTTGTGACGACCAGATTCTTCAAAGGATTCTATCATAGGGAACTTTTGGAGGACTTTTCTTAAGGAGTTCGTTCAGAAACTGGTATAGAAACTTTCTTAATGAGCACTCGACAAACGCATTTCGAGAACATACACAAAGTCCCAGCTATGGACCTAGTGCATCATCATAACCGAGGTCTCTTGCATTTCCCTACAAGTAATTGGATCTCATATGGAGATGTTTAGTGAAGTAGAATGGAAAAAATCGAGTGCAACTACACAAGAGCTAGTCCGTAACTGTCGTTCGGAATCAGTTTTGCGGAGTGTTAACTGAAACATGGATATCTGCCTCATACGGAGTCCGTTTTGGCTCCACAAGTAGTCAAAACATTTGTGACGACCGGGTGCTTCAAATGATTCTTTCATAGGGAACTTTTGGTGAACTTTTCTTACGGAGTTCGTTCAAAAACTTGTATAGGAACTTTCTTAATGAGCACTCGACAAACGCATTTCGGGAACATACACAAAGTCCCAGCTATGCACCTAGTGCATCCTCATAACCGAGGTCTCTTGCATTTCCATACAAGTAATTGGATCTCATATGGAGATGTTTAGTGAAGTAGAATGGAAAAATCGAGTGCAACTACACAAGAACTAGTCTGTAACTGTCGTTCGGAATCAATTTTGCACAGTGTTAACTGAAACATGGATATCTGACTCATACGGAGTCTGTTTTGGCTCCACAAGTAGTCAAACCGTTTGTGACGACCAGGTGCTTCGAAGGATTCTTTCATAGGGAACATTTGGAGAACGTTTCTTAAGGCGTTCGTTCAGAAACTTGTATAGAAACTTTCTTAATGAGCACTCGACAAACGCATTTCGAGAACATACACAAAGTCCCAGCTATGGACCTAGTGCATCCTCATAACCGAGGTCTCTTGCATTTCCCTAAGTAATTGGATCTCATATGGAGATGTTTAGTGAAGTAGAATGGAAAAAATCGAGTGCAACTACACAAGAACTAGTCTGTAACTGTCGTTCGGAATCAGTTTTGCGCAGTGTTAACTGAAACATGGATATCTGACTCATACGGAGTCCGTTTTGGCTCCACAAGTAGTCAAAACATTTGTAACGACCAGATGCTTCAAATAATTCTTTCATAGGGAGCTTATGGAGAACTTTTTTAAGGAGTTCGTTCCGAAACTTGATTAGAAACTTTCTTAATGAGCACCCGATAAATAATTCTTTCATAGGGAACATTTGGAGAATGTTTCTTAAGGAGTTCGTTCAGAAACTTGTATAGAAACTTTCTTAATGAGCACTCGACAAACGCATTTCGAGAACATACACAAAGTCCCAGCTATGGACCTAGTGCATCCTCATAACCGAGGTCTCTTGCATTTCCCTACAAGTAATTGGATCTCATATGGAGATGTTTAGTGAAGTAGAATGGAAAAAATCGAGTGCAACTACACAAGAACTAGTGTGTAACTGTCGTTCGGAATCAGTTTTGCGCAGTGTTAACTGAAACATGGATATCTGACTCATACGGAGTCCGTTTTGGCTCCACAATTAGTCAAAACGTTTGTGACGACCAGGTGCTTCAAAGGATTGTTTCATAGGGAACTTTTGGAGAACTTTTCTTAACGAGTTCGTTCAGAAACTGGTATAGAAACTTTCTTAATGAGCACTCGACAAACGCATTTCGAGAACATACACAAAGTCCCAGCTATGGACCTAGTGCATCATCATAACCGAGGTCTCTTAAATTTCCCTACAAGTAATTGGATCTCATATGGAGATGTTTAGTGAAGTAGAATGGAAAAAATCGAGTGCAACTACACAAGAGCTAGTCCGTAATTGTCGTTCGGAATTAGTTTTGCGGAGTGTTAGCTGAAACATGGATATCTGCCTCATACGGAGTCCGTTTTGGCTCCACAAGTAGTCAAAACATTTGTGACGACCGGGTGCTTCAAATGATTCTTTCATAGGGAACTTTTGGTGAACTTTTCTTACGGAGTTCGTTCAGAAACTTGTATAGAAACTTTCTTAATGAGCACTCGACAAACGCATTTCGAGAACATGCACAAAGTCCCAGCTATGAACCTAGTGCATCATCATAACCGAGGTCTCTTGCATTTCCCTACAAGTAATTGGATCTCATATGGAGATGTTTAGTGAAGTAGAATGGAAAAAATTGAGTGCAACTACACAAGAACTAGTCTGTAACTGTCGTTCGGAATCGGTTTTTTGCGCAATGTTAACTGAAACATGGATATCTGCCTCATACCGAGTCCGTTTTGGCTCCACAAGTAGTCAAAACGTTTGTGACGACCAGATGCTTCAAAGGATTCTTTCATAGGGAACTTTTGGTGAACTTTTCTTAAGGAGTTCGTTCAGAAACTTGTATAGAAACTTTCTTAATGAGCACTCGACAAACGCATTTCGAGAACATACACAAAGTCCCATCTATGCACCTAGTGCAACCTCATAATCGAGGTCTCTTGCATTTCCCTACAAGTAGTTGGATCTCATATGGAGATGTTTAGTGAAGTAGAATGGAAAAAATCGAGTTCAACTACACAAGAACTAGTCTGTAACTGTCGTTCGGAATTAGTTTTGCGCAGTGTTAACTAAAACATGGATATCTGACTCATACGGAGTCCGTTTTGGCTCCACAAGTAGTCAAAACATTTGTGACGACTAGGTGCTTCAAAGGATTCTTTCATAGGGAACTTTTGGAGAACTTTTCTTAAGGAGTTCGTTCAGAAACTTGTATAGGAACTTTCTTAATGAGCACTCGACAAACGCATTTTGAGAACATACACAAAGTCCCAGCTATGGACCTAGTGCATCCTCATAACCGAGGTCTCTTGCATTTCCCTACAAGTAATTGGATCTCATATGGAGGTGTTTAGTGAACTAGAATGGAAAAAATGAGTGCAACTACACAAGAACTAGTCTGTAATGTCGTTCGGAATCAGTTTTGCACAGTGTTAACTGAAATATGGATATCTGACTCATACGGAGTCCGTTTTGGCTCCACAAGTAGTCAAAACATTTGTGACGACCAGGTGCTTCGAAGGATTCTTTCACAGGGAACTTTTGGAGAACTTTTCTAAAGGAGTTCGTTCAGAAACTTGTATAGAAACTTTCTTAATGAGCACTCTACAAACGCATTTCGAGAACATACACAAAGTCCCAGCTATGCACCTAGTGCATCCTCATAGCCGAGGTCTCTTGAATTTCCCTTCAAGTAATTGGATCTTATATGGAGATGTTTAGTGAGGTAGAATGGAAAAAATCGAGTGCAACTACACAAGAAATAGTCTGTAACTGTCGTTCGGAATCAGTTTTGCGCAGTGTTAACTGAAACATGGATATCTGCCTCATACGGAGTCCGTTTTGGCTCCACAGGTAGTCAAAACGTTTTTCACGACCAGGTGCTTCAAAGGATTCTTTCATAGGGAACTTTTGGAGAACTTTTCTTAAGGAGTTCGTTCAGAAACTTGTATAGAAACTTTCTTAATGAGCACTCGACAAACGCATTTCAAGAACATACACAAAGTCCCAGCTATGGACCTAGTGCATCATCATAACCGAGGTCTCTTAAATTTCCCTACAAGAAATTGGATCTCATATGGAGATGTTTAGTGAAGTAGAATGGAAAAAATCGAGTGCAACTACACAAGAACTAGTCTGTAACTGTCGTTCGGAATCAGTTTTGCGCAGTGTTAACTGAAACGTGGATATCTGCCTCATACGGAGTCCGTTTTGGCTCCACAAGTAGTCAAAACGTTTGTGACGACCAGATGCTTAAAATGATTCTTTCATAGGGAACTTTTGGAGAACTTTTCTTAAGGAGTTCGTTCAGAAACTTGTATAGAAACTTTCTTAATGAGCACTGGATAAACACATTTCGAGAACATACACAAAGTCCCAGCTATGGACCTAGTGCATCCTCATAACCGAGGTCTCTTGCATTACCCTAATAGTAATTGGATCTCATATGGAGATGTTTCGTGAAGTAGAATGGAAAAAATCAAGGGCAACTACACAAGAACTAGTCTGTAACTGTCGTTCGGAGTTAGTTTTGGGCAGTGTTAACTGAAACATGGATATCTAACTCATACGGAGTCAGTTTTGGCTCCACAAGTAGTCAAAACGTTTCTGACAACCAGGTGCTTCAAAGGATTCTTTCATAGGGAACTTTTGGAAAACTTGTCTTATGGAGTTCATTCAGAAACTTGTATAGAAACTTTCTTAATGAGCAATCGACAAACGCCTTTCGAGAACATACACAAAGTCCCAGCTATGGACCTAGTGCATCCTCATAACCGAGGTCTCTTGCATTTCCCTACAAGTAATTGGATCTCATATGGAGATGTTTAGTGAAGTAGAATGGAAAAAATCGAGTGCAACTACACAAGAAGTAGTCTGTAACTATCGTTCGGAATCAGTTTTGCGCAGTGTTAACTGAAACATGGATATGTGACTCATACGGAGTCCGTTTTGGCTCCAAAAGTAGTCAAAACATTTGTGACGACCAGGTGCTTCAAAGGATTCTTTCATAGGGAACTTTTGGAGAACTTTTCTTAAGGAGTTCGTTCAGAAATTTGTATAGAAACTTTCTTAATGAGCACTCAACAAACGCATTTCGAGAACGTACACAAAGTCCCAGCTATGCACCTAGTGCATCATCATAACCGAGGTCTCTTGCATTTACCTTCAAGTAATTGGATCTCATATGGAGATGTTTAGTGAAGTAGAATGGAAAAAATCGAGTGCAACTACACAAGAACTAGTCTGTAAATGTCGTTCGGAATCAGTTTTGCGCAGTGTTAACTGAAACGTGGATATCTGCCTCATACGGAGTCAAAACGTTTGTGACGACCATATGCTTCAAAGGATTCTTTCATAGGGAACTTTTGGACAACTTTTCTTAAGGAGTTCCTTCAGAAATTTGTATAGAAACTTTCTTAATGAGCACTCGACAAACCCATTTTGAGAACATACACAAAGTCCCAGCTATGGACCTAGTGCATCCTCATAACCGAGGTCTCTTGCATTTCCCTACAAGTAATTGGATCTCATATGGAGATGTTTAGTGAAGTAGAATGAAAAAAATCAAGTGCAACTACACAAGAACTAGTTTGTAACTGTCGTTCGGAATTAGTTTTGGGCAGTGTTAACTGAAACATGGATATCTGACTCATACGGAGTCAGTTTTGGCTGCACAAGTAGTCAAAAAGTTTCTGACGACCAGGTGCTTCAAAGGATTATTTCATAGGGAACTTTTGGAGAACTTTTCTTAAGGAGTTCGTTCAGAAACTTGTATAGAAACTTTCTTAATGAGCACTCGACAAACGCGTTTCGAGAACATACACAAAGTCCCAGCTATGGACCTAGTGCATCGTCATGACTGAGGTCTCTTGCATTTCCCTATAAGTAATTGGATCTCATATGGAGATGTTTAGTGAAGTAGAACGGAAAAAATCGAATGCAACTACACAAGAACTAGTCTGTAACTGTCGTTCGGAATCAGTTTTGCGCAGTGTTAACTGAAACATGGATATCTGCCTCATACGGAGTCTGTTTTGGCTCCAGAAGTAGTCAAAACGTTTCTGACGACCAGGTGCTTTGAAGGATTCTTTCATAGGGAAATTTTGGAGAAATTTTCTTAAGGAGTTCCTTCAGAAACTTGTATAGAAACTTTCTTAATGAGCACTCGACAAATGCATTTCGAGAACATACACAAAGTCCCAGCTATGGACCTAGTGCATCCTCATAACCGAGGTCTCTTGCATTTCCCTACAATTAATTGGATCACATATGGAGATGTTTAGTGAAGAAGAATGGAAAAAATCGAGTGCAACTACACAAGAACTAGTCTGTAACTGTCGTTCGGAATCAGTTTTGTGCAGTGTTAACTGAAACATGGATATCTGCCTCATAGGTAGTCCGTTTTGGCTTCACAAGTAGTCAAAACGTTTGTGACGACCAGATGCTTCAAAGGATTCTTTCATAGGGAACTTTTGGAGAACTGTTCTTAAGGAGTTCGTTCAGAAACGTGTATAGAAACTTTCTTAATGAGCACTCGACAAACGCATTTCGAGAACATACACAAAGTCCCAGCTATGCACCTAGTGCATCCTCATAACCGAGGTCTCTTGCATTTCCCTACAAGTAATTGGATCTCATATGGAGATGTTTAGTGAAGTAGAATGGAAAAAATCGAGTGCAACTACACAAGAACTAGTCTGTAACTGTCGTTCGGAATCAGTTTTGCGCAGGGTTAACTGAAACATGGATATCTGCCTCATACGGAGTCCGTGTTGGCTCCACAAGTAGACAAAACGTTTGTGATGACCAGATGCTTCAAAGGATTCTTTCATAGGGAACGTTTGGAGAACTTTTCTTAAGGAGTTCGTTCAGAAACTTGTATAGAAACTTTATTAATCAGCACTCGACAGACGCATTTCGAGAACGTACACAAAGTCCCAGCTATGGACCTAGTGCATCCTCATAGCCGAGGTCTCTTGCATTTACCTACAAGTAATTGGATCTCATATGGAGATGTTTAGTGAAGTAGAATGGAAAAAATCGAGTGCAACTACACAAGAACTGGTGTGTAACTGTCGTTCGGAATCAGTTTTCGCAGTGTTAACTGAAACATGGATATCTGACTCATACAGAGTCTGTTTTGGCTCCAAAAGTAGTTAAAACATTTGTCACGACCAGGTGCTTCAAAGGATTCTTTCATAGGGAACTTTTGGAGAACTTTTCTTAAGGAGTTCGTTCAGAAACTTGTATAGAAACTTTCTTAATGAGCACTCGACAAACGCATTTCGAGAACATACACAAAGTCCCAGCTATGGACCTAGTGCATCGTCATAACTGAGGTCTCTTGAATTTCCCTACAAGTAATTGGATCTCATATGGAGATGTTTAGTGAAGTAGAACGGAAAAAATCGAATGCAACTACACAAGAACTAGTCTGTAACTGTCGTTCGAAATCAGTTTTGTGCAGTGTTAACTGAAACATGGATATCTGCCTCATACGTAGTCCATTTTGGCTTCACAAGTAGTCAAAACGATTGTGACGACCAGATGCTTCAAAGGATTCTTTCATAGGGAACTTTTGGAGAACTTTTCTTAAGGAGTTCGTTCAGAAAGTTGTATAGAAACTTTCTTAATGAGCACTCGACAAACGCATTTCGAGAACATACACAAAGTCCCAGCTATGCACCTAGTGCATCCTCATAACCGAGGTCTCTTGCATTTCCCTACAAGTAATTGGATCTCATATGGAGATGTTTAGTGAAGTAGAATGGAAAAAATCGAGTGCAACTACACAAGAACTAGTCTGTAACTGCCGTTCGGAATAAGTTTTGCGCAGTGTTAACTGAAACATGGATATCTGACTCATACGGAGTCAGTTTTGACTCCACAAGTAGTCAAAACGTTTGTGACGACCAAGTGCTTTGAAGGATTCTTTCATAGGGAACTTTTGGTGAAATTTTCTTAAGGAGTTCCTTCAGAAACTTGTATAGAAACTTTGTTAATGAGCACTCGACAAATGCATTTCGAGAACATACACAAAGTCCCAGCTATGGACCTAGTGCATCCTCATAACCGAGGTCTCTTGCATTTCCCTACAATTAATTGGATCACATATGGAGATGTTTAGTAAAGAAGAATGGAAAAAATCGAGTGCAACTACACAAGAGCTAGTCTGTAACTGTCGTTCGGAATCAGTTTTGTGCAGTGTTAACTGAAACATGGATATCTGCCTCATAGGTAGTCCGTTTTGGCTTCACAAGTAGTCAAAACGTTTGTGACGACCAGATGCTTCAAAGGATTCTTTCATAGGGAACTTTGGGAGAACTGTTCTTAAGGAGTTCGTTCAGAAACTTGTATAGAAACTTTCTTAATGAGCACTCGACAAACGCATTTCGAGAACATACACAAAGTCCCAGCTATGCACCTAGTGCATCCTCATAACCGAGGTCTCTTGCATTTACCTACAAGTAATTGTATCTCATATGGACATGTTTAGTGAAGTAGAATGGAAAAAATCGAGTGCAACTACACAAGAACTAGTCTGTAACTGTCGTTCGGAATCAGTTTTGCGCAGTGTTAACTGAAACATGGATATCTGCCTCATACGGAGTCCGTGTTGGCTCCACAAGTAGACAAAACGTTTGTGATGACCAGATGCTTCAAAGGATTCTTTCATAGGGAACGTTTGGAGCACTTTTCTTAAGGAGTTCGTTCAGAAACTTGTATAGAAACTTTATTAATCAGCACTCGACAGACGCATTTCGAGAACATACACAAAGTCCCAGCTATGGACCTAGTGCATCCTCATAGCCGAGGTCTCTTGCATTTCCCTACAAGTAATTGGATCTCATATGGAGATGTTTAGTGAAGTAGAATGGAAAAAATCGAGTGCAACTACACAAGAACTAGTCTATAACTGTCGTTCGGAATCAGTTTTGCGCAGTGTTAACTGAAACATGGATATCTGACTCATACAGAGTCTGTTTTGGCTCCAAAAGTAGTTAAAACACTTGTCACGACCAGGTGCTTCAAAGGATTCTTTCATAGGGAACTTTTGGAGAACTTTTCTTAAGGAGTTCGTTCAGAAACTTGTATAGAAACTTTCTTAATGAGCACTCGACAAACGCATTTCGAGAACATACACAAAGTCCCAGCTATGCACCTAGTGCATCCTCATAACCGAGGTCTCTTGCATTTCCCTACAAGTAATTGGATCTCATATGGAGATTTTTAGTGAAGTAGAATGGAAAAAATCGAGTGCAACTACACAAGAACTAGTCTGTAACTGTCGTTCGGAATCAGTTTTGCGCAGTGTTAACTGAAACATGGATATCTGACTCATACGGAGTCCGTTTTGGCTCCACAAGTAGTCAAAACGTTTGTGACGACCAGGTGCTTTGAAGGATTCTTTCATAGGGAACTTTTGGAGAACTATTCTTAAGGAGTTCGTTCAGAAACTTGTATAGAAACTTTCTTAATGAGCACTCGATAAATGCATTTCGAGAACATACACAAAGTCCCAGCTATGGACCTAGTGCATCCTCATAACCGAGGTCTCTTGCATTTCCCTACAATTAATTGGATCTCATATGGAGATGTTTAGTGAAGAAGAATGCAAAAAATTGAGTGCAACTACACAAGAACTAGTCTGTAATTGTCGTTCGGAATCAGTTTTGTGCAGTGTTAACTGAAACATGGATATCTGCCTCATACGTAGTCCGTTTTGGCTTCACAAGTAGTTAAAACCTTTCTGACGACCAGATGCTTCAAAGGATTCTTTCATAGGGAACTTTTGGAGAACTTTTCTTAAGGAGTTCGTTCAGAAACTTGTATAGAAACTTTCTTAATGAGCACTCGACAAACGCATTTCGAGAACATACATAAAGTCCTAGCTATGGACCTAGTTCATCGTCATAACCGAGGTCTCTTGAATTTCCCTACAAGTAATTGGATCTCATATGGAGATGTTTAGTGAAGTAGAACGAAAAAAATCGAATGCTACTACACAAGAACTAGTGTGTAACTGTCGTTCGGAATCAGTTTTGTGCAGTGTTAACTGAAACATGGATATCTGCCTCATACGTAGTCCGTTTTGGCTTCACAAGTAGTCAAAACGATTGTGACGACCAGATGCTTCAAAGGATTCTTTCATAGGGAACTTTTGGAGAACTTATCTTAAGGAGTTCGTTCAGAAACTTGTATAGAAACTTTCTTAATGAGGACTCGACAAACGCATTTCGAGAACATACACAAAGTCCCAGCTATGCACCTAGTGCATCCTCATAACCGAGGTCTCTTGCATTTCCCTACAAGTAATTGGATCTCATATGGAGATGTTTAGTGAAGTAGAATGGAAAAAATCGAGTGTAACTACAAAAGAACTAGTCTGTAACTGTCGTTCGGAATCAGTTTTGCGCAGTGTTAACTGAAACTTGGATATCTGACTCATACGGAGTCCGTTTTGGCTCCACAAGTAGTCAAAACGTTTGTGACGACCAGGTGCTTCAAAGTATTATTTCATAGGGAACTTTTGGATAACTTTTCTTAAGGAGTTCGTTCAGAAACTTGTATAGAAACTTTCTTAATGAGCACTCGACAAACGCGTTTCGAGAACATACACAAAGTCCCAGCTATGGACCTAGTGCATCGTCATAACCGAGGTCTCTAGAATTTCCCTACAAGTAATTGGATCTCATATGGAGATGTTTAGTGAAGTAGAACGGAAAAAATCGAATACAACTACACAAGAACTAGTCTGTAACTCTCGTTCGGAATCAGTTTTGTGTAGTGTTAACTGAAACATGGATATCTGCCTCATACGTAGTCCGTTTTGGCTTCACAAGAACTAGTCAAAACGATTGTGACAACCAGATGCTTCAAAGGATTCTTTCATAGGGAACTTTTGGAGAACTTTTCTTAAGGAGTTCGTTCAGAAACTTGTATAGAAACTTTCTTAATGAGCACTCGAGAAATGCATTTCGAGAACATACACAAAGTCCCAGCTATGCACCTAGTGCATCCTCATAACCGAGGTCTCTTGCATTTCCCTACAAGTAAGTGGATCTCATATGGAGATGTTTACTGAAGTAGAATGGAAAAAATCGAGTGCAACTACACAAGAACTAGTCTGTAACTGTCGTTCGGAATCAGTTTTGCGCAGTGTTAACTGAAACATGGATATCTGACTCATAGGAGTCCGTTTTGGCTCCACAAGTAGTCAAAACATTTGTGACGACCAGGTTCTTTGAAGGATTCTTTCATAGGGAACTTTTGGAGAACTTTTCTTAAGGAGTTCGTTCAGAAACTTGTATAGAAACTTTCTTAATGAGCACTCGACAAATGCATTTCGAGAACATACACAAAGTCCTAGCTATGGACCTAGTGCATCCTCATAACCGAGGTCTCTTGCATTTCCCTACAATTAATTGGATCTCATATGGAGATGTTTAGTGAAGAAGAACGGAAAAAATCGAGTACAACTACACAAGAACTAGTCTGTAACTGTCGTTCGGAATCAGTTTTGTGCAGTGTTAACTGAAACATGGATATCTGCCTCATACGTAGTCCGTTTTGGCTTCACAAGTAGTCAAAACATTTCTGACGGCCAGATGCTTCAAAGGTTTCTTTCATAGGGAACTTTTGGAGAACTTTTCTTAAGGAGTTCGTTCAGAAACTTGTATAGAAACTTTCTTAATGAGCACTCGACAAACGCATTTCGAGAATATACACAAAGTCCCAGCTATGCACCTAGTGCATCCTCATAACCGAGGTCTCTTGCATTTCCCTACAAGTAAATGGATCTCATATGGAGATGTTTAGTGAAGTAGAATGGAAAACATCGAGTGCAACTACACAAGAACTAGTCTGTAACTGTCGTTCGGAATCAGTTTTGCGCAGTGTTAACTGAAACATGGATATCTGCCTCATACGGAGTCCGTGTTGGCTCCACAAGTAGACAAAAACGTTTGTGACGACCAGATGCTTCAAAGGATTCTTTCATAGGGAACGTTTGGAGAACTTTTCTTAAGGAGTTCGTTCAGAAACTTCTACAGAAACTTTATTAATCAGCACTCGACAGACGCATTTCGAGAACGTACACAAAGTCCCAGCTATGGACCTAGTGCATCCTCATAGCCGAGGTCTCTTGTATTTACCTACAAGTAATTGGATCTCATATGGAGATGTTTAGTGAAGTAGAATGGAAAAAATCGAGTGCAACTACACAAGAACTAGTCTGTAACTGTCGTTCGGAATCAGTTTTGCGCAGTTTTAACTGAAACATGGATATCTGACTCATACAGAGTCTGTTTTGGCTCCAAAAGTAGTTAAAACGTTTGTCACGACCAGGTGCTTCAAAGGATTCTTTCATAGGGAACTTTTGGAGAACTTTTCTTAAGGAGTTCGTTCGGAAACTTGTATAGAAACTTTCTTAATGAGCACTCGACAAACGCATTTCGAGAACATACACAAAGTCCCAGCTATGCACCTAGTGCATCCTCATAACCGAGGTCTCTTGCATTTCCCAACAAGTAATTGGATCTCATATGGAGATGTTTAGTGAAGTAGAATGGAAAAAATCGAGTGCAACTACACAAGAACTAGTCTGTAACTGTCGTTCGGAATCAGTTTTGCGCAGTGTTAACTGAAACATGGATATCTGACTCATACGGAGTCCGTTTTGGCTCCACAAGTAGTCAAAACGTTTGTGACGACCAGGTGCTTTGAAGGATTCTTTCATAGGGAACTTTTGGAGAACTTTTCTTAAGGAGTTCGTTCAGAAACTTGTATAGAAACTTTCTTACTGAGCACTCGATAAATGCATTTCGAGAACATACACAAAGTCCCAGCTATGGACCTAGTGCATCCTCATAACCGAGGTCTCTTGCATTTCCCTACAATTAATTGGATCTCATATGGAGATGTTTAGTGAAGAAGAATGGAAAAAATCGAGTGCAACTACACAAGAACTAGTCTGTAACTATCGTTCGGAATCAGTTTTGTGCAGTGTTAACTGAAACATGGATATCTGCCTCATACGTAGTCCGTTTTGGCTTCACAAGTAGTCAAAACGTTTCTGACGACCAGATGCTTCAAAGGATTCTTTCATAGGGAACTTTTGGAGAACTTTTCTTAAGGAGTTCGTTCAGAAACTTGTATAGAAACTTTCTTAATGAGCACTCGACAAACGCATTTCGAGAACATACACAAAGTCCTAGCTGTGGACCTAGTTCATCGTCATAACCGAGGTCTCTTGCATTTCCCTACAAGTAATTGGATCTCATATGGAGATGTTTAGTGAAGTAGAAAGGAAAAAATTGAGTGCACTACACAAGAAGTAGTCTGTAACTGTCGTTCGGAATCAGTTTTGTGCAGTGTTAACTGAAACATGGATATCTGCCTCATATGTAGTCCGTTTTGGCTTCACAAGTAGTCAAAACGATTGTGACGACCAGATGCTTCAACAGATCTTTTCATAGGGAACTTTTGGAGAACTTTTCTTAAGGAGTTCGTTCAGAAACTTGTATAGAAACTTTCTTAATGAGCACTCGACAAACGCATTTCGAGAACATACACAAAGTCCCAGCTATGCACCTAGTGCATCCTCATAACCGAGGTCTCTTGCATTTCCCTACAAGTAATTGGATCTCATATGGAGATGTTTAGTGAAGTAGAATGGAAAAAATCGAGTGTAACTACAAAAGAACTAGTCTGTAACTGTCGTTCGGAATCAGTTTTGCACAGTGTTAACTGAAACATGGATATCTGACTCATACGGAGTCCGTTTTGGCTCCACACGTAGTCAAAACGTTTGTGACGACCAGGTGGTTCAAAGGATTATTTCATAGGGAACTTTTGGATAACTTTTCTTAAGGAGGTCGTTCAGAAACTTGTATAGAAACTTTCTTAATGAGCACTCGACAAACGCATTTCGAGAACATACACAAAGTCCCAGCTATGGACCTAGTGCATCGTCATAACCGAGGTCTCTTGCATTTCCCTACAAGTAATTGGATCTCATATGGAGATGTTTAGTGAAGTAGAACGGAAAAAATCGAATGCAACTACACAAGAGCTAGTCTGTAACTCTCGTTCGGAATCAGTTTTGTGTAGTGTTAACTGAAACATGGATATCTGCCTCATACGTAGTCCGTTTTGGCTTCACAAGAACTAGTCAAAATGATTTTGACGACCAGATGCTTCAAAGGATTCTTTCATAGGGAACTTTTGGAGAACTTTTCTTAAGGAGTTCGTTCAGAAACTTGTATAGAAACTTTCTTAATGAGCACTCCACAAACGTATTTCGAGAACATACACAAAGTCCCAGCTATGCACCTAGTGCATCCTCATAACCGAGGTCTCTTGCATTTCCCTACAAGTAATTGGATCTCATATGGAGATGTTTACTGAAGTAGAATTGAAAAAATCGAGTGCAACTACACAAGAACTAGTCTGTAACTGTCGTTCGGAATCAGTTTTGCGCAGTGTTAACTGAAACATGGATATCTGACTCATACGGAGTCCGTTCTGGCTCCACAAGTAGTCAAAACATTTGTGACGACCAGGTGCTTTGAAGGATTCTTTCATAGGGAACTTTTGGAGAACTTTTCTTAAGGAGTTCGTTCAGAAACTTGTATAGAAACTTTCTTAATGAGCACTCGACAAATGCATTTCGAGAACATACACAAAGTCCTAGCTATGGACCTAGTGCATCCTCATAACCGAGGTCTCTTGCATTTCCCTACAATTAATTGGATCTCATACGGAGATGTTTAGTGAAGAAGAATGGGAAAAATCGAGTGCAACTACACAAGAACTAGTCTGTAACTGTCGTTCGGAATCAGTTTTGTGCAGTGTTAACTGAAACATGGATATCTGCCTCATACGTAGTCCGTTTTGGCTTCACAAGTAGTCAAAACGTTTCTGACGGCCAGATGCTTCAAAGGTTTCTTTCATAGGGAACTTTTGGAGAACTTTTCTTAAGGAGTTCGTTCAGAAACTTGTATAGAAACTTTCTTAATGAGCACTCGACAAACGCATTTCGAGAACATACACAAAGTCCCTGCTATGCACCTAGTGCATCCTCATAACCGAGGTCTCTTGAATTTCCCTACAAGTAAATTGATATCATATGGAGATGTTTAGTGAAGTAGAATGGAAAAAATCGAGTGCAACTACACAAGAACTAGTCTGTAACTCTCGTTCGGAATCAGTTTTGCGCAGTGTTAACTGAAACATGGATATCTGGCTCATACGGAGTCCGTGTCGGCTCCACAAGTAGTCAAAACGTTTATGACGACCAGATGCTTCAAAGGATTCTTTCATAGGGAACGTCTGGAGAACTTTTCTTAAGGAGTTCGTTCAGAAACTTGTAAAGAAACTTTCTTAATCAGCACTCGACAAACGCATTTCGAGAACATACACAAAGTCCCAGCTATGGACCTAGTGCATCCTCATAGCCGAGGTCTCTTGCATTTCCCTACAAGTAATTGGATCTCATATGGAGATGTTTAGTGAAGTAGAATGATAAAATCGAGTGCAACTACACAAGAACTAGTCTGTAATTGTCGTTCGGAATCAGTTTTGCGCAGTGTTAACTGAAACATGGATATCTGACTCATACAGAGTCTGTTTTGGCTCCACAAGTAGTCAAAGCGTTTGTCACGACCAGGTGCTTCAAAGGATTATTTCATAGGGAACTTTCGGATAACTTTTCTTAAGGAGTTCGTTCAGAAACTTGTATAGAAACTTTCTTAATGAGCACTCGACAAACGCATTTCGAGAACATACACAAAGTCCCAGCTATGGACCTAGTGCATCGTCCTAACCGAGGTCTCTTGCATTTCCCTACAAGTAATTGGATCTCATATGGAGATGTTTACTGAAGTAAAACGGAAAAAATCGAATGAACTACACAAGAACTAGTCTGTAACTCTCGTTCGGAATCAGTTTTGTGTAGGGTTAACTGAAACATGGATATCTACCTCATACGTAGTCCGTTTTGGCTTCACAATAACTAGTCAAAACGATTGTGACGACCAGATGCTTCAAAGGATTCTTTCATAGGGAACTTTTGGAGAACTTTTCTTAAGGAGTTCGTTCAGAAACTTGTATAGAAACTTTCTTAATGAGCACTCGACAAACGCATTTCGAGAACATACACAAAGTCCCAGCTATGCACCTAGTGCATCCTCATAACCGAGGTCTCTTGCATTTCCCTACAAGTAATTGGATCTCATATGGAGATGTTTAGTGAAGTAGAATGGAAAAAATCGAGTGCAACTACACAAGAACTAGTCTGTAACTGTCGTTCGGAATCAGTTTTGCGCAGTGTTAACTGAAACAAGGATATCTGACTCATACGGAGTCCGTTTTGGCTCCACAAGTAGTGAAAACGTTTGTGACGACCAGGTGCTTTGAAGGATTCTTTCATAGGGAACTTTTGGAGAACTTGTCTTAAGGAGTTCGTTCAGAAACTTGTATAGAAACTTTCTTAATGAGCACTCGAGAAATGCATTTCGAGAACATACACAAAGTCCCAGCTATGCACCTAGTGCATCCTCATAACCGAGGCTCTTGAATTTCCCTACAAGTAATTGGATCTCATATGGAGATGTTTACTGAAGTAGAATGGAAAAAATCGAGTGCAACTACACAAGAACTAGTCTGTAACTGTCGTTCGGAATCAGTTTTGCGCATTGTTAACTGAAACATGGATATCTGACTCATACGGAGTCCGTTTTGGCTCCACAATAGTCAAAATGTTTGTGACGACCAGGTGCTTCGAAGGATTCTTTCATAGGGAACATTTGGAGAACGTTTCTTAAGGAGTTCGTTCAGAAACTTGTATAGAAACTTTCTTAATGACCACTCGACAAACGCATTTCGAGAACATACACAAAGTCCTAGCTATGGACCTAGTTCATCGTCATAACCGAGGTCTCTTGCATTTCCCTACAAGTAATTGGATCTCATATGGAGATGTTTAGTGAAGTAGAAAGGAAAAAATTGAGTGCACTACACAAGAAGTAGTCTGTAACTGTCGTTCGGAATCAGTTTTGTGCAGTGTTAACTGAAACATGGATATCTGCCTCATATGTAGTCCGTTTTGGCTTCACAAGTAGTCAAAACGATTGTGACGACCAGATGCTTCAAAAGATTCTTTCATAGGGAACTTTTGGAGAACTTTTCTTAAGGAGTTCGTTCAGAAACTTGTATAGAAACTTTCTTAATGAGCACTCGACAAACGCATTTCGAGAACATACACAAAGTCCTAGCTATGCACCTAGTGCATTCTCATAACCGAGGTCTCTTGAATTTCCCTACAAGTACTTGGATCTCATATGGAGATGTTTAGTGAAGTAGAATGGAAAAAATCGAGTGTAACTACAAAAGAACTAGTCTGTAACTGTCGTTCGGAATCAGTTTTGCACAGTGTTAACTGAAACATGGATATCTGACTCATACGGAGTCCGTTTTGGCTCCACACGTAGTCAAAACGTTTGTGACGACCAGGTGGTTCAAAGGATTATTTCATAGGGAACTTTTGGATAACTTTTCTTAAGGAGGTCGTTCAGAAACTTGTATAGAAACTTTCTTAATGAGCACTCGACAAACGCATTTCGAGAACATACACAAAGTCCCAGCTATGGACCTAGTGCATCGTCATAACCGAGGTCTCTTGCATTTCCCTACAAGTAATTGGATCTCATATGGAGATGTTTAGTGAAGTAGAACGGAAAAAATCGAATGCAACTACACAAGAACTAGTCTGTAACTCTCGTTCGGAATCAGTTTTGTGTAGTGTTAACTGAAACATGGATATCTGCCTCATACGTAGTCCGTTTTGGCTTCACAAGAACTAGTCAAAACGATTTTGACGACCAGATGCTTCAAAGGATTCTTTCATAGGGAACTTTTGGAGAACTTTTCTTAAGGAGTTCGTTCAGAAACTTGTATAGAAACTTTCTTAATGAGCACTCCACAAACGCATTTCGAGAACATACACAAAGTCCCAGCTATGCACCTAGTGCATCCTCATAACCGAGGTCTCTTGCATTTCCCTACAAGTAATTGGATCTCATATGGAGATGTTTACTGAAGTAGAATGGAAAAAATCGAGTGCAACTACACAAGAACTAGTCTGTAACTGTCGTTCGGAATCAGTTTTGCGCAGTGTTAACTGAAACATGGATATCTGACTCATACGGAGTCCGTTCTGGCTCCACAAGTAGTCAAAACGTTTGTGACGACCAGGTGCTTTGAAGGATTCTTTCATAGGGAACTTTTGGAGAACTTTTCTTAAGGAGTTCGTTCAGAAACTTGTATAGAAACTTTCTTAATGAGCACTCGACAAATGCATTTCGAGAACATACACAAAGTCCCAGCTATGGACCTAGTGCATCCTCATAACCGAGGTCTCTTGCATTTCCCTACAATTAATTGGATCTCATACGGAGATGTTTAGTGAAGAAGAATGGAAAAAATCGAGTGCAACTACACAAGAACTAGTCTGTAACTGTCGTTCGGAATCAGTTTTGTGCAGTGTTAACTGAAACATGGATATCTGCCTCATACGTAGTCCGTTTTGGCTTCACAAGTAGTCAAAACGTTTCTGACGGCCAGATGCTTCAAAGGTTTCTTTCATAGGGAACTTTTGGAGAACTTTTCTTAAGGAGTTCGTTCAGAAACTTGTATAGAAACTTTCTTAATGAGCACTCGACAAACGCATTTCAAGAACATACACAAAGTCCCTGCTATGCACCTAGTGCATCCTCATAACCGAGGTCTCTTGCATTTCCCTACAAGTAAATTGATATCATATGGAGATGTTTAGTGAAGTAGAATGGAAAAAATCGAGTGCAACTACACAAGAACTAGTCTGTAACTGTCGTTCGGAATCAGTTTTGCGCAGTGTTAACTGAAACATGGATATCTGGCTCATACGGAGTCCGTGTTGGCTCCACAAGTAGTCAAAACGTTTGTGACGACCAGATGCTTCAAAGGATTCTTTCATAGGGAACGTTTGGAGAACTTTTCTTAAGGAGTTCGTTCAGAAACTTATAAAGAAACTTTCTTAATCAGCACTCGACAAACGCATTTCGAGAACATACACAAAGTCCCAGCTATGGACCTAGTGCATCCTCATAGCCGAGGTCTCTTGCATTTCCCTACAAGTAATTGGATCTCATATGGAGATGTTTAGTGAAGTAAAACGGAAAAAATCGAATGAACTACACAAGAACTAGTCTGTAGCTCTCGTTCGGAATCAGTTTTGTGTAGGGTTAACTGAAACATGGATATCTACCTCATACGTAGTCCGTTTTGGCTTCACAATAACTAGTCAAAACGATTGTGACGACCAGATGCTTCAAAGGATTCTTTCATAGGGAACTTTTGGAGAACTTTTCTTAAGGAGTTCGTTCAGAAACTTGTATAGAAACTTTCTTAATGAGCACTCGACAAACGCATTTCGAGAACATACACAAAGTCCCAGCTATGCACCTAGTGCATCCTCATAACCGAGGTCTCTTGCATTTCCCTACAAGTAATTGGATCTCATATGGAGATGTTTAGTGAAGTAGAATGGAAAAAATCGAGTGCAACTACACAAGAACTAGTCTGTAACTGTCGTTCGGAATCAGTTTTGCGCAGTGTTAACTGAAACATGGATATCTGACTCATACGGAGTCCGTTTTGGCTCCACAAGTAGTGAAAACGTTTGTGACGACCAGGTGCTTTGAAGGATTCTTTCATAGGGAATTTTTGGAGAACTTTTCTTAAGGAGTTCATTCAGAAACTTGTGTAGAAACTTTCTTAATGAGCACTCGAGAACTGCATTTCGAGAACAAACACAAAGTCCCAGTTATGCACCTAGTGCATCCTCATAACTGAGGTCTCTTGCATTTCCCTACAAGTAATTGGATCTCATATGGAGATGTTTACTGAAGTAGAATGGAAAAAATCGAGTGCAACTACACAAGAACTAGTCTGTAACTGTCGTTCGGAATTAGTTTTGGGCAGTGTAAACTGAAACATGGATATCTGACTCATACGGAGTCCGTTTTGGCTCCACAAGTAGTCAAAACGTTTGTGACGACTAGGTGCTTTGAAGGATTCTTTCATAGGGAACTTTTGGAGAACTTTTCTTAAGGAGTTCGTTCAGAAACTTGTATAGAAACTTTCTTAATGAGCACTCGACAAATGCATTTCGAGAACATACACAAAGTCCTAGCTATGGACCTAGGGAATCCTCATAACCGAGGTCTCTTGCATTTCCCTACAATTAATTGGATCTCATATGGAGATGTTTAGTGAAGAAGAATGGAAAAAATCGAGTGCAACTACACAAGAACTAGTCTGTAACTGTCGTTCGGAATCAGTTTTGTGCAGTGTTAACTGAAACATGGATATCTGCCTCATACGTAGTCCGTTTTGGCTTCACAAGTAGTCAAAACGTTTCTGACGGCCAGATGCTTCAAAGGTTTCTTTCATAGGGAACTTTTGGAGAACTTTTCTTAAGGAGTTCGTTCAGAAACTTGTATAGAAACTTTCTTAATGAGCACTCGACAAACGCATTTCGAGAACATACACAAAGTCCCAGCTATGCACCTAGTGCATCCTCATAACCGAGGTCTCTTGCATTTCCCTACAAGTAAATGGATCTCATATGGAGATGTTTAGTGAAGTAGAATGGAAAAAATCGAGTGCAACTACACAAGAACTAGTCTGTAACTCTCGTTCGGAATCAGTTTTGCGCAGTGTTAACTGAAACATGGATATCTGGCTCATACGGAGTGCGTGTTGGCTCCACAAGTAGTCAAAACGTTTGTGACGACCAGATGCTTCAAAGGATTCTTTCATAGGGAACGTTTGGAGAACTTTTCTTAAGGAGTTCGTTCAGAAACTTGTAAAGAAACTTTCTTAATCAGCACTCGACAAACGCATTTCGAGAACATACACAAAGTCCCAGCTATGGACCTAGTGCATCCTCATAGCCGAGGTCTCTTGCATTTCCCTACAAGTAATTGGATCTCATATGGAGATGTTTAGTGAAGTAGAATGAAAAAATCGAGTGCAACTACACAAGAACTAGTCTGTAATTGTCGTTCGGAATCAGTTTTGCGCAGTGTTAACTGAAACATGGATATCTGACTCATACAGAGTCTGTTTTGGCTCCACAAGTAGTCAAAGCGTTTGTCACGACCAGGTGCTTCAAAGGATTATTTCATAGGGAACTTTTGGATAACTTTTCTTAAGGAGTTCATTCAGAAACTTGTATAGAAACTTTCTTAATGAGCACTCGACAAACGCATTTCGAGAACATACACAAAGTCCCAGCTATGGACCTAGTGCATCGTCCTAACCGAGGTCTCTTGCATTTCCCTACAAGTAATTGGATCTCATATGGAGATGTTTAGTGAAGTAGAACGGAAAAAATCGAATGCAACTACACAAGAACTAGTCTGTAACTCTCGTTCGGAATCAGTTTTGTGTAGTGTTAACTGAAACATGGATATCTACCTAATACGTAGTCCGTTTTGGCTTCACAAGAACTAGTCAAAACGATTGTGACGACCAGATGCTTCAAAGGATTCTTTCATAGGGAACTTTTGGAGAACTTTTCTTAAGGAGTTCGTTCAGAAACTTGTATAGAAACTTTCTTAATGAGCACTCGACAAACGCATTTCGAGAACATACACAAAGTCCCAGCTATGCACCTAGTGCATCCTCATAACCGAGGTCTCTTGCATTTCCCTACAAGTAATTGGATCTCATATGGAGATGTTTAGTGAAGCAGAATGGAAAAAATCGTGTGCAACTACACAAGAACTAGTCTGTAACTGTCGTTCGGAATCAGTTTTGCGCAGTGTTAACTGAAACAAGGATATCTGACTCATACGGAGTCCGTTTTGGCTCCACAAGTAGTGAAAACGTTTGTGACGACCAGGTGCTTTGAAGGATTCTTTCATAGGGAACTTTTGGAGAACTTTTCTTAAGGAGTTCGTTCAGAAACTTGTATAGAAACTTTCTTAATGAGCACTCGAGAAATGCATTTCGAGAGCATACACAAAGTCCCAGCTATGCACCTAGTGCATCCTCATAACCGAGGTCTCTTGAATTTCCCTACAAGTAATTGGATCTCATATGGAGATGTTTACTGAAGTAGAATGGAAAAAATCGAGTGCAACTACACAAGAACTAGTCTGTAACTGTCGTTCGGAATTAGTTTTGCGCAGTGTTAACTGAAACATGGATATCTGACTCATACGGAGTCCGTTTTGGCTCCACAAGTAGTCAAAACGTTTGTGACGACCAGGTGCTTTGAAGGATTCTTTCATAAGGAACTTTTGGAGAACTTTTCTTAAGGAGTTCGTTCAGAAACTTGTATAGAAACTTTCTTAATGAGCCCTCGACAAATGCATTTCGAGAACATACACAAAGTCCTAGCTATGGACCTAGGGAATCCTCATAACCGAGGTCTCTTGCATTTCCCTACAATTAATTGGATCTCATATGGAGATGTTTAGTGAAGAAGAATGGAAAAAATCGAGTGCAACTACACAAGAACTAGTCTGTAACTGTCGTTCGAAATCAGTTTTGTGTAGTGTTAACTGAAACATGGATATCTGCCACATACGTAGTCCGTTTTGGCTTCACAAGTAGTCAAAACAGTTCTGACGGCCAGATGCTTCAAAGGTTTCTTTCATAGGGAACTTTTGGAGAACTTTTCTTAAGGAGTTCGTTCAGAAACTTGTATAGAAACTTTCTTAATGAGCACTCGACAAACGCATTTCGAGAACATACACAAAGTCCCAGCTATGCACCTAGTGCATCCTCATAACCGAGGTCTCTTGCATTTCCCTACAAGTAATTGGATCTCATATGGAGATGTTTAGTGAAGCAGAATGGAAAAAATCGAGTGCAACTACACAAGAACTAGTCTGTAACTGTCGTTCGGAATCAGTTTTGCGCAGTGTTAACTGAAACAAGGATATCTGACTCATACGGAGTCCGTTTTGGCTCCACAAGTATTGAAAACGTTTGTGACGACCAGGTGCTTTGAAGGATTCTTTCATAGGGAACTTTTGGAGAACTTTTCTTAAGGAGTTCGTTCAGAAAGTTGTATAGAAACTTTCTTAATGAGCACTCGACAAACGCATTTCGAGAACATACACAAAGTCCCAGCTATGCACCTAGTGCATCCTCATAACCGAGGTCTCCTGCATTTCCCTACATGTAATTGGATCTCATATGGAGATGTTTAGTGAAGTAGAATGGAAAAAATCGAGTGCAACTACACAAGAACTAGTCTGTAACTGTCGTTCGGAATCAGTTTTGCGCAGTGTTAACTGAAACATGGATATCTGGCTCATACGGAGTCCGTGTTGGCTCCACAAGTAGTCAAAACGTTTGTGACGACCAGATGCTTCAAAGGATTCTTTCATAGGGAACGTTTGGAGAACTTTTCTTAAGGAGTTCGTTCAGAAACTTGTAAAGAAACTTTCTTAATCAGCACTCGACAAACGCATTTCGAGAACATACACAAAGTCCCAGCTATGGACCTAGTGCATCCTCATAGCCGAGGTCTCTTGCATTTCCCTACAAGTAATTGGATCTCATATGGAGATGTTTAGTGAAGTAGAATGAAAAAATCGAGTGCAACTACACAAGAACTAGTCTGTAATTGTCGTTCGGAATCAGTTTTGCGCAGTGTTAACTGAAACATGGATATCTGACTCATACAGAGTCTGTTTTGGCTCCACAAGTAGTCAAAGCGTTTGTCACGACCAGGTGCTTCAAAGGATTATTTCATAGGGAACTTTTGGATAACTTTTCTTAAGGAGTTCATTCAGAAACTTGTATAGAAACTTTCTTAATGAGCACTAGACAAACGCATTTCGAGAACATACACAAAGTCCCAGCTATGGACCTAGTGCATCGTCCTAACCGAGGTCTCTTGCATTTCCCTACAAGTAATTGGATCTCATATGGAGATGTTTAGTGAAGTAGAACGGAAAAAATCGAATGCAACTACACAAGAACTAGTCTGTAACTCTCGTTCGGAATCAGTTTTGTGTAGTGTTAACTGAAACATGGATATCTACCTAATACGTAGTCCGTTTTGGCTTCACAAGAACTAGTCAAAACGATAGTGACGACCAAATGCTTCAAAAGATTCTTTCATAGGGAACTTTTGGAGAACTTTTCTTAAGGAGTTCGTTCAGAAACTTGTATAGAAACTTTCTTAATGAGCACTCGACAAACGCATTTCGAGAACATACACAAAGTCCCAGCTATGCACCTAGTGCATCCTCATAACCGAGGTCTCTTGCATTTCCCTACAAGTAATTGGATCTCATATGGAGATGTTTACTGAAGTAGAATGGAAAAAATCGAGTGCAACTACACAAGAACTAGTCTGTAACTGTCGTTCGGAATAAGTTTTGCGCAGTGTTAACTGAAACATGGATATCTGACTCATACGGAGTCCGTTTTGGCTCCACAAGTAGTCAAAACGTTTGTGACGACCAGGTGCTTTGAAGGATTCTTTCATAGGGAACTTTTGGAGAACTTTTCTTAAGGAGTTCGTTCAGAAACTTGTATAGAAACTTTCTTAATGAGCCCTCGACAAATGAATTTCGAGAACATACACAAAGTCCTAGCTATGGACCTAGGGAATCCTCATAACCGAGGTCTCTTGCATTTCCCTACAATTAATTGGATCTCATATGGAGATGTTTAGTGAAGAAGAATGGAAAAAATCGAGTGCAACTACACAAGAACTAGTCTGTAACTGTCGTTCGGAATCAGTTTTGTGCAGTGTTAACTGAAACATGGATATCTGCCACATACGTAGTCCGTTTTGGCTTCACAAGTAGTCAAAACAGTTCTGACGGCCAGATGCTTCAAAGGTTTCTTTCATAGGGAACTATTGGAGAACTTTTCTTAAGGAGTTCGTTCAGAAACTTGTATAGAAACTTTCTTAATGAGCACTCGACAAACGCATTTCGAGAACATACACAAAGTCCCAGCTATGCACCTAGTGCA
This sequence comes from Aegilops tauschii subsp. strangulata, assembly GCF_002575655.3. NCBI lineage: Eukaryota > Viridiplantae > Streptophyta > Magnoliopsida > Poales > Poaceae > Aegilops > Aegilops tauschii. Next base: position 116,788,274 of record NC_053040.3, read on the forward strand.
TCCTCATAACCGAGGTCTCCTGCATTTCCCTACATGTAATTGGATCTCATATGTAGATGTTTAGTGAAGTAGAATGGAAAAAATCGAGTGCAACTACACAAGAACTAGTCTGTAACTGTCGTTCGTAATCAGTTTTGCGCAGTGTTAACTGAAACATGGATATCTGGCTCATACGGAGTCCGTGTTGGCTCCACAAGTAGTCAAAACGTTTGTGACGACCAGATGCTTCAAAGGATTCTTTCATAGGGAACGTTTGGAGAACTTTTCTTAAGGAGTTCGTTCAGAAACTTGTAAAGAAACTTTCTTAATCAGCACTCGACAAACGCATTTCGAGAACATACACAAAGTCCCAGCTATGGACCTAGTGCATCCTCATAGCCGAGGTCTCTTGCATTTCCCTACAAGTAATTGGATCTCATATGGAGCTTTTTAGTGAAGTAGAATGAAAAAATCGAGTGCAACTACACAAGAACTAGTCTGTAATTGTCGTTCGGAATCAGTTTTGCGCAGTGTTAACTGAAACATGGATATCTGACTCATACAGAGTCTGTTTTGGCTCCACAAGTAGTCAAAGCGTTTGTCATGACCAGGTGCTTCAAAGGATTATTTCATAGGGAACTTTTGGATAACTTTTCTTAAGGAGTTCGTTCAGAAACTTGTATAGAAACTTTCTTAATGAGCACTCGACAAACGCATTTCGAGAACATACACAAAGTCCCAGCTATGGACCTAGTGCATCGTCCTAACCGAGGTCTCTTGCATTTCCCTACAAGTAATTGGATCTCATATGGAGATGTTTAGTGAAGTAGAACGGAAAAAATCGAATGCAACTACACAAGAACTAGTCTGTAACTCTCGTTCGGAATCAGTTTTGTGTAGTGTTAACTGAAACATGGATATCTACCTCATACGTAGTCCGTTTTGGCTTCACAAGAACTAGTCAAAACGATTGTGACGACCAGATGCTTCAAAGGATTCTTTCATAGGGAACTTTTGGAGAACTTTTCTTAAGGAGTTCGTTCAGAAACTTGTATAGAAACTTTCTTAATGAGCACTCGACAAACGCATTTCGAGAACATACACAAAGTCCCAGCTATGCACCTAGTGCATCCTCATAACCGAGGTCTCTTGCATTTCCCTACAAGTAATTGGATCTCATATGGAGATGTTTAGTGAAGTAGAATGGAAAAAATCGAGTGCAACTACACAAGAACTAGTCTGTAACTGTCGTTCGGAATCAGTTTTGCGCAGTGTTAACTGAAACAAGGATATCTGACTCATACGGAGTCCGTTTTGGCTCCACAAGTAGTGAAAACGTTTGTGACGACCAGGTGCTTTGAAGGATTCTTTCATAGGGAACTTTTGGAGAACTTTTCTTAAGGAGTTCGTTCAGAAACTTGTATAGAAACTTTCTTAATGAGCACTCGAGAAATGCATTTCGAGAACATACACAAAGTCCCAGCTATGCACCTAGTGCATCCTCATAACCGAGGTCTCTTGAATTTCCCTACAAGTAATTGGATCTCATATGGAGATGTTTACTGAAGTAGAATGGAAAAAATCGAGTGCAACTACACAAGAACTAGTCTGTAACTGTCGTTCGGAATCAGTTTTGCGCAGTGTTAACTGAAACATGGATATCTGACTCATACGGAGTCCGTTTTGGCTCCACAAGTAGTCAAAACGTTTGTGACGACCAGGTGCTTTGAAGGATTCTTTCATAGGGAACTTTTGGAGAACTTTTCTTAAGGAGTTCGTTCAGAAACTTGTATAGAAACTTTCTTAATGAGCCCTCGACAAATGCATTTCGAGAACATACACAAAGTCCTAGCTATGGACCTAGGGAATCCTCATAACCGAGGTCTCTTGCATTTCCCTACAATTAATTGGATCTCATATGGAGATGTTTAGTGAAGTAGAATGGAAAAAATCGAGTGCAACTACACAAGAACTAGTCTGTAACTGTCGTTCGGAATCAGTTTTGTGCAGTGTTAACTGAAACATGGATATCTGCCACATACGTAGTCCGTTTTGGCTTCACAAGTAGTCAAAACAGTTCTGACGGCCAGATGCTTCAAAGGTTTCTTTCATAGGGCACTTTTGGAGAACTTTTCTTAAGGAGTTCGTTCAGAAACTTGTATAGAAACTTTCTTAATGAGCACTCGACAAACGCATTTCGAGAACATACACAAAGTCCCAGCTATGCACCTAGTGCATCCTCATAACCGAGGTCTCCTGCATTTCCCTACAAGTAAATGGATCTCATATGGAGATGTTTAGTGAAGTAGAATGGAAAAAATCGAGTGCAACTACACAAGAACTAGTCTGTAACTGTCGTTCGGAATCAGTTTTGCGCAGTGTTAACTGAAACATGGATATCTGGCTCATACAGAGTCCGTGTTGGCTCCACAAGTAGTCAAAACGTTTGTGACGACCAGATGCTTCAAAGGATTCTTTCATAGGGAATGTTTGGAGAACTTTTCTTAAGGAGTTCGTTCAGAAACTTTCTTAATCAGCACTCGACAAACGCATTTCGAGAACATACACAAAGTCCCAGCTATGGACCTAGTGCATCCTCATAGCCGAGGTCTCTTGCATTTCCCTACAAGTAATTGGATCTCATATGGAGATGTTTAGTGAAGTAGAATGAAAAAATCGAGTGCAACTACACAAGAACTAGTCTGTAATTGTCGTTCGGAATCAGTTTTGCGCAGTGTTAACTGAAACATGGATATCTGACTCATACAGAGTCTGTTTTGGCTCCACAAGTAGTCAAAGCGTTTGTCACGACCAGGTGCTTCAAAGGATTATTTCATAGGGAACTTTTGGATAACTTTTCTTAAGGAGTTCGTTCAGAAACTTGTATAGAAACTTTCTTAATGAGCACTCGACAAACGCATTTCGAGAACATACACAAAGTCCCAGCTATGGACCTAGTGCATCGTCCTAACCGAGGTCTCTTGCATTTCCCGACAAGTAATTGGATCTCATATGGAGATGTTTAGTGAAGTAGAACGGAAAAAATCGAATGCAACTACACAAGAACTAGTCTGTAACTCTCGTTCGGAATCAGTTTTGTGTAGTGTTAACTGAAACATGGATATCTACCTCATACGTAGTCCGTTTTGGCTTCACAAGAACTAGTCAAAACGATTGTGACGACCAGATGCTTCAAAGGATTCTTTCATAGGGAACTTTTGGAGAACTTTTCTTAAGGAGTTCGTTCAGAAACTTGTATAGAAACTTTCTTAATGAGCACTCGACAAACGCATTTCGAGAACATACACAAAGTCCCAGCTATGCACCTAGTGCATCCTCATAACCGAGGTCTCTTGCATTTCCCTACAAGTAATTGGATTTCATATGGAGATGTTTAGTGAAGTAGAATGGAAAAAATCGAGTGCAACTACACAAGAACTAGTCTGTAACTGTCGTTCGGAATCAGTTTTGCGCAGTGTTAACTGAAACAAGGATATCTGACTCATACGGAGTCCGTTTTGGCTCCACAAGTAGTGAAAACGTTTGTGACGACCAGGTGCTTTGAAGGATTCTTTCATAGGGAACTTTTGGAGAACTTTTCTTAAGGAGTTCGTTCAGAAACTTGTATAGAAACTTTCTTAATGAGCACTCGAGAAATGCATTTTGAGAACATACACAAAGTCCCAGCTATGCACCTAGTGCATCCTCATAACCGAGGTCTCTTGAATTTCCTTACAAGTAATTGGATCTCATATGGAGATGTTTACTGAAGTAGAATGGAAAAAATCGAGTGCAACTACACAAGAACTAGTCTGTAACTGTCGTTCGGAATCAGTTTTGCGCAGTGTTAACTGAAACATGGATATCTGACTCATACGGAGTCCGTTTTGGCTCCACAAGTAGTCAAAATGTTTGTGACGACCAGGTGCTTTGAAGGATTCTTTCATAGGGAACTTTTGGAGAACTTTTCTTAAGTAGTTCGTTCAGAAACTTGTATAGAAACTTTCTTAATGAGCCCTCGACAAATGCATTTCGAGAACATACACAAAGTCCTAGCTATGGACCTAGGGAATCCTCATAACCGAGGTCTCTTGCATTTCCCTACAATTAATTGGATCTCATATGGAGATGTTTAGTGAAGAAGAATGGAAAAAATCGAGTGCAACTACACAAGAACTAGTCTGTAACTGTCGTTCGGAATCAGTTTTGTGCAGTGTTAAGTGAAACATGGATATCTGCCACATACGTAGTCCGTTTTGGCTTCACAAGTAGTCAAAACAGTTCTGACGGCTAGATGCTTCAAAGGTTTCTTTCATAGGGAACTTTTGGAGAACTTTTCTTAAGGAGTTCGTTCAGAAACTTGTATAGAAACTTTCTTAATGAGCACTCGACAAACGCATTTCGAGAACATACACAAAGTCCCAGCTATGCACCTAGTGCATCCTCATAACCGAGGTCTCTTGCATTTCCCTACAAGTAAATGGATCTCATATGGAGATGTTTAGTGAAGTAGAATGGAAAAAATCGAGTGCAACTACACAAGAACTAGTCTGTAACTCTCGTTCGGAATCAGTTTTGCGCAGTGTTAACTGAAACATGGATATCTGCCTCATATGGAGTCCGTGTTGGCTCCACAAGTAGTCAAAACGTTTGTGACGACCAGATGCTTCAAAGGATTCTTTCATAGGGAACGTTTGGAGAACTTTTCTTAAGGAGTTCGTTCAGAAACTTGTAAAGAAACTTTCTTAATCAGCACTCGACAAACGCATTTCGAGAACATACACAAAGTCCCAGCTATGGACCTAGTGCATCCTCATAGCCGAGGTCTCTTGCATTTCCCTACAAGTAATTGGACCTCATATGGAGATGTTTAGTGAAGTAGAATGAAAAAATCGAGTGCAACTACACAAGAACTAGTCTGTAATTGTCGTTCGAAATCAGTTTTGCGCAGTGTTAACTGAAACATGGATATCTGACTCATACAGAGTCTGTTTTGGCTCCACAAGTAGTCAAAACGTTTGTCACAACCAGATGCTTCAAAGGATTCTTTCATAGGGAACTTTTGGAGAACTTTTCTTAAGGAGTTCGTTCAGAAACTTGTATAGAAACTTTCTTAATGAGCACTCGACAAACGCATTTCGAGAACATACACAAAGTCCCAGCTATGGACCTGGTGCATCCTCATAACCGAGGTCTCTTGCATTTCCCTACAAGTAATTGGATCTCATATGGAGATGTTTAGTGAAGTAGAATGGAAAAAATCGAGTGCAACTACACAAGAACTAGTTTGTAACTGTCGTTCGGAATTAGTTTTGCGCAGTGTTAACTGAAACGTGGATATCTGCCTCATACGAAGTCTATTTTGGCTCCACAAGTAGTCAAAACGTTATTGACGACCAGATGCTTCAAATGATTCTTTCATAGGGAACTTTTGGAGAACTTTTCTTAAGGAGTTCGTTCAGAAACTTGTATAGAAACTTTCTTAATGAGCACTCGACAAACGCATTTCGAGAACAGACACAAAGTCCCAGCTATGGACCTAGTGCATCCTCATAACCGAGGTCTCTTGCATTTCCCTACAAGTAATTGGATCTCATATGGAGATGTTTAATGAAGTAGAATGGAAAAAATCGAGTGCAACTACACAAGAACTAGTCTGTAACTGTCGTTCGGAATCAGTTTTGCACAGTGTTAACTGAAACATGGATATCTGACTCATACGGAGTCCGTTTTGGCTCCACGATAGTCAAAACGTTTGTGAAGACCAGGTGCTTCGAAGGATTCTTTCATAGGGAACTTTTGGAGAACTATTCTTAAGGAGTTCGTTCAGAAACTTGTATAGAAACTTTCTTAATGGGCACTCGACAAACGCATTTCGAGAACATACACAAAGTCCCAGCTATGGACCTAGTGCATCCTCATAACCGAGGTCTCTTGCATTTCCCTACAACTAATTGGATCTCATATGGAGATGTTTAGTGAAGTAGAATGGAAAAAATCGAGTGCAACTACACAACAGTAGTCTGTAACTGTCGTTCGGAATCAGTTTTGCGCGGTGTTAACTAAAACATGGATATCTGCCTCATACGGACTCTGTTTTGGCTCCACAAGTAGTCAAAACGTTTGTGACGACCAGATGCTTCAAAGGATCCTTTCATAGGGAACTTTTGGAGAAATTTTCTTAAGGAGTTCGTTCAGAAACTTGTATAGAAACTTTCTTAATCAGCACTCGACAAACGCGTTTCGAGAACATAAACAAAGTCTCAGCTATGGACCTAGTGCATCCTCATAACCGAGGTCTCTTGCATTTCCCTACAAGTAATTGGATCTCATATGGAGATGTTTAGTGAAGTAGAATGGAAAAAATCAAGTGCAACTACACAAGAACTAGTCTGTAACTGTCGTTCGGAATTAGTTTTGGGCAGTGTTAGCTGAAACATGGATATCTGACTCATACGGAGTCAGTTTTGGCTCCACAAGTAGTCAAAACGTTTCTGACGACCAGGTGCTTCAAAGGATTCTTTCATAGGGAACTTTTGGAGAACTTTTCTTAAGGAGTTCGTTCAGAAACTTGTATAGAAACTTTCTTAATGAGCACTCGACAAACGCATTTCGAGAACATACACAAAGTCCCAACTATGGACCTAGTGCGTCCTCATAACCGAGGTCTCTTGCATTTCCCTACAAGTAATTGGATCTCATATGGAGATGTTTAGTGAAGTAGAATGGAAAAAATCGAGTGCAACTACACAAGAACTAGTCTGTAACTGTCGTTCGGAATCAGTTTTGCGCAGTGTTAACTGAAACATGGATATCTGACTCATACGGAGTCCGTTTTGGCTCCACGAGTAGTCAAAACGTTTGTGACGACCAGGTGCTTTGAAGGATCCTTTCATAGGGAACTTTTGGAGAACCTTTCTTATGGAGTTCGTTCAGAAACCTGTATAGAAACTTTCTTAATGAGCACTCGACAAACGAATTTCGAGAACGTACACAAAGTCCCAGCTATGGACCTAGTGCATCCTCTTAACCGAGGTCTCTTGCATTTCCATACTATTAATTGGATCTCATATGGAGATACTTAGTGAAGAAGAATGGAAAAAATCGAGTGCAACTACACAATAACTAGTCTGTAACTGTCGTTCGGAATCAGTTTTGTGCAGTGTTAACTGAAACATGGATATCTGCCTCATACGGAGTCCGTTTTGGCTTCACAAGTAGTCAAAACATTTGTGATGACCAGATGCTTCAAAGGATTCTTTCATAGGAAACTTTTGGCGAACTTTTCTTAAGGAGTTCGTTCAGAAACTTGTATAGAAACTTTCTTAATGAGCACTCGACAAACGCATTTCGAGAACATACACAAAGTCCCAGCTATGCACCTAGTGCATCCTCATAACCGAGGTCTCTTGCATTTCCCTACAAGTAATTGCATCTCATATGGAGATGTTTAGTGAAGTAGAATGGAAAAAATCGAGTGCAACTACACAAGAACTAGTCTGTAACTCTCGTTCGGAATCAGTTTTGCGCAGTGTTAACTGAAACATGGATATCTGCCTCATACGGAGTCCGTGTTGGCTCCACAAGTAGACAAAACGTTTGTGACGACCAGATGCTTCAAAGGATTCGTTCATAGGGAAATTTTGGAGAACTTTTCTTCAGGAGTTCGTTCAGAAACTTGTATAGAAACTTTCTTAATGAGCACTCGACAAACGCATTTCGAGAACATACACAAAGTCCCACCTATGGACCTAGTGCATCCTCATAACCGAGGTCTCTTCCATTTCCCTACAAGTAATTGGATCTCATATGGAGATGTTTAGTGAAGTAGAATGGAAAAAATCGAGTGCAACTACACAAGAACTAGTCTGTAACTGTCGTTCGGAATCAGTTTTGCACAGTGTTAAGTGAAACATGGATATCTGACTGATACGGAGTCCGTTTTGGCTCCACAATAGTCAAAACGTTTGTGACGAACAGGTGCTTCGAAGGATTCTTTCATAGGGAACTTTTGGAGAACTTTTCTTAAGGAGTTCGTTCAGAAACTTGTATAGAAACTTTCTTAATGAGCACTCGACAAACGCATTTCGAGAACATACACAAAGTCCCAGCTATGGACCTAGTGCATCCTCATAACCGAGGTCTCTTGCATTTCCCTAGAAGTAATTGGATCTCATATGGAGATGTTTAGTGAAGTAGAATGGAAAAAATCGAGTGCAACTACACAAGAAGTAGTCTGTAACTATCGTTCGGAATCAGTTTTGCGCAGTGTTAACTGAAACATGGATATCTGACTCATACAGAGTACGTTTTGGCTCCACAAGTAGTCAAAACGTTTGTGACGACCAGGTGCTTCAAAGAATTCTTTCATAGGGAACTTTTGGAGAACTTTTCTTAAGGAGTTCGTTCAGAAACTTGTATAGAAACTTTCTTAATGAGCACTCGACAAACGCATTTCGAGAACATACACAAAGTCCCGGCTATGGACCTAGTGCATCCTCATAACCGAGGTCTCTTGCATTTCCCTACAAGTAATTGGATCTCATATGGAGATGTTTAGTGATGTAGAATGGAAAAAATCGAGTGCAACTACACAAGAAGTAGTCTGTAACTTTCGTTCGGAATAAGTTTTGCGCAGTGTTAACTGAAACATGGATATGTGACTCATACGGAGTTCGTTTTGGCTCCACCAGTAGTCAAAACGTTTGTGACGACCAGGTGCTTCAAAGGATTCTTTCATAGGGAACTTTTGGAGAACTTTTCTTAAGGAGTTCGTTCAGAAACTTGTATAGAAACTTTCTTAATGAGCACTCGACAAACGCATTTCGAGAACATACACAAAGTCCCAGCTATGCACCTAGTGGATCATCATAACCGAGGTCTCTTGCATTTCCCTTCAAGTAATTGGATCTCATATGGAGATGTTTAGTGAAGTACATTGAAAAAATCGAGAGCAACTACACAAGAACTAGTCTGTAACTGTCCTTCGGAATCAGTTTTGCGCAGTGTTAACTGAAACGTGGATATCTGCCTCATACGGACTCCGTTTTGGCTCCACAAGTAGTCAAAACGTTTGTGACGACCAGATGCTTCATAGGATTCTTTCATAGGGAACTTTTGGAGAAATGTTCTTAAGGAGTTCGTTCAGAAACTTGTATAGAAACTTTCTTAATGAGCACTCGACAAACGCATTCCGAGAACATACACAAAGTCCCAGCTATGGACCTAGTGCATCCTCATAACCGAGGTCTCTTGAATTTCCCTACAATTAATTGTATCTCATATGGAGATGTTTAGTGAAGTAGAATGGAAAAAATCAAGTGCAACTACACAAGAACTAGTCTGTAACTCTCGTTCGGAATCAGTTTTGCGCAGTGTTAACTGAAACATGGATATCTGCCTCATACGGAGTCCGTGTTGGCTCCACAAGTAGACAAAACGTTTGTGACGACCAGATGCTTCAAAGGATTCTTTTATAGGGAACGTTTGGAGAACTTTTGTTAAGGAGTTTGTTCAGAAACTTGTATAGAAACTTTCTTAATGAGCACTCGACAAACACATTTCGAGAACATACACAAAGTCCCAGCTATGGACCTAGTGCATCCTCATAACCGAGGTCTCTTGCATTTCCCTACAATTAATTGGATCTCATATGGAGATGTTTAGTGAAGTAGAATGGAAAAAATCGTGTGCAACTACACAAGAACTAGTTTGTAACTGTCGTTCGGAATTAGTTTTGCGCAGTGTTAACTGAAACATGGATATCTGACTCATACGAAGTCCGTTTTGGCTCCACAAGTAGTCAAAATATTTGTGATGACCAGGTGCTTCAAAGGATTCTTTCATAGGGAACTTTTGGAGAACTTTTCTTAAGGAGTTCGTTCAGAAACTTGTATAGAAACTTTCTTAATGAGCACTCGACAAACGCATTTCGAGAACATACACAAAGTCCCAGCTATGGACCTAGTGCATCCTCATAACCGAGGTCTCTTGCATTTCCCTACAAGTAATTGGATCTCATATGGAGATGTTTAGTGAAGTAGAATGGAAAAAATCGAGTGCAACTACACAAGAACTAGTCTGTAACTGTCGTTCGGAATCAGTTTTGCGCAGTGTTAACTGAAACGTGGATATCTGCCTCATACGGACTCCGTTTTGGCTCCACAAGTAGTCAAAACGTTTGTGACGACCAGATGCTTCAAAGGATCCTTTCATAGGGAACTTTTGGAGAAATTTTCTTAACGAGTTCGTTCAGAAACTTGTATAGAAACTTTCTTAATGAGCACTCGACAAACGCATTTCGAGAACATACACAAAGTCCCAGCTATGGACCTAGTGCATCCTCATAACCGAGGTCTCTTGCATTTCCCTAAGTAATTGGATCTCATATGGAGATGTTTAGTGAGGTAGAATGGAAAAAATCGAGTGCAACTACACAAGAACTAGTCTGTAACTGTCGTTCGGAATCAGTTTTGTACAGTGTTAACTGAAACATGGATATCTGACTCATACGGAGTCCGTTTTGGCTCCACAATAGTCAAAACATTTGTGACGACCAGGTGGTTCGAAGGATTCTTTCATATGGAACTTTTGGAGAACTTTTCTTAAGGAGTTCGTTCAGAAACTTGTATAGAAACTTTCTTAATCAGCACTCGACAAACGCGTTTCGAGAACATAAACAAAGTCTCAGCTATGGACCTAGTGCATCCTCATAACCGAGGTCTCTTGCATTTCCCTACAAGTAATTGGATCTCATATGGAGATGTTTAGTGAAGTAGAATGGAAAAAATCAAGTGCAACTACACAAGAACTAGTCTGTAACTGTCGTTCGGAATTAGTTTTGGGCAGTGTTAGCTGAAACATGGATATCTGACTCATACGGAGTCAGTTTTGGCTCCACAAGTAGTCAAAACGTTTCTGACGACCAGGTGCTTCAAAGGATTCTTTCATAGGGAACTTTTGGAGAACTTTTCTTAAGGAGTTCGTTCAGAAACTTGTATAGAAACTTTCTTAATGAGCACTCGACAAACGCATTTCGAGAACATACACAAAGTCCCAACTATGGACCTAGTGCGTCCTCATAACCGAGGTCTCTTGCATTTCCCTACAAGTAATTGGATCTCATATGGAGATGTTTAGTGAAGTAGAATGGAAAAAATCGAGTGCAACTACACAAGAACTAGTCTGTAACTGTCGTTCGGAATCAGTTTTGCGCAGTGTTAACTGAAACATGGATATCTGACTCATACGGAGTCCGTTTTGGCTCCACGAGTAGTCAAAACGTTTGTGACGACCAGGTGCTTTGAAGGATCCTTTCATAGGGAACTTTTGGAGAACCTTTCTTATGGAGTTCGTTCAGAAACCTGTATAGAAACTTTCTTAATGAGCACTCGACAAACGAATTTCGAGAACGTACACAAAGTCCCAGCTATGGACCTAGTGCATCCTCTTAACCGAGGTCTCTTGCATTTCCATACTATTAATTGGATCTCATATGGAGATACTTAGTGAAGAAGAATGGAAAAAATCGAGTGCAACTACACAATAACTAGTCTGTAACAGTCGTTCGGAATCAGTTTTGTGCAGTGTTAACTGAAACATGGATATCTGCCTCATACGGAGTCCGTTTTGGCTTCACAAGTAGTCAAAACATTTGTGATGACCAGATGCTTCAAAGGATTCTTTCATAGGAAACTTTTGGCGAACTTTTCTTAAGGAGTTCGTTCAGAAACTTGTATAGAAACTTTCTTAATGAGCACTCGACAAACGCATTTCGAGAACATACACAAAGTCCCAGCTATGCACCTAGTGCATCCTCATAACCGAGGTCTCTTGCATTTCCCTACAAGTAATTGCATCTCATATGGAGATGTTTAGTGAAGTAGAATGGAAAAAATCGAGTGCAACTACACAAGAACTAGTCTGTAACTCTCGTTCGGAATCAGTTTTGCGCAGTGTTAACTGAAACATGGATATCTGCCTCATACGGAGTCCGTGTTGGCTCCACAAGTAGACAAAACGTTTGTGACGACCAGATGCTTCAAAGGATTCGTTCATAGGGAAATTTTGGAGAACTTTTCTTCAGGAGTTCGTTCAGAAACTTGTATAGAAACTTTCTTAATGAGCACTCGACAAACGCATTTCGAGAACATACACAAAGTCCCACCTATGGACCTAGTGCATCCTCATAACCGAGGTCTCTTCCATTTCCCTACAAGTAATTGGATCTCATATGGAGATGTTTAGTGAAGTAGAATGGAAAAATCGAGTGCAACTACACAAGAACTAGTCTGTAACTGTCGTTCGGAATCAGTTTTGCACAGTGTTAAGTGAAACATGGATATCTGACTGATACGGAGTCCGTTTTGGCTCCACAATAGTCAAAACGTTTGTGACGAACAGGTGCTTCGAAGGATTCTTTCATAGGGAACTTTTGGAGAACTTTTCTTAAGGAGTTCGTTCAGAAACTTGTATAGAAACTTTCTTAATGAGCACTCGACAAACGCATTTCGAGAACATACACAAAGTCCCAGCTATGGACCTAGTGCATCCTCATAACCGAGGTCTCTTGCATTTCCCTAGAAGTAATTGGATCTCATATGGAGATGTTTAGTGAAGTAGAATGGAAAAAATCGAGTGCAACTACACAAGAAGTAGTCTGTAACTATCGTTCGGAATCAGTTTTGCGCAGTGTTAACTGAAACATGGATATCTGACTCATACAGAGTACGTTTTGGCTCCACAAGTAGTCAAAACGTTTGTGACGACCAGGTGCTTCAAAGAATTCTTTCATAGGGAACTTTTGGAGAACTTTTCTTAAGGAGTTCGTTCAGAAACTTGTATAGAAACTTTCTTAATGAGCACTCGACAAACGCATTTCGAGAACATACACAAAGTCCCGGCTATGGACCTAGTGCATCCTCATAACCGAGGTCTCTTGCATTTCCCTACAAGTAATTGGATCTCATATGGAGATGTTTAGTGATGTAGAATGGAAAAAATCGAGTGCAACTACACAAGAAGTAGTCTGTAACTTTCGTTCGGAATAAGTTTTGCGCAGTGTTAACTGAAACATGGATATGTGACTCATACGGAGTTCGTTTTGGCTCCACCAGTAGTCAAAACGTTTGTGACGACCAGGTGCTTCAAAGGATTCTTTCATAGGGAACTTTTGGAGAACTTTTCTTAAGGAGTTCGTTCAGAAACTTGTATAGAAACTTTCTTAATGAGCACTCGACAAACGCATTTCGAGAACATACACAAAGTCCCAGCTATGCACCTAGTGGATCATCATAACCGAGGTCTCTTGCATTTCCCTTCAAGTAATTGGATCTCATATGGAGATGTTTAGTGAAGTACATTGAAAAAATCGAGAGCAACTACACAAGAACTAGTCTGTAACTGTCCTTCGGAATCAGTTTTGCGCAGTGTTAACTGAAACGTGGATATCTGCCTCATACGGACTCCGTTTTGGCTCCACAAGTAGTCAAAACGTTTGTGACGACCAGATGCTTCATAGGATTCTTTCATAGGGAACTTTTGGAGAAATGTTCTTAAGGAGTTCGTTCAGAAACTTGTATAGAAACTTTCTTAATGAGCACTCGACAAACGCATTCCGAGAACATACACAAAGTCCCAGCTATGGACCTAGTGCATCCTCATAACCGAGGTCTCTTGAATTTCCCTACAATTAATTGTATCTCATATGGAGATGTTTAGTGAAGTAGAATGGAAAAAATCAAGTGCAACTACACAAGAACTAGTCTGTAACTCTCGTTCGGAATCAGTTTTGCGCAGTGTTAACTGAAACATGGATATCTGCCTCATACGGAGTCCGTGTTGGCTCCACAAGTAGACAAAACGTTTGTGACGACCAGATGCTTCAAAGGATTCTTTTATAGGGAACGTTTGGAGAACTTTTGTTAAGGAGTTTGTTCAGAAACTTGTATAGAAACTTTCTTAATGAGCACTCGACAAACACATTTCGAGAACATACACAAAGTCCCAGCTATGGACCTAGTGCATCCTCATAACCGAGGTCTCTTGCATTTCCCTACAATTAATTGGATCTCATATGGAGATGTTTAGTGAAGTAGAATGGAAAAAATCGTGTGCAACTACACAAGAACTAGTTTGTAACTGTCGTTCGGAATTAGTTTTGCGCAGTGTTAACTGAAACATGGATATCTGACTCATACGAAGTCCGTTTTGGCTCCACAAGTAGTCAAAATATTTGTGATGACCAGGTGCTTCAAAGGATTCTTTCATAGGGAACTTTTGGAGAACTTTTCTTAAGGAGTTCGTTCAGAAACTTGTATAGAAACTTTCTTAATGAGCACTCGACAAACGCATTTCGAGAACATACACAAAGTCCCAGCTATGGACCTAGTGCATCCTCATAACCGAGGTCTCTTGCATTTCCCTACAAGTAATTGGATCTCATATGGAGATGTTTAGTGAAGTAGAATGGAAAAAATCGAGTGCAACTACACAAGAACTAGTCTGTAACTGTCGTTCGGAATCAGTTTTGCGCAGTGTTAACTGAAACGTGGATATCTGCCTCATACGGACTCCGTTTTGGCTCCACAAGTAGTCAAAACGTTTGTGACGACCAGATGCTTCAAAGGATCCTTTCATAGGGAACTTTTGGAGAAATTTTCTTAACGAGTTCGTTCAGAAACTTGTATAGAAACTTTCTTAATGAGCACTCGACAAACGCATTTCGAGAACATACACAAAGTCCCAGCTATGGACCTAGTGCATCCTCATAACCGAGGTCTCTTGCATTTCCCTAAGTAATTGGATCTCATATGGAGATGTTTAGTGAGGTAGAATGGAAAAAATCGAGTGCAACTACACAAGAACTAGTCTGTAACTGTCGTTCGGAATCAGTTTTGTACAGTGTTAACTGAAACATGGATATCTGACTCATACGGAGTCCGTTTTGGCTCCACAATAGTCAAAACATTTGTGACGACCAGGTGGTTCGAAGGATTCTTTCATAGGGAACTTTTGGAGAACTTTTCTTAAGGAGTTCGTTCAGAAACTTGTATAGAAACTTTCTTAATGAGCACTCGACAAACGCATTTCGAGAACATACACAAAGTCCCAGTTATGGACCTAGTGCATCCTCATAACCGAGGTCTCTTGCATTTCCCTACAAGTAATTGGATCTCATATGGAGATGTTTAGTAAAGGAGAATGGAAAAAATCGAGTGCAACTACACAAGAAGTAGTCTGTAACTGTCGTTCGGAATAAGTTTTGCGCAGTGTTAACTGAAACATGGATATGTGACTCATACGGAGTCCGTTTTGGCTCCACCAGTAGTCAAAACGTTTGTGACGACCAGCAGCTTCAAAGGATTCTTTCATAGGGAACTTTTGGAGAACTTTTCTTAAGGAGTTCGTTCAGGAACTTGTATAGAAACTTTCCTAATGAGCACTCGACAAACGCATTTCGAGAACATACACAAATTCCCAGCTATGCACCTAGTGCATCATCATAACCGAGGACTCTTGCATTTCCCTTCAAGTAACTGGATCTCATATGGAGATATTTATTGAAGTAGAATGGAAAAAATCGAGTGCAACTACACAAGACCTAGTCTGTAACTGTCGTTCGGAATCAGTTTTGCGCAGTGTTAACTAAAACATGGATATCTGCCTCATACGGACTCTGTTTTGGCTCCACAAGTAGTAAAAACATTTGTGACGACCAGATGCTTCAAAGGATCCTTTCATAGGGAACTTTTGGAGAAATTTTCTTAAGGAGTTCGTTCAGAAACTTGTATAGAAACTTTCTTAATCAGCACTCGACAAACGCATTTCGAGAACATAAACAAAGTCCCAGCTATGGACCTAGTGCATCCTCATAACCGAGGTCTCTTGCATTTCCCTACAAGTAATTGGATCTCATATGGAGATGTTTAGTGAAGTAGAATGGAAAAAATCAAGTGCAACTACACAAGAACTAGTCTGTAACTGTCGTTCGGAATTAGTTTTGCGCAGTGTTAACTGAAACATGGATATCTGACTCATACAGAGTCTGTTTTGGCTCCACAAGTAGTCAACACGTTTCTGACGACCAGGTGCTTCAAAGGATTCTTTCATAGGGAACTTTTGGAGAACTTTTCTTAAGGAGTTCGTTCAGAAACTTGTATAGAAACTTTCTTAATCAGCACTCGACAAACGCATTTCGAGAACATACACAAAGTCCCAGCTATGGACCTAGTGCGTCCTCATAACCGAGGTCTCTTGCATTTCCCTACAAGTAATTGGATCTCATATGGAGATGTTTAGTGAAGTAGAATGGAAAAAATCGAGTGCAACTACACAAGAACTAGTCTGTAACTGTCGTTCGGAATCAGTTTTGCGCAGTGTTAACTGAAACATGGATATCTGACTCATACGGAGTCCGTTTTGGCTCCACGAGTAGTCAAAATGTTTGTGACGACCAGGTTCTTTGAAGGATCCTTTCATAGGGAACTTTTGGAGAACCTTTCTTAAGGAGTTCGTTCAGAAACTTGTATAGAAACTTTCTTAATGAGCACTCGACAAACGCATTTCGAGAACATACACAAAGTCCCAGCTATGGACCTAGTGAATCCTCTTAACCGAGGTCTCTTGCATTTCCCTACAATTAATTGGATCTCATATGGAGATATTTAGTGAAGAAGAATGGAAAAAATCGAGTGCAACTACACAATAACTAGTCTGTAACAGTCGTTCGGAATCAGTTTTGTGCAGTGTTAACTGAAACTGGATATCTGCCTCATACGGAGTCCGTTTTGGCTTCACAAGTAGTCAAAACGTTTGTGATGACCAGATGCTTCAAAGGATTCTTTCATAGGAAACTTTTGGCGAACTTTTCTTAAGGAGTTCGTTCAGAAACTTGTATAGAAACTTTCTTAATGAGCACTCGACAAACGCATTTCGAGAACATACACAAAGTCCCAGCTATGCACCTAGTGCATCCTCATAACCGAGGTATCTTGCATTTCCCTACAAGTAATTGCATCTCATATGGAGATGTTTAGTGAAGTAGAATGGAAAAAATCGAGTGCAACTACACAAGAACTTGTCTGTAACTCTCGTTCGGAATCAGTTTTGTGCAGTGTTAACTGAAACATGGATATCTGCCTCATACGGAGTCCGTGTTGGCTCCACAAGTAGACAAAACGTTTGTGACGACCAGATGCTTCAAAGGATTCTTTCATAGGGAACGTTTGGACAACTTTTCTTAAGGAGTTCGTTCAGAAACTTGTATAGAAACTTTCTTAATGAGCACTCGACAAACGCATTTCGAGAACATACACAAAGTCTCAGCTATGCACCTAGTGCATCGTCATAACCAAGGTCTCTTGCATTTCCCTTCAAGTAATTGGATCTCATATGGAGATGTTTAGTGAAGTAGAATGAAAAAATCGAGAGCAACTACACAAGATCTAGTCTGTAACTGTCCTTCGAAATCAGTTTTGCGCAGTGTTAACTGAAACGTGGATATCTGCCTCATACGGACTCCGTTTTGGCTCCACAAGTAGTCAAAACGTTTGTGACGACCAGATGCTTCAAAGGATCCTTTCATAGGGAACTTTTGGAGAAATTTTCTTAAGGAGTTCGTTCAGAAACTTGTATAGAAACTTTCTTAATGAGCACTCGACAAACGCATTCCGAGAACATACACAAAGTCCCAGCTATGGACCTAGTGCATCCTCATAACCGAGGTCTCTTGCATTTCCCTACAAGTAATTGGATCTCATGTGGAGATGTTTAGTGAAGTAGAATGGAAAAAATCAAGTGCAACTACACAAGAACTAGTCTGTAACTCTCGTTCGGAATCAGTTTTGCGCAGTGTTAACTGAAACATGGATATCCGCCTCATACGGAGGTCCGTGTTGGCTCCACAAGTAGACAAAACGTTTGTGACGACCAGATGCTTCAAAGGATTCTTTTATAGGGAACGTTTGGAGAACTTTTCTTAAGGAGTTTGTTCAGAAACTTGTATAGAAACTTTCTTAATCAGCACTCGACAAACGCATTTCGAGAACATACACAAAGTCCCAGCTATGGACCTAGTGCATCCTCATAACCGAGGTCTCTTGCATTTCCCTACAATTAATTGGATCTCATATGGAGATGTTTAGTGAAGTAGAATGGAAAAAATCGAGTGCAACTACACAAGAACTAGTCTGTAACTGTCGTTCGGAATTAGTTTTGCGCAGTGTTAACTGAAACATGGATATCTGACTCATACGAAGTCCGTTTTGGCTCCACAAGTAGTCAAAACATTTGTGACGACCAGGTGCTTCAAAGGATTCTTTCATAGGGAACTTTTGGAGAACTTTTCTTAAGGAGTTCGTTCAGAAACTTGTATAGAAACTTTCTTAATGAGCACTCGACAAACGCATTTCGAGAACATACACAAAGTCCCAGCTATGGACCTAGTGCATCCTCATAACCGAGGTCTCTTGCATTTCCCTACAAGTAATTGGATCTCATATGGAGATGTTTAGTGAAGTAGAATGGAAAAAATCGAGTGCAACTACACAAGAACTAGTCTGTAACTGTCGTTCGGAATCAGTTTTGCGTGGTGTTAACTGAAACGTGGATATCTGCCTCATACGGACTCCGTTTTGGCTCCACAAGTAGTCAAAACGTTTGTGACGACCAGATGCTTCAAAGGATCCTTTCATAGGGAACTTTTGGAGAAATTTTCTTAAGGAGTTCGTTCAGAAACTTGTATAGAAACTTTCTTAATGAGCACTCGACAAACGCATTTCGAGAACATACACAAAGTCCCAGCTATGGACCTAGTGCATCCTCATAACCGAGTTCTCTTGCATTTCCCTACAAGTAATTGGATCTCATATGGAGATGTTTAGTGAAGTAGAATGGAAAAAATCGAGTGCAACTACACAAGAACTAGTCTGTAACTGTAGTTCGGAATCAGTTTTGCACAGTGTTAACTGAAACATGGATATCTGACTCATACGGAGTCCGTTTTGGCTCCACAATTGTCAAAACGTTTGTGACGACCAGGTGCTTCGAAGCATTCTTTCATAGGGAACTTTTGGAGAACTTTTCTTAAGGAGTTCATTCAGAAACTTGTATAGAAACTTTCTTAATGAGCACTCGACAAACGCATTTCGAGAACATACACAAAGTCCCAGTTATGGACCTAGTGCATCCTCATAACCGAGGTCTCTTGCATTTCCCTACAAGTAATTGGGTCTCATATGGAGATGTTTAGTGAAGGAGAATGGAAAAAATCGAGTGCAACTACACAAGAAGTAGTCTGTAACTGTCGTTCGGAATAAGTTTTGCGCAGTGTTAACTGAAACATGGATATGTGACTCATACGGAGTCCGTTTTGGCTCCACCAGTAGTCAAAACGTTTGTGACGACCAGGAGCTTCAAAGGATTCTTTCATAGGGAACTTTTGGAGAACTTTTCTTAAGGAGTTCGTTCAGAAACTTGTATAGAAACTTTCCTAATGAGCACTCGACAAACGCATTTCGAGAACATACACAAATTCCCAGCTATGCACCTAGTGCATCATCATAACCGAGGTCTCTTGCATTTCCCTTCAAGTAATTGGATCTCATATGGAGATATTTATTGAAGTAGAATGGAAAAAATTGAGTGCAACTACACAAGACCTAGTCTGTAACTGTCGTTCGGAATCAGTTTTGCGCAGTGTTAACTAAAACATGGATATCTGCCTCATACGGACTCTGTTTTGGCTCCACAAGTAGTCAAAACGTTTGTGACGACCAGATGCTTCAAAGGATCCTTTCATAGGGAACTTTTGGAGAAATTTTCTTCAGGAGTTCGTTCAGAAACTTGTATAGAAACTTTCTTAATCAGCACTCGACAAACGCATTTCGAGAACATAAACAAAGTCCCAGCTATGGACCTAGTGCATCCTCATAACCGAGGTCTCTTGCATTTCCCTACAAGTAATTTGATCTCATATGGAGATGTTTAGTGAAGTAGAATGGAAAAAATCAAGTGCAACTACACAAGAACTAGTCTGTAACTGTCGTTCGGAATTAGTTTTGGGCAGTGTTAACTGAAACATGGATATCTGACTCATACGGAGTCAGTTTTGGCTCCACAAGTAGTCAAAACGTTTCTGACGACCAAGTGCTTCAAAGGATTCTTTCATAGGGAACTTTTGGAGAACTTTTCTTAAGGAGTTCGTTCAGAAACTTGTATAGAAACTTTCTTAATGAGCACTCGACAAACGCATTTCAAGAACATACACAAAGTCCCAGCTATGGACCTAGTGCGTCCTCATAACCGAGGTCTCTTGAATTTCCCTACAAGTAATTGGATCTCATATGGAGATGTTTAGTGAAGTAGAATGGAAAAAATCGAGTGCAACTACACAAGAACTAGTCTGTAACTGTCGTTCGTAATCAGTTTTGCGCAGTGTTAACTGAAACATGGATATCTGACTCATACGGAGTCCGTTTTGGCTCCACGAGTAGTCAAAACGTTTATGACGACCAGGTGCTTTGAAGGATCCTTTCATAGGGAACTTTTGGAGAACCTTTCTTAAGGAGTTCGTTCAGAAACTTGTATAGAAACTTTCTTAATGAGCACTCGACAAACGCATTTCGAGAACATACACAAAGTCCCAGCTATGGACCTAGTGCATCCTCATAACCGAGGTCTCTTGCATTTCCCTACAATTAATTGGATCTCATATGGAGATGTTTAGTGAAGTAGAATGGAAAAAATCGAGTGCAACTACACAAGAACTAGTCTGTAACTGTCGTTCGGAATTAGTTTTGCGCAGTGTTAACTGAAACATGGATATCTGACTCATACGAAGTCCGTTTTGGCTCCACAAGTAGTCAAAACATTTGTGACGACCAGGTGCTTCAAAGGATTCTTTCATAGGGAACTTTTGGAGAACTTTTCTTAAGGAGTTCGTTCAGAAAGTTGTATAGAAACTTTCTTAATGAGCACTCGACAAACGCATTTCGAGAACATACACAAAGTCCCAGCTATGGACCTAGTGCATCCTCCTAACCGAGGTCTCTTGCATTTCCCTACAAGTAATTGGATCTCATATGGAGATGTTTAGTGAAGTAGAATGGAAAAAATCGAGTGCAACTACACAAGAACTAGTCTGTAACTGTCGTTCGAAATCAGTTTTGCGTAGATTTAACTGAAACGTGGATATCTGCCTCATACGGACTCCGTTTTGGCTCCACAAGTAGATAAAACGTTTGTGATGACTAGATGCTTCAAAGGATTCTTTCATAGGGAACGTTTGGACAATTTTTCTTAAGGAGTTCGTTAAGAAACTTGTATAGAAACTTTCTTAATGAGCACTCGACAAACGCATTTCGAGAACATACACAAAGTCCCAGCTATGCACCTAGTGCATCCTCATAACCGAGGTCTCTTGCATTTCCCTACAAGTAATTGCATCTCATATGGAGATGTTTAGTGAAGTAGAATGGAAAAAATCGAGTGCAACTACACAAGAACTAGTGTGTAACTCTCGTTCGGAATCAGTTTTGCGCAGTGTTAACTGAAACATGGATATCTGCCTCATACGTAGTCCGTGTTGGCTCCACAAATAGACAAAACGTTTGTGACGACCAGATGCTTCAAAGGATTCTTTCATAGGGAACGTTTGGACAACTTTTCTTAAGGAGTTCGTTCAGAAACTTGTATAGAAACTTTCTTAATGAGCACTCGACAAACGCATTTCGAGAACATACACAAAGTCCCAGCTATGGACCTAGTGCATCCTCATAGCCGAGGTCTCTTGCATTTCCCTACAAGTAATTGGATCTCATATGGAGATGTCTAGTGAAGTAGAATGGAAAAATCCAGTGCAACTACACAAGAAGTAGTCTGTAACTATCGTTTGGAATCAGTTTTGCGCAGTGTTAACTGAAACATGGATATCTGACTCATACGGAGTACGTTTTGGCTCCACAAGTAGTCAAAACGTTTGTGACGACCAGGTGCTTCAACTGATTCTTTCATAGGGAACTTTTGGAGAAATTTTCTTAAGGAGCTCGTTCAGAAACTTGTATAGAAACTTTCTTAATGAGCACTCGACAAACGCATTTCGAGAACATACACAAAGTCCCAGCTATGCACCTAGTGCATCATCATAACCGAGGTCTCTTGCATTAGCCTACATGTAATTGGATCTCATATGGAGATGTTTAGTGAAGTAGAATGGAAAAAATCGAGTGCAACTACACAAGAACTAGTCTGTAACTGTCGTTTGGAATCAGTTTTGCGCAGTGTTAACTGAAACGTGGATATCTGCCTCATACGGAGTCCGTTTTGGCTCCACAAGTAGTCAAAACGTTTGTGACGACCAGATGCTTCAAATGATTCTTTCATAGGGAACTTTTGGAGAACTTTTCTTAAGGAGTTCATTCAGAAACTTGTATAGAAATTTTCTTAATGAGCACTCGACAAACGCATTTCGAGAACATACAGAAAGTCCCAGCTATGGACCTAGTGCATCCTCATAACCGAGGTCTCTTGCATTTCCCTAAGAGTAATTGGATCTCATATGGAGATGTTTAGTGAAGTAGAATGGAAAAAATCGAGTGCAACCACACAAGAACTAGTCTGTAACTGTCGTTCGCAATCAGTTTTGCGCATTGTTAACTGAAACATGGATATCTGACTCATACGGAGTCCGTTTTGGCTCCACAAGTAGTCAAAATGTTTGTGACGACCAGGTGCTTTGAACGATTCTCTCATAGGGAACTTTTGGAGAACTTTTCTTAAGGAGTTCGTTCAGAAACTTGTATAGAAACTTTCTTAATCAGCACTCGACAAACACATTTCGAGAACATACACAAAATCCCAGCTATGGACCTAGTGCATCCTCATAACCGAGGTCTCTTGCATTTCCCTACAAGAGACTGGATCTCATATGGAGATGTTTAGTGAAGTAGAATGGAAAAAATCGAGTGCAACTACACAAGACCTAGTCTGTAACTGTCGTTCGGAATTAGTTTTGCACAGTGTTAAGTGAAACATGGATATCTGACTCATACGGAGTCCGTTTTGGCTCCACAATAGTCAAAACGTTTGTGACGACCAGGTGCGTCGAAGGATTCTTTCATAGGTCACTTTTGGAGAACTTTTCTTAAGGAGTTCGTTCAGAAACTTGTATAGAAACTTTCTTAATGAGCACTCGACAAACGCATTTCGAGAACATACACAAAGTCCCAGCTATGGACCTAGTGCATCCTCATAACCGAGGTCTCTTGCATTTCCCTACAAGTAATTGGATCTCATATGGAGATGTTTAGTGAAGTAGAATGGAAACAATCGAGTGCAACTACACAAGAAGTAGTCTGTAACTATCGTTCGGAATCAGTTTTGCGTAGTGTTAACTAAAACATGGATATCTGACTCATACGGAGTACGTTTTGGCTCCACAAGTAGTCAAAATGTTTGTGACGACCAGGTGCTTCAAAGGATTCTTTCATAGGGAACTTTTGGAGAACTTTTCTTAAGGAGTTCGTTCAGAAACTTGTATAGAAACTTTCTTAATGAGCACTCGACAAACGCATTTCGAGAACATACACAAAGTCCCAGCTATGCACCTAGTGCATCATCATAACCGAGGTCTCTTGCATTTCCCTACATGTAATTGGATCTCATATGGAGATGTTTAGTGAAGAATAATGGAAAAAATCGAGTGCAAATACACAAGAACTAGTCTGTAACAGTCGTTCGGAATCAGTTTTGTGCAGTGTTAACTGAAACATGGATATCTGCCTCATACGGAGTCCGTTTTGGCTTCACAAGTAGTCAAAACGTTTGTGATGACCAGATGCTTCAAAGGATTCTTTCATAGGAAACTTTTGGCGAACTTTTCTTCAGGAGTTCGTTCAGAAACTTGTATAGAAACTTTCTTAATGAGCACTCGACAAACGCATTTCGAGAACATACACAAAGTCCCAGCTATGCACCTAGTGCATCCTCATAACCGAGGTATCTTGCATTTCCCTACAAGTAATTGCATCTCATATGGAGATGTTTAGTGAAGTAGAATGGAAAAAATCGAGTGCAACTACACAAGAACTTGTCTGTAACTCTCGTTCGGAATCAGTTTTGTGCAGTGTTAACTGAAACATGGATATGTGCCTCATACGGAGTCCGTGTTGGCTCCACAAGTAGACAAAACGTTTGTGACGACCAGATGCTTCAAAGGATTCTTTCATAGGGAACGTTTGGACAACTTTTCTTAAGGAGTTCGTTCAGAAACTTGTATAGAAACTTTCTTAATGAGCACTCGACAAACGCATTTCGAGAACATACACAAAGTCCCAGCTATGGACCTAGTGCATCCTCATAGCCGAGGTCTCTTGCATTTCCCTACTAGTAATTGGATCTCATATGGAGATGTTTAGTGAAGTAGAATGGAAAAAATCGAGTGCAACTGCACAAGAAGTAGTCTGTAACTATCGTTCGGAATCAGTTTTGCGCAGTGTTAACTGAAACATGGATATCTGACTCATACGGAGTACGTTTTGGCTCCAGAAGTAGTCAAAACGTTTGTGACGACCAGGTGCCTCAAAGGATTCTTTCATAGGGAACTTTTGGAGAAATTTTCTTAAGGAGTTCGTTCAGAAACTTGTATAGAAACTTTCTTAATGAGCACTCGACAAACGCATTTCGAGAACATACACAAAGTCCCAGCTATACACCTAGTGCATCCTCATAACCGAGGTCTGTTGCATTTCCCTACAAGTAATTGGATCTCATATGGAGATGTTTAGTGAAGTAGAATGGAAAAAATCGAGTGCAACTACACAAGAACTAGTCTGTAACTGTCGTTCGGAATCAGTTTTGCGCAGTGTTAACTGAAACGTGGATATCTGACTCATACGGAGTACGTTTTGGCTCCACCAGTAGTCAAAATGTTTGTGACGACCAGGTGCTTCAAAGTATTCTTTCATAGGGAACTTTTGGAGAACTTTTCTTAAGGAGTTCATTCAGAAACTTGTATAGAAACTTTCTTAATGAGCACTCGACAAACGCATTTCGAGAACATACACAAAGTCCCAGCTATGCACCTAGTGCATCATCATAACCGAGGTCTCTTGCATTTCCCTACATGTAATTGGATCTCATATGGAGATGTTTAGTGAAGAAGAATGGAAAAAATCGAGTGCAACTACACAAGAACTAGTCTGTAACTGTCGTTCGGAATCAGTTTTGCGCATTGTTAACTGAAACATGGATATCTGACTCATACGGAGTCCGTTTTGGCTCCACAAGTAGTCAAAACGTTTGTGACGACCAGGTGCTTGGAACGATTCTTTCATAGGGAACTTTTGGAGAACTTTTCTTAAGGAGTTCGTTCAGAAACTTGTATAGAAACTTTCTTAATGAGCACTCGACAAACACATTTCGAGAACATACACAAAATCCCAGCTATGCACCTAGTGCATCCTCATAACCGAGGTCTCTTGCATTTCCCTACAAGTAATTGCATCTCATATGGAGATGTTTAGTGAAGTAGAATGGAAAAAATCGAGTGCAACTACACAAGAACTTGTCTGTAACTATCGTTCGGAATCAGTTTTGCGCAGTCTTAACTGAAACATGGATATGTGCCTCATACGGAGTCCGTGTTGGCTCCACAAGTAGACAAAACGTTTGTGACGACCAGATGCTTCAAAGGATTCTTTCATAGGGAACGTTTGGACAACTTTTCTTAAGGAGTTCGTTCAGAAACTTGTATAGAAACTTTCTTAATGAGCACTCGACAAACGCATTTCGAGAACATACACAAAGTCCCAGCTATGGACCTAGTGCATCCTCATAGCCGAGGTCTCTTGCATTTCCCTACTAGTAATTGGATCTCATATGGAGATGTTTAGTGAAGTAGAATGGAAAAAATCGAGTGCAACTGCACAAGAAGTAGTCTGTAACTATCGTTCGGAATCAGTTTTGCGCAGTGTTAACTGAAACATGGATATCTGACTCATACGGAGTATGTTTTGGCTCCACAAGTAGTCAAAACGTTTGTGACGACCAGGTGCCTCAAAGGATTCTTTCATAGGGAACTTTTGGAGAAATTTTCTTAAGGAGTCCGTTCAGAAACTTGTATAGAAACTTTCTTAATGAGCACTCGACAAACGCATTTCGAGAACATACACAAAGTCCCAGCTATACACCTAGTGCATCATCATAACTGAGGTCTCTTGCATTTCCCTACATGTAATTGGATCTCATATGGAGATGTTTAGTGATGTAGAATGGAAAAAATTGAGTGCAACTACACAAGAACTAGTCTGTAACTGTCGTTCGGAATCAGTTTTGCGCAGTGTTAACTGAAACGTGGATATCTGCCTCATACGGAGTCCGTTTTGGCTCCACAAGTAGTCAAAACGTTTGTGACGACCAGATGCTTAAAGGGATTCTTTCATAGGGAACTTTTGGAGAACTTTTCTTAAGGAGTTCATTCAGAAACTTGAATAGAAATTTTCTTAATGAGCACTCGACAAACGCATTTCGAGAACATACACAAAGTCCCAGCTATGGACCTAGTGCATCCTCATAACCGAGGTCTCTTACATTTCCCTACAAGTAATTGGATCTCATATGGAGATGTTTAGTGAAGTAGAATGGAAAAAATCGAGTGCAACTACACAAGAACTAGTCTGTAACTGTCGTCCGGAATCAGTTTTGCGCATTGTTAACTGAAACATGGATATCTGACTCATACGGAGTCCGTTTTGGCTCCACAAGTAGTCAAAATGTTTGTGACGACCAGGTGCTTTGAACGATTCTTTCATAGGGAACTTTCTGAGAAATTTTCTTAAGGAGTTCGTTCAGAAACTTGTATAGAAACTTTCTTAATGAGCACTCGACAAACACATTTCGAGAACATACACAAAATCCCAGCTATGGACCTAGTGCATCCACATAACCGAGGTCTCTTGCATTTCCCTACAAGTAATTGGATCTCATATGGAGATGTTTAGTGAAGTAGAATGGAAAAAATCGAGTGCAACTACACAAGAACTAGTCTGTAATTGTCGTTCGGAATCAGTTTTGCACAGTGTTAAGTGAAACATGGATATCTGACTCATACGGAGTCCGTTTTGGCTCCACAATAGTCAAAACGTTTGTGACGACCAGGTGCGTCGAAGGATTCTTTCATAGGTCACTTTTGGAGAACTTTTCTTAAGGAGTTCGTTCAGAAACTTGTATAGAAACTTTCTTAATGAGCACTCGACAAACGCATTTCGAGAACATACACAAAGTCCCAGCTATGGACCTAGTGCATCCTCATAACCGAGGTCTCTTGCATTTCCCTACAAGTAATTGGATCTCATATGGAGATGTTTAGTGAAGTAGAATGGAAAAAATCGAGTGTAACTACACAAGAAGTAGTCTGTAACTATCGTTCGGAATCAGTTTTGCGCAGTGTTAACTGAAACATGGATATCTGACTCATACAAAGTACGTTTTGGCTCCACAAGTAGTCAAAACGTTTGTGACGATCAGGTGCTTCAAAGGATTCTTTCATAGGGAACTTTTGGAGAACTTTTCTTAAGGAGTTCGTTCAGAAACTTGTATAGAAACTTTCTTAATGAGCACTCGACAAACGCATTTCGAGAACATACACAAAGTCCCAGCTATGCACCTAGTGCATCATCATAACCGAGGTCTCTTGCATTTCCCTACATGTAATTGGATCTCATATGGAGATGTTTAGTGAAGTAGAATGGAAACAATCGAGTGCAACTACACAAGAACTAGTCTGTAACTGTCGTTCGGAATCAGTTTTGCGCAGTGTTAGCTGAAACGTGGATATCTGCCTCATACGGAGTCCGTTTTGGCTCCACAAGTAGTCAAAACGTTTGTGATGACCAGATGCTTCAAATGATTCTGTCATAGGGAACTTTTGGAGAACTTTTCTTAAGGAGTTCATTCAGAAACTTGTATAGAAACTTTCTTAATGAGCACTCGACAAACGCATTTCGAGAAAATACAGAAAGTCCCAGCTATGGACCTAGTGCATCCTCATAACCGAGGTCTCTTGCATTTCCCTACAAGTAATTGGATCTCATATGGAGATGTTTAGTGAAGTAGAATGGAAAAAATCGAGTGCAACTACACAAGAACTAGTCTGTAACTGTCGTTCGGAATCAGTTTTGCGCATTGTTAACTGAAACATGGATATCTGACTCATACGGAGTCCGTTTTGGCTTCACAAGTAGTCAAAATGTTTGTGACGACCAGGTGCTTTGAACGATTCTTTCATAGGGAACTTTTGGAGAACTTTTCTTAAGGAGTTCGTTCAGAAACTTGTATAGAAACTTTCTTAATCAGCACTCGACAAACACATTTCGAGAACATACACAAAATCCCAGCTATGGACCTAGTGCATCCACATAACCGAGGTCTCTTGCATTTCCCTACAAGTAAATGGATCTCATATGGAGATATTTAGTGAAGTAGAATGGAAAAAATCGAGTGCAACTACACAAGAACTAGTCTGTAACTGTCGTTCGGAATCAGTTTTGCACAGTGTTAAGTGAAACATGGATATCTGACTCATACGGAGTCCGTTTTGGCTCCACAATAGTCAAAACGTTTGTGACGACCAGGTGCGTCGAAGGATTCTTTCATAGGTCACTTTTGGAGAACCTTTCTTAAGGAGTTCGTTCAGAAACTTGTATAGAAACTTTCTTAATGAGCACTCGACAAACGCATTTCGAGAACATACACAAAGTCCCAGCTATGGACCTAGTGCATCCTCTTAACCGAGGTCTCTTGCATTTCCCTACAATTAATTGGATCTCATATGGAGATATTTAGTGAAGAAGAATGGAAAAAATCGAGTGCAACTACACAAGAACTAGTCTGTAACAGTCGTTCGGAATCAGTTTTGTGCAGTGTTAACTGAAACATGGATATCTGCCTCATACGGAGTCCGTTTTGGCTTCACAAGTAGTCAAAACGTTTGTGATGACTAGATGCTTCAAAGGATTCTTTCATAGGAAACTTTTGGCGAACTTTTCTTAAGGAGTTCGTTCAGAAACTTGTATAGAAACTTTCTTAATGAGCACTCGACAAACGCATTTCGAGAACATACAGAAAGTCCCAGCTATGCACCTAGTGCATCCTCATAACCGAGGTCTCTTGCATTTCCCTACAAGTAATTGCATCTCATATGGAGATGTTTAGTGAAGTAGAATGGAAAAAATCGAGTGCAACTACACAAGAACTAGTCTGTAACTCTCGTTCGGAATCAGTTTTGCGCAGTGTTAACTGAAACATGGATATCTGCCTCATACGGAGTCCGTGTTGGCTCCACAAGTAGACAAAACGTTTGTGACGACCAGATCCTTCAAAGGATTCTTTCATAGGGAACGTTTGGACAACTTTTCTTAAGGAGTTCGTTCAGAAACTTGTATAGAAACTTTCTTAATGAGCACTCGACAAACGCATTTCGAGAACATACACAAAGTCCCAGCTATGGACCTAGTGCATCCTCATAGCCGAGGTCTCTTGCATTTCCCTACAAGTAATTGGATCTCATATGGAGATGTCTAGTGAAGTAGAATGGAATAAATCCAGTGCAACTACACAAGAAGTAGTCTGTAACTATCGTTTGGAATCAGTTTTGCGCAGTGTTAACTGAAACATGGATATCTGACTCATACGGAGTACGTTTTGGCTCCACAAGTAGTCAAAACGTTTGTGACGACCAGGTGCTTCAAAGGATTCTTTCATAGGGAACTTTTGGAGAAATTTTCTTAAGGAGTTCGTTCAGAAACTTGTATAGAAACTTTCTTAATGAGCACTCGACAAACGCATTTCGAGAACATACAGAAAGCCCCAGCTATGGACCTAGTGCATCCTCATAACTGAGGTCTCTTGCATTTCCCTACAAGTAATTGGATCTCATATGGAGATGTTTAGTGAAGTAGAATGGAAAAAATCGAGTGCAACTACACAAGAACTAGTCTGTAACTGTCGTTCGGAATCAGTTTTGCACATTGTTAACTGAAACATGGATATCTGACTCATACGGAGTCCGTTTTGGCTCCACAAGTAGTCAAAATGTTTGGGACGACCAGGTGCTTTGAACGATTCTTTCATAGGGAACTTTTGGAGAACTTTTCTTAAGGAGTTCGTTCAGAAACTTGTATAGAAACTTTTTCAATCAGCACTCGACAAACACATTTCGAGAACATACACAAAATCCCAGCTATGGACCTAGTGCATCCTCATAACCGAGGTCTCTTGCATTTCCCTACAAGTAACTGGATCTCATATGGAGATGTTTAGTGAAGTAGAATGGAAAAAATCGAGTGCAACTACACAAGAACTAGTCTGTAACTGTCGTTCGGAATCAGTTTTGCACAGTGTTAAGTGAAACATGGATATCTGACTCATACGGAGTCCGTTTTGGCTCCACAATAGTCAAAACGTTTGTGACGACCAGGTGCGTCGAAGGATTCTTTCATAGGTCACTTTTGGAGAACTTTTCTTAAGGAGTTCGTTCAGAAACTTGTATAGAAACTTTCTTAATGAGCACTCGACAAACGCATTTCGAGAACATACACAAAGTGCCAGCTATGGACCTAGTGCATCCTCATAACCGAGGTCTCTTGCATTTCCCTACAAGTAATTGGATCTCATATGGAGATGTTTAGTGAAGTAGAATGGAAAAAATCGAGTGCAACTACACAAGAAGTAGTCTCTAACTATCGTTCGGAATCAGATTTGCGTAGTGTTAACTGAAACATGGATATCTGACTCATACGGAGTACGTTTTGGCTCCACAAGTAGTCAAAACGTTTGTGACGACCAGGTGCTTCAAAGGATTCTTTCATAGGGAACTTTTGGAGAACTTTTCTTAAGGAGTTCGTTCAGAAACTTGTATAGAAATTTCTTAATGAGCACTCGACAAACGCATTTCGAGAACATACACAAAGTCCCAGCTATGCACCTAGTGCATCATCATAACCGAGGTCTCTTGAATTTCCCTACATGTAATTGGATCTCATATGGAGATGTTTAGTGAAGAAGAAAGGAAAAAATCGAGTGCAAATACACAAGAACTAGTCTGTAACAGTCGTTCGCAATCAGTTTTGTGCAGTGTTAACTGAAACATGGATATCTGCCTCATACGGAGTACGTTTTGGCTTCACAAGTAGATAAAATGTTTGTGACGACTAGATGCTTCAAAGGATTCTTTCATAGGGAACGTTTGGACAACTTTTCTTAAGGAGTTCGTTCAGAAACTTGTATAGAAACTTTCTTAATGAGCACTCGACAAACGCATTTCGAGAACATACACAAAGTCCCAGCTATGCACCTAGTGCATCCTCATAGCCGAAGTCTCTTGCATTTCCCTACTAGTAATTGGATCTCATATGGAGATGTTTAGTGAAGTAGAATGGAAAAAATCGAGTGCAACTACACAAGAAGTAGTCTGTAACTATCGTTCGGAATCAGTTTTGCGCAGTGTTAACTGAAACATGGATATCTGACTCATACGGAGTACGTTTTGGCTCCACAAGTAGTCAAAACGTTTGTGACGACCAGGTGCTTCAAAGGATTCTTTCATAGGGATCTTTTGGAGAAATTTTCTTAAGGAGTTCGTTCAGAAACTTGTATAGAAACTTTCTTAATGAGCACTCGACAAACGCATTTTGAGAACATACACAAAGTCCCAGCTATACACCTAGTGCATCATCATAACTGAGGTCTCTTGCATTTCCCTACATGTAATTGGATCTCATATGGAGATGTTTAGTGATGTAGAATGGAAAAAATTGAGTGCAACTACACAAGAACTAGTCTGTAACTGTCGTTCGGAATCAGTTTTGCGCAGTGTTAACTGAAACGTGGATATCTGCCTCATACGGAGTCCGTTTTGGCTCCACAAGTAGTCAAAACGTTTGTGACGACCAGATGCTTCAAAGGATTCTTTCATAGGGAACTTTTGGAGAACTTTTCTTAAGGAGTTCATTCAGAAACTTGTATAGAATGTTTCTTAATGAGCACTCGACAAACGCATTTCGAGAACATACACAAAGTCCCAGCTATGGACCTAGTGCATCATCATAACCGAGGTCTCTTGCATTTCCCTACATGTAATTGGATCTCATATGGAGATGTTTAGTGAAGTAGAATGGAAAAAATCGAGTGCAACTACACAAGAACTAGTCTGTAACTGTCGTTCGGAATCAGTTTTGCGCAGTGTTAACTGAAACGTGGATATCTGCCTCATACGGAGTCCGTTTTGGCTCCACAAGTAGTCAAAACGTTTGTGAAGACCAGGTGCTTCGAAGGATTCTTTCATAGGGAACTTATGGAGAACTTTTCTTAAGGAGTTCGTTCAGAAACTTGTATAGAAACTTTCTTAATGAGCACTCGACAAACACATTTCGAGAACATACACAAAATCCCAGCTATGGACCTAGTGCATCCTCATAACCAAGGTCTCTTGCATTTCCCTAAAAGTAATTGGATCTCATATGGAGATGTTTAGTGAAGTAGAATGGAAAAAATCGAGTGCAACTACACAAGAACTAGTCTGTAAATGTCGTTCGGAATCAGTTTTGCACAGTGTTAACTGAAACATGGATATCTGACTCATACGGATTCCGTTTTGGCTCCACAATAGTCAAAACGTTTGTGACGACCAGGTGCGTCGAAGGATTCTTTCATAGGTCAACTTTGGAGAACTTTTCTTAAGGAGTTCGTTCAGAAACTTGTATAGAAACTTTCTTAATGAGCACTCGACAAACGCATTTCGAGAACATACACAAAGTCCCAGCTATGGACCTAGTGCATCCTCATAACCGAGGTCTCTTGCATTTCCCTACAAGTAATTGGATCTCATATGGAGATGTTTAGTGAAGTAGAATGGAAAAAATCGAGTGCAACTACACAAGAAGTAGTCTGTAACTATCGTTCGGAATCAGTTTTGCGCAGTGTTAACTGAAACATGGATATCTGACTCATACGGAGTACGTTTTGGCTCCACAAGTAGTCAAAACGTTTGTGACGACCAGGTGCTTCAAAGGATTCTTTCATAGGGAACTTTTTGAGAACTTTTCTTAAGGAGTTCGTTCAGAAACTTGTATAGCAACTTTCTTAATGAGCACTCGACAAACGCATTTCGAGAACATACACAAAGTCCCAGCTATGCACCTAGTGCATCATCATAACCGAGGTCTCTTGCATTTCCCTACATGTAATTGGATCTCATATGGAGATGTTTAGTGAAGTAGAAAGGAAACAATCGAGTGCAACTACACAAGAACTAGCCTGTAACTGTCGTTCGGAATCAGTTTTGCGCAGTGTTAACTGAAACGTGGATATCTTCCTCATACGGAGTCCGTTTTGGCTCCACAAGTAGTCAACACGTTTGTGACCACCAGATGCTTCAGAGGATTCTTTCATAGGGAACTTTTGGAGAACTTTTCTTAAGGAGTTCATTCAGAAACTTGTATAGAAATTTTCTAATGAGCACTCGACAAACGCATTTCGAGAACATACACAAAGTCCCAGCTATGGACCTAGTGCATCCTCATAACCGAGGTCTCTTGCATTTCCCTACAAGTAATTGGATCTCATATGGAGATGTTTAGTAAAGTAGAATGGAAAAAATCGAGTGCAACTACACAAGAACTAGTCTGTAACTCTCGTTCGGAATCAGTTTTGCACAGTGTTAACCGAAACATGGATATCTGCCTAATACGGAGTCCGTGTTGGCTCCACAAGTAGACAAAACGTTTGTGACGACCAGATGCTTCAAAGGATTCTTTCATAGGGACCGTTTGGAGAACTTTTCTTAAGGAGTTCGTTCAAAAACTTGTATAGAAACTTTCTTAATGAGCACTCGACAAACGCATTTCGAGAACATACACACAGTCCCAGCTATCGACCTAGTGCATCTTCATAGCCGAGGTCTCTTGCATTTCCCTACAAGTAATTGGATCTCATATGGAGATGTTTAGTGAAGTAGAATGGAAAAAATAGAGTGCAACTACACAAGAAGTAGCCTGTAACTGTCGTTCGGAATCAGTTTTGCGCAGTGTTAACTGAAACATGGATATCTGACTCATACGGAGTACGTTTTGGCTCCACAAGTAGTCAAAACGTTTGTGACGACCAGGTGCTTCAAAGGATTCTTTCATAGGGAACTTTTGGAGAACTTTTCTTAAGGAGTTCGTTAGAAACTTGTATAAAAACTTTCTTAATGAGCACTCGACAAACGCATTTCAAGAACATACACAAAGACCCAGCTATGCACCTAGTGCATCATCATAACCGAGGTCTCTTGCATTTCCCTACATGTAATTGGATCTCATATGGAGATGTTTACTGAAGTAGAATGGAAAAAATCGAGTGCAACTACACAAGAACTAGTCTGTAACTGTCGTTCGGAATCAGTTTTGCGCATTGTTAACTGAAACATGGATATCTGACTCATACGGAGTGCGTTCTGGCTCCACAAGTAGTCAAAATGTTTGTCACGACCAGGTGCTTTGAAGGATTCTTTCATAGGGAACTTTTGGAGAACTTTTCTTAAGGAGTTCGTTCAGAAACTTGTATAGAAACTTTCTTAATGAGCACTCGACAAACGCATTTCGAGAACATACACAAAGTCCCAGCTATGGACCTAGTGCATCCTCATAACCGAGGTCTCTTGCATTTCCCTACAAGTAATTGGATCTCATATGGAGATGTTTAGTGACGTAGAATGGAAAAAATCGAGTGCAACTACACAAGAACTAGTCTGTAACTGTCGTTCGGAATCAGTTTTGCGCAGTGTTAACTGAAACGTGGATATCTGCCTCATACGGACTCCGTTTTGGCTCCACAATAGTCAAAACGTTTGTGACGACCAGGTGCTTCGAAGGATTCTTTAATAGGGAACTTTTGGAGAACTTTTCTTAAGGAGTTCGTTCAGAAACTTGTATAGAAACTTTCTTAATGAGCACTCGACAAACGCATTTCGAGAACATACACAAAGTCCCAGTTATGGACCTAGTGCATCCACATAACCGAGGTCTCTTGCATTTCCCTACAAGTAATTGGATCTCATATGGAGATGTTTAGTGAAGGAGAATATAAAAAATCGAATGCAACTACACAAGAAGTAGTCTGTAACTGTCGTTCGGAATAAGTTTTGCACAGTGTTAACTGAAACATGGATACGTGACTCATACGGAGTCCGTTTTGGCTCCACCAGTAGTCAAAACGTTTGTGACGACCTGGAGCTTCAAAGGATTCTTTCATAGGGAACTTTTGGAGAACTTTTCTTAAGGAGTTCGTTCAGAAACTTGTATAGAAACTTTCTTAATGAGCACTCGACAAACGCATTTCGAGAACATACACAAATTCCCAACTATGCACCTAGTGCATCATCATAACCGAGGTCGCTTGCATTTCCCTTCAAGTAATTGGATCTCATATGGAGATGTTTAGTGAATTAGAATGGAAAAAATCGAGTGCAACTACACAAGACCTAGTCTGTAACTCTCGTTCGGAATCAGTTTTGCGCAGTGTTAACTAAAACATGGATATCTGCCTCATACGGACTCCGTTTTGGCTCCACAAGTAGTCAAAACGTTTGTGACGACCAGATGCTTCAAAGGATCCTTTCATAGGGAACTTTTGGAGAGATTTTCTTACGGGGTTCATTCAGAAACTTGTATAGAAACTTTCTTAATGAGCACTCGACAAACGCATTTCGAGAACATACACAAAGTCCCAGCTATGGACCTAATGCATCCTCATAACCGAGGTCTCTTGCATTTCCCTACAAGTAATTGGATCTCATATGGAGATGTTTAGTGAAGTAGAATGGAAAAAATCAAGTGCAACTACAAAAGAACTAGTCTGTAACTGTCGTTCGGAATTAGTTTTGGGCAGTGTTAACTGAAACATGGATATCTGACTCATACGGAGTGCGTTTTGGCTCCACAAGTAGATAAAACGTTTGTGACGACCAGATGCTTCAAAGGATTCTTTCATAGGGAACGTTTGGAGAACTTTTCTTAAGGAGTTCGTTCAAAAACTTGTATAGAAACTTTCTTAATGAGCACTCGACAAACGCATTTCGAGAACATACACAAAGTCCCAGCTATGGACCTAGTGCATCCTCATAACCGAGGTCTCTTGCATTTCCCTACAAGTAATTGGATCTCATATGGAGATGTTTAGTGAAGTAGAATGGAAAAAATCGAGTGCAACTACACAAGAACTAGTCTGTAACTGTCGTTCGGAATCAGTTTTGCGCAGTGTTAACTGAAACGTGGATATCTGCCTCATACGGACTCCGTTTTGGCTCCACAAGTAGTCAAAATGTTTGCGACGACCAGATGCTTCAAAGGATCCTTTCATAGGGAACTTTTGGAGAAATTTTCTTAAGGAGTTCGTGCAGAAACTTGTATAGAAACTTTCTTAATGAGCACTCGACAAACGCATTTCGAGAAGATACACAAAGTCCCAGCTATGGACCTAGTGCATCCTCATAACCGAGGTCTCTTGCATTTCACTACAAGTAATTGGATCTCATATGGAGATGTTTAGTGAAGTAGAATGGAAAAAATCGAGTGCAACTACACAAGAACTAGTCTGTAACTGTCGTTCGGAATAAGTTTTGCACAGTGTTAACTGAAACATGGATATCTGACTCATCCGGAGTCCGTTTTGGCTCCACAATAGTCAAAACGTTTGTGACGACCAGGTGCTTCGAAGGATTCTTTCATAGGGAACTTTTGGAGAACTTTTCTTAAGGAGTTCGTTCAGAAACTTGTATAGAAACTTTCTTAATGAGCACTCGACAAACGCATTTCGAGAACATACACAAAGTCCCAGTTATGGACCTAGTGCATCCTCATAACCGAGGTCTCTTGCATTTCCCTACAAGTAATTGGATCTCATATGGAGATGTTTAGTGAAGGAGAATGGAAAAAATCGAGTGCAACTACACAAGAAGTAGTCTGTAACTGTCGTTCGGAATAAGTTTTGCACAGTGTTAACTGAAACATGGATACGTGACTCATACGGAGTCCGTTTTGGCTCCACCAGTAGTCAAAACGTTTGTGACGACCTGGAGCTTCAAAGGATTCTTTCATAGGGAACTTTTGGAGAACTTTTCTTAAGGAGTTCGTTCAGAAACTTGTATAGAAACTTTCTTAATGAGCACTCGACAAACGCATTTCGAGAACATACACAAATTCCCAACTATGCACCTAGTGCATCATCATAACCGAGGTCTCTTGCATTTCCCTTCAAGTAATTGGATCTCATATGGAGATGTTTAGTGAAGTAGAATGGAAAAAATCGAGTGCAACTACACAAGACCTAGTCTGTAACTCTCGTTCGGAATCAGTTTTGCGCAGTGTTAACTAAAACATGGATATCTGCCTCATACGGAGTCCGTGTTGGCTCCACAAGTAGACAAAACGTTTGTGACGACCAGATGCTTCAAAGGATTCGTTCATAGGGAACTTTTGGAGAGATTTTCTTAAGGGGTTCGTTCAGAAACTTGTATAGAAACTTTCTTAATGAGCACTCGACAAACGCATTTCGAGAACATACACAAAGTCCCAGCTATGGACCTAGTGCATCCTCATAACCGAGGTCTCTTGCATTTCCCTACAAGTAATTGGATCTCATATGGAGATGTTTAGTGAAGTAGAATGGAAAAAATCAAGTGCAACTACAAAAGAACTAGTCTGTAACTGTCGTTCGGAATTAGTTTTGGGTAGTGTTAACTGAAACATGGATATCTGACTCATACGGAGTGCGTTTTGACTCCACAAGTTGTCAAAACGTTTGTGACGACCAGGTGCTTCAAAGCATTCTTTCATAGGGAACTTTTGGAGAACTTTTCTTAAGGAGTTCGTTCAGAAACTTGTATAGAAACTTTCTTAATGAGCACTCAACAAACGCATTTCGAGAACATACACAAAGTCCCTGCTATGCACCTAGTGCATCCTCATAACCGAGGTCTCTTGCATTTCCCTACAAGTAATTGCATCTCATATGGAGATGTTTAGTGAAGTAGAATGGAAAAAATAGAGTGAAACTACACAAGAACTAGTCTGTAACTCTCGTTCGGAATCAGTTTTGCGCAGTGTTAACTGAAACATGGATATCTGCCTCATACATAGTCCGTGTTGGCTCCACAAGTAGACAAAACTTTTGTGACGACCAGATGCTTCAAAGGATTCTTTCATAGGGAACGTTTGGACAACTTTTCTTAAGGAGTTCGTTCAGAAACTTGTATAGAAACTTTCTTAATGAGCATTCGACAAACGCATTTTGAGAACTTACACAAAGTTCCAGCTATGGACCTAGTGCATCCTCATAGCCGAGGTCTCTTGCATTTCCCTACAAGTAATTGGATCTCATATGGAGATGTTTAGTGAAGTAGAATGGAAAAAATCGAGTGCAACTACACAAGAAGTAGTCTGTAACTATCGTTCGGAATCAGTTTTGCGCAGTGTTAACTGAAACATGGATATCTGACTCATACGGAGTACGTTTTGGCTCCACAAGTAGTCAAAACGTTTGTGACGACCAGGTGCTTCAAACGATTCTTTCATAGGGAACTTTTGGAGAACTTTTCTTAAGGAGTTCGTTCAGAAACTTGTATAGAAACTTTCTTAATGAGCACTCGACAAACGCATTTCGAGAACATACCCAAAGTCCCAATTATGCACCTAGTGCATCCTCATAGACGAGGTCTCTTGCATTTCCCTACAAGTAATTAGATCTCATATGGAGATGTTTAGTGAAGTAGAATGAAAAAAAATCGAGTGCAACTACACAAGAACTAGTCTGTAACTGTCGTTCGGAATCAGTTTTGCGCAGTGTTAACTGAAACATGGATATCTGACTCATACAGAGTCTGTTTTGGCTCCACAAGTAGTCAAAACGTTTGTCACGACCAGGTGCTTCAAAGGATTCTTTCATAGGGAACTTTTGGAGAACTTTTCTTAAGGAGTTCGTTCAGAAACTTGTATAGAAACTTTCTTAATGAGCACTCGACAAACGCATTTCGAGAACATACACAAAGTCCCAGCTATGGACCTAGTGCATCCTCATAACCGAGGTCTCTTGCATTTCCCTACAAGTAATTGCATCTCATATGGAGATGTTTAGTGAAGTAGAATGGAAAAAATCGAGTGCAACTACACAAGAACTAGTCTGTAACTGTCGTTCGGAATTAGTTTTGCGCAGTGTTAACTGAAACGTGGATATCTGCCTCATACGGAGTCCGTTTTGGCTCCACAAGTAGTCAAAACGTTATTGACGACAAGATGCTTCAAAGGATTCTTTCATAGGGAACTTTTGGAGAACTTTTCTGAAGGAGTTCGTTCAGAAACTTGTATAGAAACTTTCTTAATGAGCACTCGACAAACGCATTTCGAGAACATACACAAAGTCCCAGCTATGGACCTAGTGCATCCTCATAACCGAGGTCTCTTGCATTTCCCTACAAGTAATTGGATCTCATATGGAGATGTTTAGTGATGTAGAATGGAAAAAATCGAGTGCAACTACACAAGAACTAGTCTGTAACTGTCGTTCGGAATCAGTTTTGCGCAGTGTTAACTGAAACGTGGATATCTGCCTCATACGGACTCCGTTTTGGCTCCACAAGTAGTCAAAACGTTTGTGACGACCAGATGCTTCCAAGGTTCCTTTCATAGGGAACTTTTGGAGAAATTTTCTTAAGGAGTTCGTTCAGAAACTTGTATAGAAACTTTCTTAATGAGCACTCGACAAACGCATTTCGAGAATACACAAAGTCCCAGCTATGGACCTAGTGCATCCTCATAACCGAGGTCTCTTGCATTTCCCTACAAGTAATTGGATCTCATATGGAGATGTTTAGTGAAGTAGAATGGAAAAAATCGAGTGCAACTACACAAGAACTAGTCTGTAACTGTCGTTCGGAATCAGTTTTGCGCAGTGTTAACTGAAACATGGATATCTGACTCATACGGAGTCCGTTTTGGCTCCACAAGTAGTCGAAACGTTTGTCACGACCAGGTGCTTTGAAGGATTCTTTCATAGGGAACTTTTGGAGAACCTTTCTTAAGGAGTTCGTTCAGAAACTTGTATAGAAACTTTCTTAATGAGCACTCGACAAACGCATTTCGAGAACATACACAAAGTCCCAGCTATGGACCTAGTGCATCCTCATAACCGAGGTCTCTTGAATTTCCCTACAAGTAATTGGATCTCATATGGAGATTTTTAGTGAAGGAGAATGGAAAAAATCGAGTGCAACTACACAAGAAGTAGTCTGTAACTGTCATTCGGAATAAGTTTTGCGCAGTGTTAACTGAAACATGGATATGTGACTCATACGGAGTCCGTTTTGGCTCCACAGGTAGT
The DNA here is from genome assembly GCF_002575655.3 of Aegilops tauschii subsp. strangulata. Classification (NCBI taxonomy): domain Eukaryota; kingdom Viridiplantae; phylum Streptophyta; class Magnoliopsida; order Poales; family Poaceae; genus Aegilops; species Aegilops tauschii. The sequence continues at coordinate 116,828,660 of NC_053040.3, forward strand.
CAAAACGTTTGTGACGACCAGGAGCTTCAAAGGATTCTTTCATAGGGAACTTTTGGAGAACTTTTCTTAAGGAGTTCGTTCAGAAACTTGTATAGAAACTTTCTTAATGAGCACTCGACAAACGCATTTCGAGAACATACACAAATTCCCAGCTATGCACCTAGTGCATCATCATAACCGAGGTCTCTTGCATTTACCTTCAAATAATTGGATCTCATACGGACATGTTTAGTTAAGTAGAATGGAAAAAATCGAGTGCAAATACACAAGAACTAGTCTGTAACTGTCGTTCGGAATCAGTTTTGTGCAGTGTTAACTAAAACATGGATATCTGCCTCATACGGACTCCGTTTTGGCTCCACAAGTAGTCAAAACATTTGTGATGACCAGATGCTTCAAAGGATTCTTTCATATGGAACTTTTGGAGAACTTTTCTTAAGGAGTTCGTTCAGAAACTTGTATAGAAACTTTCTTAATGAGCACTCGACAAACGCATTTCGAGAACATACACAAAGTCCCAGCTATGGACCTAGTGCATCCTCATAACCGAGGTCTCTTGCATTTCCCTACAAGTAATTGCATCTCATATGGAGATGTTTAGTGAAGTAGAATGGAAAAAATCGAGTGCAACTACACAAGAACTAGTCTGTAACTCTCGTTCGGAATCAGTTTTGCGCAGTGTTAACTGAAACATGGATATCTACCTCATACGGAGTCCGTGTTGGCTCCACAAGTAGACAAAACGTTTGTGACGACCAGATGCTTCAAAGGATTCTTCCATAGGGAACATTTGGAGAACTTTTCTTAAGGTGTTCGTTCTGAAACTTGTATAGAAACTTTCTTAATGAGCACTCGACAAACGCATTTCGAGAACATACACAAAGTCCCAGCTATGGACCTAGTGCATCCTCATAGCCGAGGTCTCTTGCATTTCCCTACAAGTAATTGGATCTCATATGGAGATGTTTAGTGAAGTAGAATGGAAAAAATCGAGTGCAACTACACAAGAAGTAGTCTGTAACTATCGTTCGGAATCAGTTTTGCGCAGTGTTAACTGAAACATGGATATCTGACTCATACGGAGTACGTTTTGGCTCCACAAGTAGTCAAAACGTTTGTGACGACCAGGTGCTTCAAAGGACTCCTTCATAGGGATCTTTTGGAGAACTTTTCTTAAGGAGTTCATTCAGAAACTTGTATAGAAACTTTCTTAATGAGCACTCGACAAACGCATTTCGAGAACATACACAAAGTCCCAGCTATGGACCTAGTGCATCCTCATAACCGAGGTCTCTTGCATTTCCCTACATGTAATTGGATCTCATATGGAGATGTTTAGTGAAGTAGAATGAAAAAAATCGAGTGCAACTACACAAGAACTAGTCTGTAACTGTCGTTCGGAATCAGTTTTGCGCAGTGTTAACTGAAACATGGATATCTGACTCATACAGAGTCTGTTTTGGCTCCACAAGTAGTCAAAATGTTTGTCACGACCAGGTGCTTCAAAGGATTCTTTCATAGGGAACTTTTGGAGAACTTTTCTTAAGGAGTTCGTTCAGAAACTTGTATAGAAACTTTCTTAATGAGCACTCGACAAACGCATTTCGAGAACATACACAAAGTCCCAGCTATGGACCTAGTGCATCATCATAACTGAGTTCTCTTGCATTTCCCTACAAGTAATTGGATCTCATATGGAGATGTTTAGTGAAGTAGAATGGAAAAAATCGAGTGCAACTACACAAGACCTAGTCTGTAACTCTCGTTCGGAATCAGTTTTGCGCAGTGTTAACTAAAACATGGATATCTGCCTCATACGGACTCCGTTTTGGCTCCACAATAGTCAAAACGTTTGTGACGACCAGGTGCTTCGAAGGATTCTTTCATAGGGAACTTTTGGAGAACTTTTCTTAAGGAGTTCGTACAGAAACTTGTATAGAAACTTTCTTAATGAGCACTCGACAAACGCATTTCGAGAACATACACAAAGTCCCAGTTATGGACCTAGTGCATCCTCATAACCGAGGTCTCTTGCATTTCCCTACAAGTAATTGGATCTCATATGGAGATGTTTAGTGAACGAGAATGGAAAAAATCGAGTGCAACTACACAAGAAGTAGTCTGTAACTGTCGTTCGGAATAAGTTTTGCGCAGTGTTAACTGAAACATGGATATGTGACTCATACGGAGTCCGTTTTGGCTCCACCAGTAGTCAAAACGTTTGTGACGACCAGGTGCTTCAAAGCATTCTTTCATAGGGAACTTTTGGAGAACTTTTCTTAAGGAGTTCGTTCAGAAACTTGTATAGAAACTTTCTTAATGAGCACTCGACAAACGCATTTCGAGAACATACACAAAGTCCCTGCTATGCACCTAGTGCATCCTCATAACCGAGGTCTCTTGCATTTCCCTACAAGTAATTGCATCTCATATGGAGATGTTTAGTGAAGTAGAATGGAAAAAATCGAGTGCAACTACACAAGAACTAGTCTGTAACTCTCGTTCGGAATCAGTTTTGCGCAGTGTTAACTGAAACATGGATATCTGCCTCATACATAGTCCGTGTTGGCTCCACAAGTAGACAAAACGTTTGTGACGACCAGATGCTTCAAAGGATTCTTTCATAGGGAACGTTTGGACAACTTTTCTTAAGGAGTTCGTTCAGAAACTTGTATAGAAACTTTCTTAATGAGCATTCGACAAACGCATTTCGAGAACATACACAAAGTCCCAGCTATGGACCTAGTGCATCCTCATAGCCGAGGTCTCTTGCATTTCCCTACAAGTAATTGGATCTCATATGGAGATGTTTAGTGAAGTAGAATGGAAAAAATCGAGTGCAACTACACAAGAAGTAGTCTGTAACTATCGTTCGGAATCAGTTTTGCGCAGTGTTAACTGAAACATGGATATCTGACTCATACGGAGTACGTTTTGGCTCCACAAGTAGTCAAAACGTTTGTGACGACCAGGTGCTTCAAACGATTCTTTCATAGGGAACTTTTGGAGAACTTTTCTTAAGGAGTTCGTTCAGAAACTTGTATAGAAACTTTCTTAATGAGCACTCGACAAACACATTTCGAGAACATACACAAAGTCCCAGCTATGCACCTAGTGCATCCTCATAGACGAGGTCTCTTGCATTTCCCTACAAGTAATTAGATCTCATATGGAGATGTTTAGTGAAGTAGAATGAAAAAAATCGAGTTCAACTACACAAGAACTAGTCTGTAACTGTCGTTCGGAATCAGTTTTGCGCAGTGTTAACTGAAACGTGGATATCTGACTCATACAGAGTCTGTTTTGGCTCCACAAGTAGTCAAAACGTTTGTCACGACCAGGTGCTTCAAAGGATTCTTTCATAGGGAACTTTTGGAGAACTTTTCTTAAGGAGTTCGTTCAGAAACTTGTATAGAAACTTTCTTAATGAGCACTCGACAAACGCATTTCGAGAACATACACAAAGTCCCAGCTATGGACCTAGTGCATCCTCATAACCGATGTCTCTTGCATTTCCCTACAAGTAATTGGATCTCATATGGAGATGTTTAGTGAAGTAGAATGGAAAAAATGAGTGCAACTACACAAGAACTAGTCTGTAACTGTCGTTCGGAATCAGTTTTGCACAGTGTTAACTGAAACATGGATATCTGACTCATACGGAGTCCGTTTTGGCTCCACAATAGTCAAAATGTTTGTGACGACCAGGTGCTTCGAAGGATTCTTTCATAGGGAACTTTTGGAGAACTTTTCTTAAGGAGTTCGTTCAGAAACTTGTATAGAAACTTTCTTAATGAGCACTCGACAAACGCATTTCGAGAACATACACAAAGTCCCAGTTATGGACCTAGTGCATCCTCATAACGGAGGTCTCTTGAATTTCCCTACAAGTAATTGGATCTCATATGGAGATGTTTAGTGAAGGAGAATGGAAAAAATCGAGTGCAACTACACAAGAAGTAGTCTGTAACTGTCGTTCGGAATAAGTTTTGCGCAGTGTTAACTGAAACATGGATATGTGACTCATACGGAGTCCGTTTTGGCTCCACAAGTAGTCAAAACGTTTGTGACGACCAGGAGCTTCAAAGGATTCTTTCATAGGGAACTTTTGGAGAACTTTTCTTAAGGAGTTCGTTCAGAAACTTGTATAGAAACTTTCTTAATGAGCACTCGACAAACGCATTTCGAGAACATACACAAATTCCCAGCTATGCACCTAGTGCATCATCATAACCGAGGTCTCTTGCATTTACCTTCAAGTAATTGGATCTCATATGGACATGTTTAGTGAAGTAGAATGGAAAGAATCGAGTGCAAATACACAAGAACTAGTCTGTAACTGTCGTTCGGAATCAGTTTTGTGCAGTGTTAACTAAAACATGGATATCTGCCTCATACGGACTCCGTTTTGGCTCCACAAGTAGTCAAAACGTTTGGGATGACCGGATGCTTCAAAGGATCCTTTCATAGGGAACTTTTGGAGAACTTTTCTTAAGGAGTTCGTTCAGAAACTTGTATAGAAACTTTCTTAATGAGCACTCGACAAACGCATTTCGAGAACATACACAAAGTCCCGGCTATGGACCTAGTGCATCCTCATAACCGAGGTCTTTTTGTAGCGACCCGACCCGAATGGATCAAGTCTCTGTGCTTTAGTGTCATCCCTGGATCGGTATGCTGACACACACAGTACTCGAGGATTTATAACAGAGGTAAATCACATGTATAAAGTAACGTAAATACTATTACCTCAATCCAAATAGCGGAAGTAACAAGGTTGTGGATTCCCATCAACACCAACGGCAAAGTTGAGTGTAGAAATCGTAACCCTAACGTATCTCTTACTCGTCGTAAGATATCCTGCAACATGAAACGTTGCAGCCCGAAAACGGGTCAGTACATTGAATGTACTGGCAAATTCACACCATAGAGAAATGATGAACAAAGGCTATCACTACATGCATATATGGCTGGTGGAAAAGCTCTATGGTTATAATGTTTTTGCGAAAAGCCAGTTTTTCCCTACTTCAAAGGAATAAATTTTATTTAACTATCATGGTGGTTGTGAAACATTGAGATGGTTGACAGCATCTCAATCCCAATTAAGTATCATCATTAACCCAACAAGATTAATTAAAGTAACATGATGAGATCAACGGGATAATCCAAGAACTAGATACTCAAGTTGTCCATAACCGGGGACACGGCTAATCATGATCAGTTTGTACACTCTGCAGAGGTTTGTGCACTTTTCCCACAAGACTTGATCTCCTCCGTTGGATTACTCGCACTACATGGTGTTTGAGTAACGGATGACCAAGACACAGTCTTTCAGAAGTGCTTGCACCTTACGTATGGGTAGACCGTTACACCTACTTTCCCCTACATCTGCTAGTCTACCACTGTAAGAGTTCACACAACTTAATCAACTATGCTAGAGCCCATAATAGCTTGCGGCTGCACACGGAAGTTTCTAGCATGAAAAATCTCATGATCCCTTTGAACCTGGGTGGCGGTCCAAAAGAAAAACAGGCAATCCTGGAATACCCAGGTACCTCAATCCACCCAGATGTGAGTTTAAGTTGCCACCTTAAGTAAACCATTAATTAACAATCTCACATCTGTCATGAATTTCACTCAAACCCAATCCACGTCTACGAGCATAGCATGGCAATAATAAAAGCAACGTAGAAGTAACTCCCAAGGGTTTGATAGAAAAACAGGTAATAGGTACTACCTCAACTACTTCCCAATACCCACAGTTTATTTAGATCCTAACCATGCAATGTGTTTGAGGAAATAGATCTAATGCAATAAAACTGGGTATGAACTGGGACATGATCAAAGTGTGAACTTGCCTGCAATGTTGATGAAGATGATTCGCACTCAAACTCTTGATAGATCTACTCGTCACACTCCGGTCAATCTATCGAGAGCAAGCAATAGTAACCACACATAAGCAATCACTCAAAAGATCGGGAAGAACGAAGAAGACAGTTCGGAAAACATCAATACAAAGCAAATAACTCTTGTAGCATAAAACAATTTCTAACAGTACCAAAATTATGTGACTTTGGCCTTATCAGAAAGTTTAAGTCAAGAGCTTCGATTTGCAAAAAGAATCAACTCAAACGGGGTTACGAAACTCAAGTTATGATCAAAAGAAGATTGAATACAAATCTGTCTGAATTCAAATTTTAAAACTTTCAAAAACATGTTTAAGTTGTTTTACTGGATAGAGGAGATCATAACGAAGGCGTGGGCGTTGGTTTCGTTGGATTTGGACAAACGAGTAAAAAGATGTGAAGGTTTGAAGTCCAGGGGCTAAATTGTAAATAAAACATCTATAAAGAAGTCCCTGAATAAAACTAACAGAAAAAGAAAAAGCTAATTAACCAACGCTCGTTTATAAAACCTAAACCGCGGACGTTCGTTGCTTAATAAAACCCAAAAAAAACAGATCTAGTCTAGTTTTTTTTTAAAAAAACCGAAAAAAAAAACCGGGGCGGTTTTATACCGTCGGTGGTTCGGCGGTTTTTGGCGACAAAACCGGCAGCGGCGTTGACTCCGGCGACGGGGCAGTGGCGACGGCGGGCTCCGGCGCGGGGCTCGGCTTCGCGACGAGGGGCGGGGCGGCGAAGGCACGGGAGGGGGCGGCGTGGAGCGGTGGGTGCGGTGGCGGCGACGGCGGCGGTCGTCGGCGGCGAGGGTGGTGGCTTCGGGCGGCGGAGCTTCGGCGGATCTCGCCGGCGGCGGCGAGATGCGGGAGGGGCGGCGGCGCGAGCAGAGGGGAGAGAGAGGTCGGGGCCCGGCTTTTAAAGGGCCCGGGGAGGGCGGTGGCGTGGGGAAGGGGCGACCGGCGGCGTAGGTGCGGCGGACTCCGGCGAAGTCCCGCACGGGCACGCGAGGAGGGAGGCGGCGCGGTGATTGGGCCGGCTGGCTGGGCTTCGGCCCAGTTGGCCCGGTCCGGAGAAGAAGAAGTTTTTTTTAACATTTCTCAGACAAAGAAAAATAATAAAAACGAAAAAAAATAAAAATATTATATAGGCATATAATATATCAAAATTTTCAGAAAAATATTTCCTACAACCTGAACATTTTTGTAGAGTCAAATAAAATCCACAAAAATTTTAATAAATCAAACAGTGCTGCTGCCTTAATAAAATCCAATAAAAATCATTTTAAAAATACCAAAATGATTTCAAATTTATTTTTCTCCAATTTTCTGATGTAGGGAATCATTTTACCCTAATTTCTGTATATTTTATTTTTGGAGAAAAATAATTTGAATAAAACTCAAATAACTCCAATATTGAAAAATAATTTCAATGGGACTTGAATAAATCCTTTGAAACTCCCAACTCATATTTCATTTGTTTTGAAGAAGTCATTTTATCTTCTCTCGTGAAAATCATTGAGTTGCATAAGGTTTCAAAATTGGAAATATTCTCAAATGACATTCAAATATTTTCAACACCCCTTTTCATTTAAAAAAAATGGAAGAAGTCATGTCATCTTCTCTCGAGGCTTTTGTGATGAAAAGAATTTGAATTCATGGAGATTATAAAAGAAAAATGAAAGTTTGGGAAAGTCCTTTTATTCCCTCTCATTTAACTTTCAAAAGATTTCGAATTCCACTCACTTTCAGTCAATCAATCAATCCAATCTATCTGTTTATTATAACATTCCAAAATTTAGAATTTTGGGATGTTACAAACCTACCACCCTTAAAATGAATCTCGTCCTCGAGATTCGGAGAGGCTAGCAAGAAAATGGTTAGGGTTTGGGTTCTTCTCAAAATCCATCGATCATCAGAGGGGGTCTGGGGTGCTACCACCCTTAGAACCATTGTTACTGTTCCATCAAAACTCATATACTCCATCCATCTTTGACAGTGTCAGTCTTCTCAGATTCTCGGAAAAATTCCTTCTCTAGGATCTTCCGGTGGTGGCATAACCTTTTCCTCAATTCTTGTGTCCATTCCATCTTGGTAAGGTTATTTCGAGACTGGGTCTTCACAGCTGACGGGTCTGGCGCCAATACTAAACAACTATCGACATCTCATGGTGGTCAACAATTTATGGTTTCTCCTGCAGGAAATGGGTCTGGGTTGAACCTCACCGTATAACCTACGGTTGGCAACAACTGTCGTGTACAAGGGAAACATTCTTATACCATTCTAAGCTTCAAGCAAGGTTTGGTCGTCGTCTCTCTACTATAGGTAAGTCACTCAGATTTACCATCCCATATAGCAAAGCGAACAATAAGAGTAAGTCGGTATGGTGATCAATCCATCCCGCACCCAAATCATTACCTTGTATATGGTTTAGCGAATCTCGCATTCTAACACTCGGTCAACCTCGCAAGCATTGCAGAATTTCTCTTGTCGACGAACCAAGTTCGGATAAATCCATGGATTCTGCAAGCCAAACAAACATCTATCGTTCCTTCCCAACCCTCAGGTTTTGCGTTACTCCTATAAAATCGTCTGTCGATAAAAATCGTAACTCCTTCCAGGGTCTTCCCTTCAGCAAGAATGTGCTTGCTTCTTGGCAGGTACTGGGGCCTGCGGGTTATGGCCCACCTCATCACTTGTAGTTCCTTGAACTTATCATCGGGCAACTGATCCTTAATCCAACATCCAACTTCCTGGTATTCTTAAATCCATCCAATTGTACTGTCTTCCTTCCTTCTATTGGCACCACTAGGACATGATTACTCAGGCTCATCATGGAAGTCTATTGATCCATATTTCCAACATCATACCTCCTTTATATCCAATAATAATTTATCTCTTCTTTCTTGTGGGATTTCCCACATACCGAGATAAAAACTTATACTTATGAAGTCCATACTCCACTTCGTGGAACATCATTATCCTTTCCAGGGTCAAGCGTCCTTACAGGGGAATATTGGCCATATCTGCATGGCACTTCTTCATCTGGGAAACATGAAACACATCATGAACTCCTGACAGTCCTTCGGGTAACTCCAAGTTGTAGGCCACTTCTCTCATACGCTCCAAAACTCGGTATGGTCCTACAATTCTCGGGGCTAACTTTCCCTTAACTCCAAATAGTTTAACTCCTCGCAGAGGGAACACACGTAGACATGCTCCATCTCCAATTTCATAGACTACCTCCTTTGCATCCAATAATACTCCATACCCTCATATTCTTGGGGTATCCAACATATCGAGATAAAACTCATACTTATTTTGTTAATATCATTACCTTTTCCAAGGGTCAAGTTTCCTCACAGGGTACTACCACCCTTAAAATGCACAATCTTCCATAGACCATATTTCTCATATCCTCGAAAATGGTCAAAATCTTTCTTCATAGAGTAACAACTCATAAAATCCAAATCAGCATCAATGATGCTAACTTTATTGATTCTCAAATATTACAAACTCCTTCATTCCATTACATGCCTCAATCCGACTCTTCACTAATAAAAGAAATGTCCACACTACTACTACGTTTCTCGTTGCACTCAACTATTTATCACAAGTCTTCGTCTCCTTGGGGCATTCCCTGGCAAAGTGCCCTGCTTCATCACAACGGAAACATATTACTTCTGACATATCTCGAGTTTTCCTTGTGATTATATAGCCTCCTGGGGTCCTCATCTTCCCTTTTGGGCAATCACTGAAGTAGTGTCCTGAATTTTTGCACCTGTAACATGTGATATGACTCAGGTATCTCTTTGTAGAAATTGGGTTGTTCCTGGGATCCAATCTATTTCTCTTCCTGGGCTTTTCCGTTCCAATCAGGGCTTCTATTTCCTGTGAGTCATACTCTACTTCCTCTGTCGGGAATTCTACTAAATCCCCATTCAGACAAATTTTGGGAGATGTGTCCTTCTTCTCCACATGAATAGCATGACTTGATGCAGGGTTTAATTGGTTCTTCCTTGGGTGGGTCCTCCACCTCTTCCTTCATCACAGATTCCTCTAAAATTTCCATGTGGGCTCTTTTCATTGCTTCTTTCTTCGGCTGGATAGTCCTTTGTACCATGGGGTAGATGTGACACTGAGCAGGGTAGTGGGTAGTCCCTTCACACAAGAAACAAGTGATCTGCCGAGTTGGGCATTCTTCAGCTGGGTGACTTCCTTCACAATTTGGGCATTCATCCTTGTGTTCCTTATGGTTGTGTCCTATTTCTCCACAAGGCTTCTATGCACAAAGTTTCTTCATATCCTTTCCATAAGGCTTCAATTTCTGGGACACAAGACGAGATCTTTGTAGGGTCCACTTAAATTCTTTCCAAGTGGTTACTTCTTGCCATCCATTGATGGTTTGGTACATCCTCCACCAAGTAGCAGCACCTCTTTCAAAACATTGAAGAGCATGCCGGGTCATATCCTTTCCGACTATAGGGTTATTCTTCATGTGATCCTCCATGTTCTGAATCCATCGGTCCGTTTCCAATTGACACATCGGTCCAGAAAATACAAGCTCATCTCCATTCATCCTCTATTGGGTCCATGGGTTTGGGGTGAGATAAGAGAGGTCGAGAGGGATGCACACAATACAAACAAATTTTTGAAAAGACAGATTTTTTTATTGTGGCTGTCGGAAAAACAACAAACAAATGACAGCTCACAAACGTCGCATCTAACGTAGGTATATCGGGGGTTTGGTCTTCTAAGGGTCAATAAGTCTTCAGCGTCGCCAAACTCTTCAAGTCTTGTTCATGTCTCCGATGGCTTCTTGCAATCATGCTTGTCCTTCTCAAGTTCTTTTGCCAAATCATCTCTGTTGACGCGAAGTCTCTCGTGACGTCCTTTAATATTTCTGGAGTTGCGCTCCAACTTCTGGGTCTCAACATCCTTGACATGAACCCTGATCCTACTATCCTTCAGTTCCTGACGAGTCTCCGTTATCTCGAGGTTTTGCTTTCCCTGCTTGGCTACTTTCAGTTTCTGGGTTCTGAGTTCTTCACGAAACACTTCTTTGTTAAATACAGCTTCCTGCAGGTCCATCCTAAACTTCTTGATGTAATACTCCAGATCCTGGTGATACACCGGCTAAGGTTAAAACTTCGTCTTGCTGATAGGTGCTCCATCAGTTTTCTACCATCCAATCCTTCCATGCATCTGCATGCTTAAGTCCGCACGGTGACAATAGCATAAGCGGACGATAACATCATGGATAGTCGTGTTTATGCCCATGTTACTGCCATGAGCTTTCATTCCATAACTGATATCTCCTGTCTTTGGGTTTTCTTAACAAAACTTTGAGTTCTAATGCTCCATGTTTCGGTCTTTCTCCGATACACCTTGGTCTCGGGCATTGACGGCTTCCATAGTTTGCCAAGTTCCATAAGGGTAACCTTCCTAGGTCATACACATCTGGCAATTTTTCAGAGCCTTCAAATTCTCCCAGTCTTCAGAGTCCTTAACCGTTGTAGTTTCCATGCATGATAAAATCCTCTTCATTCCGAATGGTCTTAGTTGTCCGATATCCTGTACTTCTTGGAGTTGTAACACTCTGAGAATCATGCTATAGTAACCCCCTGTGATTAAGCTAATCATGTTGCTAAACAGGGCTTGATCACATTTGAACCACAACCTTGTCAAACTCCTAGTTCAAACTTCAATTAAATTTAAAAGTGGAAAATAAAAGTTTTCAAAAATTCAAACAAAAATGTTCAGTGGGTGCTAAATAATACACTGGTAATTATGGTGGAGGAAACACATTTTTATAAAATACCTAATTAATTTTAAAAGAAATAAAACAGAAAAGAAAATAAACAAATAAAAGGAAAACAGAAAACAGATCACAGAAAGAAAAAAAAAGAAAAAGGAAAAGCCCTTTTCCCCCCCCCACTGGACCCGTGGCCCGTCTGGACCGAACCCCGGCCCAAACTGGGCCGCCACCCGCGCCCCGACCCCGGCCCAGCCCAACTCACCCCCGCGTCCCCTTCCTGTTCCCCCGACCGGGTCGGAACAGGGGCGCGCTGCCGCCCGACCACCTCGCCGGCACCGACGCCGGAGGGGATAAGGGCGCCAGCCCCCGCGCCTCCTCGGGTCTCTCTCCCACTCACCCCGCTCACTCTCGGCCCCTGCGCCTCCCTCATCCCCTCTCCTTCGCGCCGCTCCGTGCTCCCCCCCATCATCCCGAGCGCCTCCGTCGCCGTCCGCCGTCGCAACCGCGGCAACCAACCTCGCCTCGCCTCGCCAACCTGTCCAGCAGCTCCGCCGTCGTCGGCTTCCTCGTCCCCGTCCACGAACGCAAGCCGGGGAGCACCGCAGGCAGCGGATCGAGCCGCCCCCTTCCGCCTCGGGCGTCGGTGACCGCCGTCGTCTCCGGCCACCTCTGCGCTCCTAAGCTGTCGCAGGCTTTACGTAGCCGCTCGGTGAGCTCCTCCCTCCCTCCATTCTCCTCCTCGCACTGCGTGAGCCTCCCTAGCTAGCTCGTCGCCGTTGCTTTGAGCTCGCCGCCGCATATCACCTCGCCGCCGTGGCTACCGTGGCCTGAGCTCGCGTCCGAGCTCGTAGTCAAACTCCTGGAGCTCCCAGGAGCCCAACGAGCCCACGCCCGTGCCTCCCCGTGCCTCCTAGCATAGCCTCCGTTGAGCGCCCGAACGCGCTGCCGCCTGCGCTCGTCGCCGGCGTGCCTCCGGTGACCAAATGGTCACGGGCCAGCGCCCGTTGCATTCGCCTCCTAACGCACGTCCCACCTAGCCTCTCCGTTCGCTCGCTAGCATGTTGCGTCGCCCTTTTCCTCTGGCGTCCGACTCCGGTCGTCCGCCGATGAGCTCGCCGCGCTCGATTCCGGTCACCCCTGCCGCCACAACCACCACCGTTGGACGCGGCGCAGCCGTAGCTTTCGAACGCGACCAAAAACTCCCTGAACGGTGCCCTGTACATGGATTCCGGCGAGGTCCCGAGCGCCTCCGCCGTGTTTTCGGTCGCCGGCGTTGCTCCGGCGCCGGCCGCCGACGTGGCACACCTGGGGCCACCCCTGGGTCACTGCCAGTGGCCCCCACGGGCCCCAGTTGACTGGGTTGACCCAGTCAACTGCTGACTGGGCAGGCCCAGTCACTGACATGCGGGCCCCGCCGCAGAAATTAAAAAAAATTAAAGAAAAAGAAAATGTTTTATAAATAAAAATAATTAGTTTAGCTAAACACTCACTGACATGTGGGGCCCATCCCTCTAATTATACTGTTAGATTAGTTTAATTAAGTATTAGACTAACAGTGAATGACAGGTGGGTCCCACTGGACCCACCTGTCTGGTTTGACTGGTCAGCCGACCTGTTGACCTGCTGACGTCAGCATTGCCTCATGCTGACGTCATAATTCATTTTTGCTTAATATAAATAATTCCAGAAATTCAAATAAACTTTGAAAATTCATATCTTTTAAACCGTAACTCGGATGAAAATGTTTTCTATATGAAAGTTGCTCAGAACGACGAGACGAATCCGAATACGCAGTCCGTTCGTCCACCACACCTCCCTAACCTATCGAACTAGCAACTTTCCCCCTCCGGTCCGTCTGTCCGAAAACGTGAAACATCGGGAATACCTCCCGGATGTTCCCCCCCTTCACTGGTACCACCTACTGTCGCGTTAGGACACCCCTAGCACCGCTCATTGTCATGTCACGCATCGTCATGCTTATGTTTGCATTGTATTTACTGTTTCTTCCCCCTCTTCTCTCCGGTAGACTACGAGACCGACACTGCTGCTGCCCAGTTCGACTACGGAGTCGACGACCCCTCCTACTTGCCAGAGCAACCAGGCAAGCCCCCCCCCCCTTGATCACCATATATCGCCTACTCTCCTCTATACTGCTTGCATTAGAGTAGTGTAGCATGTTACTGCTTTTCGATATCCTATTCTGATGCATAGCCTATCCTTGCTACTACTGTTGATACCTTTACCTGCAATCCTACATGCTTAGTATAGGATGCTAGATTTCCATCAGTGGCCCTACATTCTTGTCCGTCTGCTGTGCTACACTATCGGGCCGTGATCACCTGGGCGGTGATCGCGGGTATATACTTATATACTATATACATGACACATGTGATGACTAAAGTCGGGTCGGCTCGTAGGAGTACCCGCAAGTGGATCTTTGTGGCGGAGCGACAGGGCAGGTTGAGACCGCCTAGGTAAGAGGTGGGCCTGGCCCTGGTCGGCGTTCGCGGATACTTAACACGCTTAACGAGATCTTGGTATTTGATCTGAGTCTGGCCATTTGGTCTATACGCACTAGCCATCTACGCGGGAGTAGTTATGGGTATCCCGGCGTCGTGGTATCAGCCGAAGCCTTCATGACGTCAGCGACTGAGTGGCGCGCGCCGTGTTGGACCGCTTTGACGTAACCGCCGTGATCGTGTGGGTTGCTAGGTCTGCTCGCGGCCGCGTTCGCAACGTGCAGGTGTGCATAGGGCGATGGGCCCAGACCCCTGCGCGCTTAGGATTAGACCGGCGTGCTGACCGCTCTGTTGTGCTTAGGTGGGGCTGCGACGCGTTGATCTTACGAGGCCGGGCATGACCCAGAAAAGTGTGTCCGGCCAATTGGGATCGAGCGTGTTGGGTTATGTGGTGCACCCCTGCAGGGAAGTTTATCTATTCGAATAGCCGTGTCCCTCGGTAAAAGGATGACCCGGAGTTGTACCTTGAGCTTATGACAACTAGAACTGGATACTGAATAAAATACACCCTTCCAAGTGCCAGATACAACCCGGTGATCGCTCTCTAACAGGGCGACGAGGAGGGGATTACCGGGTAGGATTATGCTATGCGATGCTACTTGGAGGACTTCAATCTACTCTCTTCTACATGCTGCAAGATGGAGATGTCCAGAAGCGTAGTCTTCGACAGGACTAGCTATCCCCCTCTTATTCCGGCATTCTGCAGTTCAGTCCACTGATATGCCTCTTTACACATATACCCATGCATATGTAGTGTAGCTCCTTGCTTGCGAGTACTTTGGATGAGTACTCACGGTTGCTTTTCTCCCTCTTTTCCCCTTTCTATACCGGATTGTCGCAATCAGATGTCGGAGTTCAGGAGCCAGACGCCACCGTCGACGACGACTCCCACGGCACTGGAGGTGCCTACTACTACGTGCAGGCCGCTGACGACGACCAGGAGTAGTTAGGAGGTCCCAGGCAGGAGGCCTTGCCTCTTCGATCGTTGCTACTTTTGTGCTAGCCTTCTTAAGGCAAAACTTGTTTAACTTATGTCTGTACTCAGATATTGTTGCTTCCGCTGACTCGTCTATGATCGAGCACTTGTATTCGAGCCCTCGAGGCCCCTGGCTTGTATTATGATGCTTGTATGACTTATTTATGTTTTAGAGTTGTGTTGTGATATCTTCCCGTGAGTCCCTGATCTTGGTCGTACACATTGCGTGCATGATTAGTGTACGATCAAATCGGGGGCGTCACAAGTTGGTATCAGAGCCAGGTTTCGATCCTGGGACCTGTGGGTTATGGGCCCATGTCGCCATTGGGTGGTACTAGGATCTTTTACTCCTCGACCTTTACTCTGGGACTCTGAACTCTCTTCTACTCGGGTTAAATGAATTTACTAACTCTAACACTAGGATCCCGTGACCGCGTTCACCCCAAAGATGGATAAGCCATAGTTGTTTCTTAGAATAGTATTTTGAACAATTCACACACTGTCAATTGACTCCTTTGAAACGTATTTGCTTTCAGATGGAACCCTCGAGGCAGGTTGTTCGCCACACGATGGCCATTGGTGCCTCGGGATCACCTGCGGTGCTAGCTGAGATGATGACCTATCTGGGTTATCGCTGGCACCCTGAGTTCACAGTCTACGAGGAGTACCAGGACTTTAACCAGGCGCAGTACCGTGCCATCGTCCACCTCTACTCTCGGGAGTATGACTCCACTATTGTGCTGCACACCGCACATGGTGTTGGTGTGACCATCGATATGGCTGTCCACGATGCTGCCTATGCTGCTCTGACACGTCTTCGTGGAGAGTATCAGGAGTTGGACACCTCCCCTTTCAGGCACATTGCTATCGCATCTGATGTTGGTGCGGAGGGATACTATACTGCTGCCTACTCCACTGTCACCCGAGAGCCCTTCTACCATCAGCACCTGGTTCTGCATGCTGATGGGCTGGATCGAGCTAACCGAGCTCTTCGCCACGAGATGTACACCACCCGTCAGCACCTTTACCGTGCTCTGACGCTGCTGCACCCCTTTGTCCGGTCTGGACAGGTACCGCGTACTGCGATCTACCCAGCCAGGACCGTGATGCCCCACGGTGTTGGTTGGCCAGAGGTGGGAGGCTACTCTCCCGCACTTGGTCCTCTTCTGCCACCTGAGCGTCGGGCTCTACACCTGAGTATCCGCGGCCCCCAGTCTGCTGACGTGGAGAGCTATCCGTTGCCTCACTACCAGCTGTCGGGCTACGATTACCTCCACAGTACCTCTTGGGACTGATGTAGGCTTGATGGTAGTATTAGTTTCAGTCGTCGCGAGCCTGTGTGCCGCCTATGATGTTTTAGTCCATGTACTGAACTCTATGCATGACCCCTTTTGTAAGTTATGCCGACTACTATGCAGTAGCTATCGTGCTCCTTTCAATTATGCATGTTTCATCATGAATGATTCTTGTCATTGCAAGTTTTCTCAATGCTGAACTACCCCTGTTATATATTAGCAGGATGGTTAGACCAGGTGGTCGTGGTCGTGGTGGCGATGCCCCACCACCACCTGAGTACATGGCTGGTATGATCCAACAGTTCGAACTGAACCGCCAATTCATGGAAAATATGATGGCTCAGTTTCCTCGCCCCAATATGAACCAGCAGCCAGCCCAAGTAACTCTTCAAGATTTCATACGCCTCAACCCAACCATCTACCGCAGCTCAACTCAGCCTCTGGATGCTGATGACTGGCTCCGTGACATCACCTATGAGATGGAGTCTGCTGATGTAGCCCCTGACAGCTATGTCAATTTTGCTTCCTTCTTCTTGAAGGGACCCGCAGCTCAATGGTGGGACAGCCACAGGCGTACTCTGCCAGCTGGAACAATCATCACCTGGCCAGACTTCCAAGCTGCTTTCCGTGCCCGCTTCATTCCTCAGGGAGTCATGGATCGGAAGAAGCGTGAGTTCCGCAACCTCACCCAAGGCAACAAAACTGTCGAAGCTTATCAGCGGGAGTTTCTGGACTTGTCCCGCTATGCTGAAGAAGACATTGCAACTGATGCACGCAGACAGGAGAAGTTCCGTGATGGCCTTCAAGCTGACATCAAGCTCGCACTTCTAGTGCATGACTTTGCTGATTTCACCACCTTGGTGAACAAGGCCATCAATGTTGAAACTGGTCTGCAGGAATACCAGAGCTCTCAGAGGCGCAACCGTGACACGGGCTCATCTTCGGGCTCGCCCTCACAGAAGCGTAAGATATGGATCCCGAACAGCATGTATCGTCCGAATGCACCTGCTCCTAGGAAATCTTATGCTGCACCGCGTCTGCCTCCTCCACCATCTAAGCAGTCAAAGCTACCAGCTCCCCCACCTGGGGCTCCTGTTCCCACTCCCGATAATGGTCTGTGCTTCAAGTGTGGTCAACCGGGTCACTTTGCCAGGAACTGCTATCAGAACCAGAATCAACTGGCCCTTCCAGCAGCTGGCCGTGGTAACAACCAGCCCCGCGACAACAATGCTAAGTCTTATGGTCGTGCTCATGCCAACCACGTTGATCTCAGCGAAGCTCAAGACCAGCCTGCTACTGTGATGGGCACACTCCTCGTAAATTCAGTACCAGCATCCGTTTTATTTGATACAGGTGCATCCCATTCATTCATATCAGCAGAATTTGCATTCCTGCATGGCATTCATTACGAAGAGATAAACACTCCGCTAGTGGTACACACCCCTGCGGGCCAATGTCAAACCTCTATGGTTAGTCGCGATGTTACTGTTGAAATTGAAGGACTGGAATTTCTTGTCTCTCCCATCGTACTGAAGTCCTGTAGCATTGATCTCATTCTGGGAATGAATTGGTTAAAAGCGCATACTGCTTCAATCGTTTGCACCACTAAGACCGTCCATCTGCTACACCCTTCAGATGAGATAGTTACTTACCAAGTCCATCTGGTGCAAAATGCCGAGGCAAGGCTCTATGCATTGAATGCATTGAACGCTGCACCACTCGAGGGCATTGAAAACATTCCCGTCGTGCGTGAATTCCTCGACGTCTTCCCTGAAGAACTTCCAGGGATTCCCCCTGCTAGAGCTGTCGAATTCATCATCGACTTGAAACCAGGCACCACTCCTATAGCCAAGCGACCCTACAAAATGCCGCCGCATGAACTCCTTGAGCTTAAGGAGGAAATCGACAAGTCTCTTCGCAAAGGATTCATTCGCCCAAGTTGCTCTCCTTGGGGAGCACCTTCTCTCTTTGTTAAGAAGAAGGACGGGACAAACCGGTTAGTTCAAGACTACCGTCCTATAAACCAAGCTACCATTCAGAATAAATACCCTCTTCCTCGGATCAATGATCTGTATGATCAACTGGCGGGTTCGTCAGTGTTCTCTAAGCTCGACTTGAGGTTGGGCTACCACCAGATCCGTGTTCGCGAAGAGGATATCCCAAAGACCGCCTTCGTGACTCGCTATGGTTCATACGAGTACACCGTCATGTCTTTCGGTTTAACCAATGCTCCAGCCACCTTCTCTCGTCTGATGAACTACATATTCATGGATTACCTCGACAAGTTCGTCGTGGTTTATCTGGATGATATCCTGATATTTTCCAAGAACGAAGAAGAACATGCTGAACATCTTCGTCTTGTGCTGGAAAAACTACGACAACATCAACTATATGCCAAGTTCTCTAAATGTGAATTCTGGCTACCGGAAGTAACCTATCTTGGGCATGTCATCTCTAAGGATGGTATTGCCGTCAACCCTGAACGAGTTCAGGCTATTCTTGATTGGACTCCTCCCAAGAACGTTAAGCAAGTCAGAAGTTTTCTCGGTCTCGCCAGCTATTGCCGTCGATTCGTCAAGAACTTCTCTAAGATCGCCAGGCCTCTGACTAACCTGTTGCATAAGGGTGTCAAGTTCCAATGGACAGACAAATGTCAGGAAAGTTTCCAGGCACTCAAAGACAAGTTGACTTCTGCCCCAGTTCTAGCTCCACCTGATACTAAGAAGGACTTCCTCATCTATTGCGACGCTTCCCGTCAAGGATTAGGCTGTGTCCTAATGCAAGACCGCAAAGTGATTGCTTATGCCTCTCGACAATTGCGCCCTCACGAAGAGAACTACCCAGTTCACGACCTCGAACTTGCTGCTGTCATACATGCGCTGAAGCAGTGGCGACATTACCTTCTCGGTAATCGTTGCGAGATCTTCACTGACCACCAAAGTCTGAAGTATCTGTTTACTCAGCCAGATCTGAACCTCCGTCAGCAGAGATGGATGGAGCTTGTTGCAGACTTTGACTTGGGTATTTCCTATACTCCAGGCAAGGCTAATGTAATGGCTGATGCCTTGAGCCGCAAGTCTTACTGCAACCACCTCCAGGTTCATAAAGTTCAGCCCTCGCTTGTTGAAGAATTCAGGAAGCTGAACCTCCATATTGTTCCTCCGGGTGCACTCGCTCCCCCTCCTAAGGAGTTCCGCAAGATGAACCTCCGTGTTGTTCCCCAGGGTTCCCTCAATACCCTGGTCGTCGAACTAGATCTCCTGGACTCCATCAAGAGAATACAGGGGTATGACTCTGAAGCCCACAAGATTAAGCGCTACCTCGCAGAAGGAAAGCCCTCATTCTTCACCATTTCTGAAGATGGCGCCCTATACTTCAAGGGCCGCCTAGTGGTGCCATGTGCAGAGAAAAACCTGGATATGACACAGGAAGTTATGAAAGAAGCTCATGATACGCCTCTGTGTATCCATCCTGGTAGTACAAAGATGTATCAAGATATCCGTCAGAGATTCTGGTGGAGTAATATGAAGCAAGACATTGCTCGTTATGTTGCTGAGTGTGACGTTTGCCGTCGTATCAAAGCAGAACATCAAAGGCCTGCTGGAACTCTGCAACCTATCTCTATTCCTGAATGGAAATGGGACCATGTTGAGATGGACTTCGTCACTGGATTTCCCAAATCGCAGAAAGGTAATGATGCTATTCTTGTCGTCATTGACCGGCTTTCCAAAGTTGCACATTTTCTGGCAGTCAAAGAAACGATCACTGCTAGCCAGTTGGCAACGCTCTATATGTCCAGGATTGTTTCACTCCACGGTATTCCATTGGTTATCAGCTCAGACCGTGGCAGCTTATTCACTTCAAGATTCTGGGCAAGTTTCCAAGAAGCAATGGGAACTCATCTGTCATTCAGTACTGTGTTTCATCCTCAATCGCAAGGACAAGTTGAACGCGTCAATCAAGTTCTCGAAGACATGCTTCGAGCTTGCGTTATTTCCTTCGGCAAGAAATGGGAGGAATCTCTCCCGTATGCTGAGTTCTCTTATAATAATAGCTATCAAGCTAGTCTGAAGATGGCCCCCTTCGAAGTGTTATATGGACGAAAGTGCCGAACCCCCCTGAACTGGTCAGAAACTGGGGAACGTCCACTCATCGGACCGGATATTATCCAAGATGCCGAAGAACAAGTCCGCATTATTCGCGAGAATCTCAAGACTGCTCAGTCACGTCAGAAGAGTCAGTATGACCGTCATCATAAAGACATGGTCTATCAACCTGGCGAAAAGGCTTATCTTCGAGTCACACCTATGAAGGGTGCTCACCGCTTCGGGATCAAGGGCAAACTAGCTCCTCGCTATATTGGCCCATTCACTATTCTCGAAAGGCGTGGAAAAGTGGCATACCAACTGGAGCTACCGCCGAACCTTTCTCAGGTTCACGATGTGTTCCATGTGTCACAGCTCCGCCGTTGCTTCAAGGATCCAATCCGAGCTGTGGATCACGAAGTGCTCGAATTGCAGCAAGACCTCTCCTATAAGGAGCATCCGGTCCGCATTCTCGACCAAGCTGAACGCCGCACACGTCAGAAGGCGATCAAGTTTCTCAAAGTCCAGTGGTCGCACCATTCTGAAGATGAGGCCACTTGGGAACGAGAGGATCGTCTGCGCGAAGAATACCCCGCACTGTTTCCTTCTACCTCCTAAATCTCGGGACGAGATTTCTTGTAGTGGAGGAGATTTGTAACACTCTGAGAATCATGCTATAGTAACCCCCTGTGATTAAGCTAATCATGTTGCTAAACAGGGCTTGATCACATTTGAACCACAACCTTGTCAAACTCCTAGTTCAAACTTCAATTAAATTTAAAAGTGGAAAATAAAAGTTTTCAAAAATTCAAACAAAAATGTTCAGTGGGTGCTAAATAATACACTGGTAATTATGGTGGAGGAAACACATTTTTATAAAATACCTAATTACTTTTAAAAGAAATAAAACAGAAAAGAAAATAAACAAATAAAAGGAAAACAGAAAACAGATCACAGAAAGAAAAAAAAAGAAGAAAAAGGAAAAGCCCTTTCCCCCCCCCCCCACTGGACCCGTGGCCCGTCTGGACCGAACCCCG
Source organism: Aegilops tauschii subsp. strangulata (assembly GCF_002575655.3). Lineage (NCBI taxonomy): Eukaryota > Viridiplantae > Streptophyta > Magnoliopsida > Poales > Poaceae > Aegilops > Aegilops tauschii. The sequence continues at coordinate 116,850,226 of NC_053040.3, forward strand.
GCCCAAACTGGGCCGCCACCCGCGCCCCGACCCCGGCCCAGCCCAACTCACCCCCGCGTCCCCTTCCTGTTCCCCCGACCGGGTCGGAACAGGGGCGCGCTGCCGCCCGACCACCTCGCCGGCACCGATGCCGGAGGGGATAAGGGCGCCAGCCCCCGCGCCTCCTCGGGTCTCTCTCCCACTCACCCCGCTCACTCTCGGCCCCTGCGCCTCCCTCATCCCCTCTCCTTCGCGCCGCTCCGTGCTCCCCCCCCCATCATCCCGAGCGCCTCCGTCGCCGTCCGCCGTCGCAACCGCGGCAACCAACCTCGCCTCGCCTCGCCAACCTGTCCAGCAGCTCCGCCGTCGTCGGCTTCCTCGTCCCCGTCCACGAACGCAAGCCGGGGAGCACCGCAGGCAGCGGATCGAGCCGCCCCCTTCCGCCTCGGGCGTCGGTGACCGCCGTCGTCTCCGGCCACCTCTGCGCTCCTAAGCTGTCGCAGGCTTTACGTAGCTGCTCGGTGAGCTCCTCCCTCCCTCCATTCTCCTCCTCGCACTGCGTGAGCCTCCCTAGCTAGCTCGTCGCCGTTGCTTTGAGCTCGCCGCCGCATATCACCTCGCCGCCGTGGCTACCGTGGCCTGAGCTCGCGTCCGAGCTCGTAGTCAAACTCCTGGAGCACCCAGGAGCCCAACGAGCCCACGCCCGTGCCTCCCCGTGCCTCCTAGCATAGCCTCCGTTGAGCGCCCGAACGCGCTGCCGCCTGCGCTCGTCGCCGGCGTGCCTCCGGTGTCCAAATGGTCACGGGCCAGCGCCCGTTGCATTCGCCTCCTAACGCACGTCCCACCTAGCCTCTCCGTTCGCTCGCTAGCATGCTGCGTCGCCCTTTTCCTCTGGCGCCGACTCCGGTCGTCCGCCGATGAGCTCGCCGCGCTCGATTCCGGTCACCCCTGCCGCCACAACCACCACCGTTGGACGCGGCGCAGCCGTAGCTTTCGAACGCGACCAAAAACTCCCTGAACGGTGCCCTGTACGTGGATTCCGGCGAGGTCCCGAGCGCCTCCGCCGTGTTTTCGGTCGCCGGCGTTGCTCCGGCGCCGGCCGCCGACGTGGCACACCTGGGGCCACCCCTGGGTCACTGCCAGTGGCCCCCACGGGCCCCAGTTGACTGGGTTGACCCAGTCAACTGCTGACTGGGCAGGCCCAGTCACTGACATGCGGGCCCCGCCGCAGAAATTAAAAAAAATTAAAGAAAAAGAAAATGTTTTATAAATAAAAATAATTAGTTTAGCTAAACACTCACTGACATGTGGGGCCCATCCCTCTAATTATACTGTTAGATTAGTTTAATTAAGTATTAGACTAACAGTGAATGACAGGTGGGTCCCACTGGACCCACCTGTCTGGTTTGATTGGTCAGCCGACCTGTTGACCTGCTGACGTCAGCATTGCCTCATGCTGACGTCATAATTCATTTTTGCTTAATATAAATAATTCCAGAAATTCAAATAAACTTAGAAAATTCATATCTTTTAAACCGTAACTCGGATGAAAATGTTTTCTATATGAAAGTTGCTCAGAACGACGAGACGAATCCGAATACGCAGTCCGTTCGTCCACCACACCTCCCTAACCTATCGAACTAGCAACTTTCCCCCTCCGGTCCGTCTGTCCGAAAACGTGAAACATCGGGAATACCTCCCGGATGTTCCCCCCCTTCACCGGTACCACCTACTGTCGCGTTAGGACACCCCTAGCACCGCTCATTGTCATGTCACGCATCGTCATGCTTATGTTTGCATTGTATTTACTGTTTCTTCCCCCTCTTCTCTCCGGTAGACTACGAGACCGACACTGCTGCTGCCCAGTTCGACTACGGAGTCGACGACCCCTCCTACTTGCCAGAGCAACCAGGCAAGCCCCCCCCCTTGATCACCATATATCGCCTACTCTCCTCTATACTGCTTGCATTAGAGTAGTGTAGCATGTTACTGCTTTTCGATATCCTATTCTGATGCATAGCCTATCCTTGCTACTACTGTTGATACCTTTACCTGCAATCCTACATGCTTAGTATAGGATGCTAGATTTCCATCAGTGGCCCTACATTCTTGTCCGTCTGCTGTGCTACACTATCGGGCCGTGATCACCTGGGCGGTGATCGCGGGTATATACTTATATACTATATACATGACACATGTGATGACTAAAGTCGGGTCGGCTCGTAGGAGTACCCGCAAGTGGATCTTTGTGGCGGAGCGACAGGGCAGGTTGAGACCGCCTAGGTAAGAGGTGGGCCTGGCCCTGGTCGGCGTTCGCGGATACTTAACACGCTTAACGAGATCTTGGTATTTGATCTGAGTCTGGCCATTTGGTCTATACGCACTAGCCATCTACGCGGGAGTAGTTATGGGTATCCCGGCGTCGTGGTATCAGCCGAAGCCTTCGTGACGTCAGCGACTGAGTGGCGCGCGCCGTGTTGGACCGCTTTGACGTAACCGCCGTGATCGTGTGGGTTGCTAGGTCTGCTCGCGGCCGCGTTCGCAACGTGCAGGTGTGCATAGGGCGATGGGCCCAGACCCCTGCGCGCTTAGGATTAGACCGGCGTGCTGACCGCTCTGTTGTGCTTAGGTGGGGCTGCGACGCGTTGATCTTACGAGGCCGGGCATGACCCAGAAAAGTGTGTCCGGCCAATTGGGATCGAGCGTGTTGGGTTATGTGGTGCACCCCTGCAGGGAAGTTTATCTATTCGAATAGCCGTGTCCCTCGGTAAAAGGATGACCCGGAGTTGTACCTTGAGCTTATGACAACTAGAACTGGATACTGAATAAAATACACCCTTCCAAGTGCCAGATACAACCCGGTGATCGCTCTCTAACAGGGCGACGAGGAGGGGATTACCGGGTAGGATTATGCTATGCGATGCTACTTGGAGGACTTCAATCTACTCTCTTCTACATGCTGCAAGATGGAGATGTCCAGAAGCGTAGTCTTCGACAGGACTAGCTATCCCCCTCTTATTCCGGCATTCTGCAGTTCAGTCCACTGATATGCCTCTTTACACATATACCCATGCATATGTAGTGTAGCTCCTTGCTTGCGAGTACTTTGGATGAGTACTCACGGTTGCTTTTCTCCCTCTTTTCCCCTTTCTATACCGGATTGTCGCAATCAGATGTCGGAGTTCAGGAGCCAGACGCCACCGTCGACGACGACTCCCATGGCACTGGAGGTGCCTACTACTACGTGCAGGCCGCTGACGACGACCAGGAGTAGTTAGGAGGTCCCAGGCAGGAGGCCTTGCCTCTTCGATCGTTGCTACTTTTGTGCTAGCCTTCTTAAGGCAAAACTTGTTTAACTTATGTCTGTACTCAGATATTGTTGCTTCCGCTGACTCGTCTATGATCGAGCACTTGTATTCGAGCCCTCGAGGCCCCTGGCTTGTATTATGATGCTTGTATGACTTATTTATGTTTTAGAGTTGTGTTGTGATATCTTCCCGTGAGTCCCTGATCTTGGTCGTACACATTGCGTGCATGATTAGTGTACGATCAAATCGGAGGCGTCACAGGAGTGGTCTCATCAGTCGAATCTTTGAGTTGTCAAAAGGGGAAAGGGTATGGTCTCACTAAAGGGAATATTTGAATAAGACTCGGAAAAGAAGAGAGGTAAAAGATCTTTTTGAAAAGGAAAGTTTTTGAGAAAATCCTTCCTATGGGCTTGCCAGTTTCTAGGGTCACGTCCTACAGTCAACATGTGCTCTGATACCATCTTGTAGCGACCCGACCCGAATGGATCAAGTCTCTGTGCTTTAGTGTCATCCCTGGATCGGTATGCTGACACACACAGTACTCGAGGATTTATAACAGAGGTAAATCACATGTATAAAGTAACATAAATACTATTACCTCAATCCAAATAGCGGAAGTAACAAGGTTGTGGATTCCCATCAACACCAACGGCAAAGTTGAGTGTAGAAATCGTAACCCTAACGTATCTCTTACTCGTCGTAAGATATCCTGCAACATGAAACGTTGCAGCCCGAAAACGGGTCAGTACATTGAATGTACTGGCAAATTCACACCATAGAGAAATGATGAACAAAGGCTATCACTACATGCATATATGGCTGGTGGAAAAGCTCTATGGTTATAATGTTTTTGCGAAAAGCCAGTTTTTCCCTACTTCAAAGGAATAAATTTTATTTAACTATCATGGTGGTTGTGAAACATTGAGATGGTTGACAGCATCTCAATCCCAATTAAGTATCATCATTAACCCAACAAGATTAATTAAAGTAACATGATGAGATCAACGGGATAATCCAAGAACTAGATACTCAAGTTGTCCATAACCGGGGACACGGCTAATCATGATCAGTTTGTACACTCTGCAGAGGTTTGTGCACTTTTCCCACAAGACTTGATCTCCTCCGTTGGATTACTCGCACTACATGGTGTTTGAGTAACGGATGACCAAGACACAGTCTTTCAGAAGTGCTTGCACCTTACGTATGGGTAGACCGTTACACCTACTTTCCCCTACATCTGCTAGTCTACCACTGTAAGAGTTCACACAACTTAATCAACTATGCTAGAGCCCATAATAGCTTGCGGCTGCACACGGAAGTTTCTAGCATGAAAAATCTCATGATCCCTTTGAACCTGGGTGGCGGTCCAAAAGAAAAACAGGCAATCCTGGAATACCCAGGTACCTCAATCCACCCAGATGTGAGTTTAAGTTGCCACCTTAAGTAAACCATTAATTAACAATCTCACATCTGTCATGAATTTCACTCAAACCCAATCCACGTCTACGAGCATAGCATGGCAATAATAAAAGCAACGTAGAAGTAACTCCCAAGGGTTTGATAGAAAAACAGGTAATAGGTACTACCTCAACTACTTCCCAATACCCACAGTTTATTTAGATCCTAACCATGCAATGTGTTTGAGGAAATAGATCTAATGCAATAAAACTGGGTATGAACTGGGACATGATCAAAGTGTGAACTTGCCTGCAATGTTGATGAAGATGATTCGCACTCAAACTCTTGATAGATCTACTCGTCACACTCCGGTCAATCTATCGAGAGCAAGCAATAGTAACCACACATAAGCAATCACTCAAAAGATCGGGAAGAACGAAGAAGACAGTTCGGAAAACATCAATACAAAGCAAATAACTCTTGTAGCATAAAACAATTTCTAACAGTACCAAAATTATGTGAATTTGGCCTTATCAGAAAGTTTAAGTCAAGAGCTTCGATTTGCAAAAAGAATCAACTCAAACGGGGTTACGAAACTCAAGTTATGATCAAAAGAAGATTGAATACAAATCTGTCTGAATTCAAATTTTAAAACTTTCAAAAACATGTTTAAGTTGTTTTACTGGATAGAGGAGATCATAATGAAGGCGTGGGCGTTGGTTTCGTTGGATTTGGACAAACGAGTAAAAAGATGTGAAGGTTTGAAGTCCAGGGGCTAAATTGTAAATAAAACATCTATAAAGAAGTCCCTGAATAAAACTAACAGAAAAAGAAAAAGCTAATTAACGAACGCTCGTTTATAAAACCTAAACCGCGGACGTTCGTTGCTTAATAAAACCCAAAAAAACAGATCTAGTCTAGTTTTTTTTAACAAAACCGAAAAAAATAAACCGGGGCGGTTTTATACCGTCGGTGGTTCGGCGGTTTTTGGCGACAAAACCGGCAGCGGCGTTGACTCCGGCGACGGGGCAGTGGCGACGGCGGGCGACGGCGCGGGGCTCGGCTTCGCGACGAGAGGCGGGGCGGCGAAGGCACGGGAGGGGGCGGCGTGGAGCGGTGGGTGCGGTGGCGGCGACGGCGGCGGTCGTCGGCGGCGAGGGTGGTGGCTTCGGGCGGCGGAGCTTCGGCGGATCTCGCCGGCGGCGGCGAGATGCGGGAGGGGCGGCGGCGCGAGCAGAGGGGAGAGAGAGGTCGGGGCCCGGCTTTTAAAGGGCCCGGGGAGGGCGGTGGCGTGGGGAAGGGGCGACCGGCGGCGTAGGTGCGGCGGACTCCGGCGAAGTCCCGCACGGGCACGCGAGGAGGGAGGCGGCGCGGTGATTGGGCCGGCTGGCTGGGCTTCGGCCCAGTTGGCCCGGTCCGGAGAAGAAGAAGTTTTTTTTTAACATTTCTCAGACAAATAAAAATAATAAAAACGAAAAAAATAAAAATATTATATAGGCATATAATATATCAAAATTTTCAGAAAAATATTTCCTACAACCTGAACATTTTTGTAGAGTCAAATAAAATCCACAAAAATTTTAATAAATCAAACAGTGCTGCTGCCTTAATAAAATCCAATAAAAATCATTTTAAAAATACCAAAATGATTTCAAATTTATTTTTCTCCAATTTTATGATGTAGGGAATCATTTTACCCTAATTTCTGTATATTTTATTTTTGGAGAAAAATAATTTGAATAAAACTCAAATAACTCCAATATTGAAAAATAATTTCAATGGGACTTGAATAAATCCTTTGAAACTCCCAACTCATATTTCATTTGTTTTGAAGAAGTCATTTTATCTTCTCTCGTGAAAATCATTGAGTTGCATAAAGTTTCAAAATTGGAAATATTCTCAAATGACATTCAAATATTTTCAACACCCCTTTTCATTTAAAAAAAATGGAAGAAGTCATGTCATCTTCTCTCGAGGCTTTTGTGATGAAAAGAATTTGAATTCATGGAGATTATAAAAGAAAAATGAAAGTTTGGGAAAGTCCTTTTATTCCCTCTCATTTAACTTTCAAAAGATTTCGAATTCCACTCACTTTCAGTCAATCAATCAATCCAATCTATCTGTTTATTATAACATTCCAAAATTTAGAATTTTGGGATGTTACACTCTTGCATTTCCCTACAAGTAATTGCATCTCATATGGAGATGTTTAGTGAAGTAGAATGGAAAAAATCGAGTGCAACTACACAAGAACTAGTCTGTAACTCTCGTTCGAAATCAGTTTTGCGCAGTGTTAACCGAAACATGGATATCTGCCTCATACGGAGTCCGTGTTGGCTCCACAAGTAGACAAAACGTTTGTGACGACCAGATGCTTCAAAGGATTCTTTCATAGGGAACTTTTGGAGAACTTTTCTTAAGGAGTTCGTTCTGAAACTTGTATAGAAACTTTCTTAATGAGCACTCGACAAACGCATTTCGAGAACATACACAAAGTCCCAGCTATGGACCTAGTGCATCCTCATAGCCGAGATCTCTTGCATTTCCCTACAAGTAATTGGATCTCATATGGAGATGTTTAGTGAAGTAGAATGGAAAAAATCGAGTGCAACTACACAAGAAGTAGTCTGTAACTCTCGTTCGGAATCAGTTTTGCGCAGTGTTAACTGAAACATGGATATCTGACTCATACGGAGTACGTTTTGGCTCCACAAGTAGTCAAAACGTTTGTGACGACCAGGTGCTTCAAAGGATTCTTTCATAGGGAACTTTTGGAGAACTTTTCTTAAGGAGTTCGTTCAGAAACTTGTATAGAAACTTTCTTAATGAGCACTCGACAAACGCATTTCGAGAACATACACAAAGTCCCAGCTATGGACCTAGTGCATCCTCATAACCGAGGTCTCTTGCATTTCCCTACAGGTAATTGGATCTCATATGGAGATGTTTAGTGAAGTAGAATGGAAAAAATCGAGTGCAACTACACAAGAACTAGTCTGTAACTGTCGTTCGGAATTAGTTTTGCACAGTGTTAACTGAAACATGGATATCTGACTCATACGGAGTCCGTTTTGGCTCCACAATAGTCAAAACGTTTGTGACAACCAGGTGCTTCAAAGGATTCTTTCATAGGGAACTTTTGGAGAACTTTTCTTAAGGAGTTCATTCAGAAACTTGTATAGAAACTTTCTTAATGAGCACTCGACAAACGCATTTTGAGAACATACACAAAGTCCCAGGTATGCACCTAGTCCATCATCATAACCGAGGTCTCTTGAATTTCCCTACATGTAATTGGATCTCATATGGAGATGTTTAGTGAAGTAGAATGGAAAAAATTGAGTGCAACTACACAAGAACTAGTCTGTAACTATCGTTCGGAATCAGTTTTGCGCAGTGTTAACTCAAACATGGGTATGTGACTCATACGGAGTCCGTTTTGGCTCCACAAGTAGTCAAAACGTTATCGACGACCAGATGCTTCAAAGGATCCTTTCATAGGGAACTTTTGGAGAAATTTTCTTAAGGAGTTCGTTCAGAAACTTGTATAGAAACTTTCTTAATGAGCACTCGACAAACGCATTTCGAGAACATACACAAAGTCCCAGCTATGGACCTAGTGCATCCTCAAAACCGAGGTCTCTTGCATTTCCCTACAAGTAATTGGATCTCATATGGAGATGTTTAGTGAAGTAGAATGGAAAAAATCGAGTGCAACTACACAAGAACTAGTCTGTAACTGTCGTTCGGAATCAGTTTTGCACAGTGTTAACTGAAACATGGATATCTGACTCATACGGAGTCCGTTTTGGCTCCACAATAGTCAAAACGTTTGTGACGACCAGGTGCTTCGAAGGATTCTTTCATAGGGAACTTTTGGAGAACTTTTCTTAAGGAGTTCGTTCAGAAACTTGTATAAAAACTTTCTTAATGAGCACTCGACAAACGCATTTCGAGAACATACACAAAGTCCCAGTTATGGACCTAGTGCATCCTCATAACCGAGGTCTATTGCATTTCCCTACAAGTAATTGGATCTCATATGGAGATGTTTAGTGAAGTAGAATGGAAAAAATTGAGTGCAACTACACAAGAACTAGTCTGTAACTGTCGTTCGGAATCAGTTTTGCGCAGTGTTAACTGAAACGTGGATATCTGCCTCATACGGAGTCCGTTCTGGCTCCACAAGTAGTCAAAATGTTATTGACGACCAGATGCTTCAAAGGATTCTTTCATAGGGAACTTTTGGAGAACTTTTCTTAAGGAGTTCGTTCAGAAACATGTATTGAAACTTTCTTAATGAGCACTCGACAAACGCATTTCGAAAACATACACAAAGTCCCAGCTATGTACCTAGTGCATCCTCATAACCGAGGTCTCTTGCGTTTCCCTACAAGTAATTGGATCTCATATAGAGATTTTTAGTGAGGTAGAATGGAAAAAATCGAGTGCAACTACACAAGAACTAGTCTGTAACTGTCGTTCGGAATCAGTTTTGCACAGTGTTAACTGAAACATGGATATCTGACTCATACGGAGTCCATTTTGGCTCCACAATAGTCAAAACGTATGTGATGACCAGGTGCTTCGACGGATTCTTTCATAGGGAACTTTTGGAGTACTTTTCTTAAGGAGTTCGTTCACAAACTTGTATAGAAACTTTCTTAATGAGCACTCGACAAACGCATTTCGAGAACATACACAAAGTCCCAGCTATGGACCTAGTGTATCCTCATAACCGAAGTCTCTTGCATTTCCCTACAAGTAATTGGATCTCATATGGAGATGTTTAGTGAAGTAGAATGGAAAAAATCGAGTGCAACTACACAAGAAGTAGTCTGTAACTATCGTTCGGAATCAGTTTTGCGCAGTGTTAACCGAAACATGGATATCTGACTCATACGGAGTACGTTTTGGCTCCACAAGTAGTCAAAACGTTTGTGAAGACCAGGTGCTTCGAAGGATTCTTTCATAGGGAACTTATGGAGAACTTTTCTTAAGGAGTTCGTTCAGAAACTTGTATAGAAACTTTCTTAATGAGCACTCAACAAACGCATTTCGAGAACATACACAAAGTCCCAGCTATGGACCTAGTGCATCCTCATAACCGAGGTCTCTTGCATTTCCCTACAAGTAATTGGATCTCATATGGAGGTGTTTAGTGAAGTAGAATGGAAAAAATCGAGTGCAACTACACAAGAACTAGTCTGTAACTATCGTTGGGAATCAGTTTTGCGCAGTGTTAACTGAAACATGGATATCTGACTCATACGGTGTACGTTTTGGCTCCGCAAGTTGTCAAAACGTTTGTGACGACCAGGTGCTTCAAAGGATTCTTTCATAGGGAACTTTTGGAGAACCTTTCTTAAGGAGTTCATTCAGAAACTTGTATAGAAACTTTCTTAATGAGCACTCGACAAACGCATTTCGAGAACATACACAAAGTCCCAGCTATGCACCTAGTGCATCATCATAACCGAGGTCTCTTGAATTTCCCTACATGTAATTGGATCTCATATGGAGATGTTTAGTGAGGTAGAATGGAAACAATCGAGTGCAACTACACAAGAACTAGCCTGTAACTATCGTTCGGAATCAGTTTTGCGCAGTGTTAACTGAAACATGGATATCTGACTCATACGGAGTACGTTTTGGCTCCACAAGTAGTCCAAACGTTTGTGACGACCAGGTGCTTCAAAGGATTCTTTCATAGGGAACTTTTGGAGAACTTTTCTTAAGGAGTTCGTTCAGAAACTTGTATAGAAACTTTCTTAATGAGCACTCGACAAACGCATTTCAAGAACATACACAAAGACCCTGCTATGCACCTACTGCATCATCATAACCGAGGTCTCTTGCATTTCCCTACATGTAATTGGATCTCATATAGAGATGTTTAGTGAAGTAGAATGGAAAAAATTGAGTGCAACTACAAAAGAACTAGTCTGTAACTGTCGTTCGGAATCAGTTTTGCGCAGTGTTAACTGAAACATGGATATCTGCCTCATACGGAGTCCGTGTTGGCTCCACAAGTAGACAAAACGTTTGTGATGACCAGATGCTTCAAAGGATTCTTTAATAGGGAACGTTTGGAGAACTTTTCTTAAGGAGTTCATTCAGAAACTTATATAGAAACTTTCTTAAAGAGCACTCGACAAACGCATTTCGAGAACATACACAAAGTCCCAGGTATGGACCTAGTGCATCCTCATAGCCGAGGTCTCTTGCATTTCCCTACAAGTAATTGGATCTCATATGGAGATGTTTAGTGGAGTAGAATGGAAAAAATTGAGTGCAACTACACAAGAACTAGTCTGTAACTGTCGTTCGGAATTAGTTTTGCGCAGTGTTAACTGAAACGTGGATATCTGCCTCATACGGAGTCCGTTTTGGCTCCACAAGTAGTCAAAATGGTTGTGACAACCAGATGCTTCAAAGGATTCTTTCATAGGGAACTTTTGGAGAACTTTTCTTAAGGAGTTCGTTCAGAAACTTGTATAGAAACTTTCTTAATGAGCACTCGACAAACGCATTTCGAGAACATACACAAAGTCCCAGCTATGGACCTAGTGCATCCTCATAACCGAGGTCTCTTGCATTTCCCTACAAGTAATTGGATCTCATATGGAGATGTTTAGTGAAGTAGAATGGAAAAAATCGAGTGCAACTACACAAGAACTAGTCTGTAACTGTCGTTCGGAATCAGTTTTGCACAGTGTTAAGTGAAACATGGATATCTGACTCATACGGAGTCCGTTTTGGCTCCACAATAGTCAAAACGTTTGTGACGAATAGGTGCTTCGAAGGATTCTTTCATAGGGAACTTTTGGAGAACTTTTCTTAAGGAGTTCGTTCAGAAACTTGTATAGAAACTATCTTAATGAGCACTCGACAAACGCATTTCGAGAACATACACAAAGTCCCAGCTATGGACCTAGTGCATCCTCATAACCGAGGTCTCTTGCATTTCCCTACAAGTAATTGGATCTCATATGGAGATGTTTAGTGAAGTAGAATGGGAAAAATCGAGTGCAACTACACAAGAAGTAGTCTGTAACTATCGTTCGGAATCAGTTTTTTGCAGTGTTAACTGAAACATGGATATCTGACTCATACGGAGTACGTTTTGGCTCCACAAGTAGTCAAAACGTTTCTGACGACCAGGTGCTTCAAAGGATTCTTTCATAGGGAACTTTTGGAGAACTTTTCTTAAGGAGTTCGTTCAGAAACTTGTATAGAAACTTTCTTAATGAGCACTCGACAAACGCATTTCGAGAACATACACAAAGTCCCAGCTATGCACCTAGTGCATCATCATAACCGAGGTCTCTTGCATTTCCCTACATGTAATAGGATCTCATATGGAGATGTTTAGTGAAGTAGAATGGAAACAATCGAGTGCAACTACACAAGAACTAGCCTGTAACTATCGTTCGGAATCAGTTTTGCGCAGTGTTAACTGAAACATGCATATCTGACTCATACGGAGTCCGTTTTGGCTCCACAAGTAGTCAAAATGTTTGTGACGACCAGGTGCTTTGAAGGATTCTTTCATAGGGAACTTTTGGAGAACTTCTCTTAAGGAGTTCGTTCAGAAACTTGTATAGAAACATTCTTAATGAGCACTCGACAAACGCATTTCGAGAACATACACAAAGTCCCAGCTATGCACCTAGTGCATCATCATAACCGAGGTCTCTTGCATTTCCCTACATGTAATTGGATCTCATATGGAGATGTTTAGTGAAGTAGAATGGAAAAAATCGAGTGCAACTACACAAGAACTAGCGTGTAACTGTCGTTCGGAATCAGTTTTGCGCAGTGTTAACTGAAACGTGGATATCTGCCTCATACGGAGTCCATTTTGGCTCCACAAGTAGTCAAAACGTTTGTGATGACCAGATGCTTCAGAGGATTCTTTCATAGGGAACTTTTGGAGAACTTTTCTTAAGGAGTTCATTCAGAAACTTGTATAGAAATTTTCTTAATGAGCACTCGACAAATGCATTTCGAGAACATACACAAAGTCCCAGCTATGGACCTAGTGCATCCTCATAACCGAGGTCTCTTGCATTTCCCTACAAGTAATTGGATCTCATATGGAGATGTTTAGTGAAGTAGAATGGGAAAAATCGAGTGCAACTACACAAGAACTAGTCTGTAACTCTCGTTCGGAATCAGTTTTGCGCAGTGTTAACTGAAACATGGATATCTGCCTCATACGGAGTCCGTGTTGGCTCCACAAGTAGACAAAATGGTTTTGACGACCAGATGCTTCAAAGGATTCTTTCATAGGGAACGTTTGGAGAACTTTTGTTAAGGAGTTCGTTCAGAAACTTGTATAGAAACTTTCTTAATGAGCACTCGACAAACGCATTTCGAGAACATACACAAAGTCCCAGCTATGGACCTAGTGCATCCTCATAGCCGAGGTTTCTTGCATTTCCCTACAAGTAATTGGATCTCATATGGAGATGTTTAGTGAAGTAGAATGGAAAAAATTGAGTGCAACTACACAAGAACTAGTCTGTAACTGTCGTTCGGAATTAGTTTTGCGCAGTGTTAACTGAAACGAGGATATCTGCCTCATATGGAGTCCGTTTTGGCTCCACAAGTAGTCAAAATGTTATTGACGACCAGATGCTTCAAAGGATTCTTTCATAGGGAACTTTTGGAGAACTTTTCTTAAGGAGTTCGTTCAGAAACTTGTATAGAAACTTTCTTAATGAGCACTCGACAAACGCATTTCGAGAACAAACACAAAGTCCCAGCTATGGACCTAGTGCATCCTCATAACCGAGGTCTCTTGCGTTTCCCTACAAGTAATTGGATCTCATATGGAGATTTTTAGTGAGGTAGAATGGAAAAAATCGAGTGCAACTACACAAGAACTAGTCTGTAACTGTCGTTTGGAATCAGTTTTGCACAGTGTTAACTGAAACATGGATATCTGACTCATACGGAGTCCGTTTTGGCTACACAATAGTCAAAACGTTTGTGAAGACTGGGTGCTTCGAAGGATTCTTTCATCGGTATCTTTTGGAGAACTTTTCTTAAGGAGTTCGTTCACAAACTTGTATAGAAACTTTCTTAATGAGCACTCGACAAACGCATTTCGAGAACATACACAAAGTCCCAGCTATGGACCTAGTGTATCCTCATAACCGAGGTCTCTTGCATTTCCCTACAAGTAATTGGATCTCATATGGAGATGTTTAGTGAAGTAGAATGGAAAAAATTGAGTGCAACTACACAAGAAGTAGTGTGTAACTATCGTTCGGAATCAGTTTTGCGCAGTGTTAACTGAAACATGGATATGTGACTCATACGGAGTCTGTTTTGGCTCCACAAGTAGTCAAAACATTTCAGATGACCAGGTACTTCAATGGATTCTTTCATAGGGAACTTTTGGAGAACTTTTCTTAAGGAGTTCGTTCAGAAACTTGTATAGGAACTTTCTTAATGAGCACTCGACGAACGCATTTCCAGAACATACACAAAGTCCCAGCTATGCACCTAGTGCATCATCATAACCGAGGTCTCTTGCATTTCCCTACATGTAATTGGATCTCATATGGAGATGTTTAGTGAAGTAGAATGGAAACAATCGAGTGCAACTACACAAGAACTAGCCTGTAACTGTCGTTCGGAATCAGTTTTGCGCAGTGTTAACTGAAACATGGATATCTGCCTCATACGGAGTCCGTTTTGGCTCCACAAGTAGTCAAAACGTTTGTGACGACCAGATGCTTCAGAGGATTCTTTCATAGGGATGCTTTGGAGAACTTTTCTTAAGGAGTTCATTCAGAAATTTGTATAGAAATTTTCTTAATGAGCACTCGACAAACGCATTTCGAGAACATACACAAAGTCCCAGCTATGGACCTAGTGCATCCTCATAACCAAGGTCTCTTGCATTTCCCTACAAGTAATTGGATCTCATATGGAGATGTTTGGTGAAGTAGAATGGGAAAAATCGAGTGCAACTACACAAGAACTAGTCTGTAACTCTCGTTCGGAATCAGTTTTGCACAGTGTTAACTGAAACATGGATATCTGCCTCATACGGAGTCCGTGTTGGCTCCACAAGTAGACAAAACGTTTGTGACGACCAGATGCTTCAAAGGATTCTTTCATTGGGAACGTTTGGAGAACTTTTCTTAAGGAGTTCGTTCAGAAACTTGTATAGAAACTTTCTTAATGAGCACTCAACAAACGCATTTCGAGAACATACACAAAGTCCCAGCTATGGACCTAGTGCATCCTCATAGCTGAGGTCTCTTGCATTTCCCTACAAGTAATTGGATCTCATATGGAGATGTTTAGTGAAGTAGAATGGAAAAAATTGAGTGCAACTACACAAGAACTAGTCTGTAACTGTCGTTCGGAATTAGTTTTGCGCAGTGTTAACTGAAACGTGGATATCTGCCTCATACGGAGTCCGTTTTGGCTCCACAAGTAGTCAAAATGTTATTGACGACCAGATGCTTGAAAGGATTCTTTCATAGGGAACTTCTGGAGAACTTTTCTTAAGGAGTTCGTTCAGAAACTTGTATACAAACTTTCTTAATGAGCACTCGACAAACGCATTTCGAGAACATACACAAAGTCCCAGCTATGGACCTAGTGCATCCTCATAACCGAGGTCTCTTGCATTTCCCTACAAGTAATTGGATCTCATATGGAGATGTTTAGTGAAGTAGAATGGAAAAAATCGAGTGCAACTAGACAAGAACTAGTCTGTAACTGTCGTTCGGAATCAGTTTTGCACAGTGTTAATTGAAACATGGATATCTGACTCATACGGAGTCCGTTTCGGCTACACAATAGTCAAAACGTTTGTGAAGACTAGGTGCTTCGAAGGATTCTTTCATAGGTATCTTTTGGAGAACTTTTCTTAAGGAGTTCGTTCACAAACTTGTATAGAAACTTTCTTAATGAGCACTCGACAAACGCATTTCGAGAACATACACAAACTCCCAGCTATGGACCTAGTGTATCCTCATAACCGAGGTCTCTTGCATTTCCCTACAAGTAATTGGATCTCATATGGAGATGTTTAGTGAAGTAGAATGGAAAAAATCGAGTGCAACTACACAAGAAGTAGTCTGTAACTATCGGTCGGAATCAGTTTTGCGCAGTGTTAACTGAAACATGTATATCTGACTCATACGGAGTAGGTTTTGGCTGCACAAGTAGTCAAAACGTTTGTGACGACCAGGTGCTTCAAAGGATTCTTTCATAGGGAACTTTTGGAGAACTTTTCTTAAGGAGTTCGTTCAGAAACTTGTATAGAAACTTTCTTAATGAGCACTCGACGAACGCATTTCGAGAACATACATAAAGTCCCAGCTATGCACCTAGTGCATCATCATAACCGAGGTCTCTTGCATTTCCCTACATGTAATTGGATCTCATATGGAGATGTTTAGTGAAGTAGAATGGAAACAATCGAGTGCAACTACACAAGAACTAGCCTGTAACTGTCGTTCGGAATCAGTTTTGCGCAGTGTTAACTGAAACGTGGATATCTGCCTCATACGGAGTCCGTTTTGGCTCCACAAGTAGTCAAAATGTTTGTGACGACCAGATGCTTCAAAGGATTCTTTCATAGGGAACTTTTGGAGAACTTTTCTTAAGGAGTTTGTTCAGAAACTTGTATAGAAACTTTCTTAATGAGCACTCGACAAATGCATTTCGAGAACATACACAAAGTCCCAGCTATGGACCTAGTGCATCCTCATAACCGAGGTCTCTTGCATTTCCCTACAAGTAATTGGTTCTCATATGGAGATGTTTAGTGAAGTAGAATGGAAAAAATCGAGTGCAACTACACAAGAACTAGTCTGTAACTGTCGTTCGGAATCAGTTTTGCACAGTGTTAAATGAAACATGGATATCTGACTCATACGGAGTCCGTTTTGGCTCCACAATAGTCAAAATGTTTGTGACGACCAGGTGCTTCGATGGATTCTTTCATAGGGAACTTTTGGAGAACTTTTCTTAAGGATTTCGTTCAGAAACTTGTATAGAAACTTTCTTAATGAGCACTCGACAAACGCATTTCGAGAACATACACAAAGTCCCAGGTATGGACCTAGTGCATCCTCATCACCGAGGTCTCTTGCATTTCCCTACAAGTAATTGGATCTCATATGGAGATGTTTAGTGAAGTAGAATGGAAAAAATCGAGTGCAACTACACAAGAAGTAGTCTGTAACTATCGTTCGGAATCAGTTTTGCGCAGTGTTAACTGAAACATGGATATCTGACTCATACGGAGTACGTTTTGGCTCCACAAGTAGTCAAAACGTTTGTCACGACCAGGTGCTTCAAAGGATTCTTTCATAGGGAACTTTTGGAGAACTTTTCTTAAGGAGTTCGTTCAGAAACTTGTATAGAAACTTTCTTAATGAGCACTCGACAAATGCATTTCGAGAACATACACAAAGTCCCAGCTATGCACCTAGTGCATCATCATAACCGAGGTCTCTTGCATTTCCCTACATGTAATTGGATCTCATATGGAGATGTTTAGTGAAGTAGAATGGAAACAATAGAGTGCAACTACACAAGAACTAGCCTGTAACTATCGTTCGGAATCAGTTTTGCGCAGTGTTAACTGAAACATGGATTTCTGACTCATACGGAGTACGTTTTGGCTCCACAATTAGTCAAAACGTTTGTGACGACCAGGTGCTTCAAAGGATTCTTTCATAGGGAACTTTTGAAGAACTTTTCTTAAGGAGTTTGTTCAGAAACTTGTATAGAAACTTTCTTAATGAGGACTCGACAAACGCATTTCGAGAACATACACAAAGTCCCAGCTATGCACCTAGTGCATCATCATAACCGAGGTCTCTTGCGTTTCCCTACATGTAATTGGATCTCATATGGAGAAGTTTAGTGAAGTAGAATGGAAACAATCGAGTGCAACTACACAAGAACTAGCCTGTAACTGTCGTTCGGAATCAGTTTTGCGCAGTGTTAACTGAAACGTGGATATCTGCCTCATACGGAGTCCGTTTTGGCTCCACAAGTAGTCAAAACGTTTGTGATGACCAGATGCTTCAGTGGATTCTTTCATAGGGAACTTTTGGAGAACTTTTCTGAAGGAGTTCATTCAGAAACTTGTATAGAAATTTTCTTAATGAGCACTCGACAAACGCATTTCGAGAACATACACAAAGTCCCAGCTATGGACCTAGTGCATCCTCATAGCCGAGGTCTCTTGCATTTCCCTACAAGTAATTGGATCTCATATGGAGATGTTTAGTGAGGTAGAATGGAAAAAATCAAGTGCAACTACACAAGAACTAGTCTGTAACTCTCGTTCGGAATCTGTTTTGCGCAGTGTTAACTGAAACATGGATATCTGCCTCATACGGAGTCCGTGTTGGCTCCACAAGTAGACAAAACGTTTGTGATGACCAGATACTTCAAAGGATTCTTTCATAGGGAACGTTTGGAGAACTTTTCTTAAGGAGTTCGTTCAGAAACTTGTATAGAAACTTTCTTAATGAGCACTCGACAAACGCATTTCGAGAACATACACAAAGTCCCAGCTATGGACCTAGTGCATCCTTATAGCCGAGGTATCTTGCATTTCCCTACAAGTAATTGGATCTCATATGGAGATGTTTAGTGAAGTAGAATGGAAACAATTGAGTGCAACTACACAAGAACTAGTCTGTAACTGTCGTTCGGAAATAGTTTTGCGCAGTGTTAACTGAAACGTGGATATCTGCCTCATACGGAGTCCGTTTTGGCTCCACAATTAGTCAAAATGTTATTGACGACCAGATGCTTCAAAGGATTCTTTCATAGGGAACTTTTGGAGAACTTTTCTTAAGGAGTTCGTTCAGAAACTCGTATAGAAACTTTCTTAATGAGCACTCGACAAACGCATTTCGAGAACATACACAAAGTCCCAGCTATGGACCTAGTGCATCCTCATAACTGAGGTCTCTTGCATTTCCCTACAAGTAATTGGATCTCATATGGAGATGTTTAGTGAAGTAGAATGGAAAAAATTGAGTGCAACTACACAAGAACTAGTCTGTAACTATCGTTCAGAATCAGTTTTGCACAGTGTTAACTGAAACATGGATATCTGACTCATACGGAGTCCATTTTGGCTCCACAATAGTCAAAACGTTTGTGACGACTAGGTGCTTCGAAGGATTCTTTCATAGGGAACTTTTGGAGAATTTTCTTAAGGAGTTCGTTCACAAACTTGTATAGAAACTTTCTTAATGAGCACTCGACAAACGCATTTCGAGAACATACACAAAGTCCCAGCTATGGACCTAGTGCATCCTCATAACCGAGGTCTCTTGCATTTCCCTACAAGTAATTGGATCTCATATGGAGATGTTTAGTGAAGTAGAATGGAAAAAATCGAGTGCAACCAGACAAGAAGTAGTCTGTAACTGTCGTTCGGAATTAGTTTTGCGCAGTGTTAACTGAAACATGGATATGTGACTCAAACGGAGTCCGTTTTGGCTCCACCAGTAGTCAAAACATTTGTTACGACCAGGTGCTTCAAAGGATTCTTTCATAGGGAACTTTTGGAGAACTTTTCCTAAGGAGTTCGTTCAGAAACTTGTATAGAAACTTTCTTAATGAGCACTCGACAAACGCATTTCGAGAACATACACAAAGTCCCAGCTATGCACCTAGTGCATCATCATAACCGACGTCTCTTGCATTTCCCTTCAAGTAATTGGATCTCATATGGAGATGTTTAGTGAAGTAGAATGGAAAATATCGAGTGCAACTACACAAGAACTAGTCTGTAACTGTCGTTCGGAATCAGTTTTGCGCAGTGTTAACTGAAACGTGGATATCTGCCTCATACGGACTCTGTTTTGGCTCCACAAGTATTCAAAACGTTTGTGACAACCAGATGCTTCAAAGGATCCTTTCATAGGGAACTTTTGGAGAAATTTTCTTCAGGAGTTCGTTCAGAAACTTGTATAGAAACTTTCTTAATGAGCACTCGACAAACGCATTTCGAGAACATACACAAAGTCCCAGCTATGGACCTAGTGCATCCTCATAATCGAAGTCTCTTGAATTTCCCTACAAGTAATTGGATCTCATATGGAGATGTTTAGTGAAGTAGAATGGAAAAAATCGAGTGCAACTACACAAGAAGTAGTCTGTAACTATCGTTCGGAATCAGTTTTGCGCAGTGTTAACTGAAACATGGATATCTGACTCATACGGAGTACGTTTTGGCTCCACAAGTAGTCAAAACATTTGTGATTACCAGGTGCTTCAAAGGATTCTTTCATAGGGAACTTTTGGAGAACTTTTCTTAAGGAGTTCGTTCAGAAACATGTATAGAAACTTTCTTAATGAGCACTCAACAAACGCATTTCGAGAACATACACAAAGTCCCAGCTATGGACCTAGTGCATCCTCATAACCGAGGTCTCTTGCATTTCCCTACAAGTAATTGGATCTCATATGGAGATGTTTAGTGAAGTAGAATGGAAAAAATCGAGTGCAACTACACAAGAAGTAGTGTGTAACTATCGTTCGGAATCAGTTTTGCGCAGTGTTAACTGAAACATGGATATCTGACTCATACGGAGTACGTTTTGGCTCCACAAGTAGTCAAAACGTTTGTGACGACCAGGTGCTTCAAAGGATTCTTTCATAGGGAACTTTTGGAGAACTTTTCTTAAGGAGTTCGTTCAGAAACTTGTATAGAAACTTTCTTAATGAGCACTCGACAAACGCATTTCGAGAACATACACAAAGTCTCAGCTATGCACCTAGTGCATCATCATACCCGAGGTCTCTTGAATTTCCCTACATGTAATTGGATCTCATATGGATATGTTTAGTGAAGTTGAATGGAAACAATCGAGTGCAACTACACAAGAACTAGCCTGTAACTATCGTTCGGAATCAGTTTTGCGCAGTGTTAACTGAAACATGGATATCTGACTCATACGGAGTACGTTTTGGCTCCACAAGTAGTCAAAACGTTTGTGACGACCAGGTGCTTCAAAGGATTCTGTCATAGGGAACTTTTGGAGAACTTTTCTTAAGGAGTTCGCTCAGAAACTTGTATAGAAACTTTCTTAATGAGCACTCGACAAACGCATTTCAAGAACATACACAAAGACCCAGCTATGCACCTAGTGCATCATCATAACCGAGGTCTCTTGCATTTCCCTACATGTAATTGGATCTCATATGGAGATGTTTAGTGAAGTAGAATGGAAAAAATCGAGTGCAACTACACAAGAACTAGTCTGTAACTGTCGTTCGGAATCACTTTTGCGCAGTGTTAACTGAAACATGGATATCTGCCTCATACGGAGTCCGTGTTGGCTCCACAAGTAGACAAAACGTTTGTGACGACCAGATGCTTCAAAGGATTCTTTCATAGGGAACTTTTGGAGAACTTTTTTAAGGAGTTCGTTCAGAAACTTGTATAGAAACTTCCTTAATGAGCACTCGACAAACGCATTTCGAGAACATACACAAAGTCCCAGCTATGGACCTAGTGCATCCTCATAGCCGAGGTATCTTGCATTTCCCTACAAGTAATTGGATCTCATATGGAGATGTTTAGTGAAGTAGAATGGAAACAATTGAGTGCAACTACACAAGAACTAGTCTGTAACTGTCGTTCGGAAATAGTTTTGCGCAGTGTTAACTGAAACGTGGATATCTGCCTCATACGGAGTCCGTTTTGGCTCCACAATTAGTCAAAATGTTATTGACGACCAGATGCTTCAAAGGATTCTTTCATAGGGAACTTTTGGAGAACTTTTCTTAAGGAGTTCGTTCAGAAACTTGTATAGAAACTTTCTTAATGAGCACTCGACAAACGCATTTCGAGAACATACACAAAGTCCCAGCTATGGACCTAGTGCATCCTCATAACCGAGGTCTCTTGCATTTCCCTACAAGTAATTGGATCTCATATGGAGATGTTTAGTGAAGTAGAATGGAAAAAATCGAGTGCAACCACACAAGAAGTAGTCTGTAACTGTCGTCCGGAATTAGTTTTGCGCAGTGTTAACTGAAACATGGATATGTGACTCATACGGAGTCCGTTTTGGCTCCACCAGTAGTCAAAACGTTTGTTACGACCAGGTGCTTCAAAGGATTCTTTCATAGGGAACTTTTGGAGAACTTTTCCTAAGGAGTTCGTTCAGAAACTTGTATAGAAACTTTCTTAATGAGCACTCGACAAACGCATTTCGAGAACATACACAAAGTCCCAGCTATGCACCTAGTGCATCATCATAACCGACGTCTCTTGCATTTCCCTTCAAGTAATTGGATCTCATAGTGAGATGTTTAGTGAAGTAGAATGGAAAATATCGAGTGCAACTACACAAGAACTAGTCTGTAACTGTCGTTCGGAATAAGTTTTGCGCAGTGTTAACTGAAACGTGGATATCTGCCTCATACGGACTCTGTTTTGGCTCCACAAGTAGTCAAAACGTTTGTGACGACCAGATGCTTCAAAGGATCCTTTCATAGGGAACTTTTGGAGAAATTTTCTTCAGGAGTTCGTTCAGAAACTTTCTTAATGAGCACTCGACAAACGCATTTCGAGAACATACACAAAGTCCCAGCTATGGACCTAGTGCATCCTCATAATCGAGGTCTCTTGAATTTCCCTACAAGTAATTGGATCTCATATGGAGATGTTTAGTGAAGTAGAATGGAAAAAATCGAGTGCAACTACACAAGAAGTAGTCTGTAACTATCGTTCGGAATCAGTTTTGCGCAGTGTTAACTGAAACATGGATATCTGACTCATACGGAGTACGTTTTGGCTCCAAAAGTAGTCAAAACGTTTGTGACGACCAGGTGCTTCAAAGGATTCTTTCATAGGGAACTTATGGAGAACTTTTCTTAAGGAGTTCGTTCAGAAACTTGTATAGAAACTTTCTTAATGAGCACTCAACAAACGCATTTCGAGAACATACACAAAGTCCCAGCTATGGACCTAGTGCATCCTCATAACCGAGGTCTCTTGCATTTCCCTACAAGTAATTGGATCTCATATGGAGATGTTTAGTGAAGTAGAATGGAAAAAATCGAGTGCAACTACACAAGAAGTAGTCTGTAACTATCGTTCGGAATCAGTTTTGCGCAGTGTTAACTGAAACATGGATATCTGACTCATACGGAGTACTCTTTGGCTCCACAAGTAGTCAAAACGTTTGTGACGACCAGGTGCTTCAAAGGATTCTTTCATAGGGAACTTTTGGAGAACCTTTCTTAAGGAGTTCATTCAGAAACTTGTATATAAACTTTCTTAATGAGCACTCGACAAACGCATTTCGAGAACATACACAAAGTCCCAGCTATGCACCTAGTGCATCATCATAACCGAGGTCTCTTGAATTTCCCTACATGTAATTGGATCTCATATGGAGATGTTTAGTGAAGTAGAATGGAAACAATCGAGTGCAACTACACAAGAACTAGCCTGTAACTATCGTTCGGAATCAGTTTTGCGCAGTGTTAACTGAAACATGGATATCTGACTCATACGGAGTACGTTTTGGCTCCACAAGTAGTCAAAACGTTTGTGACGACCAGGTGCTTCAAAGGATTCTTTCATAGGGAACTTTTGGAGAACTTTTCTTAAGGAGTTCGTTCAGAAACTTGTATAGAAACTTTCTTAATGAGCACTCGACAAACGCATTTCAAGAACATACACAAAGACCCAGCTATGCACCTAGTGCATCATCATAACCGAGGTCTCTTGCATTTCCCTACATGTAATTGGATCTCATATGGAGATGTTTAGTGAAGTAGAATGGAAAAAATTGAGTGCAACTACACAAGAACTAGTCTGTAACTGTCGTTCGGAATCAGTTTTGCAGTGTTAACTGAAACATGGATTTCTGCGTCATACGGAGTCCGTGTTGGCTCCACAAGTAGACAAAACGTTTGTGACGACCAGATGCTTCAAAGGATTCTTTAATAGGGAACGTTTGGAGAACTTTTCTTAAGGAGTTCATTCAGAAACTTGTATAGAAACTTTCTTAATGAGCACTCGACAAACGCATTTCGAGAACATACACAAAGTCCCAGCAATGGACCTAGTGCATCCTCATAGCCGAGGTCTCTTGCATTTCCCTACAAGTAATTGGATCTCATATGGAGATGTTTAGTGGAGTAGAATGGAAAAAATTGAGTGCAACTACACAAGAACTAGTCTGTAACTTTCGTTCGGAATTAGTTTTGCGCAGTGTTAACTGAAACGTGGATATCTGCCTCATACGGAGTCCGTTTTGGCTCCACAAGTAGTCAAAATGTTTGTGACAACCAGATGCTTCAAAGGATTCTTTCATAGGGAACTTTTCGAGAACTTTTCTTAAGGAGTTCGTTCAGAAACTTGTATAGAAACTTTCTTAATGAGCACTCGACAAACGCATTTCGAGAACATACACAAAGTCCCAGCTATGGACCTAGTGCATCCTCATAACCGAGGTCTCTTGCATTTCCCTACAAGTAATTGGATCTCATATGGAGATGTTTAGTGAAGTAGAATGGAAAAAATCGAGTGCAACTACACAAGAACTAGTCTGTAACTGTCGTTCGGAATCAGTTTTGCACAGTGTTAAGTGAAACATGGATATCTGACTCATACGGAGTCCGTTTTGGCTCCACAATAGTCAAAACGTTTGTGACGAATAGGTGCTTCGAAGGATTCTTTCATAGGGAACTTTTGGAGAACTTTTCTTAAGGAGTTCGTTCAGAAACTTGTATAGAAACTATCTTAATGAGCACTCGACAAACGCATTTCGAGAACATACACAAAGTCCCAGCTATGGACCTGGTGCATCCTCATAACCGAGGTCTCTTGCATTTCCCTACAAGTAATTGGATCTCATATGGAGATGTTTAGTGAAGTAGAATGGAAAAAATCGAGTGCAACTACACAAGAAGTAGTCTGTAACTATCGTTCGGAATCAGTTTTGCGCAGTGTTAACTGAAACATGGATATCTGACTCATACGGAGTACGTTTTGGCTCCACAAGTAGTCAAAACGTTTGTGACGACCAGATGCTTCAAAGGATTCTTTCATAGGGAACTTTTGGAGAACTTTTCTTAAGGAGTTCGTTCAGAAACTTGT
Organism: Aegilops tauschii subsp. strangulata; assembly: GCF_002575655.3. Taxonomy (NCBI): domain Eukaryota; kingdom Viridiplantae; phylum Streptophyta; class Magnoliopsida; order Poales; family Poaceae; genus Aegilops; species Aegilops tauschii. The sequence goes on from NC_053040.3 coordinate 116,875,039, forward strand.
ATAGAAACTTTCTTAATGAGCACTCGACAAACGCATTTCGAGAACATACACAAAGTCCCAGCTATGCACCTAGTGCATCATCATAACCGAGGTCTCTTGCATTTCCCTACATGTAATAGGATCTCATATGGAGATGTTTAGTGAAGTAGAATGGAAACAATCGAGTGCAACTACACAAGAACTAGCCTGTAACTATCGTTCGGAATCAGTTTTGCGCAGTGTTAACTGAAACATGCATATCTGACTCATACGGAGTCTGTTTTGGCTCCACAAGTAGTCAAAATGTTTGTGACGACCAGGTGCTTTGAAGGATTCTTTCATAGGGAACTTTTGGAGAACTTTTCTTAAGGAGTTCGTTCAGAAACTTGTATAGAAACTTTCTTAATGAGCACTCGACAAACGCATTTCGAGAACATACACAAAGTCCCAGCTATGCACCTAGTGCATCATCATAACCGAGGTCTCTTGCATTTCCCTACATGTAATTGGATCTCATATGGAGATGTTTAGTGAAGTAGAATGGAAACAATCGAGTGCAACTACACAAGAACTAGCGTGTAACTGTCGTTCGGAATCAGTTTTGCGCAGTGTTAACTGAAACGTGGATATCTGCCTCATACGGAGTCCGTTTTGGCTCCACAAGTAGTCAAAACGTTTGTGATGACTAGATGCTTCAGAGGATTCTTTCATAGGGAACTTTTGGAGAACTTTTCTTAAGGAGTTCATTCAGAAACTTGTATAGAAATTTTCTTAATGAGCACTCGACAAATGCATTTCGAGAACATACACAAAGTCCCAGCTATGGACCTAGTGCATCCTCATAACCGAGGTCTCTTGCATTTCCCTACAAGTAATTGGATCTCATATGGAGATGTTTAGTGAAGTAGAATGGGAAAAATCGAGTGCAACTACACAAGAACTAGTCTGTAACTGTCGTTCGGAATTAGTTTTGCGCAGTGTTAACTGAAACGTGGATATCTGCCTCATACGGAGTCCGTTTTGGCTCCACAAGTAGTCAGAATGTTATTGACGACCAGATGCTTCAAAGGATTCTTTCATAGGGAACTTTTGGAGAACTTCTCTTAAGGAGTTCGTTTAGAAACTTGTATAGAAACTTTCTTAATGAGCACTCGACAAACACATTTCGAGAACATACACAAAGTCCCACCTATGGACCTAGTGCATCCTCATAACCGAGGTCTCTTGCGTTTCCCTACAAGTAATTGGATCTCATATGGAGATTTTTAGTGAGGTAGAATGGAAAAAATCGAGTGCAACTACACAAGAACTAGTCTGTAACTGTCGTTCGGAATCAGTTTTGCACAGTGTTAACTGAAACATGGATATCTGACTCATACGGAGTCCATTTTGGCTCCACAATAGTCAAAACGTTTGTGATGACCAGGTGCTTCGAAGGATTCTTTCATAGGGAACTTTTTGAGAACTTTTCTTAAGGAGTTCGTTCACAAACTTGTATAGAAACTTTCTTAATGAGCACTCGACAAACGCATTTCGAGAACATACACAAAGTCCCAGCTATGGACCTAGTGTATCCTCATAACCGAGGTCTCTTGCATTTCCCTACAAGTAATTGGATCTCATATGGAGATGTTTAGTGAAGTAGAATGGAAAAAATCGAGTGCAACTACACAAGAAGTAGTGTGTAACTATCGTCCGGAATCAGTTTTGCGCAGTGTTAACTGAAACATGGATATGTGACTCATACGGAGTTAGTTTTGGCTCCACAAGTAGTCAAAACATTTCGGACGACCAGGTGCTTCAAAGGATTCTTTCATAGGGAACTTTTGGAGAACTTTTCTTAAGGAGTTCGTTCAGAAACTTGTATAGGAACTTTCTTAATGAGCACTCGACGAACGCATTTCCAGAACATACACAAAGTCCCAGCTATCCACCTAGTGCATCATCATAACCGAGGTCTCTTGCATTTCCCTACATGTAATTGGATCTCATATGGAGATGTTTAGTGAAGTAGAATGGAAACAATCGAGTGCAACTACACAAGAACTAGCCTGTAACTGTCGTTCGGAATCAGTTTTGCGCAGTGTTAATTGAAACATGGATATCTGCCTCATACGGAGTCCGTTTTGGTTCCACAAGTAGTCAAAACGTTTGTGACGACCAGATGCTTCAGAGGATTCTTTCATGGGGAACTTTTGGAGAACTTTTCTTAAGGAGTTCATTCAGAAACTTGTATAGAAATTTTCTTAATGAGCACTCGACAAACGCATTTCGAGAACATACACAAAGTCCCAGCTATGGACCTAGTGCATCCTCATAACCGAGGTCTCTTGCATTTCCCTACAAGTAATTGGATCTCATATGGAGATGTTTAGTGAAGTAGAATGGGAAAAATCCAGTGCAACTACACAAGAACTAGTCTGTAACTCTCGTTCGGAATCAGTTTTGCGCAGTGTTAACTGAAACATGGATATCTGCCTCGTACGGAGTCCGTGTTGGCTCCACAAGTAGACAAAACGTTTGTGACGACCAGATGCTTCAAAGGATTCTTTCATTGGGAACATTTGGAGAACTTTTCTTAAGGAGTTCGTTCAGAAACTTGTATAGAAACTTTCTTAATGAGCACTCAACAAACGCATTTCGAGAACATACACAAAGTCCCAGCTATGGACCTAGTGCATCCTCATAGCTGAGGTCTCTTGCATTTCCCTACAAGTAATTGGATCTCATATGGAGATGTTTAGTGAAGTAGAATGGAAAAAATTGAGTGCAACTACACAAGAACTAGTCTGTAACTGTCGTTCGGAATTAGTTTTGCGCAGTGTTAACTGAAACGTGGATATCTGCCTCATACGGAGTCCGTTTTGGCTCCACAAGTAGTCAAAATGTTATTGACGACCAGATGCTTGAAAGGATTCTTTCATAGGGAACTTCTGGAGAACTTTTCTTAAGGAGTTCGTTCAGAAACTTGTATACAAACTTTCTTAATGAGCACTCGACAAACGCATTTCGAGAACATACACAAAGTCCCAGCTATGGACCTAGTGCATCCTCATAACCGAGGTCTCTTGCATTTCCCTACAAGTAATTGGATCTCATATGGAGATGTTTAGTGAAGTAGAATGGAAAAAATCGAGTGCAACTAGACAAGAACTAGTCTGTAACTGTCGTTCGGAATCAGTTTTGCACAGTGTTAACTGAAACATGGATATCTGACTCATACGGAGTCCGTTTTGGCTACACAATAGTCAAAACGTTTGTGAAGACTGGGTGCTTCGAAGGATTCTTTCATCGGTATCTTTTGGAGAACTTTTCTTAAGGAGTTCGTTCACAAACTTGTATAGAAACTTTCTTAATGAGCACTCGACAAACGCATTTCGAGAACATACACAAAGTCCCAGCTATGGACCTAGTGTATCCTCATAACCGAGGTCTCTTGCATTTCCCTACAAGTAATTGGATCTAATATGGAGATGTTTAGTGAAGTAGAATGGAAAAAATCGAGTGCAACTACACAAGAAGTAGTCTGTAACTATCGTTCGGAATTAGTTTTGCGCAGTGTTAACTGAAACATGGATATCTGACTCATACGGAGTAGGTTTTGGCTGCATAAGTAGTCAAAACGTTTGTGACGACCAGGTGCTTCAAAGGATTCTTTCATAGGGAACTTTTGGAGAACTTTTCTTAAGGAGTTCGTTCAGAAACTTGTATAGAAACTTTCTTAATGAGCACTCGACGAAGGCATTTCGAGAACATACATAAAGTCCCAGCTATGCACCTAGTGCATCATCATAAACGAGGTCTCTTGCATTTCCCTACATGTAATTGGATCTCATATGGAGATGTTTAGTGAAGTAGAATGGAAACAATCGAGTGCAACTACACAAGAACTAGCCTGTAACTGTCATTCGGAATCAGTTTTGCGCAGTGTTAACTGAAACGTGGATATCTGCCTCATACGGAGTCCGTGTTGGCTCCACAAGTAGACAAAACGTTTGTGACGACCAGATGCTTCAAAGGATTCTTTCATAGGGAACGTTTGGAGAACTTTTCTTCAGGAGTTCGTTCAGAAACTTGTATAGAAACTTTCTTAATGAGCACTCGACAAACGCATTTCGAGAACATACACAAAGTCCCAGCTATGGACCTAGTGCATCCTCATAGCCGAGGTATCTTGCATTTCCCTACAAGTAATTGGATCTCATATGGAGATGTTTAGTGAAGTAGAATGGAAACAATTGAGTGCAACTACACAAGAACTAGTCTGTAACTGTCGTTCGGAATTAGTTTTGCGCAGTGTTAACTGAAACATGGATATCTGCCTCATACGGAGTCCGTTTTGGCTCCACAATTAGTCAAAATGTTATTGAGGACCAGATGCTTCAAAGGATTCTTTCATAGGGAACTTTTGGAGAACTTTTCTTAAGGAGTTCGTTCAGAAACTTGTATAGAAACTTTCTTAATGAGCACTCGACAAACGCATTTCGAGAACATACACAAAGTCCCAGCTATGGACCTAGTGCATCCTCATAACTGAGGTCTCTTGCATTTCCCTACAAGTAATTGGATCTCATATGGAGATGTTTAGTGAAGTAGAATGGAAAAAATTGAGTGCAACTACACAAGAAGTAGTGTGTAACTATCGTTCAGAATCAGTTTTGCACAGTGTTAACTGAAACAAGGGTATCTGACTCATACGGAGTCCATTTTGGCTCCACAATAGTCAAAACGTTTGTGACGACTAGGTGCTTCGAAGGATTCTTTCATAGGGAACTTTTGGAGAATTTTCTTAAGGAGTTCGTTCACAAACTTGTATAGAAACTTTCTTAATGAGCACTCGACAAACGCATTTCGAGAACATACACAAAGTCCCAGCTATGGACCTAGTGCATCCTCATAACCGAGGTCTCTTGCATTTCCCTACAAGTAATTGGATCTCATATGGAGATGTTTAGTGAAGTAGAATGGAAAAAATTGAGTGCAACCACACAAGAAGTAGTCTGTAACTGTCGTTCGGAATTAGTTTTGCGCAGTGTTAACTGAAACATGGATATGTGACTCATACGGAGTCCGTTTTGGCTCCACCAGTAGTCAAAACGTTTGTTACGACCAGGTGCTTCAAAGGATTCTTTCATAGGGAACTTTTGGAGAACTTTTCCTAAGGAGTTCGTTCAGAAACTTGTATAGAAACTTTCTTAATGAGCACTCGACAAACGCATTTCGAGAACATACACAAAGTCCCAGCTATGCACCTAGTGCATCATCATAACCGACGTCTCTTGCATTTCCCTTCAAGTAATTGGATCTCATATGGAGATGTTTAGTGAAGTAGAATGGAAAATATCGAGTGCAACTACACAAGAACTAGTCTCTAACTGTCGTTCGGAATCAGTTTTGCGCAGTGTTAACTGAAACGTGGATATCTGCCTCATACGGACTCTGTTTTGGCTCCACAAGTAGTCAAAACGTTTGTGACGACCAGATGCTTCCAAGGATCCTTTCATAGGGAACTTCTGGAGAAATTTTCTTAAGGAGTTCGTTCAGAAACTTGTATAGAAACTTTCTTAATGAGCACTCGACAAACGCATTTCGAGAACATACACAAAGTCCCAGCTATGGACCTAGTGCATCCTCATAATCGAGGTCTCTTGAATTTCCCTACAAGTAATTGGATCTCATATGGAGATGTTTAGTGAAGTAGAATGGAAAAAATCGAGTGCAACTACACAAGAAGTAGTCTGTAACTATCGTTCGGAATCAGTTTTGCGCAGTGTTAACTGAAACATGGATATCTGACTCATACGGAGTACGTTTTGGCTCCACAAGTAGTCAAAACGTTTGTGACGACCAGGTGCTTCGAAGGATTCTTTCATAGGGAACTTATGGAGAACATTTCTTAAGGAGTTCGTTCAGAAACTTGTATAGAAACTTTCTTAATGAGCACTCAACAAACGCATTTCGAGAACATACACAAAGTCCCAGCTATGGACCTAGTGCATCCTCATAACCGAGGTCTCTTGCATTTCCCTACAAGTAATTGGATCTCATATGGAGATGTTTAGTGAAGTAGAATGGAAAAATCGAGTGCAACTACACAAGAAGTAGTCTGTAACTATCGTTCGGAATCAGTTTTGCGCATTTTTAACTGAAACATGGATATCTGACTCATACGGAGTACGTTTTGGCTCCACAAGTAGGCAAAACATTTGTGACGACCAGGTGCTTAAAAGGATTCTTTCATAGGGAACTTTTGGAGAACCTTTCTTAAGGAGTTCATTCAGAAACTTATATAGAAACTTTCTTAATGAGCACTCGACAAACGCATTTCGAGAACATACACAAAGTCCCAGCTATGCACCTAGTGCATCATCATAACCGAGGTCTCTTGAATTTCCCTACATGTAATTGGATCTCATATGGATATGTTTAGTGAAGTAGAATGGAAACAATCGAGTGCAACTACACAAGAACTAGCCTGTAACTATCGTTCGGAATCAGTTTTGCGCAGTGTTAACTGAAACATGGATATCTGACTCATACGGAGTACGTTTTGGCTCCACAAGTAGTCAAAACGTTTGTGACGACCAGGTGCTTCAAAGGATTCTTTCATAGGGAACTTTTGGAGAACTTTTCTTAAGGAGTTCGTTCAGAAACTTGTATAGAAACTTTCTTAATGAGCACTCGACAAATGCATTTCAAGAACATACACAAAGACCCAGCTATGCACCTAGTGCATCATCATAACCGAGGTCTCTTGCATTTCCTTACATGTAATTGGATCTCATATGGAGATGTTTATTGAAGTAGAATGGAAAAAATCGAGTGCAACTACACAAGAACTAGTCTGTAACTGTCGTTCGGAATCAGTTTTGCGCAGTGTTAACTGAAACATGGATATCTGCCTCATACGGAGTCCGTGTTGGCTCCACAAGTAGACAAAACGTTTGTGACGACCAGATTCTTCAACGGATTCTTCAACTTTTCTTATGGAGTTCATTCAGAAACTTGTATAGAAACTTTCTTAATGAGCACTCGACAAACGCATTTCGAGAACATACACAAAGTCCCAGCAATGGACCTAGTGCATCCTCATAGCTGAGGTCTCTTGCATTTCCATACAAGTAATTGGATCTCATATGGAGATGTTTAGTGGAGTAGAATGGAAAAAATTGAGTGCAACTACACAAGAACTAGTCTGTAACTGTCGTTCGGAATTAGTTTTGCGCAGTGTTAACTGAAACGTGGATATCTGCCTCATACGGAGGCCGTTTTGGCTCCACAAGTAGTCAAAATGTTTGTGACAACCAGATGCTTCAAAGGATTCTTTCATAGGGAACTTTTGGAGAACTTTTCTTAAGGAGTTCGTTCACAAACTTGTATAGAAACTTTCTTAATGAGCACTCGACAAACGCATTTCGAGAACATACACAAAGTCCCAGCTATGGACCTAGTGCATCCTCATAACCGAGGTCTCTTGCATTTCCCTACAAGTAATTGGATCTCATATGGAGATGTTTAGTGAAGTAGAATGGAAAAAAATCGAGTGCAACTACACAAGAACTAGTCTGTAACTGTCGTTCGGAATCAGTTTTGCACAGTGTTAAGTGAAACATGGATATCTGACTCATACGGAGTCCGTTTTGGCTCCACAATAGTCAAAACGTTTGTGACGAATAGGTGCTTCGAAGGATTCTTTCATAGGGAACTTTTGGAGAACTTTTCTTAAGGAGTTCGTTCAGAAACTTGTATGGAAACTATCTTAATGAGCACTCGACAAATGCATTTCGAGAACATACACAAAGTCCCAGCTATGGACCTAGTGCATCCTCATAACCGAGGTCTCTTGAATTTCCCTACAAGTAATTGGATCTCATATGGAGATGTTTAGTGAAGTAGAATGGAAAAAATCGAGTGCAACTACACAAGAAGTAGTCTGTAACTATCGTTCGGAATCAGTTTTGCGCAGTGTTAACTGAAACATGGATATCTGACTCATACGGAGTACGTTTTGGCTCCAAAAGTAGTCAAAACGTTTGTGACGACCAGGTGCTTCAAAGGATTCTTTCATAGGGAACTTTTGGAGAACTTTTCTTAAGGAGTTCGTTCAGAAACTTGTATAGAAACTTTCTTAATGAGCACTCGACAAACGCATTTCGAGAACATACACAAAGTCCCAGCTATGGACCTAGTGCATCCTCATAACCGAGGTCTCTTGCATTTCCCTACAAGTAATTGGATCTCATATGGAGATGTTTAGTGAAGTAGAATGGGAAAAATCGAGTACAACTACACAAGAACTAGTCTGTAACTGTCGTTCGGAATCAGTTTTGCACAGTGTTAAGTGAAACATGGATATCTGACTCATACGGAGTCCGTTTTGGCTCCACAATAGTCAAAACGTTTGTGACGAATAGGTGCTTCGAAGGATTCTTTCATAGGGAACTTTTGGAGAACTTTTCTTAAGGAGTTCGTTCAGAAACTTGTATAGAAACTTTCTTAATGAGCACTCGACAAACGCATTTCGAGAACATACACAAAGTCCCAGCTATGGACCTAGTGCATCCTCATAACCGAGGTCTCTTGCATTTCCCTACAAGTAATTGGATCTCATATGGAGATGTTTAGTGAAGTAGAATGAAAAAAATCGAGTGCAACTACACAAGAACTAGTCTGTAACTCTCGTTCGGAATCAGTTTTGCACAGTGTTAAGTGAAATATGGATATCTGACTCATACGGAGTCCGTTGTGGCTCCACAATAGTCAATACGTATGTGACGACCAGGTGCTTCGAAGGATTCTTTCATAGGGAACTTTTGGAGAACTTTTCTTAAGGAGTTCGTTCAGAAACTTGTATAGAAACATTCTTAATGAGCACTCGACAAACGCATTTCGAGAACACACACAAAGTCCCAGCTATGGACCTAGTGCATCCTCATAACCGAGGTCTCTTGCATTTCCCTACAAGTAATTGGATCTCATATGGAGATGTTTAGTGAAGTAGAATGGAAAAAATTGAGTGCAACTACACAAGAACTAGTCTGTAACTGTCGTTCGGAATTAGTTTTGCGCAGTGTTAACTGAAACGTGGATATGTGACTCATACGGAGTCCGTTTTGGCTCCACCAGTAGTCAAAATGTTATTGACGACCAGATGCTTCAAAGGATTCTTTCATAGGGAACTTTTTGAGAATTTTCTTAAGGAGTTCGTTCAGAAACTTGTATAGAAACTTTCTTAATGAGCACTCGACAAACGCATTTCGAGAACATACACAAAGTCCCAGCTATGGACCTAGTGCATCCTCATAACCGAGGTCTCTTGCGTTTCCCTACAAGTAATTGGATCTCATATGGAGATTTTTAGTGAGGTAGAATGGAAAAAATCGAGTGCAACTACACAAGAACTAGTCTGTAACTGTCGTTCGGAATAAGTTTTGCACAGTGTTAACTGAAACATGGATATCTGTCTCATACGGATTCCATTTTGGCTCCACAATGGTCAAAACGTTTGTGATGACCAGGTGCTTCGAAGGATTCTTTCATAGGGAACTTTTGGAGAACTTTTCTTAAGGAGTTCGTTCACAAACTTGTATAGAAACTTTCTTAATGAGCACTCGACAAACGCATTTCGAGAACATACACAAAGTCCCAGCTATGGACCTAGTGTATCCTCATAACCGAGGTCTCTTGCATTTCCCTACAAGTAATTGGATCTCATATGGAGATGTTTAGTGAAGTAGAATGGAAAAAATCGAGTGCAACTACACAAGAAGTAGTGTGTAACTATCGTTCGGAATCAGTTTTGCGCAGTGTTAACTGAAACATGGATATGTGACTCATACGGAGTCAGTTTTGGCTCCACAAGTAGTCAAAACATTTCGGACGACCAGGTGCTTCAAAGGATTCTTTCATAGGGAACTTTTGGAGAACTTTTCTTAAGGAGTTCGTTCAGAAACATGTATAGGAACTTTCTTAATGAGCACTCGACGAACGCATTTCCAGAACATACACAAAGTCCCAGCTATCCACCTAGTGCATCATCATAACCGAGGTCTCTTGCATTTCCCTGCATGTAATTGGATCTCATATGGAGATGTTTAGTGAAGTAGAATGGAAACAATCGAGTGCAACTACACAAGAACTAGCCTATAACTGTCGTTCGGAATCAGTTTTGCGCAGTGTTAATTGAAACATGGATATCTGCCTCATACGGAGTCCGTTTTGGCTCCACAAGTAGTCAAAACGTTTGTGACGACCAGATTCTTCAGAGGATTCTTTCATAGGGAACTTTTGGAGAACTTTTCTTAAGGAGTTCATTCAGAAACTTGTATAGAAATTTTCTTAATGAGCACTCGACAAACGCATTTCGAGAACATACACAAAGTCCCAGCTATGGACCTAGTGCATCCTCATAACCGAGGTCTCTTGCATTTCCCTACATGTAATTGGATCTCATATGGAGATGTTTAGTGAAGTAGAATGGGAAAAATCGAGTGCAACTACACAAGAACTAGTCTGTAACTCTCGTTCGGAATTAGTTTTGCGCAGTGTTAACTGAAACATGGATATCTGCCTCATACGGAGTCCGTGTTGGCTCCACAAGTAGACAAAACGTTTGTGATGACCAGATGCTTCAAAGGATTCTTTCATTGGGAACATTTGGGGAACTTTTCTTAAGGAGTTCATTCAGAAACTTGTATAGAAACTTTCTTAATGAGCACTCAACAAACGCATTTCGAGAACATACACAAAGTCCCAGCTATGGACCTAGTGCATCCTCATAGCTGAGGTCTCTTTCATTTCCCTACAAGTAATTGGATCTCATATGGAGATGTTTAGTGAAGTAGAATGGAAAAAATTGAGTGCAACTACACAAGAACTAGTCTGTAACTGTCGTTCGGAATTAGTTTTGCGCAGTGTTAACTGAAACGTGGATATCTGCCTCATACGGAGTCCGTTTTGGCTCCACAAGTAGTCAAAATGTTATTGACGACCAGATGCTTGAAAGGATTCTTTCATAGGGAACTTCTGGAGAACTTTTGTTAAGGAGTTCGTTCAGAAACTTGTATACAAACTTTCTTAATGAGCACTCGACAAACGCATTTCGAGAACATACACAAAGTCCCAGCTATGGACCTAGTGCATCCTCATAACCGAGGTCTCTTGCATTTCCCTACAAGTAATTGGATCTCATATGGAGATGTTTAGTGAAGTAGAATGGAAAAAATCGAGTGCAACTAGACAAGAACTAGTCTGTAACTGTCGTTCAGAATCAGTTTTGCACAGTGTTAACTGAAACATGGATATCTGACTCATACGGAGTCCGTTTTGGCTACACAATAGTCAAAACGTTTGTGAAGACTAGGTGCTTCGAAGGATTCTTTCATAGGTATCTTTTGGAGAACTTTTCTTAAGGAGTTCGTTCACAAACTTGTATAGAAACTTTCTTAATGAGCACTCGACAAACGCATTTCGAGAACATACACAAAGTCCCAGCTATGGACCTAGTGTATCCTCATAACCGAGGTCTCTTGCATTTCCCTACAAGTAATTGGATCTCATATGGAGATGTTTAGTGAAGTAGAATGGAAAAAATCGAGTGCAACTACACAAGAAGTAGTCTGTAACTATCGTTCGGAATCAGTTTTGCGCAGTGTTAACTGAAACATGGATATCTGACTCATACGGAATAGGTTTTGGCTGCACAAGTAGTCAAAACGTTTGTGACGACCAGGTGCTTCAAAGGATTCTTTCATAGGGAACTTTTGGAGAACTTTTCTTAAGGAGTTCGTTCAGAAACTTGTATAGAAACTTTCTTAATGAGCACTCGACGAACGCATCTCGAGAACATACATAAAGTCCCAGCTATGCACCTAGTGCATCGTCATAACCGAGGTCTCTTGCATTTCCCTACATGTAATTGGATCTCATATGGAGATGTTTAGTGAAGTAGAATGGAAACAATCGAGTGCAACTACACAAGAACTAGCCTGTAACTGTCGTTCGGAATCAGTTTTGCGCAGTGTTAACTGAAACGTGGATATCTGCCTCATACGGAGTCCGTTTTGGCTCCACAAGTAGTCAAAATGTTTGTGACGACCGGATGCTTCAAAGGATTCTTTCATAGGGAACTTTTGGAGAACTTTTCTTAAGGAGTTCGTTCAGAAACTTGTATAGAAACTTTCTTAATGAGCACTCGACAAACGCATTTCGAGAACATACACAAATTCCCAGCTATGCACCTAGTGCATCATCATAACCGAGGTCTCTTGCATTTCCCTACATGTAATTGGATCTCATATGGAGATCTTTAGTGAAGTAGAATGGAAAAAATCGAGTGCAACTACACAAGAAGTAGTCTGTAACTATCGTTCGGAATCAGTTTTGCGCAGTGTTAACTGAAACATGGATATCTGACTCATACGGAGTACGTTTTGGCTCCACAAGTAGTCAAAACGTTTGTGACGTCCAGATGCTTCAGTGGATTCTTTCATAGGGAACTTTTGGAGAACTTTTCTTAAGGAGTTCATTCAGAAACTTGTATAGAAACTTTCTTAATGAGCACTCGACAAACGCATTTCGAGAACATACACAAAGTCCCAGCTATGGACCTAGTGCATCCTCATAACCGAGGTCTCTTGCATTTCCCTACAAGTAATTGCATCTCATATGGAGATGTTTAGTGAAGTAGAATGGAAAAAATCGAGTGCAACTACACAAGAACTAGTCTGTAACTGTCGTTCGGAATCAGTTTTGCACAGTGTTAAGTGAAATATGGATATCTGACTCATACGGAGTCCGTTGTGGCTCCACAATAGTCAATACGTATGTGACGACCAGGTGCTTCGAAGGATTCTTTCATAGGGAACTTTTGGAGAACTTTTCTTAAGGAGTTCGTTCAGAAACTTGTATAGAAACATTCTTAATGAGCACTCGACAAACGCATTTCGAGAACACACACAAAGTCCCAGCTATGGATATAGTGCATCCTCATAACCGAGGTCTCTTGCATTTCCCTACAAGTAATTGGATCTCATATGGAGATGTTTAGTGAAGTAGAATGGAAAAAATCGAGTGCAACTACACAAGAAGTAGTCTGTAACTGTCGTTCGGAATAAGTTTTGCGCAATGTTAACTGAAACATGGATATGTGACTCATACGGAGTCCGTTTTGGCTCCACCAGTAGTCAAAACGTTTGTGACGACCAGGTGCTTCAAAGGATTCTCTCATAGGGAACTTTTGGAGAACTTTTCTTAAGGAGTTCGTTCAGAAACTTGTATAGAAACTTTCTTAATGAGCACTCGACAAACGCATTTCGAGAACATACACAAAGTCCCAGCTAGGGACCTAGTGCATCCTCATAACCGAGGTCTCTTGCATTTCCCTACAAGTAATTGCATCTCATATGGAGATGTTTAGTGAAGTAGAATGGAAAAAATCGAGTGCAACTACGCAAGAACTAGTCTGTAACTCTCGTTCGGAATCAGTTTTGCGCAGTGTTAACTGAAACATGGATATCTGCCTCATACGGAGTCCGTGTTGGCTCCACAAGTAGAAAAAACGTTTGTGACGACCAGATGCTTCAAAGGATTCTTTCATAGGGAACGTTTGGACAACTTTTCTTAAGGAGTTCGTTCAGAAACTTGTATATAAACTTTCTTAATGAGCACTCGGCAAACGCATTTCGAGAACATACACAAAGTCCCAGCTATGGACCTAGTGAAGTAGAATGGAAAAAATCGAGTGCAACTACACAAGAACTAGTCTGTAACTGTCGTTCGGAATCAGTTTTGCGCAGTGTTAACTGAAACATGCATATCTGACTCATACGGAGTCCGTTTTGGCTCCACAAGTAGTCAAAATGTTTGTGACGACCAGGTGCTTTGAAGGATTCTTTCATAGGGAACTTTTGGAGAACTTTTCTTAAGGAGTTCGTTCATAAACTTGTATAGAAACTTTCTTAATGAGCACTCGACAAACGCATTTCGAGAACATACACAAAGTCCCAGCTATGGACCTAGTGCATCCTCATAACCGAGGTCTCTTGCATTTCCCTACAAGTAATTGGATCTCATATGGAGATGTTTAGTGAAGTAGAATGGAAAAAATCGAGTGCAAGTACACAAGAACTAGTCTGTAACTGTCGTTCGGAATCAGTTTTGCGCAGTGTTAACTGAAACGTGGATATATGCCTCATACGGACTCCGTTTTGGCTCCACAAGTAGTCAAAACGTTTGTGACGACCAGATGCTTCAAAGGATCCTTTATAGGGAACTTTTGGAGAACTTTTCTTAAGGAGTTCGTTCAGAAACTTGTATAGAAACTTTCTTAATGAGCACTCGACAAACGCATTTCGAGAACATACACAAAGTCCCAGCTATGGACCTAGTGCATCCTCATAACCGAGGTCTCTTGTATTTCCGTACAAGTAACTGGATCTCATATGGAGATGTTTAGTGAAGTAGAATGGAAAAAATCAAGTGCAACTACACAAGAACTAGTCTGTAACTGTCGTTCGGAATCAGTTTTGGGCAGTGTTACCTGAAACATGGATATGTGACTCATACGGAGTCAGTTTTGGCTCCACAAGTAGTCAAAACGTTTTTGACGACCAGGTGCTTCAAAGGATCCTTTATAGGGAACGTTTGGAGAACTTTTCTTAAGGAGTTCGTTCAGAAACTTGTATAGAAACTTCCTTAATGAGCACTCGACAAACGCATTTCGAGAACATACACAAAGTCCCAGCTATGGACCTAGTGCATCCTCATAACCGAGGTCTCTTGCATTTCCCTACAAGTAATTGGATCTCATATGGAGATGTTTAGTGAAGTAGAATGGAAAAAATCGAGTGCAACTACACAAGAACTAGTCTGTAACTGTCGTTCGGAATCAGTTTTGCGCAGTGTTAACTGAAACATGGATATCTGACTCATACGGAGTCCGTTTCGGCTCCACAAGTAGTCAAAACGTTTCTGACGACCAGGTTCTTTGAAGGATTCTTTCATAGGGAACTTTTGGAGAACTTTTCTTAAGGAGTTCGTTCAGAAACTTGAATAGAAACTTTCTTAATGAGCACTCAACAAACGCATTTCGAGAACATACACAAAGTCCCAGCTATGGACCTAGTGCATCCTCATAACCGAGGTATCTTGCATTTCCCTACAATTAATTGGATCTCATATGGAGATATTTAGTGAAGAAAAATGGAAAAAATCGAGTGCAACTACACAAGAATTAGTATGTAACTGTCGTTCGGAATCAGTTTTGTTCAGTGTTAACCGAAACATGGATATCTGCCTCACACGGAGTCCGTTTTGGCTTCACAAGTAGTCAAAACGTTTGTGACGACCAGATGCTGCAAAGGATTCTTTCATAGGGAACTTTTGGAGAACTTTTCTTAAGGAGTTCGTTCAGAAACTTGTATAGAAATTTTCTTAATGAGCAGTCGACAAACGCATTTCGAGAACATACACAAAGTCCCAGCTATGGACCTAGTGCATCCTCATAAACGAGGTCTCTTGCGTTTCCCTACAAGTAATTGGATCTCATATGGAGATGTTTAGTGAAGTAGAATGGAAAAAATCGAGTGCAACTACACAAGAACTAGTCCGTAACTGTCGTTCGGAATCAGTTTTGCGCAGTGTTAACTGAAACGTGGATATCTGCCTCATACGGACTCCGTTTTGGCTCCACAAGTAGTTAAAACGTTTGTGACGACCAGATGCTTCAAAGGATCCTTTCATAGGGAACTTTTGGAGAACTTTTCTTAAGGAGTTCGTTCAGAAACTTGTATAGAAACTTTCTTAATGAGCACTCGACAAACGCATTTCGAGAACATACACAAAGTCCCAGCTATGCATCTAGTGCATCATCATAACCGAGGTCTCTTGCATTTCCCTACAAGTAATAGGATCTCATATGGAGATGTTTAGTGAAGTAGAATGGAAAAAATCAAGTGCAACTACACAAGAACTAGTTTGTAACTGTCGTTCGGAATCAGTTTTGCGCAGTGTTAACTGAAACGTGGATATCTGCCTCATACGGAGTCCGTTTTGGTCCACAAGTAGTCAAAACGTTTCTGACGACCAGATGCTTCAAAGGATTCTTTCATAGGGAACTTTTGGAGAACTTTTCTTAAGGAGTTCATTCAGAAACATGTATCGAAATTTTCTTAATGAGCACTCGACAAACGCATTTCGAGAACATACACAAAGTCCCAGCTATGGACCTAGTGCATCCTCATAACTGAGGTCTCTTGAATTTCCCTACAAGTAATTTGATCTCATATGGAGATGTTTAGTTAAGTAGAATGGAAAAAATCGAGTGCAACTACACAAGAACTAGTCTGTAACTCTCGTTCGGAATCAGTTTTGCGAAGTGTTAATTGAAACATGCATATCTGACTCATACAGAGTCCCTTTTGGCTCCACAAGTAGTCAAAACGTTTGTGACGACCAGGTGCTTCAAAGGATTCTTTCATAGGGAACTTTTGGAGAACTTTTCTTAAGGAGTTCGTTCAGAAACTCATATAGAAACTTTCTTAATGAGCACCCGACAAACGCATTTCGAGAACATACACAAAGTCCCAGCTATGGACCTAGTGCATCCTCATAACCGAGGTCTCTTGCATTTCCCCAAAAGTAATTGGATCTTATTTGTAGACGTTTAGTGAAGTAGAATGGAAAAAATCGGGTGCAACTACAGAAGAACTAGTCTGTAACTGTCGTTCGGAATCAGTTTTGCGCAGTGTTAACTGAAACATGGATATCTGCCTCATACGGAGTCCGTTTTGGCTCCACAAGTAGTCAAAACGTTTGTGACGACCAGATGCTTCAAAGGATTCTTTCATAGGGAACTTTTGGAGAACTTTTCTTAAGGAGTTCGTTCAGAAACTTGTATAGAAATTTTCTTAATGAGCAACTGACAAACGCATTTCGAGAACATAGACAAAGTCCCAGGTATGGACCTTGTGCATCCTCATAACCGAGGTATCTTGCATTTCCCTACAATTAATTGGATCTCATATGGAGATATTTAGTGAAGAAGAATGGAAAAAATCGAGTGCAACTACACAAGAACTAGTCTGTAACTGTCGTTCGGAATCAGTTTTCTGCAGTGTTAACTAAAACATGGATATCTGCCTCATACGGAGTCCGTTTTTGCTAGACAAGTAGTCAAAATGTTTGTGACGACCAGATGCTTCAAAGGATTCTTTCATAGGGAACTTTTGGAGAACTTTTCTTAAGGAGTTCGTTCAGAAACTTGTATAGAAACTTTTTAATGAGCACTCGACAAACGCATTTCGAGAACATACACAAAGTCCCAGCTATGCACCTAGTGCATCCTCATAACCAAGGTCTCTTGCATTTCCCTACAAGTAATTGGATCTCATATGGAGATGTTTAGTGAAGTAGAATGGAAAAAATCGAGTGCAACTACACAAGAACTAGTTGGTAACTCTCGTTCGGAATCAGTTTTGCGCAATGTTAACTGAAACATGGATATCTGCCTCATACGGAGTCCGTGTTGGCTCCACAAGTAGACGAAACGTTTGTGACGACCAGATGCTTCAAAGGATTCTTTCATAGGGAACGTCTGGACAACTTTTCTTAAGGAGTTCGTTCAGAAACTTGTATAGGAACTTTCTTAATGAGCACTCAACAAACGCATTTCGAGAACATACACAAAGTCCCAGCTATGGACCTAGTGCATCCTCATAGCCGAGGTCTCTTGAATTTCCCTACAAGTAATTGGATCTCATATGGAGATGTTTAGTGAAGTAGAATGGAAAAAATCGAGTGCAACTACACAAGAACTAGTCTGTAACTGTCGTTCGGAATCAGTTTTGCGCAGTGTTAACTGAAACATGGATATCTGACTCATACGGAGTACGTTTTGGCTCCACAAGTAGTCAAAACGTTTGTGATGACCAGGTGCTTCCAAGGATTCTTTCATAGGGAACTTTTGGAGAACTTTTCTTAAGGAGTTCGTTCAGAAACTTGTATAGAAACTTTCTTAATGAGCACTCGACAAACGCATTTCGAGAACGTACACAAAGTCCCAGCTATGCATCTAGTGCATCATCATAACCGAGGTCTCTTGCATTTCCCTACAAGTAATTGGATCTCATATGGAGATGTTTAGTGAAGTAGAATGGAAAAAATCGAGTGCAACTACACAAGAACTAGTCTGTAACTGTCGTTCGGAATCAGTTTTGCGCAGTGTTAACTGAAACGTGGATATCTGCCTCATACGGAGTCCGTTTTGGTCCACAAGTAGTCAAAACGTTTCTGACGACCAGATGATTCAAAGGATTCTTTCATAGGGAACTTTTGGAGAACTTTTCTTAAGGAGTTCATTCAGAAACTTGTATCGAAATTTTCTTAATGAGCACTCGACAAACGCATTTCGAGAACATACACAAAGTCCCAGCTATGGACCTAGTGCATCCTCATAACCGAGGTCTCTTGCATTTCCCTACTAGTAATTGGATCTCATATGGAGATGTTTAGTGAAGTAGAATGGAAAAAATCAAGTGCAACTACACAAGAACTAGTCTGTAACTGTCGTTCGGAATTAGTTTTGGGCAGTGTTAACTGAAACATGGATATGTGACTCATACGGAGTCAGTTTTGGCTCCACAAGTAGTCAAAACGTTTCTGACGACCAGGTGCTTCAAAGGATTCTTTCATAGGGAACTTTTGGAGAACTTTTCTTAAGGAGTTCGTTCAGAAACTTGTATAGAAACTTCCTTAATGAGCACTCGACAAACGCATTTCGAGAACATACACAAAGTCCCAGCTATGGACCTAGTGCATCCTCATAACCGAGGTCTCTTGCATTTCCCTACAAGTAATTGGATCTCATATGGAGATGTTTAGAGAAGTAGAATGGAAAAAATCGAGTGCAACTACACAAAAACTTGTCTGTAACTGTCGTTCGGAATCAGTTTTCTGCAGTGTTAACTGAAACACGGATATCTGACTCATACGGAGTCCTTTTTGGCTCCACAAGTCGTCAAAATGTTTGTGACGACCAGGTTCTTCGAAGGATTCTTTCATAGGGAACTTTTGGAGAACTTTTCTTAAGGAGTTCATTCAGAAACTTGTATAGAAACTTTCTTAATGAGCACTCGACAAACGCATTTCGAGAACATACACAAAGTCCCAGCTATAGACCTAGTGCATCCTCATAACCGAGGTCTCTTGCATTTCCCTACAAGTAATTGGATCTCATATGGAGATGTTTAGTGAAGTAGAATGGAAAAAATCGAGTGCAACAACACAAGAACTAGTTTGTAGCTCTTGTTCGGAATCAGTTTTGCGAAGTGTTAACTGAAACATGGATATCTGCCTCATATGGAGTCCGTGTTGTCTCCACAAGTAGACAAAACGTTGTGACGACCAGATGCTTCAAAGTATTCTTTCATAGGGAATGTTTGGAGAACTTTTCTTAAGGAATTCGTTCAGAAACTTGTATAGAAACTTTCTTAATGAGCACTCGACAAACGCATTTCGAGAACATACACAAAGTCCCAGCTATGGACCTAGTGCATCCTCATAACTGAGGTATCTTGCGTTTCCCTACAAGTAATTGGATCTCATATGGAGATGTTTAGTTAAGAAGAATGGAAAAAATCGAGTGCAACTACACAAGAACTAGTCTGTAACTGTCGTTCGGAATCAGTTTTGTGCAGTGTTAACTGAAACATGGATATCTGCCTCATACGGAGTCCGTTTTGGCTTCACAAGTAGTCAAAACGTTTGTGACGACCAGATGCTTTAAAGGATTCTTTCATAGGGAACTTTTGGAGAACTTTTCTTAAGGAGTTCGTTCAGAAACTTGTATAGAAACTTTCTTAATGAGCACTCGACAAACGTATTTCGAGAACATACACAAAGTCCCAGCTATGCACCTAGTGCATCATCATAACCTAGGTCTCTTGCATTTCCGTACAACTAATTGGATCTCATATGGAGATGTTTAGTGAAGTAGAATGGAAAAAATCGAGTGCAACTACACAAGAACTAGTATGTAACTATCGTTCGGAATCAGTTTTGCGCAGTGTTAACTGAAACGTGGATATCTGCCTCATACGGAGTCCGTTTTGGCTCCACAAGTAGTCAAAACGTTTGTGATGACCAGATGCTTCAAAGGATTCTTTCATAGGGAACTTTTGGAGAACTTTTCTTAAGGAGTTCGTTCAGAAACTTGTATAGAAACTTTCTTAATGAGCACTCAACAAACGCATTTCGAGAACATAAACAAATTCCCAGCTATGGACCTAGTGCATCCTCATAAACGAGGTCTCTTGCATTTCCCTACAAGTAATTGGATCTCATATGGAGATGTTTAGGGAAGTAGAATGGAAAAAATCGGGTGCAACTACACAAGAAGTAGTGTGTAACTGTCGTTCGGAATTAGTTTTGGGCAGTGTTAACTGAAACATGGATATCTGACTCATACGGAGTCAGTTTTGGCTCCACAAGTAGTCAAAACATTTCTGACGACCAGGTGCTTCGAAGGATTCTTTCATAGGGAACTTTTGGAGAACTTTTCTTAAGGAGTTCATTCAGAAACTTGTATAGAAACTTTCTTAATGAGCACTCGACAAACGCATTTCGAGAACATACACAAAGTCACAGCTATGAATCTAGTGCATCATCATAACTGAGGTCTCTTGCATTTCCCTACAAGTAATTGGATCTCATATGGAGATGTTTAGTGAAGTAGAATGGAAAAAATCGAGTGCAACTACACAAGAACTAGTCTGTAACTGTCGTTCGGAATCAGTTTTGCGCAGTGTTAACTGAAATGTGGATATCTGCCTCATACGGAGTCCGTTTTGGCTCCACAAGTAGTCAAAACCTTTGTGATGACCAGATGCTTCAAAGGATTCTTCCATAGGGAACTTTTGGAGAACTTTTCTTAAGGAGTTCATTCAGAAACTTGTATAGAAATTTTCTTAATGAGCACTCGACAAACGCATTTCGAGAACATACACAAAGTCCCAGCTATGGACCTAGTGCATCCTCATAACCGAGGTCTCTTGCATTTCCCTACTAGTAATTGGATCTCATATGGAGATGTTTAGTTTAGTAGAATGGAAAAAATCGAGTGCAACTACACAAGAACTAGTCTGTAACTGTCGTTCGGAATTAGTTTTGGGCAGTGTTAACTGAAACATGGATATGTGACTCATACGGAGTCCGTTTTGGCTCCACCAGTTGTCAAAACATTTCGGACGACCAGGTGCTTCAAAGGATTCTTTCATAGGGAACTTTTGGAGAACTTTTCTTAAGGAGTTCGTTCAGAAACTTGTATAGAAACTTTCTTAGTGAGCACTCGACAAACACATTTCGAGAACATACACAAAGTCCCAGCTATGGACCTAGTGCATCCTCATAACCGAGGTCTCTTGCATTTCCCTACAAGTAATTGGATCTCATATGGAGATGTTTAGAGAAGTAGAATGGAAAAAAATCGAGTGCAACTACACAAAAACTAGTCTGTAACTGTCATTCGGAATCAGTTTTCCGCAGTGTTAACTGAAACACGGATATCTGACTCATACAGAGTCCGTTTTGGCTCCACAAGTCGTCAAAACGTTTGTGCCGACCAGGTGCTTCGAAGGATACTTTCATGGGGAACTTTTGGAGAACTTTTCTTAAGGAGTTCATTCAGAAACTTGTATAGAAACTTTCTTAATGAGCACTCGACAAACGCATTACGAGAACATACACAAAGTCCCAGCTATAGACCTAGTGCATCCTCGTAACCGAGGTCTCTTGCATTTCCCTACAAGTAATTGGATCTCATATGGAGATGTTTAGTGAAGTAGAATGGAAAAAATCGAGTGCAACTACACAAGAACTAGTTTGTAGCTCTCGTTCGGAATCAGTTTTGCGCAGTGTTAACTGAAACATGGATATCTGCCTCATACGGAGTCCATGTTGGCTCCACAAGTAGACAAAACGTTTGTGACGACCAGATGCTTCAAAGTATTCTTTCATAGGGAACGTTTGGAGAACTTTTCTTAAGGAGTTCGTTCAGAAACTTGTATAGAAACTTTCTTAATGAGCACTCGACAAACGCATTTCGAGAACATACACAAAGTCCCAGCTATGGACCTAGTGCATCCTCATAACCGAGGTATCTTGCGTTTCCCTACAAGTAATTGGATCTCATATGGAGATGTTTAGTGAAGAAGAATGGAAAAAATCAAGTGCAACTACACGAGAACTAGTCTGTAACTGTCGTTCGGAATCAGTTTTGTGCAGTGTTAACTGAAACATGGATATCTGCCTCATACGGAGTCCGTTTTGGCTTCACAAGTAGTCAAAACGTTTGTGACGACCAGATGCTTCAAAGGATTCTTTCATAAGGAACTTTTGGAGAACTTTTCTTAAGGAGTTCGTTCAGAAACTTGTATAGAAACTTTCTTAATGAGCACTCGACAAACGTATTTCGAGAACATACACAAAGTCCCAGCTATGCACCTAGTGCATCATCATAACCTAGGTCTCTTGCATTTCCCTAAAACTAATTGGATCTCATATGGAGATGTTTAGTGAAGTAGAATGGAAAAAATTGAGTGCAACTACACAAGAACTAGTATGTAACTATCGTTCGGAATCTGTTTTGCGCAGTGTTAACTGAAACGTGGATATCTGCCTCATACGGAGTCCGTTTTGGCTCCACAAGAAGTCAAAACGTTTGTGATGACCAGATGCTTCAAAGGATTCTTTCATAGGGAACTTTTGGAGAACTTTTCTTAAAGAGTTCGTTCAGAAACTTGTATAGAAGCTTTCTTAATGAGCACTCGACAAACGCATTTCGAGAACATACACAAAGTCCCAGCTATGGACCTAGTGCATCCTCATAACCGAGGTCTCTTGCATTTCCCTACAAGTAATTGGATCTCATATGGAGATGTTTAGGGAAGTAGAATGGAAAAAATCGAGTGCAACTACACAAGAAGTAGTCTGTAACTGTCGTTCGGAATTAGTTTTGGGCAGTGTTAACTGAAACATGGATATCTGACCCATACGGAGTCAGTTTTGGCTCCACAAGTAGTCAAAACATTTCTGACGACCAGGTGCTTCAAAGGATTCTTTCATAGGGAACTTTTGGAGAACTTTTCTTAAGGAGTTCGTTCAGAAACTTGTATAGAAACTTTCTTAATGAGCACTCGACAAACGCATTTCGAGAACATACACAAAGTCCTAGCTATGGACCTAGTGCATCCTCATAACTGAGGTGTCTTGCATTTCCCTACAATTAATTGGATCTCATATGGAGATGTTTAGTGAAGTAGAATGGAAAAAATCGAGTGCAACTACACCAGAACTAGTCTGTAACTGTCGTTCGGAATCAGTTTTGCGCA
Organism: Aegilops tauschii subsp. strangulata; assembly: GCF_002575655.3. Taxonomy (NCBI): domain Eukaryota; kingdom Viridiplantae; phylum Streptophyta; class Magnoliopsida; order Poales; family Poaceae; genus Aegilops; species Aegilops tauschii. The sequence continues at coordinate 116,898,402 of NC_053040.3, forward strand.
GCGTTAAATGAAACATGGATATCTCACTCATACGGGGTCCGTTTTGGCTTCACAAGTAGTCAAAACATTTGTGATGACCAAATGCTTCAAAGGATTCTTTCATAGGGATCTTTTGGAGAACTTTTCTTAAGGAGTTCGTTCAGAAACTTGTATAGAAACTTTCTTAATGAGCACTCGACAAACGCATTTCCAGAATATACACAAAGTCCCAGCTATGCACCTAGTGCATCCTCATAACCGAGGTCTCTTGCATTTCCCTACAAGTAATTGAATCTCATATGGAGATGTTTAGTGAAGTAGAATGGAAAAAATTGAGTGCAACTACACAAGAACTAGTCTGTAACTCTCGTTCGGAATCAGTTTTGCGCAGTGTTAACTGAAACATGGATATCTGCCTCATATGGAGTCCGTGTTGGCTCCACAAGTAGACAAAATGTTTGTGACGACCAGATGCTTCAAAGTATTCTTTCATAGGGAACATTTGGAGAACTTTTCTTAAGGAGTTCGTTCAGAAACTTGTATAGAAACTTTCTTAATGAGCACTTGACAAACGCATTTCGAGAACATACACAAAGTCCCAGCATGGACCTAGTGCATCCTCATAAGCGAGGTCTCTTGCATTTCCCTACAAGTAATTGGATCTCATATGGAGATGTTTAGTGAAGTAGAATGGAGAAAATCGAGTGCAACTACACAAGAACTAGTCTGTAACTGTCGTTCGGAATCAGTTTTGCGCAGTGTTAAATGAAACATGGATATCTGACTCATACGGAGTCCGTTTTGGCTCCACAAGTAGTCAGAACGTTTGTGACGACCAGGTGCTTCAAAGGATTCTTTCATAGGGAACTTTTGGAGAACTTTTCTTAAGGAGTTCATTCAGAAACTTTTATAGAAACTTTCTTAATGAGCACTCGACAAAGGCATTTCGAGAACATACACAAAGTCCCAGCTATGGACCTAGTGCATCCTCATAACCGAGGTCTCTTGAATTTCCCTACAAGTAATTGGATCTCATATGGAGATGTTTAGTGAAGTAGAATGGAAAAAATCGAGTGCAACTACACAAGAACTAGTCTGTAACTGTCGTTCGGAATCAGTTTTGCACAGTGTTAACTGAAACATGGATATCTGCCTCATACGGAGTCCGTTTTGGCTCCACAAGTAGTCAAAACGTTTGTGATGACCAGGTGCTTCAAAGGATTCTTTCATAGGGAACTTTTGGAGAACTTTTCTTAAGGAGTTCGTTCAGAAACTTATATAGAAACTTTCTTAATGAGCACTCGACAAACGCATTTCGAGAACTTACACAAAGTCCCATCTATGGACCTAGTGCATCCTCATAACCGAGGTCTCTTACATTTCCCTACAAGTAATTGGATCTCATATGGAGATGTTTAGTGAAGTAGAATGGAAAAAATCGAGTGCAACTGAAAGGATCGATATAGTTGACTGGAGGGGTGGTGAATAGGCAACTAACAATTTTTAGCTTTTTTACCAAATTAAACTTTGCATCAAAATAGGTTGTGTAGATATGCAACTAAGTGAGCAACCTATATGATGCAATGACAACAAGGACGCAAGCCAATAAGAGATATAACATGAGTAAGCTTGCGAAAGTAAAGGGACGAGATAACCAAGAGTGGAGCCGGTGAAGACGAGGATGTGTTACCGAAGTTCCTTCCTTTTGAGGGGAAGTACCTCTCCGTTGGAGCGGTGTGGAGGCACAATGCTCCCCAAGAAGCCACTAGGGCCACCGTATTCTCCTCACGCCCTCACACAATGCGAGATGCCGTGATTCCACAATTGGTGCCCGTGAAGGCGGCGACCGGACCTTTACAAACAAGGTTGGGGCAATCTCCACAACTTAATTGGAGGCTCCCAACAACACCACAAAGCTTCACCACAATGGACTATGGCTCCGCGGTGACCTCAATCGTCTAGGGTGCTCAAACACCCAAGAGTAACAAGATCCGCTAGGGATAAGTGGGGGGAATCAAATTTCTCCTGGTGGAAGTGTAGATCGGGGCCTTCTCAACCAATCCCGAGCAAATCAACAAGTTTGATAGGCTAGGGAGAGAGATCGGGCGAAAATGGAGCTTGGAGCAACAATGGAGCTTTTGGGGGAAGAGGTGAGTCAACTTTGGAAAAGAAGACCCCCTTTTATAGTGGGGGAAGCAATCCAACCGTTGCCCCCCACTTCAGCCCCGCAGAGAGCGGTACTACCGCTTGGCTAGCGGTACTACCGCTTAGCCAGCGGTACTACCGTTCCCTCTCGCGGTACTGCCGCTGGGCCCAGAGCGGTACTACCGCGGTGGTCAGGGCGGTACTACCGTACTCGAGCGGTACTACCCCCCCCCCCCCACTGCCACGGCAAGTACCGTAAAACCCGACACGGAAAAAGACCCCTCGAATCGAGGCGGTACTAGCACGAAGCCGCAGCGGTACTACGGCTGGGGGCTACAGCGGTACTACTGTTGTGGAGCGGTACTGCCGCTTGTAGCACCCAAGCGGTACTACCGCTCCGGCCCGCGGTACTACCGCTGGGACCAGAGAGGGCACACTGAGAGAGGGGAACGAGCTCATCAACGAAGCGGAAAGGCTCGGAGGGTGTGCAAAGGAAGTGTACGTGATGATTCCACCCTAGCCTTTCCAAAGCGGACCTCCTCTTGATAGTACAGTGAACCCTACGAAACTAGTCCACCAAACTAATTCGAAAGTACTACACCGTCTTCGCTTCAAACTCCGAAGGGAGGGAATCGTCTCGTGCCAAAGTATGAATCTCTGAAAAACTCAATGCACACGATTAGTCCGCAAAAGCATTGTCATCAATCACCAAAATATCTTAGGGATAAATATGCCTTTACAATCTCCCCCTTTTTGGTGGATTGATGACAATACGGGATTTGCACAAACCGGAAAAGACAAAGGACATAAGCAAACCCCCAAGTTTCTAAAATATAGACGGGCTCCCCCTAGATGTGTGCCATCAAGATAAGTGCTTTGGACTGCACGACACACATACTAGGATCAACACTCCCCCTGTATTTTAGAGACCAACAACCTAAGCGTGATTCAAGAGAGCAGGATATATAACATAATAAGCATGCAACTCATGAAATACCAAAAGACTAGAGACATAGATAAAGATATGATAAGGGATAAGGTAGCATATGTCTCACACCATATGACTGGAACTTAGGTCTCACGGAACACAAAACCAAACAAAGCACAGGGTAGCAAACACAACGAAAGCACAAAGACAAAGACACACTCACAACACAATGACGCAAATCCCTAAACTCTCTCCCCCCTTGGCATCGAGACACCAAAAGGGGCAAAGAGATAACCTACGGCTCCAGGGGAGAGCATGCAGAGGATCTCGAACATCAGGACTCTGCGTGATCATCTGCACCACCATCCTCGGCCGGAAACTGCTCGGCATCTGAATCAGTCCACGGACAGTGCTGCTGGATCCACTCCTCCTCCTCAGTGATCTGACCCTCAGAGCCGCTGGTGACTGTCGCACCCAACTGACGCATAAACTCCTTGTGACGTCCCCTTGCCTTCTTCTCAGCCACATGAGTCATGTACTGACCGTGAGACTCCATGCAGAACAGCTTATTCATCTTGTGTTTGAGCTTCTTTGCCCAAGAGGGCTCTGCCGCAGAAGGCTCTATCCCAGAAGGCACATAATCCTCATCGTCATCATCGGCCTCATCCTCGCCCTCGGTCTCCATGGCAGCAACAGAAGACGGAACCCCAGATGTAGGAACGGAGGTGCCCCAATTATCCTTCTTCCTCAGACGCTTGATCTCATGAGAAACCAACTCTCCAGTTTCCAGCTGCTCCGCGGGAAAGGAACGTCTCCAGGCCTTCTCAATGAGCAACATGATGAATGGACCATAGATCGGGCACTTGCGCTCAGAAATGGCAGTGAGAAGTTTAGACCACATAACATGAGAGATGTCCAGGGACTCGCCAGTGTTTGCTTCCTTCTCACGCTGGCAGAAGAGAAGCATATCCACGAGATAGGAGTGAACCATATCCAGATTCCCGATGCGAGGAAAGAGGGTCTCTCGAAAGATACGATGAAGGATGTCCAGGTAGGCGGACAACTCATAGGTATCCTTCTTAGTCACAGGGTGAACCTTCACAGTGCAGTAGGGCCAGATGGCTTGCTTGTGAGTGGAGTTGACGTTGTGGTGAGGGCGAAAGCCAACAGGAGTCTCAAGCCCGCGATCTTCCACATGAAGTAACTCCATGAAGGCCTTCCACTTGACAGACAGTAACTTGCCATTTGTCATCCAAGTCAGAGTCCTTTCTTCATCAGTTCCAAGATGGACAGTAGCAAAGAACTGAGCCACCAAATCTGCATCAAAGTCCTTGTTGAACTGCATGATTCTGAGAATGTTGAGCTGAGTACACATTTGAAGAGCTTCACCAAAGTATTCGGGATCCTTCTCCATGGCATCCGTGTCGATGGAGCAAACATTAACAAAGAGATTCTTCTTGGCCTTGATCACATCAAAGTAGATGGCAAACTGAAAGCGGTTCCAGAACGGGCGGTTGACCAAACTGCGTTCTTGGTCTTCCGCATAGGGGTTACGGCGACGCTTTGCCCAGAGCTCCTTTGCAGACATCTGAGTCATAGTCTTGGCCCTTGGCTTCGGCCTGTTGGCAAGTTTCTTCTGACGTTGAGGATTAGCACTTGAGGAAGCACCCACTGGCGGCGGTGGAGCACTGGAGGAACCACCAGCAGACTCAGATGTGCGGTACCGCTTTGACGTTGAACGCCCGGGGTTGACACGGCGGACTTGCTGCTCAGGATGTTCATCACCTGGAACCAAACACACGAACAGAAAACCAACACGAAAGAAAAAAGCGTAAGCCTCCAAACAAAACAACATGGATCAAACAAAGGTAGGGAATGATGGAATCTGGCAGACAACGGTAGTACCGCTGGCCATAGGCGGTAGTACCGCCCAAGCGGTAGTACCGCCCCAGCGGGAGCGGTAGTACCGCGCAAGACGGGGAACCGACGGTTCCTACTGCCGTGGTCAGATCCGGCACTACCGGACTGCCAAATTCAAAAATAATCCTACCAAAACTTAATCCACATAGTCTAGACGCCTTCTCCAAACTACTCAAGCCGAGATTTAGCCAACAATCTAGAGATGCAACCACTATTGCCCCAAAAACACTAGATCTGAGAACTAGACAAAAAGAGAGAAAGAATGAGGGCAATATCAGCATCCATGGCAAGAGGACGAGGTGGGGATCGACTCCACCGAAGGGAATGGAGAGGGATGGCCCGGAGACGGCGGCCCGCCGGAGCCCTCCCGCGGCGAGGAGTCGCTGGAGAGAGGGAGAGGGACGAAGGGGTGGTGCGAATGGGGATGGGGGAGGAGAAACCTCCCCCTGCCCCGACATAACCCCCTGATCCCGCCCCCCAGCGGTAGTACCGCTCGGGTGGGCGGTAGTACCGCTTGTCCATATAAGCGGTAGTACCGCGCACCACCAGCGGTAGTACCGCCCAGCCAATACTCCAAAGACTAGACACAGAGGCTTAGCTCAAAAGAAGAGAGAAAAAAACGGCAAGAAAAGAGAGCAAAACACACAGCAACAAAAGCATCAGCACGAGGACAAGAACCACACACCTCTACAAGAGAGGGCGGTGGCCGAGGCCACCTATGTTTGAGTCAATTGGTATGGCACCGCGAAGAATTATCCTTGGGCCCATGACCAAAACTCGTCTTTGAAGCACAAGTACCATCAAAAATGGCTAATGTGAAAGAGTTGATCAATTTATGCATAATAAGGGGAGGGAGAGTTCATTAAGAGAACAACACTCCCCCTATGTCTATGCCTACACCTAAACAAGATAACAAGTCGAGTATGGTGGGGAGTGCAAGTGCTCAAGCAACATTGCTTGAATCAATGATATTTAGCTCATGCCTTAACTTGCGAAATCTTGCTTCATCCAATGGCTTCGTGAAAATATCTGCAAGGTTATCATGAGTGTTGACATTGTTGAGCTTGATCTCCCCTCGCCTAATATGATCCCGGATGAAGTGATACCGAATCTCAATATGCTTCATCTTGAAGTGTTGCACCGGGTTGAGAGAAATCTTGATGGCACTTTCATTGTCACACCAAAGAGGCACTTTGTCACAAATGAAACCGTAATACTTTAAAGATTGCCTCATCCATAAGAGTTGTGCACAACAACTCCCGGCCGCCACATACTCCGCTTCGGTGGATGAGAGAGACACCCAACTTTGCTTTTTAGAAGACCAACTCACCAACGAGCAACCAAGAAATTGACACCCTCCGGAAGTGGACTTCCTATCCACTTTGTCTCCCGCCCAATCGGAGTCCGAATAACCTACAAGCTTGAAGTTTGCTCCTCTTGGGTACCATAAGCCAAAGTTTGGGGTATGAGCCAAATATCAAAAGATTCGCTTGACCGCCACAAAGTGGCTTTCCTTAGGTGCGACTTGAAATTGTGCACAAATTCCCACACTCAACATGATATCTGGTCTAGATGCACAAAGGTAAAGTAATGAACCAATCATGGAGCGATATACCTTTTGATCCACTGCTTTACCATTGGGATCGATGTCAAGTTGGCACTTGGTGGGCATTGGAGTGGACGCCGGCTTGACATCACTTAGCTTGAATCTCTTGAGCATGTCTTGAGTGTATTTGGCTTGGTTGATGAAGGTTCCTTCTCTTCTTTGCTTTACTTCGAAACCGAGAAAGAACTTCAACTCTCCCATGGAAGACATCTTGAACTTTGAGGTCATGAGTGCGGCAAATTCCTCATTGAAAGCTTTGTTAGGGGAACCAAAGATAATGTCATCAACATATAGTTGGCACACAAACAACTCCCCTTTGACCTTCTTAGTAAAAAGAGTGGGGTCGATTAGCCCAACTTCAAACCCACGATCTTGTAACAACTCGGTAAGGTGGTCATACCACGCACGTGGGGCTTGTTTAAGGCCATAGAGTGCCTTATCGAGTTGATACACATGATCGGGAAAGTAGGGATCCTCGAACCCGGCGGGTTGTTTGACATACACCAACTCATTAATAGGTCCATTAAGAAAAGCACTCTTCACATCCATTTGTTGCAACTTAAAGTTGTGATGAGAAGCATAAGCAATCAACAAACGAATAGATTCAAGGCGAGCAACGGGAGCAAAGGTTTCACCGTAGTCGATACCCTCGACTTGGGAGTAGCCTTGTGCCACCAATCGTGCCTTGTTGCGGATGATGGTCCCATGAGCATCTTGCTTGTTCTTGAATATCCACTTCGTTCCAATGACATTGTGGTTCCCCGTTGGCCTTGGCACTAATCTCCACACCTTGTTGTACTCGAAGTTGTTGAGTTCTTCATGCATGGCATTGAGCCAATCCGGATCTTCGAGAGCTTCATATACCTTTTGGGGTTCCACACAAGAGACAAACACGTGATGTTCACAATAGTTTGCCAGATGTCTACGAGTGCTTACCCCCTTTTGAATGCTTCCAAGTACATTATTCATGAGATGACCCTTGGTGGAGAGCTTGGAAGCAATCTTGGCGGCACGACGCTCCAATTCCTCCTCGGAGGTGAGTTGAGGAGCGGTCACTTGATCATCTCGAGCGCCGTCTTGAGCTTGTTCTTGATCTTGAACTTGCTCGGAGGAGAGAACTTGAACTTGGTCATCACTTGGTGTGTCTCCACCGTCTTGATCATGATTTTGCCCTTGGTCTTGTTCATGAGGTTGAGGGCCTTCACTTTGTTCTTCGGAAGCGTGTGGGCCTTGGGTTGGTGATGGCTCCACTTGAGTGGAGCATTGTCCTTCTCCTTCGGCCACAAGGGGTTCCTCAATGGGTAGGATAAAACCAACACCCATTCTTCTTATGGCTTGAGGAGGAATTTCATCACCTACATCACAAGTGCCACTTTGCTCCACTTGGGAGCCGTTATTCTCATCAAACTCCACGTTACACGTCTCCTCAATAAGTCCCGTGGATTTATTGAGGACACGGTAAGCATGAGAGTTTGTAGCATAACCAACAAATATGCCCTCATATGCTCTAGCCTCAAATTTAGACAATCGAACACCTTTCTTGAGAATGAAACACTTACACCCGAACACCCGAAAGTACTTGAGGTTGAGCTTGTTACCGGTGAGTATCTCATATGGAGTCTTGTTCAAGCCTTTGCGGAGGTAGAGCCTATTGGATGCATGACACGCGGTGTTGATGGCTTCGTCCCAAAAGTTGTATGGAGACTTGAACTCCGCCAGCATGGTCCTTGCGGCATCCATCAACGTCCGGTTCTTCCTCTCCGCAACACCGTTTTGTTGAGGGGTGTAAGGTGCGGAATATTGATGCTTGATCCCCTCATCACTAAGAAACTCATCCAAGGTGTAGTTCTTGAACTCGGTGCCGTTGTCACTTCTTATTGTCAAGATCTTTGCATCGTGTTGATGTTGGGCTTCATTTGCAAAGTCAATGACGGTTTGTTGGGTCTCACTCTTCCTCTTGAAGAAATACACCCAAGTGTATCTTGAATAGTCATCCACAATTACCAAGCAATACTTTCTACCCCCAAGACTATCAAAGGATGGAGGTCCAAAGAGATCCAAATGAAGGAGCTCCAAAGGCCTCTTCGAGTAAATGAGAGTCGTGGGAGGGTGAGCCTTCTCATGAAGCTTTCCTTCGATACAAGCACTGCAAGCACGATCTTTAGCAAAACTAACGTTCGTTAGTCCACGGACATGGTCCCCCTTGAGAAGACTTTGCAAAGATCTCATATTGACATGGGCTAAACGGTGATGCCAAAGCCATCCCACGTCAACTTTAGCCATTAGGCATGTCGCGGTCTTAGTGGGTCGCTCTGAAAAGTTAATCACATAGAGACCGTTCTCGACATGCCCAACAAAGGCTACTTTAAGAGTCTTGCTCCACAAGAGGGCCACGGTATCAATATCAAAGAAAGTGGCAAAGCCCATGATAGCAAGTTGACGAACGGAAAGTAAATTGTATGCAAGGGACTCAACTAGCATGACCTTCTCGATCGTGAGGTCATGAGAAATGACAACTTTGCCGAATCCCAGTACCTTAGAAGACGAGGCATCACCCCACTCGACATTGGTGGGCATAGATGGAATCTTGTGCACGTCCACCACCAAGTCCTTGCTTCCGGTCATATGATTTGTATCTCCACTATCAAGCAACCATGATCCCCCACCGGAAGCAAACACCTACAAGAGATCAATGCTTGGTTTTAGGTACCCATTTTGTAATGGGTCCTTTGATGTTAGTAACAAGGGTCTTAGGAACCCAAATGGACCATTCAATATTCTCATGAGGAGAACCAACAAATTTGGCAGAAACATGCCCATCACTAGCATGGCATAACACATAAGAAGGATTAAAGTCGCCGGCTTTGTTGGATGGGGTGGTATTGCCCTTCTTGACACCGTCACCCTTCGCATTGTTCTTCTTCTCCTTGGAAGCACCCTCTCCCTCCTTCACAAAAGTTTGCTTGAGAGGAGGAGGTCATTTGGTCTTGTCATTCTTCTTCTTGTTCTTGGGCTTGGGTGCGAACCCAATCCCCTCCTTGGCCACAACTTCCTTTTGGTTTCTCAAAAGGTCGTTGAGGTTCTTCTCACCTTGTATGCATGACACAAGGCCTTTCTCAAGTTGCTCCTTCAACTTAGCATTCTCCTCAACAAGGTGCACATGCTCACAACAAGGGTTAGTAGCATTTGCATTATCAATTAACACCATATGAGGAAAGGTGGCTTTCTCCTTAGTTAGATTTACTTGGAGTTGATCATGAGACTCCTTGAGGCTAGCATGAACACCCTTCAAGACTTTGTGAGCCTTGTCGATAATGTCAAACTCCTATTTAAGTCTAGCAAGATCAACCCCAAGTTTTGCCTTCTCGGAATTTAGCACAGAGACACAACAAGAGCATGATCAAGATCTTTCTTTAACTTAGCATGATCATCGTTGTATCACTCCTCAAGAGCCAAACGAAGACCACGCTCTTCATCAAGAGCATTGGAAAGATCCAAAATCTCATCGGCATAGTCACGACTATGCCCCTCCATCTTAGAGATGGTATCTTCGTGAGCCTCGATCATGTCATTGGCTTCACCAAGTTGTTCCAAGAGAGCAACGAAGTGCTTCTTGGATTTACCCTTGAGTTTACCCATAAAGGTCTCAAACTCATTTTCCTCCACATGTGTCCCCTCATGTCCATCAATGCTATCCGTCGAAGAAGGATGATTAATGATGGTAGTTTTGATGTTGGGGGTTACCTTGTTGGTGGCTTTAGCCATGAGGCACTTGGCGGTGATGTTCTCATTGGGTGAGTCGAAGAGAGACACCCGTGGAGTCTTCGCAATGGCAACGGAGGCCATGGCAACCGACTCACCATCTTCATCATCGTCATCATCCTCATTGTACTCTTCTTGTACCACCAATGCCTTGGGAGGAGTCTTCTTGGTGAAGTTGCTCTTGTTGGGGAACGACTTGGCCTTGTCCTTTCTAATGATCTTGCCACCATTGTCTTCCCTCTTCTCGTAAGGGCACTCCGCAACAAAGTGGCTCACATTGCCACAATTGAAGCAAGTCCTCACTCGTTGCTTGCCCTTTGCGCCACTTGAATTGCTCTTGTTGAAGTTTGGCCTTGTGTTCTTGCTCCAAAATTGCCTTGAAGCAAGAGCCATGTGTTCATGATAGGCATACTTCGTATCTTCGAGGTTGCCCTCCTCTTCTTACTCTTCATCCTCTTCCTCCATACTAACCTTGGCCTTTAGAGCAAGGTTGGGCTTCTTTACTCTTTGAGAGCGAAGAACCGCATTGTCGGCGGTCTTGTCCAAGATGCTCATAGCAACAAACTCATCCAACACTTCACTTGATGACAAGGTGTGGAAGTCCGGCCTTTGACGAATTACTGAGGACATGGCTTTGTGGTAGGGCATCATTGCCTTGAGGAATTTTTGCTTGATCCAATTGTCATCCGTGTCCTTACTTCCATGATCTCGGAGAGAGACCGCGAGTTTGGTTACTCTCCGAAAAAGCTCACGAGGTTCTTCATCTACTTTCATTGCAAACTCGTCGGCTTCATCTTGCACCACTTCATAGTTGGAGCGTTGAATGCTTGCGCTTCCCCGATAGAGGGAAACAACTTGGAGCCAAGCATCTTTGGCCACAGTGTAAGGCCGGAGATGAGGAAGATCTTCGGGTGGGATTGCTTCTTGGATGATGAAGAGAGCACTCTCATTGAATTGATGATCCACAACTTCTCTAGGAGTGAAGTTACTTCGGTCATGTGGATAAAAACCTTCTTCAATGATTCTCCAAAGGTTAGTGTTCACATGATTTAAATGACGCTTAAAACGATAGACCCAAGAATCAAAATCTACATTCTTCTCAATCTTAGGGGCCGGGCCGACATGATTCAAATGAGTGGAAGGGAGCGGTCCACCATAGACAGGTGGAGGTTCCACATGGGCAAAGATGTCGGTCCCATTTTTACCACTAGAAGAAGGAGCTTTCTCGCTAGTAGCTTCCCCCTTGTCGGAGGTAGCATCCGTCACCTTGTTAGCGGGATCACCCACTTTCAACGGTGCGGTGGAAAGTTTAAGCCCTTCTAAGAATTTATTAAACATGCTTTCGACCTCGGTCGTCATGGAGGTTTTCAATGTGTCGAACGCCACATTGAATTCCTCACGAGAGACCGCGGTTCCCCCATCTCCCGTAGACGAGACCGGATTCACACCGGAGTGCTCCTCCACACCGTCTACGACGTCAACCATACTCTTTGGACGGTAAAGTCCTTAATAAAGAGACGAGGCTCTGAAAGGATCGATATAGTTGACTAGAGGGGGGGTGAATAGGCAACTAAAAATTTTTAGCTTTTCTTTACCAAATTAAACTTTGCATCAAAATAAGTTGTCTAGATATGCAACTAAGTGAGCAACCTATATGATGGAATGACAACAAGCACGCAAGCAAATAAGAGATATAACACGAGTAAGCTTGCGAAAGTAAAGGGACGAGATAACCAAGAGTGGAGCCGGTGAAGACGAGGATGTGTTACCGAAGTTCCTTCCTTTTGAGGGGAAGTACCTCTCCGTTGGAGCGGTGTGGAGGCACAATGCTCCCCAAGAAGCCACTAGGGCCACCGTATTCTCCTCACGCCCTCACACAATGCGAGATGCCGTGATTCCACAATTGGTGCCCGTGAAGGCGGCGACCGGACCTTTACAAACAAGGTTGGGGCAATCTCCACAACTTAATTGGAGGCTCCCAACAACACCACAAAGCTTCACCACAATGGACTATGGCTCCGCGGTGACCTCAATCGTCTAGGGTGCTCAAACACCCAAGAGTAACAAGATCCGCTAGGGATAAGTGGGGGGAATCAAATTTCTCTTGGTGGAAGTGTAGATCGGGGCCTTCTCAACCAATCCCGAGCAAATCAACAAGTTTGATTGGCTAGGGAGAGAGATCAGGCGAAAATGGAGATTGGAGCAAAAATGGAGCTTTTGGGGGAAGAGGTGAGTCAACTTTGGGGAAGAAGACCCCCTTTTATAGTGGGGGAAGCAATCCAACCGTTACCCCCCACTTCAGCCCCGTAGAGAGCGGTACTACCGCTTGGCCAGCTGTACTACCGTTCCCTCTCGTGGTACTGCCGCTGGGCCCAGAGCGGTACTACCACGATGGTCAGGGCGGTACTACCGCACTTGAGCGGTACTACCCCCCCCCACTGCCGGGGCAAGTACCGTAAAACCCGACACGGAAAAAGACCCCTCGAATCGAGGCGGTACTAGCATGAAGCCGCAGCGGTACTACGGCTGGGGGCTACAGCGGTACTACCGCTGTGGAGCGGTACTGCCGCTTGTAGCACCCAAGCGGTACTACCGCTCCGGTCCGCGGTACTACCGCTGGGACCAGAGAGGGCACACTGAGAGAGGGGAACGAGCTCATCAATGAAGCGGAAAGGCTCGGAGGGTGTGCAAAGGAAGTGTACGTGATGATTCCACCCTAGCCTTTCCAAAGCGGACCTCCTCTTGATAGTACGGTGAACCCTACGAAACTAGTCCACCAAACTAATTCGAAAGTACTACACCGTCTTCGCTTCAAACTCCGAGGGGAGGGAATCGTCTCGTGCCAAAGGATGAATCTCTGAAAAACTCAATGCACACGATTAGTCCGCAAAAGCATTGTCATCAATCACCAAAATATCTTAGGGATAAATATGCCCTTACAGCAACTACACAAGAACTAGTCTGTAACTGTCGTTCGGAATCAGTTTTGCGCAGTGTTAACTGAAACATGGATATCTGACTCATACGGAGTCCGTTTTGGCTCCACAAGTAGTCAAAAACGTTTGTGACGACCAGGTGCTTCGAAGGATTCTTTCATAGGGAACTTTTGGAGAACTTTTCTTAAGGAGTTCGTTCAGAAACTTGTATAGAAACTTTCTTAATGAGCACTCGACAAACGCATTTCGAGAACATACACAAAGACCCAGCTATGGACCTAGTGCATCCTCATAACCGAGGTCTCTTGCATTTCCCTACAAGTAATTGGATCTCATATGGAGATGTTTAGTGAAGTAGAATGGAAAAAATCGAGTGCAAGTACACAAGAACTAGTCTGTAACTGTCGTTCGGAATCAGTTTTGCGCAGTGTTAACTGAAACGTGGATATCTGCTTCATATAGAGTCCGTTTTGGCTCCACAAGTTGTCAAAACGTTTGTGACAACCAGATGCTTCAAAGGATTCTTTCATAGGGAACTTTTGGAGAACTTTTCTTAAGGAGTTCGTTCAGAAACTTGTATAGAAGCTTTCTTAATGAGCACTCGACAAACGCATTTCGAGAACATACACAAAGTCCCAGCTATGGACCTAGTGCATCCTCATAACCGAGGTCTCTTGCATTTCCCTACAAGTAATTGGAACTCATATGGAGATGTTTCGTGAAGTAGAATGGAAAAAATCGAGTGCAACTACACAAGAACTAGTCTGTAATTGTCGTTCGGAATCAGTTTTGCGCAGTGTTAACTGAAACATGGATATCTGACTCATACGGAGTCCGTTTTGGCTCCACAAGTAGTCAAAACGTTCGTGACGACCAGGTGCTTCAAAGGATTCTTTCACAGGGAACTTTTGGAGAACTTTTCTGAAGGAGTTCGTTCAGAAACTTGTATAGAAACTTTCTTAATGAGCACTCGACAAACGCATTTCGAGAACATACACAAAGTCCCAGCTATGGACCTAGTGCATCCTCATAACCGAGGTCTCTTGCATTTCCCTACAAGTAATTGGATCTCGTATGGAGATGTTTAGTGAAGTAGAATGGAAAAAATCGACTGCAACTACACAAGAACTAGTCTCTAACTCTCGTTCGTAATCAGTTTTGCGCAGTGTTAACTGAAACATGGATATCTGACTCATACGGAGTCCGTGTTGGCTCCACAAGTAGACAAAAAGTTTGTGACGACCAGATGCTTCAAAGGATCCTTTCATAGGGAAATTTTGGAGAACTTTTCGTAAGGAGTTCGTTCAGAAACTTGTATAGAAACTTTCTTAATGAGCAATCGACAAACGCATTTCGAGAACATACACAAAGTCCCAGCTATGGACCTAGAGCATCCTCATAACAGAGGTCTCTTGCATTTCCCTACAAGTAATTGGATCTTATATGGAGATATTTAGTGAAGAAGAATGGAAAAAATCGAATGCAACTACACAAGAACTAGTCTGTAACTGTCGTTCGGAATCAGTTTTGTGCAGTGTTAACTGAAACATGGATATCTGACTCATACGTAGTCCGTTTTGGCCCCAAAAGTAGTCAAAACGTTTGTGACGACCAGGTGCTTCAAAAGATTCTTTCATAGGGAACTTTTGGAGAACTTTTCTTAAGAAGTTCGTTCAGAAACTTGTATAGAAACTTTCTTAATGAGCACCCGACAAACGCATTTCGAGAACATACACAAAGTCCCAGCTATGGACCTACTGCATCCTCATAACCGAGGTATCTTGCATTTCCCTACAAGTAACTGGATCTCATATGGAGATGTTTAGTGAAGTAGAATGGAAAAAATCGAGTGCAACTACATAACAACTAGTCTGTAACTGTCGTTCGGAATCAGTTTTGCGCAGTGTTAACTGAAACATGGATATCTGCCTCATACGGAGTCCGTGTTGGCTCCACAAGTAGACAAAACGTTTGTGATGACCAGATGCTTCAAAGGATTCTTTCATAGGGAACGTTTGGAGAACTATTCTTAAGGAGTTCGTTCAGAAACTTGTATAGAAACTTTCTTAATGAGCACTCGACAAACGCATTTCGAGAACATACACAAAGTCCCAGCTATGGACCTAGTGCATCCTCATAACCAAGGTCTCTCGCATTTCCCTACAAGTAATTGGATCTCATACGGAGATGTTTAGTGAAGTAGAATGGAAAAAATCGAGTGCAACTACACAAGAACTAGTCTGTAACTGTCGTTCGGAATCAGTTTTGCGCAGTGTTAACTGAAACATGGATATCTGACTCATACGAAGTCCGTTTTGGCTCCACAAGTAGTCAAAACGTTTGTGACGACCAGGTGCTTCAAAGGATTCTTTCATAGTGAAATTTTGGAGAACTTTTCTTAAGGAGTTCGTTCAGAAACTTGTATAGAAACTTTATTCATGAGCACTCGACAAACGCATTTCGAGAACATACACAAAGTCCCAGCTATGGACCTAGTGCATCCTCATAACCGAGGTCTCTTGAATTTCCCTACAAGTAATTGGATCTCATATGGAGATGTTTACTGAAGTACAATGGAAAAAATCGAGTGCAACTACACAAGAACTAGTCTGTAACTGTCGTTCGGAATCAGTTTTGCGCAGTGTTAACTGAAAGATGGATAGCTGCCTCATACGGAGTCCGTTTTGGCTCCACAAGTAGTCAAAACGTTTATGACGACCAGGTGCTTCAAAGAATTCTTTCATAGGGAACTTTTGGAGAACTTTTCTTCAGGAGTTCATTCAGAAACTTGTATAGCAAGTTTCTTAATAAGCACTCGACAAACGCATTTCGAGAACATACACAAAGTCCCATCTATGGACCTAGTGCATCCTCACAACAGAGGTCTCTTGCATTTCCCTACAAGTAATTGGATCTCATATGGAGATGTTTAGTGAAGTAGAATGGAAAAAATCGAGTGCAAGTACATAAGAACTAGTCTGTAACTCTCGTTCGGAATCAGTTTTGCGCAGTGTTAACTGAAACATGGATATCTGCCTCATACGGAGTCCGTTTTGGCTCCACAAGTAGTCAAAACGTTTGTGACGACCAGGTGCTTCAAAGGATTCTTTCATAGGGAACTTTTGGACAACTTTTCTTAAGGAGTTCATTCAAAAACTTGTATAGAAACTTTCTTAATGAGCACTCGACAAACGCATTTCGAGAACATACACAAAGTCCCAGCTATGGACCTAGTGCATCCTCATAACCGAGGTCTCTTGCATTTCCCTACAAGTAATTGGATCTCATATGGAGATGTTTAGTGAAGTAGAATGGAAAAAATCGAGTGCAACTACACAAGAACTAGTCTGTAACTGTCGTTCGGAATTAGTTTTGCGCAGTGTTAACTGAAACATGGATATGTGACTCATACGGAGTCCGTTTTGGCTCCACAAGTAGTGGAAACATTTGTGACGACCAGGTGCTTCAAAGGATTCTTTCATAGGGATCTTTTGGAGAACTTTTCTTAAGGAGTTCGTTCAGAAACTTGTATAGAAACTTTCTTAATGAGCACCCCACAAACGCATTTCGAGAACATACACAAAGGCCCAGCTATGGACCTAGTGCATCCTCATAACCGAGGTCTCTTGAATTTCCCCACCAGTAATTGGATCTCATATGGAGATGTTTAGTGAACTAGAATGGAAAAAATCAAGTGCAACTACACAAGAACTAGTCTGTAACCGTCGTTCGGAATCAGTTTTGCGCAGTGTTAACTGAAACATGGATATCTGCCTCATACGGAGTCCGTTTTGGCTCCACAAGTAGTCAAACCATTTGTGACTACCAGATGCTTCAAAGGATTCATTCATAGGGAACTTTTGGTGAACTTTTCTTTAGGAGTTCGTTCAGAAACTTGTATAGAAACTTTCTTAATGAGCACTCGACAAACTCATTACGAGAACATAGACAAAGTCCCAGCTATGGACCTAGTGCATCATCATAACCGAGGTCTCTTGCATTTCCCTACAAGTAATTGGATCTCATACGGAGATGTTTAGTGAAGTAGAATTGAAAAAATGGAGTGCAACTACACAAGAACTTGTCTGTAACTGTCGTTCGGAATCAGTTTTGCGCAGTGTTAACTGAAACATGGATATCTGCCTAATACGGAGTCCGTTTTGGCTCCACAAGTAGTCAAAACGTTTGTGACGACAAGATGCTTCAAAGGATTCTTTCATAGGGAACTTTTGGTGAACTTTTCTTTAGGAGTTCGTTCAGAAACTTGTATAGAAACTTTCTTAATGAGCACTTGACAAACGCATTTCGAGAACATACACAAAGTCCCAGCTATGGACCTAGTGCATCCTCATAACCGAGGTCTCTTGCATTTCCCCACAAGTAATTGGATCTCATATGGAGATGTTTAGTGAAGTAGAATGGAAAAAATCGAGTGCAATTACACAAGAACTAGTCTGTAACTGTCGTTCGGAATCAGTTTTGCGCAGCGTTAACTGAAACATGGATATCTGCCTCATACGGTGTCCGTTTTGGCTCCACAAGTACTCAAAACGTTTGTGATGACCAGATGCTTCAAAGGATTCTTCCATAGGGAACTTTTGGGGATCTTTTCTTAAGGAGTTCGTTCAGAAAATAGTATACAAACTTTCTTAATGAGCACTTGACAAACTCATTTCGAGAACATACACAAAGTCCCAGCTATGGACCTAGTGCATCATCATAACCGAGGTCTCTTGCATTTCCCAACAAGTAATTGGATTTCATACGGAGATGTTTAGTGAAGTAGAATGGAAAAAATCGAGTGCAACTACACAAGAACTTGTCTGTACCTGTCGTTTGGAATCAGTTTTGCGCAGTGTTAACTGAAACATGGATATCTGCCTCATACGGAGTCTGTTTTGGCTCCATAAGTAGTCAAAACATTTGTGACGACCAGATGCTTCAAATGATTCTTTCATAGGGAACTTTTGGTGAACTTTTCTTAAGGAGTTCGTTCAGAAACTTGTATAGAAACTTTCTTAATGAGCACTCGACAAACGCATTTCGAGAACATACACAAAGTCCCAGCTATGCACCTAGTGCATCCTCATAACCGAGGTCTCTTGCATTTCCCTATAGGTAATTGGATCTCATATGGAGATGTTTAGTAAAGTAGAATGGAAAAAATCGAGTGCAACTACACAAGAACTAGTCTGTAACTGTCGTTCGGAATCACTTTTGCGCACTGTTAACTGAAACGTGGATATCTGCCTCATACGGAGTCCGTTTTGGCTCCACAAGTAGTCAAAACGTTTGTGACGACCAGATGCTTGAAAGGATTCATTCATAGGGAACTTTTGGAGAACTTTTCGTAAGGAGTTCGTTCAGAAACTTGTATAGAAACTTTCTTAATGAGCACTCGACAAACATATTTCGAGAACATACACAAAGTCCCAGCTATGGAACTAGTGCATCCTCATAACCGAGGTTTCTTGCATTTCCCTACAAGTAATTGGATCTCATATGGAGATGTTTAGTGAAGTAGAATGGAAAAAATCGAGTGCAAGTACACAAGAACTAGTCTGTAACTGTCGTTCGGAATCAGTTTTGCGCAGTGTTAACTGAAACATGGATATCTGCCTCATACGGAGTCCGTTTTGGCTCCACAAGTAGTCAAAACCTTTGTGACGACCAGATGCTTCAAAGGATTCATTCATAAGGAACTTTTGGAGAACTTTTCTTATGGAGTTCGTTCAGAAACTTGTATAGAAACTTTCTTAATGAGCACTCGACAAACGCATTTCGAGAACATACACAAATTCCCAGGTATGGACCTAGTGCATCCTCATAACCGAGGTCTCTTGCATTTCCCAACAAGTAATTGGATCTCATATGGAGATGTTTAGTGAAGTAGAATGGAAAAAATTGAGTGCAACAACACAAGAACTAGTCTGTAACTGTCGTTCGGAATCAGTTTTGCGCAGTGTTAACTGAAACATGGATATGTGACTCATACGGAGTCCGTTTTGGCTCCACAACTAGTCAAAACGTTTGTGAAGACCAGGTGCTTCAAAGTATTCTTTCATAGGGAACTTTTGGAGAACTTTTCTTAAGGAGTTCGTTCAGAAACTTGTATAGAAACTTTCTTAATGAGCACCCAACAAACGCATTTCGAGAACATACACAAAGGCCCAGCTATGGACCTAGTGCATCCTCATAACCGAGGTCTCTTGAATTTCCCCACCAGTAATTGGATCTCATATGGAGATGTTTAGTGAACTAGAATGGAAAAAATAGAGTGCAACTACACAAGAACTTGTCTGCAACTGTCGTTCGGAATCAGTTTTGCGCAGTGTTAACTGAAACATGGATATCTGCCTCATACGGAGTCCGTTTTGGCTCCACAAGTAGTAAATCCATTTGTGACGACCAGATGCTTCAAACGATTCATTCATAGGGAACTTTTGGTGAACTTTTCTTTAGGAGTTCGTTCAGAAACTTGTATAGAAACTTTCTTAATGAGCACTCGACAAACTCATTACGAGAACATAGACAAAGTCCCAGCTATGGACCTAGTGCATCATCATAACCAAGGTCTCTTGCATTTCCCTACAAGTAATTGGATCTCATACGGAGATGTTTAGTGAAGTAGAATTGAAAAAATGGAGTGCAACTACACAAGAACTAGTCTGTAACTGTCGTTCGGAATCAGTTTTGCGCAGTGTTAACTGAAACATGGATATCTGCCTCATACGGAGTCCGTTTTGGCTCCACAAGTAGTCAAAACGTTTGTGACGACCAGATGCTTCAAAGGATTCTTTCATAGGGAACTTTTGGTGAACTTTTCTTTAGGAGTTCGTTTAGAAACTTGTATAGAAACTTTCTTAATGAGCACTTGACAAACGCATTTCGAGAACATACACAAAGTCCTAGCTATGCACCTAGTGCATCCTCATAACCGAGGTCTCTTGCATTTCCCTACAAGTAATTAGATCTCATATGGAGATGTTTAG
The DNA here is from genome assembly GCF_002575655.3 of Aegilops tauschii subsp. strangulata. NCBI lineage: Eukaryota > Viridiplantae > Streptophyta > Magnoliopsida > Poales > Poaceae > Aegilops > Aegilops tauschii. Next base: position 116,918,670 of record NC_053040.3, read on the forward strand.
TGAAGTAGAATGGAAATAATCAAGTGCAACTACACAAGAACTAGTTTGTAACTGTCGTTCGGAATCAGTTTTGTGCAATGTTCACTGAAACGTGGATATCTGCGTCATACGGAGTCCGTTTTGGCTCCACAAGTAGTCAAAATGTTTGTGACGACCAGATGCTTCAAAGGATTCACTCATAGGGAACTTTTGGAGATCTTTTCTTAAGGAGTTCGTTCAGAAACTTGTATGGAAACTTTCTTAATGAGCACTCGACAAACGCATTTCGAGAACATACACAAAGTCCCAGCTATGGACCTAGTGCATCCTCATAACCGAGGTCTCTTGAATTTCCCTACAAGTAATTGGATCTCATATGGAGATGTTTAGTGAAGTAGAATGGAAAAAATCGAGTGCAACTACACAAGAACTAGTCCGTAACTGTCGTTCGGAATCAGTTTTGCGTAGTGCTAACCGAAACATGGATATATGAGTCATACGGAGTCTGTTTTGGCTCCACAAGTAGTCAAAACGTTTGTGACGACCAGGTGCTTTGAAGGATTCTTTCATCGGGAACTTTTGGAGACCTTTTCTTCAGGAGTTCGTTCAGAAACTTGTATAGAAACTTTCTTAATGAGCACTCGACAAACGCATTTCGAGAACATACACAAAGTCCCAGCTATGGACCTAGTTCATCCTCATAACAGAGGTCTCTTGCATTTCCCTACAATTAATTGTATCTCATATGGAGATGTTTAGTGAAGTAGAATGGAAAAAATCGAGTGCAACTACACAAGAACTAGTCTGTTACTGTTGTTCGGAATCAGTTTTGCGCAGTGTTAACTGAAACATGGATATCTGACTCATACGGAGTCCGTTTTTTCTCCACAAGTAGTCAAAACGTTTGTGATGACCAGATGCTTCAAAGGATTCTTTCATCGGGAACTTTTGGAGAACGTTTCTTAAGGAGTTCCTTCAGAAACTTGTATACAAACTTTCTTAATGAGCACTCGAGAAACGCATTTCGAGAACATACACAAAGTCCCAGCTATGGACCTAGTGCATCCTCATAACCAAGGTCTCTTGCATTTCCCTACAAGTAATTGGATCTCATATGGAGATGTTTAGTGAAGTAGAATGGAAAAAATCGAGTGCAACTACACAAGAACTAGTCTGTTACTGTCGTTCGGAATTAGTTTTGCGCAGTGTTAACTGAAACATGGATATCTGACTCATACGGAGTCCGTTTTGGCTCCACAAGTAGATCAAACATTTGTGACGACCAGATGCTTCAAAGGATTCTTTCATAGGGAACGTTTGGAGAACTTTTCTTACGGAGTTCGTTCAGAAACTTGTATAGAAACTTTCTAAATGAGCACTCGACAAACGCATTTCGAGAACATACACAAAGTCCCAGCTATGGACCTAGTGCATCCTCATAACCGAGGTCTCTTGAATTTCCCTACAAGTAATTGGATCTCATATGGAGGTGTTTAGTGAAGTAGAATGGAAAAAATCGAGTGCAACTACACAAGAACTAGTTTGTAACTGTCGTTCGGAATCAGTTTTGTGCAGTGTTAACTGAAACATGGATATTTGACTCATACGGAGTCCGTTTTGGCTCCACAAGTAGTCAAAACGTTCGTGACAACCCGATGCTTCAAATAAATATTTAATAGGGAAATTTTGGAGAACTTTTATTAAGGAGTTCGTTCAGAAACTTGTATAGAAACTTTCTTAATGAGCACTCGACAAACGCATTTCGAGAACATACACAAAGTCCCAGCTATGGACCTAGAGCATCCTCATAACCGAGGTGTCTTGCATTTCCCTACAAGTAATTGGATCTTATATAGAGATTTTTATGAAGTAGAATGGAAAAAATCGAGTGCAACTACACAAGAACTAGTCTGTAACTGTCGTTCGGAATCAGTTTTGGGAAGTGTTAACTGAAACATGGATATCTGACACATACGGAGTCCGTTTTGGCTCCACAAGTAGTCAAAACATTTGTGACGACCAGGTGCTTCGAAGGATTGTTTCATAGGGAACATTTGGAGAACTTTTCTTAAGGAGTTCGTTCAGAAACTTGTATAGAAACTTTCTTAATGAGCACTCGACAAACGCATTTCGAGAACATACACAAAGTCCCAGCTATGGACCTAGTGCATCCTCATAATCGAGGTCTCTTGAAATTCCCTACAAGTAATTGGATATCATATGGAGATGTTTAGTGAAGTTGAATGGAAAAAATCGAGTGCAACTACACAAGAACAAGTCTGTAACTATCATTCGGAATCAGTTTTGCGAAGTGTTAACTGAAACATGCATATCTGACTCATACAGAGTCCGTTTTGGGTCCACAAGTAGTCAAAACGTTTGTGACGACCAGGTGCTTTGAAGGATTCTTTCATAGGGAACTTTTGGAGAACTTTTCTTAAGGCGTTCATTCAGAAACTTGTATAGAAACTTTCTTAATGAGCACTCGACAAACGCATTTCGAGAACATACACAATGTCCCAGCTATGGACCTAGTGCATCCTCATAACCGAGGTCTCTTGCATTTCCCGACAAGTAATTGGATCTGATATGGAGATGTTTAGTGAAGTAGAATGGAAAAAATCGAGTGCAACTACACAAGACCTAGTCTGTAACTGTCGTTCGGAATCAGTTTTGCGCAGTGTTAACCGAAACATGGATATATGACTCATAGGAGTCTGTTTTGGCTCCACAAGTAGTCAAAACGTTTGTGACGACCAGGTGCTTTGAAGGATTCTTTCATAGGGAACTTTTGGAGACCTTTTCTTCAGGAGTTCGTTCAGAAACTTGTATAGAAACTTTCTTAATGAGCACTCGACAAACGCATTTCGAGAACATACACAAAGTCCCAGCTATGGACCTAGTGCATCCTCATAACAGAGGTCTCTTGCATTTCCCTACAATTAATTGTATCTCATATGGAGATGTTTAGTGAAGTAGAATGGAAAAAATCGAGTGCAACTACACAAGAACTAGTCTGTAACTGTCGTTCGGAATCAGTTTTGCGCAGTGTTAACTGAAACATGGATATCTGACTCATACGGTGTCCTTTTTTCTCCACAAGTCATCAAAACGTTTGTGACGACCAGATGCTTCAAAGGATTCTTTCATCGGGAACTTTTGGAGAACGTTTCTTAAGAAGTTCATTCAGAAACTTGTATACAAACTTTCTTAATGAGCACTCGACAAACGCATTTCGAGAACATACACAAAGTCCCAGCTATGGACCTAGTGCATCCTCATAACCAAGGTCTCTTTCATTTCCCTACAAGTAATTGGATCTCATATGGAGATGTTTAGTGAAGTACAATGGAAAAAATCGAGTGCAACTACACAAGAACTAGTCTGTTACTGTCGTTCGGAATCAGTTTTGCGCAGTGTTAACTGAAACATGGATATCTGACTCATACGGGGTCCGTTTTGGCTCCACAAGTAGATAAAACGTTTGTGACGACCAGACGCTTCAAAGGATTCTTTCATAGGGAACGTTTGGACAACTTTTCTTAAGGAGTTTGTTCAGAAACTTGTATAGAAACTTTCTTAATGAGCACTCGACAAACGCATTTCGAGAACATACACAAAGGCCCAGCTATGGACCTAGTGCATCCTCATAACTGAGGTCTCTTGCATTTCCCTACAAGTAATTGGATCTCATATGGAGGTGTTTAGTGAAGTAGAATGGAAAAAACGAGTGCAACTACACAAGAACTAGTCTGTAACTGTCGTTCGGAATCAGTTTTGCGCAGTGTTAACTGAAACATGGATATTTGACTCATACGGAGTCCGTTTTGGCTCCACAAGTAGTCAAAACGTTTGTCACAACCCGATGCTTCAAATAAATCTTTAAGAGGGAAATTTTGGAGAACTTTTCTTAAGGAATTCGTTCAGAAACTTGTATAGAAACTTTCTTAATGAGCACTCGACAAACGCATTTCGAGAACATACACAAAGTCCCAGCTATGGACCTAGAGCATCCTCATAACCGAGGTGTCTTGCATTTCCCTACAAGTAATTGGATCTTATATGGAGATGTTTAGTGAAGTAGAATGGAAAAAATCGAGTGCAACTACACAAGAACTAGTCTGTAACTGTCGTTCGGAATCAGTTTTGCGAAGTGTTAACTGAAACATGGATATCTGACTCATACGGAGTCCGTTTTGGCTCCACAAGTAGTCAAAACGTTTGTGACGACTAGGTGCTTCGAAGGATTGTTTCATAGGGAACATTTGGAGAACTTTTCTTACGGAGTTCGTTCAGAAACTTGTATAGAAACTTTCTTAATGAGCACTCGACAAACGCACTTCGAGAACATACACAAAGTCCCAGCTATGGACCTAGTGCATCCTCATAACCGAGGTCTCTTGCATTTCCCTACAAGTAATTGGATCTCATATGGAGATGTTTAGTGAAGTAGAATGGAAAAAATCGAGTGCAACTACACAAGAACAAGTCTGTAATTGTCGTTCGGAATCAGTTTCGCGAAGTGTTAACTGAAACATGGATATCTGACTCATACGGAGTCCGTTTTGGCTCCACAAGTAGTCAAAACGTTTGTGACGACCAGGTGCTTTGAAGGATTCTTTCATAGGGAACTTTTGGAGAACTTTTCTTAAGGAGTTCGTTCAGAAAATAGTATACAAACTTTCTTAATGAGCACTCGACAAACTCATTTCGAGAACATACACAAAGTCCCAGCTATGGACCTAGTGGATCATCATAACCGAGGTCTCTTGCATTTCCCAACAAGTCATTGGATCTCATACGGAGATGTTTAGTGAAGTAGAATGGAAAAAATCGAGTGCAACTACACAAGAACTAGTCTGTACCTGTCGTTTGGAATCAGTTTTGCGCAGTGTTAACTGAAACATGGATATCTGCCTCATACGGAGTCTGTTTTGGCTCCATAAGTAGTCGAAACGTTTGTGACGACCAGCTGCTTCAAATGATTCTTTCATAGGGAACTTTTGGTGAACTTTTCTTAAGGAGTTCGTTCAGAAACTTGTATAGAAACTTTCTTAATGAGCACTCGACAAACGCATTTCGAGAACAGACACAAAGTCCCAGCTATGGACCTAGCACATCATCATAACCGAGGTCTCTTGCATTTCCCCACAAGTAATTGGATCTCATATGGAGATCTTTAGTGAAGTAGAATGAAAAAATCGAGTGCAACTACACAAGAACTAGTCTGTAACTGTCGTTCGGAATCAGTTTTGCGCAGTGTTAGCTGAAATGTGGATATCTACCTCATACGTAGTTTGTTTTGGCTCCACAAGTAGTCAAAATGTTTGTGACAACCCGATGCTTCAAATAATTCTTTCATAGGGAACTTTTGGAGAACTTTTCTTAAGGAGTTCGTTCAGAAACTGGTATAGAAACTTTCTTAATGAGCACTCGACAAACGCATTTCGAGAACATACACAAAGTCCCAGCTATGCACCTAGTGCATCCTCATAACCGAGGTCTCTTGCATTTCCCTACAGGTAATTGGATCTCATATGGAGATGTTTAGTGAAGTAGAATGGAAAAAATCGAGTGCAACTACACAAGAACTAGTCTGTAACTGTCGTTCGGAATCACTTTTGCGCAATGTTAACTGAAACATGGATATCTGCCTCATACGGAGTCCGTTATGGCTCCACAAGTAGTCAAAACGTTTGTGACGACCAGATGCTTGAAAGGATTCATTCATAGGGAACTTTTGGAGAACTTTTCGTAAGGAGTTCGTTCAGAAACTTGTATAGAAACTTTCATAATGAGCACTCGACAAACACATTTCGAGAACATACACAAAGTCCCAGCTATGGACCTAGTGCATCCTCATAACCGAGGTCTCTTGCATTTCCCTACAAGTAATTGGATCTCATATGGAGATGTTTAGTGAAGTAGAATGGAAAAAATCGAGTGCAACTACACAAGAACTAGTTTGTAACTGTCGTTTCGGAATCAGTTTTGCGCGGTGTTAACTGAAACATGGATATCTGCCTAATACGGAGTCCGTTTTGGCTCCACAAGTAGTCAAAACGTTTGTGACGACCAGATGCTTCAAAGGATTCTTACATAGGGAACTTTTGGTGAACTTTTCTTTAGGAGTTCGTTCAGAAACTTGTATAGAAACTTTCTTAATGAGCACTTGACAAACGCATTTCGAGAACATACACAAAGTCCTAGCTATGCACCTAGTGCATCCTCATAACCGAGGTCTCTTGCATTTCCCTACAAGTAATTAGATCTCATATGGAGATGTTTAGTGAAGTATAATGGAAATAATCGAGTGCAACTACACAAGAACTAGTTTGTAACTGTCGTTCGGAATTAGTTTTGTGCAATGTTCACTGAAACGTGGATATCTGCCTCATACGGAGTCCGTTTTGGCTCCACAAGTAGTCAAAATGTTTGTGACGACTAGATGCTTCAAAGGATTCATTCGTAGGGAACTTTTGGAGATCTTTTCTTAAGGAGTTCGTTCAGAAACTTGTATAGAAACTTTCTTAATGAGCACTCGACAAACGCATTTCGAGAACATACACAAAGTCCCAGCTATGGACCTAGTGCATCCTCATAACCGAGGTCTCTTGCATTTCCCTACAAGTAATTGGATCTCATATGGAGATGTTTAGTGAAGTAGAATGGAAAAAATCGAGTGCAACTACACAAGAACAAGTCTGTAACTGTCGTTCGGAATCAGTTTCGCGAAGTGTTAACTGAAACATGGATATCGGACTCATACGGAGTATGTTTTGGCTCCACAAGTAGTCAAAACGTTTGTGACGACCAGGTGCTTTGAAGGATTCTTTCATAGGGAACTTTTGGAGAACTTTTCTTAAGGAGTTCGTTCAGAAACTTGTATATAAACTTTTCTTAATGAGCACTCGACAAACGCATTTCGAGAACGTACACAAAGTCCCAGCTATGGACCTAGAGCATCCTCATAACCGAGGTCTCTTGCATTTCCCTACAAGTAATTGGATCTCATATGGAGGTGTTTAGTGAAGTAGAATGGAAAAAATCGAGTGCAACTACACAAGAACTAGTCTGTAACTGTCGTTCGGAATCAGTTTTGCGAAGTGTTAACTGAAACATGCATATCTGACTCATACGGAGTCCCTTTTGGCCCCACAAGTAGTCAAAACGTTTGTGACGACCAGGTGCTTCAAAGGATTCTTTCATAGGGAACTTTTGGAGAACTTTTCTTAAGGAGTTCGTTCAGAAACTCATATAGAAACTTTCTTAATGAGCACCCGACAAACGCATTTCGAGAACATACACAAAGTCCCAGCTATGGACCTAGTGCATCCTCATAACCGAGGTCTCTTGCATTTCCCCAAAAGTAATTGGATCTTATTTGGAGACGTTTAGTGAAGTAGAATGGAAAAAATCGGGTGCAACTACACAAGAACTAGTCTGTAACTGTCGTTCGGAATCAGTTTTGCGAAGTGTTAACTGAAACATGGATATCTGCCTCATACGGAGTCCGTTTTGGCTCCACAAGTAGTCGAAACGTTTGTGACGACCAGATGCTTCAATGGATTCTTTCATAGGGAACTTTTGGTGAACTTTTCTTAAGGAGTTCGTTCAGAAACTGGTATAGAAACTTTCTTAATGAGCACTCGACAAACGCATTTCGAGAACATACACAAAGTCCTAGCTATGGACCTAGTGCATCATCATAACCGAGGTCTCTTGCATTTCCCCACAAGTAATTGGATCTCATATGGAGATGTTTAGTGAAGTAGAATGGAAAAAATCGAGTGCAACTACACAAGAACTAGTCTGTAACTGTCGTTCGGAATCAGTTTTGCGCAGTGTTAACTGAAACATGGATATCTGCCTCATACGGAGTCCGTTTTGGCTCCACAAGTAGTCAAAACGTTTGTGATGACTAGATGCTTCAAAGGATTCTTTCATAAGGAACTTTTGGAGAACTTTTCTTAAGGAGTTCGTTCAGAAACTTGTATAGAAACTTTCTTAATGAGCACTCGACAAACGCATTTCAAGAACAGACACAAAGTCCCAGCTATGGACCTAGTGCATCATCATAACCAAGGTCTCTTGCATTTCCCTACAAGTAATTGGATCTCATATGGAGATTCTTAGTGAAGTAGAAGTGAAAAAATCGAGTGCAACTAAACAAGAACTAGTCTGTAACTGTCGGTCGGAATCAGTTTTGCGCAGTGTTAACTGAAACATGGATATCTGACTCATACGGAGTCCGTTTTGGCTCCACAAGTAGTCAAAACATTTGTGACGACCAGATGCTTCAAAGGATTCTTTCATAGGGAACTTTTGGAGAACTTTTCTCAAGGAGTTCGTTCAGAAACTTGTATAGCAACTTTCTTAATGAGCACTCGACAACCGCATTTCGAGAACATACACAAAGTCCCAGCTATGGACCTAGTGCATTATCATAACCGAGGTCTCTTGAATTTCCCTACAAGTAATTGGATCTCATATGGAGATGCTTAGTGAAGTAGAATGGAAAAAACGAGGGCAACTACACAAGAATTATTCTGTAACTGTCGTTCGGAATCAGTTTGGCGCAGTGTTAACTGAAACATGGATATCTGCCTCATACGGAGCCCGTTTTGGCTCCACAAGTAGTCAAAACGTTTGTGACGACCAGATGCTTCCAAGTTTTATTTCATAGGGAACTTTTTGAGAACTTCTCTTCAGGAGTTCGTTCAGAAACTTGTATAGAAACTTTCTTAATGAACACTCGACAAACGCATTTTGAGAACATACACAAAGTCCCAGCTATGGACCTAGTGCATCATCATAACCGAGGTCTCTTGCATTTCCCTACAAGTAATTGGATCTCATATGGAGATGCTTAGTGAAGTAGAATGGAAAAAACGAGTGCAACTACACAAGAACTAGTTTGTAACTGTCGTTCGGAATCAGTTTTGCGCAGTGTTAACTGAAACATGGATATCTGACTCATACGGAGTCCGTTTTGGCTCCACAATTAGTCAAAATGTTTGTGACGACCAGATGCTTCAAATAATTCTGTCATAGGGAACTTTTGGAGAACTTTTCTTAAGGAGTTATTCAGAAACTTGTATAGAAACTTTCTTAATGAGCACTCGACAAACGCATTTCGAGAACATACACAAAGTCCCTGCTATGGACCTAGTGCATCCTCATAACCGAGGTCTCTTGCATTTCCCTACAAGTAATTGGATCTCATATGGAAATGTTTAGTGAAGTAGAATGGAAAAAATCTAGTGCAACTACACAAGAAATAGTCTGTAACTGTCGTTCGGAATCAGTTTTGCGCAGTGTTAACTGAAACATGGATATCTGACTCATACGGAGTCCGTTTGGCTCCACAAGTAGTCAAAACGTTTGTGACGACCAGGTGCTTCAAAGGATTATTTCATAGGGTACTTTTGGAGAACTTTTCTTAAGGAGTTCGTTCAGAAACTTGTATAGAAACTTTCTTAATGAGCACTCGACAAACGCATTTCGAGAACATACACAAAGACCCAGCTATGGACCTAGTGCATCCTCATAACTGAGGTTTCTTGCATTTCCCCACAAGTAATTGGATCTCATATGGAGATGTTTAGTGAAGTAGAATGGAAAAAATCGAGTGCAACTACACAAGAACTAGTCTGTAACTGTCGTTCGGAATCAGTTTTGCGCAGAGTTAACTGAAACATGGATATCTGACTCATACGGAGTCCGTTTTGGCTCCACAACTAGTCAAAACATTTGTGACGACTAGATGCTTCAAAGGATTCTTTCATAGGGAACTTTTGGTGAACTTTTCTTAAGGAGTTCGTTCAGAAACTGGTATAGAAACTTTCTTAATCAGCACTCGACAAACGCATTTCGAGAACATACACAAAGTCCCAGCTATGGACCTAGTGCATCATCATAATCAAGGTCTCTTGAATTTCCCTACAAGTAATTGGATCTCATATGGAGATGCTTAGTGAAGTAGAATGGAAAAAATCGAGTGCAACTATACAAGAACTAGTTTGTAACTGTCGTTCGGAATCAGTTTTGCGCAGTGTTAACTGAAACATGGATATCTGCCTCATACGGAGGCCGTTTTGGCTCCACAAGTATTCAAAACGTTTGTGACGACCAGATGCTTCCAAGTTTTATTTCATAGGGAACTTTTTGAGAACTTCTCTTCAGGAGTTCGTTCAGAAACTTGTATAGAAACTTTCTTAATGAACACTCGACAAACGCATTTCGAGAACATACACAAAGTCCCAGCTATGGACCTAGTGCATCATCATAACCGAGGTCTCTTGCATTTCCCTACAAGTAATTGGATCTCATATGGAGATGCTTAGTGAAGTAGAATGGAAAAAACGAGAGCAACTACACAAGAACTAGTTTGTAACTGTCGTTCGGAATCAGTTTTGCGCAGTGTTAACTGAAACATGGATATCTGACTCATATGGAGTCCGTTTTGGCTCCACAATTAGTCAAAATGTTTGTGACGACCAGATGCTTCAAATAATTCTGTCATAGGGAACTTTTGGAGAACTTTTCTTAAGGAGTTCGTTCAGAAACTTGTATAGAAACTTTGTTAATGAGCACTCGACAAACGCATTTCGAGAACATACACAAAGTCTCAGCTATGGACCTAGTGCATCCTCATATCCAAGGTCTCTTGCATTTCCCAACAAGTAACTGGATCTCATATGGAAATGTTTAGTGAAGTAGAATGGAAAAAATCTAGTGCAACTACACAAGAACTAGTCTGTAACTGTCGTTCGGAATCAGTTTTGCGCAGTGTTAACTGAAACATGGATATCTGACTCATACGGAGTCCGTTTGGCTCCACAAGTAGTCAAAACGTTTGTGACGACCAGGTGCTTCAAAGGATTCTTTCATGGGGAACTTTTGGAGAACTTTTTTAAGGAGTTCGTTCAAAAACTTCTATAGAAACTTTCTTAATGAGCACTCGACAAACGCATTTCGAGAACATACACAAAGTCCCAGCTATGGACCTAGTGCATCCTCAGAACCGAGGTCTCTTGCATTTCCCTACAATTAATTGGATCTCATATGGAGATGTTTAGTGAAGTAGAATGGAAAAAATCGAGTGCAAATACACAAGAACTAGTGTGTAACTGTCGTTCGGAAGCAGTTTTGCGCAGTGTTAACTGAAACATGGATATCTGACTCATACGGAGTTCATTTTGGCTCCGAAAGTAGTCAAAACATTTGTGACGACCAGATGCTTCAAAGGATTCTTTCATAAGGAACTTTTGGAGAACTTTTCTTACGCAGTTTGTTCAGAAACTTGTATAGAAACTTTCTTAATGAGCACTCGACAAACGCATTTCGAGAACATACACAAAGTCCCAGCTATGGACCTAGAGTATCCTCATAACCGAGGTCTCTTGCATTTCCCTACAAGTAATTGGATCTCAAATGGAGATGTTTAGTGAAGTAGAATGGAAAAAATCGAGTGCAAGTACACAAGAACTAGTCTGTAACTGTCGTTCGGAATCAGTTTTGCGCAGTGTTAACTGAAACATGGATATCTGACTCACACGGAGTCCGTTTTGGCTCCACAAGTAGTCAAAACATTTGTGACGACCAGATGCTTCAAATAATTATTTCATAGGGAACTTTTGGAGAACTTTTCTTAAGGAGTTCGTTCAGAAACTTGTATAGAAGCTTTCTTAATGAGCACCCGACAAATGCATTTCGAGAACATACACAAAGTCTCAGCTATGGACCTAGTGCATCCTCATAACCGAGGTCTCTTTCATTTCCCCAAAAGTAATTGGATCTTATTTGGAGACGTTTAGTGAAGTAGAATGGAAAAAATCGGGTGCAACTACACAAGAACTAGTCTGTAACTGTCGTTCGGAATCAGTTTTGCGCAGTGTTAACTCAAACATGGATATCTGCGTCATACGGAGTCCGTTTTGGCTCCACAAGTAGTCAAAACGTTAGTGACGACCTGATGCTTCAAAGGATTCTTTCATAGGGAAATTTTGGTGAACTTTTCTTAAGGAGTTCGTTCAGAAACTGGTATAGGAACTTTCTTAATGAGCACTCGACAAACGCATTTCGAGAACATACACAAAGTTCTAGCTATGGACCTAGTGCATCATCATAACCGAGGTCTCTTGCATTTCCCCACAAGTAATTGGATCTCATATGGAGATGTTTAGTGAAGTAGAATGGAAAAAATCGAGTGCAACTACACAAGAACTAGTCTGTAACTGCCGTTCGGAATCAGTTTTGCGCAGTGTTAACTGAAACATGGATATCTGACTCATACGGAGTCTGTTTTGGCTCCACAAGTAGTCAAAACGTTTGTGAAGACCAGATGCTTCAAAGGATTCTTTCATAGGGAACTTTTGGAGAACTTTTCTCAAGGAGTTCGTTCAGAAACTTGTATAGCAACTTTCTTAATGAGCACTCGACAACCGCATTCCGAGAACATACACAAAGTCCCATCTATGGACCTAGTGCATCCTCAGAACCGAGGTCTCTTGAATTTCCCTACAACTAATTGGATCTCATATGGAGATGTTTAGTGAAGTAGAATGGAAAAAATCGAGTGCAACTACACAAGAACTAGTCTGTAACTGTCGTTTGGAATCAGTTTTGCCCAGTGTTAACTGAAACATGGATATCTGACTCATACGGAGTCCGTTTTGGCTCCACAAGTAGTCAAAACATTTGTGACGACCAGATGCTTCAATGGATTATTTCATAGGGAACTTTTGGAGAACTTTTCTTAAGGAGTTCATTCAGAAACTTGTATAGAAACTTTCTTAATGAGCACTCGACAAACGCATTTCGAGAACATACACAAAGTCCCAGCTATGCACCTAGTGCATCCTCATAACCGAGGTCTCTTGCATTTCCCTACAAGTAATTGGATATCATATGGAGTGTTTAGTGAAGTAGAATGGAAAAAGTCGAGTGCAACTACACAAGAACTAGTCTGTAACTGTCGTTCGGAATCAGTTTTGCGCAGTGTTAACTGAAACGTGGATATCTGCCTCATACGGAGTCCGTTTTGGCTCCACAAGTAGTCAAAACGATTATGACGACCAGATGCTTCAATGGATTATTTCATAGGGAACTTTTGGAGAACTTTTCTTAAGGAGTTCATTCAGAAACTTGTATAGAAACTTTCTTAATGAGCACTCGACAAACGCATTTCGAGAACATACACAAAGTCCCAGCTATGGACCTAGTGCATCCTCATAACCGAGGTCTCTTGCATTTCCCTACAAGTATTTGGAACTCATATGGAGATGTTTAGTGAAGTAGAATGGAAAAAATCGAGTGCAACTACAGAAGAACTAGTTTGTAACTTTCGTTCGAAATCAGTTTTGCGCAGTGTTAACTGAAACATGGATAACTGACTCATACGGAGTCCGTTTTGGCTCCACAAGTAGTCAAAACGTTTGTGACGACCAGGTACTTCAAAGGATTCTTTCATAGGGAACTTTTGGAGAACTTTTCTTAAGGAGTTCCTTCAGAAACTTGTATAGAAATTTCATAATGAGCACTCGACAAACGCATTACGAGAACATACACAAAGTCCCAGCTATGGACCTAGTGCATCCTCATAACCGAGGTCTCTTGCATTTCCCTACAAGTAATTGCATCTCATATGGAGATTTTTAGTGAAGTAGAATGGAAAAAATCGAGTGCAACTACACAAGAACTAGTCTGTAACTGTCGTTCGGAATCAGTTTTGCGCAGTGTTAACTGAAACATGGATATCTAACTCATACGGAGTCCGTTTTGGCTCCACTAGTAGTCAAAACGTTTGTGACGACCAGGTGCTTCGAAGGATTCTTTCATAGGGAACTTTTGGAGAACTTTTCTTCAGAAGTTCGTTCAGAAACTTGTATAGAAACTTTCTTAATGAGCACTCGACAAACGCATTTCGAGAACATACACAAAGTCCCAGCTATGGACCTAGTGCATCCTCATAACCGAGGTCTCTTGCATTTCCCTACAAGTATTTGGAACTCATATGGAGATGTTTAGTGAAGTAGAATGGAAAAAATCGAGTGCAACTACAGAAGAACTAGTTTGTAACTTTCGTTCGAAATCAGTTTTGCGCAGTGTTAACTGAAACATGGATAACTGACTCATACGGAGTCCGTTTTGGCTCCACAAGTAGTCAAAACGTTTGTGACGACCAGGTACTTCAAAGGATTCTTTCATAGGGAACTTTTGGAGAACTTTTCTTAAGGAGTTCATTCAGAAACTTTTATAGAAATTTCATAATGAGCACTCGACAAACGCATTACGAGAACATACACAAAGTCCCAGCTATGGACCTAGTGCATCCTCATAACCGAGGTCTCTTGCATTTCCCTACAAGTAATTGCATCTCATATGGAGATTTTTAGTGAAGTAGAATGGAAAAAATCGAGTGCAACTACACAAGAACTAGTCTGTAACTGTCGTTCGGAATCAGTTTTGCGCAGTGTTAACTGAAACATGGATATCTAACTCATACGGAGTCCGTTTTGGCTCCACTAGTAGTCAAAACGTTTGTGACGACCAGGTGCTTCGAAGGATTCTTTCATAGGGAACTTTTGGAGAACTTTTCTTCAGAAGTTCGTTCAGAAACTTGTATAGAAACTTTCTTAATGAGCACTCGACAAACGCATTTCGAGAACATACACAAACTCCCAGCTATGGACCTAGTGCATCCTCATAACCGAGGTCCCTTGCATTTCCCTACAAGTAATTGGATCTCATATGGAGATTTTTAGTGAAGTAGAATGGAAAAAATCGAGTGCAACTACACAAGAACTAGTGTGTAACTGTCGTTCGGAATCAGTTTTGGGCAGTGTTAACTGAACATGGATATGTGACTCATACGGAGTCCGTTTTGGCTCCACAAGTAGTCAAAATGTTTGTGACGACCAGGTGGTTCAAAGGATTCTTTCATAGGGAACTTTTGGAGAACATTTCTTAAGGAGTTCGTTCAGAAACTTGTATAGAAACTTTCTTAATGAGCACTCGACAAACGCATTCCGAGAACATACACAAAGTCCCATCTATGGACCTAGTGCATCCTCAGAACCGAGGTCTCTTGAATTTCCCTACAACTAATTGGATCTCATATGGAGATGTTTAGTGAAGTTGAATGGAAAAAATCGAGTGCAACTACACAAGAACTAGTCTGTAACTGTCGTTCGGAATCAGTTTTGCGCAGTGTTAACTGAAACATGGATATCGGACTCATACGGAGTCCGTTTTGGCTCCACAAGTAGTCAAAACATTTGTGACGACCAGGTGCTTCGAAGGATTCTTTCATAGGGAACTTTTGGAGAACTTTTCTTAAGGAGTTCGTTCAGAAACTTGTATAGAAACTTTCTTAATGAGCACTCGACAAACGCATTTCGAGAACAGACACAAAGTCCCAGCTATGGACCTAGTGCATCATCATAACCGAGGTCTCTTGCATTTCCCTACAAGTAACTGATCTCATATGGAGATGTTTAATGAAGTAGAATGGAAAAAGTCGAGTGCAACTACACAAGAACTAGTCTGTAACTGTCGTTCGGAATCAGTTTTGCGCAGTGTTAACTGAAACGTGGATATCTGCCTCATACGGAGTCCGTTTTGGCTCCACAAGTAGTCAAAACGATTATGACGACCAGATGCTTCAATGGATTATTTCATAGGGAACTTTTGGAGAACTTTTCTTAAGGATTTCATTGAGAAACTTGTATAGAAACTTTCTTAATGAGCACTCGACAAACGCATTTCGAGAACATACACAAAGTCCCAGCTATGGACCTAGAGCATCCTCATAACCGAGGTCTCTTGCATTTCCCTAAAAGTATTTGGAACTCATATGGAGATGTTTAGTGAAGTAGAATGGAAAAAATCGAGTGCAACTACAGAAGAACTAGTTTGTAACTGTCGTTCGAAATCAGTTTTGCGCAGTGTTAACTGAAACTTGGATAACTGACTCATACGGAGTCCGTTTTGGCTCCACAAGTAGTCAAAACGTTTGTGACGACTAGGTACTTCAAAGGATTCATTCATAGGGAACTTTTGGAAAACTTTTCTTAAGGAGTTCATTCAGAAACTTGTATAGAAATTTCATAATGAGCACTCGACAAACGCATTACGAGAACATAC
The DNA here is from genome assembly GCF_002575655.3 of Aegilops tauschii subsp. strangulata. Taxonomy (NCBI): domain Eukaryota; kingdom Viridiplantae; phylum Streptophyta; class Magnoliopsida; order Poales; family Poaceae; genus Aegilops; species Aegilops tauschii. Next base: position 116,934,798 of record NC_053040.3, read on the forward strand.
ACAAAGTCCCAGCTATGGACCTAGTGCATCCTCATAACCGAGGTCTCTTGCATTTCCCTACAAGTAATTGCATCTCATATGGAGATGTTTAGTGAAGTAGAATGGAAAAAATCGAGTGCAACTACACAAGAACTAGTCTGTAACTGTCGTTCGGAATCAGTTTTGCGCAGTGTTAACTGAAACATGGATATCAAACTCATACGGAGTCCGTTTTGGCTCCACTAGTAGTCAAAACGTTTGTGACGACCAGGTGCTTCGAACGATTCTTTCATAGGGAACTTTTGGAGAACTTTTCTTCAGAAGTTCGTTCAGAAACTTGTATAGAAACTTTCTTAATGAGCACTCGACAAACGCATTTCGAGAACATACACAAACTCCCAGCTATGGACCTAGTGCATCCTCATAACCGAGGTCCCTTGCATTTCCGTACAAGTAATTGGATCTCATATGGAGATTTTTAGTGAAGTAGAATGGAAAAAATCGAGTGCAACTACACAAGAACTAGTGTGTAACTGTCGTTCGGAATCAGTTTTGCGCAGTGTTAACTGAACATGGATATGTGACTCATACGGAGTCCGTTTTGGCTCCACAAGTAGTCAAAATTTTTGTGACGACCAGGTGCTTCAAAGGATTCTTTCATAGGGAACTTTTGGAGAACATTTCTTAAGGAGTTCGTTCAGAAACTTGTATAGAAACTTTCTTAATGAGCACTCGACAAACGCATTTCGAGAACATACACAAAGTCCCAGCTATGGACCTAGAGCATCCTCATAACCGAGGTCTATTGCATTTCCCTACAAGTAATTGCATCTCATATGGAGATGTTTTGAGAAGTAGAATGGAAAAAATCGAGTGCAAGTACACAAGAACTAGTCTGTAACTGTCGTTCGGAATCAGGTTTGCGCAGTGTTAACTGAAACATGGATATCTGACTCATACGGAGTCCGTTTTGGCTCCACAAGTAGTCAAAACATTTGTGACGACCAGGTGCTTCGAAGGATTCTTTCATTGGGAACTTTTCGAGAACTTTTCTTAAGGAGTTCGTTCAGAAACTTGTATAGAAACTTTCTTAATGAGCACTCGACAAACGCATTTCGAGAACAGACACAAAGTCCCAGCTATGGACCTAGAGCATCCTCATAACCGAGGTCTGTTGCATTTTCCTACAAGTAATTGGATCTCGTATGGAGATGTTTTGTGAAGTAGAATGGAAAAAATCGAGTGCAAGTACACAAGAACTAGTCTGGAACTGTCGTTCGGAATCAGTTTTGCGCAGTGTTAATTGAAACATGGATATGTGACTCATACAGAGTCCGTTTTGGTTCCAGAAATAGTCAAAACCTTTGTGACGACCAGGTGCTTCGAAGGATTCTTTCATAGGGAACTTTTGGAGAACTTTTCTTAAGGAGTTCGTTCAGAAACTTGTATAGGAACTTTCTTAATGAGCACCCGACAAACGCATTTCGAGAACATACACAAAGTCCCAGCTATGGACCTAGTGCATCCTCATAACCGAGGTCTCTTGCATTTCCCTACAAGTAATTGGATCTCATATGGAGATATTTAGTGAAGTAGAATGGAAAAAATCAATTGTAACTACACATGAACTAGTCTGTAATTGTCGTTCGGAATCAGTTTTCCGCAGTGTTAACTGAAACATGGATATATCCCTCATACGGAGTCCATTTTGGTTCCACAACTAGTCAAGACGTTTGTGACAACTAGATGCTTCAAAGTATTCTTTCATAGGGAACTTTTGAAGAACTTTTCTTAAGGAATTCGGTCAGAAACTTGTATAGAAACTTTTTAATGAGCAGTCGACAAACGCATTTCGAGAACATACACAAAGTCCCAGCTATGGACCTAGTGCATCATCATAACCGAGGTCTCTTGCATTTCCCTACAAGTAATTGGATCTCATATGGAGATGTTTAGTGAAGTAGAATGGAAAAAATCGAGTGCAACTACACAAGAACTAGACTGTAACTGTCGTTTAGAATCAGTTTTGCGCAGTGTTAACTGAAACATGGATACTGCCTCATACGGAGTACGTTTTGGCTCCACAAATAGTCAAAACATTTGTGACGACCAGATGCTTCAAAGTATTCTTTCATAGGGAACTTTTGGAGAATTTTTCTTAAGGAGTTCGTTCAGAAACTTGTATAGAAACTTTCTTAATGAGCACTCGACAAACGCATTTCGAGAACATACACAAAGTCCCAGCTATAGACCTAGCGCATCCTCATAACCGAGCTCTATTGCATTTCCCTACAATTAATTGGATCTCATATGGAGATGTTTAGTGAAGTAGAATGGAAAAAATCGAGTGCAACTACACAAGAACTAGTCTGTAACTGTCGTTCGGAATCAGTTTTGCGCAGTGTTAACTGAAACATGGATATCTGACTAATACGGAGTCCGTTTCGACTCCACAAGTAGTCAAAACGTTTGTGACGACCAGATGCTTCAAATAATTCTTTCATAGGGAACTTTTGGAGAACTTTTCTTAAGGAGTTCGTTTAGAAACTTTTATAGAAACTTTCTTAATGAGCACTCGACAAACGCATTTCGAGAACATACACAAAGTCACAGCTATGGACCTAGTGCATCCTCATAACCGAGGTCGCTTGCATTTCCCCACAAGGAATTGGACCTCATCTGGAGATATTTAGTGAAGTAGAATGGAAAAAATCAAGTGCAACTACACAAGAACTAGTCTGTAACTGTCGTTCGGAATCAGTTTTTCGCAGTGTTAACTGAAACATGGATATCTGCCTCATACGGAGTCCGTTTTGGCTCCACAAGTAGTCAAGACGTTTGTGAAAACCAGATGCTTCAAAGTATTCTTTCATAGGGAACTTTTGGAGAACTTTTCTTAAGGAATTCGTTCAGAAACTTGTATAGAAACTTTTTAATGAGCAGTCGACAAACGCATTTCGAGAACATACACACAGTCCCAGCTATGGACCTAGTGCATCATCATAACCGAGGTCTCTTGCATTTCCCTACAAGTAATTGGATCTCATATGGAGATGTTTAGTGAAGTAGAATGGAAAAAATCGAGTGCAACTACACAAGAACTAGACTGTAACTGTCGTTCGGAATCAGTTTTGCGCAGTGTTAACTGAAACATGGATACTGCCTCATACGGAGTACGTTTTGGCTCCACAAATAGTCAAAGAATTTGTGACGACCAGATGCTTCAAAGTATTCTTTCATAGGGAACTTTTGGAGAACATTTCTTAAGGAGTTCGTTCAGAAACTTGTATAGAAACTTTCTTAATGAGCACTCGACAAACGCATTTCGAGAACATACACAAAGTCCCAGCTATAGACCTAGCGCATCCTCATAACCGAGCTCTATTGCATTTCCCTACAATTAATTGGATCTCATATGGAGATGTTTAGTGAAGTAGAATGGAAAAAATCGAGTGCAACTACACAAGAACTAGTCTGTAACTGTCGTTCGGAATCAGTTTTGCGCAGTGTTAACTGAAACATGGATATCTGACTAATACGGAGTCCGTTTCGGCTCCACAAGTAGTCAAAACGTTTGTGACGACCAGATGCTTCAAATAATTCTTTCATAGGGAACTTTTGGAGAACTTTTCTTAAGGAGTTCGTTCAGAAACTTTTATAGAAACTTTCTTAATGAGCACTCGACAAACCCATTTCGAGAACATACACAAAGTCCCTGCTATGGACCTAGTGCATCCTCATAACCGAGGTCTCTTCCATTTCCCCACAAATAATTGGATCTCATATGGAGATATTTAGTGAAGTAGAATGGAAAAAATCAAGTGCAACTCCACAAGAACTAGTTTGTAACTGTCGTTCGGAATCAGTTTTGCGCAGTGTTAACTGAAACATGGATATCTGAGTCATACGGAGTCCGTTTTGGCTCCACAAGTAGTCAAAACGTTTGTGACGACCAGATGCTTCAAAGTATTCTTTCAGAGGGAACTTTTGGAGAACTTTTCTCAAGGACTTCGTTTAGAAACTTGTATAGAAACTTTCTTAATGAGCAGTCGACAAACGCATTTCGAGAACATACACAAAGTACCAGCTATGGACCTACTGCATCATCATAACCGAGGTCTCTTGAATTTCCCTACAAGTAATTGGATCTCATATGGAGATGTTTAGTGAAGTAGAATGGAAAATATCGAGTGCAACTACACAAGAACTAGACTGTAACTGTCGTTCGGAATCAGTTTTGCGCAGTGTTAACTGAAACAAGGATACTGCCTCATAGGGAGTCCGTTTTGGCTCCACAAATAGTCAAAACATTTGTGAAGACCAGATGCTTCAAAGAATTCTTTCAAATGGAACTTTTGGAGAACTTTTCTTAAGGAGTTCGTTCAGAAACTTGTATAGAAACTTTCTTAATGAGCACTCGACAAACGCATTTGAAGAACATACACAAAGTCCCAGCTATGGACCTAGTGCATCCTCATAACCAAGGTCTCTTGCATTTCCCCACAAGTAATTGGACCTCATATGGAGAAATTTAGTGAAGTAGAATGTAAAAATTCGAGTGCAAGTACACAAGAACTAGTGTGTAACTGTCGTTCGGAATCAGTTTTGCGCAGTGTTAACTGAAACATGGATATCTGCCTCATACGGAGTCCGTTTTGGCTCCACAAGTAGTCAAAACGTTTGTGACGACCAGATGCTTCAAAGGATTCTTTCATTGGGAACTTTTGGAGAACTTTTCTTAAGGTGTCCGTTGAAAAACTTGTATAGAAACTTTCTTAATGAGCACTCGACAAACGCATTTCGAGAACATACACAAAGTCCCAGCTATGGACCTAGTGCATCCTCATAACCGAGGTCTCTTGCATTTCCCTAAAAGTAATTGGATCTCATATGGAGATGTTTCGTGAAGTAGAATGGAAAAAATCGAGTGCAACTTCACAAGAACTAGTCTGTAACTGTCGTTCGGAATCAGTTTTGCGCAGTGTTAACTGAAACATGGATATCTGACTAATACGGAGTCCGTTTCGACTCCACAAGTAGTCAAAACGTTTGTGATGACCAGATGCTTCAAATAATTCTTTCATAGGGAACTTTTGGAGAACTTTTCTTAAGGAGTTCGTTTAGAAACTTTTATAGAAACTTTCTTAATGAGCACTCGACAAACGCATTTCGAGAACATACACAAAGTCCCAGCTATGGACCTAGTGCATCCTCATAACCGAGGTCTCTTGCATTTCCCCACAAGTAATTGGAGCTCATATGGAGATATTTAGTGAAGTAGAATGGAAAAAATCAAGTGCAACTACACAAGAACTAGTCTGTAACTGTCGTTCGGAATCAGTTTTGCGCAGTGTTAACTGAAACATGGATATCTGCCTCATACGGAGTCTGTTTTGGCTCCACAAGTAGTCAAGACATTTGTGACAACCAGATGCTTCAAAGTATTCTTTCATAAGGATCTTTTGGAGAACTTTTCTTAAGGAATTCGTTCAAAAACTTGTATAGAAACTTTTTAATGAGCAGTCGACAAACGCATTTCGAGAACATACACAAAGTCCCAGCTATGGACCTAGTGCATCATCATAACCGAGGTCTCTTGCATTTCCCTACAAGTAATTGGATCTCATATGGAGATGTTTAGTGAAGTAGAATGGAAAAAATCGAGTGCAACTACACAAGAACTAGACTGTAACTGTCGTTCGGAATCAGTTTTGCGCAGTGTTAACTGAAACATGGATACTGCCTCATACGGAGTACGTTTTGGCTCCACAAATAGTCAAAACATTTGTGACGAGCAGGTGCTTCAGAGGATTCTTTCATAGGGAACTTTTGGAGAACTTTTCTTAAGGAGTTCGTTCAGAAACTTGTATAGAAACTTTCTTAATGAGCACTCGACAAACGCATTTCGAGAACATACACAAAGTCCCAGCTATGGACCGAGCGCATCCTGATAACCGAGCTCTATTGCATTTCCCTACAATTAATTGGATCTCATATGGAGATGTTTAGTGAAGTAGAATGGAAAAAATCGAGTGCAACTACACAAGAACTAGTCTGTAACTGTCGTTCGGAATCAGTTTTGCGCAGTGTTAACTGAAACATGGATATCTGACTAATACGGAGTCCGTTTCGGCTCCACAAGTAGTCAAAACGTTTGTGACGACCAGATGCTTCAAATAATTCTTTCATAGGGAATTTTGGAGAACTTTTCTTAAGGAGTTCGTTCAGAAACTTTTATAGAAACTTTCTTAATGAGCACTCGACAAACCCATTTCGAGAACATACACAAAGTCCCAGCTATGGACCTAGTGCATCCTCATAACCGAGGTCTCTTCCATTTCCCCGCCAATAATTGGATATCATCTGGAGATATTTAATCAAGTAGAATGGAAAAAATCAAGGGCAACTCCACAAGAACTAGTTTGTAACTGTCGTTCGGAATCAGTTCTGCGCAGTGTTAACTGAAACATGGATATCTGCCTCATACAGAGTCCGTTTTGGCTCCAAGAGTAGTCAAAACGTTTGTGACGACCAGATGCTTCAAAGTATTCTTTCAGAGGGAACTTTTCGAGAACTTTTCTTAAGGACTTCGTTCAGAAACTTGTATAGAAACTTTCTTAATGAGCACTCGACAAATGCATTTCGAGAACATACACAAAGTACCAGCTATGGACCTACTGCATCATCATAACCGAGGTCTCTTGCATTTCCCTACAAGTAATTGGATCTCATATGGAGATGTTTAGTGAAGTAGAATGGAAAAAATCGAGTGCAACTACACAAGAACTAGACTGTAACTGTCGTTCGGAATCAGTTTTGCGCAGTGTTAACTGAAACATGGATACTACCTCATATGGAGTCCGTTTTGGCTCCACAAATAGTCAAAACATTTGTGACGACGAGATGCTTCAATGGATTCTTTCAAATGGAACTTTTGGAGAACTTTTCTTAAGGAGTTCGTTCAGAAACTTGTATAGAAACTTTCTTAATGAGCACTCGACAAACGCATTTCGAGAACATACACAAAGTCCCAGCTATGGACCTAGTGCATCCTCATAACCGAGGTCTCTTGCATTTCCCCACAAGTAATTGGACCTCATATGGAGATATTTAGTGAAGTAGAATGGAAAAATCAAGTGCAACTACACAAGAAATAGTCTGTAGCTGTCGTTCGGTATCAGTTTTGCGCAGTGTTAACTGAAACATGGATACCTGCCTCATACGGAGTCCGTTTTGGCTCCACAAGTAGTCAAAACGTTTGTGACAACCAGATGCTTCAAAGTATTCTTTCATAGGGAACTTTTGGAAAACTTTTCTTAAGGAGTTCGTTCAGAAACTTGTATAGAAATTTTTTAATGAGTAGTCGACAAACGCATTTCGAGAACATACACAAAGTCCCAGCTATGGACCTAGCGCATCATCGTAACCGAGGTCTCTTGCATTTCCCTACAAGTAATTGGATCTCATATGGAGATGTTTAGTGAAGTAGAATGGAAAAAATCGAGTGCAACTACACAAGAACTAGACTGTAACTGTCGTTCGGAATATGTTTTGCGCAGTGTTAACTGAAACATGGATACTGCCTCATACGGAGTCCATTTTGGCTCCACAAGTAGTCAAAACATTTGTGACGACCAGATGCTTCAAAGTATTCTTTCATGGGGAACTTTTGGAGAACTTTTCTTAAGGAGTTCGTTCAGAAACTTGTATAGAAACTTTCTTAATGAGCACTCGAAAAACGCATTTCGAGAACATACACAAAGTCCCAGCTATGGACCTAGTGCATCCTCATAACCGAGCTCTCTTGAATTTCCCTACAAGTAATTGGATCTCATATGGAGATGTTTAGTGAAGTAGAATGGAAAAAATCGAGTGCGTGTACACAAGAACTAGTCTGTAACTGTCGTTCGGAATCAATTTTGCGCAGTGTTAACTGAAACATGGATATCTGACTCATACAGAGTCCGTTTTGGCTCCACAAGTAGTCAAAACTTTTGTGACGACCAGGTGCTTCAGAGGATTCTATCATAGGGAACTTTTGGAGAACTTTTCTTAAGGAGTTCGTTCAGAAACTTGTATAGAAACTTTCTTAATGAGCACTCGACAAACGCATTTCGAGAACACACACAAAGTCGCAGCGATGGACCTAGTGCATCCGCATAACTGAGGTCTCTTGCATTTCCCTACAATTAATTGGATCTCATATGGAGATGTTTAGTGAAGTAGAATGGAAAAAATCGAGTGCAACTACACAAGAACTAGTCTGTAACTGTCGTTCGGAATCAGTTTTGCGCTGTGTTAACTGAAACATGGATATCTGACTCATACGGAGTCCGTTTCGGCTCCACAAGTAGTCAAAACATTTGTGACGACCAGATGCTTCAAAGTATTCTTTCATAGGGAACTTTTGGAGAACTTTCTTAAGGAGTTCGTTCAGAAACTTGTATAGAAACTTTCTTAATGAGCACTCGACAAACGCATTTCAAGAACATACACAAAGTCCCAGCTATGGACCTAGTGCATCCTCATAATCGAGGTCTCTTGCATTTCCCTACAAGTAATTGGATCTCTCATGGAGATGTTTAGTGAAGTAGAATGGAAAAAATCAAGTGCAACTACACAAGAACTAGTCTGTAACTGTCGTTCGGAATCAGTTTTGCGCAGTGTTAACTGTAACATGGATATCTGCCTCATACGGAGTCCGTTTTGGCTACACAAGTAGTCAAAACGTTTGTGACGACCAGTTGCTTCAAAGGACTCTTTCATAGGGAACTTTTGAAGAACTTTTCTTAAGGAGTTCGTTCAGAAACTTGTATAGAAACTTTCTTAATGAGCACCCGACAAACGCATTTTGAGAACATACACAAAGTCCCAGCTATGCACCTACTGCATCATTATAACCGAGGTCTCTTGCATTTCCTTACAAGTAATTGGATCTCATATGGAGATGTTTAGTGAAGTAGAATGGAAAAAATCGAGTGCAACTACACAAGAACTAGTCTGTAACAGTCGTTCGTAATCAGTTTTGCGCAGTGTTAACTGAAACATGGATATCTGCCTCATACGGAGTCTGTTTTGGCTCCACAAGTAGTCAAAACGTTTGTGATGACCAGATGCTTCAAAGGATTCTTTCATAAAGAACTTTTGGAGAATGTTTTCTTAAGCAGTTCGTTCAGAAACTTGTATAGAAACTTTCTTAATGAGCACTCGACAAACACATTTCGAGAACATACACAAAGTGCCAGCTAAGGACCTAGTGCATCATCATAACCGAGGCCTCTTGCATTTCCCTACAAGTAATTGGATCTCATATGGAGTGTTTAGTGAAGTAGAATGGAAAAAATCGAGTGCAACTACACAAGAACTAGTCTGTAACTGTCGTTCGGAATCAGTTTTGCGCAGTGTTAACTGAAACATTGATATCTGACTAATACGGAGTCCATTTCGGCTCCACAAGTAGTAAAAACGTTTGTGACAACATGATGCTTTAAATAATTCTTTCATAGGGAACTTTTGGAGAACTTTTCTTAAGGAGTTAGTTCAGAAACTTGTATAGAAACTTTCTTAATGAGCACTCGACAAACGCATTTCGAGAACATACACAAAGTCCCATCTATGCACCTAGTGCATCCTCATAACCGAGGTCTCTTGCATTTCCCTACAAGTAATTGGATATCATATGGAGATGTTTAGTGAAGTAGAATGGAAAAAATCGAGTGCAACTACACAAGAACTAGTTTGTAAGTGTCGTTCGGAATCAGTTTTGCGCAATGTTAACTGTAACATGGATATCTGCCTCATACGGAGTCCGTTTTGGCTCCACAAGTAGTCAAAACGTTTGTGACGAACAGATGCTTCAAAGTATTCTTTCAGAGGGAACTTTTCGAGAACTTTTCTTAAGGAGTTCGTTCAGAAACTTGTATAGAAACTTTCTTAATGAGCAGTCGACAAACGCATTTCGAGAACATACACAAAGTCCCAGCTATGGACCTAATGCATCATATTAACCGAGGTCTCTTGCATTTCCCTACAAGTAATTGGATCTCATATGGAGATGTTTAGTGAAGTAGAATGGAAAAAATCGAGTGCAACTACACAAGAACTAGACTGTAACTGTCGTTCGGAATAAGTTTTGCGCAGTGTTAAGTGAAACATGGATACTGCCTCATACGGAGTCCGTTTTCACTCCACAAATACTCAAAACATTTGTGACGACCAGATGCTTCAAAGGATTCTTTCATAGGGAACTTTTGGAGAACTTTTCTTAAGGAGTTCGTACAGAAACTTGTATAGAAACTTTCTTAATGAGCACTCGACAAACGCATTTCGAGAACATACACAAAGTCCCAGCTATGCACCTAGTGCATCCTCATAACCGAGGTCTCTTACATTTCCCTACAAGTAATTGGATCTCATATGGAGATGTTTAGTGAAGTAGAATGGAAAAAATCGAGTGTAACTACACAAGAACTAGTCTGTAACAGTCGTTCGTAATCAGTTTTATGCAATGTTAACTGAAACATGGATATCTGCCTCATACGGAGTCTGTTTTGGCTCCACAAGTAGTCAAAACGTTTGTGATGACCAGATGCTTCAAAGGATTCTTTCATAGGGAACTTTTGGAGAATGTTTTCTTAAGTAGTTCGTTCAGAAACATGTATAGAAACTTTCTTAATGAGCACTCGACAAACACATTTCGAGAACATACACAAAGTGCCAGCTATGGACCTAGTGCATCATCATAACCGAGGTCTCTTGCATTTCCCTACAAGTAATTGGATCTCATATGGAGTGTTTAGTGAAGTAGAATGGAAAAAATCGAGTGCAACTACACAAGAACTAGTCTGTAACTGTCGTTCGGAATCAGTTTTGCGCAGTGTTAACTGAAACATGGATATCTGACTAATACGGAGTCCATTTCGGCTCCACAAGTAGTAAAAATGTTTGTGACGACCAGATGCTTTAAATAATTCTTTCATAGGGAACTTTTGGAGAACTTTTCTTAAGGAGTTCGTTCAGAAACTTGTATAGAAACTTTCTTAATGAGCACTCGACAAACGCATTTCGAGAACATACACAAAGTCCCAGCTATGCACCTAGTGCATCCTCATAACCGAGGTCTCTTGCATTTCCCTACAAGTAATTGGATCTCATATGGAGATGTTTAGTGAAGTAGAATGGAAAAAATCGAGTGCAACTACACAAGAACTAGTTTGTAACTGTCGTTCGGAATCAGTTTTGCGCAATGTTAACTGTAACATGGATATCTGCCTCATACGGAGTCTGTTTTGGCTCCACAAGTAGTCAAAACGTTTGTGACGACCAGATGCTTCAAAGTATTCTTTCAGAGGGAACTTTTCGAGAACTTTTCTTAAGGAGTTCGTTCAGAAACTTGTATAGAAACTTTCTTAATGAGCAGTCGACAAAAGCATTTCGAGAACATACACAAAGTCCCAGCTATGGACCTAGTGCATCATATTAACCGAGGTCTCTTGCATTTCCCTACAAGTAATTGGATCTCTTATGGAGATGTTTAGCGAAGTAGAATGGAAAAAATCGAGTGCAACTACACAAGAACTAGACTGTAACTGTCGTTCGGAATCAATTTTGCGCAGTGTTAACTGAAACATGGATACTGCATCATACGGAGTCCGTTTTCGCTCCACAAATAGTCAAAACATTTGTGACGACCAGATGCTTCAAAGGATTGTTTCATAGGGAACTTTTGGAGAACTTTTCTTAAGGAGTTCGCTCAGAAACTTGTATAGAAACTTTCTTAATGAGCACTCGACAAACACATTTCGAGAACATACACAAAGTCCCAGCTATGCACCTAGTGCATCCTCATAACCGAGGTCTCTTGCATTTCCCTACAAGTAATTGGATCTCATATGGAGATGTTTAGTGAAGTAGAATGGAAAAAATCGAGTGCAACTACAGAAGAAATAGTTTGTAACTGTCGTTCGGAATCAGTTTTGCGCAGTGTTAACTGTAACATGGATATCTGCCTCATACGGAGTTCGTTTTGGCTCCACAAGTAGTCAAAACATTTGTGACGACCAGATGCTTCAAAGTGTTCTTTCAGAGGGAACTTCTGGAGAACTTTTCTTAAGGAGTTCGTTCAGAAACTTGTATAGAAACTTTCTTAATGAGCACTCGACAAACGCATTTCGACAACATACACAAAGTCCCAGCTATGGACCTAATGCATCCTCATAACCAAGGTTTCTTGCATTTCCCTACAATTAATTGGATCTCATATGGAGATGTTTAGTGAAGTAGAATGGAAAAAATCGAGTGCAACTACACAAGAACTAGTCTTTAACTGTCGTTCGGAATCAGTTTTGCGCAGTATTAATTGAAACGTGGATATCTGCCTCATACGGAGTCCGTTTTGGCTCCACAAGTACTCAAAACGTTTGTGACGACCAGATGCTTCAAAGGATTCTTTCATAGGGAAGTTTTAGGTGAACTTTTCTTCAGGAGTTCGTTCAGAAACTTGTATAGAAACTTTCTTAATGAGCACTCGACAAACGCATTTCGAGAACATACACAAAGTCCCAGCTATGGACCTAGTGCATCCTCATAACCGAGGTCTCTTGCATTTCCCCACAAGTAATTGGATCTCATATGGAGATGTTTAGTGAAGTAGAATGGAAAAAATCGAGTGCAACTACACAAGAACTAGTCTGTAACTGTCATTCGGAATCAGTTTTGCGCAGTGTTAACTGAAACATGGATATCTGCCTCATACGGAGTCCATTTTAGCTCCACAAGTAGTCAAAACATTTGTTACGACCAGATGCTTCAAAGGATTCTTTCATAGGGAACTTTTGGAGGACTTTTCTTAAGGAGTTCGTTTAGAAACTTGTATAGAAACTTTCTTAATGAGCACTCTTCAAACGCATTTCGAGAACATACACAAAGTCCTAGCTATGGACCTAGTGCATCCTCATAACCGAGGTCTCTTGCATTTCCCTACAAGTAATTGGATCTCATATGGAGATGTTTAGTGAAGTAGAATGGAAAAAATCAAGTGCAACTACACAAGAACTAGTCTGTAACTCTCGTTCGGAATCAGTTTTGCGCAGTGTTAACTGAAACATGGATATCTGCCTCATACGGAGTCCGTTTTGGCTCCACAAGTAGTCAATATGTTTGTGACGACCAGATGCTTCAAATAATTCTTTCATAGGGAACTTTTGGAGAACTTTCCTTAAGGAGTTCGTTCAGAAACTTGTATAGAAACTTTCTTAATGAGCACTCGACAAACGCATTTCGAGAACATACACAAAGTCCCAGCTATGGACCTAGTGCATCCTCATAACCAAGGTCTCTTGCATTTCCCCACAAGTAATTGGATCTCATATGGAGATGTTTAGTGAAGTAGAATGGAAAAAATCGAGTGCAACTACACAAGAACTAGTCTGTAACTGTCGTTCGGAATAAGTTTTGCGCAGTGTTAACTGAAACATGGATATCTGCCTCATACGGAGTCCGTTTTGGCTCCACAAGTAGTCAAAACGTTTGTGATGACCAGGTGCTTCAAAGGACTCTTTCATAGGGAACTTTTGGAGAACTTTTCTTAAGGAGTTCGTTCAGAAACTTGTATAGAAACTTTCTTAATGAGCACTCGACAAACGCATTTGGAGAACATACACAAAGACACAGCTATGCACCTAGTGCATCCTCATAACCGAGGTCTCTTGCATTTTCCTAAAAGTAACTGGATCTCATATGGAGATGTTTGGTGAGGTAGAATGGAAAAAATCGAGTGCAACTACACAAGAACTAGTCCGTAACAGTCGTTCGGAATCAGTTATGCGCAGTGTTAACTGAAACATGGATATGTGCCTCATACGGAGTCCGTTTTGGCTCCACAAGTAGTCAAAACGTTTGTGACGACCAGATCCTTAAGAAAAGTTCTCCAAAAGTTCACTATGAAATAATCCTTTAAAGCATCTAGTTGTCACAAACGTTTTGACGACTTGTGGAGCCAAAACGGACTCCATATGAGTCATTTATCCATGTTTCGGTTAACATTGCGGAAAACTGATTCCGAACGACAGTTACAGACTAGTTCTTGTGAATTTGCATTTGATTTTTTCCATTCTAATTCACTAAATATCTCCATATGAGATCCAATTACTTGTAGGGTAATGCAATAGAACTCAGTTGTGATGATGCACTAGGTCCATAGCTGGGACTTTGTGTATGTTCTCGAGATGCGTTTGTCGAGTGCTCATTAAGAAAGTTTCTATTCAAGTTCTGAACAAACTCCTCACAAAAAGTTCTCCAAAAGTTCCCTATGAAAGGATCCTTTGAAGCCTCTAGTCGTCACAAATGTTTTTACTACTTGTGGAGCCAAAACGGACTCCGTATGAGTCAGATATCCATGTTTTAGTTAACACTGCGCAAAACTGATTCCGAACGACAGTTACAAACTAGTTCTTGTGTAGTTGCATTTAATTTTTTCCATTCTAATTCACTAAACATCTCCATATGAGATCCAATTACTTGTAGGGAAATGCAAGAGAACTCAGTTATGATGATGCACTAGGACCATAGCTGGGACTTTGTATATGTTCTCGAAATGCGTTTGTCGAGTGCTCATTAACAATGTTTCTATACAAGTTTCTTAACGAACTCCTTGAGAAAAGTTCTCCAAAAGTTCCCTATGAAAGGATCCTTTTATGCATCTGGTCGTCACAAACGTTTTGAGTACTTGTTGAGCCAAAACGGACTCCGTATGACTCAGATATCCATGTTTTAGTTAAAACTACGCAAAACTGATTCCGAACGACAGTTACAGACTAGTTCTTGTGTAGTTGCACTCGATTTTTTCCATTCTACTTCACTAAACATCTCCATATGAGATCCAATTAATTGTAGGGAAATGCAAGAGACCTCGGTTATGAGGATGCACTAGGTCCATAGCTGGGACTTTGTGTATGTTCTCGAAATGCGTTTATCGAGTGCTCATTAAGAAAGTTTCTATACAAATTTCTGAACGAACTCCTTAAGAAAAGTTCTCCAAAAGTTCCCAATAAAAGAATCATTTGAAGCATCTGGTCGTCACAAATGTTTTGACTACTTGTGGAGCCAAAACGTACTCCGTATGAGTCAGATATCCATGTTTCAGTTAAAACTGCGCAAAACTGATTCCGAGCGACAGTTACAGACTAGTTCTTGTGTAGTTGCTTTGGATTTTTTCAATTATACTTCACTAAACATCTCCATATGAGATCCAATTACTTGTAGGGAAATGCAAGAGACCTCAGTTATGATGATGCACTAGGTCCATAGCAGGGACTTTGTGTATGTTCTCGAAATGCGTTTGTCGAGTGCTCATTAAGAGAGTTTCTATACAAGTTTCTGAACGAACTACTTAAGAAAAGTTCTCCTAAAGTTCCCTATGAAAGAATCCTTTGAAGAATCTGGTCGTCACAAATGTTTTGAGTACTCGTTGAGCCAAAACGGACTCCGTATGAATCAGATATCCATGTTTTAGTTAACACTACGCAAAACTGATTTCGAACGATAGTTAGAGACTAGTTATTGTGTAGTTGCATTCGATTTTTCCCATTTTAACAAAACATATCCATATGAGATCCAATTACTTGTAGGGAAATGCAAGAGAACTCAGTTATGATGGTGCACTAGGTCCATAGTTGGGACTTTGTGTATGTTCTCGAGATGCGTTTGTCCTGTGCTCATTAAAAAAGTTTCTATACAAGTTCTGAACAAACTCCTTAAGAAAAGTTCTCCAAAAGTTCCCTATGAAAGGATCCTTTGAAGCCTCTGGTCTTCACAAATGTTTTGACTACTTGTGGAGCAAAACAGACTCCATATGAGTCAAATATCCATGTTTCAGTTAACACTGCGCAAAACTTATTCCGAACGACAGTTACAAACTAGTTCTTGTGTAGTTGCATTTAATTTTTTCCATTCTAATTCACTAAACATCACCATATGAGATCCAATTACTTGTAGGAAAATGCAAGATAACTAAGTTATGATGATGCACTAGGTCCATAGCTGGGACTTTGTGTATGTTCTCGAAATGCGTTTGTCGAGTGCTCATTAACAATGTTTCTATACAAGTTTCTGAACGAACTCCTTAAGAAAAGTTGTCCAAAAGTTCCCTATGAAAGGATCCTTTGAAGCATCTGGTCGTCACAAACGTTTTGACTACTTGTTGAGCCAAAACGGACTCCGTATGAATCAGATATCCATGTTTCAGTTAACACTACGCAAAACTGATTCCGAACGATAGTTACAGACTAGTTCTTGTGTAGTTGCATTTGATTTTTTCCATTTTAATTCACAAAACATATCCATATGAGATCCAATTACTTGTAGGGAAATGCAAGAGAACTCAGTTATGATGATGCACTAGGTCCATAGCTGGGACTTTGTGTATGTTCTCGAAATACGTTTGTCGAGTGCTCATTAAAAAAGTTTCTATACAAGTTCTGAACGAACTCCTTAAGAAATGTTCTCCAAAAGTTCACTATGAAAGAATCCTTTGAAGCATCTGGTCGTCACAAACATTTTGACTACTTGTGGAGCCGAAACGGAATCCGTATGAGTCAGATATCCCTGTTTCAGTTAACAATGCGCAAAACTGATTCAGAACGACAGTTACATACTAGCATTTGTGTAGTTACATTCGATTTTTTCCATTCTACTTCACTAAACATCTACATATGAGATCCAATTACTTGTAGGGAAATGCAAGAGACCTCAGTTATGATGATGCACTAGTTCCATAGCCAGGACTTTGTGTATGTTCTCGAAATGTGTTTGTCGAGTGCTTATTAAGAAAGTTTCTATACAAGTTTCTGAACGAACTCCTTAAGAAAAGTTCTCCAAAAGTTCCCTATGAAAGAATCCGTTGAAGCATATGGTCCTCACAAACATTTTGATTACTTGTGGAGCCAAAACGGACTCTGTGTGAGTCAGATATCCAAGTTTCAGTTAACACTGCTTAAAACTGATTCGGAACGACAGTTACAGACTAGTTATTGTTTAGTTGCATTCAATTTTTTCCATTCTACTTCACTAAACATCTCCATATGAGATCCAATTTCTTGTAGGGAAATGCAAGAGACCTCAGTTATGATGATGCACTAGGTCCATAGCTGGGACTTTGTGTATGTTCTCGAAATGCGTTTGTCGAGTGCTCATTAAGAAAGTTTCTATACAAGTTTCTGAACGAACTCCTTAAGAAAAGTTCTCCAAAAGTTACCTATGAAAGAATCCTTTGAAGAATATAGTCGTCACAAATGTTTTGACTACTTGTGGAGCCAAAACGGACTCTGTATGAGTCAGATATCCATGTTTCAATTAACACTGCGCAAAAATGATTCCGAGCGAAAGTTACAGACTAGTTATTGTGTAGTTGCATTCGATTTTTTCCATTCTACTTCACTAAACATCTCCATATGAGATCCAATTTCTTGTTGGGAAATGCAAGAGACCTCAGCTATGATGATGCACTAGGTCCTTAGCTAGGACTTTGTGTATGTTCTCGAAATGCGTTTGTCGAGTGCTCATTAAGAAAGTTTCTATACAAGTTTCTGAACGAACTCCTTAAGAAAAGTTCTCCAAAAGTTACCTATGAAAGAATCCTTTGAAGCATATAGTCATCACAAATGTTTTGACTACTTGTGGAGCCAAAACGGACTCCGTATGAGTCAGATATCCATGTTTCAATTAACACTGCGCAAAAATGATTCCGAGCGAAAGTTACAGACTAGTTATTGTGTAGTTGCATTCGATTTTTTCCATTCTACTTCACTAAACATCTCCATATGAGGTCCAATTACTTGTAGGGAAATGCAAGAGACCTCAGCTATGATGATGCACTAGGTCCTTAGCTAGGACTTTGTGCATGTTCTCGAAATGCGTTTGTCGAGTGCTCATTAAAAAAGTTTCTATACAAGTTCTGAACGAACTCCTTAAGAAATGTTCTCCAAAAGTTCACTATGAAAGAATCCTTTGAAGCATCTGGTCGTCACAAACATTTTGACTACTTGTGGAGCCGAAACGGAATCCGTATGAGTCAGATATCCCTGTTTCAGTTAACAATGCGCAAAACTGATTCAGAACGACAGTTACATACTAGCATTTGTGTAGTTACATTCGATTTTTTCCATTCTACTTCACTAAACATCTACATATGAGATCCAATTACTTGTAGGGAAATGCAAGAGACCTCAGTTATGATGATGCACTAGTTCCATAGCCAGGACTTTGTGTATGTTCTCGAAATGTGTTTGTCGAGTGCTTATTAAGAAAGTTTCTATACAAGTTTCTGAACGAACTCCTTAAGAAAAGTTCTCCAAAAGTTCCCTATGAAAGAATCCGTTGAAGCATATGGTCCTCACAAACATTTTGATTACTTGTGGAGCCAAAACGGACTCTGTGTGAGTCAGATATCCAAGTTTCAGTTAACACTGCTTAAAACTGATTCGGAACGACAGTTACAGACTAGTTATTGTTTAGTTGCATTCAATTTTTTCCATTCTACTTCACTAAACATCTCCATATGAGATCCAATTTCTTGTAGGGAAATGCAAGAGACCTCAGTTATGACGATGCACTAGGTCCATAGCTGGGACTTTGTGTATGTTCTCGAAATGCGTTTGTCGAGTGCTCATTAAGAAAGTTTCTATACAAGTTTCTGAACGAACTCCTTAAGAAAAGTTCTCCAAAAGTTACCTATGAAAGAATCCTTTGAAGAATATAGTCGTCACAAATGTTTTGACTACTTGTGGAGCCAAAACGGACTCTGTATGAGTCAGATATCCATGTTTCAATTAACACTGCGCAAAAATGATTCCGAGCGAAAGTTACAGACTAGTTATTGTGTAGTTGCATTCGATTTTTTCCATTCTACTTCACTAAACATCTCCATATGAGATCCAATTTCTTGTTGGGAAATGCAAGAGACCTCAGCTATGATGATGCACTAGGTCCTTAGCTAGGACTTTGTGTATGTTCTCGAAATGCGTTTGTCGAGTGCTCATTAAGAAAGTTTCTATACAAGTTTCTGAACGAACTCCTTAAGAAAAGTTCTCCAAAAGTTACCTATGAAAGAATCCTTTGAAGCATATAGTCATCACAAATGTTTTGACTACTTGTGGAGCCAAAACGGACTCCGTATGAGTCAGATATCCATGTTTCAATTAACACTGCGCAAAAATGATTCCGAGCGAAAGTTACAGACTAGTTATTGTGTAGTTGCATTCGATTTTTTCCATTCTACTTCACTAAACATCTCCATATGAGGTCCAATTACTTGTAGGGAAATGCAAGAGACCTCAGCTATGATGATGCACTAGGTCCTTAGCTAGGACTTTGTGCATGTTCTCGAAATGCGTTTGTCGAGTGCTCATTAAGAAAGTTTCTATACAAGTTTCTGAACGAACTCCTTAAGAAAACTTCTCCAAAAGTTCCCTATGAAAGAATCCTTTGAAGCATCTGGTCGTCACAAACGTTTTGACTACTTGTTGAGCCAAAACGTACTCCGTATGAGTCAGATAGCCATGTTTCAGTTAAAACTGCGCAAATCTGATTCCGAACGACAGTTACAGACTAGTTCTTGTGTAGTTGCATTCGATTTTTTCCATTCTAATTCACTAAACATCTCCATATGAGATCTAGTTACTTGTAGGGAAATGCAAGAGACCTCAGTTCTAATGATGCACTAGGTCCATAGCTGGGACTTTGTGTTTGTTCTCGAAATGCGTTTGTCGAGTGCTCATTAAGAAAGTTTCTATACAAGTTTCTGAACGAACTCCTTAAGAAAAGTTCTCGAAAAGTTCCCTATGACAGAATTATTTGAAGCATCTGGTCGTCACAAACATTTTGACTAATTGTGGAGCCAAAACGGACTCCGTATGAGTCAGATATCCATGTTTCAGTTAACACTGCGCAAAACTGATTCCGAACGACAGTTACAAACTAGTTCTTGTGTAGTTGCTCTCGTTTTTTCCATTCTACTTCACTAAGCATCTCCATATGAGATCCAATTACTTGTAGGGAAATGCAAGAGACCTCGGTTATGATGATGCACTAGGTCCATAGCTGGGAGTTTGTGTATGTTCTCGAAATGCGTTTGTCGAGTGCTCATTAAGAAAGTTTCTATACAAGTTTGTCGAGTGCTCATTAAGAAAGTTTCTGAACGAACTCCTTAAGAAAAGTTCTCCTAAAGTTCCCTATGAAAGAATATTTTGAAGCATCTAGTCGTCACAAATGTTTTGACTACTTGTGGAGCCAAAACGGACTCCGTATGAGTCAGATATCCAAGTTTCAGTTAACACTGCGCAAAACTGATTCCGAACGACACTTACACACTAGTTCTTGTGTAGTTGCATTGGATTTTTTCCATTCTACTTCACTAATCATGTCCATATGAGATCCAATTACTTGTAGGGAAATGCAAGAGACCTCAGTTATGATGATGCACTAGGTCCATAGCTGGGACTTTGTGTATGTTCTCGAAATGCGTTTGTCGAGTGCTCATTAAGAAAGTTTCTATACAAGTTTCTGAACAAACTCCTTAAGAAAAGTTCTCCAAAAGTTCACTATGAAAGAATCCTTTGAAGCATCTAGTCGTCACAAACGTTTTGACTACTTGTGGAGCCAAAACGGACTCCATATGAGTCATTTATCCATGTTTCGGTTAACACTGCGCAAAACTGATTCCGAACGACAGTTACAGACTAGTTATTGTGTAGTTGCATTCGATGTTTTCCATTCTAATTCACTAAACATCTCCATATGAGATCCAGTTACTTGTAGGGAAATGCAAGAGACCTCAGTTATGATGATGCACTAGGTCTATAGCTGGGACTTTCTGTATGTTCTCGAAATGCGTTTGTCGAGTCCTCATTAAGAAAGTTTCTATACAAGTTTCTGAACGAACTCCTTAAGAAAAGTTCTCCTAAAGTTCCCTATGAAAGAATCCTTTGAAGCATCTGGTTGTCACAAATGTTTTGACTACTTGTGGAGCCAAAACGGACTCCGTATGAGTTAGATATCCATGTTTCAGTTAACACTACGCAGAACTAATTCCGAACGACACTTACACACTAGTTCTTGTGTAGTTGCATTGGATTTTTTACATTCTAATTCACTAAACATGTCCATATGAGATCCAATTACTTGTACGGAAATGCAAGAGACCTCAGTTATGATGATGCACTAGATCCATAGCTGGGACTTTGTGTATGTTCTCGAAATGCGTTTGTCGAGTGCTCATTAAGAAAGTTTCTATACAAGTTTCTGAACGAACTCCTTAAGAAATGTTCTCCAAAAGTTCCCTATGAAAGAATCCTTTGAATTACCATGTCGTCAGAAACATTTTGACTACTTGTGGAGCCAAAACAGACTCCGTATGAGTCACATATCCATGTTCAGTTAACACTGCGCAAAACTGATTCCGAACGACAGTTACACACTAGTTCTTGTGTAGTTGCACTCGATTTTTTCCATTCTACTTCACTAAACATCTCCATATGAGATCCTATTACTTGTAGGGAAATGCAAGGGACCTCGGTTATGAGGATGCACTAGGTCCATAGCTGGGAGTTTGTGTATGTTCTCGAAATGCGTTTGTCGAGTGCTCATTAAAAAGTTTCTAGACAAGTTTCTGAACGAACTCCTTAAGAAAAGTTCTCCAAAAGTTCCCTATGAAATAATCCATTGAAGCATCTGGTTGTCACAAACGTTTTGACTACTTGTGGAGCCAAAACGGACTCCGTATGAGGCAGATATCCACGTTTCAGTTAACACTGCGCAAAACTGATTCCGAACAACAGTTACAGACTAGTTCTTGTGTAGTTGCATTTAATTTTTTCCATTCTAATTCACTTAACATCTCCATATGAGATCCAATTACTTGTAGGGAAATGCAAGAGAACTCATTTATGATGATGCACTAGGTCCATAGCTGGGACTTTGTGTATGTTCTCGAAATGCGTTTGTCGAGTGCTCATTAACAATGTTTCTATACAAGTTTCTGAACGAACTCCTGAAGAAAAGTTCTCCAAAAGTTCCCTATGAAAGGATCCTTTGAAGCATCTGGTTGTCACAAATGTTTTGACTACTTGTTGAGCCAAAACGGACTCCGTATGAATCAGATATCCATGTTTCAGTTAACACTACGCAAAACTGATTCCGAACGATAGTTACAGACTAGTTCTTGTGTAGTTGCATTCGATTTTTTCCATTTTAATTCACAAAACATATCCATATGAGATACAGTTACTTGTAGGGAAATGCAAGAGAACTCAGTTATGATGATGCACTAGGTCCATAGCTGGGACTTTGTGTATGTTCTCGAAATGCATTTGTCAAGTGCTCATTAAAAAAGTTTCTATACAAGTTCTGAACGAACTCCTTAAGAAATGTTCTCCAAAAGTTCACTATGAAAGAATCCTTTGAAGCATCTGGTCGTCACAAACGTTTTGACTACTTGTGGAGCCAAAACGGAATCCGTATGAGTCATTTATCCATGTTTCAGTTAACACTGCGCAAAACTGATTCCGAACGACAGTTACATACTAGCATTTGTGTAGTTGCATTCGATTTTTTCCATTCTACTTCACTAAACATCTCCATATGAGATCCAATTACTTGTAGGGAAATGCAAGAGACCTCAGTTATGGTGATGCACTAGTTCCATAGCCAGGACTTTGTGTATGTTCTCGAAATGTGTTTGTCGTGTGCTCATTAAGAAAGTTTATATACAAGTTTCTGAACGAACTCCTTAAGAAAAGTTCTCCAAAAGTTCCCTATGAAAGAATCCGTTGAAGCATCTGGTCCTCACAAACATTTTGATTACTTGTGGAGCCAAAACGGACTCTGTGTGAGTCAGATATCCAAGTTTCAGTTAACACTGCTTAAAACTGATTCGGAACGACAATTACAGACTAGTCACAAAAAAAAGACACATCCGTGACATTTTGGGCCGAACGGAATTTTTTTCTGTCATACATATGACACTTCTATGACGATAATTGTGACAAAACCCGGTATCATCATAGATGTGGTGGGCTCCTACTTCTATGACCAAAAATCATGACAGACAATGGGCTTTTCGTCCTGGGCGGGCCGGAGACGCAGCTGCATGACATTCTTTGGGCCGTCCATGACGGAAAAAACCGTGGTAGAAGCGAGGGCGAGGAAAATTTCGGGGAGTTCCCGGTTACGGTGGGAGGTCGGGGGCCGAGCGATGCGCATTTCTCTCATACACGTACGCGCGTTTGTGCGAGGCGTTGGCTCTAACTGAACCCGAGCGAGGCGTTGGGCTCTAACTGAACCCGAGCGATTGCACTGCAGGCTACGCGTTACTGAACTCGAGGGATCGATCGATGGCTGTTAACTGAACTTGATCGAGCGATTTCTTCGCTACTGCTGCTAACTGAAGCCGATCGATGCTGCCTCTGGGATGAACAGTGAGCGTTGCGAGGGGGGGTTGGATGAACAGTGAGCGGTGGCGTTGCCTCTGGATGAACAGGACCCCGTCGTGTGGTGGAGGGCTGGATGAACAGTAGACGATGGAGGGGTTCCCGTGGAGGGGTGGTTGAACAGGACCTGGTGGTGTGGAGGGCTGGATGAACAGTAGACGGTGGAGGGGTGCCCGTGGAGAGATCGACGGTAGCCCGTGGAGGCTGGAGGAGGTCGACGGTGGAGATGAACAGTATCCCGTGGTGTCCCGTTTTGCGGTACGCCACACCCCTCCCGATGAACAGGACCCCCGTTTCGACCGTAGGAGGTCCGTTTCGTCCGTTTTGCGGTACGCCACACCCCTCCCGATCAACAGGACCCCCGTTTTGACCATAGGAGGTCCGTTTCATCCGTTTTGCGGTAGGCCACACCCCTCCCGATCAACAGGACCCCCGTTTCGACCGTAGGAGGTCCGTTTCATCCGTTTTGCGGTACGCCTCACCCCTCCCGATGAACAGGACCCCCGTTTCGACCGTAGGAGGTCCGTTTCGTCCGTTTTGCGGTACGCCACACCCCTCCCGATCAACAGGACCCCCGTTTCGACCGTAGGAGGTCCGTTTCCTCCGTTTTGCGGTACGCCACACTCCTCCCAATCAACAGGACCCCCGTTTCGACCGTAGGAGGCCCGTTTCCTCCGTTTTGCGGTACGCCACACCCCTCCCCATGAACACGACGGATTCCGTTGCCTCCCCATGAACACGACGCATTCCGTTGCCTCCCCAAGAACACGACGCATTCTGTTGCCTCCCCATGAACACGACGCATTCTGTTGCCTCCCCATGAACACGACGACGACGCTGTTTCTCCGTTCTGACCCAGCCATGTACACGAGCCCTGGCCGTACGTATGCGCGAGTAGGCGTTCGAGACCCCGCCCGTATGTACACATACGTGGCCGTATTTTCTTTCTTGCACCCTGGCCGCTGTACGTACGTGTACATGCTACGTGCGTGCCTCTACTACGACACGTACGCGCCTCTACTACGACACGTGCGCGCCTCTACATCCACCAGTATATATGTACGTACACGTTCGCGACCAGAATGACAACGCTACGTACGCTTTGACCAGGTGGGTCCCGACTGTCAGGCACTTCCTTGCCTACGAAGATGTAGCTGGTGGGTCCCAGCAGTCAGGGTGGCGAATCGTTTTTTTTTCAGACGCACTTCCTTGCGTGCGAAGATGTAGCTGGTGGGTCCTAGCAGTCAGGGGCAAATGTTTTTTTCGTGAAATACGGTGGCCCGTTCGGTGGGTCCCCGCTGTCAAGTGGAGGAATAATTATTTTGCACGTAATAAGGAGGCACTTCCTTGCTGCGGCCGTGGACCCAGCTGTCAGCCTCTCCACGTACAGTCCACGTCCGATGGAAGCCGTTCCTTGACCACGTTCAGCACGCCGCGCCGAGAGCACCAGGGTGGTGGACGACGGCGAGGCCTAGGAAGGGGACGACGCGGAGCCGGGGAAGATGCGGCAGTGGATGCCCACGCGTAGAGGAGTACGAGGGTTCACTGGTTCGCTGCGGTGTGAGGCTGCCATCGCCGCAGAATAACAGGGGGTGTGGGTGAGTAGAGGGATGGCCTGGCCAGCGGTGGGAGTAGTAGGGGCAGGCCTCCGCCGCATAGCAGCCGGCCACGGGAGGCAGGAGCACCAGGCACGACCGGCACTGGTTTGGGCGGCTGGAGCAAGAAGACCAGAGGTTGAAGAAGCACTACGGCCGTTGGATGGACATCGTACGGTCACTGGAGCTAGAATCGTGCATATTGACTAAGTTGACAAAGCCCTCCGTCCCCGTCAACTTAGTAGGCCCACAAGTCAGCCTGCCACTATACTGGGTCCCAGCTAACAGGGGGAGTATTCATTTTTTGTGCGTAATAAGGAGGCACTTCCTTGCGTGCGAAGATATAGCTGGTGGGTCCGAGCTGTCAGCGGCGGTAACGTTTTTTCGCGAAATACAGAGGCCCTTTCGGTGGGTCCCTGATGTCAGGTGGAGGAATCATTATTTTACGCGTAATAAGGAGGCATTTCCTTGTGTGCGGCCGTGGACCCAGCTGTCGGCCTCTCCACGTACAGTCCACTTCAGATGCATGTCGGTCATTGACCACGTTGACTAGGCCGCGTCGAGAGCACCAGGGCGGTGGACGACGGCGAGGCCTAGGAAGGGAATGACACGGAGGTAGGGAAGACTCGACAGTTGTTTCCCACGCGGAGGGGAGTACGACTGTACAAGGGTTTACTGGTTCGTCTGCCGTCGCCGGAGAATAACATCAGGTGTGGGTGAGTAGAGGGATGGCTAGGCCAGCAATGGGAGTACGGTGGGGCGGTGAGGCCTGCGCGGCAGCAGAGCCGGCCGCGGGGAGGAGGGAGCAGGCAGTCCTGCCGGCGCTTGTTTGAGCGGCTGGAGCAGGAAGAGTAGAGATTGAAGAAGCACGACGGCCGTTGGATGGCCATCCAACATCCACTGCTTGTGCGTCAACCTTTTTTTAGGAAAGCCTCAAATCTGTGGAAAACAGCATACAGCCCATCTGCCATTATTTCTAAAAAATACAGCCCATTTGCTAATTATTAAGGTTTTTTTGGAGCCCATGTTCTTTTTGTTAGCATGACAGCCCATATTGTGGCCACGGTTAAAAAATTATACGAAATTTTGCATATTTCGGTGCGGTCCGAACTGTTTTTAATCCCGAAATTTCGACTCACATTCAAACTGATTTTAAAAATAAATGTATATCAATATAAAATCCAACAAATTCTCCACGCATAAAAATTAATGTAATTTAAAATCTCGAAATGAAAAAAAAGATATTTGAAACTAATTGCCGGTTTGATGTGTTTTAAAAATGTACAGCCCATTTCTCATTACTGATGGGCCATTTTCTCGGCCAGCTGAATGAAAGCTCTCCTCGTCTTGAAAGATTTGCAGCCCAACAGGCCTGACAAAGCGACTTACTTGGCAAATCACAAAAAAACTGGGCTGTGGCCATGGACCCAGCTGTCAGCCTCTCCACGTACAGTACTCTTCCGATGGAAGTCATTCCTTGACCACGTTGACCACGCCGCGCGGAGAACACCACGGCGGTGGACGACGGCGTGGCCTAGGAAGGGGACGACACGGAGCCGGGGAAGACGCGGCAGTGGAAGCCCGCGCGGATAGGAGTACGAGGGTTCACTGGTTCGGCTGTGGTGTGAGGCTGTCGTCGCCGCAGGGCCTGGCCAGCGGTGGGAATAGTAGGGGGCGGTGAGGCCTCCATGGCAGCACAGCCGGCCACGGGAGGTAGGAGCATGCGGCACGACCGGCGCTGCTTTGGGCGGCTGGAGCAAGAAGACCAGAGGTTGAAGAAGCACTACGGCCGTTGGATGGACATCGTACGGTCACTGGAGCTAGAATCGTTCATATTGACTAAGTTGACAAAGCCCTTCGTCCCCGTCAACTTAGTAGGCCCACAAGTCAGCCTCCCGCCAAGGTGGGTCCCAGCTAGCCGGGGGAGTATTCATTTTTTTGTGCGTAATAAGGAGGCACTTCCGGTGGGTCCGAGCTGACAGCGGGGGGAACGTTTTTTTCGCGAAATACGGTGGCCCGTCAGGTGGGTTCCAGCTGTCAGGGGGCAAACTTTTTTTTTGCAAAATACGGTGGCTCGTCCAGTGGGTCCCTGCTGTCAGTTGGAGGAATCATTATTTTCCGTGTAATAAGGAGGCACTTACTTGCTGCGGCCGTGGACCCAGCAGAGACTCTCCACGTACAGTATACTTCCGATGGAAGTCGTTCCTTGACCACGTTGACCTCACCGCGTTCCGTTGCATGCATGTGTCCATGGGCGTGGTGCGTCCCCACTGTCAGCCTCTCACGTACAGTCATCTTCCGATGACTCTCGGTTGTTGACCACGTTGACCGCACCGTGCCGAGCGCACCCAGACTGGAACGACCCGGAGATGGGGAAGACGGGGCAGTGGAGTCGCAGATGGAGAGGAGTGGGAAACTTCACTGGTTCGGGTGCGCGGCAGCACAACCGCGGTGCCGCCCACGGGAGACAGGAGCAAGAACAGAGGTTGAAGAAGGAGCACGGCTGTTGGATTAACATCCAACGGTCTAGCTGCTAGAATCATTTGTTGATTAAGTTGACAAAGTCGTGCGTACACGTCCGCTTAGTAGGCCCACAAGTCAGTCACCAAATCTGACGGGTCCCAGCTGTCAATGGGATGAATAATTTTTTTCGCAAAACAAGGAGGCACTTCCTTCCGTGCAAAGATACAGCCGGTGGGTCCCAGCTGTCAGGTGGAGAAATATTTTTTTTCGCAAAACAAGGAGGTCCCTCCTGTAGCTGGTTCGAATTCAAACCTAGACTATGACTATATATGGTGCTATGCTACTCTGCAAGTAATGAAACTGACATATCCAACGTTCGCTTCTCCTCTTCTCTACTTACTCTGCCTAGCATCAGAAGCTCTGGCCACAGCAACCATGTCCGTTGGCTGCTCGTCCACCTGCTCTTCAGCAGGCAACAACCAGATATGCGCCAAGTCGCCACCCGTACGATCGCCTGTGGGTCTCATCACACCCCCGCCGGCACGCACCCCGCAGCCGATTGCTCATCACAACCCGTTGCCGTTGGTGTGGTGCCACTGTTGCAAATCACGCAGAGTCATCCGTCGCGTCTCAACCACAATCCGCAACCTTGGCCGAGTCTTCTACAAATGCCCGAATCATGGGGTAATAATATGTTTAAGTGTTGTTCTGCTGCTTTCAGTTGCTGATTTTTTAATAGTTTGGTTGATGATCTTCCAATTTGATTCGTGCAGAAAAGGGAAGATTCGTGTGATTCGTATTTCTGGGAAGTTGCTGATGTGGGGGAATGCAACTACGCTGATTATTTGGTTAGCCGAGGAATCCCAATACCAGCAGGTTGGGGTGTTGGACAAGTAACTGAAGGAACGGCAGAAGAGGAAGATGCAGAGCAGAAGGTTAAAGATGCAGTTCCTCTGATCATGGCCAAGCAACAGCTGCTGAACGGCCTTGACAGCAATGAGGAGATGAAAGAGCTTGTGAAGATAATGGGCAAAATCGATGTGCTCTATAGGATGATTGTCTCTTTATTTGCAGTGTATGTAGCACTCGTGATGTATTCAGTGGCTACGACATGAGCACTTTGCTGAAATTAGTAATGAATGAAACCTGTGTAGCAGGCTGGGCGTAGTGTTGTGAACATCTAATGATTTCTATTAACGGAAATCAGGGGGTATCCCCTTTTGCTCATATAAATAAATAAATAGCAGAGGCCCTGTCGGGTCAGCTTTGTTCTCATTCGAAGACGTCGAGCAAATTGCAGTCCAACAGCAACTATGTCATCAAATTCAAGTTTCACAGCCAAATATGAGTACAACTAAACAACAATGTCATCATGTTTTAGTTGTCATACAATCACCAAACACAAATCAGCATACATAGCAAGTGATGTTCTCACAGCAAAATACTAAACAACATGTTCATCAGGTTTCAGTTGTCATAGCAAACACAATTTCACATTGTAGATAAAAAACGTCTTCTGACAGGAAAATACGACAAAAGCAATGTAATCATCATCCGCAGCAGCAGCGTCAACATCTTCGCCATGTGCATCAGTCTGAATCGTAATTCCCCACGGTGTCATCTTCTTCTTCGTCCTCAACGTCCTCGAACGTTGGCTTCTTCTTGATCAACTCTTGTATGTCCACAGCACGACAGGCAATCTTTTCGCCGGCGTCATTGACGTGATGGTTCTCAAAGATATTAGGAACATCTGTGTTGTCTTGTACATCAGGAGCAGTGTAAGCATCATCTTGTTGTGCAACTTCATTAAACGAATTCCTCTGCTCAAACCTTTGCAATACTCTCCAGTCATCGCTACGTGCAAATGTGTCTTCCAAGAAAAATATCTGTGTTGCTTGATTTGCCAAAATAAAAGGCTCGTTGGTCTGGTACGGCGCCTTGACATTGATGGATTTGAAATAATCATCAGCTCTAGGTTTTGCGATCCTGGAAAACAGGTTATACCAACGACAGCACAACAGAACCACACACCGATGATCCTCGAAACTGGAGATATACTGCAACTGAACAATGGCTGTTATGTTAGCATACATTTCAGTTGTCTCTTTGTCATACGTATCCATGCTCATGATGGCACTGTTTTGTGTCTTCCTGCCTTCGTCTCGTGCAAGGGTGTTGTAGCGCACATCTCCAACAACGCAAGATTCATAATGTCTTACCCGAGTATCAGGACCCATTGCTAGTGAGTAAAGGGCATCATCAACTGCCGGCCCATCCTCCCGCATCTTCTTAATCTATGGTTAGAAAATAGACAAGCTGGTCATCTTATGTACTCAATATACTAAAAAAACTGACAGTGCACTTCAAAAGCTTACATGGTTCTTGAACCATTTCGCAAATCCTGCCATAACCAGTTTGTCAATGTTTCTTGGATTTTGCGGCAGTAACTCCTCTTTGTAGATGCTGCACAACATAGTGATCGCGTCAAACATCTAAATATATAAGAATGTGCTGCAAGTTTAGTAGATTACGATGTATAAGCTGCAGTACTGCACTTACTTGATATAAGGTAGTATCTCAGGACAGTTATTCAATACATACCAAACCATTTTGTCCAAATCTTTAGGTTTGTCCTCTTGTCGACTCTTCCCTGTAAATCGAACAGAATAATCGAAAACATTGAGCCCGGGATTGTCTTCACCCACCTCTTTGCTAAGCTGATCAGCTGTTTCAATGTATTTTGAGTAGAATGTCAACGCTTCTGTAGCAATGTAGGCCTCTGCAATGGAACCCTCGGGTCTAGCTCTGTTCCTAACATAGCCCTTGAAAGTGCCTAGCCGCCTTTCAATAGGGTACATCCAGCCATACTGTACTGGACCTCTAAGTAGTGCCTCATCAAGTAGATGAACAGCCAAATGCACCATCACATCAAAGAAGGCTGGAGGATATATCTTCTCAAGGTCGCATAGGATAGTTGGTATCTTGTCTCTAAGACGCTCCAAAGCATCTATCCTGATATTCCTACTGCAGAGTTCCCTGAAGAATTGTCCCAACTCTGCAACTGCTCTGTATAAGTCAGGGCGGCCCAATCCTCTAAGGATAACAGGTAAAACCCTTTGAAGTAGGACGTGGCAGTCATGAGTTTTCAACCCTTGTACCTTGTTTCCATCTGCAGTGACTCTCCTTTCAGGGTTGGAAGCAAATCCATGTGGGAATCTCACACGTGACAGGACCTCGCAGAATTCTTTTCTTTTTACCTTGTCCAAGACGTACACAGCTGGTGCCATATCCCGTGGTTTACCTTCATCTTGCACTTGCAAATCCTTTCAAATACCCAGGTGTGTCAAATCAATCCTAGATTTTAAGGTATGTTTCGTCTTGCCTTCAATATTAAGAAGTGTGCCGATAATGTTGTCACATATATTTTTCTCGATGTGCATCACATCAAGATTATGCCGCAGATCCAAATCTTTCCAATACTTCAAGTCCCACAAAGTGGACCTACGGGTAAACAATAATCTCTCTTCTACCCTGCCATGCTTCCTTTTCCCGCTACCATTACCAGGATGGTTTCCTGGTGTAATATGCATGACCTTCTCTGATTCCACTTGCAACTCATCGGCGGTGAGCCTCTTTGGCGCATCACGGTTTTCATGTTTTGCATTGAACACATGTCTTCGGTATTTTCTAGGATGCGGCTTGTCCTTGGCAAGGAAACGGCGGTGTCCAATGTAACAGATCTTGCTAAGTATTGCGTATGACAGCGGATTCCTGTCACAGCGAACACATGCATTGTAACCATGTGTCGTTCGCCCTGACATAGTGCCCAAAGCCGGATAATCATGGATGCACCAAATTATAACAGCACGCAGAAAGAAATCAGCTGGTGGGCTGCTATATAGGTCTCGATTGAGAACACCCTTCCATAGATGTTGAAGTTCCTCCACAAGAGGCTCCATGAACAAATCAAAATCCTTTCCAGGACTTTTTGGACCTAGGATGAGCAAGGCCATCATGTAGTTTGATTCTTTGGTGCAGACATTTGGAGGCATGTTGTAAGGGATAACAAGCACTGGCCACATGCTATATGTGGCGCTCTGGTGGCCAAATGGGTTAAATCCATCTGAAGCTAAGCCAAGTCTAATGTGTCTCGGGTCAGCAGCAAACTCTTTGTGTTTATCATTGAAGCTTTTCCACTCACTACCATGAGATGGATGGCTCATTACATTCTTATCTCTGTACTCCTGGTTCCTAGAATGCCACAGTACATCATCTCTTGTTTCAGCATCACGAAACAACCTCTACAATCTTGGTATAATTGGAAAATGTCTCAGAACATTATGAGGAATCCTCTTCACAACATCACCATCTTTCCATCTTGATGATTTGCATTTCGGGCATTCACTTAAGTTGGCATAATCCTTCCGGAACAGAACACAATTATTCTTACAAACATGGATCATATCATATCCAATTCCAACTGCACGAAGGAAATTCTTCATTTTACTGTAGGTGTGTGGCAGCTCAGATGCATCTGGGAAAGATTCGCGGAAAGCAGCCAACATCGCATCGAATGATTTGTTGGTCATCCGTTCAGATGTCTTCACCTGAAGAAAGGTGACCATAGCTAAGAATACTGACAACTTATTTCCTGGGGTGACAGCAACGTTGCATTGTTCCAACATGCGGGCCCACCGGTTTTCTTCTGCAGGTGAAAGTTCACGGAATGCACGAGCATTTCGTAGCATTGTTTCAATGTTGGTCAAACTCACTGGCTCCGCCGCCACCACCTCCTCCTCCTCCTCTTCCACCTGAGCATCAGGCAGATCAAGATGGTGATCTGCTGCTTCCACGTAGTCAATAACATTGACGTTCACAGCTTCACCATGATGAACCCACCTAGTATATGTGACCGACATCCCATACAAGTGTAGATGATTTTGCACAGTTGACTGGGGTCTTGTAACTGAATTCCTACAACTGCTACACGGGCAGAGGACATCTGATTTCGGACCACCGTACTCAGCTCTGATAAAGTTCATGAAGTTTTCAACCCCCTCGACATATGCAGCGGAGAATCTTCGAGCAGAAGTTATCCAAGTCCTGTCCATCTGTTAGACATACAAATTAGTTCTTCTACTAGATATTACAGGAAAAACATATATGGTTTTTTATGAAGTCCAGAAAAAAATACCTAGGTCGATGTCTAAAGCTATGGCAAGATATTTGGACAAGCAGATCTAAGTAACGAAATATATGTAAAGCTAATTCAGCAAAAATATTTGAGTGCCAAATTATGGCAGGCTGTTTCAGCAGTCAATGAGGCCGAGCACACAGCCATCGAACTATCGAAGGCCATCGCAGCAACAAAGATCGAGTATAAAACAGTGTAGAGCTATTTCACCTAACAGATTGGCTACTAGACTATGGCAATCTACGTCACAATAAATATATGGCAGGATATTTTAGCAACTAATCGGCCTTGGCATGCCATCTCAACTAAGCAGATTGAGTGCAGAATAGGGCAAGGAAGCTTCTTAAGCAGAGCATATTGACAGTAAACTACTTCGGCAAAGAATGAGATTAACAGCGTCTATCAGCTAACATTCAGCGCTACACCGACATGAACGAGGCCTCAGTCTAGAATGCGCGTATCGTGGGAGAAGCTGACCGCCGTGCGTCTCCACACGAACGTCGCCAGCGGTGGCGGCGCTGACCGCCGTGCGCCTCCACAAGAACGTAGCCAGAGGTGGCGGCGCGGCTAGAGGACGGCAGTCTACGAGAGCGTACTGTGGGAGCGAGAGGATCGCCGAACCGCGGCGCCGACGTATCAGCACGACAGGGAGGGCGGCTTTGGCGGAGCGAATGGAGTGGAGGGGGACAGGGGGGAGGGGTGTTTGGGGAATATTATTGGCTAGTTGGCCGAAGGGCGGTTGAATCGGATTTGGGGGGAATTTTTGGGTGTGGGGGGGGGAGGATTTTCACGCGGTGGGCGCGGGGAGTTTGGCGCATGGTCGGTTTCCCCAAGTGTAGTCCCACGTGTCAGTGAAGAGGCAAGCCGAAGCGCGTTCCGTTTGCGTGCGCCGTGTGCAGGACCGAATGTGTGTGTGGTGCAATGCGACCGCGACAGGAGTGCTGTGAGTGTACCGCCTTTTTTCCTTTTAAACTAGGTGCTTCGCCCCCTCAAAAAAAATTGTTGCTTCGCGCGATCCATTGATACTACTACTAGTAATCCGGTAATCCCGACTAAAACGGCACGGCCAAGTCTTTTCCCGCGCGATATGCTAGGAGGTTGGCTTAGTTGGGTTTTTTAGGACGAGTAATGCTACACCTACGTAATCCCAGTTATGTAATTAACGTAATGTGAAACGTGTGAGCTGTTGATTGTAGATTGGGGGGAGGGAGGGGCCAACCACCATGAAAATCAGGGGAGGAGAGAGAGAGGCAATTTACGTTAACCCTTTCGTAGGTTCCCGTAGATGTAGAAAGATGTGAAATGCGTGAATGTGTAGTGGACGTACTATTGGAGTGCCTAAGATAATTTGTGTATGTATAGACCCTATGTGTTTATTTTACTTCGCATGTTAGATTTGTCTCGGTTCAATAAAAAGCAGAGTTGGTGATGATGGCGTGCCTGTCATCCTGCAATATAGGCCGTCCGATCTATATCTAACGGATAGGAAGGAAACTATGACAATTTACCCGCACTCCTCTCCACATTTGCAGATAAGGCTTTCCCTCGTTCATCCTTTTCTCCCACAAGATCTTGATCTTCCGTGCAACGCACGAGCATCTTGCTAGTACTCCTACAATATGTATATTATTGTGAAAGTTCATATACACCGACCGAGATTAATGCAAACACGGCAGATTTTCATTACATTTCGAACTTTTATAGGACAGAAAAATAAAAGAAACCCGACCATAAACCTATTCTACGGCGGCGACCGACGTCCTCCATGTACGATCTCTATCTACGGGGGCGGGGTTCAAGACCCATGAAGTGAAGGTGCGGTCTCCGACGAGGAAGAGTAGAACACGGGATACAGACCGGCCAGTTGGCACACCATGCCCTGCCGCCTCCCATGCCCTACACATCCTCGGAGGAGTCCCCGACCTCAGCGGTGCTGGACGTTGGACGGCGGCAAGTAGGACGCGTGGCTGATGGTGCTCCTGTCGTTGGCCGCCAGCGTGGCCACCGCTTGTGCGGTCGCGTCCGCGTCTTGCTACGCCGCTATTGCGTCGCGAGAGGCGACTTGAGCGAGGGCGCGACCTCGAGCTTCATCCCCGAAGACAAGCTCTCCTGCAGAGCGTTCGCACTTGCGGTCATGGCGGATGTGGTGCCAGGTATGAGGACGATGCGCTATGGTGTGGAGGTTAGCTGGGCGTTGCCGCTTTAAGTAGCGCATTCCGGTGAGGCCAAGTGTCCGAGTGCATCATTAAGTCGCCGGAGTTGGTTCCTCGGGCACCGAGCCTCTTAACGACGACATACGAACGGACGGCATGAATGCGGGCAGCTGGCGCCGGCTGGGAACGCACCGCGCGACGGCGCGAGGGATGAGGGTTTTGGTGTGCCAGGGTAGTCAGCTGCAGTCGTGCCAACGTTGGAGATGCCCTTTGCTCACATGCGATCCCCACATGTCATTGAAAAAGCAAGACGACCCGGCATGGTCTCAGGTCCAGAGGATGCAGTTGGCCGCGCTACACCACTCCGCGGACGCGTCGCGGCGCTCCGTGCATCCTCGACGAGCCGGGTGTTGGGGTGTGTTTGGATTGTGGCCAAAGTGCACCTTACCAAAATTTTGGTCATGACCCAAAGATTGGTCTTTGTTTGGATGGTTGCCATTTTTTGGCATGCCAATGAACTCTAGCCAACTCTAGTTCATTTTTCTTGCCAATGTCGGCCAAATCATGGGCAACCAATACCTCAACCAAAATTTTGGTCATGACCCAAAGATTGGTCTTTGTTTGGATGGTTGCCATTTCTTTGGCATGCCAATGAACTCTAGCCAACTCTAGTTCATTTTTCTTGCCAATGTAGGCCAAATCATGGGCAACCAATACCTCAACCAAAATTTTGGCTACCCAATGCTTCGATGGGGCAACCGTGGGCACAAACCAAACATACCGTTGGTCGTGCCACAGCACTAACGCCACCCTCGGCACACTGAAACCGACCGTGTCTAGCGATGATATGAGCGTGTCGCTCACCGCGCTCGCCGTGTCCAGAGGCGGTGATGGAGCTGCGCCCCGTTGTTGGCCCCAACGACCCACATGAATGGTTGTCGGTGGCGAGGAGGTCATGGGCCAGCTTCTCCATTGGACTAGTATGCGCTACGTCGTCCCGACGGGTGTGCCCCACATGTCGGTTTCCCTATTTTCCCGACCATATTCGAGCGTTAGTGCTCCGAGTTGCGCATTAGGCCTTTCACTATGTAGGCCAAGCGAGACAACTTATTGTTTATTTGAGCCGTTCAAGTATAATCATGTGGCGTTTGCTTATTTCTCATTCCTCTCCAACCCTCTTCTCCATCAATCATGTCGCCCTCCAGTCGAGTCCATCCTCCCGCATGCCTCATTTGAACATTCCGCCGAGTATCATTCGCATGTACCCACCCTAGTCCTCTTTCAATAGATCTTCGGACCCCGAGATGAAATCGAGAGGGAACGAGTGGGGGCACGTGATACCTAAGGCAGATTCAAAATTTTGAACCAGTGATCATAGCATCCGCAAATCATATATAAAGGGTATTCAATGTTCGTTTCGTTTTTGAACGTACAATATACTCCCCCTATCCTTTCTAGTTTACATATAAGTTTTATGTGTAGTCAAAGTATCTCTACTTTGATCAAAAAGGTATCAACATTCAACAACGCCCAATCAATATTGTTAGATTCGTACGTACTCCTAGATTTGTACTCGAGATGGTTTCCAATTTGACTATTGACAAGATTAATAGTACATGAGATGTATAATGTGAAAATTATATCATTGGAAACTCCTTTCACATACGAATTTGACCGTATGCTTTGTGTAAGTTGCATGTCATATATTATTACTCAACATTTGGTCAAAGTTAGCCTCAAAAAACGCATTAGACCCTGTATGCTTTGTGTAAGTTGCATGTCATATATTATTACTCTAACATTTGGTCAAAGTAGTATACTGGAAGTGGATCCTCTGACGTAGGTATCCCTGCCTTAGCCTCCCTTTCGGTCACTCACTGGCGGACCCCATGCTTGCTAGGCCCCGCATGTCAGTTACTCAATGGGTTCGGCCACGTCAGGGGATCCTCATCCGTAGTATACTCCCTCTGTTTTTATTTACTCCGCATAAAACGGAGGGAGTGGTGGTATAATCAATGACGCGGGCGGGGGAGGGGGAGGGACGTCAGTTTGCTCTCAACTGCGGTCCCACAAGCGAGCGAAAACGCAAGACGAAGCGCGTTCCATTCGGTGAGCGACGTGGAGGGTCCAGCGTGCCGAGCTGCAACGCGAACGCGACAAGAGCGATGTACAGTCAAAACCGATTGACCGGTCGTCACCGGAACCACTATTCACACCAGAACCTTCGCTGCTCGGCCTACGCCAGCCACTGCCCTAAAACCACACGAAATCTCCAGCCCATTCACCCACCTTACGATCCCCTAGCCCGCATCAAGCATCCCCTAGTTCGCCGGAAAGCCATGGTGCGCCGCAAGATCACTTACTACAAGATGATGACGCCGGAGCGCCGCGCAGAAATCGCGGCGGCGGTCAGCGCCACAGACCTCCGTTCCCAAGCTCGCTTTGCGGCGGGCCAATCCCCGAGTTCTCTGGAGCCAAGCTACGAGGAGGAGGAAGCCGATCCAATGTTCATGGCAGAGGTCACGGCACAGAAGGCCCCCGATGGGTATGAGACGATGGACGTCGACTTCGTGCCGGCGTTCGAGTCCCCCATGGTGCAGGCGGACCAGCGGTTCAACATGGCGATACTAAAGGAGGACCGGGAGGCAGAGGCTCAAATCGACGTGAAGCGCGCGCATGCCGCTGCCATCGAGGCTCTCCTGCAGGCGGAACCGGATGTCGTGGATGTGAACCGGGCGGCGGAGGGTCAACTTGAGGCGGAGCGCGCGGGTGCCGCTGCCATCGAGGCCCTCCTGCAGGCGGAACCGGACGTCCTGGACTTGAACCGGGCGGCAGAGGCTTGACTCGACGCAGAGCGCGCAGATGTCGCTCTCATCGACGCCCTCCTGCAGGCGGAACCGGACGTCCTGGACTTGAACCGGGCAGCGGAGGCTCGACTCGATGCAGAGCGCGCGGATGCCGCTGCCATCGAGGCCCTCCTGCAGGCGGAACCGGACGTCCTCGACTTGAACCGGACTGTGCTCTCGTCCGTGCAGAGCGCCCGCACGCTCCACTTGAACGAGTAGCTGGAGGCCGAGGACAACCACGGTGCGGAGACACACGTCGGCAGCGACGGCTGGTTCGCGCCGGCAGCCAAAGACGACGAGGCCGTCTCTTTTCGCGAGCAGTGATAGTTTTTCTTTATGTTGTTTTTTTTATGGATCTTTTGTTGTGTAAAAACATATATTTGTTATGCAAGTCGATTGACTTGGGTCAGTCTACCATTTCAGGCGGTTGGATGAATATCCTACGTCTCCTAACCCTTCTTTCCTTCTTCCTCACCTCTTCTTCTTCCCCAACAGACCACCGCACGGGCCGTACGGATACTCCCCAACATGCGGTTGGATAAACATACTCTATGAACGAAAATTATGTGTCAGCGATAGGATGGCTGAGTTTGGTTTGTTCACATGCGACAGCACGTGTCAGTGATGGTGCGTTCCCTTGGTTGGGTTTGCGGCGTGCAGGAGCGACTGTGTGAGGGTGCGGTGCGACCGCGGCGTGCAGGAGCGACCGTGTGAGGGTGCGCTGCGACCGCGACAGCCGTGCGCAAGTGTACCTCCTTCTCATTTTGAAAACTTTAGGCAAGCTTGGCAAAAATGTGTGGCGAAGTTTGGCAATGCAAGGCCTAGACCCAAACAGGATAAGTACGTAAGTACTAGGAGTACTAGTGTTAAAAAAGAAAGGTGGGGTTTTCCTTCGCGGGATTTAATCGATACAAATCCTCGTTTCACGTGTCAATTAATGCGTATTTTTTTCTCCAAAGACCAAAGAGCTAACCATCTCACTCCTCATCGCTTGATTAATGCAGCGCCATGCAAACCAACCTTCTCACTTCCGCATGCATGCAGGGGATATTAATGTCCTTGGTTGCTAACCCCATCAATTTTGCCTCGATTAGTGTTAGTGGCCCTTTGCAAATTGTAATTTTGATATACTGGCCTTGTGTACAAAAAAATGGAGGTAGTAACTATATTTGACTTCCTTCCCCATTGCAGTGAGGTCGACGATATCTTTTTTTTGGGTGGTTTTGGCGAAGTGCGTTCGACGGAGAACACCATTGAGGGAGACCACAGTAAGTCATTCGCAAGTGCCGCCTGCAAGCCGAGACAACCGCCTTATTTGCATCCAGGAAGTCCTTTACTAGTACTACTAGGAGTACTAGTGCGGTGAGATGGTTTCTCGAAGAAGACGATGGAGAAGCGGAGTCAGCAAAGAGTGAAATGATGGTTGCTTCGTCCGTGCTTTTGTGATTTGACGCCTCACTGCTTTGTGATTTGTGATAGAAGGGACAGGGGAGTAGACTCTGTGCTCTATACTGTACTACATGCGTCCAAGCATGGGAGAAAGAGGAGAGACGTTGCATTTTTCTATTCCTTCAATCAATCAATCAGGGAGCTTCGGTTCCATCTTTTTGGCTTTGGCAACACCGTCCACAATGGTTCCCACGATGCCAAAAGCTATTTTCACATTTGGCTACACATTGTGGATGCCCTTAACCGTACCACTTGGTTTTGCTCCTGTGTGCTATCTATACAAATATCAATTATATTGATCTAAAAAATTATAGAATCAAGATTAGTAAAAAGGAGGTGATTTTGCCGCGCGGATGGCGGGGGAGGTTTCTTATTTGAGCAATGCTACATCCACGCAATGGTTTACGTAAAGTTACGAACTGATGTGATGTGGGACTATTTGATTGGATTAAAGGAGAGGATTAGGCCCACCCCACCTGAAAATCAGGGGGGCATATATAGATTAGATGGAAAGTATACGTAGCAGCTACGTAGCCCTTTGTAAGTCTAGGATTAGGCTTCTTATTTTCGGAGGACGTTGTCCTGGCGGTTTGCTAACATGCGGTCCCACGTGTCAGTGCTTTACCAAGCCGATCCGCGTCCCACATGAGGCAGAACAACGGCAGAAGCAACACGTGGTTAAGTTGAAGAAGATGAGGGAGAAGCGGATTCAGCAACGAGTGAAATGATGGTTGCTTCATCCCTCCAACTTAACTGCGGGAAAGGTGCAGCCTGTGATTTGATGCCTCATTGCTCATTACTACGCCGGCGCCATGACTGGGGTGCTTCACCCCGGCTGCTCTGCACTATATTCCGGTATGGCACGTGGACCCGGTAGCTTGATGTCCCACATGTCGGCGAAAGAGACTAGAAGATTTATGAAAGCGAGCGCTCCACTCTTACGATGGAGGAGTAGACGACATGACGGCCCAGTGAACTGTCACTTGTAGTACTATATAGTACTATAGTTTTGCTGTTTCGCACGATCCATCGATACAAACCCGATTAAACAGGAAAGGGCGGGATTTTTCCCGCGCGGTAGATGATACTGGCCATACATTTCAAAGGCAATTTTAATGTATGCAAACTGAATAATTATAAGTAACAATATGATATCTAGTAAAACTAAAAACACATATGATTTATTGTGTTAGAGTGTAGTAGTAGTGCTGTATTGCATAGTTGTTAGATGTAACATGCGAGAACGTGTAGAGATGTAGTTTTGGAGGGCCTACAGAGAGAAAAGCGTAATACGGTCACCGAACTTCAGAATAAGCTGATTACGGTCACTATATACGTTTTGCGGTGATTATACGGTCACTTGCTCACAGTTCAGCATCGGATTGCACTCTGTTGACCAGCCAAATAGTCTGCGTGGCGCCATGTTGACTAGTTAAATTGACCACGTTCCTTGTGGGTCCCACCTGTCAGTTCGCATAGGCAAAAGGTCAGATAAACACAAATTTACGCAGGCGCGACAAGGCTCCAACCTGTGCGCGGGAATCACCTGGTTGTGTATGTGTCTGTCAGGGCCTGATGTGTGCGCATGCACGTGTAGGTTGAGCACTTGAGCGTGAGAGTGTGTGTTGGTCGTGTGGTGTACTGGTGTGTGCATGCGTGTGTGCGTGTGAGTGTTTCATGCGTGCGTGTGAATGTTGCGTGCGTGTGTGGCTGCGTGTGTACGTGTGAGTGTTGCATGCGTGCATGTGTTTGTGTGAGTGTTGAGTGGATGCAGTTCGTGTGCATGCGTGCGTGTGTGTATAATCACCACACCAGCTCCTGTGTGAAACAGAAGGCTCAGCATACCAATACAAGGCCACCTTGTCCGCTGTGCCCGCGGTCATGACTTTGAACCACCGTCCAAATATTTTTTTGTCGTTTGTTTTCATTCTTACTAGCAAGATGCCCATGCGTTGCACGTAACATCAAGATGCATTTGTATGACTTGTTTATCTTGTGAGAGAAAAGGATGAACGAGGGAAGGCCTTATTTGCAAATGTGGAGAGGTGTGTGGGTACCTTTTTGCAAAATTGCCATAGTTTCTTTCATATCCGTCAGATATAAATCGGACGGCCTACATTGCAAGATGGCAGGCACACCATCATCACCAACTCTGTTTTTTATAAGAGTGTATTTTATGTATTTTATAAGAGTGTAGATGTAGAGTAGATACAAGTCGACAGGTGGGCACGATGGTAGTGAGATAATGTGATGCAACACTAGAGGTGCCACGTGGAGCGTTTAACTGGTCAACTAGTCATGTCATGAGCAAATACAGAGTTGTACGGTGAGCCCGTGACTGTATAATAACCACTAAACGTAAATGGTGACCATAATGAGTGGATTCTGAAGTCCAATGTATGTATCGTGCTTTCGCTTCAAATACAATGATCGTCATTGCATATATCACGAGAGAAAGATGAAACATGCGTGAATTTTCTGGGGGCTTACTTTTAGAGGACCTGGAGATAGTTTTGTGTGCATACGTGAAAGGGGCGTACGGGGGGGGGGGGGTATGCGATGGAGAGAGAGATGCTTTTCGTTTCTCTTTATTATGACTAACTTTGTATATAGTATAAAAATATACAAATTCACAGTGCGGAATAAATATCATTGTGGGCACCATGCAATGAAAATTAGCGTTCGTACCACTCCATATAACTTTGTAATGTTGTATATATGTAGAAACTCTAAAATAACTTTTTGGCCACACTTTATTCAAAAGGAATGTTGTATGCGAAATAAACGTGAAGAGAGGGCTTTTTAGATCAATGGGGTACGTGATGTAACATGTGTGAATGTGTAGTTGATGCATTTGGCGGGGCCTAGAGAGGTATGTGTGTGTATTACGTATTCGAGAGAGGCATGGATAGAGGGGCCGACGGGGGGGGGGGGGGCGTGGGAGAGATAGCACGAGAAATGAGAGTGGTATAGAGAGAGAGACGAATATGACGTCACGACAAGAGATTCCATTCCCTTGAGTGTGTATATGCAAGGGGGAGGGAATAGAGGCACCAAGAGAAATTTTCTGTGTGTGTGGTGTTTGTGTTGGTATGTGTGGGTGTGAGAAGATAATGAAACGTGGGGGCAGAGCGTGTGTCACCGTGTGAGGTCCGGTGGGTCGAGGTGAGGCCCTTCGTTCGGTTCCGACCTGCGCCACATTGGTCGGCCCGTGACGCATTTAGGAAGACCCATGGATGACTAGTCGTACAAGACAAAGATAGCAGAATTGTGAAGGACTCTATGTCCACTGACAAAGCCGGCTAGGATTTGTAACCCTAGGTTCTCGGACTAAGGTAACCCCTTTATCTCTGATATTACTATTCATCCAACCTAACTTTAAGGGGCATCCTACAGAATGCTCTGCTAGAATCATACTCATCGATTAGGAAGAGAGGTGTGAGACAATGCGTGAGAGACATGCGTAAAGATAATGTGCGTACATGAGACACGTAGGCAGGTCCATGTATATAGAAAGGGTCGATGAGGATTGTGCGTGTGTATGTTTGCGAGAGGAAGAGTGCTTGTGATAAAGGTTAGTGAAAACAGTTGTAAATGGTTACGAGAGGGAGGGAGGGTTATATCTAGAGCATGTGTGCGAGAAAGACACCTCGGGAGAGAGTGTGTGAGCATGTGTGAGAGACCACCGATGGAGAGTGAAACTACACGTAAAAGACTGCTCTACACATTGATTAAAGATATAAATTGTATCCAAATATTAGGATGGGATCATGATATTTGCAATTTGCGTAAGGAGCGGTCA
This sequence comes from Aegilops tauschii subsp. strangulata, assembly GCF_002575655.3. Lineage (NCBI taxonomy): Eukaryota > Viridiplantae > Streptophyta > Magnoliopsida > Poales > Poaceae > Aegilops > Aegilops tauschii. The sequence continues at coordinate 116,977,759 of NC_053040.3, forward strand.
TTGATCCATCAGACATCTAGATTCTATCGAATTTGAGCATGTCTATGTTATTATTCGACACAATTGATCCACATAGTTAGTATTTTGAACTCCAGACAATACATCGCTTTAGCAATCGAATATAAACGTGAGTATAGTTCATGTTGTGTGTGTAAAGCACATTATACATACGAAAGTTACACAATGGACATTATAAATAGCTACCTATGAACTAGCATACATTTGAATTCAACTTAAGGTGGTTTAAAAAAATTGAATTCAACATGAAGTCCATTCAATTATTTGAATTTGATATCATGGCATTTGTAAACCATACCTAAATTATGGGGGCACCAATCTTTGCTCTGATTTTGTACATAATAGTATATGTAGTCGTGTACAAAATAGATTCAAATTTAGCTCCTCCAATCCAAAATAATCGTAGTTATAGGATTTTCAAGTGTCAAAATTTCAAAAAGAAGCGGATAATTTAATGAGGTTTTCAAACATACAAGGTCAAATATAACGTTGTCTATTAAGGTCAATCCTCATAGTTCAAGAGTACTCTAAACATGAATGCTTGTGTTTCAAAATTTCGAACGAAGCGCCAAAAGAGCCTCTACTCGCCCGAAACCGCGTGAGACCAATGTTTGGTAGTACAAGGAAATTACTTTTCTAATAACTCCGACCCGTGAAACCTACCGTCCCAACATCCAAAGGTCTAAACCGGGGTAGGTTTGTAGCTTCATCTAGACGCCACGCAACCGCATCCGAAAAACATTCATACACAATGGCCGCCTAAGCACACATGCGCGCGGCCGAAATCGCTCCCGCCCACTATTTGGGACACCTGGGATTACCATCCTACCCCCGACCCGCAGTAGGTCCGAAATTTAAGAGGGGGGCAAAGTTTGTACTTTTCCCAAATTTCGAACAAGCGCGTCCCATCTTCTGTTCAAAAAAGCCAAAAACAAGCGCGTCCCAGACCGAAACATGGTTCCCCCCACCTGTCCGATTCCCCATTCGTACTCTGTGGGTGCCAAAACTACCTCTCCACTAGCCGCGAAACCCTGGCGTCCTCCGTCCGCCACCCCATCCCACCCATCAACCGCCGCCCTCCTCCATCACGCCGGAGCCGATACCCCGACGTCGTCGTCCACCGCAACCTCAACCGCAATGCCCTCCTCGGCTAGTAGTTGAAGCCGAGGCCGAGCCGTCCGTACCCGAGCCAGTTCAACCACGCCGTCCTGCGCCTCACCGCTGCCGCTCCAACTTCGCCACCCTCCACCGCACCGGAGGTGTTCCTGCTGTGCCGTCCTTCGCCGCCTCGGATCTGCTTCCCCTCCGCCGACATACGGCCACGGCAACATAGTCAACAATTTGGCCATGGGTTCGTCCAAGCCTGCACCCTCCAGAACATCGGTTTCCCCGGTAAAAAGAAGAAGATCGGCGCGACATGTGGAGGTGACCACACCGGCAACCCAAAAAGGTACTCCTCTTCCCTTATTCGTGCAAATCTTACGTCTCTGCTTGCACGGTATTCATCCCACAGAAGACACTAGTTGACCGCTTCTTCTTGATACTAGATGTTCCTAGTAACTCGCGATGCACAAGGTTTCTCCTCATATACTATTTCACCTTAGCTAGAGGTCTGTCGCCCCCCTGAATTTCAATTTCTGGCCAGTTGATTCCCAATTAACGGAAGCATTCCCCGGCGTAACAAGCGCTAGTACGCCTATTACGCCGGGGAAGCAGCGCCTTGGTGTTTATCTTAGGGGCGTGTGCGGCCTAGAGCTACTGGCGCCCGATCTGGAGGTCGGCAGGGATTAAAGGGATGGCCTGGGGGGCCCTGCCAAGCATGGCGGTGGTGTGAGGTCGATGGGAGGTCGGGGCAGCGGAGGCAAGGGTCTGGGCCGGTGGTCGCTGGCGGTTCGAGAAAGATCATCAACAGTGACTAGCGGGAGGTAGACGAAGGCCATCTGCCCGTTCCTTATAGATCGGATGGTTCATTAAAAAAATCGACTGACCTATTTATTTTCAGTTGACTGTTATCTTAGATATGACCACATGTGGTGGTGTGCTGGAGGAGTACCTGCATTTCCTGTGCTGATATATTACAAAATCATACGGAGTAGAATCTAATTTTTTTGCCATGCAATGTTGTAGAGCTATCATATGTCTCCTGTCATTTATTTTTTAGCCACCTGCTCTCTGCTACTTTTACAGTGCACTAGTTCTGCACACACTTCACCCTTACTCTCACTATTGTGTTTTTATGCAAGGGTATTTCAGACTCTGCTGCCATGAGAGAAGCCAAAAAGAAAAGAGAGAAGTCGCTCCAGCTTCGTGTGCGGTTAGGCAAGACACGTTACAGCGCTACAAAGGGTGTAGTGTCAGCAGATGGAGACAGTAAACGTAGCTCTGGAGTTGATGACCTCGCTCGCAATGAACCACCATCCCAGGTGCTTGCTTTAACTTCGCAGTGTCATATGTGGTTGCATGTTCCATATGGCGTCTAGCTTGTATTCGAAAGGCCGAAGTTGGTAAGATAAGGAAAGATATTTTTTTACATGAACCACCATCCCGTGAGCACCAGAAGACAAATAGCTAGTCAGGGCACTGGCCGAGCCAGTGACAAGCCCAGCAAAGATAGGCATCACCTGGAAGCCAACTAAAAAGCTGCGATGGTGGCGAAGCAGCCCGCCTCCCACCAGGCTCTCAGGTCCTAGATGATCATGCTCACCACTCCAGCCGGATGTCTAGCTTGTATTGCTTCCAATTTGGTTAAATTGCATCTGCTTAGCTTACACATTATACCTTTGAATATGACATGCCTTTCTGTTTTTGGTACATACTAGTACATCTGTGTATTAACCATGTTCTTACATCAAACTAATGTTCTTGTGTATCCCTCATCAATCACTTATGACGAGGCAGGCATGCAAGGGGACTACTCCTCATTTAAAGAATGCAGCGTCAGCCTCCCGACATGATTCTCAAGAAACAAAAATGCTAGATGAAGATAGTGAACGTAGCTCTATAGTTGATTACAGCATTTCCCCTACACTAGCATCGCAGGTGCTTGCTCTAACTTGGCAGCGTGATATGTGGTTGCATGTTGCATATGGTGTCTAGATTGTAATTCTTCCAATCTGGTTAAACTGCATGTGCTAGTCTGCTTAGCTTATACATTATACCTGTTAATGTGACATGCCTTCCTGTATTTAGTACATAGTACATCTGTCTATTAAGCATGTCCTTACATAAAACTATTTTTTTTGTATCCCGCATCAATCAACATGACGAGACACCTTTAGTATATGCAGTGCGATATTAGTTGCATCTTTCATATGATTTATAGCATGCACTGCTTCTAATTTGTTGAAATTCCATTTATGATGGGACGCTTTTAACTTGGCAGAGTCATATTGGTTGCATCTTTCATGTGGTGTCTAGCTTGCATTGCTTCTTATTTGCTAGAATGGTTTCTGCTTAGTTTACACAAACAGTTGTGAACATGCCATGCCGTCCTGTTTTTCATACATATTCCATCCTGGTATCATGTGTTTGCCTTACATCAAAGTAGTGATTGTCAGTATCATGCATGAATGAGTTCTGAAGAGAGAATTTTATTGCTTTTTCTTGTCGGTTTTACTTGACAATTCAAAATCAATAAAGCGGAAGGAAGTTAGCAAGGCAGCGGATAAAGGTGCTCCTTCCGAACGGAGGGCCTCTACAGTTTCTACTCCTCCACAGCCCCAAGATGATTTCCAAGACAACACATGCATAGACACTCAACAAAGCTGTGTTTATGATGAGCACATTTCCCCTAGTGCAGCATCACCGGTGCTCCCTCTAACTTGGCACTGTTATATGTGGTTGCATGTTATGTGTGATGTCTAGCTTGTATTGCTTCTCATTTTGTTGAATTCCATCTGCTTACTTTACACATTATACTTGAATAAGACACGTGTTCCTGTTTCTAGAACATACAATATCTGTCTATCACACCATGTTCTTACATCAAATTACTACTGTTGTGTAACCTGCAACAATCACTTATCATAAGACACGTTTGACTTCGGAGTGTGATATAGGTTACATCTCACATTCTTTTCTAGCTTGTACTACTAATTTGTTGAAATGGCACTTATGACGAGACAGTTTTAACTTGGTAGAGTGATATTCGTTGCATCTTTCATATGGTGTCTAGCTTTCATTGCTTCTAATTTGTTGAAATGCCTTCTCCTTAGTTTACACATCATAAGCTGTGAATATGCAATGGCACTAATGACGAGAGACCTCTAACATGGTAGTGTGATGTTGTTTGCATCTTGCATATGATTTATTTCTTGTACTGCTTCACATTTGTTTAAACGCCATTTATGATGAGACACTGTTAACTTGGCAGAGCGATATTTGTAGCATCTTTCATATGGTGTCTACCTTCCATCGCATTGCTTCTAATTTGGTGAAATGTCTTCTTCTTAGTTTACACATCATAGTTCTGGTTATCTCTTCCGTCCTGTTTTTCATACATATTACATCCTCCTATCACATGGTTGTCTAACATCAAAGTTCAGTTCGTCTGCATCACACATCAATTTGTTCTGAACAACTAAATTGTTATTCGTTTTTCTTGTCGGCTTGACTTAACATGGCACAGAGAAAGAGGAAGAAACACAGAATGGCAGGGAATGAGAAGCGGATGAATCCTGCAGATTCTGCTGGTACTGATGGTGCAATAGAAGGTCAAAGTCCAGTGGAAAATTCTACAAACACGGCATCCCATGCTACACGAGTTGCAAAAAAAGCCAAACAGAAACAAATAGCTGCCACCAAACAAGCAGAGACAGCCCTAGTTCTTGCAACACCTACCACAATACTACCAGCTGCACGACTTACTCGTGCGTCAACTGAGCTAGCAGCACGTTCCCAAGCTCCCTTGCCACCTGACACTACTTCCCAAGCACTCTTGACACAAGACGAGTTGGCAATATCAGATGAACCTTGTGAGCTTCAACAGCAAGAAGGTAGTCGCTGGAGTCAAGTTACAGTTGCATGCTTCTTTATATGTAGTCTCACAGTTTGATGTACACTAACACTTCCTATGTTCGTTGTTGGACTAGCACCTAGGCGCAAGAGGAAACAAACATCAGGGATAATGCTCGATAGGTTAACTAAATCTAGAGGAGGAAGAATGGAGATCCGTTTTGAGGCAGGTTTAAAAAGGCCACGTGATGCTACAGAGTCAGCCAAGTTAGTATCAGAGGCAGCGGTTGCCGTTAGGTGTCATGTACGTATCCTCCCAACATGGATTCAGTACAGGATGACAAAGACGAAACCCAGTTCAACACCTTCCTCGACCATTTATCTGTAAGTATGGTTATGTATGGAAACTAGTAATATCGTCTTGCTCTGTCCCATACTTTCTAGGTTGCTGATAATGAGACTCCCATAATTTTCAACAGATGAGGTTCAAGTTGGATAGCCAAGATGATGCAACCAGACAAGCTTGCACCCATGTTTTCAAGTCTGCTCTGCGACTGTATCGGTATAACTTGAGGAAAACTCACTTTGAAGGCAAGGCTAACAGTGAACTTTCCCAAACATCTCCAGTGGAAAATATATTGGATGAAGACTGGAGGGGCCTTGTTAAACACTGGTCTGATCCGAAGTATCAGGTACATTATATATATGTGATCAGATCACATGTTAAAGTCCTATTTATGCATGTGCCACACAAATCTATCTTCTTGTAGGTGAACTGTTCAAAGAACAAGGCCAACCGTACGAAAGTGAAATTCCAACAGACGACAGGATCTCATAGCTATATTGCACACTGCGAGGCTCTTGTAATTAGCTGTTGTTTCACTCTTTTCGCTGTACCATATTATCAGATCTATATTGACTTGTTCGAAATGCAGAGGAAACCCCGCAAGGACCAAAAAGTACCTAAACCAAATGCTGTGGAAATCTTCAAGGACTGTCACACCAGCAAGAAGAAGGGCATGACTACACCAGTCAAAGCCGCTGTTGTAAGTCCTTAATCCTCATGCCTTTTAACTACTACTTACTCTGACTTGTGCCTTGAACTGCATGGTTTGCAGCCAATGTCTATTACTCTTTTCAATTTTGTACACAATTGTCTTAGCGTATCATTGCACCTTACAAGGTTTAAAAGAGAGGAGTGATGTTCCTTTGATCTTGACCCGTAATCTAGTTCCGTGCTGGACTTGCCCACACAACGTTACAATTGCCTGTTTGTCTGTTCTCAGTTGTTTTGTGATATGAATGATGTCATACTATGCTTACCGTATTATAAACTTTGTCTCTTTATCCTTAGCCCTCAATACAATGTGAAGAAATAGACAATACATTGGTACATGGTCATATGTTTGGAACCTGGTTTTATTATGTACTTTGCAATAAAATACAACTAATATTTTACATGGGTTCACCAGAATAAGTTCTGTATCACTAGTGCAGAACAGGCCTTTATCACCGGTTTGTAAGGGCCTTTAGTGCCGGTTCTGCAACCGGCACTATGGAGTGGAGACTAAAGGCCCCCCCTTTAGTACCGGTTTGGCACGAACCGACGCTAACGTGCCACCACGTGGCACGAGCCAGGCCCGGGTGCGTGTAGGACATTAGTACCGGTTGGTAACACCAACCGGTACTAAATGTTTGGGTGTGTTTTGGTTTTAAATTTTTTATTTTTCCTTTAGTATTGTGTTTTCAATTTAATTTAGTGATTTTTTTACATTATAATGAGTTGTTAAATCATTAGGTGAAAGTACCGCAGATTAGTTTCGACTGGATGCATGTGGATCCTAGCTAAGTGATCAAGTATATGCCATATCCATATTACTTAGATCACTAAGTGATCAAGTAATATGGATATGGCATATACTTGATCACTTAGCTAGGATCCATCCAGTTGAAACTAATATGCGGTTTCTTTCATAAATGATATAATAACTCATCATCATCATCATCATATTAATATAAAAACTCTTGCATCATATCATCACCAACAACAGTATATACTAGCTAGCAAAGATATCATCGAGTTCAACATGGTCATGATATTATAAGCGTTGATAACACCACAAAAGCAAATCACTCTTTGAGATTAAGTTCAGGACGAAGAACACGGACACGCATGAGAGGACAACAAGTACTAAGAGCATGATAACTAGCTAAATCACTCATGCTGCTCTCTCTCAGGTAAAATAGCATAGAACATGTATAGCTCTCCCGATTCATCATATTGGAGCATGCAGATGAACCTGTCTCCTAATCGTGGGATGCGCTTCTGATTGCTGCCCCCTAGTACTTCTCTGCGATCGTTAACAATTTTGCTCCAATCTTTCACTATTAAGCATTCATCGCTTTCAGAAATCCTGAATGCACTCATGTGCACTGTAGGATATCTTGGCCGTAAGCTAACAATTGACATGCGACCTTTAGTCTCGATCCACTGAGGCACAACTGTCATCGGGAGTCCCTGTTGAAGAACATCGTATAGTAATTAATATACTTAGCAATGAAAGTTTAGCTTCAAAAATAATGTATGCAAAAGATGCACTGAGGACTAATAGTAAAAATCTTACCATCTTTCCTAAATACATGTGACCGTAGTTCAATACGATCACTATTGGTCGCACGTTTTGAGTGCTAAGATTTTCAAATTCAGGAAAATGATTTCTCTTAACAGCATCAAGATCCTCAAGCCATGAAATATAATGGCTTATCTCCTCGCAGTTTAGTTCAGCTCCGGGACAGTAGTAGGTCCTGTCTACCAAGCACCGGACATGTTTGCTTGAATGGAAATAAGCTGTCAATAGAAATTAGTTGTCAACTATTTTTGAATAAACAATATCAAAGACATAAATATGGTTGAGAAACTCACATAATGGTAGAACTGGAGGCGTCTGCACATCGACCCAGATGTCTCTATTACCTTCAATATCATCTTTCGGACGAATATCAAAGGTGATAACCATATCAGGCTCAAATGCAAAAGCCTTGCATAGTGCTTGCCAAGTTTTGCATTCAAAATAGGTGTACGTGTCTGCATTGTATAATTTGACGTTGAAAGTATAACCAGCATGCTCGGTCTTCAGGTAAACTCTCTTTACCTCCATAGTTTCCATAGCACTGAAACCTATCTTATCCAAGACAAAAATTCTTGCATGGCAGGGGATGCGCTAGTAGAATAGTGAAAATTTAAAGTTATAAGTTGAAGCAAATGAAGCATATATAAGTCATGCTTAATTACGAAAAAAGACTTGTCGTTGTGACTTACTGTATCCACTTCGAAGGTCTCATCCAGCTTGATGCTGAAGCGCCTATCATCAATAAGGAAATTTCTGTCGCACAGGCCGCACTGGTCTTCACAGAATTCGCACTTAATGAAATCTTTTTCGTCGTCAGACGACATTTCCTATGTTCATATAGGTGAAACATTAAATACTTACTGTTCTATTAATTCAACTAATTGTATTAGTTCAACTAGTTCTATTAATTCAACTAATTCAACTAAGAATTTAATAAATATAAACGTGTTCTATTAATTTTCTTACTAAAATAAAGTAGCTAGTTCCATATAGTAATATTTTAATTAGATCATCAAATCTCAGATATCTAAATTTTCTTACTAAAAATAAACTAGTTATATTAATTCAACTAGTTTAAATAATCTCATATACCTAAATTTTCTTACTAAAAATAAACTTGTTCTATTAATTTTCATACTAAAAATAAACTAGTTATATTAATTCAACTAGTTCAAATCTCATATATATACCTAATTAATATCTAGCTAATTCATCTAAAATTGACATTAATATTTAACATCTTTTCCATATAATTCATCTAACATTACCATTCTAACATTCTTATCTACGTAATTTATCTAACATTAATCTAAGCGACAGAAAACAGAAAATAAGTAAAAAGAATATGTGCGTGTGTGTGTCTGTGTGTGTGTGTATGTGTGTGTACGTGTATGTGTGTGTGTACGAGCGGGGGGCGGCGGCATACGGGCGGCGGCGCGAGACGGCGATGCGACGGGGACGGCGTGACGACGAGCGGCAGGCCGGGGGCGACGACGCGATCGAGACGGCGACGTGGTACGGGGCGGCGGCGACGGGCGGCGGGGGCGACGGCGGTGACGGCGACGGCGGTGACGGCGACGACGGGCGGTGACGGCGACGGAGGTGACGGCGACGACGGGCGGCGGGGGCGACGGCGCGCGGCGAGGGCGGCGGCGATGTCGCGCGAAGTAGTTGGAGAAGAAGTGGTGGTCGATGAAACTGAATTTTTCGTAAGTGCCATATATATAGGAGGGGCCTTTAGTACCGGTTGGAGCAACCAACCGGTACTAAAGGACAATTTTCGCCAGGCCAAGGGGCGGGAAACTACCCCTTTAGTACCGATTCATGGCTCCAACCGGTACTAAAGGGGGGCCTTTAGTACCGGTTGGAGCCACGACCCGGTACTAAAGGTGTGCGCTGGCGCAGGAGTGGTGCGGGCAAGTTTAGTCCCACCTCGCTAGCCGAGGGGCACCCGCACCAGTTTAAAAGCCCCGGCGCGGCTGCTGTCTCGAACTCCTCTCTATAGCAGGCTTCTGGGCCTAACTTTGGCGCGCTGCCCGTTGAGCCTTCTAGCCCTTCTGGGCCTGTCGTGGAATTGTCACGGCAGATGTCCTCGAGCTAGGACTTAGTCGTGGAGCCATCGCAACTAGGAAGCTTGAAGGGGTTAATGTGGGACAAGGAACACGAGGGTTTATACTAGTTCGGCCCCTTACGGTGAAGGTAAAAGCATACGTCCAGTTGAGGTGGTATTGATTAGGGTTACGATCACCAGGGAGCTAAACTACTATGCCCGGCTTTCGATGAGATTGTTGTCGCCCTTAAACTGCAGCCGGGTCGTCCCTTTATATAGAGAGGCTGACACCCTGCAGCTCTCAGAGTCCCCGCCGGCTCATAAGAGTGTCCGGCTTGGACTCTCAACTATTCTTGCCTTACACTACAAGTTCTACCATAATAACGATTGTAGCTACGGGCCTTAAGCCATATCCGGGTCTTAAGCCCATCTCTGGCCCATCGTCTTCAAGCTTGGCTCCGGGCTTCTGGTAATGACCATTAGAGTAACCCGGCCCCTCCTGGCGGGTGACTCTAAGGTATATATCCTCAACATTAGGCCCCAGATTGATTTGAGCCGGCTCATGTCAATCTTCAACTCTTCCGACAGAAAAAATCTCCGGCTTACCTTTCATGTGAAGGCCATAACCCGGCGTGACGTCATCCTCTGGACTCCGGATAATCCGCCGTGACGTCATCTTCCATTAAGCCCGTTTTTTACTCCACCAGATCCGCAACGGATCTTTGCTTTTACTGTCATCCCGAAAATCGAGGCGTTGTGGGGGGAGATAACCACGCCATGGTCTCCTTGATTCTCGCGCCCGCTTTATGAGCTCGCCTTATAAATAGGCAGGCCCGACGGACTTCTCTGTCACCCTTCTTCCTCCTCGCGCCACTGCCTCTCTGCCTGAGCTCGCACTCCACCGCCGTCGTCTCGCCTCCGGTCTTCGTCAACCTTGGCCGCTGCATCACCCTGACTCGGACCAGACAAACGGCGGCGACTCCCGCACCTTTTCAGCTCCGGTAAGTCCTCACTACCCCGTAGAGTAGATCTGCAGTAGGGTTCATCCACGTTCTTCGTGTTCGTCACCATTGCCCGCAAGTTTTGGTAGTTCTCCTAGTTACTGTCCCTGCTTGATCTTAGGCCTGCATAGAACTAGTGCGGTGGTTGTTTTAAGATCCATTCCACACGCAAGTAGCCTTCCTTGTACTGCATAAGAACCTTGTTCGAACCCAAGAACTCCCTCACTTCGGTTTCTAGGTCTAGAAATTTTTCTTTTGCCCGACCATTTTGATCCAAAAAAGTTACTGCAATGTGTGAAACCTGTTTTACCACACTTAGTAAAAATTGCAACCATTGAATCTTGGCGGCTTACAACTCCGGTTTAAAGAAACCACGCGCCGTAGAATCCTCCGGCTTAAAGAAAACCATGCTTCGTAGAATCCTCCGGCTTAACTGTGGTAAGGCCGTAGATAATCAACTTATTCTGAATGCCCCTGCGGCTTAAATAACCCACTGTACCTGAGTATATATCATTAGTCCCCTTCATAAACCGCCACCTTAGTTTCGAACTGTAGATCTCCGGCTTATAATTAACCCGGACATTGTTTCCTTTTTGTCATAGACTGCCAACTTTCACCATGCCTCCCAAAGCTCCCATCACTTGCAACTGGATGAGGTCCAATGTGACCAACGAGACCCTAGCTGATTTTGTTAAGTTAGGATATCTGCCCAAGAAAGACATCATGTCCTACCGTGCCCCTGACCCGTCAGAAGAAAGGCCACAGCCAAAGGATGGGGAGGTAGTGATTTTTGCGGATCACATGAGCTGGGGCTTCGCACCACCCGATTCAAAGTTTTTTAGGGACGTGCTCAATTTCTTCGACTTGCGGCCCCAAGACATAGGACCCAACTCAGTGTCCAACATCTGCAATTTCCAAGTCTTCTGCGAGGTTTACCTTGGAGAAAGCCTAGTCTGCTGCTCTTCAGAGAGCTTAACGGGCCAAGTCTGGAGTTAGGTGGTATCTCCATCCAGCAGCGCAGGGACTGCCTTTTCCCTTACGCAGAGCCGCCGAGCCACCCAAAGGACTGGAACATGACTTGGTTCTACTGCCAAGATACGTCCCCGGCTGATGAAAACCCGCTGCCCGGCTTTCGCCCAACACGTCTGTAGCCGACTCACCCACTGTCGGACAAGCTGACTCAAGCGGAGCGCCAGCCTCTGCTCCCCACTATCAACAAGATCAAGGCTCTCCTGGGCAATGGTCTGAACGGAATCGACCTGGTCCGGGTTTGGATCTCATGGCGGGTGATCCCATTGAGCCGCCGCCCCGGCTTAATGTGTGAGTACACAGGACGAAAGGATGATCCTCAAAGACACAGCCGCAATGATCTTCCAGAAGACGTTGCAGAGGAAATGACCAAGGCTCTCTTGAACGAGAGCCTGGCAGACTGTGGAAGGACCGGGTTAGCCCCCTTCTGCAAGACCAACCCAGCCCTAGCGGTAAGCCGCTGACTTAACTCTTTATCTTCTTCTACATATAACCTTCATCTGAACCGTTTTTAATAATTCATCATTGTATTTTTCAGGCTGATGATAAGTTCTAGCGGGTCAAATATGACCATGAGGCGGCCAAGAAGGCCAGGAAGGCGAAGAAAGCCGCCAAGAAAGCCGCCCCTCGCAAAAAAGGAAGCAGACCTACTGCTTCGGAGCTGATGCAATTAAGTGACAGCTCCGAGTCAGAGGTAACCCCTAAGCCTTTAAGTTCTTGTTGTATTTGTTGTTTGCTACTGTCCACCTTATCAACACTTGCTCATTGACAGGATGACACCGGCGCCAGTAACCCGGTGGTTGAAGAGGTAATGTCACTTTCCTCCGACTCGGAGCCCTTGCCACAGCTGAAAGTCCGAAGGGTAACCCGGAAAGTAAGCTTTTCACATCCTTTAGCTTATCAAGACCCTCAATTTATTTTGAAGCGACAGGTTCATGAAAGCCGGCGTCACACCCGGACCAACAAGGACACCGACCTCTCCGCCGGGTTACCCGACGCAACAAGGAAGCGTCGAACTGAGGTTTTTTACCACTTGTACCCTTTTCATCCGTTGGCGGGTGTTATCCGTCAGCCACTCAATTCTTCAGGAGACCTCCCCTTCTTCGGGCGACTCTATGCAGTCGAGTCTTCCGACTTTCAAGACCGCGCCCGGGTAATGACAACCATCCCACATTATATTTGTCTGTACTTACTCTTTGTGTGCTTAACACTTCTGTCTTTTCAGTGCCCAGGAAAAACTCACCAAAAGAGCGAAGAAGACCAGATCAGCCGGAGTGCCGGATTTGCCTGAACCGGGGTGACGGCTCAAGAACCGCCAGCTGCCTCCGCCCCCGAAGCCACCACTCCAATGGACACGGCACCTGAGGCCACTGCCCCGACTACCAAGGCAACGACCGAAGCTTCTGTTAACCCGGAGGCCTCCAGCTCGGCTCCACCAGCAGACGACCCGGACGTGGTAATCACCCGGACGGAGTTCGTTGAGCCGGGGAGACCTACCCTGCTGGCCAAGTGCTCCGCTAAGGGGGAGTTGCTGCAGCCCCACCGGGTGAACCTGGACCTCTCCGACTACACCAACTTAAGCATTGGAGAGCTCGTCTCTGGCTACATCAGCCAAGTGCACAAGAGCCGGGACGCCGAGGTTGCCATGGTGACCCAAATCCAGCAGAAGTCTGAGGTAACATCCTTTTGTCCTCCGACTTACTGCATAATTTACCTTTACCATACTAGCCCCCAAGTCAACGACTTATGATTGAATATGTTGTAGACTTAGGTTTCGGCTTACTCCATTGAACCGACAGTTTGTAGATAGATACGTTCAATATGCATTAGCCCCCAAGTGCCAAGTGTCTTTGCTTGGAAAACGCTTGGGACTTATATAGTAACTGTTCATGCCATAACCCGAAAATTTATGCAGGCTGTTGGCAAGAAGCTAGAGGCGGACCTTGCGGATCTCAAGAGCCGGCTGAAGACGCAGGAGATGGAGACCCGGAAAGCAAACGCCAAGTTTGTATCCAGCATCGCCGCGCAAGAGAAGCTGAAGACAGAATTTGATGCGGAGCGGAAAGCCTGGGCCGAAGAGAAGGCCGCACTGGTGACCCGGGCGGAACAGGCGGAGAAGGCTCTCTCTGAGAAGACCGCCGAGCTCTCCGGCCTAAAGCGCCAGGTTTCCCAAATGGTGGCTGCCATCTTCGGTAAGTCGCCTCACCGGCTTTCAGCAAGTTTAAAGTATTTATATCTCATGATTCATCCCTGTCGCCGGCTTATCTGATTCTGTTAAACAGGTCCCAGAAGTGCCAACCTCAACCAAAGCGTGGTCACCAAACTAAAGGCCGTGTATACCCTGGTGGAACAGCTCTACACCGGGTCACAGCGTGCCTTAGCTGTGGTGGCCCTATCCAACGAGGTGCCGACTCACCTGGCAGAAGTCCTGCGCCGGCTCGCCGTTCTGCCTCAGCGGATCCAAGAACTGCGACGGGCCTCTGCGAGAGCCGGAGCGATCGCCGCGCTGAGCCGGGCCAAGGTATTCCTGCCGGAGTTAGACCCGGCGGACATCGCCCTTGGCTATCCAAGCCTGAAGGAATATGGCTCAGCTTTTGATCAGAAGGACTTCGCAGCTTGCGTGAAGGCCGTACGCCCGGTGGCCACCCTTATCGGGAATGACACAGATCTGACCAAGTACCAGCCGGGCTACGATGCGGAGAATCAGAGGATTCCAACCCCTCGCTATGAAGCCCTCAACCTGATCCCGCCGGCTCGTCAGCACACGTTCGCCCCGGAGATTGACCCGGCCGGGTTAATTGACGAAGAAGCCCAATTCGAAGCTCTCAGCGGCATCGACTGGAAGTCATCAACCTTCCAGGTCTTGGGATCAGCCGGAGGAGAGGATAAGAACGAGCCGGAGACTTCAACTCAGCGGGCATCATAACTCGGCTGGCGGTTTACCAAACAATGTTCCACCCTTTTAAACTTGATGAGTTTTGTAATAGAGTAGGTGCAACAGTTCATCTCTGCCGTGCCATCGTGCACGTATTGAATGCGAAAGTCTTTTGAAGTTGCCTCTTTGATATTTCTCCGGGTCATAATCAATCCTTTGTTTTTCTTAACCTCAAAGAGGTTCCTTTAATTATCCTGCATAGAAAGGCAAATCATAAGTCTCGGGGCGTCTTACCGTCCTGAGAATCATAAATTTTAGATAGCCCGGAATATGAATCGAAAAGGACTTGTCTTCAATAGTATCCTGAACACAGCCGTAAGAACATGCTGAACGGCCTGCAAGTATACTTCCGGCTTAGATAATCCGGATGAGGAAGCTGGTACCGCAACTCCGATTTATCTGCCTTATAACACCTATTGCGTGCAGCGATACTGTAAACCAAGGTTAAACCGGAAAAGTGAGACCCGGCTGTACACACCTTAACATAATCAAAGAAAACTTGTGATAAGACAGAAGAACTTAGGGGCTTCCGGTTCGAATACGACCAGAGACCCGGCCCAAAGGGGTTAAGCTAAGATTCGGATACGATCATATAGCCCCAGTGGGTGTGGCGATGCCAATCAAGAGGGTACCGACAGCTATGTTCTCTTTGGTTCGAATACGACCCATGTTTGAACAGGAAGCCCCCAAGTGATTTTAAAAATTGTTTAACGACGCTGATTCGAATACGATCCACGTCGGTTCTCAGAGGGGTTAAACTATGATTCAAATATGATCAAAGGTAACCTCCTAATGAGCTCGGCACTTTGCCAATCAAATGGGTATCGACAGCTATGTTCTCTTTGGTTCGAATACGACCCATGTTTGAACAGGAAGCCCCCAAGTGACTTTACTGCTTACGGCTAGATTCGAATACGACCATAAGCCGGATCCTCCTTTAAGTCATCATGTAATCATGTAATAAAAACAACACGTGCATATTTGGAGGAGAAAAAAGGACAGAGGTCCTGCTTTATTGCTTATCATAATATATACATGGCTGAGAAAAATATGTACACCACGAGAGCCGGTGGCTCAAGTGTAGTAAGGCCGAAGCTGAGCTATGTTCCACGGCCGACGGGTTTCCTCCTCCGACTTACGTGAATCTTTATGCTCCCGAATGTCAATGAGGTAATATGACCCGTTGTGCAAGTTCTTCCTGACCACAAAGGGCCTTTCCCAAGGCGGGGATAACTTGTGTGCATCTGTTTGATCCTGGATGAGCCGGAGCACGAGATCGCCTTCCTGGAAGACCCGGGATTTAACCCGGCGGCTATGATAACGGCGCAGGTCTTGCTGGTAAATCGCTGAACGGGCTGCTGCCACATCACGCTGTTCGTTCAACAAGTCAAGAGCATCTTGGCGCGCCTGTTCATTATCCGTCTCAACATAAGCCGCCACGCGAGGTGAGTCATGACGGATGTCACTGGGGAGGACTGCCTCCGCTCCATAAACCATGAAGAAAGGCGTAAAACCTGTAGACCTGTTAGGAGTAGTGTTGATGCTCCATAACACGGAGGGCAACTCCTCCACCCAACAACCCGGCATCCGTTGCAAGGGGACCAAAAGCCGGGGTTTGATACCCTTTAGGATCTCCTGATTAGCTCTCTCAGCTTGACCATTGGATTGAGGATGAGCCACGGAGGAAACATCAAGTCGGATATGCTCTCGTTGACAAAACTCCTCCATGGCGCCTTTGGAAAGATTGGTACCATTGTCAGTTATAATGCTGTGTGGAAAACCAAAGCGAAAGATCACCTTTTTCATAAACTGAACCGCCGTGGCTGCATCACACTTGCTAACTGGCTCCGCTTCAACCCACTTGGTAAACTTGTCAACTGCCACCAAGAGGTGGGTCTTCTTATCCTTGGACCTTTTAAAAGGCCCAACCATGTCAAGCCCCCAAACCGCAAAGGGCCAAGTGATTGGGATCATCCTCAGCTCCTGAGCCGGCACGTGAGCCCGTCGTGAGAACCTCTGGCAACCATCACATTTACTGACCAAGTCCTCTGCATCAGCATGAGCCGTCAACCAATAAAAACCATGACGGAAAGCCTTGGCCACAAGGGACTTTGAGCCGGCATGATGGCCACAATCACCCTCATGGATCTCACGCAAGATCTCTTGACCTTCCTCAGGGGAGACACAACGCTGAAATGCTCCTGTAACACTGCGATGATGCAACTCACCATCGATAACAATCATTGACTTAGCCCGCCGGGTTATTTGCCTGGCCAAGGTTTCATCCTCAGGCAACTCGCCCCGGGTCATGTAAGCCAGATATGGCATTGTCCAGTCTGGTATGATATGGAGAGCCGCCACCAGTCACGCCTCCGGGTCAGGGACAGCCAAGTCTTCCTCCGTAGGCAATTTAACCGAAGGGCTATACAGGACGTCCAGGAAAGTGTTAGGCGGGACCGGCTTTCGCTGAGAGCCTAGCCGGCTTAGAGCATCAGCCGCCTCCTTCTTCCTGCGATCAATGTGCTGTACTTGGTAGCCCTGAAAGTGCCCAGCAATGGCATCAACTTCGCGGCGATAAGCCGCCATTAGAGGGTCCTTAGAGTCCCACTTGCCTGATACTTGTTGAGCCACCAAGTCTGAGTCACCGAAGCACCTTACCCGGCTCAAGCTCATCTCCTTAGCCATCCGAAGACCGTGGAGCAAGGCCTCGTACTCAGCCGCATTGTTAGTGCAAGGAAACATCAATTGTAGCACGTAATGGAACTTGTCACCTTTAGGGGAAGCCAATACAACGCCAGCCCCCGAGCCCTCCAACTGCCTGGACCCATCGAAGTGAATAGTCCAATACGTGTTATCCGGCTTTTGCTCGGGCACTTGTGACTCTGTCCAATCATTGATGAAATCCACCAGGGCCTGAGATTTAACAGCAGTGCGTGGCACATATTTGAGACCATGAGGTCCAAGTTCTATAGCCCACTTAGCAATTCTCCCTGTGGCCTCTCTGTTTTGAATGATATCACCAAGGGGGGCAGAACTGACCATAGTGATGGGATGACCCTGAAAATAATGCTTAAGTTTCCGGCTCGCCATGAACACACCATACACAAGCTTCTACCAATGCGGGTACCGCTGCTTGGACTCAATGAGCACTTCGCTGACATAATAAACCGGCCGCTGAACCGGATGCTCCTTACCCTCCTCCTTGCGCTCCAGCACAATAGCCACACTGACGGCTCGTGCGTTTGCCGCCACATACAGTAGTAAGGGCTCCTTATCAACCGGAGCCACAAGGACTGGGGGCTCTGCCAGCTGCTTCTTCAAATCCTCAAAGGCGGTATTAGCTGCATCATTCCAGACAAAGTTATCAGTTTTCTTCATCAACTGATATAAGGGCATGGCCTTCTCACCCAAACGGCTTATAAACCGGCTTAAAGCAGCGATGTGACCCGCCAAGCGTTGAACATCATTTATACACGCCGGCTTAGCCAGGGAGGTGATGGCCTTGATCGTCTCTGGGTTAGCCTCAATGCCTTTGTCAGAAACCAAGAAACCCAAGAGTTTGCCTGCAGGAACACCAAAGACACACTTGGCCGGGTTAAGCATCATCTTATAGACCCGGAGATTATCAAAGGTTTCCCTTAAGTCATCTCTCAGGGTTTCCTCTTTTATGGACTTAACCACAATATCGTCCACGTAAGCGTGAACATTGCGCCCAATCTGTTTATGAAGACAGTTCTGTACACAACGCTGGTAAGTCGCCTGTGCACACTTGAGTCCAAAGGGCATAGGCACATAGCAGAAGGCTCCAAAGGGAGTGATGAACGTCGTCTTCTCCTGGTCCTTAACTGCCATCTTAATCTGATGATATCCGGAATAAGCATCCAAGAAACTTAAGCGTGCACAACCTGCCGTAGCATCAATGATTTGATCAATACGGGGGAGGGCAAAAGGATCAGCCGGACACGCCTTGTTCAAGTCCGTGTAGTCCACACACATCCGCCAGGTGCCGTTCTTCTTGAGTATGAGCACCGGGTTAGCTAACCACTCTGGGTGAAAGACTTCAACGATAAACCCGGCCGCCAAGAGCCGGGCCACTTCTTCACCAATAGCTTTCCGCCTCTCTTCATTAAACCGCCGAAGGAACTGTCTGACTGGCTTAAATTTCGGATCAACATTGAGAGTATGCTCAGCGGGTTCTCTAGGTACACCTGGCATGTCAGAAGGTTTCCATGCGAAGATGTCCCTATTCTCACGGATGAACTCGATGAGCGCGCTTTCCTATTTTGGATCCAGATTGGCACTGATGCTAAACTGCTGAGATGAATCTCCTGGAACAAAATCAACAAGCTTAGTTTCATCAGCCGACTTAAATTTCATCGCCGGCTCACTCTCCGTAGTCGGCTTTTTCAGAGATGTCATATCTGTTGGGTCAACATTGTCCTTGTAAAACTTCAACTCCTTTGTAGCACAAACAGACTCTGCATAAGCCGCGTTGCCTTCCTCACACTCCAGAGCCACTTTTCGGCTGCTGTGCACCGTAATGGTCCCATTGCAACCCGGCATCTTGAGCTGTAAGTACACATAACACGGCCGTGCCATAAATTTGGCGTAAGCCGGCCGTCCAAATATAGCATGGTACGGACTTCTTATCTTGACCACCTCAAAGGTCAATTTCTCCACCCTGTAGTTGTTCTCATCACCAAAGGCCACTTCCAATTCGATCTTGCCGACTGGATAAGCCGACTTACCAGGTACTACACCATGGAAGATAGTGTTTGATTGGCTGAGGTTCTTATCAACCAACCCCATACGGCGAAAGGTCTCATAATAGAGGATGTTGATGCTGCTGCCTCCATCCATGAGCACCTTTGTGAACTTATATCCTCCCACTTGAGGAGCCACCACTAAGGCCAAGTGGCCCGGGTTATCCACCCGGGGAGGGTGATCCTCCCTACTCCACACTATAGGCTGCTCAGACCACCGCAAGTAGCGTGGAACCGCCGGCTCCACAGCATTCACAGCCCTCTTGTGAAGCTTCTGATCTCATTTGCACAGACTAGTGGTAAACACATGATACTGTCCACCACTAAGCTGCTTTGGATTGGTCTGATAATCCCCCTGCTGCTGTTGATGACCCTGGCCAAACTGCTGATTAAAGCCCCATTGACCGTTCTGAGGACCGGAATTTGAGCCGCCGCCCGGGCCATGAAAGCCGCCGGCGCCTGAGCCGCCGCCCGGGCCATTGTAATTCTTAAAAGCCTTCATGATTGCACAATCCTTCCACAGATGAGTCGCTGGCTTCTCTCTAGAGCCGTGCCTTGGACAAGGTTCATTCAACAGCTGCTCCAGCGTCGGACCTGACCCGCCACCTCGGGGAGGGGCCTCCCCTTGCATTGCTGGTTATTACCTTGTGAGCTGGCGTTGGCTACAAACTCTAGGCTGCCATCAGCCTTGCGCTTGCCTCCTCCTTGGTTCCCCGGGTTAAACTGAGGACCCTTGCCATTGCCGTTCTTCTTTCCCTTCCCTGTCCTTTCATCATCTGAAGGGGGATCCTTGGTACCATCAGAATCGGCATACTTGACAAGAGCCGCCATTAGTGTACCCATATCACTGCAGTCGCGCTTAAGCCGCCCGAGTTTCATCTTCAGGGGCACAAAACGACAATTCTGCTCTAGCATTAAAACCGCTGAGCCGGCATCCATCTTATCTGACGAGTGTATGATCTCCTTAACCCGGCGAACCCAATGTGTCGTAGACTCACCCTCCTGCTGCTTACAGTTAGTCAAATCCACAATTGACATAGACTGCCTACAGGTATCTTTGAAGTTTTGGATGAACCGGGCTTTCAGCTCAGCCCAAGACCCAATGGAATTCGGTGGTAGCCCTTTCAACCAAGTGCGGGCACTCCCATCTAACATCATGGTGAAATACTTCGCCATGGCCGCCTCACTGACCTCCAGCAGCTCCATAGCCATCTCATAACACTCGATCCAGGCTGCGGGTTGTAAGTCAGCTGTGTAATTAGGCACCTTCCTAGGGCCCTTGAAGTCCTTAGGTAGACGTTCATTACGGATAGCTGGCACTAAACAAGGGACACCCCCGGTCCTGGTAGGGATACCCACGTCGACGGAAGTCGTCGGATAAGCCGGGGGGTCTGGTAAGCCGTCAATTGAGGCACTTGCTCCGCCTCTTGCCGCGCTTTGTCCTGGTCTGCTACGTAAAAGGCTCCATTATGAGCCGGGCCATGGCCAGGGGGCGGGTCATGGCGTCGGACATTACTTGAGCCGGTTGCTGAGACCATGTGCCGGCTGTAACTCGGGCTCTGGCCTGGACGAGGGGTCGAGTGGATCCTTTCCCGGCTGTAGGAGTACGCCTCTTGCTGCGCCAGTGCTGTCTGAAGGAGTTCCCTGACCCGCCGGGTTTCAATAGCCGTCGGAGAGTCGCCGTCAACTGGGAGAGCCGCCAGCCGTGCTGCCGCAGCGACCATGTTCTCCAGCGGGTTATTATAATGACCCGGGGGTATTGGCACGTACTGAGGCGGGGCAGGGGGCGCCTGGGGAGGCCCCATCACTCGTGGCTGAATAAGGGGTCCGGACCCGGGCTCTATGACCCCTGGCGGGTTACTAGACCCTGCACCTGGCGTGTTGAAGAGGTTGCGTGGATCGTAAACCGGAGGGAGTCGAGATTGGGTCTTTTGATACCTCCTTCTCATGACCTCATTGGCCGCGTTCTGATCCATCGTGAGTTGGAAGGATTGCGCCTGGATCAGCTGAGTTTGGGCATCGAGAGTCGCCCTCTCCGCAGCCAGCCTGATCCCTTCCGCTGCAAGATCCTCTTTAGCCTTCACTAGATCCAATTTTAACTGTGCCACCTCCGCGTCATGCCGAGCTTGATCCGCCGGGTCAACCGTGGCAGTTAACAGGGCCGTCATCTTGTCCGTGAGATCCATTAGCACCTGAGCCGGAGAAGGCACCGGGTTTCCCGCTCCAGCAGCGGGGTTCTGAACAGGCTGCGCACCAGCCATAAAAACTCCAACCTGACTTGGCGGCTCAAATAGGTCCGGAATACTGTCACCATCGGAACAACCCATGAGCCTGCCATCCTGAAGTTGGTACAACGAGTTTGACTCATCGGTGGCCGACTCGCCGTCAGAGCTGGCTGCCGTCTCATCACCAGATCCAGATCGATCAGAGAGTCCTCCATGGATACACCCCACAAAAGCATGCCTTAAGGCAGGCTGGGCCCGGGCGGGTCGCGCAAGCTGAGCCGTCTCGATGAGATCGGCGCAGAGACCCGGCTCAGGGCCCGGTTCACCAATCTTGCCAATGAAAACATGAATTCCGCCGAAGGGGACCCGGTACCCGTACTCAACTGAGCCGGCGTCGGGGCCCCAGTTTGCATCGTCGATGTAGAGCTTGCCGCGACGACTCTTGGTCATCCGGCCCACAGCGTATCCCTTGAGCCCTTCGAAGCTGCCCTTCAAGAACTCAAATCCACCGTGCGCTGGCCCCACGGTGGGCGCCAACTTTCGTGGAATTGTCACGGCAGATGTGCTCGAGCTAGGACTTAGTCGTGGAGCCATCGCAACTAGGAAGCTTGAAGGGGTTAATGTGGGACAAGGAACACGAGGGTTTATACTGGTTCGGCCCCTTACGGTGAAGGTAAAAGCCTACGTCCAGTTGAGGTGGTATTGATTAGGGTTACGATCACCAGGGAGCTAAACTGCTATGCCCGGCTTTCGATGAGATTGTTGTCGCCCTTAAACTGTTGCCGGGTCGTCCCTTTATATAGAGAGGCTGACGCCCTGCAGCTCTCAGAGTCCCCACCGGCTCATAAGAGTGTCCGGCTCGGACTCTCAACTATTCTTGCCTTACACTACAAGTTCTACCATAATAACGATTGTAGCTACGGGCCTTAAGCCATATCCGAGTCTTAAGCCCATCTCTGGTCCATCGTCTTCAAGCTTGGCTCCGGGCTTCTGGTAATGACCATTAGAGTACCCCGGCCCCTCCTGGCGGGTGACTCTAAGGTCTATATCCTCAACAGGGCCTGTATTTGCAAACCCTAGGGTTGGCAGGCCCAGCGGGCAGCGCCCCAACAATTTTTTATATAATTTTCTTCTATTTATTTCCGAGTAATTTTTTTGCTGTATTTAGTTTCTTTGTGAATATAAAAAAATTATATAGTTTTTTTTCTTTTCTGCATTATTTATTTTCTGCTATTCATTTTGTAGTGATTTTCAATTTCACCGTCATTTAGCTCTCTAAACAAATTGGTAAATGACTGAAAAACAACAAATGATGTCAGAACATGTTGGAAATTGATGACGTCGCTTTGAATGATGCATACTTAACGCAAAAATAGGCTGGAGTTCAAATAATTTTAAAAACATTGAAGTGCCCGTGTAACAGATGAGTTCTCGTCCGAAACCCTGATACTCCGAAAGAGATTGTCCAGTTTGTACACGAGGTGCGTCCAGTTTTCGCCGTGACCCTCTCTACTCTTTTGCACATGCTATGCGGGCGAAATGATGATACCATGCCAAGTTCCAACATTTTCAGAGTTCATTTTGTAGTGATTTTCAATTTCACCGTCATTTAGCTCCCTAAACAAATCGGTAAATGACTGAAAAACAACAAATGATGTCAGAACGTGTTGGAAATTGATGATGTCGCTTTGAATGATGCATACTGAAAGCAAAAATAGGCTGGAGTTCAAATAAGTTTAAAAAACATTGATGTGCCCATGTAACATATGAGTTCTCGTCCGAAACCCTGATACTCCGAAAGAGATTGTCCAGTTTGTACACGAGGTGCGTCCAGTTTTCACCGTGACCCTCTCTACTCTTTTGCACATGCTATGCGGGCGAAATGATGATACCATGCCAAGTTCCAACATTTTCAGAGTTCATTTTGTAGTGATTTTCAATTTCACCGTCATTTAGCTCCCTAAACAAATCGGTAAATGACTGAAAAACTGCAAATGATGTCAGAACGTGTTGCAAATTGATGACGTCGCTTTGAATGATGCATACTGAATGCAAAAATAGGCTGGAGTTCAAATAAGTTTAAAAAACATTGAAGTGCCCGTGTAACAAATGAGTTCTCGTCCGAAACCCTAATACCCCGAAAGAGATTGTCCAGTTTGTACACGAGGTGCGTCCAGTTTTCGCCGTGACCCTCTCTACTCTTTTGCACATGCTATGCGAGCGAAATGACGATACCATGCCAAGTTCCAACATTTCCAGAGTTCATTTTGTAGTGATTTTCAATTTCACCGTCATTTAGCTCCCTAAACAAATCAGTAAATGACTGAAAACAACAAATGATGTCAGAACGTGTTGGAAATTGATGACGTCGCTTTGAATGATGCATACTGAATGCAAAAATAGGCTGGAGTTCAAATAAGTTTTAAAAACATTGAAGTGCCCGTGTAACAGATGAGTTCTCGTCCGAAACCCTGATACTCCGAAAGAGATTGTCCAGTTTGTACACGAGGTGCGTCCAGTTTTCGCCGTGACCCTCTCTACTCTTTTGCACATGCTATGCGGGCGAAATGATGATACCATGCCAAGTTCCAACATTTGCAGAGTTCATTTTCTAGTGATTTTCAATTTCACCGTCATTTAGCTCCCTAAACAAATCGGTAAATGACTGTAAAACAGCAAATGATGTCAGAACGTGTTGGAAGTTGATGACGTCGCTTTGAATGATGCATACTGAATGCAAAAATAGGCTGGAGTTCAAATAAGTTTAAAAAATATTGAAGTGCCCGTGTAACAGATGAGTTCTCGTCCGAAACCCTGATACTTCGAAAGAGATTGTCCAGTTTGTACACGAGGTGCGTCCAGTTTTCGCCGTGACCCTCTCTACTCTTTTGCACATGCTATGCGGGCTAAATGATGATACCGTGCCAAGTTCCAACATTTTCAGAGTTCATTTTGTAGTGATTTTCAATTTCACCGTCATTTAGCTCCCTAAACAAATCGGTAAATGACTGAAAAACAGCAAATGATGTCAGAACGTGTTGGAAATTGATGACGTCGCTTTGAATGATGCATACTGAATGCAAAAATAGGCTGGAGTTCAAATAAGTTTAAAAAACATTGAAGTGCCCGTGTAACAGATGAGTTCTCGTTCGAAACCCTGATACTCCGAAAGAGATTGTCCAGTTTGTACACGAGGTGCGTCCAGTTTTTGCCGTGACCCTCTCTACTCTTTTGCACATGCTATGCGGGCGAAATGATGATACCATGCCAAGTTCCAACATTTTTAGAGTTCATTTTGTAGTGATTTTCAATTTCACCGCCATTTAGCTCTCTAAACAAATCGGTAAATGACTGAAAAATAGCAAATGATGTCAGAACGTGTTGGAAATTGGTGACGTCGCTTTGAATGATGCATACTGAATGCAAAAATAGGCTGGAGTTGTAATAAGTTTAAAAAAATGAAGTGCCCATGTAACAGATGAGTTCTCGTCAGAAACCCTGATACTTCGAAAGAGATTGTCTAGTTTGTACACGAAGTGCGTCCAGTTTTTGCCGTAACACAAGAAGCCCGGAGTTGTAATAAGTTATTAAAGATTAAAAAAAGGCACAATGCTCGTTAATTAGCTTCAAGCCTTTCGGAATAGTGCAAACTGCACTGCACATAGCTCCGTGCAGTCTACACTATTCCTCAAGGCTTAAAGCTAAGCAATGTGCAGATGAGCATTGCGCCTCTCCTTCATCGTCTCTGCACTCAGGGCTTATAAAACCGCTCCTAGTGCCTCTCTCTTCGCGAGGTGGGACTAAAAAATAGCTTACTAAGAAACTATAGTACCGGTTCATGGCACGAACCGGTACTAAATGTGCCCGTGGGGCCACAGCCTGACCACAGCCTGACGCAGCATCATTAGTACCGGTTCGTGACATGAACCGGTACAAAAGGTTGCTCACGAACCGGTACTATTGATCTCCGCCCGCCTAGCCGTTGGAACCGGCACTAATGGACACATTAGTGCCGGCTCAAAATCAAACCGGCACTAATGTGGTTCACATTTGACCCTTTTTCTACTAGTGTATATAGACCAAAGCTATTTTGTTTGGTTTTGCTGCCTCCTTAATATCTTCTGTTCTGGTACTACTAATGTAAAACCTCAACTTTTCAGCAAGCTATGGAAAAAATGGTGGAACCGCCACCTTCTGAAGGTGGCGAGGCAACTATAACCGCAATGTCAGCTCTTGCTGCAGTGGGTCAGTACCTGTCCACTAACAGTGCCAAAAGCACGTTCCTGCGTAATACTGGGTTGGTTGTTAAGGAAATATCGTCCAAACTGCCTCATGATCAAGATATGCAAGCTCAAAGCAATGTTGTATCTGCGCTCCAGACACAAGTCCATTCCCTAACAGAGACCCTTTGTGAAACAAGGAGAAACATGGCTCAATGTTGTCAAGATATGCATGGTTTTGAAACCAGACTATCAGACATTTACTATGTTGTTCATGAGCCTAGGGGAAATGAAGGCGAGGGTTATGGTGCTCCATCGGACAATACAACATGAAAACGTAACAGTCAGGTCAAATGAACTGAGCTTCTGAACTTCTGGTGGTGCATTTATCTGCTAGACTGTTAAGTTTTATGCCAACCTTCCTTTTGTTATATAGTTGTAATTTGTTTTGGTGTGATACAAAATTTATTCTTAACGTGCAGCCACTGGCTGAAGAAAACAACAAGCCATTTTTGTATAGTGTGGGGTGTTCCCTATATTTGCACTGGTGGCGATCTTTGATGCCGAGTGGATGTAATCTGTGCAATCGCCTTAATAGCCTAGCGTTAGTTTCAGCCTTATTTATTTCCTAGTCTTCTTTTTCCCTGGTTTGCTAGTGGCCGCAACTACCATGGGCCATATACAGGCCGTAGGATCCATGGGTCTCCTACGGGCCGTCGATAAATGGGCCTGTAATCGGTGGGCCTCGGGCCGTCAGATAAATGGGTCTACATGGGCCGTAATCGGGCGTAATTGGTATCGGCCCAGCACGGTAACAGGCCGTAGGACAGCAAAGGCTTAATTCTGTCACAGGCATAACGGGTCGTTGATGGGCCAAAATATAGGACGGGCTGGAAACGGCGCAACGGGTTAACAGGCCAGAAACGGGCCGACTCTTGCCATGGGCCGAATTTGGCCCATTAGGGTAACAGGCCAGTAATGGGCCAACTCTTGGCATGGGCCGAATTTGGCCCATTAGGGGAACAGGCCAGTAACGGGCCGACTCTTGCCATGGGCCGAATTTGGCCCATTAGGGGAACAGGCCAGTAACGGGCCGGAAGTAATCGAGGGCCGAAAAGGAGCCCAAGAACGTATGGGCCGTCAATAGGCCGAAAGCTAACACGGGCTGGAAACGGCCCATGTAAATCACGGGCCGTTAACGGGTATAAAGAAAATTACTGTTCATTATGGGCTAGAGTCATCGTGGGCCTGTAAAGGGCCGAAAGATACGAAGGCCTCATATGGGCCGAAAGACGTCGTGGGCCATACATGGGCCGGAAGTGAAATGGGCTGGTGTTATATTCAACGGCCCACATGATGTTGTTGGGCCGATTTCCTTTAGGGCCTAACGGGCCGTGAGTTAACGGGCCGTAAAATGGGCTATTTGCGAAGAGACCGTTAACAGGCTTTTCATGGGCCAGCCCGTTAACTTTTCACCAAGTCAAACGGGTCGGCTTTGTAAGCTAAATGGGCCAGTGGTGGGCCGTGGCACATGTCGACATATCATAGGTGCCTATCTGACCCACTGACGAGCAGACACGTGTTTCGTCCGGCCAATAAGAATTTTACCCGTGGAAATTTCCCATTGGTCGGGGCTGTTAACGGGTTATCGGATCCAAAACCCGACCCGATAGCTTAACGGCGTTCCGTTACGGTGGATGCCATGTGTCGGTCAACCTTGACGAAAGCACTTCTGTGACGCGCGATTTATCGTCATGGAAGTGGACACTTCCGTGATGATAATTTTGGTAATGTCATGGAACACTTCTACGACAGCACAGGTATGACTATCTTGATTCTATCATAAAATCGTCATGGATGTACATGCATGACAAAAAACGCGACCTACTGTGACAAACACGTATCATCACGGAAGTGTATTTTTTTGTAGTGAGTTCTTGTTTACTTGCATTCAATTTTTTCCATTCTACTTCACTAAACATCTCCATATGAGATCCAATTTCTTGTAGGGAAATGCAAGAGACATCAGTTTTGATGATGCACTTGGTCCATAGCTGGGACTTTGTGTATGTTCTCGAAATGCGTTTGTCGAGTGCTCATTAAGAAAGTTTCTATACAAGTTTCTGAACGAACTCCTTAAGAAAAGTTCTCCAAAAGTTACCTATGAAAGAACCCTTTGAAGCATATAGTCGTCACAAATGTTTTGACTACTTGTGGAGCCAAAACGGACTCCGTATGAGTCAGATATCCATGTTTCAGTTAACACTGCGCAAAACTGATTCCGAACGACAGTTACAAACTAGTTCTTGTGTACTTGCATTGGATTTTTTCCATTCTACTTCACTAAACATCTCCATATGAGATCCAATTACTTGTAGGGAAATGCAAGAGACCTCAGTTATGATGATGCACTAGGTCCATAACTGGGACTTTGTGTATGTTCTCGAAATGCGTTTGTCGAGTGCTCATTAAGAAAGTTTCTATACAAGTTTCTGAACGAACTCCTTAAGAAAAGTTCTCCTAAAGTTCCCTATGAAAGAATCCTTAGAAGCATCTAGTCGTCACAAATGTTTTGACTACTTGTGGAGCCAAAACGGACTCTGTATGAGTCAGATATCCATGTTCCAGTTAAGACTGCGCAAAACTGATTCCGAACGACACTTACACACTAGTTCTTGTGTAGTTGCATTGGATTTTTTCCATTCTAATTCACTAAAGATGTCCATATGAGATCCAATTACTTGTAGGGAAATGCAAGAGACCTCAGTTATGATGATGCACTAGGTCCATAGCTGGGACTTTGTGTATGTTCTCGAAATGCGTTTGTCGAGTGCTCATTAAGAAAGTTTCTATACAAGTTTCTGAACAAACTCCTTAAGAAAAGTTCTCCAAAAGTTCACTATGAAAGAATCCTTTGAAGAATCTAGTCGTCACAAATGTTCTGACTACTTGTGGAGCCAAAACGGACTCCATATGAGTCATTTATCCATGTTTCGGTTAACACTGCGCAAAACCGATTCCGGACGACAGTTACAGACTAGTTATTGTGTAGTTGCATTCGATTTTTTCCATTCTAATTCACTAAACATCTCCATATGAGATCTAGTTACTTGTAGAGAAATGCAAGAGACCTCAGTTATGATGATGCACTAGGTCCATAGCTGGGACTTTGTGTATGTTCTCGAAATGCGTTTGTCGAGTGCTCATTAAGAAAGTTTCTATACAAATTTCTGAACGAACTCCTTGAGAAAAGTTCCCCAAAAGTTACCTATGAAAGAATCCTTTGAAGCATCTGGTCGTCACAAAACTTTTGACTACTTGTGGAGTCAAAACGGAATCAGTATGAGTTATTTATCCATGTTTCAGTTAACACTGCGCAAAACTGATTCCGAACGACAGTTACATACTAGCTCTTGTGTAGTTGCATTCGATTTTTTCCATTCTACTTCACTAAACATCTCCATATGAGATCCAATTACTTGTAGGGAAATGCAAGAGACCTCAGTTATGATGATGCACTAGTTCCATAGCCAGGACTTTGTGTATGTTCTTGAAATGTGTTTGTCGAGTGCTCATTTAGAAAGTTTCTATACATGTTTCTGAACGAACTCCTTAAGAAAAGTTCTCCAAAAGTTCCCTATGAAAGAATCTGTTGAAGCATCTGGTCCTCACAAACATTTTGCTTAGTTGTGGAGCCAAAATGGACTATCTGTGAGTCGGATATCCAAGTTTCAGACTAGTTCTTGTTTAGTTCCATTCAATTTTTTCCATTCTACTTCACTAAACATCTCCATATGAGATCCAATTTCTTGTAGGGAAATGCAAGAGACCTCAGTTATGATGATGGACTAGGTCCATAGCTGGGACTTTGTGTATGTTCTCGAAATGCGTTTGTCGAGTGCTCATTAAGAAAGTTTCTATACAAGTTTCTGAACGAACTCCTTAAAAAAAGTTCTCCGAAAGTTACCTATGAAAGAATCCTTTAAAGCATATAGTTGTCACAAATGTTTTTACTACTTGTGGAGCCCAAACGGACTCCGTATGAGTCAGATACCATGTTTCAGTTAACACTGCGCAAAACTGATTCCGAGCGAAAGTTACAGACTAGTTATGGTGTAGTTGCATTCGATTTTTTCCATTCAACTTCACTAAACATCTCCATATGAGATCCAGTTACTTGTAGGGAAATGCAAGAGACCTCGGCTATGATGATGCACTAGGTCCATAGCTGGGACTTTGTGTATGTTGTCGAAATGTGTTTGTCGAGTGCTCATTAAGAAAGTTTCTATAGAAGTTTCTGAACGAACTCCTTAAGAAAAGTTCTCCAAAAGTTCCCTATCAGAGAATCCTTTGAAGCATCTGGTCGTCACAAACATTTTGACTACTTGTTGAGCCAAAACGTACTCCGTATGAGTCAGATATCCATGCTTCAGTTAAAACTGCGCAAAACTGATTCCGAACGACAGTTACAGACTAGTTCTTGTGTAGTTGCATTGGATTTTTTCCATCCTAATTCACTAAACATGTCCATATGAGATTCAATTACATGTAGGGAAATGCAAGAGACCTCAGTTATGATGATGCACTAGGTCCATAGCTGGGACTTTGTGTATGTTCTCGATATGCGTTTGTCAAGTGCTCATTAAGAAAGTTTCTATACAAGTTTCTGAAAAAACTCCTTAAGAAAAGTTCTCCAAAAGTTCACTATGAAAGAATCCTTTGAAGCATCTAGTCGTCACAAACATTTTGACTACTTGTGTAGCCAAAATGGACTCCATATGAGTCATTTATCCATGTTTCGGTTAACACTGCGCAAAACTGATTCCAAACGACAGTTACAGAATAGTTATTGTGTAGTTGCATTCGATTTTTTCCATTCTAATTCAATAAATGTCTCCATATGAGATCCAGTTACTTGTAGGGAAATGCAAGAGACCTCAGTTATGATGATGCACTAGGTACATAGCTGGGACTTTGCGTATGTTCTCAAAATACGTTTGTCAAGTGCTCATTAAGAAAGTTTCTATACAATTTTCTGAACGAACTCCTTAAGAAAAGTTCTCCAAAAGTTACCTATGAAAGAATCCTTTGAAGCATCTGGTGGTCACGAACATTTTGACTACTTGTGGAGTCAAAACGGACCCCGTATGAGTCAGATATCCATGTTTCAGTTAACACTGTGCAAAATTGATTCCGAACGACAGTTACAGACTAGTTCTTGTGTAGTTGCATTTGATTTTTCCCATTCTAATTCACTAAACATCTCCATGTGAGATCCAATTACTTGTAGGGAAATGCAAGAGACCTTATTTATGATGATGCACTAGGTCCATAGCTGGGACTTTGTGTATGTTCTCAAAATGAGTTTGTCGAGTGCTCATTAAGAAAGTTTCTGTACAAATTTCTGAATGAACTCCGATAGAAAAGTTCTCCAAAGTTTCCTTATGAAAGAATCCTTCGAAACATCTGTTCGTCACAAACGTTTTGAGTACTTGTGGAGCCAAAACGAACTCCGTATGAGTAAAATATCCAT
This sequence comes from Aegilops tauschii subsp. strangulata, assembly GCF_002575655.3. Lineage (NCBI taxonomy): Eukaryota > Viridiplantae > Streptophyta > Magnoliopsida > Poales > Poaceae > Aegilops > Aegilops tauschii. Next base: position 117,009,116 of record NC_053040.3, read on the forward strand.
GTTTCTGTTAACCCTGCGCAAAACCGATTCCGAACGACAGTTACAGACTAGTTCTTGTGTAGTTGCATTCCATTTTTTCCATTCTACTTCAGTAAACATCTCCATATGAGATCCAATTACTTGTAGGGAAATGCAAGAGACCTCAGTTATGATGATGCAGTAGGTCCATAGCTGGGACTTTGTGTATGTTCTTGAAATGCGTTTGTCAAGTGCTGATAAAGAAAGTTTCTATACAAGTTTATGAACAAACTCCGTATGAAAAGTACTCAAAAGTTCCCTATGAAAGAATCCTTTGAAGAATCTGGTGGTCACAAACATTTTGACTACTTGTGGAGCCAAAACGGACTCTGTATGAGTCAGATATCCATGTTTCAGTTAACACTTCGCAAAACTAATTCCGAAGGACAGTTACAAACTAGTCCTTGTGTAGTTGCATTAGATTTTTCCCATTCTAATTCACTAAACATGTCCATGTGAGATCCAATTACTTATAGGGAAATGCAAGAGACATCAGTTATGATGATGCACTAGGTCCATAGCTGGGACTTTGTGTATGTTCTCGAAATGCGTTTGTCGAGTGCTCCTGAAGAAAGTTTCTATACAAGTTTCTGAACGAACTCCTTAAGAAAACTTCTCCAAAAGTTCCCTATGAAAGAATCCTTTGAGGCATCTAGTCGTCACAAACGTATTGACTACTTGTGGAGCCAAAACGGACTCCGTATGAGTCAGATATCGATGTTTCAGTTAACACTGCGCAAAACTGATTCCGAGAGACACTTACAGACTAGTTCTTGTGTAGTTGCATTCAATTTTTTCCATTCTAATTCACTAAATATATCCATATGAGATCCGATTACTTGTAGGGACATGCAAGAGACCTCAGTTATGATGATGCACTAGGTACATAGCTGGGACTTTCTGTATGTTCTCGAAATGCATTTGTCGAGTGCTCATTAAGAAAGTTCCTATACAAGTTTCTGAACGAACTCCTTAAGAAAAGTTCTCCAAAAGTTCCCTATGAAATAATCCTTTGAAGCATCTGGTCATCACCACCGTTTTGACTGCTTGTAGAGCCAAAAAAGACTCCGTATGAGACAGATATCCATGTTTTTGTAAACACTGCGCAAAACTGATTCCGAACGACAGTTACAGACTAGTTCTTGTGTAGTTGCATTCGATTTTTTCCATTCGAATTCACTAAATATCTCCATATGAGATCCAGTACTTGTAGGATATGCAAGAAAACTCAGTTATGGTGATGCACTAGGTCTGTAGCTGGGACTTTGTGTATGTTCTCGAAATACGTTTGTCGAGTGCTCAGTAAGAAAGTTTCTATACAAGTTTCTGAACGAACTCCTTTAGAAAAGTTCTCCAAACGTTCTGTATGAAAGAATCCTTTGAAGCATCTGGTCGTCACAAAGGTTTTGACTACTTGTGTAGCCAAAAAAGACTCCGTATCAGACAGATATCCATGTTTCAGTTAACACTGCGCCAAACTGATTCCGAACGACAGTTACAGACTAGTTCTTGTGTAGTTGCATTTGATTTTTTCCATTCTAATTCACTAAATATCTCCATATGAGATCCAAATACTTGTAGGGATATGCAAGAGAACTCAGTTATGGTGTTGCACTAGGTCCATAGCTGGGACTTTGTGTATGTTCTCGAAATGCGTTTTTTGAATGCTCAGTAAGAAAGTTTCTATACAAGTTTCTGAACGAACTCCGGAAAAGTTCTCCGAAAGTTCCCTATGAAAGAATCCTTTGAAGCATCTAGTCGTCACAAACGTTTTGACTACTTGTGGAGCCAAAACAGACTCCGTATGAGTCAGATATCCATGTTTCAGTTAACACTGCGCAAAACTGATTCCGAACGACAGTTGAAGACTAATTCTTGTGTAGTTGCATTCGATTTTTTTCCATTCTACTTCACTAAACATCTCCATATGAGATCCAATTACTTGTAGGCAAATGCAAGAGACCTCATTTATGATGATGGCCTAGGTCCATAGCTAGGAGTTTGTGCATGTTCTCGAAATGCGTTTGTCGTGTGCTCATTAAGAAAGTTTCTATACAAGTTTCTGAACGAACTCCTAAAGAAAAGTTCTCCAAAAGTTCCCTATAAAAGAATCCTTTGAAGCATCTGGTCGTCACAAACGTTTTGACTACTTGTGGAGCCAAAACGGACTCCGTATGAGTCAGATATCCATGTTTCAGTTAACAATGCGCCAAACCGATTCTGAACTACAGTTACATACTAGTTCTTGTGTAGTTGCATTCAATTTTTTCCATTCTACTTCACTAAACATCTCCATATGAGATCCAATTACTTGTACGGAAATGCAAGAGACCTCTGTTATGAGGATGCACTAGGTCCATAGCTGGGACTTTGTGTATGTTCTCGGAATGCGTTTGTCGAGTGCTCATTAAGAAAGTTTCTATACAAGTTTCTGAACGAACTCCATAAGAAAAGTTATCCTAAAGTTCCCTATGAAAGAATCCTTTGAAGCATCTAGTCATCACAAACGTTTTGACTACTTGTCGAGCCAAAACATACTCCGTCTGAGTCAGATATCCATGTTTCAATTAACACTGCGCAAAACTGATTCCGAGCGAAAGTTACAAACTAGTTATTGTGTAGTTGCATTCATTTTTTCCATTCTACTAGACTAAACATCTCCATATGAGATCCAATTACTTGTAGGGAAATACAAGAGACCTCAGTTATGATGATGCACTAGGTCCATAGCTGGGACTTTGTGTATGTTCTCGAAATACATTTGTCGAGTGCTCATTAAGAAAGTTTCTATACAAGTTTCTGAACGAACTCCTTAAGAAAAGTTCTCCAAAAGTTCCCTATGAAAGAATCCTTTGAAGCATCTGGTTGTCACAAATGCTTTGACTACTTGTGGAGCCAAAACGGACTCCGTATGAGTCAGATATCCATGTTTCAGTTAACACTGCGCCAAACCGATTCCGAACTACAGTTACAGACTAGTTCTTGTGTAGTTGCATTCGATTTTTTCCATTCTACTTCACTAAACATCTCCATATGAGATCTAATTACTTGTAGGGAAATGCAAGAGACCTCAGTTATGAGGATGCACTAGGTCCATAGCTGGGACTTTGTGTATGTTCTCGAAATGCGTTTGTCGAGCGCTCATTAAGAAAGTTTCTATACAAGTTCTGAACGAACTCCTTAAGAAAAGTTCTCCAAAAGTTCCCTATGAAATAATCCTTTGAAGGATCTGGTCGTCGCAAACGTTTTGACTACTTGTGGAGCCAAAATGGACTCCGTATGAGTCAGATATCCATGTTTCAGTTAACACTGCGCAAAACTAATTCTGAAGGACAGTTACAGACTAGTTCTATTGTAGTTGCATTCGATTTTTTCCATTCTACTTCACTAAATATCTCCATATGAGATCCAATTGCTAGTAGGGACATGCAAGAGACGTCAGATATGATGATGCACTAGGTCCATAACTAGGACTTTGTGTATGTTCTCGAAATGTGTTTGTGGAGTGCTCATTAAGAAAGTTTCTATACAAGTTTCTGAACGAACTCCTTAAGAAAAGTTCTCCAAAAGTTCCATATGAAAGAATCCTTTGAAGCATCTTGTCCTCACAAACGTTTTGATTACTTGTGGAACCAAAACGGACTTCGTGTGAGTCAGATATCCAAGTTTCAGTTAACACTTCTTAAAACTGATTCCGAACGACAGTTACACACTAGTTCTTGTTTAGTTGCATTCAATTTTTTCCATTCTACTTCACTAAACATCTCCATATGAGATCCAATTACTTGTAGGGAAATGCAAGAGAACTCATTTATAATGATGCACTAGGTCCATAGGTGGGACTTTGTGAATTTTCTCGAAATGCGTTTGTCGAGTGCTCATTAACAAAGTTTCTATACAAGTTTCTCAACGAACTCCTTAAGAAAAGTTCTCCAAAATTCCCTATGAAAGGATCCTCTGAAGCGTCTAGTTGTCACAATTGTTTTGACTACTTGTGGAACCAAAATGGACTCCGTATGAGTCAGATATCCATGTTTCAGTTAACACTGCGCAAAACTGATTCCGAACGACAGTTACAGACTAGTTCTTGTGTAGTTGCATTCGATTTTTTCCATTCTACTTTACTAAACTTCTCCATATGAGATCCAGTTACTTGTCGAGAAATGCAAGAGAGCTCAGTTATGATGATGCACTAGGTCCATAGCTGGGACTTTGTGTATGTTCTCGTAATGCGTTTGTCGAGTGCTCATTAAGAAAGTTTCTATACAAGTTTCTGAACGAACTCCATAAGAAAAGTTATCCTAAAGTTCCCTATTAAAGAATCCTTAGAAGCATCTGGTCATCACAAACGTTTTGACTACTTGTGGAGCCAAAATGGACTCCGTATGAGTCAGATATCCCTATTTCAGTTAACACTGCGCAAAACTGATTCCGAACGACAGTTACAGACTAGTTCTTGTGTAGTTGCATTTGATTTTTTTCTATTCTACTTCACTAAACATCTGCATATGAGATCCAATTACCTATCGAGAAATGCAACAGACCTCAGTTATGATGATGCACTAGGTCCATAGTTGGGACTTATTGTATTTTCTCAAAATGCGTTTGTCGAGGGCTCATTAAGAAAGTTTCTATACAAGTTTCTGAACAAACTCCTTAAGAAATGTTCTCCAGTAGTTCCGTATGAAAGAATACTTTGAAGAATCTGGTCGTCACAAACATTTTGACTACTTGTGGAGCCAAAACGGACTCCGTATGAGTCAAATATCCATGTTTCAGTTAACACTGCGCAAAACTAATTCGAACGACAGTTATAGACTAGTTATTATGTAGTTGCATTCGATTTTTTCCATTCTACTTCACTAAACATCTCCATATGAGATGCAATTACTTGTAGGGAAATGCAAAAGAACTCATTTATAATGATGCACTAGGTCCATAGGTGGGACTTTGTGAATTTTCTCGAAATGCGTTTGTCGAGTGCTCATTAACAAAGTTTCTATACAAGTTTCTCAACGAACTCCTTAAGAAAAGTTCTCCAAAATTCCCTATGAAAGGATCCTCTGAAGCGTCTAGTTGTCACAATTGTTTTGACTACTTGTGGAACCAAAATGGACTCCGTATGAGTCAGATATCCATGTTTCAGTTAACACTGCGCAAAACTGATTCCGAACGACAGTTACAGACTAGTTCTTGTGTAGTTGCATTCGATTTTTTCCATTCTACTTTACTAAACTTCTCCATATGAGATCCAGTTACTTGTCGAGAAATGCAAGAGAGCTCAGTTATGATGATGCACTAGGTCCATAGCTGGGACTTTGTGTATGTTCTCGTAATGCGTTTGTCGAGTGCTCATTAAGAAAGTTTCTATACAAGTTTCTGAACGAACTCCATAAGAAAAGTTATCCTAAAGTTCCCTATTAAAGAATCCTTAGAAGCATCTGGTCATCACAAACGTTTTGACTACTTGTGGAGCCAAAATGGACTCCGTATGAGTCAGATATCCCTATTTCAGTTAACACTGCGCAAAACTGATTCCGAACGACAGTTACAGACTAGTTCTTGTGTAGTTGCATTTGATTTTTTTCTATTCTACTTCACTAAACATCTGCATATGAGATCCAATTACCTATCGAGAAATGCAACAGACCTCAGTTATGATGATGCACTAGGTCCATAGTTGGGACTTATTGTATTTTCTCAAAATGCGTTTGTCGAGGGCTCATTAAGAAAGTTTCTATACAAGTTTCTGAACAAACTCCTTAAGAAATGTTCTCCAGTAGTTCCGTATGAAAGAATACTTTGAAGAATCTGGTCGTCACAAACATTTTGACTACTTGTGGAGCCAAAACGGACTCCGTATGAGTCAAATATCCATGTTTCAGTTAACACTGCGCAAAACTAATTCGAACGACAGTTATAGACTAGTTATTGTGTAGTTGCATTCGATTTTTTCCATTCTACTTCACTAAACATCTCCATATGAGATGCAATTACTTGTAGGGAAATGCAAGAGACCTCAGTTATGATGATGCACTAGGTCCATAGCCAGGACTTTGTGTATGTTCTCGAAATGTGTTTGTCGAGTGCTCATTAAGAAAGTTGCTATACAAGTTTCTGAACAAAGTCCTTTAGAAAAGTTATCCAAAAGTTCCATATGAAAGAACCCGTTGAAGCATCTGGTCCTCACAAATATTTTGATTACTTGTGGAGCCAAAACGGACTCGGCGTGAGTCAGATATCCAAGTTTCAGTTAACACTGCGCAAAACAGATTCCGAACGACAGTTACATACTAGTTATTGTTTAGTTGCATTCAATTTTTTCCATTCTACTTCACTAAACATCTCCATATGAGATCCAATTTCTTGTAGGGAAATGCTTCTCGAAATGCGTTTGTCGAGTGCTCATTAAGAAAGTTTCTATACAAGTTTCTGAACGAACTCCTTAAGAAAAGTTCTCCAAAATTCCCTATGAAAGGATCCTTTGAAGCGTCTGGTCGTCACAATTGTTTTGACTACTTGTGGAGCCAAAACACTGCGCAAAAGTGATTCAGTTAACACTGCGCAAAAGTGATTCCGAATGAGAGTTACAGATTAGTTATTTTGTAGTTGCATTCGATTTTTTCCATTCTACTTCACTAAACATCTCCATATGAGATCCAATTACTTATAGGGAAATGCAAGAGACCTCAGTTATGATGATGCACTAGGTCAATAGCTGGGACTTTGTGTATGTTCTCGAAATGCGTTTGTCGAGTGCTCATTAAGAAGGTTTCTATACAAGTTTCTGAATGAACTCCTTAAGAAAATTTCTCCAAAAGTTACCTATGAAAGAATCCTTTGAAGCATCTGGTCGTCACAAATGTTTTGACTACTTGTGGAGCCAAAACGTACTCCGTATGAGTCAGATATCCATGTTTCAGTTAAAACTGCGCAAAACTGATTCCGAACGACAGTTACAGACTAGTTCTTGTGTAAGGATGTTTTGTAGCTATAGTTTTAATTGATCCATTCCTGCAATTGTTTGCAATTATGGAGTGCCATAGCATGACTCAATCTTGCTCTACTTTTGCTATAAAATATTTCTGGCAGATTCTTAACATGATATGCAATCTTGCCAAGCTTATTGTAGTTGATCCATACATGCTATGCTATTGTTCTTGCCAAGGTTAGCTTCATAAACATGCGATCTTGCTGTAGCTATGCTTGGTTTGCCATGCATTGCTCTGTAGTGAGTGCATCAAGCTCACAATGAGGCCCACATATTATTATTTCTGCCATGCTCTGTTTTCTGCTAAGTCTGAAACCTGATAACGAAACTTGCTATGTTTACATGCTTGCCATCATATCTTCTGGTCCTTTTTGGCTTATGGTCAGTAAGGGACTTTTGTCATGTGCATTTAGTAGAACACTACCATGCCTTGTTTTGCTATGTTAAGTTCCTGTAGGATGTTGATTTCGTGCTCTGAACTTTGCTACCTGATGCTATTTTCTGCCATGTCCAGTTTTTCACTAAGTGTGTGAACCTGTAATCTTTTGCACTTTTGCCATGCTTGTTTGAGCTTGATATTTTGTGAACTAGACATAGCTCAGTGTTCATCTTTTGTCAAGCATATCCTGTAGATTACTGCCATTATGCTTTGTTTCTATGTTGGGGTGCTGTAGCATTGTTTATTGTTGCATTTTAAGTGCTATCTTACTGTTTATCGTAGATTAGTGTCATTCTTGTTTTGCTTGCCATTTGCAAACCGTGCATCCGATTCCGGTGATCTTTATATCGATTTCGACCGAAATCATCTCATCTTTCCAGTGGCATGCTTGGTTTGCCAAGTTACTGCCATGTTCATCATTTTCCTTCCGGAGCACGCATATGCATGGCATATCATATCTTGCATATCATACATGTTTTGCATCATGTTGCTTGTGCATTTCTCGTGGTTGATTGTGGTTCCGTTTGCTGTGTTCTTGTCTTGGGTAGAGCCGGGAGACGAGTTCATGAATGAGGAACCTGTCGAGTACGCTTACGAGGATCAAGCTTTCGACAACTCTAAGAATCTTGCAGGCAAGATGACCACCCCTCGAAATCACTTCTATCTTTGCTATGCTAGTTGTTCGCTCTATTGCCATGCTCGCTACCTATCACGTGCTATATCGTGTCTCCCATTTTAGCCATGTCAGCCCTAACCATCCTTTCCTAGCAAACCGTTGTTTGGCTAAGTTACCGCTTTTGCTCAGCCCCTCTTATAGCGTTGCTAGTTGCAGGTGAAGTTGAAGTTTGTTCCTTGTCGGAACATGGATATGTTGGGATATCACAATATCTCTTATTTAATTAATGCATCTATATATATTTGGTAAAGGGTGGAAGGCTCGGCCTTATGCCTGGTGTTTTGTTCCACTCTTGCCGCCCTAGTTACTGTTATACCGGGATTATGTTCCTTGAGTTTGCGTTCCTTACACGGTCGGGTGATTTATGGGACCCCCTTGACAGTTCGCCTTGAATAAAACTCCTCCAGCAAGGCCCAACTTTGGTTTTACCATTTGCCGCCTAAGCCTTTTCCCCCGGGTTTTCGCGAGCCCGAGGGTCATCTTTATTTTAAACCCCCGGGCCAGTGCTCCTCTGAGTATTGGTCCAAACTGTCAGTCGCCGGTGGCCACCAGGGGCAACTCTGGGCTGGCCTATCGGAAGCTTGGACAATCCGGTGTGCCTTGAGAACGAGATATGTGCAGCTCCTATCGGGATTTGTCGGCACATTCGGGCGGCTTTGCTGGTCTTGTTTTACCATTGTCGAAATGTCTTGTAAACCGGGATTCCGAGACTGATCGGGTTTTTCCTGGAGAAGGTTTATCCTTCGTTGACCGTGAGAGCTTATGATGGGCTAAGTTGGGACACCCCTGCAGGGTATTATCTTTCGAAAGTCATGCCCGCGGTTATGAGGCAGATGGGAATTTGTTAATGTCCGGTTGTAGATAACTTGTCACTTGACCCAATTAAAATACATCAACTGTGTGTGTAGCCGTGATGGTCTCTTCTCGGCGGAGTCCGGGAAGTGAACACGGTCTGAGTTATGTATGACGTAAGTAGGTGTTCAGGATCACTTCTTGGTCATTGCTAGATGACGTCCGTTCCATTGCTTCTCTTCTCGCACTCTTTTGCGCAAGTTAGCCACCATATATGCTTTTGCCGCTGCAGCTCCACCTCATTACACCATCCGTTCCTACAAGCTTAAATAGTCTTGATCTCGCGGGTGTGAGATTGCTGAGTCCCCGTGACTCACAGATTCTACCAAAACAGTTGCAGGTGCCGACGATGCCAGTGCAGATGATGGCGTCGATCTCAAGTGGGAGTTCGACGAGGAACGTGGTCGTTACTATGTGTCTTTTCCTGATGATCAGTAGTGGAGCCCAGTTGGGACGATCGGGGATCTAGCATTTGGGGTTGTCTTATTTTCATCTGGATTTTGACCGTAGTCGGTCTATATGCTTGTATTTTGGATGATGTATGAGTAATATTTATGTATTGTGTGAAGTGGCGATTGTAAGCCAACTCTTTATCCCATTCTTGTTCATTACATGGGATTGTGTGAAGATGACCCTTCTTGCGACAAAACCACTATGCGGTTATGCCTCTAAGTCGTGCCTCGACACGTAGGAGATATAGCCGCATCATGGGCGTTACATTATTGTGTACTTGCATTCGATTTTTTCCATTCTACTTGACTAAACATCTCCATATGAGATCCAATTACTTGTAGGGAAATGCAAGAGACCTCAGTTATGATGATGCACTAGGTCCATAGCTGGGACTTTGTGTATGTTCTCGAAATGCGTTTGTCGAGTGCTCATTAAGAAAGTTTCTACACAAGTTTCTAAATGAACTCCTTAAGAAAAGTTCTCCAAAAGTTCCCTATGAAAGAATCCTTTGAAGCATCTGGTCGTCACAAACGTTTTGACTACTTGTGGAGCCAAAACGGAGTCCGTATGAGTCAGATATCATTGTTTCAGTTAAAACTGCGCGAAACTGATTCCGAACGACAGTTACAGAATAGTTCTTGTGTAGTTGCATTGGATTTTTCCTTTCTACTTCACTAAACATCTCCATATGACATCCAATTACTTGTAGGGAAACGCAAGAGACGTCAGTTATGATGATGCACTAGGTCCATAGCTGGGACTTTGTGTATGTTCTCGAAATGCGTTTGTCGAGTGCTCATTAAGAAAGTTTCCATACAAGTTTCTGAACGAACTCCTTCAGAAAAGTTCTCCTAAAGTTCCCTATGAAAGAATCCTTAGAAGCTTCTAGTCGTCACAAATGTTTTGACTACTTTTGGAGCCAAAACAGATTCCGTATGAGTCAGATATCCATGTTTCAGTTAACACTGCGCAAAACTGATTCCGAACGACACTTACACACTAGTACTTGTGTAGTTGCATTGAATTTTTCCATTCTACTTCACTAAACATGTCCATATAAGATCCAATTCATTGTAGGGTAATGCAAGAGGCCTCAGTTATGATGATGCACTAGGTCCATAGCTGGGACTTTGTGTATGTTCTCGAAATGCGTTTGTCGAGTGCTCATTAAGAAAGTTTCTATACAAGTTTCTAAACGAACTCCTTAAGAAAAGTTCTCCAAAAGTTCCGTATGAAAGAATCCTTTGAAAAATCTAGTCATCACAAACGTTTTGACTTCTTGTGGAGCCAAAACGGACTCCGTATGAGTCAGATATCCATGTTTCAGTTAACACTACGCAAAACTGATTCCGAACGACTGTTACAAACTAGTTCTTGTGTAGTTGCATTCGATTTTTTCCATTCTAATTCACTAAACATCTCCATATGAGATCCAATTACTTGTAGGGAAATACAAGAGAACTCAATTATGATGATGCACTAGGTCCATAGCTGGGACTTTGTGTATGTTCTCGAAATGCGTTTGTCGAGTGCTCATTAAGAAAGTTTCTATACAAGTTCTGAACAAACTCCTTAAGAAAAGTTCTCCGAAAGTTCCCTATGAAAGGATTCTTGGAAGCCTCTGGTCGTCACAAACGTTTTGACTAATTGTGGAGCCAAAACAGACTCCGTATGAGTCAGATATCCATATTTCAGTTAACATTGCGCAAAACTCATTCCGAACGACAGTTACAGACTAGTTCTTGTGTAGTTGCATTTGATTTTTTCCATTCTACTTCACTAAGCATCTCCATATGAGATCCAATTACTTGTCGAGAAACGAAAGAGACCTCAGTTATGATTATGCACTAGGTCCATAGCTGGGACTTTGTGTATGTTCTCGAAATGCGTTTGTCAAGGGCTCATTAAGAATGTTTCTATACAAGTTTCTGAACGAACTCCTTAAGAAATGTTCTCCAAAAGTTTTGTATGAAAGAATAATTTGAAGCATCTGGTCGATAGAAACGTTTTGACTACTTGTGGAGCCAAAACGGACTCCGTATGAGTCAGATATCCATGTTTCAGTTAACACTGCGCAAAACTGATTCCGAACGACAGTTACAGACTAGTTCTTCTGTAGTTGCATTCGATTTTTTCCATTCTACTTCACTAAACATCTCCATATGAGATAAAATTACTTGTAGGGAAATGCAAGAGACCTCAGTTATGATGATGCACTAGGTCCATAGCTAGGACTTTATGTATGTTCTCGAAATGTGTTTGTCGAGTGCTCATTAAGAAAGTTTCTATACAAGTTTCTGAACGTCATCCTTAAGAAAAGTTCTCCAAAAGTTCCCTATGAAAGAATCCGTCGAAGCATCTGGTCCTCACAAACATTTTGATTACTTGTGGAGCCAAAATGGACTCCGTGTGACTCAGATATCCAAGTTTTAATTAACAATGTGCAAAACTGATTTCGAACGACAGTTACAGACTAGTTCTTGTTTAGTTGCATTCAATGTTTTCCATTCTACTTCACTAAAAATCTCCATATGAGATCCAATTTCTTGTAGGGAAATGCAAGAGATCTCAGTTATGATTATGCACTAGGTCCATAGCTGGACTTTGTGTATGTTCTCGAAATGCGTTTGTCGAGTGCTCACTAAGAAAGTTTCTATAAAAGTTCTGAACAAACTCCTTAAGAAAAGTTCTCCGAAAGTTCCCTATGAAAGGATCCTTTGAAGCCTCTGGTCGTCACAAACATTTTGACTACTTGTGGAGCCAAAACGGACTCCGTATGAGTCAGATATCCATGTTTCAGTTAACACTGCGCAAACTGATTCCGAACGACAGTTACAAACTAGTTCTTGTGTAGTTGCATTCGATTTTTTCCATTCTAATTCACTAAACATCTCCATATGAGATCCAATTACTTGTAGGGAAATACAAGAGAACTCAATTATGATGATGCACTAAGTCCATAGCTGGGACTTTGTGTATGTTCTCGAAATGCGTTTGTCGAGTGCTCATTAAGAAAGTTTCTATACAAGTTCTGAACAAACTTCTTAAGAAAAGTTCTCCGAAAGTTCCCTATGAAAGGATCCTTGGAAGCCTCTGGTCGTCACAAACGTTTTGACTAATTGTGGAGCCAAAACAAACTCCGTATGAGTCAGATATCCATATTTCAGTTAACATTGCGCAAAACTCATTCCGAACGACAGTTACAGACTAGTTCTTGTGTAGCTGCATTGCGTTTTTTCCATTCTACTTCACTAAGCATCTCCATATGAGATCCAATTACTTGTAGGGAAACGCAAGAGACCTCAGTTATGATGATGCACTAGGTCCATAGCTGGGACTTTGTGTATGTTCTCGAAATGCGTTTGTCGAGTGCTCATTAAGAAAGTTTCGATACAAGTTTCTGAACAAACTCCTTATGAGTTCTCCTAAAGTTCCCTGTGAAAGAATCCTTAGAAGCATCTGGTCGTCACAAATGTTTTGACTACTTGTGGAGCCAAAACGTATTCCGTATAAGTCAGATATCCATGTTTCAGCTAACACTGCGCAAAACTGATTCCGAACGACACTTACACACTAGTTCTTGTGTAGTAGCATTGGATTTCTTCCATTCTACTTCACTAAACATGTCCATATACGATCCAATTCCTTGTAGGGAAATGCAAGAGACCTCAGTTATGATGATGCACTAGGTCCATAGCTGGGACTTTGTGTATGTTCTCGAAATGCATTTGTCGAGTGCTCATTAAGAAAGTTTCTATACAAGTTTCTGAACGAACTCCTTAAGAGAAGTTCTCCAAAAGTTCACTATGAAAGAATTCTTTGAAGCATGTAGCCATCACAAACATTTTAACTACTTGTGGAGCCAGAACGGACTCCATATGAGTCATTTATCCATGTTTCGGTTAACACTGCGCAAAAATCATTCCGAACGACAGTTAGAGACTAGTTCTTGTGTAGTTGCATTCGATTTTTTCCATTCTATTTCACTAAACATCTCCATATGAGATAAAATTACTTGTAGGGAAATGCAAGAGACCTCAGTTATGATGATGCACTAGGTCCATAGCCAGGACTTTGTGTATGTTCTCGAAATGTGTTTGTCGAGAGCTCATTAAGAAAGTTTCTATACAAGTTTCTGAACGAACTCCTTAAGAAAAGTTCTCCAAAAGTTCCATATGAAAGAATCCTTTGAAGCATATTTTCCTCACAAAATTTTTGATTACTTGTGGAGCCTAAACAGACTCCGTGTGAGTCAGATATCCAAGTTTTAGTTAACACTATGCAAAACTGATTCCGAACGACAGTTACAAACTAGTTCTTGTTTAGTTGCATTCAATTTTTCCATTCTACTTCACTAGACATCTCCATATGAGATCTAATTTCTTGTAGGGAAATGCAAGAGACCTCAGTTATGATGATGCACTAGGTCCATAGCTGGGACTTTGTGTATGTTCTCGAAATGCGTTTGTCGAGTGCTCATTAAGAAAGTTTCTATACAAGTTTCTGAACGAACTTCTTAAGAAAAGTTCTCCAAATGTTACCTATGAAAGAATCCTTTGAAGCATCTAGTCGTCACAAATGTTTTTACTACTTGCGGAGCGAAAACGGGCTCCGTATGAGTCAGATATCCATGTTTCAGTTAACACTACGCAAAACTGATTCCGAGCGAAAGTTACAGACTAGTTATTGTGTAGTTGCATTCGATTTTTTCCATTCTACTTGACTAAACATCTCCATATGAGATCCTATTAGTTGTAGGTAAATGCAAGAGACCTCAGTTATGATGATCCACTAGGTCCATAGCTAGGGCTCTGTGTATGTTCTCGAAATGCGTTTGTCGAGTGCTCATTCAGAAAGTTTCTATACAAGTTTCTGAACGACCTCCTAAAGAACAGTTCACCAAAAGTTCCCTATGAAAGAATCCTTTGAAGCATATGGTCGTCACAAACGTTTACTACTTGTGGAGCCAAAACGGGCTCTGTATGAGTCAGATATCCATGTTTCAGTTAACACTGCGCAAAACTGATTCCGAACGACGGTTACAGACTAGTTCTTATGTAGTTGCATTTGATTTTTTCCATTCTACTTCACTAAACATCTCCATATGAGATCCAATTAATTGTAGGGAAATGCAAGAGACCTCAGTTATGATGATGCACTAGGTCCATACCTGGGACTTTGTGTATGTTCTCGAAATGCATTTGTCGAGTGCTCATTAAGAAAGTTTGTATACAAGTTTGTGAACGAACTCCTTAAGAAAAGTTCTCCAAAAGTTCCCTATGAAAGAATCCTTTCAAGCATCTGGTCGTCACAAACGTTTTGACTACTTGTGGCGCCGAAAAGGACTCCGTATGAGTCAGATATCCATGTTTCGGTTAACACCGCGCAAAACTGATTCTGAATGACAGTTACAGACAAGTTCTTGTGTAGTTGCATTCGATTTTTTCCATTCTACTTCACTAAACATCTCCATATGAGATCCAATTACTTGTAGGGAAATGCAAGAGACCTCAGTTATGATGATGCACTAGGTCCATAGCTGGGACTTTGTGTAAGTTCTCGAAATGCGTTTGTCGAGTGCTCCTTAAGAAAGTTTCTATACAAGTTTCTGAACGAACTACTTAAGAAAAGCTCTCCAAAAGTTCCCTATGGAAGAATCATTTGAAGCATCTAGTCGTCACAAACTTTTCGCCTACTTGTGGAGCCAAAACGGACTCCGTGTGAGTCAGATATCCGTGTTTCAGTTAACACTGCGCAAAACAGATTCCGAACGACAGTTACAGACTAGTTCTTGTTTAGTTGTATTCGGTTTTTTTCATTCTACTTCACTAAACATCTCCATATGAGATAATATTACTTGTAGGGAAATGCAAGAGACCTCAGTTATGATGATGCACTAGGTCCATAGCTGGGACTTTGTGTATGTTCTCGAAATGCGTTTGTCGAGTGCTCATTAACAAAGTTTCTATACAAGTTTCTGA
Organism: Aegilops tauschii subsp. strangulata; assembly: GCF_002575655.3. Classification (NCBI taxonomy): domain Eukaryota; kingdom Viridiplantae; phylum Streptophyta; class Magnoliopsida; order Poales; family Poaceae; genus Aegilops; species Aegilops tauschii. The sequence goes on from NC_053040.3 coordinate 117,024,526, forward strand.
ACGAACTACTTAAGAAAAGTTCTCCAAAAGTTCCCTATGAAAGGATCCTTTGAAGCATCTGGTGACCACAAACGTTTTGACTACTTGTGGAGCCAAAACGGACTCCGTATGAGTCAGAAATCCATGTTTCAGTTAACACTGCGCAAAACTGATTCCGAACGACAGTTACAAACTAGTTCTTGTGTAGTTGCATTCGATGTTTTCCATTCTAATTCACTAAACATCTCCATATGAGATCCAATTACGTGTAGGGAAATGCAAGAGAACTCAGTTATGATGATGCACTAGGTCCATAGCTGGGACTTTGTGTATGTTCTCGTAATGCGTTTGTCGAGTGCTCATTAACAAAGTTTCTATACAAGTTTCTGAACGAACTCCTTAAGAAAAGTTCTCCAAAAGTTCCCTATGAAAGGATCATTTGAAGCATCTGGTCGTCACAAACGTTTTGACTACTTGTGGAGCCAAAACGGACTCTGTATGAGTGAGATATCCATGTTTCAGTTAACACTGTGCCAAACTGATTCTGAATGACAGTTACAGACTAGTTCTTGTGTAGTTCCATTCGATTTTTCCATTCTAATTCACGAAACATATCCATATGAGATCCAATTACGTGTAGGGAAATGCAAGAGAACTCAGTTATGATGATGTACTAGGTCCATAGCTGGGACTTTGTGTATGTTCTCGAAATGCGTTTGTCGAGTGCTCATGAAGACGGTTTCTATACAAGTTTCTGAACGAATGCCTTAAGAAAAGTTCTCCAAAAGTTCACTATGAAAGAATCCTTTCAAGCATCTGGTCGTCACATACATTTTGACTATTTGTGGAGCCAAAACGGACTCCGTATGAGTCAGATATCCATGTTTCAGTTAACACTGCGCAAAACTGATTCCGAACGACAGTTACAGACTAGTTCTTGTGTAGTTGCATTCGATTTTTTCCATTCTACTTCCCTAAAAATCTGCATATGAGATCCAATTACTGCTAGGGAAATGCAATAGGCCTCAGTTTTGATGATGCACTAGGTCCATAGCTGGGACTTTGTGTATGTTCTCGAAATGCGTTTGTCGAGTGCTCATTAAGAAAGTTTCTATACAAGTTTCTGAATGAACTCCTTAAGAAAAGTTCTCCAAAAGTTCCCTATGAAAGAATCCTGTGAAGCATCTGGTCGTCACAAACATTTCGAATACTTTTGGAGCCAAAACGGACTCCGTATGAGTCAGATATCCATGTTTCAGTTAACACTGCGCAAAACTGATTCCGAACGACAGTTACAGACTAGTTCTTGTGTAGTTGCATTCGATTTTTTCCATTCTACTTCACTAAGCATCTCCATATGAGATCCAATTACTTGTAGGGAAATGCAAGAGACCTCGGTTATGATGATGCACTAGGTCCATAGCTGGGACTTTCTGTATGTTCTCGAAATGCGTTTGTCGAGTGCTCATTAAGAAAGTTTGTATACAAGTTTCTGAACGAACTCCTTAAGAAAAGTTCTCCAAAAGTTCCCTATGAAATAATCCTTTGAAGCATCTGGTCGTCACAAACGTTTTCACTACTTGTGGAGCCAAAGCAGACTCAGTATGAGTCAGATATCGATGTTTTAGTTAACACTGCACAAAACTGATTCCGAACGACAGTTATAGACTAGTTATTGTGTAGTTGCATTTGATTTTTTCCATTCTAATTCACTAAACATCTGCATATGAGATCCAATTACTTGTAGGGAAATGCAAGAGAACTCAGTTATTATGATGCACTAGGTCCATAGCTGGGACTTTGTGTATGTTCTCGAAATGCGTTTGTCGAGTGCTCATTAAGAAAGTTTTTATACGAGTTTCTAAATGAACTCCTTAAGAAAAGTTCTCCAAAAGTTCCCTATGAAAGAATCCTTTGAAGCAGCTAGTCGTCACAAACGTTTTGACTACTTGTGGAGCCAAAACAGAATGCGTCTGAGTCAGATATCCATGTTTCAGTTAACATTGCGCAAAACTGATTCCAAACGACAGTTACAGACTAGTGCTACCTCTTGAGCACTGCGTTGGTTTTCCCTTGCAGAGGAAAGGGTGATGCGGTAAAGTAGCGTAAGTATTTCCCTCAGTTTTTGAGAACCAAGGTATCAATCTAGTAGGAGGCCACGCTCAAGTCCCTCGCACCTACACAAAAAAATAAAAACCTCGCAACCAACGCAATAAAGGGGTTGTCAATCCCTTCACGGTCACTTACGAAAGTGAGATCTGATAGATATGATAAGATAATATTTTTGGTATTTTTATAATAAAGATGCAAAGTAAAATAAAAGGAAATAAATAGCTAAGTGTTGGAAGATTAATATGATGGAGAATAGACCCGGGGGCCATAGGTTTCACTAGTGGCTTCTCTCAGGAGCATAAGTATTACGGTGGGTGAACAAATTACTGTTGAGCAATTGATAGAATTGAGCATAGTTATGAGAATATCTAGGTATGATCATGTATATAGGCATCACGTCCGTGACAAGTAGACCGACTCCTGCCTGCATCTACTACTATTACTCCACACATCGACCGCTATCCAGCATGCCTCTAGAGTATTAAGTTCATAAGAACAGAGTAACGCTTTAAGCAAGATGCCATGATGTATAGGGATAAACTCATGCAATATGATATAAACCCCATCTTGTTATCCTCGATGGCAACAATACAATACGTGCCTTGCTACCCCTGCTGTCACTGGGAAAGGACACCGCAAGGTTGAACCCAAAGCTAAGCACTTCTCCCATTGCAAGAAAGATCAATCTAGTAGGCCAAACCAAACTGATAATTCGAAGAGACTTGCAAATATAACCAATCATACATAAAAGAATTCAGAGGAGATTCAAATATTGTTCATAGATAAACTTGATCATAAACCCACAATTCATCAGTCTCAACAAACACACCGCAAAAGAAGATTACATTGAATAGATATCCACGAGAATCGTGGAGAACTTTGTATTGAGATCCAAAGAGAGAGAAGAAGCCATCTAGCTAATAACTATGGACCCGAAGGTCTGAGGTAAACTACTCACACATCATCGGAGAGGCTATGGTGTTGATGTAGAAGCCCTCCGTGATCAATGCCCCCTCCGGCAGGACGCCGGAAAAGGCCCCAAGATGGGATCTCACGGGTACAGAATGTTGCGGCGGTGGAATTAGGTTTTCGTGGATGCTTCTGTTGGTTTGGGGGTATGTAGGTATATATAGGAGGAAGAAGTACGTCGGTGGAGCAATATGGGCCCCACGAGGGTGGAGGGCGCGCCCAGGGGGGTAGGCGCGCCCCCCTGCCTCGTGCTCTCCTGGTTGATTTCTTAACGTAGAATCCAAGTCCTCTGGATCACGTTTGTTCCGAAAATCATGTTCCCGAAGGTTTCATTCCGTTTGGACTCCGTTTGATATTCTTTTTCTGCGAAACTCTGAAATAGGCAAAAAAACAGCAATTTGGGCTGGGCCTCCGGTTAATAGGTTAGTCCCAAAAATAATATAAAAGTGTATAACAAAGCCCATTAATCATCCAAAACAGAATATAATATAGCATGAAGCAATAAAAAATTATAGATACGTTGGAGACGTATCAAGCATCCCCAAGCTTAATTCCTGCTCGTCCTCGAGTTGGTAAATGATAAAAACGGAATTTTTGATGCGGAATGCTACTTGGCATTAATTTTTTAATGTAACCCTCTTAATTGTGGTATGAATATTCAGATCCGAAAGATTCAAGATAAAAGTTTAATGTTGACATAAAAGCAATAATACTTCAAGCATACTAACTACGCAATTATGTCTTCTCAAAATAACATGGCCAAAGAAAGTTCATCCCTACAAAATCATATAGTTTAGTCATGCTCCATTTTTGTCACACAAGAATGCTTTCATCATGCACAACCCCGATGACAAGCCAAGCAATTGTTTCATACTTTAGTAATCTCAAACTTTTTCAACCTTCACGCAATACATGAGCGTGAGCCATGGATATAGCACTATGGGTGGAATAGAATATAATGATGGGGGTTATGTGGAGAAGACAAAAAAGGAGAAAGTCTCACATCAACGTGGCTAATCAACGGGCTATGGAGATGCCCATCGATTGATGTTAATGCAAGGAGTAGGGATTGCCATGCAACGGATGCACTAGAGCTATAAATGCATAAAAGCTCAACAAAAGAAACTAAGTGGGTGTGCATCCAACTTGCTTGCTCACGAAGACCTAGGGCATTTGAGGAAGCCCATTGTTGGAATATACAAGACAAGTTCTATAATGAAAAATTCCCACTAGTATATGAAAGTGACAAAAGAAGAGACTCCCTATCATGAAAATCATGGTGCTACTTTGAAGCACAAGTGTGGAAAAAAGGATAGTAGCATTGCCCCTTTTTATTTTCTCTTTTTTTTGAGGCCTCCCTTTTTTTATTTGGCCTTTCTTTTTTTTATTGGGACAATGCTCTATGAATGATGGTCATCACACTTCTATTTATTTACAACTCAATGGTTACAACTCGATACTAGAACAAGGTATGACTCTATATGAATGCCTCCGGCGGTATACCGGGATAGGCAATGAATCAAGAGTGACATGTATGAAAAATTATGAACGGTGGCTTTGCCACAAATACGATGTCAACTACATGATCATGCAAAGCAATATGACAATGATGAACGTGTCATGATAAACGGAACGGTGGAAAGTTGGATGGCAATATATCTCGGAATGGCTATGGAAATGCCATAATAGGTAGGTATGGTGGCTGTTTTGAGGAAGATATAACGAGGTTTATGTGTGACAGAGAGTATCATATCACGGGGTTTGGATGCACCGGCAAAGTTTGCACCAAATCTCAATGTGAGAAAGGGCAATGCACGGTACCGAAGAGGCTAGCAATGATGGAAGGGTAAGAGTGCGTATAATCCATGGACTCAACATTAGTCATAAAGAACTCACATACTTATTGCAAAAATCTACAATTCATCAGAAACCAAGCACTACGCGCGTGCTCCTAGGGGGATAGATTGGTAGGAAAAGACCATCGCTCGTCCCCGACCGCCACTCATAAGGAAGACAATCAAAGAACACCTCATGTTTCAAATTTGTTACATAACGTTTACAATATGTGCATGCTACGGGACTTGCAAACTTCAACACAAGTATTTCTCAATTTCACAACTACTCAACTAGCACAACTTTAATATCACTACCTCCATATCTCAAAACAATCATCAAGCATCAAACTCTCTTAGTATTCAACACACTCATGAGGAAGTTTTGCTAGTCTTGAATACTTAGCATATTAGGATTAATTTTCCTATTTAAGCAAATTACCATGCTGTTTAAGACTCTCAAAATAATATAAGTGAAGCATGATAGAATAATAGTTTCTATAAAACAAAACCACCGCCGTGCTCTAAAAGATATAAGTGAAGCACTAGAGCAAAAACTATATAACTAAAAAGATATAAGCGAAGCGCATAGAGTATTCTAATAAATTCCGAATCATGTGTGTCTCTCTCAAAAGGTGTGTACAGCAAAGATGATTGTGGTAAAATAAAAAGCAAAGACTCAAATCATACAAGACGCTCCAAGCAAAACACATATCATGTGGTGAATAAAAATATAGCTCCAAGTAAAGTTGCCGATGGAAGTAGACGAAAGAGGGGATGCCTTCCGGGGCATCCCCAAGCTTTGGATTTTTGGTGTCCTTAGATTATCTTGGGGTGCCATGGGCATCCCCAAGCTTAGGCTCTTGCCACTCCTTGTTCCACAATCCATCAAATCTTTTACCCAAAACTTGAAAACTTCACAACACAAAACTTAACAGAAAATCTCGTGAGCTCCGTTAGTGAAAGAAAACAAAGCACCACTTCAAGGTACTGTAATGAACTCATTCTTTATTTATATTGGTGTTAAACCTAGTGTATTCCAACTTCTCTATGGTTTATAAATTATTTTACTAGCCATAGATTCATCAAAATAAGCAAACAACACACGGAAAACAGAATCTGTCAAAAACAGAACAGTTTGTAGTAATCTGTAACTAACGCAAACTTCTGGAACTCCAAAAAAAATCTACCAAAATAGGACGACCTAGACAATTTGTTTATTGATCTTCTGCAATTGGAATCAATATTTTATCAAGTTCTGGTGATTTTTAATAATTGTTTTCGTGAACAGAAAGTTTCTGGAATTTTCAGCAAGATCAAATAACTATCATCCAAGAAGATCCTATAGGTTTAACTTGGCACAAACATTAATTAAAACATAAAAACAAATCTAACCAGAGGCTAGATCAAATATTTATTCCTAAACAGAAGAAAAAAGCAAAAAACTAAAATAAAATTGGGTTGCCTCCCAACAAGCGCTATCGTTTAACGCCCTTAGCTAGGCATTGATAATTTTAATGATGCTCACATGAAAGACAAGAATTGAAGCACAAAAGGAGCATCATATAGCATGTGACAAACACATCTAAGTCTAACATACTTCCTATGCATAGGCATTTTATAAGCAAACAAATTATCATAGCAAGCAAAAGCTAGCATATGCAAGGAAGCGGAAAGAAACAATAGCAATCTTAACATAACGAGAGGTAATTTAGTAACATGAAAATTTCTACAACCATATTTTCCTCTCTCATAATAATTACATGTAGGATCATAAGCAAATTCAACAATATAGCTATCACAAAACATATGCTTAACACGATCCACATGTATGCAAAGTTGACACTCTTCCAAAATAGTGGCATTATCATTAACTAAAGTCATAACCTCTCCAAGCCCACTTTTATCAAAAATTTCATAAGATTGATCAAAATCCAAATATGTGGGATCTAAAGTTGACACTCTTCCAAACCCACTTTCAATATTATTGCAAACACTTTTGTCAATCTCATTGTTCATCATGGGGCCTAAATAAATTTTCAAGATCATAAGAAGAATCACCCCAATCATGATCATTGCAACAAGTAGTAGACATAGCAAAACTAGCATCCCCAAGCTTAGGGTTTTGCATATTATTAGCACGATTGACATCAGGAGAATTTATAGTAAAATCATTGCAATCATGCTTTTTATTCAAGGAGCTATCGTGAATCTCTTCATAAATTTCTTCATCACAATTTTCAGATTTACGAATTTCAAGCAAAACCTCATAAAGATAATCTAGTGCACTCAAATCACTAGAAATTGGTTCATCATAATTGGATCTGTTAAAAAGATTAGCAAGGGGATGAGGATCCATATCAATAGATTTTTAGCAAGCGAAGATGCAAGCACATAGAAGGCACATGGCAACACAAGCAAATGAAAAAGACGAACGGAAGAGGGGCGAATAAAACGGCAAAGGTGAAGTGGGGGAGAGGAAAACGAGAGGCAAATGGCAAATAATGTAATGCGAGGGATAAGAGTTTGTGATGGGTACTTGGTATGTCTTGACTTGTGCATAGACTCCCCGGCAACGGCGCCAGAAATCCTTCTTGCTACCTCTTGAGCACTGCGTTGGTTTCCCTTGAAGAGGAAAGGGTGATGCAGTAAAGTAGCATAAGTATTTCCCTCAGTTTTTGAGAACCAAGGTAACAATCCAGTAGGAGGCCACGCTCAAGTCCCTCGCACCTACACAAACAAATAAAAATCTCGCTGTCGGTGTCAAAACCGGCGGATCTCGGGTAGGGGGTCCCGAACTGTGCGTCTAAGGCGGATGGTAACAGGAGGCGGGGGACACGATGTTTACCCAGGTTCGGGCCCTCTCGATGGAGGTAATACCCTACTTCCTGCTTGATTGATCTTGATGATATAAGTATTATAAGAGTTGATCTACCACGAGATCGTAGAGGCTAAACCCTAGAAGCTAGCCTATGGTATGATTGTTGTTGTCCTACGGACTAAACCCTCCGGTGTCTATATAAACCCTACGGACTAAACCCTCCGGTGTCTGGACTCCCTCAGTAGCCCCCGAACCAGGCTTCAATGACGATGAGTCCGGCGCGCAGATTGTCTTCGGCATTGCAAGGCGGGTTCTTTCCAAATTCTGAGTACCTGTTGAGTAGTGTCCGGCTTCCCATAAATGTTGCACTCCTTGGCTTCCGCGCCTAATAATGGCTATCTTCCACGTGTCGAGCGAATGCGAGAAGCCAGGGCGGTTTTATATTTGCCACCCTAGCCATGTGAGTAAATCGTCTATTAAAGAGACGGGGATTCTCAGATCCAGATCACACCATACTCCCACAGCGAGTATCCATCGGAGCGCGCCCGGAAAAATCCATTCCAACATGGCCGGCCATCGCAGCTCCTCCTCTCGCTCCCATAGCCCTAAGCCCAGCAATTGGAAGAAGTGTTCCGTCCCCCACAGCCAATTAGTAGAGTTACAGACCCAGGGATTTCTCCATCCAGCGTATATGGTCCCCGTTCGAGCCGTGCTCGCCACCTACAATGGCGGGGAGCAAGAGGAAAGCTTTCCCAACCCCTCCATGGGGGAGCGGGTATGCCTTGTCCCTTACTTATTAAGAGGGCTTGGATTTCCAATTCATCCTTCCTGCGTGGGCTCTTGGAGTTCTACGGCCTCCAGCTGCATAATTTTACTCCCGCCTCCATATTACACATCGCTGGCTATGTCGCCCTTTGCGAGCTGTTTCTGGGCTGCGAAACTCATTTCGAGCCATGGAAGAGGCTATTCTGCCTTGTACCCCGTACACAGGAGTGGTCAATATACCAAGTGGGCGGAGCCGAAATATGGCGCATCGCCGGAACCGGATACCTGTCAGGTACTCCGAAGAAGACATCCGAAGACTAGCCTTTGGAGTGGTTTTATATGGAGGACGTCCCCCTTCCAGACCCTATTCGGATGGGCCTTCCTGAGTTCGACAATGCTCCCTTAAAGAAACACCACAGCTGGCACCCTCGGAGCCCTCGAGAGGAAGATAACGGGGAAGTCCTTTACCTGATGAGTCGGATACAGACGCTAGCCCAGTCAGGATTGACAGTAATCGAGGTTATGTCAATATGCATAATGCGGGGGGTGCAGCCACTTCAATATCGGGGGTAACCCATGTGGCACTTCAACGGAGAGGACGATGCCACCCGCTGCGGTCGTAAGGGACCGGACTCGGTCGCTGCTCTAGCAAAAATTATGTCCGATTTGTACAAAGGAGAGGAAGAGGAGTCCATCCGCATCAAGCCACGGGATGGATTCTCTATATACAACCCTCCAAGCTGGGTGAGCTGCTACTTTTTACTCCAGACCTTCCCGCATTCTTTGTCATAAATATTTACCTTGCTATTTCATAGAATGAACTGCGAAAAGCCGTGAGGGAGGTCCACAGCCCGCCTCCACAACCAGAGGACCCTGACCGGGCCCTCGACCCCGGACTCGAAGAGGATCCGGACATATTTGTGGAGCTTATTGATAGGACGTTCTATCAATTGTGTTGCGATAATGCCATGGTGGACATCATAGCCGATTATCCTGGACTACTCCCTGCATCGCATGTAAGTAAAACCGGAGTCCCAACTTCCGAGAAGGATCCCTTTTTCTGCACTTCACCTACCGCACCCATATGGTGTCTTACAGGGAAGGCCCTCGGGACGCCATGCCGAACCCGCAGTGACTCACCAACAAGGGGCACCGAAGTCGGGTAGGCTTAAAAGGAAGGCGATCAGGACTGAGACGCCATCGCAGAGGTATGAAACAGAACCCCGCTCCGTGGTTGTCGTCTTTTAAAATATAATGACATCCATGTTTCCTAGTAGGAAAAACGCTCGCCGGACTATATCCGAAGAGGTTGCCGGTCACGCCTCCACCAGTCGGGCTCCAGAGCCGGACATAAAGGCGGACACTAACATGGGGCCAACGCCAGAGGTTCCTCCTACAGAGGATGCGGATAGGCTATCCGCTACAAATTTCGAAGTGGAGAGCACCATGAATCACAGGCGTCGTCTGGCCGTACTCCGTGACGCTTGTTTCTCCCAAGAGGCGTTCGATGCCTTCAACTCAGGAGACGCGTACATCCAAGCTACTCAAAATGGTCTTGCCAGAGCCACAGAGCAGTATGTAAAGGATATACGGGTAAGGAAATCTAATAATTATGTATATCAGTAGCCCCTGAGACTTGAAACAGCTGACACAACTGATTTAAGGATCATTATTTGTGCAGGTTCTTACGGAGAAGAATACCCTATTGTCTCAAGAGCTGGAAGAGTGCAAAGCCCAGCTACGGGCCGCAGTTGCCGCAATGAAGGAGTCCGAGAAGGCCCCCTCTGGTAACACTTGTCTCTACCAAAAAGAATGACATGTACCGGTTAGTATGCGGCATGCATGCAAATCTAACAATAGATTCTGCAGATGATCCCGGGGTTAATCCGGAGGTAGTGCAAGGGGATGAGCAACATGCTCAACGACAGTTAAAGGCTGGCGAGCGCGTGCTTAAGCAGGTTAGGCAGGAGAAAAACGATCTCCAAGATGCCAATATCCAACTGAGTGTTGAACTGAAAGATGTTCGGGCCCAACTTGCTGACTCCGTAAAGGAGAATAAGAGGCTTCGACGCGGCATTTTTAGTAAGTGCTTGAACGAACTTTTTATTGAGTTCGGTGAAGAAACCGGCTAACAGAGTTATATCTGTAGGTATGCTGACGGGTCGTCCCGCAGAGGAAATGCCCGGGTCTGCAGGTGATCTTCTGCCAGAGCTCTCACAACTGCACGAACAAGTTCGACAGGTGATGCAGGGCATTGCCCAAGCCTTGTGGCCATCCGCCTCCCTGCCAGGAGGCCTGGGGGAGCTTATAGAGAAGCTCAAGGGAGCACGGCAGCGCTTCCGATTATGGAAGATATCAGCCTGACGACAAGGTGCGAGGGAAGCCTAGGCCATGGTGAAGACGCGATATACCAAGGCTGACCCGAACCACATGGCCGAGGTCGGACCTGTGGGGCCTGATGGGAAAGAGATCCCCGTCAGTTTGGTGTATGACCAAGTAGAATTAGCCGCAAAGTATTCCCAACAGGATTGTAGGCTAGACAGCCTGTTGGATGGTATAGAAGAAGAATTTAGTCAGTCTAAGTGACTGTGTACTTCAAGTGACATATATTGTCCCTAGCCAGATTGTAAATCATTTGTCATGGCGGACCGTTTCGCTTCAACCTCTGGACCCAACAGTCCGGAGTGTATCTGAATACCCGCTCAGTTATGAAAAAACCGGGGTACGCATGGAAACAAGGCATAGGGGTCATAAGTGCTTGAACAGACAAGTACCCAACTAGCTATGTTATATTACATGGATAGTAAGAAACATCTTCCAGGGAGAATAGTTCCGTTAAGGGTTCCTTTCCCTGGGTACGCATGCCCTAATGTGCACGTCCGAGCTGCGAAAAGAGACGCAGGATATAAACATCTGGGGGCATGTATTACAGTAAATAAGGGTCATCTTTTGTTCACCGACCGAGTATTCCCTTAAGAACACTAGCTTTCGGCTTCACCCAGTCTGAGGTACACATCCGGCTGACCCGGCAGTAACAATCGCAGAGGTGCTCCCCTTATGCCCTACCCGAATTAACGGGAACGTAGGGCATAAACACAAGAGCCAGGCAACCTAGCTTGGCCAAAACTTAAGTCATATCGATGCATATAATGGCGAAAAAAGGTACATGTGGAAGAAATAACACATGTGTGGGGCATAGACCCCGGAAAATAGTTATATTAAGCTTCTGTATAAGAAGCCCCCAGGTATAATGAGCGCGGCTAGCGCGTCGAGATTGTGTAGTCAAGACACATTTTAGCTTTTTAAGGTCTTGAAGAAAAAGGGAAGAAAGAAAGAAATAAAAGACAAATAACGGGTATATGAAAAATTGACGGAGGTAAGGAGACGAACATAGAGTCCGGCACTAGGCGTAGAACCTTCGGAGTCTGGCTGCGTTCCATGGGTTTGGCTCGAGTCGATTGTCCGATGCATCCCGCAGACGATACGCTCCACCGGTCAGAACTTGGTCGATAACGAAGGGACCTTCCCATTTGGGCTTGAGCTTGTTCTTTTTCTTCTCCAGTAGGCGTAGAACGAGTTCGCCAACGTTATAAGTTTTGGCCGGTACTTCTGTGCTTTGATACCTTCAAGCCTGTTGCTGATAGAATGCGGAACGGGCTTTTGTCACGTCACGCTCCTCCTCCAGGGCGTCCAAACTGTCCTGCCGATCAAGCTCGGCTTCTTTCTCTTCATACATGCGCACTCGAGGTGAGTCATGAATTATGTCGCAGGGCAGTACCGCCTCTACGCCATACACCATAAAGAACGGTGTGTATCCGGTAGTGCGATTCAGCATGGTCCGCAGCCCCCATAGTACGGAGTCGAGCTCCTCTACCCAGTGCGTATCGGATTCCTTCAAGGAACGCACTAATCTGGGTTTAATGCCGCTCATGATAAGACCATTTGCTCGCTCGACTTGACCGTTAGTTTGCGGGTGATAGACAGAAGCATAATTGAGCTTAATGCCCATGTTGCTGCACCAAAGTTTTACCTCGTCGGCTGTAAAGTTCGAGCCGTTATTGGGGGACGCCATAACGGTGTACAACCCCAGATATGAAGTCTATCACCGGTACGGATTCGGCCGTTTTAACTGGTTTGGCTTCTATCCATTTGGTGAATTTATCCACCATGACCAATAAGTATTTTTTCTTATGGCTTCCCCCTTTGAGGGGTCCGACCATATCAAGCCCCCAGACCACAAAGGGCCAAGTAATGGGGATTGTTTGGAGAGCGGTAGGCGGCATATGGCTTTGGTTTGTGAAAAGCTGGCAACCGATGCAACGTTGAACGAGGTCCTGTACGTCTGCTCGGGCCATCGGCCAGTAGAAACCTGTACGGAAGGCCTTGCTTACAAGGGCCCGAGCTACGGCATGGTGGCCGCCAAGTCCAGCATGAATTTCTGCCAAAAGTTGCCGTCCTTCCTCTTCGGAGATACACCTTTGAAGGACTCCGGTGGCGCTTTTCTTATAAAGCTCTCCCTCGTGGACCTTGTAGGCTTTAGACCGCCGCACAATGCAACGTGCCTCGTTTGGGTCCTAGGGTAGTTCCTGCCTAGTTAGGTAGGCCAAGAAGGGTTCTGTCCACGGGGCGATGACAGCCATAATCACGTGGGCGGAAGGTGTTGTTTCGGTGGCAGGACCTCCGATTACGTCAGAGTGTTCGGTATCTGGTGTTGTGGCCAAGGCTAGACTGTTGTTGCCGGTCTCTCCTTCCCATACCACGGATGGCTTAAACAACCTTTCCAAGAAGATATTGGGTGGGACAGGGTCGCGCTTAGCACCGATGCGGGCGAGGATATCCGCCGCTTGATTGTTTTCTCAGACCACATGGCGGAATTCGAGCCCCTCGAACCGAGCTGACATTTTGAGGACGACATTGCGGTAAGCCGCCATTTTTGGGTCCTTGGCGTCAAAGTCTCCATTTATTTGAGATATTGCGAGGTTCGAATCCCCACGCACCTCTCGGCGTTGAATGCCCATGGAGACTGCTATCCGGAGACCATGCAACAGGGCCTCATATTCTGATGCATTGTTGGAGTCTGTGTATAATATTTGGAGTACGTATTGGACTGTATCTCCGGTAGGGGATGTCAGGACGACGCCTGCCCCCAGACCAGCCAACATCTTTGAACCGTCAAAGTGTATGATCCAATTGGAGTACGCGCCGTACTCTTTAGGGAGTTCGGTTTCTGTCCATTCGGCGGCGAAATCGGCAAGTACTTGCGACTTAATGGCTCTCCATGGTTTATATGTTATGTCAAACGGGAGGAGCTCGATAGCCCATTTAGCAATTCGGCCTGTGGCATCGCGGTTATTTATTATGTCGTTGAGTGGTACTTTCGAGGCCACCGTAATTGAACACTCTTGAAAGTAGTGTCGTAATTTCCGGGATGCCATGAATACCGCGTATGCTATCTTTTGATAATGTGGGTACCGTGATTTGCATGGAGTGAGGACAGTGGATACATAGTATACTGGCTTTTGAAGTGGGAATTTATGTCCGTCCGTCTCTCGTTCGACGACGAGCACTACGCTTACAACTTGGTGAGTTGCCGCTATATATAACAGCATTGGTTCACCGACATTTGGCGCGGCCAAGATTGGGTTGGTGGCCAGGATGGCTTTTATTTATTCCAATCCGGTCGTGGTCGCATCCGTCCACTCGAAGTGTTCGGTGCACCGAAGAAGGCGATAAAGGGGTAGTGCCTTTTCTCCTAATCGGGAGATAAAGCGGCTTAAGGCCGCCACGCATCCAGTTAATTTCTGGATTTGCTTGAGGTCTGTTGGGATAGCCAACTATGACAGAGCTCGGATTTAACCGGATTTGCTTCAATTCCTCTACTAGAGACGATGAAGCCCAGGAGCTTTCCGGCGGGCACGCCGAAAACGCATTTTTCCGGATTGAGCTTGATGTCGTATGCTCGGAGATTGTCGAACGTGAGCCTCAAGTCGTCTATTAAGGATTTAATGTGTCTGGTTTTAATGACCACATCGTCTACGTATGCCTCCACTGTTTTGCCGATCTGTGTTTCCAGGCATGTCTGAATCATGCGTTGATAGGTTGCACCGGCGTTTTTAAGCCTGAAAGGCATGGTGTTAAAACAGAAGGGGCCATATGGGGTGATAAATGTCGTTGCGGCTTGATCGGACTCCGCCATCTTGATTTGATGGTATCCGGAGTATGCGTCGAGGAAACACAATGAGTCATGTCCTGCAGTAGCGTCGACAATTTGATCGATACGGGGGAGGGGGAAGGGATCCTTGGGGCAAGCCTTGTTAAGGTCCTTGAAATCGACACATAGGCGCTAGGATTTATCCTTCTTTGGTACCATCACCAGGTTTGCTAGCCAGTCCAGATGTTTTATTTCTCTAATGAATCCGGCCTTAAGTAACTTGGCTAGCTCCTCTCCCATGGCTTGTCTCTTAGGTTCAGAGAAACGCCGAAGAGTCTGCTTGACCGGCTTGAACCCCTTTAGAATGTTAAGGCTATGCTCGGCCAGCCTGCGTGGGATTCCTGGCATGTCTGAAGGATGCCAGGCGAATATGTCCCAATTCTCGCGCAAGAACTCCCGTAGTGCGGCGTCTACTGTGGGGTTTAACTGTGCCCCAATGGATGCTATTTTTGTAGGGTCCATTGGGTGGACTTGGAATTTGACTATTTCATCCGCTGGTTTAAAAGAGGTGGACTTCGATCTTTTGTCAAGTATCACGTCATCCCTATCTACTGTGGAGCGTAGCGCAGTTAATTCCTCGGCCGCGAGGGCTTCGGATAATGCCTCGAGGGCCAGTGCGGCTGTTTTATTTTCGGCGCGGAGTGCTATGTCCGGATCACTAGCTAGAGTGATGATTCCATTGGGCCCAGGCATTTTGAGCTTCATGTACCCGTAATGGGGTATAGCTTGGAAGATCGTGAATGCCTCCCGCCCTAAAAGGGTGTGGTATCCGCTACTGAACGGGGCCACTTGGAATGTGATTTCTTAGGACCTATAATTCTTCGGCGTGCCGAATACCACATCTAGCATGATTTTTCCTGCACATCGTGCCTCCCGACTAGGGATGATTCCTCTGAAGGCCGTGCTGCTTTGCTCAATGCGGCTCCTGTCTACTTCCATTTTGCTAAGAGTTTCTTCATATATGAGGTTTAATCCGCTGCCGCCGTCCATGAGCACTTTAGCAAGCCGGACGCCGTCCACAATTGGACTAAGGACCAATGCGGCTGGTGCTCGGGCTGTTCGGAATTTAGGTTCGTCACTAGCATTGAAGGTGATAGCCGTATCGCTCCATGGATTTATTGCTGCCACATGGCAGACTTCGGCAAGGCTCCGGAGTGCTCGCTTACGCCTATTATTTGAGGCGAAGGTCTCGAAGACTGTCAATACTGTATTGTTGTTCTCTACGGGATGGTGCTCTGCGGTATTGTTGATGAGGAGATCCTCACCGCTCTTGGCCACCTGCCGGAGTACCCAACATGCTCTAAGGCTGTGTGTTGGCATGGTATCCGCTGTACTGTGAATTTTGCATGGCCCATTAAGCCATCCCTCCAATACGGTTCCACGCCCTGTAGTGGGCTTTTGCTTCTTTGTAGTTGGGTCGGGTGACTTACGAGAGTACACCCTTTTAGTTCGGACTGGGGGTTTTGTCAGAGCCGGAGGATCCCAAAATTTTGTTTGGGTTTTCAAGGCGCTTTCCATCTCACAGTACTTCCGTACTATGGCCGCCAGGTCAGCGAAGTGTGCTATGTCACGCGACTTATGGCGTTGAGGATTCCCTTGTCCGTGCAATTATTGCAAAAGAATGAAATTGCGTCTTCCTCGCGACAGTCCTTGACCTTGTTCATTACAAGGAGGAATCTGGCCCAATAGTGGTGTACTGTCTCCTGGGGTTCTTGTCTAATGTGGGAAAGATCGCTTATATCTGGGTGGGTGGGTGGATTTATGTCCGAACCTTGACCCGATCTGAGACCCAGGGGCGGAGGAGTTTCCGATCTTAGAAGTTCGGGCTCCGGGATGTTGCCCAATAGGTCTGGCCCGCTGCCTGATTCTAGGTTCAAGGATTGGGCCATGTCCTCCCGTAGACGGGTATCCCGCTCGGAGAGCTCAGGAATCCGGACATAGTTTGTCCTCAAGATAGAGGAAGAATCGCCGCATTGCTCCTCCACCACCGCTATCTGATGGGTGACCGGCATGGAGTTAATCTCCCTTTGGTCGGGTTTAAGCCCGATCTGATCATAGTCTGTAGCGACTCCCAAGGCAGCGATGCGATCCAAGAGCTCGTTCAAGGAAGAGAGCTCCATTGGATCCAACTGCTCGGCGAATTCCGAGCTGACGTGGAGGCTGTTTTCGATGACCCGAGAAGTCATCGTCGGCGCAGCGGCCGATCGGCGGTCATGACGAAACCACCTAGTCGGAGAGTTTGGCCTACAGCCAGGGCTCCCCCGGAGGTGATGTTGTCCTTGACAACAAGACGAGCCATCCAGCCTTATGATGACGGCACAGTGGAACTCTCAATGAAAGCACAAATGTCGGTGTCAAAATCGGCGGATCTCGGGTAGGGGGTCCCGAACAGTGCATCTAAGGCGGATGGTAACAGGAGGCGGGGGACACAATGTTTACCCAAGTTCGGGTCCTCTCGATGGAGGTAATACCCTACTTCCTGCTTGATTGATCTTGATGATATAAGTATTACAAGAGTTGATCTACCACGAGATCGTAGAGGCTAAACCCTAGAAGCTAGCCTATGGTATGATTGTTGTTGTCCTACGGACTAAACCCTCCGGTTTATATAGACACCGGGGGGGCTAGGGTTACACAGAGTCGGTTACAAGGGAGGAGATCTACATATCCGTATTGCCAAGCTTGCCTTCCACGCCAAGGAGAGTCCTATCCGGATACGGAACGAAGTCTTCAATCTTGTATCTTCATAGTCCAACAGTCCGACTAAAGGATATAATCCGGCTGTCCAGGGACACCCTAATCCAGGACTCCCTCACTCGCAACCAACGCAATAAAGGGGTTGTCAATCCCTTCACGGTCACTTACGAAAGTGAGATCTGATAGATATGATAAGATAATATTTTTGGTATTTTATAATAAAGATGCAAAGTAAAATAAAAGGCAATAAAAATAGCTAAGTGTTGGAAGATTAATATAATGGAGAATAGACCTGGGGGCCATAGGTTTCACTAGTGGCTTCTCTCAAGAGCATAAGTATTACGGTGGGTGAACAAATTACTGTTGAGCAATTGATAGAATTGAGCATAGTTATGAGAATATCTAGGTATGATCATGTATATAGGCATCACGTCCGTGACAAGTAGACCGACTCCTGCCTGCATCTACTACTATTACTCCACACATCGACCGCTATCCAGCATGCATCTAGAGTATTAAGTTCATAAGAACAGAGTAACGCTTTAAGCAAGATGACATGATGTAGAGGGATAAACTCATGCAATATGATATAAACCCCATCTTGTTATCCTCGATGGCAACAATACAATACGTGCCTTGCTGCCCCTGCTGTCACTGGGAAAGGACACCGCAAGATTTAACCCAAAGCTAAGCATTTCTCCCATTGCAAGAAAGATCAATCTAGTAGGCCAAACCAAAATGATAATTCGAAGAGACTTGCAAAGATAACCAATCATACATAAAAGAATTCAGAGGAGATTCAAATATTGTTCATAGATAAACTTGATCATAAACCCACAATTCATCTGTCTCAACAAACACACCGCAAAAGAAGATTACATCGAATAGATCTCCACGAGAATCGTGGAGAACTTTGTATTGAGATCCAAAGAGAGAGAAGAAGCCATCTAGCTAATAACTTTGGACCCGAAGGTCTGAGGTAAACTACTCACACATCATCGGAGAGGCTATGGTGTTGATGTAGAAGCCCTTCGTGATCAATGCCCCCTCCGGCAGGACACCAGAAAAGGCCCCAAGATGGGATCTCACGGGTACAGAAGGTTGCGCCGGTGGAATTAGGTTTTCATGGATGCTTCTGTTGGTTTGGGGGTACGTAGGTATATATAGGAGGAAGAAGTACGTCCGTGGAGCAATGTGGGCCCCACGAGGGTGGAGGGCGCGCCCAGGGGGGTAGGCACGCCCCTGCCTCATGCTCTCCTGGTTGATTTCTTGATGTAGTCTCCAAGTCCTCTGGATCACGTTTGTTCCGAAAATCACGTTCCCGAAGGTTTCATTCCGTTTGGACTCCGTTTGATATTCTTTTTCTGCAAAACTCTGAAATAGGCAAAAAAACAGCAATTTGGGCTGGGCCTCCAGTTAATAGGTTAGTCCCAAAAATAATATAAAAGTGTATAACAAAGCCCATTAATCATCCAAAACAGAATATAATATAGCATGAAGCAACCAAAAATTATAGATACGTTGGAGACGTATCAACTAGTTCTTGTGTAGTTGCATTCGAATTTTTCCATTCCACTTCACTAAACATCTCCATATGAGATCCAATTTCTTGTAGGGAAATGCAAGAGACCCTAGTTATGATGATGCACTAGGTCCACAGCTAGGACTTTGTGTATGTTCTTGAAATGCGTTTGTCGAGTGCTCATTAAAAAGTTTCTGTACAAGTTTCTAAACGAACTCCTTAATAAAAGTTCTCCAAAAGTTGCCTATGAAAGAATCCTTTGAAGCATCTGGTCATCACAAACAGTTTGACTACTTGTGGAGCCAAAACGGACTCCGTATGAGTCAGATATCCATGGTTCAGTTAACACTGCGCAAAACTGATGCTCATTAAGAAAGTTTTTATACAAGTTTCTGAATGAACTCCATAAGAAAAGTTCTCAAAAAGTTCCCAATGAAAGAATCCTTTGAAGCATCTGGACGTCAAAAACGTTTTGACTACTTGTGGAGCCAAAATAGACTCCGTATGAGTCAGATATCCATGTTTCAGTTAACACTGTACCAAACTGATTCCGAACGACAGTTATAGACTAGTTCTTGTGTAGTTGCATTCGATTTTTTCCATTCTACTTCACTAAAAATCCCCATATGAGATCCAATTACTTGTAGGGAAATGCAAGAGACCATAGTTATGATGATGCACTAGGTCCTTAGATGGGACTTTGTGTATGTTCTCAAAATGTGTTTGTCGAGTGCTCATTAAGAAAGTTTCTGTACAAGTTTCTGAACGAACTCCTTAAGAAAAGTTCTCCAGAAGTTCCCTATGAAAGAATCCTTTGAAGCATATGGTCGTCACAAATGTTTTGACTACTTGTGGAGCCAAAATGGACTCCGTATGAGTCAACTATCCATGTTTCAGTTAACACTGCACAAAACTCATTCCGAACGACAGTTACAGACTAGTTCTTGTGTAGTTGCATTCGATTTTTTCCATTCTACATCACTAAACATCTCCATATGAGATGCAATTACTTGTAGCGAAATGCAATAGAACTCAGTTATGATGATGCACCAGGTCCATAGCTGGGACTTTGTGTATGTTCACGAAATGCGTTTGTCGAGTGCTCATCAGAAAGTTTCTATAAAAAAATTTGAACGAACTCCTTAAGAAAAGTTCCCTATGAAAGAATCCTTTGAAGCATCTGGTCATCACAAACGTTTTGACTACTTGTGGAGCCAAAACGGACTCCGTATGAGTCAGATATCCATGTTTCAGTTAACACTGCGCAAACTGATTCCGAACGACAGTTACAGACTAGTTCTTGTGTAGTTGCATTCGACTTTTTTCCGTTCTACTTCACTAAACATCTCCATATGAGATCCAATTGCTTGTAGGTAAATGCAAGAGACCTTAGTTATGATGATGCACTAGGTCCATAGCTGGGACTTTGTGTATGTTCTCGAAATGCGTTTGTCGAGTGCTCATTAAGAAGGTTTCTATACAAGTTTCTGAACGATTGCCTTAAGAAAAGTTCTCCAAAAGTTCCCTATGAAAGAATCCTTTGAAGCATCCGGTCGTTAAAAACGTTTTGACTACTTTTGGAGCCAAAATGGACACCGTATGAGTAATATATCCATGTTTGAGTTAACACTACGCAAAACTGATTCCGAACGACAGTTACAGCCTAGTTCTCGTGTAGTTGCAATCGATTTTTTCCATTCTACTTCACTAAAAATCTCCATATGAGATCCAATTACTGCTAGGGAAATGCAAGAGACCTCATTTATGATGATGCACTAGGTCCATAACTGGGACTTTGTGTATGTTCTCGAAATGCGTTTGTCGAGTGCTCATTAAGAAAGTTTCTATACAAGTTTCTGAATGAACTCCTTAAGAAAAGTTCTCTATGAAAGAATCCTTTGAAGCATCTGGTCGGCACAAACGGTTTCACTACTTGTGGAGCCAAAACAGACTCCGTAAGAGTCAGATATCCATGTTTTAGTTAACACTGCACAAAACTGATTACGAACGACAGTTATAGACTAGTTCTTGTGTAGTTGCATTCGATTTTTTCCATTCTAATTCACTAAACATCTCCGTATGAGATCCAATTACTTTATAGGGAATGCAAGAGAAGTCAGTTATTATGATGCACTAGGTCCATAGGTGGGACTTTGTGAATGTTCTTGAAATGCGTTTGTCGAGTGCTCATTAAGAAAGTTTTTATCCAACTTTCAGAACGAACTCCTTAAGAAAAGTTCTCCAAAAGTACCCTATGAAAGAATCCTTTTAAGCATCTGGTCGTCCCAAACATTTTGACTACTTGTGGAGCCAAAACAGACTCCGTATGAGTTAGATATCCATGTTTCAGTTAACATTGCGCAAAACTGATTCCGAACGACAGTTGAAGACTAGTCCTTGTGTAGTTGCATTCGATTTTTTCCATTCTACTTCACTAAACATCTCCATATGAGATCCAATTTCTTGTAGGGAAATGCAAGAGACCTCAGTTATGATGATGCACTAGGTCCATAGCTGGGACTTTCTGTATGTTCTCGAAATGCATTTGTCGAGTGCTCATTAAGAAAGTTTCTATACAAGTTTCTGAACGAACTCCTTAAGAAAAGTTCTCTAAAAGTTCCCAATGAAAGAATCCTTTGAAGCATCTGGTCATCACAAACGTTTTGACTACTTGTGGAGCCAAAACGGACTCCGTATCAGTGAGATATCCATGTTTCAGTTAACAATGTGCCAAACTAATTCCGAACGACAGCTATAGACTAGTTCTTGTGTAGTTGCATTCGATTTTTTCCATTCTATTTCACTAAACATCTCCATATGAGATCCAATTACTTGTAGGGAAATGCAAGAGACCTCAGTTATGATCATGCACTAGGTCCATAGTTGGGACTTTGTGTGTGTTCTTGAAATGCGTTTGTCGAGTGCCCGTTGAGAAAGTTTCTATACAAGTTTCTGAACGAGCTCCTTAAGAAAAGTTCTCCAAAAGTTCCCTATGAAAGAATCATTTCAAGCATCTGGTCGTCACAAACGTTTTGACTACTTGTGGAGCCAAAACAGACTCCGTGTGAGTCAGATATCCATGTTTCAGTTGACACTGCGCCAAACTGGTTCCGAACGACAGTTACAGACTAGTTCGTGTGTAGTTGCATTCGATTTTTTCCATTCTACTTCACTAAACATCTCCATATGAGATCCAATTACTTGTAGGGAAATGCAAGAGACCTCAGTTATGATGATACACTAGGTCCACAGCTGGGACTTTGTGTATGTTCTCGAAATGCGTTTGTCGAGTGCTCATTAAGAAAGTTTCTGTACAAGTTTCTCAACGAACTCCTTAAGAAAAGCTCTCCAAAAGTTACCTATGAAAGAATCCTTTAAAGCATCTAGTGGTCACAGACGTTTTGGCTATTGCTGGAGCCAAAACGGACTCTGTATGAGTCAGATATCCATGTTTTCGTTAACACTGCGCAAAACTGATTCCGAACGGCAGTTACAGACTAGTTCTTGTGTAGTTGCATTCGATTTTTTCCATTCTACTTCACTAAACATCTTCATATGAGATCCAATTACTTGAAGGGAAATGCAAGAGACCTTAGTTATGATGATGCACTAGGTCCATAGCTGGGACTTTGTGTATGTTCTCGAAATGCGTTTGTCGAGTGCTCATTAAGAAAGTTTCTATACAAGTTTTTGCACGAACTCCTTAAGAAAAGTTCTCCAAAAGTTCCCTATGAAATAATCCTTTGAAGCATCTGGTCGTCACAAACGTTTTGACTACTTGTGGAGCCAAAACGGACTCCGTATGAGTCAGATATCCATTTCTCAGTTAACACTGCGCCAAAGTGATTCCGAACGACAGTTACAGACTAGTACTTGTGTAGTTGCATTCCATTTTTTCCATTCTACTTCACTAAACATCTGCATATGAGATCCAATTACTTGTAGCGAAATGCAATATAACTCAGTTATGATGATGCACTAGGTCCATAGCTGGGACTTTGTGTATGTTCCCGAAATGCGTTTGTAGAATGCTCATTAAGAAAGTTTCTGTACAAGTTTCTGAACGAACTCCTTAAGAAAAGTTCTCTAAAAGTTCCCTATGAAAGAATCCTTTGAAGCATTAGGTCGTCACAAACGTTTTGACTACTTTTGGAGCCAAAAGAGACTCCGTATGAGTCAGATATCCATGTTTCAGTTAACACTGCGCCAAACTAATTCCAAACGATTATTAAAGACTAGTTCTTGTGCAGTTGCATTCGATTTTTTCCATTCTACTTCACTAAACATCTCCATATGAGATCCAATTACTTGTGGGTAAATGCAAGAGACCTCAGTTATGATGATGCACTAGGTCCACAGCTGGGACTTTGTGTATGTTCTCGAAATGCGTTTGTGGAGTGCTCATTAAGAAAGTTTCTGTACAAGTTTTTGAACGAACTCCTGAAGAAAAGTTCTCCAAAAGTTCCCTATGAAAGAATCCTTTGAAGCGTATGGTCGTCACAAACGTTTTGACTACTTGTGGAGCCAAAACAGACTCCGTATGAGTTAGATATCCATGTTTCAGTTAACATTGCGCAAAACTGATTCCGAACGACAATTACAGACTAGTTCTTGTGTAGTTGCATTCGATTTTTTCCATTCTACTTCACTAAACATCTCCATATGAGATCCAATTACTTGTAGCGAAATGCAATATAACTCAGTTATGATGATGCACTAGGTCCATAGCTGGGACTTTGTGTATGTTCCCGAAATGCGTTTGTAGAGTGCTCATTAAGAAAGTTTCTATACAAGTTTCTGAACGAACTCCTTAATTAAAGTTCTCTAAAAGTTCAATATGAAAGAATCCTTTGAAGCATCTGGTCGTCACAAATGTTTTGAATACTTTTGGAGCCAAAACAGACTCCGGATGAGTCAGATATCCATGTTTCAGTTAACACTGCGCCAAACTAATTCCGAACGACAGTTATAGATTAGTTCTTGTGTAGTTGCATTCGATTTTTTCCATTCTACTTCACTAAACATCTCCATATGAGATCCAATTACTTGTGGGTAAATGCAAGAGACCTCAGTTATGATGATGCACTAGGTCCAGAACTGGGACTTTGTGTATGTTCTCGAAATGCGTTTGTCGAGTGCTCGTTAAGAAAGTTTCTGTACAAGTTTTTGAATGAACTCCTGAAGAAAAGTTCTCCAAAAGTTCCCTATGAAATAATCCTTTGAACCGTATGGTCTTCACAAACGTTTTGACTACTTGTGGAGCCAAAACAGACTCCGTATGAGTCAGATATCCATGTTTCAGTTAACATTGTGCAAAACTGATTCCGAACGACAGTTACAGACTAGTTCTTGTGTAGTTGCATTCGATTTTTTCCACTCTACTTCACTAAAACTCTCCATATGAGATCCAATTACTTGTAGGGAAATGCAAGAGACCTCAGTTATGACGATGCACTAGGTCCACAGCTAGGACTTTGTGTATGTTCTCGAAATGCGTTTGTCGAGTGCTCATTAAGAAAGTTTCTGTACAACTTTCTGAACAAACTCCTTAAGAAAAGTTCTCCAAAAGTTCCCTATGAAAGAATCCTTTGAAGCATATGGTCATGACAAACGTTTTGACTACTTGTGGAGCCAAAACGGACTCCGTATGAGTCAGATATGCATGTTTCAGTTAACATTGCGCAAAACTAATTCCGAACGACAGTTACAGACTAGTTCTTGTGTAGTTGCATTCGATTTTTTCCATTCTACTTGACTAAACATCTCCATATGAGATGCAATTACTTGTAGGGAAATGCAAGAAACCTTAGTTATGATGATGCACTAGGTCCATAGCTGGGACTTTGTGTATGTTCTCGAAATGCGTTTGTCAAGTGCTCATTAAGAAAGTTTCTATACAAGTTTCTGAATCAACTCCTTAAGAAAATTTCCAAAAGTTCCCTATGAAAGAATACTTTGAAGCATCTGATCGTCACAAATGTTCTGCCTACTTGTGGAGCCAAAACAGACTCCGTGTGAGTCAGATATCCATGTTTCGGTTAACACTGCACAAAACTGATTTGGAACGACAGTTACAGACTAGTTCTTGTGTAGTTGCATTCGATTTTTTCCATTCTACTTCACTAAACATCTCCATATGAGATCCAATTACTTGTAGGGAAATGCAAGAGAACTCAGTTATGATGATGCACTAGGTCCATAGCTAGGACTTTGTGTATGTTCTCGAAATGCGTTTGTCGAGTGCTAATTAAGAAAGTTTCTGTACAAGTTTCTGAATGAACTCCTTAAGAAAAGTTCTCCAAAAGTTCCCTATGAAATAATCCTTTGAAGCATCTGGTCGTCACAAACGTTTTGACTACTTGTGGAGCCAAAACGGACTCCGTATGAGTCAGATATCCATTTCTCAGTTAACACTGTGCCAAAGTGATTCCGAACGACAGTTACAGACTAGTAGTTGTGTAGTTGCATTCCATTTTTTCCATTCTACTTCACTAAACATCTCCATATGAGATCCAATTACTTGTAGCGAAATGCAATATAACTTAGTTATGATGATGCACTAGGTCCATAGCTGGGACTTTGTGTATGTTCCCGAAATGCGTTTGTAGAGTGCTCATTAAGAAAGTTTCTGTACAAGTTTCTGAACGAACTCCTTAAGAAAAGTTCTCTAAAAGTTCCCTATGAAAGAATCCTTCGAAGTATTTGGTCGTCACAAACGTTTTGACTACTTTTGGAGCCAAAAGAGACTCCGTATGAGTCAGATATCCATGCTTCAGTTAACACTGCGCCAAACTAATTCCGAACGACACTTACAGACTAGTTCTTGTGCAGTTGCATTCGATTTTTTCCATTCTACTTCACTAAACATCTCCATATGAGATCCAATTACTTGTGGGTAAATGCAAGAGACCTCAGTTATGATGATGCACTAGGTCCACAGCTGGGACTTTGTGTATGTTCTCGAAATGCGTTTGTGGAGTGCTCATTAAGAAAGTTTCTGTACAAGTTTTTGAACGAACTCCTGAAGAAAAGTTCTCCAAAAGTTCCCTATGAAAGAATCCTTTGAAGCGTATGGTCGTCACAAACGTTTTGACTACTTGTGGAGCCAAAACGGACTCCGTATGAGTTAGATATCTATGTTTCAGTTAACATTGCGTAAAACTGATTCCGAACGACAATTACAGACTAATTCTTGTGTAGTTGCATTCGATTTTTTCCATTCTACTTCACTAAACATCTCCATATGAGATCCAATTAATTTTAGGGAAATGCAAAAGACCTCAGTTATGATGATGCACTAGGTCCACAGCTGAGACTTTGTGTATGTTCTCGAAATACGTTTGTCGAGAGCTCATTGAGAAAGTTTCTGTACAAGTTTCTGAACGAACTCCCGTAGAAAAGATCTCCAAAAGTTCCCCATGGAGGAATCCTTAGAAGCATCTAGTCGTCACAAACGTTCTGACTACTTGTGGAGCCAAAACGGACTCCGTCTGAGTCAGATATCCATGTTTCAGTTAACATTGCGCAAAACTGATTCCGAACGAAAGTTACAGACTAGTTCTTTTGTAGTAGCATTCGATTTTTTCCATTCTACTTCACTAAACATCTCCATATGAGATCCAATTACTTGTGGGTAAATGCAAGAGACCTCAGTTATGATGATGCACTAGGTCCAGAACTGGGACTTTGTGTATGTTCTCGAAATGCGTTTGTCGAGTGCTCGTTAAGAAAGTTTCTGTACAAGTTTTTGAATGAACTCCTGAAGAAAAGTTCTCCAAAAGTTCCCTATGAAATAATCCTTTGAACCGTATGGTCTTCACAAACGTTTTGACTACTTGTGGAGCCAAAACAGACTCCGTATGAGTCAGATATCCATGTTTCAGTTAACATTGTGCAAAACTGATTCCGAACGACAGTTACAGACTAGTTCTTGTGTAGTTGCATTCGATTTTTTCCACTCTACTTCACTAAAACTCTCCATATGAGATCCAATTACTTGTAGGGAAATGCAAGAGACCTCAGTTATGACGATGCACTAGGTCCACAGCTAGGACTTTGTGTATGTTCTCGAAATGCGTTTGTCGAGTGCTCATTAAGAAAGTTTCTGTACAACTTTCTGAACAAACTCCTTAAGAAAAGTTCTCCAAAAGTTCCCTATGAAAGAATCCTTTGAAGCATATGGTCATGACAAACATTTTGACTACTTGTGGAGCCAAAACGGACTCCGTATGAGTCAGATATGCATGTTTCAGTTAACATTGCGCAAAACTAATTCCGAACGACAGTTACAGACTAGTTCTTGTGTAGTTGCATTCGATTTTTTCCATTCTACTTGACTAAACATCTCCATATGAGATGCAATTACTTGTAGGGAAATGCAAGAAACCTTAGTTATGATGATGCACTAGGTCCATAGCTGGGACTTTGTGTATGTTCTCGAAATGCGTTTGTCAAGTGCTCATTAAGAAAGTTTCTATACAAGTTTCTGAATCAACTCCTTAAGAAAATTTCCAAAAGTTCCCTATGAAAGAATACTTTGAAGCATCTGATCGTCACAAATGTTCTGCCTACTTGTGGAGCCAAAACAGACTCCGTGTGAGTCAGATATCCATGTTTCGGTTAACACTGCACAAAACTGATTTGGAACGACAGTTACAGACTAGTTCTTGTGTAGTTGCATTCGATTTTTTCCATTCTACTTCACTAAACATCTCCATATGAGATCCAATTACTTGTAGGGAAATGCAAGAGAACTCAGTTATGATGATGCACTAGGTCCATAGCTAGGACTTTGTGTATGTTCTCGAAATGCGTTTGTCGAGTGCTAATTAAGAAAGTTTCTGTACAAGTTTCTGAATGAACTCC
Organism: Aegilops tauschii subsp. strangulata; assembly: GCF_002575655.3. NCBI lineage: Eukaryota > Viridiplantae > Streptophyta > Magnoliopsida > Poales > Poaceae > Aegilops > Aegilops tauschii. Next base: position 117,052,299 of record NC_053040.3, read on the forward strand.
TTAAGAAAAGTTCTCCAAAAGTTCCCTATGAAATAATCCTTTGAAGCATCTGGTCGTCACAAACGTTTTGACTACTTGTGGAGCCAAAACGGACTCCGTATGAGTCAGATATCCATTTCTCAGTTAACACTGTGCCAAAGTGATTCCGAACGACAGTTACAGACTAGTAGTTGTGTAGTTGCATTCCATTTTTTCCATTCTACTTCACTAAACATCTCCATATGAGATCCAATTACTTGTAGCGAAATGCAATATAACTTAGTTATGATGATGCACTAGGTCCATAGCTGGGACTTTGTGTATGTTCCCGAAATGCGTTTGTAGAGTGCTCATTAAGAAAGTTTCTGTACAAGTTTCTGAACGAACTCCTTAAGAAAAGTTCTCTAAAAGTTCCCTATGAAAGAATCCTTCGAAGTATTTGGTCGTCACAAACGTTTTGACTACTTTTGGAGCCAAAAGAGACTCCGTATGAGTCAGATATCCATGCTTCAGTTAACACTGCGCCAAACTAATTCCGAACGACACTTACAGACTAGTTCTTGTGCAGTTGCATTCGATTTTTTCCATTCTACTTCACTAAACATCTCCATATGAGATCCAATTACTTGTGGGTAAATGCAAGAGACCTCAGTTATGATGATGCACTAGGTCCACAGCTGGGACTTTGTGTATGTTCTCGAAATGCGTTTGTGGAGTGCTCATTAAGAAAGTTTCTGTACAAGTTTTTGAACGAACTCCTGAAGAAAAGTTCTCCAAAAGTTCCCTATGAAAGAATCCTTTGAAGCGTATGGTCGTCACAAACGTTTTGACTACTTGTGGAGCCAAAACGGACTCCGTATGAGTTAGATATCTATGTTTCAGTTAACATTGCGTAAAACTGATTCCGAACGACAATTACAGACTAATTCTTGTGTAGTTGCATTCGATTTTTTCCATTCTACTTCACTAAACATCTCCATATGAGATCCAATTAATTTTAGGGAAATGCAAAAGACCTCAGTTATGATGATGCACTAGGTCCACAGCTGAGACTTTGTGTATGTTCTCGAAATACGTTTGTCGAGAGCTCATTGAGAAAGTTTCTGTACAAGTTTCTGAACGAACTCCCGTAGAAAAGATCTCCAAAAGTTCCCCATGGAGGAATCCTTAGAAGCATCTAGTCGTCACAAACGTTCTGACTACTTGTGGAGCCAAAACGGACTCCGTCTGAGTCAGATATCCATGTTTCAGTTAACATTGCGCAAAACTGATTCCGAACGAAAGTTACAGACTAGTTCTTTTGTAGTAGCATTCGATTTTTTCCATTCTACTTCACTAAACATCTCCATATGAGATCCAATTACTTGTAGGGAAATGCAAGAGACCTCAGTTATGATGATGCACTAGGTCCATAGCTGGGACTTTGTGTATGTTCTCGAAATGCGTTTGTCGAGTGCTCATTAAGAAAGTTTCTATAGAAGTTTCTAAACGAACTCCTTATGAAAATATCTCCAAAAGTTCCCTATGAAAGAATACTTTAAAGCATCTTGTCGTCACAGACGTTTTGACTACTTGTGGACCCAAAACGGACTCTGTATGAGTCAGATATCCATGTTTCAGTTAACACTGCTCAAAACTGATTCCGAACGACAGTTACAGAATAATTCTTGTGTAGTTGCATTTGATTTTTTCCATTCTACTTCACTAAACATATCCATATGAGATCCATTACTTGTAGGGAAATTCAAGAGACCTCAGTTATGATGATGCACTAGGTCCACAGCTGAGACTTTGTGTATGGTCTCGAAATGCGTTTGTCGAGTGCTCATTAAGAAAGTTTCTGTACAAGTTTTTGAACGAACTCCTTAAGAAAAGTTCTCCAAAAGTTCCCTATGAAAGAATCCTTTGAAGCATCTGGTCTTCAAAAACGTTTTGACCACTTGTGGAGCCCAAACGGACTCCGTATTAGTCAGATATCCATGTTTTAGTTAACATTGCGCAAAACTGATTCCGAACGAAAGTTACAGACTAGTTCTTGTGTAGTTACATTCGATTTTTTCCATTCTACTTCACTAAACATCTCCATATGAGCTCCAATTACTTGTAGGGAAATGCAAGAGACCTCAGTTATGATGATGCACTAGCTCCATAGCTGGGACTTTGTGTATGTTCTCGAAATGCGTTTGTCGACTGCTCATTAAGAAAGTTTCTATACAAGTTTCCGAACGAACTCCTGAAGAAAATATCTCCAAAAGTTCCCTATGAAAGAATACTTTGAAACATCTGGTCGTCACAAACGTTTTGACTACTTGTGGAGCCAAAACGGACTCCGTATGAGTCAGATATCCATGTTTCAGTTAACACTGCGCAAAACTGATTCCGAACGACAGTTACAGACAAATTCTTGTGTAGTTGCATTTGATTTTTTCCATTCTACTTCACTAAACATCTCCATATGAGATCCATTACTTGTAGGGAAATGCAAGAGACCTCAGTTATGATGATGCACTAGGTCCATAGCTGGGACTTTGTTTATGTTCTCAAAATGCGTTTGTCGAGTGCTCATTAAAAAGTTTCTATACAAGTTTCTGAACGAACTACTTAAGAAAAGTTCTCTAAAAGTTCCCTATGAAAGAATCCTTTGAAGCATCTGGTCGTCACAAGCATTTTGACTACTTCTGGAGCCAAAATGGACTCCGTATGAGTAAGATATCCATGTTTCAGTTAACACTGCGCCAAACTAATTCCGAACAACAATTACAGACTAGTTCTTATGCAGTTGAGTTCAATTTTTTCCATTCTACTTCACTAAAAATATCCATTTGAGATCCAATTACTTGTAGTGAAATGCAATAGAACTCAGTTATGATGATGCACTAGGTCCATAAATGGTTGTGTATGTTCTCGAAATGCGTTTGTAGAGTGCTCATTAAGAAAGTTTCTATACAAGTTTCTGAACGAACTCCCTAAGAAAAGTTCTCCAAAAGTTCCCTATGAAAGAATACTTTGAAGCATCTGGTCGTCACAGACGTTTTGACTACTTGTGGAGCCAAAACGGACTCTGTATGAGTCAGATATCCATGTTTCAGTTAACACTGCTCAAAACTGATTCCGAACGACAGTTACACACTAATTCTTGTGTAGTTGCATTTGATTTTTTCCATTCTACTTCACTAAACATCTCCATATGAGATCCATTACTTGTAGGGAAATGCAAGAGACCTCAGTTATGACGATGCACTAGGTCCATAGCTGGGACTTTGTGTATGTTCTCAAAATGCGTTTGTCGAGTGCTCATTAAGAAAGTTTCTATACAAGTTTCTGAACGAACTCCTTAAGAAAATTTCACCAAAAGTTCCCTATGGAAGAATCCTTTGAAGCATCTGGTCGTCACAAACGTTTTGACTACTTGTGGATCCAAAATGGACTCCGTATGAGTCAGATATCCATGTTTCAGTTAACACTGCGCCAAACTAATTGCGAACGACAATTACAGACTAGTTCTTGTGCAGTTGAGTTTGATTTTTACCATTCTACTTCACTAAACATATCCATTTGAGATCCAATTAATTGTAGTGAAATGCAATAGAACTCAGTTATGATGATGCACTAGGTCCATAACTGGTTGTGTATGTTCTCGAAATGCGTTTGTAGGGTGCTCATTAAGAAACTTTCTATACAAGTTTCTGAACGAACTCCTTAAGAAAAGTTCTCCAAAAGTTCCCTATGGAAGAATATTTTGAAGCATCTGGTTGTCACAAACGTTTTGACTACTTGTGGAGCCAAAACAGACTCCGTATGAGTCAGATATCCATGTTTCAGTTAACACTGCGCCAAACTGATTCCGAACGACAGTTACAGACTAGTTCTTGTGTACTTGCATTCTATTTTTACCATTCTACTTCACTAAACATCTCCATATGAGATCCAATTACTTGTAGGGAAATGCAAGAGACCTCAGTTATGATGATGCACTACGTCCACAGCTGGAACTTTGTGTATGTTCTCGAAATGCGTTTGTCGAGTGCTCATTAAAAAAGTTTCTGTACCAGTTTTTGAACGAACTCCTTAAGAAAAGTTTTGCAAAAGTTCCCTATGAAAGAATCCTTTGAAGCACCCGGTCGTCACAAACATTTTTACTACTTGTGGAGCCATAACGGACTCCGTATGAGTCAGATATCCGTGTTTCAGTTAACATTGCACAAAACTGATTCCGAACGACAGTTACAGACTAGTTCTTGTGTAGTTGCATTCGATTTTTTCCATTCTACTTCACTAACATCTCCATATGAGATCCAATTACTTGTAGGGAAATGCAAGAGGCCGTAGTTATGATGATGCACTAGGTCCACAGCTGGGACTTTGTGTATGTTCTCGAAATGCGTTTGTCGAGTGCTCATTAAAAAAGTTTCTGTACAAGTTTCTGAACGAACTCCTTAAGGAAAGTTCTCCAAAAGTTCCCTATGAAAGAAGCCTTTGAAGTATCTGGTCGTCACAAACGTTTTGACTACTTGTGGAGCCAAAACGGACTCCGTATGAGTCAGATATCCATGTTTCAGTTAACACTGCGAAAACTGATTCCGAACGACAGTTACAGACTAATTCTTGTGTAGTTGCATTCAATTTTTTCCATTCTACTTCACTAAACATCTCCATATGAGATCCAATTACTTGTAGGGAAATTAAAGAGACCTCAGTTATGATGATGCACTAGGTCCATAGCTGGCACTTTGTGTATGTTCTCGAAATGCGTTTGTCGAGTGCTCATTAAGAAAGTTTCTATACAAGTTCTGAACAAACTCCTTAAGAAAAGTTTCCCGAAAGTTCCCTATGAAAGGATCCTTGGAAGCCTCTGGTCGTCACAAACGTTTTGACTAATTGTGGAGCCAAAACAGACTCCGTATGAGTCAGATATCCATATTTCAGTTAACATTGCGCAAAACTCATTCCGAACGACAGTTACAGACTAGTTCTTGTGTAGTTGCATTTGATTTTTTCCATTCTACTTCACTAAGCATCTCCATATGAGATCCAATTACTTGTCGAGAAATGAAAGAGACCTCAGTTATGATTATGCACTAGGTCCATAGCTGGGACTTTTTGTATGTTCTCGAAATGCGTTTGTCAAGGGCTCATTAAGAAAGTTTCTATACAAGTTTCTGAACGAACTCCTTAAGAAAAGTTCTCCAAAAGTTCCCTATGGAAGAATATTTTGAAGCATCTGGTTTCCACAAACGTTTTGACTACTTGTGGAGCCAAAACAGACTCCGTATGTGTCAGATATCCATGTTTCAGTTAACACTGCGCCAAACTGATTCCGAACGACAGTTACAGACTAGTTCTTGTGTACTTGCATTCGATTTTTACCATTCTACTTCACTAAACATCTCCATATGAGATCCAATTACTTGTAGGGAAATGCAAGAGACCTCAGTTATGATGATGCACTACGTCCACAGCTGGGACTTTGTGTATGTTCTCGAAATGCGTTTGTCGAGTGCTCATTAAGAAAGTTTCTGTACCAGTTTTTGAACGAACTCCTTAAGAAAAGTTTTGCAAAAGTTCCCTATGAAAGAATCCTTTGAAGCACCTGGTCGTCACAAACATTTTTACTACTTGTGGAGCCATAACGGACTCCGTATGAGTCAGATATCCATGTTTCAGTTAACATTGCACAAAACTGATTCCGAACGACAGTTACAGACTAGTTCTTGTGTAGTTGCATTCGATTTTTTCCATTCTACTTCACTAAACATCTCCATATCAGATCCAATTACTTGTAGGGAAATGCAAGAGACCGTAGTTATGATGATGCACTAGGTCCATAGCTGGGACTTTGTGTTTGTTCTCGAAATGCGTTTGTCGAGTGCTCATTAAGAAAGTTATTATACAAGTTTCTGAACGAACTCCTTAAGGAAAGTTCTCCAAAAGTTCCCTATGAAAGAAGCCTTTGAAGTATCTGGTCGTCACAAACGTTTTGACTACTTGTGGAGCCAAAACGGACTCCGTATGAGTCAGATATCCATGTTTCAGTTAACACTGCGAAAACTGATTCCGAACGACAGTTACAGACTAATTCTTGTGTAGTTGCATTCAAGTTTTTCCATTCTACTTCACTAAACATCTCCATATGATATCCAATTACTTGTAGGGAAATTAAAGAGACCTCAGTTATGTTGATGCACTAGGTCCATAGCTGGGACTTTGTGTATGTTCTCGAAATGCGTTTGTCGAGTGCTCATTTAGAAAGTTTCTATACAAGTTTCTGAACGAACTCCTTAAGCAAATTTCTCCAAAAGTTCCCTATGAAAGAATTGTTTGAAGCGTATGGTCGTGACAAACGTTTTGACTACTTGTGGAGCCAAAACGGACTCCGTATGAGTCAGATATCCATGTTTCAGTTAACACTGCGCAAAACTGATTCCAAACGACAGTTACAGACTAATTCTTGTGTAGTTGCATTCAATTTTTTCCATTCTACTTCACTAAACATCTCCATATGAGATCCAATTACTTGTAGGGAAATTCAAGAGACCTCAGTTATGATGATGCAATAGGTCCATAGCTGGGACTTTGTGTATGTTCTCGAAATGCGTTTGTCGAGTGCTTATTTAGAAACTTTCTATACAAGTTTCTGAACGAACTCCTTAAGCAAAGTTCTCCAAAAGTTCCCTATGAAAGAATTGTTTGAAGCGGATGGTCGTCACAAACATTTTGACTACTTGTGGAGCCAAAATGGACTTCGTATGAGTCAGATATCCATGTTTCAGTTAACACTGCGCCAAACTGATTCCGAACGACAGTTACAGACTAGTTCTTGTGTAGTTGCATTCGATTTTTTCGATTCTACTTCACTAAATTTCTCCATATGTGATCCAATTACTTGTAGGGAATGCAAGAGACCTCAGTTATGATGATGCACTAGGTCCACAGCTGAGACTTTGTGTATGTTCTCGAAATGCGTTTGTCGAGTGCTCATTAAGAAAGTTTCTGTACAAGTTTTTGAACGAACTTCTTAAGAAAAGTTCTCCAAAAGTTCCCTATGAAAGAATCCTTTGAAGCATCTGGTAGTCAAAAACGTTTTGACTACTTGTGGAGCCCAAACGGACTCCGTATGAGTCAGATATCCATCTTTCAGTTAACACAGCGCAAAACTGATTCCGAACGACAGTTACAGACAAATTCTTCTGTAGTTGCATTTGATTTTTTCCATTCTACTTCGCTAAACATCTCCATATGAGATCCATTACTTGTAGGGAAATGCAAGAGACCTCAGTTATGATGATGCACTAGGTCCGTAGCTGGGACTTTGTGTATGTTCTCTAAATGCGTTTCTATACAAGTTTCTGAACGAACTCCTTAAGAAAAGTTCTCTAAAAGTTCCCTATGAAATAATCCTTTGAAGCATCTGGTTGTCACAAGCATTTTCACTACTTCTGGAGCCAAACTGGACTCCGTATGAGTAAGATATCCATGTTTCAGTTAACACTGCGCCAAACTAATTCCGAACAACAATTACAGACTAGTTCTTATGCAATTGAGTTCAATTTTTTCCATTCTACTTCACTAAAAATATCCATTTGAGATCCAATTACTTGTAGTGAAATGCAATAGAACTCAGTTATGATGATGCACTAGGTCCATAGATGGTTGTGTATGTTCTCGAAATGCGTTTGTAGAGTGCTTATTAAGAAAGTTTCTATACAAGTTTTTGAACGAACTCCTTAAGAAAATTTCTCGAAAATTTCCCTATGGAAGAATCTTTTGAAGCATCTGGTCGTCACAAACGTTTTGACTACTTGTGGAGCAAAAATAGACTCCGTATGAGTCAGATATCCATGTTTCAGTTAACACTGCGCCAAACTGATTCCGAACGACAGTTACAGACTAGTTCTTGTGTACTTGCATTTGATTTTTGCCATTCTACTTCACTAAACATCTCCATATGAGATCCAATTACTTGTAGGGAAATGCAAGAGACCTCAGTTATGATGATGCACTACGTCCACAGCTGGGACTTTGTGTATGTTCTCGAAATGCGTTTGTCGAGTGCTCATTAAGAAAGTTTCTGTACAAGTTTATGAACGAACTCCTTAAGAAAAGTTCTCCAACAGTTCCCTATGAAAGAATACTTTGAAGCACCTGGTCGTCACAAATGTTTTGACTACTTGTGGAGCAAAAACGGACTCCGGATGAGTCAGATATCCATGTTTCAGTTAACATTGCACAAAACTGATTCCGAACGACAGTTAAATACTAGTTCTTGTGTAGTTGCATTCGATTTTTTCCATTCTACTTCACTAAATATCTCCATATGCGATCCAATTACTTGCAGGGAATGCAAGAGACCTCAGTTATGATGATGCACTAGGTCCACAGCTGAGACTTTGTGTATGTTCTCGAAATGCGTTTGTCGAGTGCTCATTAAGAAAGTTTCTGTACGAACTCCTTAAGAAAAGTTCTCCAAAAGTTCCGTCTGAAAGAATCCCTTGAAGCATCTGGTCGTCACAAACGTTTTGACTACTTGTGGAGCCAAAATGGACTCCGTATGAGTCAGATATCCATGTTACAGTTAACATTGCGCAAAACTGATTCCGAACGAAAGTTACAGACTAGTTCTTGTGTAGTTGCATTCGATTTTTTCCATTCTACTTCACTAAACATCTCCAAATGAGATCCAATAACTTGTAGGGAAATGCAAGAGACCTTAGTTATGATGATGCACTAGGTCCATAGCTGGGACTTTATGTATGTTCTCGAAATGCGTTTGTCGAGTGCTCATTAAGAAAGTTTCTATACAAGTTTCTGAACGAAATCCTTAAGAAAATTTCTCCAAAATTTCCCTATGAAAGAATACTTTGAAGCATCTAGTCGTCACAAACGTTTTGACTACATGTGGAGCCAAAACGGACTCCGTATGAGTCAGATATCCATGTTTCAGTTAACACTGCGCAAAACTGATTCCGAACGTCAGTTAGAGACTAATTCTTGTGTAGTTGCATTTGATTTTTTCCATTCTACTTCACTAAACATCTCCAGATGGGATCCATTACTTGTAGGGAAATGCAAGAGACCTCAGTTATGATGACGCACTAGGTCCATAGCTGGGACTTTGTGTATGTTCTCGAAATGCGTTTGTCGAGTGCTCATTAAGAAAGTTTCTATACAAGTTTCTGAATGAACTCCTTAAGAAAAGTTCTCTAAAAGAATACTTTGAGGCATCTGGTTGTCACAAACATTTCCACTACTTGTGGAGCCAAAATGGACTCCGTATAAGTGGGATATCCATGTTTCAGTTAACACTGCGCCAAACTAATTTCGAACGACAGTTACAGACTAGTTCTTGTGCAGTTGAGTTCGATTTTTTCCATTCTACTTCCTAAACATATCCATTTGAGATCCAATTACTTGTAGTGAAATGCAATAGAACTCAATTATGATGATGCACTAGGTCCATAGCTGGCTGTGTATGTTCTCGAAATGCGTTTGTAGAGTGCTCATTGAGAAAGTTTCTATACAAATTTCTGAACGAACTCCTTAAGAAAACTTTTGAAGCATCTGGTTGTCACAAACATTTTTACTACGTGTGGAGCCAAAACAGACTCGGTATGAGTTAGATATCCATGTTTCAGTTAACGCTGCGCCAATCTGATTCCGAATGACGGCTACAGACTAGTTCTTGTGTACTTGCATTCGAGTTTTTACATTCTACTTCACTAAACATCTCCATATGAGATCCAATTACTTGTAGGAAAATGCAAGAGACCTTAGTTATGATGATGCACTAGGTCCACAGCTGGGACTTTGTGTATGTTCTCGAAATGCGTTTGTCGAGTGCTCATTAAGAAAGTTTCTGTACAAGTTTTTGAACGAACTCCTTAAGAAAAGTTCTCCAAAAGTTCCCTATGAAAGAATCCTTTGAAGCACCAGGTCGTCACAAACGTTTTGACTACTTGTGGAGCCAAAACGGACTCCGTATGACTCAGATATCCATGTTTCAGTTAACATTGCGCAAAACTGATTCCGAACGAAAGTTACAGACTAGTTCTTGTGTAGTTGTATTCGATTTTTTCCATTCTACTTCACTAAACATCTCCATATGAGATCCAATAACTTGTAGGGAAATGCAAGAGACCTCAGTTATGATGATGCACTAGGTCCATAGCTGGGACTTTGTGTATGTTCTCGAAATGCGTTTGTCGAGTGCTCATTAAGAAATTTTCTATACAAGTTTCTGAAGGAACTCCTTAAGAAAAGTTCTCCAAAAGTTCTCTATGAAAGAATACTTTGAAGCATCTGGTCGTCACAAACGTTTTGACTACTTGTGGAGCCAAAATGGAATCCGTATGAGTCAGATATCCATGTTTCAGTTAACACTTCGCAAAACTGATTGCGAACGACAGTTACAGACTAGTTCTTGTGTAGTTGCATTCGATTTTTTTCGATTCTACTTCACTAAACATCTCCATATGAGATCCAATTACTTGTAGGGAATGCAAGAGACCTCAGTTATGATGATGCAATAGGTCCATAGCTGAGACTTTGTGTATGTTCTCAAAATGCGTTTGTCGAGTGCTCATTAAGAAAGTTTCTGTACAAGTTTCTGAACGAACTCCATAAGAGAAGTTAGAGAAAAGTTCCCTATGAAAGAATCCTTTGAAGCAAATGGTCGTCACAAACGTTTTGACTACTTGTGGACCCAAAACAGACTCCGTATGAGTCAGATATCCATGTTTCTGTTAACATTGCGCAAAACTGATTCCGAACGACAATTACAGACTAGTTCTTGTGTAGTTGCATTCGATTTTTTCCATTCTACTTCACTAAACATCTCCATATGCGATCCAATTACTTGTAGGGAAATGAAAGAGACCTCAGTTATGATGATGCACTAGGTCCATAGCTGGGACTTTGTGTATGTTCACGAAATGCGTTTGTCGAGTGCTCATTCGGAAAAAGTTTCTATACAAGTTTCTGAACGAACTCCTAAAGAAAAGTTCTCCAAAAGTTCCCTATGAAAGAATACTTTGAAGCGTATGGTCGTCACAAACGTTTTGACTACTTGTGGAGCCAAAATAGACTCTGTATGAGTCAGATATCCATGTTTCAGTTAACATTGCGCAAAACTGATTCCGAACGACAGTTACAGACTAGTTCTTGTGTAGTTGCATTCGATTTTTTCGATTCTACTTCACTAAACATCTCCATATGAGATCCAATTACTTGCAGGGAATGCAAGAGACCTCAGTTATGATGATGCACTAGGTCCATAGCTGAGACTTTGTGTATGTTCTCGAAATGCGTTTGTCGAGTGCTCATTAAGAAAGTTTCTATACAAGTTTCTGAACGAACTCCTTAAGAAAAGTTCTCCAAAAGTTCCATATGAAAGAATCCTTTGAAGCATCCGGTCATCACAAACGTTTTGACTACTTGTGGAGCCAAAACGGACTCCGTATGACTCAGATATCCATGTTTCAGTTAACATTGCGCAAAACTGATTCCGAACGAAAGTTACAGACTAGTTCTTGTGTAGTTGCATTCGTTTTTTTCCATTCTACTTCACTAAACATCTCCATATGAGATCCAATTACTTGTAGGGAAATGAAAGAGACCTCAGTTATGATGATGCAATAGGTCCATAGCTGGGACTTTGTGTATGTTCTCGAAATGCGTTTGTCGAGTGCTCATTAAGAAATTTTCTATACAAGTTTCGGAACGAACTCCTTAAGAAAATTTCTCCAAAAGTTCCGTATGAAAGAATACTTTGAAGCATCTGGTCGTCACAAATGTTTTGACTACTTGTGGAGCCAAGACGGACTCCGTATGAGTCAGATATCCATGTTTCAGTTAACACTGCGCAAAACTGATTCCGAACGATAGTTACAGACTAATTCTTCTGTAGTTGCATTTGATTTCTTCTATTCTACTTCTCTAAACATCACCATATGAGATCCAATTACTTGTAGGGAAATGCAAGAGACCTCAGTTATGATGATGCACTAGGTCCATAGCTGGGACTTTGTGGATGTTCTCGAAATGGGTTTGTCGAGTGCTCATTATGAAAGTTTCTATACAAGTTTCTGAACGAACTCCTTAAGAAAAGTTCTCTAAAAGTTCTCTATGAAAGAATACTTTGAAGCATCTGGTCATCACAAACGTTTTGAATACTTGTGGAGCCAATATGGACTCCATATGACTCAGATATCCATGTTTCAGTTAACACTGCGCCAAACTAATTCCGAACGACAGTTACAGACTAGTTCTTGTGCAGTTGTGTTCGATTTTTTCCATTCTACTGCACTAAACATATCCATTTGTGATCCAATTACTTGTAGTGAAATGCAATAGAACTCAGTTATGATGATGCACTAGGTCCATAGCTGGTTGTGTATGTTCTCGAAATGCGTTTGTAGAGTGCTCATTAAGAAAGTTTCTATACAAGTTTCTGAACGAACTCCTTAAGAAAAGTTGTCCAAAATTTCCCTATGGAAGAATCTTTTGAAGCATCTGGTCATCACAAACGTTTTGACTACTTGTGGAGCCAAAACAGACTCCGTATGAGTCAGATATCCATGTTTCAGTTAACACTGCGCCAAACTGATTCCGAACAACAGTTACAGACTAGTTCTTGTGTACTTGCATTCGATTTTTTCCATTCTACTTCACTAAACATCTCCATATGTGATCCAATTACTTGTAGGGAAATGCTAGAGACCTCAGTTATGATGATGCACTAGGTCCATAGCTGGTACTTTGTGTATGTTCTCGAAATGCGTTTGTCGAGTGCTCATTAAGAAATTTTCTATACAAGTTTCTGAAGGAACTCCTTAAGAAAAGTTCTCCAAAAGTTCTCTATGAAAGAATACTTTGAAGCATCTGGTCGTCACAAACGTTTTGACTACTTGTGGAGCCAAAATGGACTCCGTATGAGTCAGATATCCATGTTTCAGTTAACACTTCGCAAAACTGATTGCGAACGACAGTTACAGACTAGTTCTTGTGTAGTTGCATTCGATTTTTTTCGATTCTACTTCACTAAACATCTCCATATGAGATCCAATTACTTGTAGGGAATGCAAGAGACCTCAGTTATGATGATGCAATAGGTCCATAGCTGAGACTTTGTGTATGTTCTCAAAATGCGTTTGTCGAGTGCTCATTAAGAAAGTTTCTGTACAAGTTTCTGAACGAACTCCATAAGAGAAGTTAGAGAAAAGTTCCCTATGAAAGAATCCTTTGAAGCAAATGGTCGTCACAAACGTTTTGACTACTTGTGGACCCAAAACAGACTCCGTATGAGTCAGATATCCATGTTTCTGTTAACATTGCGCAAAACTGATTCCGAACGACAATTACAGACTAGTTCTTGTGTAGTTGCATTCGATTTTTTCCATTCTACTTCACTAAACATCTCCATATGCGATCCAATTACTTGTAGGGAAATGAAAGAGACCTCAGTTATGATGATGCACTAGGTCCATAGCTGGGACTTTGTGTATGTTCACGAAATGCGTTTGTCGAGTGCTCATTCGGAAAAAGTTTCTATACAAGTTTCTGAACGAACTCCTAAAGAAAAGTTCTCCAAAAGTTCCCTATGAAAGAATACTTTGAAGCGTATGGTCGTCACAAACGTTTTGACTACTTGTGGAGCCAAAATAGACTCTGTATGAGTCAGATATCCATGTTTCAGTTAACATTGCGCAAAACTGATTCCGAACGACAGTTACAGACTAGTTCTTGTGTAGTTGCATTCGATTTTTTCGATTCTACTTCACTAAACATCTCCATATGAGATCCAATTACTTGCAGGGAATGCAAGAGACCTCAGTTATGATGATGCACTAGGTCCATAGCTGAGACTTTGTGTATGTTCTCGAAATGCGTTTGTCGAGTGCTCATTAAGAAAGTTTCTATACAAGTTTCTGAACGAACTCCTTAAGAAAAGTTCTCCAAAAGTTCCATATGAAAGAATCCTTTGAAGCATCCGGTCATCACAAACGTTTTGACTACTTGTGGAGCCAAAACGGACTCCGTATGACTCAGATATCCATGTTTCAGTTAACATTGCGCAAAACTGATTCCGAACGAAAGTTACAGACTAGTTCTTGTGTAGTTGCATTCGATTTTTTCCATTCTACTTCACTAAACATCTCCATATGAGATCCAATTACTTGTAGGGAAATGAAAGAGACCTCAGTTATGATGATGCAATAGGTCCATAGCTGGGACTTTGTGTATGTTCTCGAAATGCGTTTGTCGAGTGCTCATTAAGAAATTTTCTATACAAGTTTCGGAACGAACTCCTTAAGAAAATTTCTCCAAAAGTTCCTTATGAAAGAATACTTTGAAGCATCTGGTCGTCACAAATGTTTTGACTACTTGTGGAGCCAAGACGGACTCCGTATGAGTCAGATATCCATGTTTCAGTTAACACTGCGCAAAACTGATTCCGAACGATAGTTACAGACTAATTCTTCTGTAGTTGCATTTGATTTCTTCTATTCTACTTCTCTAAACATCACCATATGAGATCCAATTACTTGTAGGGAAATGCAAGAGACCTCAGTTATGATGATGCACTAGGTCCATAGCTGGGACTTTGTGTATGTTCTCGAAATGGGTTTGTCGAGTGCTCATTATGAAAGTTTCTATACAAGTTTCTGAACGAACTCCTTAAGAAAAGTTCTCTAAAAGTTCTCTATGAAAGAATACTTTGAAGCATCTGGTCATCACAAACGTTTTGAATACTTGTGGAGCCAATATGGACTCCATATGACTCAGATATCCATGTTTCAGTTAACACTGCGCCAAACTAATTCCGAACGACAGTTACAGACTAGTTCTTGTGCAGTTGTGTTCGATTTTTTCCATTCTACTGCACTAAACATATCCATTTGTGATCCAATTACTTGTAGTGAAATGCAATAGAACTCAGTTATGATGATGCACTAGGTCCATAGCTGGTTGTGTATGTTCTCGAAATGCGTTTGTAGAGTGCTCATTAAGAAAGTTTCTATACAAGTTTCTGAACGAACTCCTTAAGAAAAGTTGTCCAAAATTTCCCTATGGAAGAATCTTTTGAAGCATCTGGTCATCACAAACGTTTTGACTACTTGTGGAGCCAAAACAGACTCCGTATGAGACAGATATCCATGTTTCAGTTAACACTGCGCCAAACTGATTCCGAACAACAGTTACAGACTAGTTCTTGTGTACTTGCATTCGATTTTTTCCATTCTACTTCACTAAACATCTCCATATGTGATCCAATTACTTGTAGGGAAATGCTAGAGACCTCAGTTATGATGATGCACTAGGTCCATAGCTGGTACTTTGTGTATGTTCTCGAAATGCGTTTGTCGAGTGCTCATTAAGAAAGTTTCTATACAAGTTGTTGAACAAAGTCCTTAAGAAAGTTCACCAAAAGTTCCCTATGAAAGAATCCTGTGAAGCACCTGGTCGTCACAAATGTTTTGACTACATGTGGAGCCAAAACAGAGTCAGTATGAGTCAGATATCCATGTTTCAGTTAACATTGCACAAAACTGATTCCAAACGACAGTTACACAATAGTTCTTGTGTAGTTGCATTCGATTTTTTCCATTCTACTTCACTAAACATCTCCATATGAGATCCAATTACTTGTAGGTAAATGCAAGAGACCGGAGTTATGATGATGCACTAGGTCCATAGCTGGGACGTTGTGTATGTTCTCGAAATGCGTTTGTAGAGTGCTCATTCAGAAAGTTTCTATACAAGTTTCTGAACGAACTCCTTAAGAAAAGTTCTCCAAAAGTTCCCTATGAAAGAATCCTTTGAAACATCTGGTCGTCACAAATGTTTTGACTACTTGTGGAGCCAAAACGGACTCCGTATGAGTCAGATATCCATGTTTCAGTTAACACTGCGCCAAACTGATTCCGAACGAAAGTTACAGACTAGTTCTTGTGTACTTGCATTCGATTTTTTCCATTCTACTTCACTAAACATCTTCATATGAGATCCAATTACTTGTAGGGAAATGCAAGAGATCTCAGTTATGATGATGCACTAGGTCCACAGCTGGGACTTTGTGTATGTTCTCGAAATGCGTTTGTCGAGTGCTCATTAAGAAAGTTTCTGTACAAGTTTTTGAACGAACTCCTTAAGAAAAGTTCTCCAAAAGTTCCCTATGAAAGAATCCTTTGAAGCACCAGGTCGTCACAAACGTTTTGACTACTTGTGGAGCCAAAACGGACTCCGTATGACTCAGATATCCATGTTTCAGTTAACATTGCGCAAAACTGATTCCGAACGAAAGTTACAGACTAGTTCTTGTGTAGTTGCATTCGATTTTTTCCATTCTACTTCACTAAACATCTCCATATGAGATCCAATTACTTGTAGGGAAATGCAAGAGACCTCAGTTATGATGATGCACTAGGTCCATAGCTGGGACTTTGTGTATGTTCTCGAAATGCGTTTGTCGAGTGCTCATTAAGAAATTTTCTATACAAGTTTCGGAACGAACTCCTTAAGAAAATTTCTCCAAAAGTTCCCTATGAAAGAATACTTTGAAGCATCTGGTCGTCACAAATGATTTGACTACTTCTGGAGCCAAAACGGACTCTTTATGAGTCAGATATCCATGTTTCAGTTAACACTGCGCGAAACTGATTCCAAACGATTCTTAAAGACTAGTTCTTGTGTAGTTGCATTCGTTTTTTTCCATTCTACTTCACTAAACATCTCCATATGAGATCCAATTACTTGTAGGTAAATGCAAGAGACCGGAGTTATGATGATGCACTAGGTCCATAGCTGGTACTTTGTGTATGTTCTCGAAATGCGTTTGTCGAGTGCTCATTAAGAAAGTTTCTATATAAGTTTCTGAACGAACTGCTTAAGGAAATTTCTCCAAAAGTCCCTTTGAAAGAATCCTTTGAAGCGTCTGGTCGTCACAAATGTTTTGACTACTTGTGGAGCCAATACAGACTCCGTATTAGTCAGATATCCATGTTTCAGTTAACACTGCGCCAAAATAATTCCGAACGACAGTTACAGACTAGTTCTTGTGTATTTGCATTCGATTTTTTCCATTCTACTTCACTAAACATCTCCATATGAGATCCAATTACTTGTAGGGAAATGCAAGAGACCTCAGTTATGATGATGCACTACGTCCACAGCTGGGACTTTGTGTATGTTCTCGAAATGCGTTTGTCGAGTGCTGATTAAGAAAGTTTCTGTACAAATTTTTGAACGAACGCCTTAAGAAAAGTTCTCCAAAAGTTCCGTATGAAAGAATCCTTTGAAGCACCTGGTCGTCACAAACATTTTGACTACATGTGGAGCCAAAACAGACTCAGTGTGAGTCAGATATCCATGTTTCAGTTAACATTGCGAAAAACTGATTCCGAACGACAGTTACAGACTAGGTCTTGTGTAGTTGCATTCAATTTTTTCCATTCTACTTCACTAAACATCTCCATATGAGATCCAATTACTTGTAGGTAAATGCAAGAGACCGGAGTTATGATGATGCACTAGGTCCATAGCTGGTACTTTGTGTATGTTCTCGAAATGCGTTTGTCGAGTGCTCATTAAGAAAGTTTCTATACAAGTTTCTGAACGAACTGCTTAAGGAAATTTCTCCAAAAGTCCCTAAGAAAGAATCCTTTGAAGCATCTGGTCGTCACAAACGTTTTGGCAACTTGTGGAGCCAAAACGGACTCCGTATGAGTCAGATATCCATGTTTTAGTTAACACTGCGCAAAACTGATTTCGAACGACACTTACACACTAATTCTTGTGTAGTTGCATTCGATTTTTTTCATTCTACTTCACTAAACATCTGCATATGAGATCCAATTACTTGTAGGGAAATTCAGGAGACCTCAGTTATGATGATGCACTAGGTCCATAGCAAGGGCTTTGTGTATGTTCTCGAAATGCGTTTGTCGAGTGCTCATTCAGAAAGTTTCTATACAAGTTTCTGAACGAACTCCTAAAGAAAAGTTCACCAAAAGTTCCCTATGAAAGAATCCTTTGAAGCATATGGTCGTCACAAACGTTTTGACTACTTGTGGAGCCAAAACAGACTCCGTATGAGTCAGATATCCATGATTCAGTTAACATTGCGCAAAACTGATTCCGAACGACAATTACAGACTAGTTCTTGTGTAGTTGCATTTGATTTTTTCCATTCTACTTCACTAAACATCTCCATATGAGATCCAATTAATTGTAGGGAAATGCAAGAGAACTCAGTTATGATGATGCACTAGGTCCATAGCTGGGACTTTGTGTATGTTCTCGAAATGCGTTTGTCGAGTGCTCACTAAGAAAGTTTCTATACAAGTTTCTGAACGAACTCCTTAAGAAAATTTCTCCAAAAGTTCCCTATGAAATAATACTTTGAAGCATCTAGTTGTCACAAATG
This sequence comes from Aegilops tauschii subsp. strangulata, assembly GCF_002575655.3. Classification (NCBI taxonomy): domain Eukaryota; kingdom Viridiplantae; phylum Streptophyta; class Magnoliopsida; order Poales; family Poaceae; genus Aegilops; species Aegilops tauschii. The sequence goes on from NC_053040.3 coordinate 117,070,699, forward strand.
TTTTGACTACTTGTGGAGCCAAACGGACTCCGTCTGAGTCAGATATCCATGTTTTAGTTAACACTGCGCAAAACTGATTCCGAACGAGAGTTACAGACTAATTCTTGTGTAGTTGCATTTGATTTTTTCTATTCTACTTCACTAAACATCTCCATATGAGATCCAATTACTTGTAGGGAAATGCAAGAGACCTCAGTTATGATGATGCACTAGGTCCATAGCTGGGACTTTGTGTATGTTCTCGAAATGCGTTTGTCGAGTGCCCATTAAGAAAGTTTCTATACAAGTTTCTGAACGAACTCCTTAAGAAAAGTTCTCGAAAAGTTATCTATGAAAGAATCCTTCGAAGCATCTGGTCGTCACAAACGTTTTGACTACTTGTGGAGCCAAAATGGACTCCGTATGAGTCAGATATCCATGTTTCAGTTAACACTGCGCCAAACTAATTCCGAACGAGAGTTACCGACTAGTTCTTGTGCAGTTGCGTTCGATTTTTTCCAGTCTACTTCACTAAACATATCCATTTGAGATCCTATTACTTGTAGTGAAATGCAATAGAACTCAGTTATGATGATGCACTAGGTCCATAGCTGGTTGTGTATGTTCTCGAAATGCGTTTGCAGAGTGCTCATTAAGAAAGTTTCTATACAAGTTTCTAAACGAACTTCTTAAGAAAAGTTCTCCAAAAGTTCCCTATGGAAAAATCTTTTGAAGCATCTGGTCGTCACAAACGTTTTGACTACTTGTGGAGCCAAAACAGACTCCGTATAAGTCAGATATCCATGTTTCAGTTAACACTGCGCCAAACTGATTCTGAACGACAGTTACAGACTAGTTCTTGTGTACTTGCATTTGATTTTTTTCCATTCTACTTCACTAAACATCTCCATATGAGATCCAATTACTTGTAGGGAAATGCAAGAGACCTCAGTTATGATGATGCACTACGTCCACAGCAGGGACTTTGTGTATGTTCTCGAAATGCGTTTGTCGAGTGCTGATTAAGAAAGTTTCTGTACAAATTTTTGAACGAACTCCTTAAGAAAGTTCTCCAAAAGTTCCCTATGAAAGAATCCTTTGAAGCACCTGGTCGTCACAAACGTTTTGACTACATGTGGAGCCAAAACAGACTCAGTATGAGTCAGATATCCATGTTTCAGTTAACATTGCACAAAACTGATTCCGAACGACAGTTACAGACTAGTTCTTGTGTAGTTGCATTCGATTTTTTCCATTCTACTTCACTAAACATCTCCATATGAGATCCAATTACTTGTAGGTAAATGCAAGAGACCGGAGTTATGGTGATGCACTAGGTCCATAGCTGGTACTTTGTGTATGTTCTCGAAATGCGTTTGTCGAGTGCTCATTAAGAAAGTTTCTATACAAGTTTCTGAACGAACTGCCTAAGGAAATTTCTCCAAAAGTCCCTATGAAAGAATCCTTTGAAGCATATAGTTTTCACAAATGTTTTGACAACTTGTGGAGCGCAAACGGACTCCGTATGAGTTAGATATCCATGTTTCAGTTAACACTGCACAAAACTGATTCCGAACGACAGTTACACACTAATTCTTGTGTAGTTGCATTCGATTTTTTCCATTCTACTTCACTAAACATCTGCATATGAGATCCAATTACTTGTAGGGAAATTCAGGAGACCTCAGTTATGATGATGCACTAGGTCCATAGCTAGGGCTTTGTGTATGTTCTCGAAATGCGTTTGTCGAGTGCTCATTCAGAAAGTTTCTAAACAAGTTTCTGAACGAACTCCTAAAGAAAAGTTCTCTAAAAGTTCCCTATGAAAGAATCCTTTGAAGCATCTGGTCATCACAAACATTTTGACTACTTGTGGAGCCAAAACAGACTCCGTATGAGTCAGATATCCATGTTTCAGTTAACATTGCGCCAAACTAATTCCGAACGACAGTTACACACTAGTTCTTGTGTAGTTGCATTCGATTTTTTCCATTCTACTTCACTAAACATCTCCATATGAGATCCAATTACTTGTAGCGAAATGCAATAGAACTTAGTTATGATGATGCACTAGGTCCATAGCTGGTTGTGTATGTTCTCGAAATGCGTTTGTAGAGTGCTCATTAAGAAAGTTTCTATACAAGTTTCTGAACGAACTCCTTAAGAAAAGTTCCCCAAAAGTTCCCTATGAAAGAGTCTTTTGAAGCATCTGGTTGTCACAAACGTTTTGCCTACTTGTGGAGCCAAAACGGACTCCGTATGAGTCAGATATCCAGGTTTCAGTTAACACTGCGCCAAACTGATTCCGAACGACAGTTACAGACTAGTTCTTGGGTAGTTTCATTCGATTTTTTCCATTATACTTCACTAAACATCTCCATATGAGATCCAATTACTTGTAGGGAAATGCAAGAGACCTCAGTTATGATGATGCACTAGGTCCACAACTGGGACTTTGTGTATGTTCTCGAAATGTGTTTGTTGAGTGCTCATTAAGAAAGTTTCTGTACAAGTTTTTGAACGAACTCCTTAAGAAAAGTTCTCCAAAAGTTCCCTATGAAAGAATCCTTTGAAGCAACTGGTCATCAAAACGTTTTGACTACTTGTGGAGCCAAAACAGACTCCGTATGAGTCAGATATCCATGTTTCAGTTAATATTGTGCAAAACTGATTCCGAACGACAGTTACAGACTAGTTCTTGTGTAGTTGTATTCGATTTTTTCCATCGTACTTCACTAAACATCTCCATATGAGATCCAATTACTTGTAGGGAAATGCAAGAGAACTCAGTTATGATGATGCACTAGGTCCATAGTTGGGACTTTGTGTATGTTCTCGAAATGCGTTTGTGTAGGATCGAAAGTATGTCTAGAGGGGGGGTGATTAGACTACTTGACCAAGTAAAAATCTAGCGTTTTCCCAATTTTAAGTCTTGGCAGATTTTAGCAACTTAGCACAAATCAAGTAATCAACCTACACATGCAATTCCAATTGTATAGAAGTGGAATGTAAACCAATTGCATATGAAGGTAAAGGGAGGAGTTTGAAGGGAGAAAACGCAATGTAGACACGGAGATTTTTTATCCATGGTTCTGATAGGTGGTGCTATCGTACATCCACGTTGATGGAGACTTCAACCCACAAAGGGTAACGGTTGCGCGAGTCCATGGAGGGCTCCACCTATGAAGGGTCCACGAAGAAGCAACCTTGTCTATCCCACCATGGCCATTGCCCACGAAGGACTTGCCTCACTAGGGTAGATCTTCACGAAGTAGGCGATCTCCTTGCCCGTACAAACTCCTTGGTTAAACTCCAGAATCTTGACGGAGGCTCCCAAGTGACTCCTAACCAATCTAGGAGACACCACTTCCCAAAAGGTAATAGATGGTGTGTTGATGATGAACTCCTTGCTCTTGTGCTTCAAATGATAGTATCCCCAACACTCAACTCTCTCTCACAGGATCTGGATTTGGTGGAAAGATGATTTGAGTGGAAAGAAACTTGGGGAAGGCTAGAGATCAAGATTTATGTGGTTGGAATGGAATATCTTGACCTCAACACAACTGTAGGTGGTTCTCTCTCAGAAAATGTATGTTGGAAGTGTAGGCATGTTCTGATGGCTCTCTCAACGAATGAAGAGTGGGTCGAGGGGTATATATAGCCTCCACACAAAATCTAACCGTTACACACAATTTACCAAACTCGGTGGGACCGAATCAGAAAACTCGGTCGGGACGATTTAGTTCAAAATGTGAACGTTAGGATTTTTGGTGGGACTGACATGTCAACTCGGTGGGACCGATTTCATTAGGGTTAGGGCATAACGTAATCTCGGTGACACCGATTACACAAACTTGGTGGGACCGATTTTGGTAATAAGCAAACAGAGAGTTGGTCAGGCAAACTCCGTGGGACCGATTCGCTCATCTCGGTTAGACCGAAACGTTACGAAGGGGAAATAGAGAGTTTGCATTGCAATCTCGGTGGGACCGATCGCTCATCTCGGTTGGACCGAAACGTTACGAAGGGAAACAGAGAGGTTGCAATCCCATCTCGGTGAGACCGAGATCCCTATCGGTGAGACTGAAATGACTAGGGTTTGTGGCAGTGGCTATGTCAAGAGAACTCGATGGCGCCGGATAGAAAGTTTCGGTGGGGCCGAGTTTGACTTTTGGTTTGGGACATATGTGGATATGAGAAAGTAGTTGAGGGTTTTTGGAGCATATAACTAAGCATTTTGAGCAAGAAACTCATTAAGCAACACCTCACCCCCTTTTAATAGTATTGGCTTTTCCTATGGACTCAATGTGATCTTGGATCACTAAAAGTAAAATGTAGAGTCCTGAGCTTTGAGCTTGAGCCAATCTTTTTGTCCTTAGCATTTTGAGGGGTCCACTTTCTAATCCATGCCATGCCAATCATTGAGCTTTCCTAAAATATTTATCTTGAAATAGCATTAGCTCAGTGAGCTATATGTTGTTAGGAATTACCAAAACCACACAGGGATAGTTGCACTTTCAATCCCCCCTTTTTGGTAATTGATGACAACATATAGATCAAAGCTTCGACAAATGAACATAAGATTGAAAAACACCGTCGCTTTGAGAAGTATGTGATGAGCAAGAGCTCCCCCTAAATTTGTGCATTATTTGAAATTTGCTTTTGTATGCAAATGCACAATCGATTAGGATCATGGGTTACTCTTCCATGTCACATACATCTTGGTGGAGCGCTCAAAATGATATAACTTAAAAGCATGCACTCTTCACCAAGCAAGTGAATGATCATATAAGGATATAAAAGATAATATCATCCAACAAGCATTAAGGTAGCATATGATCAAACAAGTATCTCACACAAGGACATGGAGTATTTAAGCAAGCACACAATAAAGTTCAACCAAAATAGCAAGAGAGATAATAAAACAACACTCTCTCTCGAAGCCTATGATATATACATTCTTCTCCCCCTTTGGCAACAAGTTACCAAAAAGATCGAAAATGCATAGTGTTATGCGTCTCTCAGTCTTGGTCTTCGGGAGGTGGTGTAGAGAGGACTCCAAGGACGAAAGCATCAGTTGAAGTAGCTGGAGCTGGTGGAGTGGCTGCTGGAGGTGGCACTAGAGCTGTAGCTGCTGGTGCTGATGTTGTAGCTCTAGAGTCCGTGACTGGCACTACAGTAGACCTCTGTCCTCTGGGCACTCGCTAGAAAGCATCAGTAGTTGCCTTGCCTTTCTTCTCTTCTGCTTCCTCCTGAAGCTGCTCAACTGCTGTTTGGATCTCTGTTACCTTCAGATCAAGATCATAAAATTTGGTTTCTATGATCCTCTCCAAACTCTCCTGGTTTTGAGTCAGGGTGGCCAAGCCCTTCTCAATCCTCAGTGTAGACTAGATCAGATATGCAACTTGATCTTGCTTGCTCTTCAGGAAAACTTGAGATGCCTCTTCAACACTTGGCATCTTGGCAGCTTTCTCAGCCTTAGCTTTGGCTCTCTTCTCATGTGCTTGCACTGATGATGGTTCATTCTCATCCATCACAACTGTGTTATCTTCAAATTCAGGGTATACGGGCATGTGCTCCTTGTCCAATAGATATTTGCCTGTGCCCATCTTGGAGTTGATGAGCTCCTAAATGTGTGGAGCATACCCACAGCTTCTCTTCTGATCAGCTGCTGTCCTTTTGATTGTCTCTACAATCAGACTCATGACTTTGAATTTTTGAGGCACATCAAACAAATGTAGCAAATTGATAGCATGTCCTCTGATCATCTTGTGATCTCCAGACTTGGGTAGCAATGTGTGCCTTAGGATCCAGTTAATGGTAGGCAGACCAGACAACAAGAAGTGTACAGGCCCAAGCTTGTGAGTCTCCAAAGCTTTATCTGGGATCTCTCTATACATGTGTGCCATAGAGTTGTGGTCTTTCTTATTCTTGGAATAAACATCCAAGTCATCTTCATGTTCTTCAGGGGCATTGATCAGCTCAGCCCATTCTTCCATAGTGGATTGGTACCTTGTACCTTCTGACATCCAAACTATCTTCCCATCTGGGTAGAAGTGGGCAGTGCAGTAAAACTGCATGATGAGCTCATCATTCCACTTTGTGAGCTTCTGAGCCATAAATTTATCAACTCCACATGATTTGAAGCTCTCATAAACTCCTGGGAAGTGATCTTCATTCTCTTTGATGTATTCCCAATCAACCCATCTCATGTCACTGACAATGGGCTTCTTGTCAAGAAAAATCGTCTCATAAAAGTCTTGATGTTCCTTGGTGTGAAATCTATAGTCAACTGCAGTCCTCCTCCTCACAGCATAGGGATCAGACTGTCTCCACAATCTCAATCCAGCATCCTTTCTAATGTGCATGTCGTCTGCCACAGGATGAGCATCATTGTGGTCAGGGATCTTGGGCTTCAATTTCCTCAAAACAAGTGAATCATCTTCTTCTTCAGCTTGAGGCACTAGGGCCTTGTTCTTTTCTTCAGCATGAATGTTTCTGGTGCTTCTCTTTGGAGCAGACTTCTGAGCTTGAGCTGGTGCTTTGGGAGCAGTTTTGGGCTTTGATGGAGCAGCCCCTGACTTGATTGCATCTCCCATAAGCTTCTGAGCTTTGGGTGCTGGTGCAACATCCTCTTCCTCTTCCTCTTCTCCTTCAGAATCTCTCTTCATTGAGGGCTTGCCAAGAACTTTGGCAGTAGTGGTTCTTGCCCTCTTCTTTTTCTTGTCATCTCCTGCTGCATCACCATCATCTGACTCTATAGTAAATTTCATTATTTCTCCTGTTGCAACCTTCCTTGGCTTTGACATTGGCATCCTCCTTGCAGGTGCCTTCTTGTTCAGTCCTGGCTTACTTGCAGCATCTGTGCCATATTCCTTTTTCAGCACCTTCTTTTTGGAGCTTACTTCCTCCTCAGTGGCCACATAGTCCTCATCCTCAGATTCTGAGGTTCTCTTCTTCCTAGATCTGGTGGCTGCCTTTGGAAAGTTGCTGGGAGTGCTCTTGCTGCCATCATCAGAAGTGCCGGAGGGATCTGAGCCCTCACTCATCTGCACATGTTCCTCTGACCTGTTCTGACTGTCACTTTGATCAGACATCTTGCAGGCAAACTGTCAGCAGACCCTGTGAATAAGTTGTAGATGAGGTAGAGTAGATGAGAATCACAAAGTACAGAGGTTTTGCAAAACAAATTGAGTCAAAAATCTTAGTTTTAGTTCTCTACAGAAGTGATCTTGGAGCTACCGAATTGACAAACTCGGTGATACCGAAGCAACACTTGGAACCTAAACTAGTGAACTCGGTTGGGCCGAGTCACAGTTCGGTGGCACCGAGATTGCTAGTGTTTCACAGAATCTTGAACTCGGTCACACCGATTTGCACGTTTCGGTTGGACCGAAAAGCGCATGTGCAATGGCCTAAGCCGAATCGGTGAGACCGATTTCTACATTTCGGTCGGTCCGAGATGAGTTCTGCGGAGAGCTAACCCTAAATTTTTTGAATCAATCTAGACCTAAGGAAGTTTTAGCTGGATAGATTAATCTCATTCGTGGCAAGAAACATGGCATTGTCCTTGTGCTAGGAATCGGAGTGAAAAAGACAGCACAAGGGGTCGAACACATACCCTAGAGCGGCGAGTGTTCGCTACGGCGATGACGGCGGAGCAGATTCTGTCGACGGCGGCACAGTCCAACAGCGGGAGGTCGTTGGTGGCGAGGAGACGATCCGGAGACCCGAGGAGGCAGAGCAGGACATGCGTGGGCTGAGAGAATTTGAAGAAATTTGCAAAGTCTCACCCGTGGGTATTTATATCCCGACCCTGTCGGTGTGACCGAGTGGAACAACTCGGTGGCACCGAGATTGCAGAATCGCAAGCGGTTGCTGCAACTCGGTGTGACCGAAGTGTTCAAATCGGTTGCACCGAGATGAAAACCTAGATCAACTTAGTGAACTCGGTTTGACCAAAATGGATTTCTCGGTCAGACCGAAATGCACAAAGAGGTTTTGTAAGTTTAAGTCTATGACGAATTGGGGACTCCGAGTGCTCCTCACACAGAGTGGTTCGAATCTGACTTGATCAAACTTTGTGATGTATCATGAATAGAGTTTGAGACGAGAAAAGCATAGATAGCTAGAGGGAGTTCTTAGGCATTCTTGTCCATCCATTTGGCAAAAGAAAAACCAACCAAACAAAGCAACAAATGGATGTCCTCGAATGAGTAAAATATGCATCCAACATGCTCACACAATAAAATGACAAATAAAATATGTGACAAAGCATGCACAATCACTCTAGCATCTGTCAAGCAATTTGGCGATGACTAGGTCATCTATATATGAGTATATTGACTTAGGAGTCAAATGAGAACATTTGATTATAGGTCATACTCATCATTTAAGCACAAGTGGGGTTGCCACTTTTACATAAAGCATTGTTGTGTTCACATCATTAGAGTTGCTTTAGCTCAATTGATTAGAGTAAAGCTCCCCCTAGATGTGAGATCCCCCCTAAGAGGGATGAACTAACCTTGGGTTTTGTCGATGATGACTTCATGTAGGTGTTGGAGATGTAGATGCTCAATGTTGATGTAGATCATTTGGAGCAATCCTTTGGAGTGAGTTGCACTTTCAATACCTACATGGGTTAGTCCCACAAGGAACAAACAAGGATATCCATAGACATAGAGTGATGTTCACATGAGATGATGTCCATGAATGCATTAGGTTACCTTGTCCCTTGTCTTACCAACAAGAGGGTTTGTGACTCCTTGAACTAGTGCAAGATGCGGAAGTTGATTGCACTTGTCCTTGCCAAAATGATAAGAGTGAAGTATATTGGCGGAGTCACCCTCAAGAACTCTCTAGTTCTTCTTCTTAGGGATCCACACCATCTTGATGGGAATCCTTGGAGTTGTAGTCGTACTTGATGAAGTGGAACTTGATGTAGTCTTGGGAACCCACTTGACCAAGGCTTTAGGAGCTTCTTCAAATGCATCAATCTTTTTTGAAGCTTGTCCTTGCCTTTTAGCTTGTGGTCTTGTGGTGGAAGATCATCTTGAGCTTGTGTTCCTTGGAAAGAAGTAGGATCATACTTCTCTTGTTGAGGAACAAACTTCGTCTTGGGGTATTGATCTTCTTCCCACTCAACTCCATTGGCATTGAACTTTCGTTCAAAGCCAACACCTTGATTCTTCCGGTGTCTTCCTTGCTTGCGTACAATTTCCTCAAATTGCTTACTTCCGGCAAGACTCTTGTAAACACCTTTCTCTATAATTCCCTTCAATAAGCTATTTTCTTGCTCAAGTGTAACTTGGCTAAGAGAGTCATTAGTGGAATCAAGAGAACTACTAGAAGCAACAACATTGGATTTAGCATGATTGTTGTTACTACTAGAAGAAGAATCTTTCTTGTTCTTGTTGCTATATTTAACTTGTGGCATGTAAGTAGACAAGAGTAAATGCTTGGAAATGTAAGAAGAACTTTTCTTGCGAAGATCATCATTGATTGCTTTTAAGAACTCATGCTCTTGCTCAAGGTTGAGCTTTTCAAAGCGTAGCTTCTCATGAGTCTTTAAAAGTTCTCGATGATCTTCCAAGGTAGTTTCATGAGCTAACTTAAGAGTGTTTAGTTCTTTAGTTAGATGCTCAATCTTCTTCTTATCATTGTCATTCGTTTTATCTTGATTATCATGATTAATAGCAAGTTCATCATGGTTCTCATAACTAGAGTTGTCAACAAGTAAATCATCATCTCCTAGCAAACCATCTTCATCACCATTAAAATCAACATACTCGGGGTGTGATACCTTTGGACCCTTGGCCATGAAGCATCTTCCAATTCCTTCATTTGGTGAGTCAAATATGTCGTAGGAGTTGGTTGACACAAGTGCTAGACCAGCAACACCTTCATCTTGGGTATATTCGGAGTCGGAGTGATAACTTCTTTCAGAGTGATGGTCGAAGTCGGAGCCGGATACCCATTCACCAACATGAGCTTGATGTCTTCTTTTTGTGTAGCTCTTTGATGATTTGTTCTTCCTCTCCGAATCCTTGATTCTCTGAGAGGGTCTTCATTCATAACGATCATCTCTACTCCTTCTCTCTCTTGGTGGTGATTCTTCCCTTCTACTTCTTTTGTAGGGAGCCGTACACTCATTGGAATAGTGTCCGGGTCTTCCACAATTGTAGCAATTACGCTCATGACTAGAAGATCTTTTGTCATTGTAGGACCATGACTTGGAACTTCTTTCCTTGCTTCTACTCTTGTAGAACTTGTTGAAGTTCTTCACCATTAGGCTCAATTCTTCATTGAAGGTTTGTTTCTCACTTGATGATGTGGGAGCATCACACGAGGCTTTGTAAGCACCACTTGACTTGTTGTGAAGCTCTTCCTTATCCTTAAGTGACATCTCATGAGCAACAATTCTTCCAATGACTTCCGTTGGCTTGAGATCTTTGTAGTTGGGCATCATTTGGATCAATGTGCACACGGTATCATATTTTCCATCCAAGGCTCTTAGGATCTTCTTGATGATGAATCTATCGGTCATCTCTTCACTTCTTAAGCCGGCAATCTCATTTGTGATGAGAGCAAGCCTAGAGTACATTTCAGCGACACCTTCACCATCTTTCATTTTGAACTTGTCAAGTTGACTTTGAAGCTCATCCAATTTGGATTCCTTGACGGAGTCGGTACCCTCGTGCATATCAATCAAAGTATCCCAAATTTCATTTGCATTCTCAAGACTGCTGATTTTGTTGAATTCTTCGGGGCACAATCCGTTGAAGATAATATCACAAGCTTGAGCGTTGTATTGCAGCATCTTCAACTCTTCCGCGGTAGCTTCATGGTTTGGTTCTCTTCCATCAAAGAATTCACCTTGCAAGCCAATACACACAATAGCCCAAACGGCGGGGTTATGTCCAAGAATATGCATTTTCATCTTATGTTTCCAACTAGCAAAATTAGTACCATCAAAGTAAGGACCTCTATGGTGGTAATTTCCCTCGCTAGACGCCATACTCTCCTAGGTTGTGAAACCAAGGCTATGATCACCAAAAGCTATGGAATCAAGGAAAATGGAGACCAAAGCTCTGATACCAATTGTAGGATCGAAAGTATGTCTAGAGGGGGGTGATTAGACTACTTGACCAAGTAAAAATCTAGCATTTTCCCAATTTTAAGTCTGGGCAGATTTTAGCAACTTAGAACAAATCAAGTAATCAACCTACACATGCAATTCTAAGAGTATACCAGCGGAATGTAAAACAATTGCTTGTGAAGGTAAAGGGAGGAGTTTGAAGGGAGCAAACGCAATGTAGACACGGAGATTTTTTATCTGTGGTTCCGATAGGTGGTGCTATCGTACATCCACATTGATGGAGACTTCAACCCACGAAGGGTAACAATTGCGCGAGTCTATGGAGGGCTCCACCCACGAAGGGTCCACGAAGAAGCAACCTTGTCTATCCCACCATGGCCATCTCCCACGAAGGACTTGCCTCACTAGGGTAGATCTTCACGAAGTAGGCGATCTCCTTGCCCGTACAAACTCCTTGGTTCAACTCCACAATCTTGACGGAGGCTCCCAAGTGACACCTAACCAATCTAGGAGACACCACTCCCCAAAGGTAATAGATGGTGTGTTGATGATGAACTCCTTGCTCTTGTGCTTCAAATGATAGTCTCCCCAACACTCAACTCTCTCTCTCACAGGATTTGGATTTGGTGGAAAGATTATTTGAGTGGAAAGCAACTTGGGGAAGGCTAGAGATCAAGCTTTATGTGGTTGGAATGGAATATCTTAACCTCAACACAAGTGTTGGTGGTTCTCTTTCAGAAAATGTATGTTGGAAGTGTAGGCATGTTCTGATGGCTCTCTCAACGAATGAAGAGTGGGTGGAGGGGTATATATAGCCTCCCACACAAAATCTAACCGTTACACACAATTTACCAAACTCGGTGGGACCAAATCAGAAAACTCGGTCGGACCGATTTAGTTCAAAATGTGAACGTTAGGATTTTCGATGGGACCGACATGTCAACTCGGTGGGACCGATTTCATTAGGGTTAGGGCATAACGTAATATCGGCGAGACTGATTACACAAACTCGGTGGGACCGATTTTGGTAATAAGCAAACAGAGAGTTGATCAGGCAAACTCGGTGGGATCGATTCGCTCATCTCGGTTAGACCGAAACGTTATAAAGGGGAAACAGAGAGTTTGCATTGCAATCTCGGTGGGACCGATCGCTCATCTCGGTTGGACCGAAACATTACGAAGGGAAACAGAGAGGTTGCAATCCCATCTCGGTGAGACCGAGATCCATATTAGTGAGACCGAAAAGACTAGGGTTTGTGGCAGTGGCTATGTCAAGAGAACTCGGCGGCGCCGGATAGAAAGTTTCGGTGGGGCCGACTTTGACTTTTGGTTTGGGACATATGTGGATATGAGAAGTAGTTGAGGACTTTTGGAGCATATCACTAAGCATTTTGAGCAAGAAACTCATTAAGCAACACCTCACCCCCTTTTAATAGTATTAGCTTTTCCTATGGACTCAATGTGATCTTGGATCACTAAAAGTAAAATGTAGAGTCCTGAGCTTTGAGCTTGAGCCAATCTTTTTGTCCTTAGCATTTTGAGGGGTCCACTTTCTAATCCATGCCATGCCAATCATTGAGCTGTCCTGAAATATTTATCTTGAACTAGCATTAGCTCAATGAGCTATATGTTGTTAGGAATTACCAAAACCACCCAGGGATAGTTGCACTTTCAGTTTGTCGAGTGCTCATTAAGAAAGTTTCTGTACAAGTTTCTGAACGAACTCCTTAAGAAAAGTTCTCCAAAAGTTCCCTATGAAAGAATCATTTGAAGCATCTAGTCGTCACAAGCGTTTTGAATACTTGTGGAGCCAAAACGGACTCCGTATGAGTAAGATATCCATGTTTCAGTTAACATTGCGCAAAACTGATTCCGAACGGCAGTTACAGACTAGTTCTTGTGTAGTTGCATTCGATTTTTTCCATTCTACTTCACTAAACATCTCCATATGAGATCCAATTACTCGTAGGGAAATGCAAGAGACCTCAGTGATGATGATGCACTAGTTCCATAGCTGGGAATTTCTGTATGTTCTCGAAATGCGTTTGTCGAGTGCTCATTAAGAAAGTTTCTATACAAGTTTCTAAACGAACTCCTTAAGAAAAGTTATCCAAAAGTTGCCTATGAAAGAACCCATTGAAGCATCTGGTCATCACAAATGTTTTGACTACTTGTTGAGCCAAAACGGACTCCGTATGAGTCAGATATCCATGTTTTAGTTAACATTGCGCAAAACTGATGCTCATTAAGAAAGTTTTTATACAAGTTTTGAACAAACTCCTTAAGAAAAGTTCTCCAAAAGTTCCCAATGAAAGAATCCTTTGAAGTATCTGGTCGTCACAAACGTTTTGACTACTTGTGGAGCCAAAACGGACTCCGTATGAGTCAAATATCCATGTTTCAGTTAACACTGTGCGAAACTGATTCCAAACGATTATTAAAGACTAGTTCTTGTGTAGTTGCATTCGATTTTTTCCATTCTACTTCACTAAACATCTCCATATGAGATCCAATTACTTGTAGGGAAATGCAAAAGACCTCAGTTATGATGATGCACTAGGTCCATAGCTTGGACTTTGTGTATGTTCTCGAAATGCGTTTGTCGAGTGCTCATTAAGAAAGTTTCTATACAAGTTTCTGAACGAACTCCTGAAGAAAATTTCACCAAAAGTTCCCTATGGAAGAATCCTTTGAAGCATCTCATTGTCACAAACATTTTGACTACTTGTGGAGCCAAACCGGACTCCGTATGAGTCAGATATCCATGTTTCAGTTAACACTGCGCAAAACTGATTCCGAACGACACTTAAAGACTAGTTCTTGTGTAGTTGCATTTGATTTTTTCCATTCTAGTTCACTAAACATATCCATATGAGATCCAATTACTTGTAGGGAAATGCAAGGGACCTCAGTTATGATGTCCATAGCTGGGACTTTGTGTATGTTCTCAAAATGCGTTTGTCTAGTGCTAATTAAGAAAGTTTCTGTACAAGTTTCTGAACGAACTCCTTAAGAAAAGTTCTCTAAAAGTTCCCTATGAAGGAATCCTTTGAAGCATCTGGTCGTCACAAACGTTTTGACTACTTGTGGAGCCAAAACGGACTCCGTATGAGTCAGATATCCATGTTTCAGTTAACACTGCGCCAACACTACAAAAAAAACACTTCCGTGATGATACGTGTTTGTCACAGTAGGTTGCGTTTTTTGTCATGCATGTACATCCATGACAAATTTATGACAGAATCAAGATAGTCATACCTGTGCTGTCGTAGAAGTGTTCCATGACATTACCAAAATTATCATCACGGAAGTGTCCACTTCCATGATGATAAATCGCGCGTCATAGAAGTGCTTTCGTCAAGGGTGACCGACACGTGGCATCCACCGTAACGAAACGCCGTTAAGCTATCGGGTCGGGTTTTGGATCCGATAACCCGTTAGCAGCCGCGACCAATGGGGATTTTCCACGTGTAAAATCATCATTGGCTGGAGGAAACACGTGTCGGCTCATCGTTGGGACAGATGTCATCCACTCATTGGACAGAAGGCGCCTATGATACGTCGACGCGTGGTACGGCCCAACAGAGGCCCATTCCTGTGAAAAGGCCGTCCCGTTTGACTTGGTCAAAAGGTGGCGGGCCGGCCCATGGAAAGCCTGTTAACGGCCTGTTCGCATATAGCCCATTTACAGCCCGCTAACCCAAGGCCCGTTACGCCCTATCCGAATTAGGCCCAGTAGCGTCATCTGGGCCATCCAATATGATTCCAGCCCGTTTTCACTTTTGGCCCATGTATGGCCCATGACGTCTTTCAGCCCATATGAGGCCCTATGTAACTCTTGGCCTATTAACGGCCCGTGGTGAAACTGGCTCGTAATGAACAGTGTATCACTTTACACCCATTAACGGCCCGTGGTGAAACTGGCCCGTAATGAACAGTGTATCACTTTATACCCATTAACGGCCCGTTATTCCGTTGGGCCATTTCCAGCCCATGTTATCTTTCAGCCTTCTCAGAGCCCATTTATTCTTGGGCTCATTTCCAGCATTCGTTTACTTACGGCCCGTTACTGTCATTTTTTGCTTGTGGGCCAAATTCAGCCCGTGGTTACAGTCGGCCCGTTTGTGGTCCGTTAATACGTTGGGCCATTTTCATAGCGTCATCAAATACGGCCTATTAATGATGGCCCGTTATGGTCGGCCCATGAACGGACGATTCCAACTCTAGCCCGTTTACGGCCATAATGCGGCCTGTTATTGGCCCATGTTTGGCCAATCGATCATACGGCCCGTATAAGGCCCATTGATGATACGGCCCGTAGAAGGCCCATTGTTTCTACGGCCCATAGAAGTCCTACTGTTTCTACGGCCCGTAGAAGGCCCACTGTTTCTACAGCCCGTAGGAGGCCCAGTGTCACTAAAGTAAATATTAGCCCATGGTTATTGTGGCCTAGTTTTAAAAAATAGGTTATTGCAGCCACTAGCAAACCGCGGAAAAAGAACTACACTGACTACAAGCAAACAAATAAACAAGACAACAAGGAAATAAATAAGCAAGCAACTTATGCTAGGCTATCACGGCTATTACACATATTACATCCACTGGGCATCAAAGTTCGCCACCAGTGATCATAAAGCGCAACGAAGAAGCAGATTACAAAAACTGGGCACCATTGTAGCGTAACAAATAATACTGAACCGAGACCACTTCCAAGACAGTTCAAGAAAGGTTAGCCTTGCGGGGGAACTGCTGCGCAAGCTGCTGAGCAAGGCTGTGAGACCGGCCTAGCATGTCGGTCATAGCTTCCAAGTGTAGCTGTTTAGCGATGAGGTTCTCATTGGTGTTCTCTGCAATCTTTCTTAGAGATAGGACTTCAAGTCGAAGTTGAGTTGCAGAATGCAATTCTGCTAGAACTTGGGACTGAAGAAGTCGAACTGATTCAGACAACGAATTCTGTGAGCTTGTCAGACTGTTAGTCTCAAGTAACTTGAACACTGCATCAAGACAAGATTTTGGGGTTGTCTCGCTATCTTCAAGATGTTTTGCCTTCTTTGCTGCAATATATGTTGGGTTTGTCTCACAGCCTTCAGCAGACTTGTGCATGCCATCAGGCATATCACCCTGAAACAAAGCAGAGAGATGACAGGTTTTGCATGTGTATAAACAAAGATGATAACTGTTCTATCAATTCTATCCAATTTCAAATTAGAAAATAAAGAGTAAGTTCAAAATATCAATAGCATAATTTGGCATTGTTCATAATGTGGGGAGCTTCACCACACTACTGGATTACCATGTCAACATAACAAGCATAGATGAAGGGCAAAGAAAATCATTGTATCTATTTTGGATAATGTGCATGGCATGTTGTTCATATCATTAGCCATATCAATAAGATAAAATAGGAGATGACAAGGTGCAAACGTGGGCTGCTTCACCACACACTGGATTATAGATCCACAAAAACAAGCATACATATAGGGAGTATTAAGTAATGTGCATGGTATGAATAAGGAATTTGGTTTCACAAGTAAAACTTAGAACCTACGGTTCTTACGAACATGCATTTTGGTAGAAACAGCAAACTAAACAACAGTAAATGATAGGGAGTGTGAGCAAATTAAATAGCAGTTGAGGATAAAGGCTTTAGAAGGACTGACTTACATTAACAGTTAACACCGGCTTTATAATGCCCTTCTCCATGTCAAGGGAAGGATAACTCAAGAATTTCAGCACATAATCTTCTTCATAAGCATTGCCTGTACTCTACATTTTGTAGAGAGTAATTATAGATATGATAATACTGGAAGGGATAGAGGATAATGAAGATAAGATGCAGATTGATGCTACATAATCAACTACCAATCCCTGGAAGTACAAGCGTTACAGGACAAAATGTACTGACAAGAGCAATGGGCTACATTTCTGCACTGGCATTGTCTGTGTATTCTACTTGTTGGTAAGATTAAATATAGATCTGATATTTTTTAGTAAATGGTGGGCGAGGGAGATAAGATGCAGAATGCTACAAAATGAACCAATCCCTCTTCCCATAATACAAGAGTGTTTTGAACACTGGTGTACTATACAAAACGTTCTTATATTATGGGACGGAGGGAGTAGTTGTTAATGTAAGTACAGTGATAGACCACGTTCAGTCCTTACAAGAGGACTGCAGAGCTAAACCTCTTCAAAAGCATTGGGTTGATTCTAAATTTATGTAAGAGTCCATACAGATCTTATAATGTCCACCAAATGGACGATTACGAGGCTAACATGTGCAGTGATGCTACATAATCAAACAGCTATGAAAGTAAGTATGGTCATACAGGGCAAGAGGTACTCACAAGAGCAATGCAGTGTGCAGTATAGTTGCGAGATTCTGTGGTCCCTTGAGAATGAATGTTCTTCTGCTAACAATTTTTGTACAAGTGAGACATTAAGGCAAATGCATAAATGTAGTTCAAATTGTGATGTGATATCATAGACAGTACCTTACGCTGCAGCCGAGACCAATGTGTAAAAAGATTATTCCAGTCACCGTCGGATAAATGTAGCACCGGAGACTGTACAGAAATTTCGTTCAGAGGCTTGCCATCGAAGTGCGCTTGCCTCAGGTAGGAACGATACTTCATCAACGAGTGCTTGAAAAGCACAACCAACCCTTGCCCGTCATCACAATCCAGTTTGCTCCTCGCCTATTTAAAAGAATGAAATCTTGTGTCTTCTATCAGCAGAAACATATGCAGTAATGACCATGAATAACATTAGTACATTACTTACGCGTAAGTTGCGGAGGAAGACTGGAAATTGTTCTGTGTCTGCGGTATAATCTTTCGATGAAGGAAAGATGCGCACAAAGTTCCTGACAACAACATAAGCTTCGTCTTCTAAACTAGGAAGAAATGGAACGGGGGTCCTATTTGCTGCAATTAGGGCTCTCTCTGGTTCAAAAAGGGATTTGGCAACTGGATTTGGTGTACTCTTTGCTGGAATGGGGGTTTTGCGTCGTACAGCTGGTGCTATGTCAACTGGCATAATCATACTGTTTGCTGCAATTGGGGTCTACTGAGTTGGGGCATCCGAAATGACCAGTGTAGTAGGGCTAGAGTCTGCTAGAGTTGGGGTATTTTGTGGGTTAGGTGATATTGCAACTACACCTAATGGGCTATTTGATTTATCAAGTGCCACTACCTTTTCCAAATACTTTTCTTGTGCTCCTCCACGATCAGCAATTGCCCTCTTCCTTTTGAACGTCTAATACACAAGAACATCATTTGAATGGATAAATATGGTATGATGACAGATGGAATATGTACTGAAAATGGATAGGCAGGGCGTATTCACATACACGATGTGTAAACTAAGCTAATGGCAGTTCAACAAAGTAGAAGCAATGCAAAGCATCAGTTGCAAGATATGTGCGAGCAATGTAACCTTGGAAAGTTAGAGCAAGTACCTTGATGGGTGAATAAGATAGGGCATCTTCCTCTGACTCCTCCACTAGGGAGCTACATTGACTTAGGTCTCCCTCTAGCTCAGAATCACTGTTAGGATCATATTCTGAGCATGAATCTGTAGGTGGAGAGCGTTTGCATTGCATTGCATCCAGACTTGATTTTAGTCCCTTAAGTTTGACAACCATGGCATTGTTCTGCTTTATTCTTTTCATGCGCGCAAGCTCATAATCATTATGATGTTGTTCAGAATCTGAGATTCATGAAAACATAAAAAGTAGTCAGATTATCTATGGAATGCATTGCGGATTCAACTTGGAGAGTGCCTCCCTATAAACCCCTGCATATGCAAAGTTCACCTCCCCAACCGTGCTGACCAGACCACACACAGAAATACAAACCCCTTATGTCTCTATAACAGGCAGGCACACATTTCAAAACTAAAGTAGGAACATTAGAATCATATGGAATTCGTATTTGAACAAATAAACTAAGAAATTATGAGTGGCGTAATGTTTAGCTTCAAGGGTGGAGTGTTGGTAGTGCGACACAAAGCAAGTAGGCAGATTGTATTCCATGTAAAAGATCGAAACCTATGTAAAAGCTGGAAATGACACTTTCTTTCTATACAATGCAGTGTTCGTTACCCACACATGATGGAAGAGATCACATAGAGAAATACTATTCATTCATGTGTACGGTTCCAGTATTTAGAAACATGGTGGTCCACCCTAAAATAATATTGACAACAAATATGACAAGGCAAGCATAGATGTAGTGAATCAATCATTTACTTGTGAGCTTACTAGGACAAGTATGCAGAATTATAACTGCAGTAAGAGACCGTCCAAAATCTAAATGAAGAAGTTTGTCTAGCACTTATTGTTTGCAACTAATCAACGTGAATAATTGGATATTATATCGAATGAGTAAGAAAGACAAGTAAAATTGTCAACAAAACTGGCTTGCAGTAGTAATCTGGGTCAATGTCACTACGACCAACAATCCAAAATGACTAGTTTCTGTTCCGAGGGCCGGAATTTTTAAAACCTTGTGAACTTTAGTGGTACTAAAGATTACCGAAATACATCTGAAACCATTAAGTGTAGGTAGCACTGAGCACACAACAAACCCTAATGACAGTCCTGCCTAATGAGTAATGAATCAATTAGAAAATGGGTGATGAGGAGTGGCTGCTGAGTGTTGAGGATGTTCTCAGGATAAATTGGGTTTGCTTGGTGGGTGTTGCACGCCTGAGCCCTGAACGGACTGGGAAGGTAGGCACGGCGGCGCGCCCGGGCAGCGGTGACGCTATTGGGCGAGCGGCTCCTGGCCTCCTGTTAGTCCGGCGTCTCCTCCTAGAGTCATGCCGTCCGGGGACGGCAAGTCGCCGGCGAGGCAGGCGGCTGGGGGCGAGTAGAGATCGGAAGCGCGCAGATAAACAGAGGGGAATCGGGGCCTGGGACGACCCAAAATCCCAGGGTGGGCCGGCCCACCGTGGGCACCCTGTAGAGATACACACCTGAGCGGCGAACATGCATTTTCGAAACTAATTTAGGAACATTTAGCTGACCAATTAAATAACTCCGTTTTAATAATATCAGATTCGTATTTGAACAACTAAGCTTGTTTACCTTGATGGGTGGAGCAGTGTTATTATGACACGAAGCACGTATTCTGATCGTATAGTGATCATAAAAGGGGGAAACTCTAAGCATATTTTTTTTAGCAAAAGAGGGTTTCCCCTCCGATTTCTATTAAAGAAACCACCACGGAACCAACATGATCAATTAAACCCTAAGCATGATCAATTAAACCGTATTATGGCTGTGCCATGGCTGATTTGAAGCTGCAAACCGGAGAAATGATATTTAGCATCCATTGTTTGCTTCAAACTAAGAACTAAATTCTAAGAGCTGAAAAGAAAGTAGAGTAACCAAGTTAAGATCTATTTTCTGGTTGAGATCAAAAAGTTGAGGAGATATGAAGTACCACCTCTCTTGCGGCGCCGTGTAGGCATCGGGGGTGCGATGGCTGTCGGTGGCGTTGAAGCAGATCTGCGACGGTAGACGGGTGCATCGGGGGATAAGTCCCGTTGCGGTGGAAGAGAAGGTCGTGTGAGCGGCCCCGGCAAAGAGGACGACGGCGCCGATGAAGCGAGAGGACGCGATGCAAGGCTATTTGTCCATCGCCGTGGATGAGAAACGTCCATCTCTAGCCGTGGACGACGCGGTCTTGGTTGGCGCTCCGGCATGGTGGAAGATGGTGGCGATGGATGTGGTGGAGGACGGCGGCGATGGATGGGGTGGCGGACGGAGGCTGGTGTGGGGATGGGGTGTTCTAGCGCGGACGGTGTATGAATGGGAAAATGGAGGGAGAGGTACGGGGAACCATGTTTTTGGACGCGCCTGTCTAAAATATGGGAAAGTTACGAACTTAGCCCCCGTTTAAAATTTGGACGTCTCGTCGGTTGGGGATAGGACGGTAATCTCGCACCTCGCCAATATTTGCCCAGAGCGATTTCGGGTGAGGAGAGGGTGGTTGGCGCCCACGGTGTATGAACATGGCTGACAGGTAGGGCGGTTGTGTCACGTCTGAGTGACGTTATAAACCTGCCCCTATTGAAAATATTTGCCTACATCAATTTCGGCCGAGTCGAGTTTGTTTTGCCGCCCACCGTGTATGAATGGGGAATGGAGGGAGAAACAGAGGTCTTTCGGACGAGCTTGAATCAAATGAGTCTTGCCGCCCATGTTTGACGCCCACCGTGTCGGAATGGGCTCAGAGGCGGTCGTGTCACGTCTAATTGAAGTTACTAACCTACCCCTATTTAGAGTAGTGGAAATCGGGCCGATGGATTGTCCATGTAATGGGTAGACAGTAATTTCCATCTCCCAAACACTTGGCTTCGGGCAGCCGACGTGGGAGTGGACATTTTGCTGCTTCTTTCGAATTTTGGGACAATAAGCATCCACGTTTACCCTGGCAACTAAATTCGAATCCATTTTGTATTCCTATATGAATCTTTATAAATCATTCTATGTGTTTTTATATATCTTCAAAAGGACGACAAAGATGTATTCCACTGTCATATATGAATATGGTTTACAAATGCCGATACTCAAATTCAGAAACTAGAATCCAGTTTAAGGTGAATTCGAATATTTGGAACACTTCATGTCCAACTCAAATGTCACACGCAGCATAATGTGTACTCCCATTTAGATATGTACACAAGTGATGTATCAAGATTCAAATACCGAGTCAATCAACCAAGAATGTACAGAACTAACAGACATATAAACACTTATAGAGTATATGGATCAATAATATCAACTAACATACATAAGCCAGGCCGCTGTACTTTTTTTTGGCTACAACAACATCCTTTTTTAGCCAGCATCTTGGCCCTTTCCAATGCGTGCCACTTATGGTCCATCTATACTACTACTATTACTGAATGCACATTCAGCCCGATTGGCATATTTGTAGGTCTGGCACAGCAATCCAAATGAAATGTCTCCGAGTCTTATCAATTGATATAGACTTGTGCTCAAATAAAATTACAAACCAAAAAACAAAAAAACAATTATTACATGATCACTAAAACAAATGGTTTGATTGATTACATGAACAGACAACACAAAGGTTATTCAACTATGGAAAGAACATTTCACCTATGATTTACCAAGTAGGAATTTAATTTCCTTTTTTCCTTCAGGACCTTAACAATCTGGTCAGTCTTAGCTTGCTTCATTTTGAAATCCACCAAATATTTAATAGTTGTCTTGAGTACTACTTGTGATTGTGTTGTTTGCTTCCTCAACATGTCAACTTCATCTCTAAGTGTAGAAGCAGAATCTCTTTCTACCACTAGTTTAGCCTCTAGAGCATCAGCAGTTGGCAATTCATAATGCACGATTGGGCCGGTGCCACTGCTGTGGGATGATGCAACGTCCATGGGGACCTCGCTCTTTGATCTTGGGCTAACCTGTTTTGCCATTAAAGTTCCGATTGGATTCAAAAAAGTTGAAGTTAGCAAAACATCTCAACTGGGAGTTATAACAGCAAACCAGTTAAACAAACAAGGAATTAAAGAGTTTCAATTGGATGTTGAAAAGTAGTTATTAACATCATTGTAACCCGCTGTTGCAGCAGCAAAGCAGTTAAACAAACAAGTAGATATTTAAGTTAAGGCAAACAGGTAATTCTTAACAGTAAGTATCAAACACATAGATAGGCGCAGTCTAGAATATGATTAACAGGCTGTGCCATTATGTAATCAGTAGCAAACTAAATTAAGCCAAGCAACGTAATTGAACAATTTTGCAATAAGTGGCTAACTAAAATTCCGAGAAGCAGGTAACTAAACTTACGATAGTTCTTTGTACAGGCACACTGCAACTTCTTTTTCGCTTACAAGGTTGTATGAAGGAGTCCATGGCATCAATTGCTTGGATATGCAGTCCCAATACTTCTTTCTTGCCACACTGCATGGGTAAGTCGAATGGTTAATCTAGTAAGATGGTGCGTCCTTGATATGTTATATGAGGACGTGTAGTCAGACTAGTTGTAGCCAAACACATCACACTGGCTTTTACTGTATATTTCATGTGATTACTTTTGGCATACCGAGATCTAAGCAATCTACAATAGGATGAAAAGACTGGCATCCTTCACATTATTGGCGAACTCAGTTCATAGAAACAAGAAATTCAACCATTCTGTGGGTAAATCAAAAGCGCCACTGGAATATTTTTCACTATCCAATCATACACGCAAAAAGGGGCGATGCCACCATAGGGGCTGGTATGGGCGGCCGCCTCAGGTGGCTGGAAAGTCTGCACCTAGTTTGAGTCGTCCAGGTTGGCCCATGCTAGTTTTGTTCGTCCCAACGCACGAGCAGGCAATGTAAAAAATGAAGAAAAATATTTCAATTTGGATGGGCCAATAACATAAGTGCAAGGCAGGCCCTATAGCAGGCTCGCGGCCCAAACGAGCGCCTCCCATATCGATCGACAGCAGGAAAAATCCCAATTCATTCGCTCCAGCCTCCAGTCTGGTTCGCTCCTAACCTAACCGTCGCTGGACAGACCGACACAGCACTTCCTTGCGCCCTCGTTGGAGGGCGGTCGCCAAGCTTCAAGCGAACGGAAGGACAAGAAGATGAAGATCCAACCCTGGGTGTAGCCTGTGTGGGAGGCAGCGGCGGCAGCACGGGCATGGCATCGAGCTTGTGCAAACGGACAGTCGCAGCTTGCAAGAGTAGCATGTGCAACGAGCGGGTACATCACATCCCTGATTATATCTAATTCAACTCTTCAATTTCTGGCCAATAGTTAAACCTGACGGTGTTGTAAAACTGCTTGTATGTAGGGAATCTATGAGAAAATGAAACCAATTTCTACTTATTTTATAACTCCCCCAATCAATACTGAACTGACTGAATCTGATGTATCTAATCAAGTTTCCGGTGCAAACATACAAGCTCATGTTGTTCTTGAGCCTGAAGTGTCTAATGAACAGACTGCTAATGAAGGATTTGATGCAAACATTTTACATGCTCCTGGTGATGAACATATAGTGTCTAATGAGGGATCTAATGCAAGCATTTTGCAAGCTCATTGAAGGATTTAGTGTCTAATGATGATCTACTATGTTGAGAGACAGAGATTTGCAAGCATTGATGACAAGCAAATTATAGTGCATTTTCATAGCTTGAGGAAACATCGAGGCCATCTACCAGAAAGTCCCCGTATCATGACAACATAGCATAAATACTTTTCTAATCTGTTGTTTGAAACTATTGCCATACTTGTGCAGGATAGATATATTGATATGCAGTTTGCGCACTAGTTATACGTGCAATTGCACTTCGATATTTTCAGCCAGAGAACGAATAATTCAAGCAGGTACAGACCATGTTTGTAGTCCTTGTACACCATGTTGCATTTTGTGTTTTTTGGGTGCTTGCATCATTTTGTGTTTATAATCTGAACTACTTTGGATCATTAGCTGGTTTTCAAAGTGCATGTAGCTTCACATATCTCAAGTTATGTTGATTTCCGGAGTGCAAGTGCCTTCGTATTTTTTAAGTTAAATGTTCGCCCCTGGTAACTTGAATTCGTGGATCAGCCACTACACACAAATCATACACGAATGCCAGTACGAATTAAATGAAATGCAGGGACTTATGCTAGCTCGTTGTACAGGCTCACTGCAGCTCTGCTTGCGCTTGGGATGTTCCATGTACAAGTCCATGTTACCACTTGCTTGGATGTGCAGGCCTTGTGCTCCTTGCATCCCCCTCTGCATTTTTGACACGGCGAATGGTTGATCAAATAAGAGGAATCGACCTTGATGTTGTACCGGAGGACAGATACTTACAAGGTTATACGGGTGTGCAGGATGTGTACCAGATCCCGTAGCGCCGTCATGCTTCGCTAAAAAATGGATTTGCTTGTTTCAGATGATATCTCCAGAAGAAATAAGAGTGAAAGTCAGAGTTGCATAGGCGTGTAAGCTAAGAGAGCAGTGAAAGGATATCCAAACATCGTCGGAACAGTGCACAAGGGAGTGATGTGTGGATACCTAGTTCGGGCCAGCGTTTGGGCATGCTCGCCTAGCTAGAGTGCGGGTCACTTCAGAGCCGTTGAGGGTGATGCGCTGGCGTTGGCTGGCCGCGCATGGATGCGGATCTTGTGTGGCAGCGCAGCGCTATGATGCGGTGGACGAGACCATTGGTGAAGCCCCAACGGCCTCGGGGGGCGGGGGTGCGACGATGTGCTCGGTGAAGTAGCCCCGGTGAGCTGGGAGACAACGTCGGTGAAGCGCACCTGATGCGGTGGAACTCGGTGTCTGTGAGGCACGTCGGTTGCGGCGGCCGACGTTGTCGGTGGACCACCCGGTGCGGTGGATGAGGGCGTAGATGAGGTAGCTCCGGTGCGGTGGTGAAGCGCGACCATCGTCTTCGTCGTCGTCGTCCGGCACAGAGGTGGGGAACGGTGGGGAAAGAGACGAGACGAGAGGCGATTCGAGGGTTGGCGGCGAATTAGGGATTTGAGCAATCTGGGCGCGGAAGGGGACGGTGGAGAAGAGAGATTTTGCAGGGCTGGAATTGGGGCCGCCAGATATTTCAATCCGAAACATGGAAGCGCGAACTTATATTGTCGTCGTCCTTTGGGGGGGGGGTGGGTGGCTGGGTGCTACGCGTCCGTCCGACACACGCGACCACCCCGACAGGACTATGCTTGGTGCCTTAAGGCACCTGCCTTTGTGTCCATGACATGTGGGCCCAACAGGTGGCTGGCCCACATGTCAGTGACCCAAAGGCAGTTGCCTTTAAGGCACCAAAGCAGCGTCCACCCCGACACGACCCTGGTCTGCCTGGTGCGCCTACATTTGAGAATGCAAACGAATCTTCTTTCATTTGCAAACGAATCTGTATGTATTACAATGCCCGTGTTTTCCTTGCAATAATTAGTCATTCGAAACGAGATACTCCATCCGTTCACTTTTGTAAGTCGTTTCAGACAACTTAAAATGAACTGTTTTGCACATTGTCTGAAATGTCTTCAAGGTCTTATAAAAGTGAACAGAGGGAGTACTATAAATTAATTAATGAGGAGTTATTTGAAAAAAAATCGAAACGGTACCCACGCTAACGTGGATTAGAGTGTGTGTCACATAATTAGTTATTTGAATTAGAGTGTGTGTCACGTAGTTAGTTATTTGAATTAGAGTGTGTGTCACGTAGCGATCTCCAATTCTAACGTGGATTTCGCATTTCACTGTATCCACGCTACTTTTTAATACAAATTCATATGTATATGATGAACACCATGGTAGTGAGAAAACTTTTGGATGGATTCAAACATATGACCTACAAAATAGCACAACAAACTGAGTCAATGTCAACTTTTCGAAACTTAGTATGGCATGAATTCGAAATAATTACCCGTATGCCTGGTCCTCGGTTCAAATCTTACAATGTACACCGAATTGAAACATCGATATTAAGTCTCGTACTATGTACATTCAAATGTTGTTTTTAGCCCCCCCCCCCCCCCCCCCCGCACAAACGCTAGATACTTCCTGTATCGGTCAATCTTCCTCTCCTAACCACCTTAGGAAGATATCGGTTTCCAACACACATTCATTCTTTCTCTCCATGTTTCGATCTCTAAGTCTCTCAACTACACAACCCCCTTTTCCACTCTGTTACCAAATGTATTTACCTCACACACCCGCCATTGCACCCCATGCCGAGCTCTCTCTCTCTCCCCCTCTCCCTCTCACCCTCTCGCGCTAAATACATGCATTGCCTATCTAGCCCCCCAACCTCTCGTGCGCACGCACACACGTTGTATATCTAGGTCACTCCCTCGAGACTGTCTCATTCTTTCTTCTGCATGGCGGGCGACACTCACTCAATCTCGCTCTCTTTATCTGAGTCTCGTTTAACCTCGTTTTCTTTCACACACAAATGATATATCTCCCTGTTCGGGCCTCGATCGACACACTCTATACTCTCTCACGCAGATTGTCTATCTAGGTCAGTCCATCCAAGCCGCCGCCACTCTTTCGACCTCATGGTGGGACACGCTCACTCAATCTCTCTCTCTCTCTCCGTATGTCTCGATTGACCTCGCTCTTTCTCGGACAAAAACGATATATCACCATGTTTGAGCCCAATTCGACCTATTCACATTGTATACTCTCTCACGCACATCGTCTATCTAGGTCACTCTCTCCAACCCGTCTCACTCTTTCGATCACACGGCGACCCTATGTGATCGGTTGACCTTGCTTCCTCCCACGCACAGAATATATCTACACGTCTGTGACTGGATCATCTCTCAAGCTCTATCTTACAGCCCTCACCCTTGCCAAAAAGCTCAATCGGACAATATCTCTCCAGAGCATATATATTTGTTCAATGAATGTCGGACCACACTCACTTTGTCTCTCTATCTATATGTCTCTCGATTGACCTCGCTTTCTCACATCATATCTTCCACGCGTTGAAGCTACTACCTCTCCATCCCTCACAAAGCCGGAGCTATTCACATTGCGAGGGGCACTCCAACCTTGGATTAATTTGTGTAGGCAATTATTCCTGTCGGTTTAGATTATATTTTCGTAGCATTTGGCCCACAACTACTCCAAACACCGTTGCAACCCATGCAACTCCCCTAGTTGATTTCCCTCTGGCTCGGTCATCGCTCTCTCGCACGTCCTTTCTCGCCTTCAACGTCGCACCATGGTATTATTGAAAAAACTATGTTGTTCTCTTTAATTATTATAAATAAGCTACAAAACTACACACCCATAGTCCACTTGGAATGGAACAAATTTCGACCCACAAATTAAAGTGCTACAAACTACACACCGAGGGGCCCACATGTCATGAAACAAATTTGGACCCATATACAAATTAAAAAATAAAGGACGAGGATCGAACATGCGACCGGGCCTTCAAGCCGCACGTCAGTAGGCAACATACGTAGAATAGCAATGTTTGTTGTACCCCCTTTGTTAACATAATGTTTTTATATTACCACAGCCTAATTAATGGATAACATGTAACATTATTTTTAGTACTATTCGCCTTCACTTACTGGTGGGTTCCATGTGTGCTCTCTCTCTCTCTCTCCTCCCCTTCTGCGTTTAGACGCACGGGCAAACAGGAAGAACTTACGGGCGATGTTGCCGTTGACCATATCTGGACGCGTTCACAAGTCACGGCACCCGTTTCACGTACTAGCAGCACTAGTCAGTGTGTGCGTGCAATGCACGTTAATTTGGAAGTATATTAAGTGCATGCGGATATTAACTACTAGGATATTATTTGCGTGTTGTCATGTGATTAGCACTATTTTTGGCATGAAATTAACTGCACGCTAAACGTGTTGAGCGCTCGACATTGAACCAGTCTAGGTCGTTGGATGACAAGGAATACATGTGGCTTGATGACGTTTTATATTTAATTTGATACGGCTCTAGCAGAACATTCAATCGATCAAACCATACATTTCGTTCAGTCTGACTCCGACTTTAAATTATACGACGATCGATATAAAATAAACGGAAATGATAAACGTTCGGATTTTAAGCATGGCAATCCGAACGTTTTTCATGGCAAATTTAGATTACGCGGCGGGGGCGTCTCGCGGTGGGAAGCGGCTCCTCTGCCGTGCTCTGTGTGTCGTCGGGCCACTGACCGACGGCGACGGCGGCGTCTTGCGCCGTTGTTGGCGTACTCCTGGACGTTGGCCTAGCTTCAAGGAAGGCCAAAATGTTCTGGACTTCGGAGCGAGTCAACTGGTGGGAGGAGGCGACTGGCGTTGGTGCAAGGAAGCGGTCGACGGCGGCCATCCATGCCGCTGAGGGGGGCACTGGCACCCGCGCGGGGACAGGCGCTGTCAACGGCGCGGCGGAGACATTCGTGTGCACGGGCACCGGCACGGGCGCGCACGTCAGTGCACGCGCAGGCGCATGCGCTGGCAGGTGCACGGGCGCGTGAAAGTTGGCGGGGACCTCGTGGAACCCCGTGGGATCAAGCTCGGCGACAATGTGCGGCTCCCAGCCCATCAATGCCACGGGGATGGGCGCTGGCGCAGTCGGGGCGACGGGAGCCGGAATGAGAGTGGGGACAGGCGCGGCGTCTTCCCACAAGGCCAGTTCAAGCTCGTCCCAAAGCGCCTTATGTTCTTGAGACTCCGGCTGGGTGTCTTCCTCAGGAAACTGGAACACTAAGTGCAGACCATCATGATGCGGCATGGCGTACGTTTAGGTCAGGCTAGTTGGAGGTAGACGACAGGAGAATCGGAGAGGAAGAGAGAGGATTGTAGCGATACCAGGTAGTGCGGGGTTGATTTTAAACTGCGGCGCCGACGACATTAAAAGTGGGAGCAGTTGGGACGACGGTGGGCGGCGGAGCCTGGTCAAAGGGCTCGCCTCCCGGTGAGCCTGCACAGCGGTCTGCTCGCACGCCTCCCTGACAGTCGGCGCAGCGGTCTGCTCGCACGCCTCCCGTCGACTCAGACGCTTGCTCGGACGGCACCTGCCGATGAGAAGCGGGGACTCGTGGCGGCACGTAAACGCCCACGGTTTCAATAGTGAAAGCGTTCGCCTTAACGTGACAGGTCTTTGTTCCAAAATACCTTGGCTCTTCATTTGTGCAACTTGTCATAAGCAGCTTGTCTCAAATTGAAGAAAAAACTTACGAAGTAATATTTGTGCCATATCACGTGACCATGCTTAGTTTCAAGAATTTATGCTCACTTTTGGATTTTCTGAAATTTAAGATCCAGGATTCGAAACAATATCATAACCTGGATCATGCAATAAATTTTCAAGCCGTACATCTATCCTATTGTATTTCTTAAGAAAGGATTTGGTCAAACATTTTGCTTAGTTAGACTTCAGACAAGTTATATATGCAGAGTAAAAGGATAATCCCTCCGTACCAGTGCATTGCCTGATATATTAACTCAAGTACTAGGCACGAACAAACGGGCTCAATTCTG
Source organism: Aegilops tauschii subsp. strangulata (assembly GCF_002575655.3). Classification (NCBI taxonomy): domain Eukaryota; kingdom Viridiplantae; phylum Streptophyta; class Magnoliopsida; order Poales; family Poaceae; genus Aegilops; species Aegilops tauschii. The sequence continues at coordinate 117,100,764 of NC_053040.3, forward strand.
TGCTCATCCTGGTGTAGTAGTAGTAGTACTAGGCAATGCAGTTGACGGGTGACCTTGATGAGCGGCGACCGAGGGAATTGAACCGTGCTCGGCACGGTAGATAACGTTATCTAGTTACTAAAGCATCCCTCCGTTGTTCATCGGTAGTCATTATGGACCGGGGACATGAGGGGAATTTCCTAGGGCTGAAATTCTGGCCACCAGATATTTCGACTTGAAACGCTGAGGCTCGACTGGTTGGGGTTGCCTAATGTGCGTACCACGCACGCCACCGAAGGACATGAGCCCGGTGTTTTTAGGATCAACACGAGCCAAGGTATGGCTGGTACGCCGTTGGGTCCTACCATTCGAGAATACTAAAGGAACCTTTTAAATTGCCGAACGAATCTATGTGTATTACAATACCCGTATTTTCCTTGCAAATACTAATCTCAACGTGGTAATTGATTTATGACGAGTTGTTGAATTAGAGTGAGTTTGTGATATAGTGATCTCAACGTGGATTTCACATTTCATGGTATCCCTAGTAAGTTTTCCAATGCAAATTCAAATTTAAAATATGAACAATATGGAGGTGAGAAAACTTTGTATGTATCGAGCATATGACCACACACACACACACAGAGACACACACGCACGAACACAACAACAATCCAATAAGTATAGTGCATCTATTTTTCCAAACCATGCATGTATGACACGAATTCAAAAATACTCCTTCTATTCCTAAATATTAGTCTTTTAGAGAGTTCAACAAGTGACTACATACGAAGCAAAATGAGTGAATCTAGACTCTAAAATATGTCTATATACATCCGTATGTGCCAGTCCATTTGAAGCCTCTAAAAAGACTAATATTTAGGAACGAAGGGAGTAAAATGTAAGACATCCATGGTCCTCAGTTCAATATTTAAAATGAACATGAAACTGAAACATGAATATTAAGTCTAGTACTACAGTACATGCAAATGTTGTGTTTAGGCGGAGCTATGATTGTCGGGGGTCAACCCCTCGACCTTAGATAAAATTGTGGAGCTCTGTTTAGGGTTGTTTAGATTATATTTGTCCCCACCCTCCCAACCACCGATTGGTTGTGCACCCCCACCCCTCCTCCCCGGGAGAATATCATGTGCCCCCATACCTTAGATGCTATATGCCGATACGAGTTGCTTGGAGCTTGTAGATCTGAGATATAGCAGCTCACATGATGTGTCTTAATATTTTTGCAGGAAATCTTGATGAGTTTGAGAATTGCACACAATTTGTACAAAAACTACTTAGATGCCCTTTGATCCCATATCCAACGACCTCGAAGCTCGTATCACCGTAGCATCTAAGATGAAGGAGGACATCATATTCTCCTGTATGTAAGAATATCATGTGCTACCACACCTTAGATGCTTTGGTGATACAAGCTCTTCGGAGGCGTTGGATTTGTGACCCAACACCTCCTCGGTGGTTCGAATGGTTTTTTGCAGAAAAGCCCCAAAAGAGTTCGGCCACTGCTTACAAGCACAAAGACTGCTCAGATGCCATTGGATCTCAGATCAAACGACCTCCAAGCTCGTATCACCGTAGCATCCAAGCTGCGATAGCACCTTATGTTTTCTCGCACAGGAGAGTATGAGGTGCTCCCGCACCGTAGATTCTATGGTGATATGAGTTCACTGAGATCTAACAGCCCACAGTAGGAGGTTTGAATGTTTTTGCAATATACGACTGATAGAGTTTGGGAAATGCGCAGAAAGTACAAGTACTACGCATGTGCCATCTGATCACTGATCATACGACCTAGATGCTCATATCACCGTAGCGGGTAATTGAGCTACGGGGAGCACCTAATATGAGCACCGGGGAGCCGTTGGATCGAAGATGCAGCAGAACACACGAGGCCTGAATGTATTATTTGCAAAAAAACCTTTGGAGAGTTTGGAAATTGCGCATAATTACAAAGACTACTCCCAAGCCATTGGATCTCACTTCCAACGGTGTAAAAACTCGTATCACCATAGTATCTAAGCTGCGGAGTGGATGTGATATTCTATGCTGCTGTCATTTTTGTTCGTAAACTTGCAAAATACGTGTAACTCGTGTCGTTACTTGTCTAACCGCGCAAAGTGTTTGTTCAAAAAGACCATCCTACACTGAAATATCGGAACAACACACGGGGGTCCCACTTGTCATTAATCAAATTTGGACCTAAAACTAACAAATCTGAAAGACGAGATTCGAACTGGCAACCTGGACTACAAAGCGTAAGTCGATAGCCTGAAAAAACGAACGGTTGTTGGCTTTGTCCCATAACTTGATTTTATACAGTACTTGCGTTGAGTAGAGTAGAGGGAGTGCCTCGTCAACACGTGCATGACCGTTGTCTCACTTACTGGTGGGTCCCAGGTCTGCGATCTCAATCTCTCTTCTCTCCATCGTCTAGCCTTTGCACGGGCACACACGAAGAGCGGTGCTAGCTTGCCGTGGTGTTATTACAACTAAAAAAAGCTTGGAAAATAGAAGAATCGCCTAGAACAAGAGACGTTGTGGCTGGTCGAGACGGAGCTAACCACATCTATCCTCCGTGCCACGTTTGCATGATGAAGCTGTGTGGCTAGTGGGGTGTTTTCGACCGACTGGCTGGGTCCCGAGGTCGAACCATAGGTACTACGTCTGATACAGTATATTTTTACACGCACATTTTTCCTCCGTGCCGAGACGTGGCACACTCTACCACGCGGTTTCGGGGTCCTCCCCGGTGGTGCACGCATATATTCTTCCTGACGTGGGACGCCCTACCGCGCGTTTTCTGGGTCCTCCTCGGTCGTAGCGCCAAAGCAAGTAAATGAGTCATCAAATCACGAAAGACCACCTTTCCCACCGAGTACATCAGTGAAGCACGGTGGCTAGCTAGTTGGGCTAGTTCGACTGATTAGCTAGGCCGCCGCCACATTTGTTTTTTCACCCCTTTTTTATCTACTTTCCGGCAGGTAAATTTAAATATCCACCACGGCGTTGCTCTGGTGTTTGGGTGCGGCAGGATTTTTAATTTTTTGATTGACGGGAGCAGGCGCGGCAGGATTTTTAATTTTTTGATTGACGGGAGCAGGCGCGGCAGCAATTAGTCACGATGAATCCGCCTGTAAAAACCCACTGCTCCCTGATGTGAGAAGTCGTCGACTGGTGTTTTACCGTGGTGAAAACCAAAAGATTCCCTGCTCCCTCCGCCTTCCCGTAGATTGCATTGCCTTTCAGCCGTTTCGCCCCCTTTGCTTCCTCTCCCCATTGCTTCTACCTGGTGCCATGGCGGCGCAGCAGATCACGGAGTCCGAGGTGAGGTGCCTGACACAGGAGCTCCATGTCAAGGATGCGGAGCTCAGGGCCAAGGACGTGGAGCTCCGTGAGCTCAAGGAGGAGAGGAGTGCCATGCTCCTCCGTTATGTGCGGGAGTTCACGGAGCTTCAAAAGCGGCAGGCGTCCACCACAAAGATGCTCGAGGCATCGGCGGCGTTGCTGCAGAAATTGGGAGATACGATAGGCCGTTAGGGGAGCCTGCTGGAGCGCGAGCAGGCCGATCGTGATGAGGTCCAGGATCGCCTCAGCCACTTGGTGAACCAAGTTGCCACGCACGTGTTGCGGCTGCGCGATGCCTACCGTCGTGCCAGCGCGATGATGCTGGCCGTTTGGCTAAACTCGTTCGACCACCCGGTCAACTTCAACGAGCTGCGGCTTCCTGACCTGGTCTCCTTCTTCACCTATATCTCCGAGGAGATGAGCCGTCTCCGCGCGATGGTGGGGGCTGAGCTGGACAAGGAGGGGTTGCGGGCTGCCATCGCCGTTGCCGAGCGAATCCTCTCAGGGCTCCGTCACCGGAATCCATTCGTGCCATTGGACGCCGTCTTTGACGAGCTAGCTCCCGTCGACCGGGAGCGGGCTCTGCGGGCAGTTGCACCCTGCATCACCAACGTCGTGCGCCTCGAGAAGCAGAGGGACTTTGGTGGTGTTTAGGCCCCCTCTGCATGGGCATGTCCATGTCTCGGCGTAACATGACCGTTGGATCAAACTCGGACGGTGCAGATCAGTCACTATAGCACAAAGCGTGTGGGTGTGTTTGGTTGCATTCTCATCTCAATATAGTTGTTTCCTCTTCGTGTATTTTTGTCAACCTACTAGTGTGGACTCATGCACCGTTCATGCACTATGCCAAACACCCAAAAGTGGGTCGAGAAGGGAACTTTTGCTCCCATCCCGTGCACCCTTCATACACCCTGCCTAACACTATTCATGCTTCATATGGTTCATGTTTCATGGAGTACTGTAGCACCGTACTCTCTGTGCGCTGTGGACCTAGTTCTGTTAACATTGATCTCACCGTTCATTCTCGACCGGACAGTCGAAAAAGCGGTACTATGTTACATATAGGAGTAGTTGACATGCGCACAACATCATTTGTTATCCTCATATCTTACTACACTGGCAACAAGATTATGTAGTACTGACGTATGAACCACTGCACATGCCTAGTAGTAGGAGCATTGTGTATGTTCAAGTGGCTGTCGTGTTTCGCACTCCTCCGTCGTAAGAGTGGAAACGCTTGTTGTAATCATTTTTTTCTTCAGAAAAATAGTGGACACACTCTACCGTGCGGATCCTCCTCCAGCCATGCACTAAATTACTCACTTTCGCCGACGTGTGGGACAACCAGCACCTGGGTCCACCAGCCATGCACTAAATTACTCCGTAGTAGAGTGACGGTAGACTACCCCGATCGAACCGCCGCAGTAATGCCCAATGAGCCGTCAAATCACAAAACCCCCTCCTTTCCAGCAGTAAGTTGGACGGACGAAGCAACCATCATTTCACTCTTCTCTCTCAGCTTCCTCTCTTGAAGAAAACCCCCACTCGCTTCGCTTCTCCCTCATCTCGTTCCTCCTTTCACTCTTCTCTCTCAACTTCCTCTCTTGGATGGACACCGGAGCACCGGCCGACATGATGTCTATGGCTCTGGCCAAAACCGTCGAGGCTCATGGTACGAAGAAGCGCAAGCACCCCGCCGAGACTACCGCAGACAAGCTCAAAGCCATCGCCCTGTCCAAGCCCCCCTCTCCGGGATCCCTCATTAAGCAAGTCCAGGTAATGTCTCTTGTTGACGATCTTTTTCTCAATCTTGATCGTGTTTTTTCATCTAACACGCAGTACTAGTACTGGTAGTACAACTTTCTGGGTGATCTTGCATGTGATTTTAGTGTGCCAAATGACGGTTCTAAATTCCTCTTTTGACCAAAACATGTGAGAGGTTGACACTGATTTCTTATAGATTACTTTAAACTACTCCCTCTATCCCAAATTTCTTGTCTTAGATTTGTCTAGATACGGATGTATCTAATACTAAAATGTGACTTGATACATCCGTATCTAGACAAATCTAAGACAAGAATTTTGGGACGGAGGGAGTACTTTATGAACATCAATGCTACCTTTTAAGAGGGTATATTTGCCTCAGTAACTTGTGTTATGGATATTGCATGTAATCCCTCTGCTCTCATGCCTTTGAAGACATGTTCTAGTGTCTTTGTTCACTCATTTCTGTGCGTATATGTAGTCATATATGGAGTATAATATCGAAAATCATCTTATATTTCTGAACGGAGGTAGTAATAAAATATGGTTTCTGTTTGAATTAGAACCAGGTCCGCGGTGGAGATGAAGTTCTCAAAGTCATGCCGTGTGAACTGGAAGACCTGATGATGAGTTCTACTGCTGAACTATCCAGCTGATGTGTCCTTGTCGCCACGTGTCCTGAAATAGTGTGTTCCTGTAGCATTGTTGTCAGGCGTGTTCTCGAGGCTGTACTTGACCACAACAATTTCCTGGCTGTGCCTTCGATTATGAAGGGTGTGGTTCTTGTAAAGCTTCCCAACAAATTTGATGCGGCCTGTCTTCATCATCATGTTTATGAGTGGAAAGACCACTCTGTTAGGTTCTCCAAGGTTGACAAGATGGTGATGGTGCATGTAGACATCTCACACGAAGTCCATGGCCTAGTCAGTTATGTGGGGTCCATCCTGTAGGTCGGTGGCAAGAAATAGTCTACAGAGTTTAGTTAGTGCAACTTTGCTTGTCTGTAGTAAGTACTATTGTTCAGTACTTGATTTGTGTTTGTGAACCCTGTATTGTTTATTAGTACTGCCGCTTTTGGTGTGTGAACAGTCTATGTTAATGTCTGTCCACTCAATTCAGTCTGTATATTTTGAAGTATCCAGATCATATTTTTTGTGTGGACGGTTTACCAATTATGGTTACACTCCAATATCTGTATGCATTGCAGGGTTTATCGCACCCACCAGGATTTCCAGTCCCATGGATGTTCGGTCCATACGATTTGTCACGACCTTTGGACTGTCCTACTTGTGGGAGTAGGCGGGGCCCCTGCATGCCACGCGTAGTTGGACGATCAATCTTCTGTTTAGTACTTCAACATAGTGATTTCCTGGTAAGGATTCACTCGTGTCACATCAAGTAAATCTTATTGATTTACTGTCTAAATCTTATTGATTTAATGTCATGTTTTCTTTCTTTTCCTGCAATTTTACGATGCAGGTTTTGCCATCTGACATTCATCACAGAATAAACCGTTTGGTTTGCTCTACGATGGCTATTTTTGCTGGTTTCACTTCTTATGTCGTGTCAGTAACGAAGGCACTGTCCATCACTTATATTACTGGAAAAAATTGGATCAGTCTGTTGTCTGAGTACAAGCTGAATCCCTATGATGAACTGCAGTTTGGTTTAACAAAAACGCCACAATTAGTCCTTCTCGCGCTTAAAAGAAATGAAGAAAAAAACTGGATCACGGTCACGGATCCTAGTCAAGTTAGAAAGCTGATCATAGCATACCAGACACGATCGCCGCTGTCTCACACAGATCGAGCACTGGCAGTTGCTCTAGCACTGACAGCGGCAGCAGCTCAGTCTGATCCAGCTGAGGATTGGGCACCGACCGCGTCAGCGGATCAGTCTGATCTACCGGAGGATCGGGCATCGACACCGGCACCTGCTCTGACACCGGCACCAGCTCTACAAGGAGCACCATCTCCGGTAGCAGCGGCGGCTTCCGCACCTGCACCAACACTTGCACTTGCATCTGCTCCGGCCCGTGTAGTTGCACCGGCAACAGACTGGGCTGCAGTTCGCACTTCATATACCAAAGTACTTACAAAAACCGACATGTCCACCTTCTTGGTAAGCATTGGTCGCCCAAGTGCTTCGTTCTTTTTTCTTTCCATGTTGTTTCACATGATTCACTGTGTTGATTTAACTGTTTGGGTATGTCTTCTTGTTTGCAAACAGAGAATTCCTAGAGCTACGAGGGAGTCGTTCAACAATCTAGGCGACCGCGGCCAAGTTTCTCTTACCATGCGCAGCCTTGGTGTGAATGAACCTGCTCAATATACCGTAAGTACAAAGGATGGTCGCATGATGATTGATGCTAAAGGATGGCCAAGGTTCAAATCTAAATCATATCTTGCGGTAGGGGATGATGTCAAAATCGAACTTTCTCGGCAAGCAGAGCTGGTCCAAATCAAGTTTGAAATTCTTCAGTAGCAGCACGCAACTGCCGAACTGATCTATCCTCCGAGAGATTTCGATGTAATAATCTGGCATGGTGAAACAAGTGTCCTGTGTGTATAAGTAGTACGACAGTAATATTTATCACATGGTATATCGTTGATAGAATTGCAACTCTGATTGCTGGTTAGGAACTGTCGTTCGATTTCATTCCAACAGCTGCCATGCTTTATTCAATTTTGTGTATTCGCCTTGCGACAACATCTAAAACCAGCGCCGTACCGATCCCTTGCAATATGAAAAGTGCTGAGGTAGAACACATGGGCCCCCAAACATGCAGGGTCGGCCTGCAGCCCAAAGTCCAGAACCGTGAGCCTATCTGAGTATTATATTCTCAGCTGAACCCCCATAAAAAAAGCTGAACCCCCATAATGCCCGTGTGTTGCAGAGGGAGTATATTTCTCGGCAAGGGGAGCCTGTGATATAAAAGATTTGTATATTTCTTTACAGAGGGAGTATCTCTCTGTCAAAAAATATATTTATGTGTAACTAGTTACTCCTGTCTTTCTACTTCCTTTCACTGATATGTGGGGCAACCAGCAACGGGGTCCACGTGCCATATGCACAAATTAGAGTGCACAACTTCACGGTAGACACACCCCGGTCGTAGCGCCGCAGTAATGCCCAATGAGCCGTCAAATCACAACCCCCTTTCCAGCTTTAGCAGTAAGCTGGACGGATGAAGCGGCAATATTTCACTGGGCTTGAATCCCCTTCTCCCTCGTCTGCTTGTTCACAGAAAACCCCCTCTCGGCGATTGCATAGGGTTTTCTCATGGAGAACCAGGTACGAATTCTTCATCCATCCCCGATAAATCCAAGTCCCTTGGTCGCAGGTAATCCTAGGATGGCAGCCGCCGCCGTTGATGCATTTTTCTTCCTACTGAATCTAGTGTGTTTCATTTGCAGTGCCCAAAGTGCGAGTACCCTATAGGTTTATGCGCCCTCGGCGCGACGCCACACTTGTTCCTTCTCATCCTAACACAGCATTTTGAAATGCGCACAGTATGTTCCTAGAATCCTCTTTTCTATCTGGGAGGGTGGGTTTTTTTTAACATGCTGTGTTCTCATATTATTTTTCCTGCAGTGTATTATTTGCTCTGCCAGAACACATGTACTCAAGATGCTCGGCCTTGCCATAACTTAATACACTAGTTTAATGGTCACAGTGAAGACAAGCCATGGATATAAGTTCCGAGTTGGGTTCATGAACCAAGAAGATGGCTGCTTTTTTTGTGGCCGAACATGGATAAACTTTCTCAAGTGTTACGGACTGAAAGTTGGCGCACGAATGTTGATGGAAATAGCAGAACATGGTCTCATCTTCACTGCGATCTTCCACCCCGACGTCGTTCCAATTGTTCATCCATGTTAGTTTTGTATCTGGTTCTTGCTTGTTGCCTCGATTACTTCTTAATCCACCTATTATGTCTAACTAATCAGAATTTAACTTTAGAAGTAGCAACGAATCTCTCACAAAGATGCTACTTCTAACTAATATTTTCTTATAATTGGTGGCACGTGTAGGTTTTTTCAGAGTTAAGCAGTCTGCTCGTTTGTTACTCTGTAATAACTCGGCTGTTACTAATGGCACTGAAGTTGACTGGATCGACATCCACAAATTCCTACACTTTATTGGTCGTCTTGAGGTCCTTGTGGGGCGTTTCAATGGTGGAAGGCCACGTGGGATATGTGTGCCACTGCTGCACTCGTTGAACAGGTCCAACTGTGTCGAGAAACTTATGGTACGAGCTGTTTTCTGTTATATATGTTGTTCATAAACTATTGCTTATACACAGTTTTACAGTTGTGATCTTCTTGAAATAGGAACTGCCCAGTTCTATTGTTCCTATACAGATGCCTGACCATGGTCGGGTCAGACTTGCGCTTGGTCACAACATGATGTTTATGTCGACCTACTCAATTCCCCTTGGAGGTGAAAAGATACTTATTCATGGGTGGTCTCAAATAATGAAGGCCCGTCCATCTTGGAGAATAGGACAGAAGATTATGTTCATGCTTTTCCATGGCTCTAAAGCGAATATCCTGTTTATTGACAATGTTGCTTTCAGCTTTGGTTGTTAAGTGCCCCTGCTGGTTTCAGTTAAGGTTGTTAAGTACTCCTGCTGCATTTACAGTCTGTCGTGTTTCTTCAGTCCTGTCTTCCTCCAGCCGCCAAAACCAAACCAGCGCCGGTGTGACGCCCCCAATTCGACCGTACACTAATCATGCACGCAAATGTGTACGATCAAGATCAGGGACTCACGGGAAGATATCACAACACAACTCTACAACATAAATAAGTCATACAAGCATCATAATACAAGCCAGGGGCCTCGAGGGCTCGAATACAAGTGCTCGATCATAGACGGGTCAGCGGAAGCAACAATATCTGAGTACAGACATAAGTTAAACAAGTTTGCCTTAAGAAGGCTAGCACAAAAGTAGCAATGATCGAAAAGGCAAGGCCTCCTTCCTGGGACCTCCTAACTACTCCTCGAAGCCGAACTCCATGTAGAATCATCCTCGGGATCTCTAGCTCCTGGACTCCAGCATCTGGTTGCGACAACCAGGTAGAATGGAAAGGGGGAAAAGAAGGAAAAAGCAACCGTGAGTACTCATCCAAAGTACTCGCAAGCAAGGATCTACACTACATATGCATTGGTATCTGTGTAAATGGGCAATATCGGTGGACTGAACTGCAGAATGCCAGAATAAGAGGGGGATAGCTAGTCCTGTCGAAGACTACGCTTCTGGTCACCTCCATCTTGCAGCATGTAGAAGAGAGTAGATGGTAAGTTCACCAAGTAGCATCACATAGCATAATCCTACCCGGCGATCCCCTCCTCGTCGCCCTGTTAGAGAGCGATCACCAGGTTATATCTGGCACTTGGAAGGGCGTGTTTTATTAAGTATCCAGTTCTAGTTGTCATAAGGTCAAGGTACAACTCCGGGTCGTCCTTTTACTGAGGGACACGGCTATTCGAATAGATAAACTTCCCTGCAGGGGTGCACCACATAACCCAACACGCTCGATCCCATTTGGCCGGACACACTTTCCTGGGTCATGCCCGGCCTTGTAAGATCAACACGTCGCAGCCCCACCTAGGCTCAACAGAGAGGTCAGCACGCCGGTCTAAACCCTATGCGCGCAGGGGTCTAGGCCCATCGCCCATTGCACACCTGCATGTTGCGTACGCGGCCGGAAGCAGACCTAGCCCCCTTAATACAAGCGCGAGCTTACGGTCCAATGCGGCGCGCGCCACTCAGTCGCTGACGTCAAAAAGAGCTTCGGCTGATACCACGACGTCGAGTGCCCATAACTGTTCCCGCGTAGTTGGTTAGTGCGTATAGACCAAATGGCCAGACTCAGATCAAATACCAAGATCTCATTAAGCGTGTTAAGTATCCGCGAACGCCGACCAGGGCCAGGCCCACCTCTCTCCTAGGTGGTCTCAACCTGCCCTGTCGCTCCGCCATAAAGTAACAGTTGGGGGCCGTCAGGAACCCAGGCCCACCTCTACCGGGATGGAGCCACCTGTCCTTTTAGCCCCCTCATCAGAATCACTTGCGGGTACTCAACGAGCCGACCCGACTTTAGTTAGCACATGTGTCATGTATATAAAGTATATAGTATATACCCGTGATCACCTCCCGAAGTGATCACGGCCCAGTAGTATAGCATGGCAGACGGACAAGAGTGTAGGGCCACTGATGGAACACTAGCATCCTATACTAAGCAGTAGGATGGCAGGTAAGGGTAACAACTGTAGCAACAATGACAGACTATGCAGCAGAATAGGATTAACGGAAGCAGTAACATGCTACACTACTCTAGTGCAAGCAATAGAGAGAAGAATAGGCGATATCTGGTGATCAAGGGGGGGGCTTGCCTGGTTGCTCTGGCAAGTAGGAGGGGTCGTCAACTCCGTAGTCGAACTGGGGGTCGCCGGTAGTCTCGGGGTCTACCGGAAAGAAGTAACGGAGGGGGAACACAATAAATAACAGAGCAATCAAATGTAACATAAAGCAAGACGCGGCAATACGTTGTGCTAGGGGTGACGTAACGCAGGGATATGTGATACCAGCGAAGGGGGGAAACATCCGGGAAAGTATCCCCGGTGTTTCACGTTTTCGGACAGATGAACCGGAGAGGAAAATTGCGTGTTTGCTATGCTAGGGATGTGTGGCGGACGAACGGCCTACGTATTCGGATTCGTCTCGTCGTTCTGAGCAACTTTCATGTACAAAGTTTTTTCATCCGAGCTACGGTTTATTTTATATTAAATTTTAAAGATTTAAATCATTTTTAGAATTTAATAAATTAATTTAATTCGAAATTTAATTAATGCATCAGCATGATGTCAGCATGACGTCAGCAGTCAACGTTGACCGTTGAACTGGTCAACCTGATAGGTGGGTCCCACCTGTCAGGGGCTGTTAGCTAATTAACAGTAGTTAATTAGGTTAATTAGTTATTAGGTTAATTAATCTTAATTAGTTAATATTAACAGGATTAATTAAGTTAATTAATTATCTTTATTATTTATTTATTTTTATTAATTAATTTTTATTAATCATTTTTTTGTTCCAGGGGCTGGGCCCCACTTGTCATTGGTCCTGGGGGGCCATAGCGGTTTTGGGCGCGGGTGCGGGCACGCGCCCGTCAGGGCGACCCCATGTGAGCGGGCGACGGTTACGGGCATGCGGGTGCGCGCCCGAGTCTTCCCGGGAAGGGGACTCCGGCCAGGGTGGGGGCGCGACCGCGGCGCCGGGCGCCGGCTATGGCGGAACGGCTCGGTGCCGGCGGGGCGAAGGAGGCGTGCGGCGGCACGCACGAGCTGCAGCGGTGGAGGTGGTGGCGGGGTCGCGCGGGCGAAGCAGGGCGAAGGTGCTGGCGGGATGGGCGCTGGTAGCGCGCGGGCAGAGCGGCGCGGGCAGCGCGCGGCCAGGCCGAGCAGGAGGGGGACGGAGGAGCTGAGGCAACGAGGCGGCAGCACAGGCCATGGCGGGGCAGGGAGGGGCAGAGCCGGAGCGGGGGTTCACGTGCGCGCGGGCCGACGAGGTGACAGCAGCGTTGGCGAGTCGGAACAATGCGCACGGGCGAGCAGCGGGGCCGCGAGCGGGGCGCCGGTCCAGGCTCGGCGCGGGGAGGAGGAGAGAAGTGGCCGGGGGCCTCACCGACGGTCGTGGGGTCAAGGCAACGGGCTCGAGGAGGAGGACGACGAATGGGCGACGTCCGGGTCGCCGGCGAGGCGACGGGGTCGAGGGCGCGGCGCAGGAACGGCGGTCTCGACACGGGACGAGGAGGAGGCCGAGGCACGCTGGGCGATGGTGGCGTCGGCGGAGACGTCAGGCAGTGGTGGTCGGCGACGGGGAGGCCGGCGGCGGCCGGGGAGTGACGGCGTTGGGGGCGGCGGTGACCGGGCGTTGGCCCGATCTCGATCCCGTTTGGGATGGGGAAAAGGGGATCGTGGGGAGTGGGGGTGCGAGTGGTGGAGTAGTTGGCTAGGGTTACCGTGGTGGGGGGTATAGGCAGGGGTGGGGTGGCTAGTTGGGCCTTTGCCCAGTTGGGCCAGCCAGCTGGCCCATCTGGCCCAGTGAGGGGGGGTCCTTTTCCTCTCTTCGGTTTCTTTTACTTTTTATTTATTTTTCTAATTTTGTTTTCTTATAGTTTCCATTTATCTTAGTTTTAGTAAAATACCAAAGTGGCACCTAAGTAGATGCTACAAATTATGCCACTGCCACAATAGTTTAATACTTATAACAATTTAGTTTTGAAATTGATTATTATTTTAAAAGCGTTTAAATAATTGTACTTGCTACCGTTTTGTTCATTTTATAGTATTTAAACATTTTATAAAAGTGTGGTTTCTTCACCAGTATTATCCATGATTTATTTGTCACATTGAGAACATTTTAGTTTTGACTTTTGAAAACTTTAATTGTTTGACTTGAATTCAAATTCGAGTTTGAATCGGTTTTGAACTAACGCGAGATTAACAATAGTAACCGTGGTGACATGGCATCATTAACATGTGATTGCTGTAGCCTAATTATCCGGGCGTCACAGCCGGCGGGGCCGCGTGCTTCCGTCTCCCACGGCTGGCTGCGCCTCAGCGCACGCATCGCCGCCCCACCATCTCCTAAATCGTTAACGCCGACGTCCTCCGCGCGCTTTGGTGCGCTCGCCGCGGCGCTGCCCTCTCGCGTTGTCAACATGGTCAACAAACAACAGGAATCGGCAGAAGTACGTGGAGAGGATGACAGTAGGGGCCCACCACGTCAGCGTATGGAAAAATAAAATGCTTCCTCCTACTGTTTTCCTGACATCTGGGACCCACGACATTGTGAGCGTATATAGTCAATAGACAAGAGAACAACACAAGATCGGCTGACACCTGGGACGTAGCTACTCGAGCAATATTTTTCTTGTTTGGTATTGTTGAGACGGAGCAGGGTTTGAACTGGGCTGTGGCCCGTCTAGCCCAGGCTTATATTTTATGTTCACCATGTGACCATCCCAGCTATTTTTTCTTTGTGAAAATGAGCCCAGTTTATTTTTTCTGAAGAATACCCAATCCAGCCCTACTTATTTTTCTATGCCCTGATGGGCTGCAACTCTTTCAAGACGCCTGCAAATCTTGAAAGTAATATGAAATGGGTTGTAAATATAAAAACATATGACAAATTGGCAATTACTTTATAATTTCTGAATTTTTTCACATTTTCAGATTCCTATTTCACTGGGCATTAACCTAATTTAAATATATCTTCAAAGTACTTTAAATCTAGCTCGACATTTCGGTATTAAAAATAGTTTGGAACCCACAGAAATATGCGAAATTGGCCCTGGCCAACCAAAAAAAATGACTGCAATAAATTGCATAAGAAGTTGCCATGAGCTATATATAAATTATTAAAAAAAGAGGGAGTGGTCTGACTTGTGGGCCTGTTTAGTTGACGCGTATGCAAGATTTTTTTAGTTATTATATACGTCAACAAACGATTCTAGCAGACGTAACCGTTGGATGTCAATCCAACGGCCGTCGTGTTTCTTCAATCTCTGATCTTCTTGCTCCAGCCGCCAAAGCAGCGCCGGCGGGACCGCCTACTCCCACCTCCCATGGTCGGTTGTGCTGCCGCGCAGGCCTCAGCGCCCCCTACTACTCCCACCGCTGGCCAGGGCATCCCTCTACTCACCCACACCCCTGTTATTCTGCGACGACGGCAGCCTCACACCGCAGCTGAACCGGTGAACCCTCGTACTCCTCTCCGCGCGTGCTTCCACTGCCGCGTCTTCCCCGGCTCCGCGTCGTCCCCTTCCTAGGCCTCGCCGTCGTCCACCGCCGTGGTGCTCTCGGCACGGCGTGGTCAATGTGGTCAACGACCGACTTCCATCGGAAGAGTACTGTACGTGGATAGGCTGATAGCTGGGTCCACGGCAGCCGCAAGGAAGTGCCTCCTTATTACGCGGAAAATAATTATTCCTCCACCTGACAGCAGGGACCCACCGGACGGGCCACTAGTATTTCGCAAAAAAACGTTTCCCCCAGACTGCTGGGACCCATAGGACGGGCCACCGTATTTCGCAAAAAAAACGTTCCCCCCGCTGTCAGCTCGGACCCACTGGAAGTGCCTCCTTATTACGCACAAAAAAATGAATACCCCATGCTAGCTGGGACCCACCTTGGTGGGAGGCTGACTTGTGGGCCTACTAAGTTCACTGGGACGGAGGCCTTTGTCAACTTTAGTCAATATATGAACGATTCTAGCTCTAGTGACCGTACGATGTCCATCCAACGGCCGTAGTGCTTCTTCAACCTCTGGTCTTCTTGCTCCAGCCGCCCAAAGCAGCGCCGGTCGTGCCGCCTGCTCCTGCCGCCCGTGGCCGGCTGTGATGCCGCGGAGGCCTCACCTCCCCTACTACTCCCACCGCTGGCCAGGCCATCCCTCTACGCACCCACACCCCCTGTTATTCTGCGGCGACGGCAGCATCACACCGCAGCCGAACGAGTGAACCCTCATACTCCTCTACGCGTGGGCATCCACTGCCGCGTCTTCCCCGGCTCCGCGTCGTCCCCTTCCTAGGCCTCGCCGTCGTCCATCGCCCTGGTGCTCTCGGTGTGGCGTGGTCAACGTGGTCAAGGA
The DNA here is from genome assembly GCF_002575655.3 of Aegilops tauschii subsp. strangulata. NCBI lineage: Eukaryota > Viridiplantae > Streptophyta > Magnoliopsida > Poales > Poaceae > Aegilops > Aegilops tauschii. The sequence continues at coordinate 117,116,534 of NC_053040.3, forward strand.
ATGGCTTCCATCGGACGTGGACTGTACGTGGAGAGGCTGACAGCTGGGTCCACGGCCGCAGCAAGGAAGTGCCTCCTTATTATGCACAAAATAATTATTCCTCCACCTGACAGCGGGGACCCACCAGACGGGCCACCGTATTTCACGAAAAAACATTTCCCCCTGACTGCTGGGACCCACCAGCTACATCTTCGCACGCAAGGAAGTGCGTCCGAAAAAAATGATTCGCCCCCCTGACTGCTGGGATCCACCAGCTACATCTTCGCACGCAAGGAAGTGCGTCCGGGCAAAAGAAAAAACAAAACGCTTCCCCCTGACTGCTGGGACCCAGCAGCTACACCTTCGCACGCAAGGAAGTGCATCCGGGCAAAAAAAAACGATTCGCCCCCCTGACTGCTGGGACCCACCAGCTACATCTTCGCAGGCAAGGAAGTGCCTGACAGTCGGGACCCACCTGGTCGAAGCGTATGTAGCATTGTCATTCTGGTCGCGAACGTGTACGTACATATATACTGGTGGATGTAGAGGCGCGCACGTGTCGTAGTAGAGGCGTGTACGTGTCATAGTAGAGGCGCGCACGTAGCATGTACACGTACGTACAGCGGCCAGGGTGCAAGAAAGAAAATACGGCCATGTACGTACATACGGGCAGGGTCTCGAACGCCTACTCGCGCATACGTACAGCCAGGGCTCGTGTACATGGCTGGGTCAGAACGGAGAAACAGCGTCGTTGTGTTCATGGGGAGGCAACGGAATGCGTCGTGTTCATGGGGAGGCAACGGAATGCGTCGTGTTCATGGGGAGGCACCGGAATGCGTCGTGTTCATCTGGAGGCAACGGAACGCGTGGGAGCCAACCGGCTGGGTCGGAACGGAATGCGTGGTCATGTTCATCGGGAGGGCTTGGACGGAATAGGCAATGGAAACGAGGCCTGGCGTACCACAAAACGGAGGAAACGGCCTTGTGTTCGACCGGCCACGTTCGAAACGGGATCCTGTTCATCGGGAGGGGTCTGGCGTACCGCAAAACGGAGGAAACGGACCTCCTACGGTCGAAACGGGGGTCCTGTTGATCGGGAGGGGTGTGGCGTACCGCAAAATGGAGGAAACGGACTTGTGTTGGAGCGCTACGGTCGAAACGGGGGTCCTGTTGATCGGGAGGGGTGTGGCGTACCGCAAAACGGGACTCCACGGGATACTGTTCATCTCCACCGTCGACCTCCTCCAGCCTCCACGGGCTATCGTCGACCTCCTCCAGCCTCCACGGGCTCCTGTTCATCCAGCCTCCACCGCGCGCTACTCCACCGGCTACTGTTCAACCACCCCTCCACCATCTACTGTTCATCCAGCCCTCCACACCACGGGGTCCTGTTCAACCACCCCTCCACGGGCACTCCTCCACCGTCTACTATTCATCCAGCCCTCCACACCGCGGGGTCCTGTTCAACCACCCCTCCACGGGCACCCCTCCACCGTCTACTGTTCATCCAACCCTCCACACCACAGGGTCCTGTTCATCCAGAGGCAATGCCACCGCTCACTGTTCATCCAACCCCCCCCCCCAACGCTCACTGTTCGCACCAGTAGTGAAGGAATCGCTCGATCGGGTTCAGTTAACAGCCATCGATCGATCGCTCGGGTTTAGTAACGCGTAGCCTGCAGTGCAATCGCTCGGGTTCAGTTAGAGCCCAACGCCTCGCTCGGGTTCAGTTAGAGCCAACGCCTCGCATACACGTGTGTACGTGTACGAGAGAAACGCGCATCGCTCGGCCCCCGACCTCCCACCGTAACCGGGAACTCCCCGAAATTTTCCTCCCCCTCGCTTCTACCACAGTTTTTTCCGTCATGGACGGCCCAAAGAATGTCATGCAGCTGCGTCTCCGGCCCGCCCAGGACGAAAAGCCCATTTTCTGTCATGATTTTTTGTCATAGAACTAGGAGCCCACCACATCTATGATGATACCAGGTTTTGTCACAATTATCGTCATAGCAGTGTCATAGGTATGACAGAAAAAATTTCGTTCGGCCCAAAATGTCACGGATGTGTCTTTTTTTGTAGTGCAAACTGATTCCGAACGACAGTTACAGACTAGTTCTTGTGTAGTTGCATTCGATTTTTTCCATTCTACTTCACTAAACATCTCCATATGGGATCCAAATACTTGTAGGAAATGCTAGAGATCTCAATTATGATGATGCACTAGGTCCATAGCTAGGACTTTGTGTATGTTCTCGAAATGCGTTTGTCGAGTGCTCATTAAGAAAGTTTCTATACAAGTTTCTGAACGAACTCCTTAAGAAAAGTTCTCCAAAATTGCATATGAAAGAATCCTTTGAAGCATCTGGCCGTCACAAATGTTTTACTGCTTGTGGAGCCAAAAAAGACTCCGTATGAGTCAGATGTCCATGTTTCAGTTAACACTGCACAAAACTGATGCTCATTAAGAAAGTTTTTATACAAGTTTCTGAAGAACTCCTTAAGAAAAGTTCTCCAAAAGTTCCCCATGAAAGAATCCTTTGAAGCATCTGGTCGTCACAAACGTTTTGACTACTTGTGGAGCCAAAACGGACTCCGTATGAGTCAGATATCCATGTTTCAGTTAACACTGCGCCAAACTGATTCCGAACGACAATTACAGACAAGTTCTTGTCTAGTTGCATTCGATTTTTTCCATTCTGTCAGTGCCAAAACCGGCGGATCTCGGGTAGGGGGTCCCGAACTGTGCGTCTAAGGCGGATGGTAACAGGAGGTGGGGGACACGATGTTTACCCAGGTTCAGGCCCTCTCGATGGAGGTAATACCCTACTTCCTGCTTGATTGATCTTGATGATATGAGTATTACAAGAGTTGATCTACCACGAGATCATAGAGGCTAAACCCTGGAAGCTAGCCTATGGTATGATTGTTCTTGTCATACGGACTAAACCCTCCGGTTTATATAGACACCGGAAGGGTCTAGGGTTACACAGAGTCGGTTACAAGGGAGGAGATCTACATATCCGTATTGCCAAGCTTGCCTTCCACGCCAAGGAGAGTCCCACCCGGACACGGGATGAAGTCTTCAATCTTGTATCTTCATAGTCCAACAGTCCGGCCAAAGGATATAGTCCGATTGTCCGAGGACCCCGTAATCCAGGACTCCCTCAGTAGTCCCTGAAGCAGGCTTCAATGACGATGAGTCCGGCGCACAGATTGTCTTCGGCATTGCAAGGCGGGTTCTTATCCAAATTCTGAGTACCTGTCGAGTAGTGTCCGGCTTCCCATGAATGTTGCGCTCCTCGGCTTCTGCGCCTAATAACGGCTATCCTCCACGTGTCGAGCGAATGCGAGGAGTCGGGGCATTTTTGCACTTGCTACCCTAACCATGTGAGTAAATCGTCTATTTAAGGGACCGGGGATCCTCAGATCCAGATCACACCATCCTCCCTCAGTGAGTATCCATCGGAGCGTGCCCGAAAAAATCCATCCTACCATAGCCGGTCGTCGCAGCTCCTCCTCTCGCTCCCGTAGCCCTAAGCCAGGAAACTGGAAGAAGTGTTTCGTCTCCCACAGACAGTTAGTAGAGTTACAAACCCAGGGGTTTCTTCCTCCTACGTATATGGTCCCCGTCCGAGCTGGACTAGCCACTTACAATGGCGGGGAATAAGCGGAGAGCTTTCCCAACCCATCCATGGGGGAGCGGGTATGCCTTGTCCCGTACTTGTTAAGGGGACTTGGATTTCCAATCCATCCGTTCCTCCGAGGGCTCTTGGAGTTCTACGGCCTCCAGCTGCATAATTTTACTCCGGCCTCCATATTACACATCGCAGGCTATGTCGCCCTTTGCGAGCTGTTTTTGGGCTGTGAAGCTCATTTCGAGCTATGGAAGAGGCTATTCTGCCTCGTACCCCGTACACAAGAGGGGTCGATATATCAAGTGGGCGGAGCCGAGATATGGCGCATCGCCAGGACCGGATATGTGTCCGGTACTCCAAAGAAGACATTCGAAGACTGGCCTTCGGAGTGGTTTTATATGGAGGACGTCCCCCTTCCGGACCCTGTTCGGATGGGCCTTCCTGAGTTTAATAACGCCCCTTTGAAGAAACGCCGCAGCTGGCGCCCTCGGAGCCCCCAGGAGGAAGATAACAGAGAGGTCCTTTACCTGATCAGCCGGATACAAACGCTGGCCAAATCAGGATTGACAATAGTCAAGGTTATGTCAATATGTATAATGCGGGGGGTGCAGCCACTTCAATATCGGGGACAACCCATGTGGCACTTCAATGGAGAAGACGATGCCACCCGCTGCGGTCGTAAAGGCCCGGACTCCGTCGCTGCTCTAGTGAAAATACTGTCCGATTTATACAAAGGAGAGGAAGAGGAGTTCATCCGTATCAAGCCACGGGATGGATTCTCCATGTACAACCCCCCAAACTGGGTGAGCTGCTACTTTTTACTCCAGACCTTCCTGCATTCTTTGTCATAAATATTTAACTTGCTATTTCAGAGCAGGAACTGCAAAAAGCTATGAGGGAGGTCCACAGCCCACCTCCACAACCAGAGGACCCTGACCGGGCCCTCGAGCCCGGACTCGAAGAGGATCCGGACACATTTGTGAAGCTTATTGACAGGACGTTCTATCAATTGAGCTGCGATGATACCATGGTGGCCATCATAGCCGATTATCCTGGACTACTCCGTTCATCGCATGTAATTAAAACCAGAGTCTCAACTTCCGAGAAGGATCCCTTTTTCTGCACTTCACCTACCACACACATATGGTGTCTTACAGGGAAGGCCCTCGGGACGCCATGCCGAACCCGCAACGACTCGCGAACAAGGGGCACCGAAGCCGGGTAGGCTTAAAAGGAAGGCGGTCAGGACTGAGACGCCGTCGCAGAGGTATGAAACAGAACCCCGCTCCGTGGTTGTCTTCTTTTAAAATATAATAACGTCCATGTTTCCTAGTAGGAAAAACGCTCACCGGACTATATCCTGAGAGGTTGCCGGCCACGCCTCCACCAGCCGGGCTCCAGAGCCGTACCTAGAGGCGGACGCTAACATGGGGCCAACACCGGATGTTCCTCCTACAGAGGATGCGGATAGGTTGTCCGCTACGAATTCCGAAGTGGAGAGTGCCATGAATCACAGGCGCCGCCGGGCCGTACTCCGCGACGCTTGTTTCTCCCAAGAGGCGTTCGACGCCTTTAACTCAGGAGACGCGTACATCCGAGCTGCTCAAAATGGTCTTGCCAAAGCCACGGACCAGTATGTAAAAGATATACGGGTAAGAAAATCTAATAATTATGTATATCAGTAGCCCCTGAGACTTGAAACAGTTGGCACAACTGATTTAAGGATCATTGTTTGCATAGGTTCTTACGGAGAAGAATACCCGGTTGTCTCAAGAGCTGGAGGAGTGCAAAGCCCAGCTTCAGGCCGCAATTGCCGCAGTAAAGGAGTCCGAGAAGGCCCCATGTGGTAACACTTATTTCTATTGCAAAGAATGACAGGTACCAGGTAGTATGCGGCATGCATGCAAGTCTAACAATAGATTCTGCAGATGACTCCGGAGTGAATCCGGAGGTCGTGATAGGGGATGAGCCGCATGCTCAACGACAGCTAAAGGCTGGCGAGCGCGTGCTTACACGGGTTAGGCGGGAGAAAAACGATCTCCAGGACGCCAATATCCAGCTGGGCGTGGAACTGAAAGATGTTCGAGCCCAGCTTGCTGACTCCGTAAAGGAGAATAAGAGGCTTCGACGCGGCATTTTCAGTAAGTGCTTGAGCGAACTTTTAAAGAGTTCGGCGAAGAAACCGGCTAACAGAGTTATGTCTACAGGTATGCTAACGGGTCGTCCCGCGGAGGAGATGCCCGGGTCTGCGGGTGATCTTCTGCCAGAGCTCTCACAACTGCACGAACAAGTTTGGCAGGTGATGCAGGGCATTGCCCAAGCTTTCTGGCCATCCGTCTCCCTGCCAGGAAGCATGGGGGAGCTTGTAGAGAAGCTCAAGGGAGCGCGGCGGCGCTTCCGATTATGGAAGATATCAGCCTACCGACAAGGTGCGAGGGAAGCCTGGGCCATGGTGAAGACGCGATATACCAAGGCTGACCCGAACCACATGGCCGAGGTCGGACCTGTGGGGTCCGATGGGAAAGAGATCCTCGTCAGTTTGGTGTATGACCAAGTAGAATTAGCCGCAAAGTATTCCCAACAGGATTGTAGGCTAGACAACCTGTTGGATGGTATAGAAGAAGAATTTAGTCAGTCTAAGTGACTATGTACTTCAAGTGACATGTATTGTCCCTAGCCGGATTATAAATCATTTCTCATGGCGGACCTTTTCGCTTCGACCTCTGGACCCGACAGTCCGGAGTGTATCCGAATACCCGCTCAGTTATGTAAAAACCGGGGTACGCGTGGAAACCAGGCGTAGGGGTCATAAGTGCTTGAACAGACAAGTACCCAACTAGCTATGTTATATTACATGGATAGTAAGAAACATCTTCCAGGGTGAATAGTTCCGTTAAGGGTTCCTTTCCCTGGGTACGCATGCCCTAATGTGCATGTCCGAGCTGCGAAAAGAGACGCGGGATATAAACATCCGGGGCCATGTATTACAATAAATAAAGGTCATCTTTTGTTCACCGACCGAGTATTCCCTTAAGAACGCTAGCTTTTGGCTTCACCCAGTTTGAGGTACACATCCGGCTGACCCGGCAGTAACAATAGCAGAGGTGCTCCCCTTATGCCCTAGCCGAATTAACGGGAACGTAGGGCATAAACACAAGAGCCAGGCAACCCATCTTGCCCAAAACTTAAGTAATATCGATGCATATAATGGCGAAAAAAGGTACATGTGGAAGAATAACACATGTGTGGGGCATAGAGCCCGGAAAATAGTTATATTAAGCTTCTGTATAAGAAGCCCCCAGGTATAATGAGCACGGCTAGCGCGTCAAGATTGTGTAGTCAAGACACATTTTAGCCTTTTAAGGCCTTGAAGAAAAAGGGAAGAAAGAAAGAAATAAAAGACAGATAACGGATATATAAAAAAATTGACGGAGGTAAGGAGACAAACATAGAGTCCGGCACTAGGCATAGAACCTTCGGAGTCTGGCTGCGTTCCATGGGTTTGGCTCGAGTCGATTGTCCGATGTATCCCGCAGACGATACGCTCCACCGGTCAGAACTTGGTCAATAATGAAGGGACCTTCCCATTTGGGCTTGAGCGTGTTCTTTTTCTTCTCCGGTAGGCGTAGAACGAGTTCGCCGACGTTATAAGTTTTGGCCCGTACTTCTCTGCTTTGATACCTTCGAGCCTGTTGCTGATAAAATGTGGAACGGGCTTTTGCCACGTCACGCTCCTCCTCCAAGGCGTCCAAACTGTCCTGCCGATCAAGCTCGGCTTCTTTCTCTTCGTACATGCGCACTCGAGGTGAGTCATGAATTATGTCGCAGGGCAGTACTGCCTCTGCGCCGTACACTATAAAAAACGGTGTGTATCCGATAGTGCGATTCGGCGTGGTCCGCAGCCCCCATAGTACGGAGTCAAGCTCCTCTACCCAGTGCGTATCTGATTCCTTTAAGGATCGCACTAATATGGGTTTAATGCCGCTCATGATAAGACCATTTGCTCGCTCGACTTGCCGTTAGTTTGCGGGTGATAGACAGAAGCATAATCGAGCTTAATGCCCATGTTGCTGCACCAAATTTTTACCTCGTCGGCTGTAAAGTCCGAGCCGTTATCGGTGATGATGCTGTGGGGGACGCCGTAACGGTGTACAACCCCGGATATGAAGTCTATCACTGGTCCGGACTCGGCCATTTTAACTGGTTTGGCGTCTATCCATTTCGTGAATTTATCCACCATGACCAATAAGTATTTTTTCTTATGGCTTCCCCCTTTGAGGGGACCGACCATATCAAGCCCCCAGACCGCAAAGGGCCAAGTAATGGGGATTGTTTGGAGAGCGGTAGGCGACATATGGCTTTGATTTGCAAAAAGCTGGCAACCGACGCATCGTTGAACGAGATCCTGTGCGTCTGCTCGGGCCGTCGGCCAGTAAAAACCTGTACGGAAGGCCTTGCTTACCAGGGCCGGGCTGCGGCATGGTGGCCGCCAAGTCCAGCATGAATTTCTACCAAAAGTTGCCGTCCTTCCTCTTCGGAGATGCACCTTTGAAGGACTCCGGTAGCGCTTTTCTTATAAAGCTCTCCCTCGTGGACCTTGTAGGCTTTAGACCGCCGCACAATGCAACGTGCCTCGTTTGGGTCCCCAGGTAGTTTTTGCCTAGTTAGGTAGGCCAAGAAGGGTTCTGTCCACGGGGCGATGACAGCCATAATCACGTGGGCGGAAGGTGTTATTTCGGTGGTAGAGCCTCCGATTACGTCAGCGTGTTCGGGATCTGGCGTTGTGTCCAGGTCCGGACTATCATTTCCGGTCTCTCCTTCCCATACCACAGATGGCTTAAACAGCCTTTCCAAGAAGATATTAGGAGGGACCGGGTCGCACTTAGCTCCGATGCGGGCAAGGATATCCGCCGCCTGATTGTTTTCCCGGACCACATGGTGGAATTCAAGCCGTCGAACCGAGCTGACATTTTGAGGACGGCGTTGCGATAAGCCGCCATTTTTGGATCCTTGGCGTCGAAGTCTCCATTTATTTGAGATATTGCGAGGTTCGAATCCCCACGCACCTCTAGGCGTTGAATGCCCATGGAGACTGCCATCCGGAGACCATGTAACAGGGCCTCGTATTCTGCTGCATTGTTGGAGTCTGTGTATAGTATTTGGAGCATGTATTGGACTATATCTCCGGTGGTGGATGTCAGGACGACACCAGCCCCCAGACCAGCCAGCATTTTAGAGCCGTCAAAGTGCATGATCCAATTGGAGTATGCGCCGTTCTCTTTAGGGAGTTCGGCTTCTGTCCATTCGGCGACGAAATCAGCCAGTACTTGTGACTTAATGGCTCGCCGTGGTTTGTATATTATGTCGAACGGGAGGAGCTCAATAGCCCATTTAGCAATCCGGCCCGTGGCCTCGCGGTTGTTTATTATGTCATTGAGTGGTACTTCAGAGGCCACCGTAATTGAACACTCTTGAAAGTAGTGTCGTAGTTTCCGGGATGCCATGAAGACCGCGTATGCTATGTTTTGATAATGTGGGTACCGTGATTTGCATGGAGTGAGGACAGTGGATACATAGTATACCGGCTTTTGAAGCAGGAACTTATGTCCGTCCGTCTCTCATTCGACGACGAGCACTGCACTTACAACTTGGTGTGTTGCCGCTATATATAACAGCATTGGTTCACCGACATTTGGCGCGGCCAAGATTGGGTTTGTGGCCAAAACGGCTTTTATTTCCTCTAGTCCGGCCGTGGCCGCATCCGTCCACTCGAAGTGTTCGGTGCGTCGAAGAAGGCGATAAAGAGGCAGTGCCTTTTCTCCTAATCAGGAGATGAAGCGGCATAAGGCAGCCACACATCCAGTTAGTTTCTGGATTTGCTTGAGGTCTGTTGGGATGGCCAACTGTGACAGAGCTCTGATTTTAGCCGGATTTGCTTCGATTCCTCTGTTGGAGACGATGAAGCCTAAGAGCTTTCCGGCGGGCACGCCGAAGGCGCATTTTTCCAGATTGAGCTTAATGTCGTATGTTCGGAGATTGTCGAACGTGAGCCTCAAGTCGTCTATTAAGGATTCGACGTGTCTGGTTTTAATGACCACACCATCTACGTATGCCTCCACTGTTTTGCCGATCTGTGTCTCCAAGCATGTCTGAATCATGCGTTGATAGGTTGCACCGGCGTTTTTGAGCCCGAAAGGCATGGTGTTAAAACAGAAGGGGTCGTATGGAGTGATAAATGCCGTTGCGGCTTGATCGGACTCCGCCATCTTAATTTGATGGTATCCGGAGTATGCGTCGAGGAAACACAATGAGTCGTGTCTTGCGGTAGCGTCGATAATTTGATCGATGCGAGGGAGGGGGAAGGGATCCTTGGGGCAAGCCTTGTTAAGGTCCTTGAAGTCGACACATAGGCGCCAGGATTTGTCCTTCTTTGGTACCATCACCAGGTTTGCTAGCCAGTCCGGATGTTTTATTTCTCGGATGAATCCGGCCTCCAGTAACTTGGCTAGCTCTTCTCTCATGGCTTGCCGTTTAGGTTCAGAGAAACGCCGAAGAGCCTGCTTGACCGGCTTGAACCCCTTTAGAATGTTAAGGCTATTCTCGGCCAGCCTGCGTGGGATTCCTGGCATGTCTGAAGGATGCCAGGCGAAGATGTCCCAATTTTCGTGCAAGAACTCCCGTAGTGCGGCGTCTACTGTGGGGTTTAATTGTGCCCCGATGGATGTTGTTTTGGTAGGGTCCGTTGGGTGGACTTGGAATTTGACTATTTCATCCGCTGGTTTAAAAGAGGTGGATTTGGATCTTTTGTCGAGTATCACGTTGTCCCTGTCCACTGTGGAGCGCAACGCCGTCAGTTCTTCGGCCGCGAGAGCTTCGGATAACGCCTCGAGGGCTAGTGCGGAGGTTTTATTCTCGGCGCGGAGTGCTATGTCCGTATCAATAGCTAGAGTGCTGATTCCATTGGGCCCGGGCATTTTGAGCTTCATGTACCCGTAATGGGGTATAGCTTGGAAGATCGTGAATGCCTCCCGCCCTAACAGGGCGTGGTATCCGCTACTGAACGGGGCCACTTGGAATGTGATTTCTTCAGACCTATAATTCTCCGGCGTGCCGAATACCACGTCTAGTGTGATTTTTCCCGCGCAGCGTGCCTCCCGACTAGGGATGATTCCTCTGAAGGTCGTGCTGCTTTGCTCAATGCGACTCCTGTCTATTTCCATTTTGCTAAGAGTTTCTTCATAGGTGAGGTTTAATCCGCTGCCGCCGTCCATGAGCACTTTAGTAAGCCGGAAGCCGTCCACAATTGGACTAAGGACCAAGGCAGCTGGTGCTCGGACTGTTCGGAATTTAGGTTCATCACTGGCATTGAAGGTGATAGCCGTATCACCCCATGGATTTATTGCTGCTACATGGCAGACTTCGGCAAGGCTGCGGAGTGCTCGCTTACGCCTATTATTTGAGGCGAAGGTCTCGAAGACTGTCAATACTGTATTGCTGTTTTCCGCGGGATGGTGCTCTGCGGTATTGCTGATGAGGAGATCCTCACCGCTCTTGGCCACCTGCCGGAGTACCCAGCATGCTCTAAGGCTGTGTGTTGGCATGGTATCCGCTGTACTGTGAATTTTGCATGGCCCGTTAAGCCATCCCTCCAATACGGTTCCGCGCCCTGTAGTGGGCTTTTGTTTCTTTGTAATTGGATTGGATGACTTACGAGAGTACACCCTTTTAGTTCGGACTGGGGGTTTTGTGAGAGCCAGAGGATCCCAAAATTTTGTTGGGTTTTCCAGGCACTTTCCATCGCAGAGTACTTTCGTACTATGGCCGCCAAGTCAGCGAAGTGTGCTATGTCACGGCGACTTATGGCGTCGAGGATTCCCTTGTCCGTGCAATTATTGCAAAAGAATGAGATTGCGTCTTCCTCGCGACAGTCCTTAACCTTGCTCATTACAAGGAGGAATCTGGCCCAATAGTGGTGTACTGTCTCTTGGGGCTCTTGTCTAATGTGGGAAAGATCGCTTATATCCGAACCCTGACCTGATCTGAGACCCAGGGGCGGAGGAGTTTCCGAGCTTGGCAGTTCGGGCTCCGGGATGTTGCTTAACAGGTCTGGCCTGCTGCCTGATTCTAGGTTCAAGGGTTGGGCCATGTCCTCCCGTAGGATGGGTATCCGGCTCGGAGAACTCGGGAATCCGGACATAGTTTGTCCTCAAGATAGAGGATGAATCGCTGCATTGGTCCTCCACCACCGCTATCTGATGGGTGACCGGCGGGGAGTTAATCTCGCTTTGGCGGGTTTAAGCCCGATCTGATCATAATCCATAGCGACTCCCAAGGCGGCGATGTGATCCAAGAGCTCGTTCAAGTAAGAGAGCTCCATTGGATCCAACTGCTCGGCGAATTCCGAGCCGACGTGGAGGCTGTTTTCGATGACCCAAGAAGTCATCGTCGGCGCAGTGGCCGAATGGGCGGTCATGATGAAACCGCCTAGCCGGAGAGTTTGGCCTACAGCCAGGGCTCCCCCAGAGGTGATGTTGTCCTTGACAATGAGACGAGCCATCCAGCCTTATGATGACGGCACAGTGGAACTCTCAATGAAAGCACCAATGTCGGTGTCAAAACCGGCGGATCTCGGGTAGGGGGTCCCGAACTGTGCGTCTAAGGCGGATGGTAACAGGAGGTGGGGGACACGATGTTTACCCGGGTTTGGGCCCTCTCGATGTAGGTAATACCCTACTTCCTGCTTCATTGATCTTGATGATATGAGTATTACAAGAGTTGATCTACCACGAGATCGTAGAGGCTAAACCCTAGAAGCTAGCCTATGGTATGATTGTTCTTGTCCTACGGACTAAACCCTCCGGTTTATATAAACACCAGAGGGGGCTAGGGTTACACAGAGTCGGTTACAAGGGAGGAGATCTACATATCCGTATTGCCAAGCTTGCCTTCCACGCCAAGGAGAGTCCCACCCGGACACGGGACGAAGTCTTCAATCTTGTATCTTCATAGTCCAACAGTCCGGCCAAAGGATATAGTCCGGCTGTCCGAGGACCCCCTAATCCAGGACTCCCTCACATTCTACTTCACTAAACATCTCCATATGAGATCCAATTACTTGTAGAGAAATGCAAAAGAACTCAGTTATGATGATGCACTAGGTCCATAGCTAGGACTTTGTGTATGTTCTCGAAATGCGTTTGTCGAGTGCTCATTAAGAAACTTTCTATACAAGTTTCTGAATTAACTCCTTAAGAAAAGTTCTCCAAACGTTCCCTATGAAAGAATCCTTTGAAGAATCTTGTCGTCACAAATGTTTTGACTACTTGTGGAGCCAAAACGGACTCTGTATGAGTCAGATATCCATGTTTCAGTTAACACTGCGCAAAACTGATTCCGAATGACACTTACAGACTAGTTCTTGTGTAGTTGCATTCGATTTGTTCCGTTCTACTTCACTAAACATCTCCATATGAGATCCAATTACAAGTAGGAAAATGCAAGAGAACTCAGTTGTGATGATGCACTAGGTCCATAGTTGGGACTTTGTGTATGTTCTCGAAATGCGTTTGTCGAGTGCTAATTAAGAAAGTTTCTCTACAAGTTTCTGAACGAACTCCTTAAGAAAAGTTCACTAAAAGTTCCCTATGAAGGAATCCTTTGAAGCATCTGGTCGTCCCAAATGTTTTGACTACTTGTGGAGCCAAAACGGACTCCGTATGAGTCAGATATCCATGTTTCAGTTAACACTGCGCCAAACTGATTCTGAACGACAGTTATAGACTAGTTATTGTGTAGTTGCATTCGATTTTTTTCCATTCTACTTCACTAAACAGCTCCATATGAGATCCAATTACTTTTAGCGAAATGCAATAGAACTCAGTTATGATGATGCACTAGGTCCATACCTGGGACTTCGTGTATGTTCTCGAAATGCGTTTGTGGAGTGCTCATTAAAAAAGTTTCTATACAATTTTGTGAACAAACTCCTGAAGAAAAGTTCTCCAAAAGTTCCCTATGAAAGAATCCTTTGAAGAATCTGGTCGTCAGAAACGTTTTGACTACTTGTGGAGCCAAAACGGACTCCGTATGAGTCAGATATCCATGTTTCAGTTAACACTGCGCCAAACTGATTCCGAACGACAGTTACACACTAGTTCTTGTGTAGTTGCATTCGATTTTTTCCCTTCTACTTCACTAAACATCTCCATATGAGATCCAATTACTTGTAGGGAGATGCAAGAGACCTTAGTTATGATGATGCACTAGGTCCATAGCTGCGACTTGGTGTATGTTCTCGAAATGCGTTTGTCAAGTGCTCATTAAGAAAGTTTCTATACAAGTTTCTGAACGAACTCCTTAAGAAAAGTTCTCCAAAAGTTCCCTATGAAAGAATCCTTTGAAGCATCTGGTCGTCACAAACGTTTGGACTACTTGTGGAGCCAAAACGGACTCCGTATGAGTCAGATATCCATGTTTCAGTTAACACTGCGCAAAACTGATTCCGAACGACATTTACAGACTAGTTCTTGTGTAGTTGCACTCGATTTTTTCCATTCTACTTCACTAAACATCTCCATATGAGATCCAATTACTTGTAGGGAAATGCAAGAGACCTCGATTATGAGGATGCACTACGTCCATAGTTGGGACTTTGTGTATGTTCTCGAAATGCGTTTGTGGGGTGCTCATTAAGAAAGTTTCTATACAAGTTTTTGAACGAACTCCTTAAGAATTTTTTTCCAAAAGTTCCCTATGGAAGAATCCTTTGAAGCATCTGGTCGTCACAAACATTTTGACTACTTGTGGAGGCAAAACAGAATCCGTATGAGTCAGATATCCATGTTTCAGTTAACACCGCGCAAAACTGATTCCGAACAACAGTTACAGACTAGTTCTTGTGTAGTTGCACTCGATTTTTTCCATTCTACTTCACTAAACATCTCCATATGAGATCCAATTACTTGTAGAGAAATGCAAGAGACCTCGGTTATGAGGAAGCACTAGGTCCATAGCTTGGACTTTGTGTATGTTCTCGAAATGCGTTTGTCGAGTGCTCATTAAGAAAGTTTCTATACAAGTTTCTGAACGAACTCTTTAAGAAAAGTTCTCCATGTTGGGGATAGTTGCAGAAATTAAAAAAAATTCTACGCATCACCAAGAACAATCTATGGAGTCTTCTAGCAACGAGAGGGATAGGGGTGCATCTACATACCCTTGTAGATCGCGAGCGGAACCGTTCAAGAGAACGGGGTTGATGGAGTCGTACTCGTCGTGATCCAAATCACCAATGAGCGAGCGCCGAACGGACGGTACCTCCGCGTTCAACACACGTACGGAGCAGCGATGTCTCCTCCTTCTTGATCCAGCAAGGGGGGAGGAGAGGTTGATGGAGATCCAGCAGCACGGCGGCGTGGTGGTGGAAGTAGCGGGACCCCAACAGGGCTTCGCCAAGCGCTGCGGGAGGAGGGAGATGTGTCACGGCAGGGAGAGGGAGGCGCCAGGGCTTGCGTGCTGCTGCCCTCCCTCCCCCCTCTATATATAGGGCCCCTGGGTGGCGCCGGCCCTAGGAGATCCCATCTCCAAGGGGGGCTGCGGCCAAAGGGGGGACTTGCCCCCCAAGTCAAGTGGGGCGCCCCCCACCCCTAGGGTTTCCAACCCTAGGCGCAGGGGAGGCCCAAGGGGGGCACACCAGCCCACCAGGGGCTGGTTCCCTTCCCCACTTCAGCCCACGGGGCCCTTCGGGATAGGTGGCCCCACCCGGTGGACCCCCGGGACGCTTCCGGTGGTCCCGGTACAATACCGGTGACCCCCGAAACCTTCCCGGTGGCCGAAACTGGACTTCCTATATATAATTCTTCACCTCCGGACCATTCCAGAACTCCTCGTGACGTCCGGGATCTCATCCGGGACTCCGAATGTAGCGACCCGACCCGAATGGATCAAGTCTCTGTGCTTAAGTGTCATCCCTGGATCGGTATGCTGACACACACAGTACTCGAGGATTTATAACAGAGGTAAATCACATGTATAAAGTAACGTAAATACTATTACCTCAATCCAAATAGCGGAAGTAACAAGGTTGTGAATTCACATCAACACCAATGGCAAAGTTGAGTGTAGAAATCGTAACCCTAACGAATCACTTACTCGTCGTAAGATATCCTGCAACATGAAATGTTGCAGCCCGAAAACGGGTCAGCACATGGAATATGCTGGCAAATTCACACCATAGGGAAATGATGAACAAAGGCTATCACTACATGCATATATGGCTGGTGGAAAAGCTCTATGGTTATAATGTTTTTGCGAAAAGCCAATTTTTCCCTACTGCAAAGGAATAAATTTTATTTAACTACCATTGTGGTTGTGAAACATTGAGATGGTTGACAGCATCTCAATCCCAATTAAGAACGTGATTAAACCCAAATCAAATTTAAATTAAGTAACATGATGAGATCAACGGGATAATCCAAGAACTAGATACTCAAGATGTCCATAACCGGGGACACGGCTAATCATGATTAGTTTGTACACTCTGCAGAGGTTTGCGCACTTTTCCCCACAAGACTCGATCTCCTCCGTTGGATTTCTCGCACTACATGGTGTTTGAGAAACGGATGATCGAGACACAGTCTTTCAGAAGCATTTACTCTCTACTCCGGGCAGACCGTTACACCTACAATCCCCCTACATCTTCTAGTCCACCTCTTCAAGAGCTCACACAACTTACTCAACTATGCCAGAGCCCATAATGGCTTGTGGCTGCACACGGAAGTTTCTAGCATGAATAATCTTATGATCCCTTTGAGTCTGGGTGGCGGTCCATAGGATGATCACACGGGTACTCCGGGATATCCAAAAATACAGGCAACACTGGGTTCTCCAGGTGCCTCAATCCACACAGATGTTTATTTAAGTAGCCACCTTAAGTTGAACCATTAATTAACAATCTCACATCTGTCATGGAAATGCACTCAAACCCAATCCACGTCTACGAGCATAGCATAGCAATATAAGCAAACGTGAAGTAACTCCCAAAGGTTTGATTGTAAACAGGGCAATAGGTACTACCTCATCAACTACTTCCCAATACCCACATGTTATCAATCCTACTCATTCAATGTTTGAGGGTTGAATCTAATGCATAAAAACTGGGTATGAAAGGGATATGATCAAAGTGTGAACTTGCCTGCAATGTTGATGAAGATGATTCGCACTCCAAACTCTTGATAGATCTACTCGTCACACTCCGTCGATCTATCGTAAGCAAGCAATAGTAACCACACATAAGCAATCACTCAAAAGATTGAGAAGAACGAAGAAGACTCTTCGGAAAACATCAAAACCAAGCAAATAACTCTTGCAACATAAAACAATTTCTAACAGTACCAAAATTATGTGAATTTGGCCTTATCAGAAAGTTTAGGTCAAGAGCTTCGCTTTGCAAAAAGAATCAACTCAAACGGAGTTACGGAAGTTAAGTTATGAACAAAAGAAGTTTGAATATGAATTTGAACAAATTTCAAAATTTGAAAATTTCAAAAAGTTGACGTGACAGGTTAACTGGATAGGTGAAAACAAGACGAAACTATAGGCGCTGGTTTCATCTAATTTGGATGAACGAGTAAAAAGTTACGGCTGTTTGAAAAATCAGGGCCAAGCTGTTTTGCAGAAGAAAAAAAATAGCTACGGATAAAAGAATTCTAGATCTAACGTATAAATACAGAGAACGAATAAATATACCTTTATAAGGTATAGAAAAGACGACTTTGGAGTGTGGAGACAACTTCCAAAAGTCCTGCCGGAGAGGAGAAATATATTTTTAGCTAGTCAAACCAAAATATTGATTTAACCCGCAACGGATAATTTTTGGAGGCTCTATGGGTCTATATTTATAGGTGGAAAAGAGGTTTAGGGGTTAAAGGGTAGGCAATGTGGGACTAAACGTAGACGAACAAATAAAATAAACGGGGAACCGCATGGGCTAAAAGAACCACGGGCCGGCTGCGTGCGCACGTGCGGCAGTTTTTTTTTCAAACACTAAAAGAAGGAAAAAAATTTAAGAAAAAGAAAAAATATCTTTTTTTTGCAAACATAACCAAAAAACAACATGGGCCATCATGGGTGCACTGTGCACGTAGGCGACGGATAAAATTTGGGCGGCACGTACAGTTTTTTTCTTTTTTTTTAGAATCAGAAAGGAAAACTGTATAACAAAAACAAAAATAAAATTGTACATACGCATATTATATATGAAAATTTTCAGAAAAAGATTTCCTACAGCATGGGCATTTTTCTAGCATTAAATAAAATCCACAAAAATTCAAATAAATCAAAGAGTGCTACTGCTCTACTAAAATCCAATAAAAATCATTTTCCAAATACCAAAATTAATTCAAATTTATTTCTCTCAAATTTTCTGTTGTAGGGAATCATGTTACCCTATTTTCCATATATTTTTATTTTGGAGAAAAATAATTTGAATAAAACCCAAATACTCCAAATTGAAAATAATTTCCAAAAGGACTTTAATTTAGATCCTTTTAAACTTCCAACTCATATTTCATATGTTTTGAAGAAGTCATTTTATCTTCTCTCATGAAAATCATTGAGTTGCTTGAAGTTTCTGAATTGGAAATATTTTCAAATGATATTCAAATTTTTTCAACACCCCTTTTCATTTAAATAAATGGAAGAAGTCATGCCATCTTCTCTCGAGGGTTTTGTGATGAAAAGAATTTGAATTCATGGAGATCATAAAAGCAAAATGAAAGTTTGGGAAAGTCCTTTTATTCCCTCTCATTTAACTTTCAAAAGATTTCGAATTCACTCACTTTCAGTCAATCAATCACACAACAATCCAACAAACAATCAAATCTATCTATTTATTATAACATTCCAAAATTTAGAATTTTGGGATGTTACAAACCTACCACCCTTAAAATGAATCTCGTCCTCGAGATTCGGAGAGGCTAGAAAGAAATAAGTTAGGTTTGGGGTCTTCTCAAAATCCATCGATCATCTCAGGGGTCTGGGGTGCTACCACCCTTAAAAACATTGTTACGGTTCCACCAAAACTCGTATACTCCATCCTTATTGTTGACAGTGTCGGTCTTCTCAGATCGTAAGGATAATGGGCTCTTCCGGTAGTGGCATAACCTTTTTCCTCAATTCCTGTGTCCATTCCATCTTGGTAAGGTTATTCCATGACTGGGTCTTCTTAGCTGACGGGTCAGGCGCCAATACTAAACAACTATCGACATCTCATGGTGGTCAACAATTTACGGTTTCTCCTGCAGGAAATGGGTCTGGTTGATCCTCACCGTATAACCTACGATTGGCATCAACTGCCGTGTACAAGGGAAACATTCTTATACCATTCTAAGGTTCAAGCAAGGTTTAATACCGTCGTCTCTCTACTATAGGTAGGTCACTCAAATTTACCATACCATATAGCAAAGCGAACAATAAGAGTAAGTCGGTATGGTGATCAATCCATCCCGCACCCAAATCATTACCTTGTATATGGTTTAGCGAATCTCGCATTCTAACACTCGGTCATCCTCGCAAGCATTCCAGAATTTCTCTTGTCGACGAACCAAGTTCAGATAAATCCATGGATTCTGCAAGCCAAACAAACATCTATCGTTCCTTCACAACTCTCAGGTTTTTGCGTTACTCCTATAAAATCGTCTGTCGATAAAATCGTAACTTCTTCCAGGGTTTTTCCTTCAGCAAGAATGTGCTTGCTTCTTGGCAGGTCCTGGGGCCTGTGTGTTATGGCCCATCTCATCACTTGTAAACCTTGAACTCATCATCGGGCAACTGATCCTTAATCCAACATCCAACTTCCTGGTATTCTTAAATCCATCCAATTGTACTGTCTTCCTTCCTTCTATTGGCACCAAACTAGGACATGATTACTCAGACTCATCATGGAATTTCCATTGATACATATTTCCAACATCATATCTCCTTTATATCCAATAGTACTTCATCTCTTCATCCTCGGGGGATATCCCACATACCGAGATAAAAAAACTTATACTATGAAGTCCATACTCCACTTCGTGGAACATCATTATCCTTTCCAGGGTCAAGCGTCCTTACAGGGGAATATTGGCCATCTCTGCATGGCACTTCTTCAACTGGGAAACATGAAACACATCATGAACTCCTGACAGTCCTTCGGGTGACTCCAACTTGTTGGCCACTTCTCCCATACGCTCCAAAACTCAGTATGGTCCTACAAATTTGGGGCTAACTTTCCTTAACTCCAAATCGTTTAACTCCTCGCAGAGGGGACACACGAAGACATGCTCTGTCTCCAATTTCATAGACTACCTCCTTACGTTTTTGAGTCTGCATAACTCTTCTGTCTGGACTGAGCTACCTTCAGTCTATCTTGAATCAACTTAACATTCTCTTCTGACTCCTTGATCACATTTGGTCCAAACAACTGACGGTCTCCAACTTCATCCCACATCAACGGTGTCTGGCTCCTTCTCCCATACAAAGCTTCAAAAGGGGCCATCTTCAAACTGGCTTGGTAACTGTTGTCGTATGAGAACTCCGCGTAAGGTAGATTGTCATCCCTACTAGATCCATAAACTAGCGCACACGCTCTCAACATGTCCTCCAGAATCTGATTGACTCTCTTGGTCTATCCATCTGTCTGCGGATGAAAGGTTGTACTGAACTCTATCCTAGTACCCAAAGTCTGGTGCAGCTGATTCCAAAACTTTGAGGTAAATTGTGTTCCTCTATCTGATACGATGGTCCTCGGAACTCCATGCAGACATACGGTCCTGGTCATATATATCTTGGCCAAATTTGCACTTGTATAGGTGGTTTTCATTGGGATAAAGTGAGCCACTTTGGTCAAGCGAATCAACTACTACCCAGATAGAATCATATCCCATTCTGGTTCTGGGAAATCCGGTAATGAAATCCATGCCAAGCTTATCCCACTTCCATTCGGGTATCGGCATAGGCTGTAGTAATCCTGCTGGCTTCTGATGCTCTGCCTTTACTCTCTGGCATACATCACCTACGACTACATACTCCGCAATATCCTTCTTCATACCAATCCACCAGAAACGCTCCTTCAAATCCAAATACATCTTGGTGTTTCCAGCGCGAATCGAGTATGGTGAGTCATGAGCCTCTTGAAGTATTAACTTCCTGATCTTTGCATTATTGGGCACATATACACGGTCCTCGAACCATAAGGTGTCGGGCTCATCCTTACGAAAATCCTTGGCCTTTCCTTTGCTCATTCTCACTTTTATCTCGGCAATCTCTTTGTCATCCTTCTGAGCTTCACGGATCTTTCCCAACAATGTAGACTGAACTTCCATTGCTGCAACAAAACCTTTGGGAACAATCTCCAACCGAAGTTCCTTGAGATCCTCTGCTAACTCCTTTGGTAATCCTCCGCTTATGAGGGTATTCGTCCTTGTTTTCTTTATGGTTGTGTCCTATTTCTCCACAAAGCTTGCATGCGCACGTTTTCTTCATATCCTTCCCATAAGGCCTCAACTTTTGGGACACAAGCCAAGACTTTAACAAAGTCCACTTAAATTCCTTCCAAGTGGTTACTCCTTGCCATCCATTGATGGTTTGGTACATCCTCTACCAGGTAGCAGCACCTCTTTCAAAACATTGAAGAGCATGCCGGGTCATATCCTTTCCGACTATAGGGTTATTCTTCATGTGATCCTCCATGTTCTGAATCCATCGGTCTGTCTCCAATTGACTCATCGGTCCAGAAAATACAAGCTCATCTCCATTCATCCTCTATTGGGTCCATGGGTTTGGGGTGAGATAAGAGAGGTCGAGAGGGATGCACGCAATACAAACAAAATTTTGAAAAGACAGATTTTTATCGTGGCTGTCGGAAAAACATCAAACAAATGACAGCTCACAAACGTTGCATCTAACGTAGGCATATAACAGGGGTTGGGTCTTCTAGAGGTCAAAAATCTTCAAATTCGCCAAACTCTTGAAGTCTTGTTCATCTCTCCGATGGCTTCTTCCGATCATGCTTGTCTTTCTCAAGTTCTTTTGCCAAATCATCTCTTTTGACGCGAAGTCTCTCGTGACATCCTTTATATTTCTGGAGTTGCGTTCCAAACTTCTGGGTTTCAACATCCTTGACATGAACCATGATCCTACTATCCTTCAGTTCCTGACGAATCTTTGATGTCTCAAGGTTTTGCTCCTCTAGCTTGGCTACTTTCAGCTTCTGCGTCCTGAGTTCTTCACGAAACGCTTCCTTATCAAATACTATTTCCTGCAGGTCCATCTTAACTTCTTGATGTAATACTCCAGATCCTGGTGATACACCGGTCTAAAGTTAAAACTTCATCTTGCTGATAGGTGCTCCATCAGCCTTCTACCATCCAATCCTTCCATGCATCTGCATGCTTAACTCCGCACGGTGACAATAGCATAAACGGGTAATAACACCATGGTCAGCCGTGTCTATGCCCATGTTACTGCCATGAGCTTTCATTCCATAACTGAAATCTCTTGTCTTTGGGTTTTGTTAACAAAAACTTTGAGTTCTAATGCTCCATGTTTCGGTCTTTCTCCGGTACACCTTGCTCTCGAGTATTGACAGCTTCCATAGTCTGCCAAGTTCCATAAGGGTAACCTTCCTAGGTCATACACATCTGGCAATTCTTCAGAGCCTTCAAATTCTCCCAGTCTTCGGAATCTTCAACCGTTGTAGTTTCCATTATCATAATGCACGGTAAAATCCTCTTCATTCCGAATGGTCTTAGTTGTCCGATATCCGGTACTTCTTGGAGTGGTCTCATCAGTCGAATCTTCGAGTGGTCAAAAGGGGAAAGGGGTATGGTCTCACTAAAAGGGAATATTTGAATAAGACTCAGAAACGGAGAGAGGTAAAAGATCTTTTTGAAAAGGAAAGTTGTAGAGAAAAAAAAATTCCTATGGGCTTGCCAGTTTCTAGGGTCACGTCCTACAGTCAACATGTGCTCTGATTGCTATGCTATGCTCTTAGACGTGGATTGGGTTTGAGTGCATTTCCATGACATATGTGAGATTGTTAATTAATGGTTCAACTTAAGGTGGCTACTTAAATAAACATCTGGGTGGATTGAGGCACCTGGAGAACCCAGTGTTGCCTATATTTTTGGATATCCCGGAGTACCCGTGTGATCATCCTATGGACCGCCACCCAGACTCAAAGGGATCATAAGATTATTCATGCTAGAAACTTCCGTGTGCAGCCACAAGCCATTATGGGCTCTGGCATAGTTGAGTAAGTTGTGTGAGCTCTTGAAGAGGTGGACTAGCAGATGTAGGGGGATTGTAGGTGTAACGGTCTGCCCGGAGTAGAGAGTAAATGCTTCTGAAAGACTGTGTCTCGATCATCCGTTTCTCAAACACCATGTAGTGCGAGAAATCCAACGGAGGAGATCGAGTCTTGTGGGGAAAAGTGCGCAAACCTCTGCAGAGTGTACAAACTAATCATGATTAGTCGTGTCCCCGGTTATGGACATCTTGAGTATCTAGTTCTTGGATTATCCCGTTGATCTCATCATGTTACTTAATTTAAATTTGATTTGGGTTTAATCACGTTCTTAATTGGGATTGAGATGCTGTCAACCATCTCAATGTTTCACAACCACAATGGTAGTTAAATAAAATTTATTCCTTTGCAGTAGGGAAAAATTGGCTTTTCGCAAAAACATTATAACCATAGAGCTTTTCCACCAGCCATATATGCATGTAATGATAGCCTGTGTTCATCATTTCCCTATGGTGTGAATTTGCCAGCATATTCCATGTGCTGACCCGTTTTCGGGCTGCAACGTTTCATGTTGCAGGATATCTTACGACGAGTAAGTGATTCGCTAGGGTTACGATTTCTACACTCAACTTTGCCGTTGGTGTTGATGGGAATCCACAACCTTGTTACTTCCGCTATTTGGATTGAGGTAATAGTATTTACGTTACTTTATACATGTGATTTACCTCTGTTATAAATCCTCGAGTACTGTGTGTGTCAGCATACCGATCCAGGGATGACACTTAAGCACAGAGACTTGATCCATTCGGGTCGGGTCGCTACACCGAACAACTTTCGGGTTACCACGTACTAGTATCTCTACAACCCTAGCGTCATCGAACCTTAAGTGTGTAGACCCTACGGGTTCGGGAGACATGCAGACATGACCGAGACGACTCTCCGGTCAATAACCAACATCGGGATCTCGATACCCATGTTGGCTCCCACATGTTCCACGATGATCTCATCGGATGAACCACGATGTCGAGGATTCAATCAATCCAGTATACAATTCCCTTTGTCAATCGGTACGTTACTTGCCCGAGATTCGATCGTCGGTATCCCAATACCTTTATCAATCTCGTTACCGGCAAGTCACTTTACTCGTACCGTAATGCATGATCCCATGACCAAACACTTGGTCACATTGAGCTCATTATGATGATGCATTACCGAGTGGGCCCAGAGATACCTCTCCGTCATACGGAGTGACAAATCCCAGTCTCGATTCGTGCCAACCCAACAGACACTTTCGGAGATACCCGTAGTGCACCTTTATAGCCACCCAGTTACGTTGTGACGTTTGGCACACCCAAAGCACTCCTATGGTATCCGGGAGTTGCACAATCTCATGGTCTAAGGAAATGATACTTGACATTTGGAAAAGCTCTAGCAAACGAACTACACGATCTTGTGCTATGCTTAGGATTGGGTCTTGTCCATCACATCATTCTCCTAATGATGTGATCCCGTTATCAATGACATCCAATGTCCATAGTCAGGAAACCATGACTATCTGTTGATCAACGAGCTAGTCAACTAGAGGCTCACTAGGGACATGTTGTGGTCTATGTATTCACACATGTATTACAATTTCCGGATAACACAATTATAGCATGAACAATAGACAATTATCATGAACAAGGAAATATAATAATAACCATTTTATCATTGCCTCTAGGGCATATTTCCAACAGTCTCCCACTTGCACTAGAGTCAATAATCTAGTTACATTGTGATGAATCAAACACCCATAGAGTTCTGGTGTTGATCATGTTTTGCTCTAGGGAGAGGTTTAGTCAACGGATCTGCTACATTTAGGTCCGTATGTACTTTACAAATATCTATGTCTCCATTTTGAACACTTTCATGAATGGAGTTGAAGCGGCGCTTGATATGCCTGGTCTTCCTGTGAAACCTGGGCTCCTTCGCAAGGGCAATAGCTCCAGTGTTTTCACTGAAGAGAGTCATCGGGCCCGACGCATTGGGAATAACTCCTAGGTCGGTAATGAACTCCTTCACCCAGATTGCTTCTTGTGCTGCCTCTGAGGCCGCCATGTATTCCGCTTCACATGTAGATCCCGCCACAACGCTTTGCTTGCAACTGCACCAGCTTACTGCCCCACCATTCAAAATATACACGTATCCGGTTTGTGACTTAGAGTCATCCAGATCTGTGCCGAAGCTAGCATCGACGTAACCCTTTACGACGAGCTCTTCGTCACCTCCATAAATGAGAAACATATCCTTAGTCCTCTTCAGGTACTTCAGGATATTCTTGACCGCTGTCCAGTGTTCCATGCCGGGATTACTTTGGTATCTTCCTACCAAACTTACGGCAAGGTTTACATCAGGTCTGGTACACAGCATGGCATACATAATAGACCCTATGGCCGAGGCATAGGGGACGACACTCATCTTTTCTCTATCTTCTGCCGTGGTCGGGCATTGAGCCGTGCTCAATTGCACACCTTGCAATACAGGCAAGAACCCCTTCTTGGACTGATCCATATTGAACTTCTTCAATATCTTGTCAAGGTACGTACTTTGTGAAAGACCAATGAGGCGTCTTGATCTATCTCTATAGATCTTGATGCCTAATATGTAAGCAGCTTCTCCAAGGTCCTTCATTGAAAAACACTTGTTCACGTAGGCCTTTATACTTTCCAAGAATTCTATATCATTTCCCATCAACAGTATGTCATCCACATATAATATGAGAAATGCTACAGAGCTCCCACTCACTTTCTTGTAAACACAGGCTTCTCCATAAGTCTGTGTAAACCCAAACGCTTTGATCATCTCATCAAATCGAATGTTCCAACTCCGAGATGCTTGCACCAGCCCATAGATGGAGCGCTGGAGCTTGCATACCTTGTTAGCATTCTTAGGATCGACAAAACCTTCCGGCTGCATCATATGCAATTCTTCCTTAAGAAAGCCGTTAAGGAATGCCGTTTTGACGTCCATTTGCCATATCTCATAATCATAGAATGCGGCAATTGCTAACATGATTCGGACGGACTTCAGCTTCGCTACGGGTGAGAAAGTCTCATCATAGTCAACCCCTTGAACTTGTCGATAACCCTTAGCGACAAGTCGAGCCTTATAGACGGTCACATTACCATCCGTGTCTGTCTTCTTCTTAAAGAGCCATTTATTTTCTATGGCTCGCCGATCATCGGGCAAGTCAGTCAAAGTCCATACTTCGTTTTCATACATGGATCCTATCTCGGATTGCATGGCTTCAAGCCATTTGTTGGATTCCGGGCCCGCCATCACTTCTTCATAGTTCGAAGGTTCACCGTTGTCTAACAACATGATTTCCATGACAGGGTTGCCGTACCACTCTGGTGCGGAACGTGTCCTTGTGGACCTACGAAGTTCAGCAGTAACTTGATCTGAAGCTTCATGATCATCATCATTAACTTCCTCCCCAGTCGGTGCAGGCACCACAGGAACATCTTCCCGTGCTGCGCTACTTTCCGGTTCTGAAGGGGTGACTATCACCTCATCAAGTTCCACTTTCCTCCCACTCACTTCTTTCGAGAGAAATTCTTTCTCCAGAAAGGACCCGTTCTTGGCAACGAAGATCTTGCCTTCGGATCTGAGGTAGAAGGTATACCCAATGGTTTCCTTAGGGTATCCTATGAAGACGCATTTTTCCGACTTGGGTTCGAGCTTTTCAGGTTGAAGTTTCTTGACATAAGCATCGCATCCCCAAACTTTTAGAAACGACGGCTTAGGTTTCTTCCCAAACCATAATTCATACGGTGTCGTCTCAACGGATTTCGATGGAGCCCTATTTAAAGTGAATGCGGCAGTCTCTAAAGCATAGCCCCAAAATGAGAGCGGTAGATCGGTAAAAGACATCATAGATCGCACCATATCCAATAGAGTGCGATTACGACATTCGGACACACCATTTCGCTGAGGTGTTCCAGGCGGCGTGAGTTGTGAAACTATTCCACATTTCCTTAAGTGTGTGCCAAATTCGTGACTCAAATATTCCCCTCCACGATCTAATCGTAAGAATTTTATTTTCCTGTCACGTTGATTCTCAACCTCACTCTGAAATTCCTTGAAGTTTTCAAAGGTCTCAGACTTGTGTTTCATTAGGTAGACATACCCATATCTACTCAAGTCATCAGTGAGAGTGAGAACATAACGATAGCCTCCGCGAGCCTCAACACTCATTGGACCGCACACATCAGTATGTATGATTTCTAATAAGTTGGTTGCTCGCTCCATTGTTTCGGAGAACGGAGTCTTGGTCATTTTACCCATGAGAAATGGTTCGCATGTGTCAAATGATTCATAATCGAGAGACTCTAAAAGTCCATCAGCATGGAGCTTCTTCATGCGCTTGACACCAATGTGACCAAGGCGGCAGTGCCACAAGTATGTGGGACTATTGTTATCAACTTTACATCTTTTGGTATTCACACTATGAATATGTGTAACATCACGTTCGAGATTCATTAAGAATAAACCATTGACCAGCGGGGCATGACCATAAAACATATCTCTCATATAAATAGAACAACCATTATTCTCGGATTTAAATGAGTAGCCATCTCGCATTAAACGAGATCCAGATACAATGTTCATGCTCAAAGCTGGCACTAAATAACAATTATTGAGGTTTAAAACTAATCCCGTAGGTAAATGTAGAGGTAGCGTGCCGACGGCGATCACATCGACCTTGGAACCATTCCCGACGCGCATCGTCACCTCGTCCTTTGCCAGTCTCCGTTTATTCCGCAGCTCCTGCTTTGAGTTACAAATATGAGCAACCGCACCGGTATCAAATACCCAGGAGCTACTACGAGTGCTGGTAAGGTACACATCAATAACATGTATATCACATATACCTTTGGTGTTGCCGGCCTTCTTGTCCGCTAAGTACTTGGGGAAGTTCCGCTTCCAGTGACCACTTCCCTTGCAATAAAAGCACTCAGTCTCAGGCTTGGGTCCATTCTTTGGCTTCTTCCCGGCAACTGGCTTACCGGGCGCGGCAACTCCCTTGCTGTCCTTCTTGAAGTTCTTACCCTTGCCTTTCTTGAACTTAGTGGTTTTATTCACCATCAACACTTGATGTTCCTTTTTGATCTCCACCTCCGCTGATTTCAGCATTGAATATACCTCAGGAATGGTCTTTTCCATCCCCTGCATATTGAAGTTCATCACAAAGCTCTTGTAGCTCGGTGGAAGCGACTGAAGGATTCTGTCAATGACCGCGTCATCCGGGAGATTAACTCCCAGCTGAGACAAGCGGTTGTGTAACCCAGACATTTTGAGTATGTGCTCACTGACAGAACTATTTTCCTCCATCTTACAACTGAAGAACTTGTCGGAGACTTCATATCTCTCGACCCGGGCATGAGCTTGGAAAACCATTTTCAGCTCTTCGAACATCTCATATGCTCCGTGTTGCTCAAAACGCTTTTGGAGCCCCGGTTCTAAGCTGTAATGCATGCCGCACTGAACAAGGGAGTAATCATCAGCACGCTGCTGCCAAGCGTTCATAATGTCTTGGTTCTCTGGGATGGGTGCGTCACCTAGCGGTGCTTCTAGGACATAATATTTCTTGGCAGCTATGAGGATGATCCTCAGGTTCCGGACCCAGTCCGTATAGTTGCTGCCATCATCTTTCAGCTTGGTTTTCTCTAGGAACGCGTTGAAGTTGAGGGCAACATTAGCGTGGGCCATTTGATCTACAAGACATATTGTAAAGATTTTAGACTAAGTTCATGATAATTTAGTTCATCTAATCAAATTATTCAATGAACTCCCACTCAGATAGACATCCCTCTAGTCATCTAAGTGAAACATGATCCGAGTCAACTAGGCCGTGTCCGATCATCACGTGAGACGGACTAGTCAACATCGGTGAACATCTTCATGTTGATCGTATCTTCTATACGACTCATGCTCGACCTTTCGGTCTTCCGTGTTCCGAGGCCATGTCTGTACATGCTAGGCTCGTCAAGTCAACCTAAGTGTATTGCATGTGTAAATCTGGCTTACACCCGTTGTATTCGAACGTTAGAATCTATCACACCCGATCATCACGTGGTGCTTCGAAACAACGAACCTTCGCAACGGTGCACAGTTAGGGGGAACACTTTTTGAAATTATTGCGAGGGATCATCTTATTTAAGCTACCATCGTTCAAAGCAAATAAGATGTAAAACATGATAAACATCACATGCAATCAAATAGTGACATGATATGGCCAATATCATTTTGCTCCTTTTGATCTCCATCTTCGGGGCGCCATGATCATCTTCGTCACCGGCATAACACCATGATCTCCATCATCATGATCTCCATCATCGTGTCTTCATGAAGTTGTCACGCCAACGATTACTTCTACTTCTATGGCTAACGTGTTTAGCAATAAAGTAAAGTAATTTACATGGCGTTATTCAATGACACGCAGGTCATACAAAAAATAAAGACAACTCCTATGGCTCCTGCCGGTTGTCATACTCATCGACATGCAAGTCGTGATTCCTATTACAAGAACATGATCAATCTCATACATCACATATATCTCATTCATCACATCCTTTTGGCCATATCACATCACAAGGCATATGCTGCAAAAACAAGTTAGACGTCCTCTAATTGTTGTTGCATGTTTTTACGTGGCTTCTATAGGTTTCTAGCAAGAACGTTTCTTATCTATGTAAAACCACAACGTGATATGCCAACTTCTATTTACCCTTCATAAGGACCCTTTTCATCGAATCCGATTCGACTAAAGTGGGAGAGACAGACACCCGCTAGCCACCTTATGCAACTAGTGCATGTCAGTCGGTGGAACCTGTCTCACGTAAGCGTACGTGTAAGGTCGGTCCAGGCCGCTTCATCCCACGATGCTGCCGAAACAAGATAAGACTAGTAGTGGCAAGAAAGTTGACAACATCTACACCCACAACAAGTTTGTGTTCTACTCATGCATAGAAACTACGCATAGACCTGGCTCATGATGCCACTGTTGGGGATCATTGCAGAAATTAAAAAAAAATCTACACATCACCAAGAACAATCTATGGAGTCTTCTAGATACGAGAGGGATAGGAGTGCATCTACATACCCTTGTAGATCGCGAGCGGAAGCGTTCAAGAGAACGGGGTTGATGGAGTCGTACTCGTCGTGATCCAAATCACCGATGACCGAGCGCCGAACGGACGACACCTCCGCGTTCAAAACGTACGGAACAGCGACGTCTCCTCCTTCTTGATCCAGCAAGGGGGGAGGAGAGGTTGATGGAGATCCAGCAGCACGACGGCGTAGTGGTGGAAGTAGTGGGATCCCAAAAGGGCTTCGCCAAGCGCTGCGGGAGGAGGGAGATGTGTCACGGGAGGGAGAGGGAGGCGCCAGGGCTTACGTGCTGCTGCCCTCCCTCCCCCCCTCTATATATAGGGCCCCTGGGGGGGCGCCGGCCCTAGGAGATCCCATCTCCAAGGGGGGCGGTGGCCAAAGGGGGGACTTGCCCCCCAAGTCAAGTGGGGCGCCCCCACCCCTAGGGTTTCCAACCCTAGGCGCAGGGGAGGCCCAAGGGGGGTGCACCGGCCCACCAGGGGCTGGTTCCCTTCCCCACTTCAGCCCATGGGGCCCTCCGGGATAGGTGGCCCCACCCGGTGGACCCCCGGGACCCTTCCGGTGGTCCCGGTACAATACCGGTGACCCCCGAAACCTTCCCGGTGGCCGAAACTGGACTTCCTATATATAATTCTTCACCTCTGGACCATTCCGGAACTCCTCGTGATGTCCGGGATCTCATTCGGGACTCCAAACAACTTTCGGGTTACCGCATACTAGTATCTCTACAACCCTAGCGTCACCGAACCTTAAGTGTGTAGACCCTACGGGTACGGGAGACATGCAGACATGACCGAGACGACTCTCCGGTCAATAACAAACAACGGGATCTGGATACCCATGTTGGCTCCCACATGTTCCACGATGATCTCATCGGATGAACCACGATGTCGAGGATTCAATCAATCCCGTATACAATTCCCTTTGTCAATCGGTACGTTACTTGCCCGAGATTTGATCGTCGGTATCCCAATACCTTGTTCAATCTCGTTACCGGCAAGTCACTTTACTCGTACCGTAATGCATGATCCCGTGATCAAACACTTGGTCACATTGAGCTCATTATGATGATGCATTACCAAGTGGGCCCAGAGATACCTCTCCGTCATACGGAGTGACAAATCCCAGTCTCGATTCATGCCAACCCAACAGACACTTTTGGAGATACCCGTAGTGCACCTTTATAGCCACCCAGTTACGTTGTGACGTTTGGCACACCCAAAGCACTCCTATGGTATCCGGGAGTTGCACAATCTCATGGTCTAAGGAAATGATACTTGACATTTGGAAAAGCTCTAGCAAACGAACTACACGATCTTGTGCTATGCTTAGGATTGGGTCTTGTCCATCACATCATTCTCCTAATGATGTGATCCCGTTATCAATGACATCCAATGTCCATAGTCAGGAAACCATGATTATCTGTTGATCAATGAGCTAGTCAACTAGAGGCTCACTAGGGACATGTTGTGGTCTATGTATTCACACATGTATTACGATTTCCGGATAACACAATTATAGCATGAACAATAGACAATTATCATGAACAAGGAAATATAATAATAACCATTTTATCATTGCCTCTAGGGCATATTTCCAACACTCCAAAAGTTCCCTATGAAAGAATCCTTTGAAGCATCTGGTCGTCACAAACGTTTTGACTACTTGTGGAGCCAAAACGGACTCCTTATGAGTCAGATATCCATTTTTCAGTTAACACTGCGCAAAACTGATTACGAACGACAGTTACAGACTAGTTCTTGTGTAGTTGCACTCGATTTCTTCATTCTACTTCAGTAAACATCTCCATATGAGATCCAATTACTTGTTGGGAAATGCAAGATACCTCAGTTATGATGATGCACTAGGTCCATAGTTGGGACTTTGTGTATGTTCTCGAAATGCGTTTGTCGAGTGCTCATTAAGAAAGTTTCTATACAATTTTCTGAATGAACTCCTTAAGAAAAGTTCTCCAAAAGTTCCTGTGAAAGAACCCTTTGAAGCATCTGGTCATCACAAACGTTTTGACTACTTGTGGAGCCAAAATGGACTTCGTATGAGTCAGATATCCATGTTTCAGTTAACACTACGCAAAACTGATTCCAAACGACACTTACAGACTAGTTCTTGTGTAGTTGCATTCGGTTTTTTCCGTTCTACTTCACTAAACATCTCCATATGAGATCCAATTACTAGTAGGAAAATGCAAGAGAACTCAGTTATGATGATGCAATAGGTCCATAGCTGGGACTTTGTGTATGTTCTCGAAATGCGTTTGTCGAGTGCTAATTAAGAAAGTTTCTGTACAAGTCTCTGAACGAATTCCTTAAGAAAAGTTCTCTAAAAGTTCCCTATGAAAGAATCCTTTGAAGCATCTGGTCGTCAAAAATGTTTTGACTACTTGTGGAGCCAAAACGGACTTCGTATGAGTCAGATATCCATGTTTCAGTTAACACTGTTCCAAACTGATTCGGAACGACAGTTACAGACTAGTTCTTGTGTAGTTGCATTTGATTTTTTCCATTCTACTTCCCTAAACATCTCCATATGAGATCCAATTACTTGTAGGGAAATACAAGAGACCTTAGTTATGACAATGCACTAGGTCCATAGCTGCGACTTTGTGTATGTTCTCGAAATGCGTTTGTCGAGTGCTCATTAAGAAAGTTTCTATACAATTTTCTGAACGAACTCCTTAAGAAAAATTCTCCAAAAGTTCCCTATGAAAGGATCCTTTGAAGCATCTGGTCGTCACAAACATTTTGACTTCTTGTGGAGCCAAAATGGACTCCGTATGAGTTAGATATCCATCTTTTAGTTAACACTGTGCCAAACTCATTCCGAACGACAGTTACAGACTTGTTCTTGTGTAGTTGCATTCGATTTTTCCATTCTACTTCACTAAACATCTCCATATGAGATGGAATTACTTGTAGGGAAATGCAAGAGAACTTAGTTATGATGAGGCACTAGGTCCATAGCTTGGACTTTGTGTATGTTCTCGAAATGCGTTTGTCGAGTGCTCATTAAGAAAGTTTCTATACAATTTTCTGAACTAACTCCTTAAGAAAAGTTCTCCAAAAGTTCCCTATGAAAGAATCCGTTGAAGCATCTAGTCGTCACAAATGTTTTGACTACTTGTGGACCCAAAATAGACTCCGTATGAGTCAGATATCCATGTTTCAGTTAACACTGCGCAAAACTGATTCCGAACGACAGTTACAAAGTAGTTCTTTTGTAGTTGCATTCGATTTTTTCCGTTCTACTTCACTAAACCTCTCCATATGAGATCCAATTACTTGTAGGGAAATGCAAGAGACCTCAGTTATGATGATGCACTATGTCCATAGCTGGGACTTTGTGTATGTTCTCGAAATGTGTTTGTCGAGTGCTCATTAAGAAAGTTTCTATACAAGTTTCTGAACGAACTCCTTAAGAAACGTTCTCCAAAAGTTCCCTATGAAAGAATCCTTCGAAGCACCTGGTCGTTAGAAACGTTTTGGCTACTTGTGGAGCCAAAACTGACACCGTATGAGTCAGATATCCATGTTTCAGTTAACACTGCGCCAAACTGATTCCGAATGACAGTTACAGAGTAGTTCTTATGTAGTTGCATTCGATTTTTTTCCATTCTAATTAACTAAACATATCCATATGAGATACAATTACGTGTCGGGAAATGCAAGAGACCTCAGTTATGATGATGCACTAGGTCCATAGCTGGGACTTTGTGTATGTTCTCGAAATGCGTTTGTCGAGTGCTCGTTAAGAAAGTTTCTATACAAGTTTCTGAACGAACTCCTTAAGAAAAGTTCTCAAAAAGTTCCCTATGAAAGAATCCTCTGAAGAATCTAGTCGTCACAAACGTTTTGACTACTTGTGGAGCCAAAACAGACTCCGTATGAGTCAGATATCCATGTTTCAGTTAACACTGCGCAAAACTGATTCCGAACGACAGTTACATACTAGTTCATATGGAGTTGCATTTGATTTTTTACATTCTACTTCAGTAACCATCTCCATATGAGATCCAATTACTTGTAGGGAAATGCAACAGACCTCAGTTATGATGATGCAATAAGTCCATAGCTGGGACTTTGTGTATGTTCTTGAAATGCGTTTGTCGAGTGCTCATTAAGAAAGATTCTATACAAGTTTCTGAATGAACTCCTTAAGAAAAGTTCTCCAAAGTTCCCTATGAAAGAATCCTTTGAAGCATCTAGTCTTCACAAACGTTTTGACTACTTGTGGAGCCAAAACGGACTCCATACGAGTCAGATATCCATGTTTCAGTTAACACTACGCCAAACTAATTCCGAATGACAGTTACAAAGTAGTTCTTATGTAGTTGCATTCGATTTTTTACATTCTAATTAACTAAACATATCCATATGAGATACAATTACGTGTCGGGAAATGCAAGAGACCTCAGTTATGATGATGCACTAGGTCCATAGCTGGGACTTTGTGTATGTTCTCGAAATGCGTTTGTCGAGTGCTCGTTAAGAAAGTTTCTATACAAGTTTCTGAACCAACTCCTTAAGAAAAGTTCTCAAAAAGTTCCCTATGAAAGAATCCTCTGAAGAATCTAGTCGTCACAAACGTTTTGACTACTTGTGGAGCCAAAACAGACTCCGTATAAGTCAGATATCCATGTTTCAGTTAACACTGCGTAATACTGATTCCGAACGACAGTTACATACTAGTTCTTGTGTAGTTGCATTTGATTTTTTCCATTCTACTTCACTAACCATCTCAATATGAGATCCAATTACTTGTAGGGAAATGCAAGAGACCTTAGTTATGATGATGCAATAGGTCCATAGCTGGGACTTTGTGTATGTTCTTGAAATCCGTTTGTCGAGTGCTCATTAAGAAAGATTCTATACAAGTTTCTGAACGAACTCCTTAAGATAAGTTCTCCAAAAGTTCCCTATGAAAGAATCCTTTGAAGCATCTAGTCTTCACAAATGTTTTGACTACTTGTGGAGCCAAAACGGACTCCATATGAGTCAGATATGCATGTTTCAGTTAACACTGCGCAAAACTGATTCCAAACGACAGTTACAGACTAGTTCTCGTGTAGCTGCATTCAATTTTTTGCATTCTACTTAGTAAACATCTCCATATGAGATCCAATTACTTGTAGGGAAATGCAAGAGACCTCAGTTATGATGATGCACTAGGTCCATAGCTGGGACTTTGTGTATGTTCTCGAAATGCGTTTGTCGAGTGCTCGTTAAGAAAGTTTCTATACAAGTTTCCCTTAAAAAAAGTTCTCAAAAGTTCCCTATGAAAGAATCCTTTGAAGAATCTAGTCGTCACAAACGTTTTGACTAGTTGTGGAGCCAAAGCATACTCCGTATGAGTCAGATATCCATGTTTCAGTTAACACTGCGCAAAACTGATTCCGCACGACATTTACATACTAGTTCTTGTGTAGTTGCATTCAATTTTTTCCATTCTACTTCGATAAACGTCTCCATATGAGATCCAATTACATGTAGGGAAATGCAAGAGACCTCAATTATGATGATGCACTAGGTCCATAGTTGGGACTTTGTGTATGTTCTCGAAATGCGGTTGTCGAGTGCTCATTAAAAATGTTTCTATACAAGTTTCTGAACGAAGTCCTTAAGAAAAGTTCTCCGAAAGTTCCCTATGAAAGAATCCTTTGAAGCATCTTGTTGTCACAAACTTTTTGACTACTTGTGGAGCCAAAAAGGACTCCATATGAGTCAGATATCCATGTTTCAGTTGACACTGCGCAAAACTGATTCCGAACGACAGTTGTAAACTAGTTCTTGTGTAGTTCATTCAATTTTTTCCATATGAGATCCAATTACTTGTAGGGAAATTCAAGAGACCTAGGTTATGATGATGCACTAGGTCCATAGCTGGGACTTTGTGTATGTTCTCGAAATGCGTTTGTCGAGTACTCATTAAGAAAGTTTCTATAGAAGTTTCTGAACGAACTCCTTAAGAAAATTTCTCCAAAAGTTCCCTATGAAAGAAGCCTTTGAAGCATCTGGTCGTCAAAAATGATTTGACTACTTGTGGAGCCCAAACGGACTCCGTATGAGTCAGATATCCATGTTTCAGTTAACACTGCGCAAAACTGTTTCCGAACGACAGTTATAGACTAGTTCTTGTGTAGTTGCATTCGATTTTTTCTATTCTACTTCACTAAACATCTCCATATGAGATCCAATTACTCGTAGGGAAATGCAAGAGACCTTATTTATGATGATGCACTAGGTCCATAGCTGGGACTTTGTGTATGTTCTCGAAATGTGTTTGTCGAGTGCTCTTTAAAAACATTTCTATACAAGTTTCTGAACGAACTCCTTAAGAAAAGTTCTCCAAAAGTTCCCTATGAAAGAATCCTTTGAAGCATCTGGTCCTCACAAATGTTTTGACTACTTTTGGAGCCAAAACGGAGTCCGTGGGAGTAAGATATCCATGTTTCAGTTAACACTACGCAAAACTGATTCGGAACGACAATTACAGACTAGTTCTTGTGTAGTTGCATTCGATTTTTTCCATTCTACTTCACTAAACATCTCCATATGATATCCAATTACTTGTAGGGAAACGCAAGAGAACTCAGTTATGATGAAGCACTAAGTCCATAGCTGGGACTTTGTGTATGTTCTCAAAATGCTTGTGTCGAGTGCTAATTACGGAAGTTTCTGTACAAGTTTCTGAACGAACTCCGGAAGAAAAGTTCTCCCAAAGTTCCCTATGAAAGAATCCTTTGAAGCATCTGGTCTTCACAATCGTTTTGACTTTTTGGAGCCAAAACGGACTCCGTATGAGTCATATATCCATGTTTCAGTTAACAGTGCGCCAAACTGATTCCGAACGACAGTTACAGACTAGTTCTTGTGTAGTTGCATTCGATTTTTTCCATTCTACTTCACTAAACATCTCCATATGAGATCCAATTACTTGTACGGAAATGCAAGAGACCTCAGTTATGATGTTGCACTAGGTCCATAGCTGGGACTTTGTGTATGTTCTCGAAATGCGTTTGTCGAGTGCTCATTAAGAAAGTTTCTATAAAACTTTCTGAACGAACTCCTGAAGAAAAGTTCTCCAAAATTTCCCTATGAAAGAATCCTTTGAAGCATCTTGTCGGCAGAAACGTTTTGACTACTTGTGGAGCCAAAATGGACTCCGTATGAGTCGGATATCCATGTTTAAGTTAACACTGCGCCAAACTGATTCCGAACTATAGTTACAGACTAGTTCTTGTGTAGTTGCATTCGATTTTTTCCGTTCTACTTCAGTAAACATCTCCATGTGAGATCCAATTACTTGTCGGGAAATGCAAGAGACCTCAATTATGATGATGCACTAGGTCCATAGCTGGGACTTTCTGTATGTTCTCAAAATGCGTTTGTCAAGTGCTCATTAAGAAAGTTTCTATACAAGTTTCTGAACGAACTCCTTAAGAACAGTTCTCCAAAAGCTCCCTATGAAAGAATCCTTTGAAGCATCTGGTCGTCACAAATGTTGTGACTACTTGTGGATCCAAAACGGACTCCGTATGAGCCAGATATCCATGTTTCAGTTAACACTACGCAAAACTGATTTCCGAACGACAGTTACAAACTAGTTCTTGTGTAGGTGCATTGATTTTTTCCATTCTACTTCACTAAACATATCCATATGAGATGCAATTAATTGTAGGGAAATGCAAGAGACCTCAGTTATGATGCACTAGGTCCATAGCTGGGACTTTGTGTATGTTCCCGAAATGCGTTTGTCGAGTGTTCATTAAGAAAGTTTCTATACAAGTTTCTGAATGAACTCCTTAAGAAAAGTTCTCCAAAAGTTCCCTATGAAAGAATCCTTTAAAGCATCTGGTCGTCACAAACGTTTTGACTACTTGTGTAGCCAAAACGGACTCCGTATGAGTCAGATATCCATGTTTCAGTTAACACTGCGCCAAATTGATTCCGAACGACAGTTACGGACTAGTTCTTGTGTAGTTGCATTTGATTTTTTCTATTCTTATTCACTATAAATCTCCATATGAGATCCAATTACTTGTAGGGAAATGCAAGAGACCATAGTTATGATGATGCACTAGGTCTATAGCTAGGACTTTGTGTATGTTCTCGAAATGCGTTTGTCGATTGTTCATTAAAAAAATTATATACAAGTTTCTGAAGGAACTCCTTAAGAAAAGTTCTCCAAAAGTTCCCTATGAAAGAATCCTTTGAAGCATCTGGTCGTCACAAACGTTTTGACTACTTGTGGAGCCAAAACAGACTCCGTATGAGTCAGATATCCATGTTTCAGTTAACGCTATGCCAAACTGATTCTGAACGACAGTTACAAACTAGTTCTTGTGTAGTTGCATTCGATTTTTTCCATTCTATTTCACTAGAAATCTCCATATGACATCCAATTACTTGTAGGGAAATGCAAGAGACCTCAGTTATGATGATGCACTATGTTGGGAATATGACTATTAGATATGACCCGCCCAGGAGGGGCCGGCTCATCCCTATAGTGGTTCATCTTAATGAAGCCCAAGAGTATATTAAGATGGCGGTTCATAGACAGGCTTGTTAGAGGTCCCAAACCCGAAGGCGGCTTAAGGCCCACAAGTATAAACCGCCATGTATATGTAAACTTGTATTGTAAGGCATGTAAGATAAGTCACCGAGCCGGACACGTTGTATGAGCCGGCCGGGACTCTGTAGGCCGCAGGGCGTCAACCCGTGTATATAAGGGGGCGACCCAACAGTGGCTTAGGGCAAGAAACAACAAGTCGAGAGCCAGGCAAAGCGTATTCGCTCCCTGGTCATCGAAACCCTAGCAATACCACCTCCAACTTGACTAGGCCTTTACCTTCACCGCAAGGGGCCGAACCAGTATAACCTCCTCGCATCCTTTGTCCCGTTTAACCCCTTTAAGCTAACCTCGTCGCCATGGCTCCGCAACTAAGTCCTTCCATGAGGACATCTGCCGTGACACTTCCACGACAGTTGGCGCCCATCGTGGGGCTAGCGCACGGTGGTTTTGAGTTCTTAAAGGGCAGCTTTGAAGGGATCAAGGGATACGCCGTGGGCCGGATGACCAAGAGTCGTCGCGGCAAGCTCTACATCAACGACGCAGGCTGGGGCCCCGAGGCCGGCTCAATTGAGTACGGGTACCGGGTCCCCTTCGGCGGAATCCACGTCTTCATCGGCAAGATCGGCGAACCGGGCCCTGAGCCGGACATCTGCACCGACATCATCGAGACGACTCAGCGTGCGCGACCCGCCCGGGTTCAACCCGCTGTAAAGCATGCCTTTGTTGGATGTTTCCATGGGGCTGAATTGGAAGGCTCTGTGTCTGGGGGTGAGACGGCCATCTACTCTAATGGTGAGTCGTCCATAGGCGAAACCAATTCTATGTATCAACTGCAAGACGACGGTTTGGGGGTTGTTTCGATGGCGACAGTATTCCGGACCACCTTGAGCCGCCGAACAGAGTGGCGATTTTCATGGCTGGCACCTAGCCGATTCTCGGTTCAACAACCGCCGCGGCCATGACCTCCAGTGCAGCGGCGGTGATAGCGGCTGGTGTTGGCGGGTCAGTTCGCCTGCCGGCTCAAGTTTTAACAGATCTGTTGGACGATCTGGCGACTCTGATGGGAGTGGAGGTAACCGCAGACAACCAGGAATAGCATAAGGTGGATGTGGCTAAGTTGCGTGATGAGATAGCGCAGGCTAAGGCGGAATTGGCAGCGGAAAACACTAGGATGGCTGCAGAGCAGGCCGTCTTAAACGCCCAGGCACAGCGAATTCAAGCAGATTCATACCGGCTTATGGTGGATCAGAACGCTTCAAATGAAGTCTTGAGGAGAAAGCACCAGAGTCGTCTGCCCTCGGTTTAGGAGTCAAGGGACCTCTTCAACACACCCGGAGCGGGGGCTAGTAACCCACCGGTGATAAACCAGACGGTTGAGGCGCCAGGGGATGGAGCATCTGGTCAGCCGCGCATAGCAGGTTCTCCGCATATGAATAATACCCCACCTCAGCACGTAGTGACGCCACCGGGTCATTACTCTACCCCTCTAGATAACATGATTGCTGCAGCTACGCGATTGGCGGCTCTGCCAGTCGAGGGTGAAACTACCGCAGCGGTTGAAACCCGAAGGGCTAGGGAGCTTCTTCAAATGGCTTTGGTGCAGCAGCATGCTTATTCCTATAGTCGTGACCGGATTCATGCGACTCCTCGTCCAAGTCGGAGCTACAGTAGGCACATTGACTCGCCAGCAGTCTCGAGTACCGAGCAACGTCGTAACCAACCTCATGGTCATGACCCGGCGCACCGGGAGGCCGAGCTGGCGGCTCAGCCAGCGATTCATCAGTATGCGCCGGTTTACCTGAAGGTTTTAGTTGAGGCGGGTGTAACTTCTAGAGCTTTCGGTGTGCCGTGTCTAAGAGCGGCTCTATGCAACGAGCGCTTGCCAAAGGACTTCAAAGGCCCTCACAAGGTGCCCAATTACACAGTAGATCAGCCCCCTGAGGCCTGGGTTGAGAGTTATGAGATGGCTATGAAGATGTTGGATGTTAGTGAGGTTGCGTATGCCAAGTACTTCACCATGATGCTGGAGGGGACGGCTCGTACCTGGTTGAAGGGGCTGCCGGCTAATTCCATCGGGTCATGGGCGGAGCTGAAGGCCCGGTTCATCCAGAATTTCAAAGATACATGCAAGCAGCCCATGTCGATTGTGGATTTGGTTTCTAGTGTTCAAGCAGAGGGCGAGTCAACAACCAGCTGGGTACGCCGGGTCTTGACTATCATACATTCTTCAGATAACATAAACGTCGGTTCAGCGATTCTGATGTTGGAGAAAAATTGCCATTTTACTCCACTCAAGCTAAAGCTTGGACGGCTCAAGCGTCATTGCGACGACATGGGTACTCTAATGGCGGCCCTTGTCAAGTACGATGACTCTGATGGTACCAAGGACCCCGTCTCTATGGACGAAAGATCGGGAAAGGGAAAGAAGAGTATCGGCATGAAGGGACAACAGTACAATCCTACCAATCAGGGCGGCAACGGTAAGCGCAAGGCTGATGAATTTGTGGCTAACACCGGTGCGCGCAATTATAACCAGCATCGTAAGGGGCAGCTGACTCCAAGGACTGGATTCGATCTTGAGGCAATGTTAAATCAGCCATGTCTGAAACACGGAACGGATCAGAAGCCGGCTACTCATTCATGGAAAGATTGCATCATAATGAGAAGCTTTAGGGAGTCCATCCAACGCAACCACGGCCTGAACGGCGGTTCAAGGTCCGGTTATCATGGCCCGGGTCACGGAGGCGGCGGTTCAAGTTCCGGGTTTCAAGGCCACGGTAACCAAGGTGGTTACAATTAGCAGAGTAATTAGGGGAATCAACAGCAACAGCAGTCTGGTTATCAGAGCAACCCGAAGTAGTTGAATAGTGGATAGTACCACGTCTTCACCACTAGCTTATGTAAGCGGGGTCAAAAGCTTCATAAGAGGGCAGTCAATGTTGTTGAGCCGGCAGTGTCGCGTTACTTGCGGTGGTCAGAGCAGCCTATAGTGTGGAGTCGTGAGGATCACCCGCCTCGGGTTGATAATCCGGGTCAGCTGGCTCTTGTGGTGGCGCCTCAGGTTGGGGGCTATAAATTTACTAAGGTGCTCATGGATGGAGGTAGCAACATTAACATCCTTTATTATGAGACCTTCCGTCGCATGGGACTGACAGATAAGAATCTTAAGCCGTCAAACACTGTATTCCATGGTGTGGTGCCGGGTAAGTTAGCCTACCCGGTGGGTAAGATATCTTTGGAAGTTGCCTTTGGAGATGAGCATGATTCCAGGCCTGAAACTTTAACCTTCAAAGTGGTCAAGATCAAGAGCCCTTATCATGCTCTGTTTGGGCGGCCGGCTTATGCTAAGTTTATAGCGAGGCCTTGCTATGTTTACTTGCAGCTTAAGATGCCGGGTTACAAGGGCAACATCACAGTGCATGGGAGTCATAAGGTGGCCCTGGAGTGTGAAGAAGGTGATGCGGCTTATGCTGAATCAGTTTGTGCAACGGAGGAGTTGAAATTTTAAAAAGGATAATGTTGACCCGGCAGACATTAAATCCTTGAAAAAGCCAACCACAGAGCATGATCCGTCGCTCAAGTTTAAGTCGGCGGACGACACCAAAATGGTTGACTTCGTCCCTGGCGATTCATCAAAGCAGTTCAGTATCAGTGCTAATCTTGATCCGAAATAGGAAAGCGCGCTCATCGAGTTCATCCGTGAGAATCGGGACATCTTTGCATGGAAGCCTTCAGACATGCCGGGTGTA
The DNA here is from genome assembly GCF_002575655.3 of Aegilops tauschii subsp. strangulata. Lineage (NCBI taxonomy): Eukaryota > Viridiplantae > Streptophyta > Magnoliopsida > Poales > Poaceae > Aegilops > Aegilops tauschii. The sequence goes on from NC_053040.3 coordinate 117,158,920, forward strand.
CCGAGGGAACTCGCTGAGCATACTCTTAATATTGATCCTAAGTTTAAGCCGGTCAAGCAGTTTCTTCACCGATTTAAAGAGGAGAGGCGGAAGGCCATTGGTGAAGAGGTGGCCCGGCTCTTAGCGGCCGGGTTTATTGTTGATGTTTCTCATCCTGAGTGGTTGGCTAACCCAGTGCTGGTGCTTAAGAAGAATGGCACTTGGCGCATGTGATTGGATTACACGAACTTAAATAAGGCTTGTCCGGCTGATCCGTTTGCTCTCCCCCGTATTGATCAAATCATTGATGCTACGGCGGGTTGTGAGCATCTGAGTTTTTTGGATGCTTATTCTGGTTTTCATCAGATCAAGATGGCAGTTAAGGACCAAGATAAGACGACTTTCATTACTCCATTTGGAGCCTTCTGCTATGTGTCTATGCTTTTTGGGCTCAAGAGCGCCCAGGCGACTTACCAGCGGTGTGTGCAAAATTGCCTTCACAATCAGATCGGGCGTAATGTTCATGCTTATGTAGATGACATTGTGGAGAGAGAAGGAGACCTTGATTGATGATTTGAAGGAGACGTTTGGCAATCTCCGGGTCTACAAGATGATGCTTAACCCAGCCAAGTGCGTGTTTGGTGTGCCAGCAGGCAAACTCTTGGGTTTCCGGGTTTCTAACAGAGGCATTGAAGCTAACTCGGAGAAGATCAAAGCCATTACTTCATTGGCTAAGCCGGTGTGTGTTAATGATGTTCAGCGTCTGGCGGGTCGTATTGCGGCTCTGAGCCGGTTCACAAGCCGGCTGGGTGAGAAGGCTATTCCTCTTTATCAGATGATGAAGAAGACAGATCACTTTGTTTGGAGTGATGCTGCTAATCAAGCGTTTGAGGATCTGAAGAAACAGTTGGCTGAGCCGCCCGTGCTTGCTGCCCCTATTGATAAAGAGCCTCTATTGTTATATGTGGCTGCAAATAGCTGGGCCGTCAGTGTAGCCATTGTGGTGGAAAGGAAAGAGGCAGGCAAGGAGTACCCGGTTCAACGGCCGGTTTATTATATCAGTGAGGTGCTTATTGATTCTAAGCAGAGATATCCACACTGGCAGAAGCTTGTGTATGGGGTTTTCATGGCAAGCCGGAAGCTTAAGCAGTATTTTCAGGGCCATCCCATTACTGTGGTTAGCTCTGCTCCTTTAGGAGACATCGTCCAAAACAGGGAAGCCACAGGCCGGGTTGCTAAATGGGCCATTGAGCTTGGACCTCACGGTTTAAAGTATGTGCCTCGTACAACCATCCAATCCCAAGCACTTGTGGATTTCATCAATGACTGGACAGAGTTGCAGGCGCCTGAGGAAAAGCCGGATAACACATATTGGACTATTCATTTTGATGGATCCAGGCAATTGGAGGGCTCGGGGGCTGGAGTTGTCTCGACTTCCCCACGAGGTGCTAAATTTTCTTATGTCCTCCGGCTAATGTTCCCTTGCACTAACAATGCAACTGAGTATGAGGCCTTGCTCCATGGTCTCCGGATGGATAAACAAATGAATTTAAGACGGGTGAGATGCTTTGGCGATTCAGATCTGGTAGCTCAACAAGTCTCTGGCACCTGGGATTCTAAGGATCCCCTCATGGCGGCTTATCGTCGAGAGGTTGATGCTATTGCGGGTCATTTCAAGGGTTATCAAGTTGAGCATATTGATCGCAGGAAGAATGAGGCGGCTGATACGTTAAGCCGGCTAGGGTCTCAGCGTAAGCCGGTGCCACCTAACACGTTCCTGGATATTTTGCTTAACCCCTCTATCAAATTGCTTACAGAGGAGGATCTTGCTGTCCCTGACCCAGAAGCACAATTGGTGGCGGCTCTTCATGCTATTCCTGATTGGACAGTTCCTTATTTGGCTTACATGACCCGGGGTGAGTTGCCAGAAGATGAAATTTTGGCCAGACAGATAACCCGGCGGTCTAAGTCAATGTCAATTGGCAATGGGGAGTTGCACCATCGCAGTGTCACAGGGGCGTTTCAGCGTTGCGTCTCTCCTGAAGAACGCTGCGAGATTCTACGAGAGATCCACGAAGGAGAATGAGGTCATCATGCCGGCTCTAAATCTCTTGTAGCCAAGGCTTTTCGTCATGGGTTCTATTGGTTGATGGCTCATGCTGATGCTGAGGAATTGGTAAGCAGATGTGACGGCTGTCAGAAATTTTCACGACGAGCTCATGTGTCGGCTCAGGAATTGAGGATGATCCCAATTACTTGGCCGTTTGCAACTTGGGGGCTTGATATGGTTGGGCCTTTTAAAAGGTCCAAGGATAAGAAGACCCACCTTTTGGTGGCGGTTGATAAGTTCACTAAGTGGGTGGAGGCAGAGCCAGTCAGTAAGTGTTATGCAGCAACGGCGGTTCAATTCATGAAGAAGGTGATCTTCCGTTTTGGCTTTCCACACAGCATTATAACAGATAATGGCACTAATCTCTCTAAAGGTGCTATGAATTTTTTTGTCAACGGGAGCATATCCGGCTTGACGTTTCATCTGTGGCTCACCCTCAGTCCAATGGTCAGGCAGAACAAGCAAATCAAGAGATTTTGCGAGGTATCAAGCCCCAGCTTATGGTCCCCTTGCAAAGAACGCCGGGTTGTTGGGTAGAGTAGTTTCCTTCGGTGTTATGGAGCATCAACACGACCCCCAACAGATCTACGGGTTACACACCCTTTTTCATGGTTTATGGAGCAGAGGCGGTTCTCCCTAGTGACATCCGTCACGATTCACCCCGGGTGGCGGCTTACGTATAAGCTGACAATGAAAAGACACGTCAATATGCACTTGACCTGTTGGATGAGGAGCGTGATCTCGCGGCGGCTCGTTCGGCAATTTATCAGCAGGAAGGCGACTTCGTGCTCCGGCTCATCCAGGATCAAACAGACATGCATAAGCTCTCGCCGCCCTGGGAAGGACCTTTTGTGGTCAGCAAGAATCTGCATAACGGGTCATATTATCTTATCGACATTCGAGAACACAAGGATTCACGTAAGTCGGAGGAGTAGACCCATCGGCCGTGGAATATTGCTCATCTTCCGCCCTACTATACTTGAGCCACCGGCTCTCATGATGTACATAGCTACTTGATGTATATATTATAAGCAATATAATAAAGCCGGCATCCCTGAAAATTCAGGGCCTCTGTCGTTTCACTTCCTCGAAGCTGAGTCTTTATCATCATCTTACATATTCATTAAAGAGGCTTGATGCCAAACTTCAGGGACCAAAGAGGGTTAGATGCATAGCACAACTCAAACATAGGTCCCCGACGAGCGCAATTTGTCAGTATGTTGTGTCGGCGTCCTGGGAACAGGGGTCCCCAGACTTGCCTGCCTGCGGCCCACGGCGTGGCTCTCCCAACGGCCCCGTACGGCCCATCTTCACCAACCAACACTCAAGACCCTCGCGAGGGGCCAAGCCTCGCGGGGCGGGCGACACAAGACCTCCTCGGGAGCAGCCTCGTGAGGTTCCAATGACGTAAGCCATGACGACCAAGGCCAGGCGGGCGACAGCATGCACAGTGTCCTCGTTTCCTCTTTGGTGCTAAGGAGGCAAGCGCAGGCGCGGAGTACCGAGGCATCAAGCAAAGGTTTCCATATCGGTGCAACGAGACCAAGACCAGCAGGACGGAAGGACGGAGGTCACCGTGGAGCCCAAGACGGCATCACCACCAGAGCCTTTGGCAGGCGAAGACCACCGTTAGTCAGGATAGCTTGTACTAGCTGCCCCCTTCAAATTGGTCGTTGTGGCATCCCTTCCCGCTCGATATTTGGGAAGAGGACCAAGGCCCCTATAAATAGGACTAGCCACCACCATAGGGGCCAAGTCATCTTGGACTAGGCCATCCTCACACTCGTACACCGAGCACAAGAACACCTCTCCTCAGGAGGCTGTTCTTCCCTTGTACTATTCATCATCAGCCCAAGAGGCAATCCACCACCACACTGGAGTAGGGTATTACACCACATCGGTGGCCCAAACTAGTATAAATCTCGTGTCTCTTGTGTTGTGAGTTCGTCGAGCTAGGCTTTGAGATCGCGGTGAGGGTGAGGGCATGATTAGGTAGGGAGAGATCTTCCCGTGCACCCCAGTGTTCGAACCTCAAGGGTTTGCCGTAACCCGAAATCCGATATTTGGCGCGCCAGGTAGGGGTGCGCCGGAGTCTTCCTTCCGCCGATCCGCATCCCATCGCTTCATCGCCTCCATGTCGGACGCCCGTCGAGCCCGCGCTGAGCGCAGGGCCGCCCTCGCCGCCCGCGTCGCTCAGACGGCTCCTGTCGGCGGGCCTCCCCGTCGTTCTCCGTCCTGCCGCCAACGCCACCACCGGCCCAACGGGGAACGAGCAGCAAGCATCCTCGCTGCACCCCTCGGTGCGGCGGGACGGGTGCACCGCCACCCCGTCGCTGACTCCGGCCGGCTCGTCGTCTCACGCTCGTCGCACTCCCACACATGCGCAGGCCGCGCTGCTCATGGCACGCGAGCTCCTGCGCTACCGCCCCGTCGACGACCTCTACAAGGTCTGGCTCAACCGCATCGCCGAGCTCGTCAGCGCCGCAGGGGGCTCTCCCGTGCCGTCTCTTTCGCTGCCTCATCCTCCGCCAGCTGCGGGCGACGTGGCTCATGGAGCGCCTCCACCACCTCTGCCCCTCGGTGCGACCCACCGTGTCCAGCGCCCGCGCGAGAGGAAAGAAGCTGCCAAGAAATCCCTCAGCCGTGAGAGAACATTCCTGTGCTCCCCGCACCGCTACAACAAGACCGTGCGCCGCCTGCAGCGGCGGTGCGCGGACATCAAGGGCAGGCTCCACACTAGCAAATGGTCCCGGTGGCCACCGCGGGCTGCCGCGCCTTCACCCCCGAGCTGCGTAGCGTCGCATGGCCGAGCAAGTTCAAGCCAGACCTGCCTCCTCGCTACGACGGCACCCCCGACCCCGCGGAGTTCCTGCAGCTCTATGAGCTGAGCATCGAGGTGGCCAACAGCAACGAGAAAGTCATGGCGAACTGGTTCCCCATGGCTCTCAAGGACGACGCTCGTCCGTGGCTCCTGAACCTGCCTCCGGGCTCGATCTCCTCCTGGGACGAGATGCGCGATCACTTCGTCGCCAACTTTCAGGGTACTCGCTATCGCCCTCCGGCCGCGGGTGACCTGCGCCGCATCAAGCAGCAGCCAGGGGAGACCCTCCAGAAGTACATCCAGTGCTTCAACAACGTTCGTCTCAAGATCCCCAAGGTGATGGACGAGTCCATCATCTCCGCGTTCTCTGATGGCGTTCGCGACGTCAAGATGAAGGAGGAGCTCGCCATCCACGAGGAGCTGTGCACGACCCTGGAGCTGTTCAACCTGGCGACCAAGTGCGCAAGAGCTGAGGAAGGGCGCCTTTCCCTCCTCGAGCTCCCAACTGCTGACCCCGAGGAGAAGAAGGCCAAGGCCAAGGACGTGAAGCGCAAAGGAGTGGTCGTGCTCGCGGCGGAGCCGGACATGAAACGCGGTCGGGACCAGCCCGAGTCATCCAAGAGCAGCCGACCATTCTGCACCTTCCACAACGTTCACAGCCACAACACCAACGACTGTCAAGAGCTCAGGACCATTCGAGACGGACGCTTCGGTCGACTCCTTGAGTGCAAAGACCGGGGCTACGGCCGAGGAGGAGGACGCGGCAGATGCTGGGATGATCGCGGCCCGCGCCAGGAGTGGCGCGATCGGCCACGCGAGGACCACTGGCAGGACTAACCTCGCGAGGGCGCCTGGCGCGATCAGCCTCTCGAGGACCGCCCTCAGGGCAATGCTGGACTTCCACTGCTGCCGCCACCACCAAGGAGGAACGACGACCACCATCAGGACGAGGGGGCTGGGGGCTTCCAGGAGACGTGTGCTATCGCCTCCATCCTGGGTGGAGCTCAAGCTCCAGCATCTCAGCGTATCTTCAAACAGTTTGCTCGCGAGGTGAACGCGTTCCTCCCCAAGCTTGAGGCCACGCGCCCGCTCAGGTGGTCAGTGCGCCATCACCTACAGCTAGGCAGATCAGCTCAAGTGCGCGGCCACCGCTGGCGCCCTCCCGATGCTTTGCTCGCCCGTCATCAGCAACGTACAAGTCACCAAGACCCTCATCGACGGCGGCGCAGGGCTTAACGTCCCGTACATCGAGACATTTGATAGCCTTCAAGTGCCATATGATCAGCTTCAGCCTACCAAGCCCTTCTCAGGAGTAACCGACGGTTCCACCACCCCGATAGGGCAGGTCCGCCTCCCTGTCACCTTCGGGCAGCGCGACAACTACCGCACCGAGCTCATCGACTTCGACGTCGCCCACATCCGTCTGCCATACAACGCCATCCTCGGGTACCCGGCCCTGGCCAAGTTCATGGCAGTGACACACCACGGCTACAACATCCTCAAGATTCCAGGGAGCGGTGGGATCATCACGGTCCCCTGCGAAGAGAGAGATGCAGTGTGCTCCCTCGAGCGCGCCTTCCAAGCAGCATCAATTGAAGACCCCGACAACAGTGCGGCGCAGTACCCTCCTGATGTTGCCCCCAAGAAGAAGAAGCAGCTATTCCGCACCGGGCCTCAGGAGAGCGGCGCCGCAAGTGGTGCCTCGTCAGGATCGGCGCCCACGCCTGGGGCGCCTCCCTCCCTCGCATAGGAAGGCGCGCCTAGCGCCCTCCTCGGCAGGGCTCGGGGGCTCTCTTCCAAAGGGCCTCTGACCTTGCCAACGTCACGAGGGAGGCGCTCGGGCACCACGTGGAGGCGTGCTTTGCAGCACGCTTCCCTCAGGAGGACACCGGGCGAGGAGCGCCCAACGCTCAGGAGTTCATTACCAAGACCACTCAGGAACTGCAAGACGCGAGAGCCATGCGCGGCGACCGCCGCTCACCTGGCGCGGCTCCCCATCCAGGCGAGGATGGTGGGTTGCGCGTCTGCATTGACATCCCAGGGCTCAACAGAGCCGCGTCTCAGGAGCTCTTCGAGCCTTCGCGCGTGGGATGCTGCAAGGGCCCACCTCACAGCTACGTTCGCATGCCTTTTGGCCAGCCGAGTGTGGTGTCCGCCTTCTAGCTCAACCTATGGAGCACCCTGGCGGCTTGATGACCCACAAGTATAGGGGATCTATCATAGTCCTTTCGATAAGTAAGAGTGTCGAACCCAACGAGGAGCAGAAGGAAATTATAAGCGGTTTTCAGCAAGGTATTCTCTGCAAGCACTGAAATTATAGGTAACAGATAGTTTTGTGATAAGATAATTTGTAACGAGCAACAAGTAACAAAAGTAAATAAAGTGCAGCAAGGTGGCCCAATCCTTTTTGTAGCAAAGGACAAGCCTGGACAAACTCTTATATAGAGAAAAGCGCTCCCGAGGACACATGGGAATTATCATCAAGCTAGTTTTCATCACGTTCATATGATTCGCGTTCGGTACTTTGATAATTTGATATGTGGGTGGACCGGTGCTTGGGTGCTATCCTTACTTGGACAAGCATCCCACTTATGATTAACTCCTATTGCAAGCATCTGCAACTACAAAAGAAGTATTAAGGTAAACCTAACCATAGCATGAAACATATGGATCCAAATCAGCCCCTTACGAAGCAACACATAAACTAGGGTTTAAGCTTCTGTCACTCTAGCAACCCATCATCTACTTATTACTTCCCAATGCCTTCCTCTAGGCCCAAATAATGGTGAAGTGTCATGTAGTCGACGTTCACATAACGCCACTAGAGGAAAGACAACATACATCTCATCAAAATATCGAACGAATACCAAATTCACATGACTACTAATAGCAAGACTTCTCCCATGTCCTCAGGAACAAACGTAACTACTCACAAAGCATATTCATGTTCATAATCAGAGGAGTATTAATATGCATAAAGGATCTGAACATATGATCTTCCACCAAATAAACCAACTAGCATCAACTACAAGGAGTAATCAACACTACTAGCAACCTACAGGTACCAATCCCAGACTTGGAGACAAGAGATGAACTAGGGTTTGAGAGGAGATGGTGCTGGTGAAGATGTTGATGGAGATTGGCCCTCTCCCGATGAGAGGAGCGTTGGTGATGACGATGGCGATGATTTCCCCCTCTCGGAGGGAAGTGTCCCCGGCAGAACAGCTCTGCCGGAGCCCTAGATTGGTTCCGCCAAGGTTCCGCCTCCTGGCGGCGGAGTCTCGTCCCAAAAGCTTGCTTATGATTTTTCTTCGGACGAAAGACTTCATATAGCAGAAGATGGGCACCGGAGGGCCAACAGGGGGCCCACGAGGCAGGGGGTGCGCCCAGGGGGTAGGGCGCGCCCCCCACCCTCGTGGCCAGGGTGTGGGCCCCCTCTGGTATTTCTTCCGCTCAGTATTTTTTATTATTTCCAAAAACAACTTCCGTGGAGTTTCAGGACTTTTGGAGTTGTGCAGAATAGGTCTCTAATATTTGCTCCTTTTCCAGCCCAGAATTCCAGCTGTCGGCATTCTCCCTCCTTATGTAAACCTTGTAAAATAAGAGAGAATAGGCATAAGTATTGTGACATAATGTGTGATAACAGCCCATAATGCAATAAATATCGATATAAAAGCATGATGCAAAATGGACGTATCAACTCCCCCAAGCTTAGACCTCGCTTGTCCTCAAGCGGAAGCCGATAACGATAAATATGTCCACATGTTTAGAGGTAGAGGTGTCGATAAAATAAAATACGGACATGAGGGCATCATGGTCAATCTTACAACGGAAACATATATGGATATTGTCATATGATTTCTTATGCTCAAGTAATAATCTATTCACAATGCAAAGTATGAATCAGAAACTTTATTGAGAACAAACAAACTATAATCTTAGTCATTGAAGCAATTGCAATTTATCATAACATCAGAAAGAGTCTATGTCAGAGCTTTTTAGCAAGTCCACATACTCAACTATCATTTAGTCTTTCACAATTGCTAACACTCACGCAATACTTGTGGTTACGGAGTTTTAATCAGACACAGAAAAAGATAGGGGCTTATAGTTTTGCCTCCCAACCTCTTACCTCAAGGGTAATGTCAACAATAATAGTTCATGCTAACTTACATCCAATTAGATATATATGTCAGGATCCTTCCAACACACTGTGCTTGCCAAAGGATAAAATGTAAAAAGGAAAGGTGAAGATCACCATGACTCTTGCATAAGGTAGAAGATAATAATAAAAGATAGGCCCTTCGCAGAGGGAAGCAGAGGTTGCCATGCGCTTTCAGGGTTGGATGCACAAAATCTTAATGCGAAAGAACGTCACTTTATATTGCCACTTGTGATATAGACCTTTATTATGCAGTCCGTCGCTTTTATTTCTTCCACATCACAAGATCGTATAAAGCTTATTTCCTCCACACCAATCAATCATACATATTTAGAGAGCAAGTTTTATTGCTTGCACTGATGACAACTTACTTGAAGGGTCTTACTCAATCCATAGGTAGATATGGTGGACTCTCATGGCAAAACTGGTTTAAGGGTATTTGGAAGCACAAGTAGTATCTCTACTTGGTGCAAAGAATTTGGCTAGCATGAGGGGGAAAGGCAAGCTCAACATGTTGGATGATCCATGGCAATATACTTTATCTCAGATATAAGAAAACATAACCCATTACATTGTCTTCCTTGTCCAACATCAACTCTTTAGCATGTCATATTTTATTGAGTGCTCCCAATCATAAAAGATATCCAAGATAGTATATTTATATATGAAACCTCTCTTTCTCTTTTCTTTTATTCCCTCCAGATCATAGCAAGATAATCAAGCCCTTGACTCAACACTAATCTTTATTATATAACTCACGTACACGATTACATAGAAGGATCATAAGGCAAAACTCAAAACTAAATCATACTAAAATTTTATTCTACTGGATCAAGATAATACTAAAAAGGATCGAACTAAGAAAAATGGTAAAGTGGCACCTCCCCCAAGCTTGGCAGTTGCCAAGGGGAGTGCCCATACCCATATGATTATATCTCCTTTGCTGGTGAAGAAGATGGTGGTGATGATGGGTAGTCGCACATCGAGCGTAAGAGATCCTCCAACTTGCGGATAATGCCCTTGAGTGCAACGATATGCTCCTTCAACAAAATATTTTCACGTGTGAGATACTTGTTTTGTATATGAGCTAACTCAATCATCTTGAAAACTTCGATCTCAGTTGGGGTAAGAAGATTGTGATCAATTTGAAAGATGTCTTCTGTTGCCGAAACTTGGTCCTCCGTGGCCTTCTTGATCCCTTCATCCTTGTTGATCTCCATGGGTTCTTCCCTCTTTAGCTCTATCTTCATTAGCCAAGCATCGTTGTCACCATTGTTGGAGGAGGGGGACGACATGATGCCTGGCCTTGACAACCCTGACAGAAAACAACTCGAAACAAGAATAGAGGACAATTGCGTAATACGGTGGTCAAAACCTTCGGGAGATTATATAATGAATTTTTACCGACCAAAATACGTATCGTGCAAGAAAACGGAGTCCGAATAGCGCACGAGGTGCCCACGAGGCAGGGGCGCGCCTAGGGAGGTAGGGCGCACCCTCCACCCTCGTGGAGCCCTCATGTCCTTCCCTGACTGCTTCTTATTTTTCTATTTTTCTAAATATTCCAAAACGGAGAAAAATTGCCATTAGAACTGAGTCGGTTTACTTACCGTACCACATACCTATTCCTTTTCGGTGTCTGAAACATTTCGGAAAGTGTCCCTTATGTATTCCTCCGGGGTTACGGTTTCTATAACATTGGTTTCAACATTTATGGGATTACCTGAGATATAATGTTTGATTCTTTGACCGTTCACCACCTTCGGATTTGTGCCCTCGAAGTTGTTGATTTTTATGGCACCAGAACGATAGACCTCCTCGATAACGTAAGGACCTTCCCATTTAGAGAGAAATTTTCCTACAAAAAATCTTAAACGAGAATTGTATAATAATACATAATCACCCACATTAAACTCATGCTTTTGTATCCTTTTGTCATGCCATCTTTTAACTTTTTCTTTAAACAATTTGGCGTTTTCATAGGCTTGGGTTCTCCATTCATCAAGTGAGCTAATGTCAAATAACTTCTTCTCACCGGCAAGTTTGAAATCATAATTGAGCTCTTTAATAGCCCAATAAGTCTTATGTTCTAGTTCGAGAGGCAAGTGACATGCTTTTCCATAAACCATTTTATACGGAGACATACCCATAGGATTTTTATATGCAGTTCTATAGGCCCATAATGCATCATCAAGTTTCTTGGACCAATTCTTTCTAGATCTATTAATAGTCTTTTGCAAAATTAATTTGAGTTCTCTATTACTCAATTCTACTTGACCACTAGACTGTGGATGATAAGGAGATGCAATTCTATGATTAACATCATACTTAGCAAGCATTTTACGGAAAGCACCATGAATAAAATGTGAACCACCATCAGTCATTAAATATCTAGGGACTCCAAACCTTGGAAAAATAACTTCTTTAAGCATCTTAATAGAGGTGTTATGATCAGCACTACTAGTTGGAATAGCTTCTACCCACTTAGTAACGTAATCAACAGCAACTAAAGTATGTGTATATCCATTAGAGGCAGGGAAGGATCCCATATAATCAAAGCCCCAAACATCAAATGGTTCAATAACAAGTGAATAATTCATAGGTATTTCTTGACGTCTACTAATATTACCAATTCTTTGACATTCATCACAAGATAGGACAAACTTACGGGCATCCTTGAAGAGAGTAGGCCAATAAAAACCGGATTGCAATACCTTATGTGCAGTTCTATCTCCAGCGTGGTGTCCTCCATAAGCCTCAGAGTGACACTTGCGTAGGATCTGTTCCTGTTCATGCTCAGGCACACAACGTCTAATAACACCATCTACTCCTTCTTTATAAAGATGTGGGTCATCCCAAAAGTAATGTCTCAAATCATAGAAAAACTTTTTCTTTTGCTGGTATGTGAAACTAGGTGGTATAAATTTAGCAACAATGTAATTAGCATAATCAGCATACCATGGAGCAGTATGAGCAGCATTTATGACATTGAATTGTTCATCAGGAAAGCTATCATCAATAGGTAGTGGGTCATCAAGCACGTTTTCTAACCTAGACAAGTTATCTGCAACGGGGTTCTCAGCTCCCTTTCTATCAATAATATGTATTTCAAATTCTTGTAGCAAGAGAATCCATCTAATAAGTCTAGGTTTAGCATCTTTCTTTTCCATAAGATATTTAATAGCAACATGATCAGTGTGAATAGTTACTTTAGAATCAACAATATAAGGTCTGAACTTATCACATGCAAATACAACTGCTAAGAATTCTTTTTAGTAGTAGCATAATTTCTCTGGGCATTGTCTAGAGTTTTACTAGCATATTGAATAACATTTAATTTCTTATCAACTCTTTGCCCTAGAACAGCACCTACAGCATAATCACTAGCATCACACATAATTTCAAAGGGTAAATTCCAATCAGGTGGCTGAACAATAGGTACAGAGATCAATGCTTTCTTAAGTATTTCAAATGCTTCTACACAATCATCATCGAAGACAAATGGTATATCTTTTTGTAATAAATTAGTCAGAGGCCAAGAAATTTTTGAGAAGTCCTTAATGAACCTCCTATAAAAACCGGCATGACCAAGAAAACTTCTTATACCTTTAATGTCCTTGGGACACGGCATCTTTTCAATAGCATCAACTTTAGCTTTATCAACTTCAATGCCCCTTTCAGAAATTTTATGCCCCAAGACAATGCCTTCATTAACCATAAAGTGGCACTTTTCCCAATTCAAGACAATATTAGTTTCTTCACATCTCTGCAAAACTCGATCAAGGTTGCTCAAGCAATCATCAAAAGAGGATCCATAAACGGAGAAATCGTCCATGAAAACCTCACAAATCTTTTCACAAAAGTCAGAGAATATAGCCATCATGCATCCTTGAAATGTAGCAGGTGCATTACATAAACCAAAAGGCATACGTCTATAAGCAAAAGTACCGAAAGGGCAGGTAAAAGTGGTCTTAGCTTGATCATCAGCTGACACAGGTATTTGAGAGAAACCAGAATAACCATCTAGAAAGCAAAAATGTGTATGTTTGGATAATCTTTCTAGCATTTGATCAATAAAAGGTAAGGGGTAATGATCTTTTTTAGTAGCTTTATTTAATTTGCAGAAATCAATTACCATCCTATAACCTGTAATAATTCTTTGAGGAATCAATTCATCTTTATCATTAGGAATGACAGTAATACCTCCCTTCTTAGGGACACAATGGACAGGACTTACCCACTAACTATCAGCAACGGGATAGATTATACCTGCCTCAAGGAGCTTTAGTATTTCCTTTCTTACCACTTCTTTCATTTTAGGATTCAGCCGTCGTTGGTGATCAATAACTGGCTTGGCATCTTTCTCCAAATTTATTTTATGTTGACATAGAGTGGGACTAATGCCCTTAAGATCATCAAGAGTATATCCAATAGTAGCACGATGCTTCTTTAGAGTTTTCAATAATTTTTCTTCCTCCTTCTCTGAAGGGTTAGCACTAATAATAACAGGATATATCTTCTTTTCATCAAGATAAGCATATTTAAGAGTATCAGGCAATGGTTTAAGCTCAAACACAGGGTCACCCTTGGGTGGAGGAGGATCCCCTAAGATTTCAACAGGCAAGTTGTGTTTCAGAATAGGACCCTGTTTAAAGAACACTTCATCTATTTCCCTTCTTTCATTCATAAACATACCATTTTCATGGTCTAGCAAATATTGTTCTAAAGGATCATTAGGAGGTACGGCAGTAGAAGCAAGACCAATAATTTCATCTTTACTAGGCAATTCCTCTTCACGGTGTTGTCTACGAAATTTTGAGAAATTAAACTCATGAGACATATCACCTAGACCAATAGTAACAACATCCTTTTCGCAGTCTATCTTAGCATTAACAGTGTTTAAGAAGGGTCTACCAAATATAATGGGACAAAAGCTATCTTGTGGAGAACCAAGAACAAGAAAATCAGCAGGATATTTAGTTTTCCCACACAAGACTTCAACATCTCTAACAATTCCAATTGGTGATATAGTATCTCTATTGGCAAGCTTAATAGTGACATCAATATCTTCTAACTCAGCAGGTGCAATATCATGCATAATTTCTTTGTATAAGTCAATAGGTATTGCACTAGCACTAGCACCCATATCACATAAGCCATGATAACAATGATCTCCTATTTTAACAGAAATAACAGGCATGCCTACTACAGGTCTATGTTTATCTTTAGCACAAGGTTTAGCAATTCTAGCAGTCTCATTACAGAAATAAATAACATGCCCATCAATATTATCAGCCAAGAGATCTTTAACCATAGCAATATTAGGTTCAACTTTAACTTGCTCAGGAGGTGTATAAGTTCTAATATTGCTTTTACAAACCACAGTTGAAGCTTTAGCATGATCTTTTATCCTAACAGGAAAAGGTGGTTTCTCAACATAAGCAGTAGGAACAATAGGATCATTATAAGTGATAGTCTTTTCTTCAACTTTAATAGGTGCAGCTACTTTTACTTCTATGGGAGGATGATATTTAAACCACTTCTCCTTAGTGAGATCAACATGAGTAGCAAAAGATTCACAAAAAGAAGCTACTATCTCAGAGTCAAGTCCATATTTAGTGTTAAATTTACGGAAAACATCGGTATCCATAAAAGATTTAACACAATCAAACTTAGGTGTCATACCTAACACCTTACCTTCGTCGAGATCCCAATCTTCAGAGTGGCGTTTAATTCTTTCCAATAAATCCCATTTGAATTCAATAGTCTTCATCATAAAAGAGCCAGCACAAGAAGTATCGAGCATGGTGCGATTGTTATCAGAAAGCCGAGCATAAAAAATTTGAATAATCATTTCTCTTGAGAGCTCATGATTGGGGCATGAATATAACATTGATTTAAGCCTCCCCCAAGCTTGAGCGATGCTTTCTCCTTCGCGAGGCCAAAAATTATATATATAATTGCGATCACGATGAACAAGATGCATAGGATAAAACTTCTGATGAAATTCCAATTTCAATCGTTTGTAGTTCCATGACCCCATATCATCACATAGCCTATACCATGTCAATGCATCTCCCTTCAAAGATAAAGGGAAGACCTTCTTCTTGATAACATCATTGGGCATACCTTAAGCTTAAATAATCCACAAACTTCATCCACATATATTAGGTGCTCATCAGGATGTAATGTTCCATCTCCCGCAAAAGGATTAGCTAGCAGTTTTCTACCATACCCGAAGGAATTTCAAAGGAGACATTTTCATTTTCAGTAGGTTCAGTAGGTTGAGGAGCAACTCTTTGCTCTACTGGTCGGGGTGAAGATACCCCGAACAAGCCCCTCAGAGGATTACTTTCCATAGTAACAAGTGACAGTAAATTTCAGCACACTATATAAATTTTTTCATACCAAATTTCACCTACCAAAGGCGCATCACTCCCCGGCAACGACGCCAGAAAAGAGTCTTGATGACCCACAAGTATAGGGGATCTATCGTAGTCCTTTCAATAAGTAAGAGTGTCGAACCCAACGAGGAGCAGAAGGAAATGATAAGCGGTTTTCAGCAAGGTATTCTCTGCAAGCACTGAAATTATAGGTCACAAATAGTTTTGTGATAAGATAATTTGTAACGAGCAACAAGTAACAAAAGTAAATAAAGTGCAGCAAGGTGGCCCAATCCTTTTTTTAGCAAAGGACAAGCCCGGACAAACTCTTATATAGACAAAAGCGCTCCCGAGGACACATGGGAATTATCGTCAAGCTAGTTTCATCACGTTCATATGATTCGCGTTCGGTACTTTGATAATTTGATATGTGGGTAGACCGGTGCTTGGGTGATGTCCTTACTTGGACAAGCATCCCACTTATGATTAACTCCTATTGCAAGCATCCGCAACTACAAAAGAAGTATTAAGGTAAACCTAACCATAGCATGAAACATATGGATCCAAATCAGCCCCTTACGAAGCAACGCATAAACTAGAGTTTAAGCTTATGTCACTCTAGCAACCCATCATCTACTTATTACTTCCCAATGCCTTCCTCTAGGCCCAAATAATGGTGAAGTGTCATGTAGTCGACGTTCAGATAACACCACTAGAGGAAAGACAACATACATCTCATCAAAATATCGAACGAATACCAAATTCACATGACTACTAATAGCAAGACTTCTCCCATGTCCTCAGGAACAAACGTAACTACTCACAAAGCATATTCATGTTCATAATCAGAAGAGTATTAATATGCATAAAGGATCTGAACATATGATCTTCCACCAAATAAACCAACTAGCATCAACTACAAGGAGTAATCAACACTACTAGCAACCTACAGGTACCAATCCCATACTTGGAGAAAAGAATTGGATACAAGAGATGAACTAGGGTTTGAGGGGAGATGGTGCTGGTGAAGATGTTGATGGAGATTGACCCTCTCCAGATGAGAGGAGCGTTGGTGATGACGATGGCAATGATTTCCCCCTCCCGGAGGGAAGTGTCCCCGGCAGAACAGCTCTGCCGGAGACCTAGATTGGTTCCGCCAAGGTTCCGCCTCGTGGCGGCGGGGTCTCATCCCAAAAGCTTGCTTATGATTTTTCTTCGGACGAAAGACTTCATATAGCAGAAGATGGGCACTGGAGGGCCAACAGGGGGCCCACGAGGCAGGGGGCGCGCCCAGGGGGGTAGGGCGCGCCCCCACCCTCGTGGCCAGGGTGTGGGCCCCCTCTGGTATTTGTATTTCTTCCGCTCAGTATTTTTTATTATTTCCAAAAACAACTTCCGTGGAGTTTCAGGACTTTTGGAGTTGTGCAGAATAGGTCTCTAATATTTGCTCCTTTTCCAGCCCAGAATTCCTGCTGTCGGCATTCCCCCTCCTTATGTAAACCTTGTAAAATAAGAGAGAATAGGCATAAGTATTGTGACATAATGTGTGATAACAGCCCATAATGCAATAAATATCGATATAAAAGCATGATGCAAAATGGACGTATCATGGCTCAGGAGGCCAGGCACCATGCAGTCCTTGCGGAGATGGAGACGGTCCTCAAGGAACCGCCAGGGCTCCCAGAGCCTCCCAAGGCTCAGGATCCCGGTGGCTCGTGAGGAGAGACCCCTGCACCACGCATCTTCAGCTTCCCCAACATGCCTTCAACAACAGAACCAGGTGACATTTTCCAAGTTCATTAAACTGGGAGCGCCCCTCGGGCTGCATCATTCCTAGGCCGCGTGGGTCCGTCCCTGTGGCATGTATCCCTTTACATCTTTAGCTTACCTTGCTGGGGGCGCCCCTCGGGCTGCATCGTCCCCAAGCCGCTCGGGTCCAGCCCAGTGGCATGTGTCGTACTTGCATTTATTTGAGCTAGTTCGCTTTCCATGCATAATCTATCTATGGCAATCACTTGCTTGATTGACACCTACCACGGGAGCTGCTCACGCTGGCACGGCGCTTGTGCTGAGGTCCGTCCCTGCAACATCGACAAATCTGAGCGGTCGAGCTCTAACCCGCGGCACGCCCCGCGCGCGTCACCTCACCAGGCCCTCAGTGCCTTCATCCTCTTACGGAGCGACCAATGGCCGGCCGCCATTTACAGTGGCAGTCTGCGCCCCTCCTCGTGTTGACTTGCAGGAACCTCCCGAGGACAACAGCGGGCGGTACCGCGGGCTCCCTCTTCTCCCATGCGATTCGCTTGCGCGTTAAAAGGGGGGCTCCTGAGCATCATGACTCAGGAGCTCCTACTGGCTCTCCAGCCCTCACCCCCTGGCCTTGACCATGGCATCGCGACCTGGCATACCAGCGGCAGCTGAGCTCGCTCGAGGGCCGGGACCTGAGGACGTAGAGCACCAAGGAGAGCATGAAGAAGAGGGGGGAAGCACGCACGGGCCTAACCTAGCTGCGCCACGACCGCCAACGCATGAGTTTGGCGCAACACAAGGAAACGACTCCAGACTACCAAGATAAGTTCGCGCTCGGAATCCACCAATCGCTACGACACGGGATCCTCACTTGCTGCAGCTCTGTCATGGCAGCGTCGCCCCCTTTCTTACCTCTCGATGGCCGTTTGTGCGCTAAAGGGGACCTCCTGAGCATCACGTCTCAGGAGCTCTTACTGGACCTTGGGCCGCTCACCTCCTGGCCTTGACCACGGCATCGCGACCTGGCATACCAGCGACGGTTGCAGCCTGCCTGGGGACCGAGACCTGTCAGCGTAGAGCACCAAGCCGTCGCGAGGATAGAAAGGGGTGACTGAGCCAAAATAGGACACGCACCCACACAATTTCATAATAGGGATAATATCAACAAAAGACATTACAGGCCCTTTACACACCCCTGCGGGGCTCTTCTCGATTCCTCGCAGGGAACAAAAGAAAGGAAATTCAATGAGCCCTATCTACACACGCCAGCGCGGCCGACGCCCTGATCAACAGTGGGCCATGGGAGGCCGTCACCAACCCCATCCAGATCAGCGACGGCGGCGGCCGGACGCTGCAGCCTTGCTCTGGGCGCGGCGAAAGCTCGGGGGCACGTAGTTGTCGTCGCTCGTCTCCGGAGTCTCGTAGAGCTCGGGAGAGTCGCTGGACTCCCAAGCGTCGCTGCTGCTGCTGGAGGAACCGCTGGCGGGGCGGTCCTGACGGCCTTGTCCCGGGCAGCACTCCAAGCGGCGGCCTTCCGCGTCGAAGACCTTGAAGAACATGGTGGAGGCGCCGTCGTACTTGAAGTGGATTGCAAGGGCGCCTTCTGCACGGCAAACCCGAGCGACCTCACCCCAGCCTCGGGTCATGAAGATCTTGCCGGAGGAGATGACTTCAACTTCCGCTCCGGTCGCCGGGGCGTCGCAGTCGGCGTGCTGCAGCCACAGCTCCAGAGGGCCCCTCGGCGGCATCTCGGCGGAGAAGAACTGGGGGAAGCGGATCCAAGTGCGCGGAGGCATTGCCGCCCACAGCACGAGCTCGCGCGAGGAGTCCGTGGTGTGGACTCCTGGGGCGGCAGCGTGCATCACTGCGATGCAGCGACCGCGGCTCCGGCGTGGGCGGCGGCACTCACCGCCTCTTCCTCCGGAGCCCTCAGCTTGGGCGTACAGAGGCAGCGGGTACCCGGGAGGAGGTCGCTCGTACCAAGGCCTCGTGACCTTTGACCTCATGACAACGTCGCGGCGGTGGACCGGCCTCATCTTCGGCGGAAGCGGCCCAGGCTCGTCGCGGGGAGTTTTTCCTTTCTCTGCGGCCGAAAACCTCCGAATAGGCGCCATTGGTTTCGCCACTAGCAATGGAGCAAGGGAGAAGAAGCGAGCGGAGCAGGAAGAGATGGGCGACGGGGGCTTCGCCTCCCTCCTCATTTATAGCCCAAGGGAAGCCAACCGTCGGCCCCCACGATCACAGGTAATGATAACCCTTTTTTGCATGCAGCAGGGACTCGTAAAATCGGGCAGTTGCCGAGGCAGCGTGGGGAAGCGGAGACGCCCACGTCCAATCAATCACCACGCATCAAGCGGGGCCGCAGGCTGTTGGGGCCCGCGGCGCTCCGCACTTGCCCTTTGGCTTCGCCTCGAAGCCAAGTCCGAGCACGCCTTGGGCCCGGGGGCTACTGTCGGCGTCCTGGGAACGGGGGTCTCCAGACTTGCCTGCCTGCAGCCCACGGCGTGGCTCTCCTAGCGGCCCCGTATGGCCCATCTTCACCAACCAACACTCAAGACCCTTGCGAGGGGCCAAGCCTCGCGAGGCGGCCGACACAAGACCTCCTCGGGAGCGGCCTCACCGGGCTGGCTCGCGAGGGGCAGAGAGATCAAGGCAAGGTGAACCTCGCAAGGTTCCAATGACGTAAGCCATGACGACCAAGGCCAGGCGGGCGCCAGCACGCACAGTGTCCTTGTTTCCTCTTTGGTGCTAAGGAGGCAAGTGCAGGCGTGGAGTATCGAGGCATCAAGCAAAGGTTTCCATATCGGTGCAACGAGACCAAGACCAGCAGGACGGAGGTCACCGTGGAGCCCAAGACGGCGTCACCACCAGAGCCTTTGGCAGGCGAAGACCACCTTTAGTCAGGATAGCTTGTACTAGCTGTCCCCCTTCAAATTGGCCGTTGTGGCATCCCTTCCCGCTCGATATTTGGGAAGAGGACCAAGGCCTCTATAAATAGGACTAGCCACCACCATAGGGGCCAAGTCATCTTGGACTAGGCCATCCTCACACTCGTACACCGAGCACAAGAACACCTCTCCTCAGGAGGCTGTTCTTCCCTTGTACTGTTCATCATCAGCCAAGAGGCAATCCACCACCACCACACTGGAGTAGCGTATTACACCACATCAGTGGCCCGAACCAGTATAAATCTCGTGTCTCTTGTGTTGTGAGTTCGTCAAGCTAGGCTTTGAGATCGCGGTGAGGGTGAGGGCGTGATTTGGTAGGGAGAGATCTTCACGCGCACCCCAGTGTTTGAACCTCAAGGGTTTGCCGGAACCCAAAATCCGACATGTTGCTTGGGGGCTTCCTATTCAAACATAGGTGTATTCACCAAAGAGAACATAGCGTTACTACCCTCTTGTCAGTATGTCACTTGGGAGCTTCCTGTTCAAACATAGGCGTATTTGACCAAAGAGAACATAGCGTTACTACCCTCTTGACCAGGTTTGTCCAAACATAGGCGTATTCGACCAAAGAGGACATAACCTTTCCGGGTCATCCTACATGTAGCCAGCTGCTTCAACTCCATCGGGTAATCCCGATTGACCCGTCGAACTCTTAACAATCAATCTTATGGCGTATTCAACCAAGATCTGAGCTTGTTAAGGTTCAAATGGCGGCTTGTCATGTGAGAGCACGGTTTACAGATAGTCAGGATAGATCCAGGCTTCATAAGCCGCCTTCCTTGAAACTTGGATAAATCGTCCCGTGATGTATGCTGTTACTCTGGCCCCGCATACTCCTGATAAGTCTTTGAGCAAGACCAGACTTTATCTAGGGTTCAAATGTCAATTGGGCACACTGTGAGTCAGGCTCACGGAACGCACGAACAATCCAGTGGCTCAGGCTAGTTTCATTGAAGAAGACACTTTAGCTTGGCAGCCCACAAAAGCCTCGAATTTCTTTTGATTTTTCATTTATATTCGAAGATTTCTTCTTTGACTTCTAGTTTTTCACAAGTCAGGCCCAGCTGCCCTACTTATTGCTCATATTTGAAGCATCTTCTGGGTTTCTATAACCTGCTAGGATGGCAGACTCTAAGTCACCAGAGTATCATACTCTTATGTTTACAGTTACAGATCAAAAAATGCCTCTAACTGTACAAAGCTGATAAGCCGGCAATCTAAGCATATATTACAGGTATGAGATCTTATTAAACAAGTATCAGACCGGCCCTGGTTATGGACTATTCGTCCCCAGCGGCTTCAATGGGTATCATGACCCGCCCGGCGGTAAGCCGCCAGGGCGCTTGTATTTTCTTTGTGTGCAGGATATTAATCATTCAGATCTGCATAAATCAAAGGCTATCATACCCATAATGGTTTTTAAACCGGCAGATCAACACTATTAGGCAAAAGCGAAAATGTGCACGATGGCACGACAGATTTAAGTTTTTACTACCCTATTACACGGCTTCATGAGCCGAATGAGATCAAGTGTTTTTCAAAACATCAAGTATCTAAACCGCCCGGCGGTTCAATCTTCCTGGCCTTGCTAATTGGAGGCTTTTGCGTCATCCCTTGCCCGTTCTTTGTCCTCCTCCGCCGGCTGAAAATTTGGGGATGACCAATCGATGCCAGATAAAGCTTGAAATTTAGCTTCGTCGTCTATATGATCAGATGGCTCAACTTCAGGGGCAAAAGTGTTCTTACGGATTGGGGGGATTAAGTCCATCACTCTATAAGCCGGGGTCGGCATCACTCTATTTTGCAAGATCAGAATCATTGGCAATCAGAGTCACCATTGGACGTATTTCCTTTACGCAAGCTGAGAAGTCCTTCTGATCAAACGGAGTGCCATCTTCCTTTAAGCTTGGGTATCCAGTGGCTACCTCGGATGGGTCAAGCTCTGGTACCCATGCTTTGGCCCAGCTTAAAGTAGTCACGGCGCCGGCTCTTGCAGATGATCGCTTCATCTCCTCAAACCTGGCAGGCAACACAGAAAGCTTTTTCAAACATCTATCAACAGAGTAGGTGCTTGGTTCGTTGGGGAGATTGCGGCCAATGCAGATTGGGCTCCGGTGTATAGCTGTTCGACGAGTGTATAGACAGCCTTGAGCTTCACAAGGATGTCTTGATTGAGGTTGCTACTCCTGGGACCTGGATAGATCACAGATTGGTTAAATGGCGAGTTATATGATCACAACAAAAATTCACTTTTGATGACTAGCAAGGCGACTCACCAAAGATAGCAGAAACCATCTGAGATACACGGTGTTTTAAGCCGGTGAGCTCAGTGGTCACCTCTTGAAGCGCTGCCTCTGCTTTCTCAGCCCGCTGCGTTAAAGCAGTCTTTTCTTCAGCCCAAGTCTTTTTCTCTGCCTCAAAACTGGTCTTCAACTTTTCCGACTCAGCCACGCTAAACTGTAACTTTGACTCAGCTTTCCGGGTCTCAGTTTCCTGAGTCGCCAGCCGGGTCTTTGCGTCGTTCAATTGAGACTCCAGTTTAGCAGTAGCAGCCTGCATGAAGTACAGAGTTATCAACATTTATATCAAGATTACAAGAATATAAGTCCCAAGTCTTTTGCAAGCAACAACACTTGACACTTGGGGGCTAATATCTGTCAAAGAAAATTTTCAAGGAAACGGCTCTTATAAAGTCCCAAGCACTTTGCAAGCAAGACTACTTGGCACTTGGGGGCTAATGCATATCGCTTGTATCTTCTTCATAATGAGCCAGATGTGCTATAAACAGTCCCAACCGACTCATGGGGGCTATGCAGTTAAGCTTTCTTGTCTTACAAATGATAAATAGGACCGGCTCATTCATGCTGATTAAACCGGCCCTTGGGGACTACGGATGCAAAGCTAAAACTTCTTAAACATCCAGCTTAATTTTAAATCGGACTTGGAGAGAAAGCTTATGGATTCTTCTAAGTCTACAGTCTATTCAATCTTATCATAACCAGCAGACTTGGGGGCTGGCAGGATGTACACAACTTATTTAAAAGCTGGAAGTCATACCTCATATTTCTGGTGCATTTGTTTCACCATATCAATCTCAAGGTCGCGACTGCAATGAACTTGGTTATCTTAGAGAATACTTCATTGACGATCAGTTGAGAGTAATCAGCAATGTCAAATTTCATTTTCCGCCTCTCAATGAACTCATTTTTCGTGGAGTGCTTGGCTAAGACGGTGGGATGTCCCGGTTCTTTGAAGCCGGTGCCAGTAATGGTAACTGAGGGAGTCCTGGACTAAGGGGTCCTCGGGCATCCGGCCTGTTAGCCATGGGCCGGACTAATGGGCTATGAAGATATAAAGACCGAAGACTCTACCCGTGTCTGGATGGGACTCTCCTTGGCGTGTAAGGCAAGCTTGGTGCCAAATATGAAGATTCCTTTCTCTGTAACCAACTTTGTGTAACCCTAGTCCCCTCTGGTGTCTATATAAACCGGAGGGCTTATTCCGTAGAGGGGAGATAGACAATCATAGTCAGACAGGCTAGACTTCTAGGGTTTTAGCCATTACGATCTCGTGGTAGATCAACTCTTGTAATACTCATATTCATCAAGATCAATCAAGCAGGAAGTAGGGTATTATCTCCATAGAGAGGGCCCGAACCTGGGTGAACATTGTGTCCTCCGTCTCTTGTTACCATCGACCTTAGACGCACAGTTCGGGACACCCTACCCGAGATCCGCCGGTTTTGACACCGACATTGGTGCTTTCATTGAGAGTTCCACTGTGCCATCCCCAAAAGTTTCGATGGCTCCTTCAATCGTCTACAACGGCGCTGTCCAAGGGGAGATCTTCCTCCCCAGACAGATCTTCGTATTCGGAGGCTTCGCACTATGGGCCAACTCGCTTGGCCATCTGGAGCAGATCGACAGCTACGCCCCTGGCCATCAGGTCAGATTTGGAAGCTTGAACTACGTCGCAGATATCCGCGGAGACTTGATCTTCGACGGATTCGAGACCGCGGCAGCCGCTCCCTGCCACCACGATGAACATGACGTAAATCTGTCATCGGACCATAACTGGGAGATAGCACCTATAACTGCTCTGGCCTTAGATCCGGAGCAGATCGCGCCATCCGAGGACGGGAAGCTCAACCCCGCCGCGGAATTCACAGACTCAGCGGTGTTGGAACCGCACATAGACTTAACTTCAAGTGACATATGTGTCACTGGAACCATGGACTCGTCTCCGGCTACAGGTTCCAAACCTTGTGCGTCCGCGTACGTCGAGCTTGATCAGCCATCGATCTTTGAATTCAGCTCCGCGGACATCTTCCGGCACTCGCCTTTAGGCGACGTGCTAAACTCATTAAAAAACCTATCCTTAGCGGGGGACTCACAGCCGAATTATATCCGGTTCGAACTGGAGGCTGATGACGGATAATTTCCCTTCCCACCCACCGCCCACTTCATAGCCACTGTCGAGGACTTAACCGACATGCTTGATTATGGCTCCGAGGACATCGACGGTATGGACGACGATGCCGATGAGGAGCAGGGCCAAAACTCGCCGCTTACCGGACGCTGGACGGCCACTTCTTCATACGACCTATACATGGTGGATACACCAAAAGAAACTAACGACGATGACAAAGAAGATCCAGTCGAGGATAAACCTCCCGAGACACAGCCCAGACACCGGCGTCAGCGGCGCCGCTCTAAGTCATGTCGTGCAAAAGATAGCAATACCGGCACCGGAGAAAACAATACTCCGGACGATGCCGAAGACAATGAAAACCCTATTGGGGCAACCTCCGAACAGGAGGAACGGGAAAACGGGCAAGTTAGCCCTGATGAACAGGCCATACATGACGACTCGGAGGATAGTAATTATCTTCCGCTCTCCGAGGATGAGGTGAGCCTTGGCAACGAGGATTTCATCATGCCTGAGGAACCTCTCGAGCAGGAGCGCTTTAATCGCCGGCTAATAGCCACTGCAAGGAGCCTAAAGAAGAAACAACAACAGCTTCTAGCTGACCAAGATCTGCTCAACGACAGATCGACTGATGTCCTGGCAGCCAAAGGATACGGCCTCAAGCGCCCAGCCAAGAGTTACCCAAAGCGCAAATTGCTACCTCAGTTTGATGAGGAGGCGCCGGAGCCCGTACCTCCCTCTCGCAATGCGGCCGACCGACCACCACGCGGTCGGGACAATGAGGCTGACCGACCACCACGTGGTCGGGATAAAGCGGCAACTCAAGCCGAACAGCAGCCCGCCCCACCTCAACGTAAAAACAGAGATAAAACAGCTCGGGGTTATACATATGACCTTCGGCAGGACCTGGACAGTAGAGCAGGACAATCCAGATCGATCTATGGATCACGAGGACGTGCCTCGACACGCAACGATGGCTACCTA
The DNA here is from genome assembly GCF_002575655.3 of Aegilops tauschii subsp. strangulata. Classification (NCBI taxonomy): domain Eukaryota; kingdom Viridiplantae; phylum Streptophyta; class Magnoliopsida; order Poales; family Poaceae; genus Aegilops; species Aegilops tauschii. The sequence goes on from NC_053040.3 coordinate 117,184,484, forward strand.
TTCGGACGTGACAAGCCTAGTCACGCCCGGGCTGAAAACCGCAGACGGACTCCATCGGAGCTACGTCGCAATGTGGCCCAATATAGAGGCGCCGCACACCCTCTTTGCTTCACAGACGAAGTAATGGAGCACGAATTCCCAGAAGGGTTTAAACCCGTGAATACCGAATCCTATGATGGAACAACTGATCCTGCGGTATGGATCGAGGATTTCCTTCTCCACATCCATATGGCCCACGGAGATGACCTTCATGCCATCAAATACCTCCCACTAAAACTCAAAGGGCCAGCTCGGCACTGGCTAAACAGTCTGCCTGAAAACTCTATTGGCAGTTGGGAGGATTTGGAAGACGCCTTCCGCGACAACTTCCAAGGTACATATGTCCAGCCACCAGATGCCGATGACTTAAGTCACATCGTCCAGCAGCCCGGAGAGTCAGCCAGGAAGCTCTGGACTAGGTTTTTTGTTAAAAGAACCAAATCGTCGACTGTCCGGACACGGAAGCCCTAGCGGCCTTCAAACACAGCATCCGGGACGAGTGGCTCGCCCGCCACCTCGGTTAAGAAAAACCAAAATCCATGTCAGCCCTTACCGCTCTGATGATTGGCTTTTGCGCGGGAGAAGACAGCTGGCTCGCTTGTAGAAGCAATAGCGCCAGCGATCCGGGCACTTCCGAAGTCCGAGACGGCAATGGCAAGCCATGACGCAGTAAACACAAACGTCACAATGATAATGAAAGAACGCACGACGCAACGGTCAACGCCGGATTCAGCAGCCCCAAACCCGGCCAACGGAAAAAGCCATTCAAGGCAAACAGAGACGGACCATCCAATTTAGACAAGATATTGGATCGGCCCTGCCAGATTCATGGCAACCCCGATAAACCAGCTAATCACACCAACAGAAGCTGTTGGGTCTTCAAACAGGCCGGCAAACTCAACGCCGAACACAAGGGGAAGTGGCCGCCCGGTGATAGCGACGACGAAGAGACTCACCAACCAAATACTGGGGGTCAGAAGCAAATTCCCCCCGAAGTAAAAACAATGAACATGGTATACGTGACACACACCTCTACAGGGGAGCACGAGAAGCACCCCCTCCGGACTGAGGATCATACTACGGTCACTTTAGCCGAAGTACAAAGCGGTCTTATTAAACCACATAACTTGTTGGCCATTAAGCCGCCGGTCTCCATTCAACAGGACCGACCAATTTCGGAGCTGGACTAGCAGTTCCGCTTCCGCCGTCCGCCTCATAAACCTGCGAAATCTGTACCGCGCATACATAACTATGCATTGAAAATACCCTGGGCATCGGCAGAAGCACAATACGGACGGGCCTACAAGTATGCCCATAACCTCCTTCCTTTTTCTTTTCTAACTACTCTTTCTTTTTTCATTATCCTTTACCACAGGTGGCTCAAAGGCTGGTCATCTCACCGACTCTATCGGAGTTCGGGTTCATACACTCACCCAAGGGTTATTCCTGTCAAGGAGTCCCTTTACCAAGGAAAGGTGGCACAGACGTGCGATAGGAGGTCCAAAATAACTTTTTGTAGACCGCACTCTCTATTCGAGCTTGTAAAGTGCCTTTTTCCTCAGCCTTCGACCCCTGGCATGTCAAATAGCCGGGGTTGTGGCGTTGTTATCTATAAAATAATGATTGGCATATCACTCAGGTCCCAGTGAACATAATCCGTATTCAGTATTCACTTTTTTCTAAAGAACTAAATTTTGCCCCTTTGGTTGTTTCATACACACACCTCGGCACAAAACTGCCAGGGGCTCGGTATGGGAACAAATGAGTTGTCGACAAGTCCGAACAACTTAATAGCATACTTTGGCATCGCGAGTTTGGCCTTATATGCATCAGCTCCGAATCATGTCTTGGGTCAATAGTTGGGTTGCCTGGCTCCTGTGTTTGCTACCTTACGTTTCGCTCTATCGGCTAGGGTAGTAAAGGGAGAACTACTGCGATTGTGCGTCCGGTTCATCTGGTCAAGCACCTGAGTAGAGAAAGCCAAAAACTGGCTGTCATGATGCGGCAAGAGCTGGTCAACCACTCGATGACTTATCGGAATCTTTCGTGATTTCCTCCGTATTATACGAAGGGCCTTTTCTTTAGGTCATATATGTAACGCACTGTATTGAATAAATCGCGTACATACCAGGGGCTATATCGTAGACCCACCATAAAACTCCTATGGCTAAGTGAAAGTGTTAACGCCCTATAGTCTGATTGCCTGGTTCGCCGCATTGACACTTCCTTCATGGACCAAGACGTTGGGTTAAGAGTGATCAAATGCTTTTCCGAACACCCCCGTGCTTTATACGAGGGGGCTGAAGCCGACGACTGGAAAACTTCCAGAACATATAAAAACGGCCGCACAGGAGGAACAAAAGTTTTAGGCGAAACTAAAAAGAAAATAGCCTTATTATAATATTGTCTTGTACAATTTCCATACATTTCACTCGAATATCATGTTTTTCGAGCATTCAAGCGAGCACCCTCTAAGACATCCTCAAAATAATGCTCTAGTGCATGATAGTCCTTCCCCTTGGGTGGACTCTTCCCTGCAACATCGGTGGCCTTCATCTTCGCCTAGTATGTCTTGACACGGGCAAAGGCCATTCGTGCACCCTCAATGCACGCCGACTGCTTAACGGCGTCGATACGCGGCACCGCATTAGCAAGTCGCCGCACCAAACCAAAATAACTATCCGGAATTGGCTCGGTCGGCCACAGCCCGACCACGACGTCCTTCATGGCAGAACCGGATAGTCTGTGGAGCTCGGCCCATTGGGTCATCTGTTCGTTCAGCAACAGTGGGCGCTTTGGCACACCAAATTGTGACCAGAAAAGCTTCTCCGTCACATACCCTTCTTGCGGTTGGTAAAACTACGCCGCATCGGAAGCACTCTCCGGCAAGTCCAATAACGCGTCTGGAGAACTCCACACTTGATTAAGGGGGGCATAATTCGGATCGCCGAACTTAGTTTGTAATAAAAAGGGCTTACCAGCCGCGATCTCCCTAGCTTGTCGGATCTCCTCCCGGACTGCTCTAGATTCAGACCGCTTCTTTTGCCTCTCGTAAGGCCTTGTCAAGATCAGCTGTTTTGGCTTTATTATCCTTCTCGAGAAATTCGCAGCGGCTAGCGGCATCCTTTAGCTCAAGCGCCATCATGGATATTCTCTCCTCGTATTGGCGCCGAGCAGCCTGTTCGGCCTTTAACTCGGCAGATGCCTTTTCGGCGGCCGCATTACTAATGCGGGCCTGCTCCTTGGCCCGGGCTAGCTCAGCTCGAAGGATCTTCACTGCGGCGGCACCATCTGCAGTCATACATATCTCAGTATACAATTCTTAGCATCATGCTTATATTATAAGCACATGCACATAATGACTGCCCCAAAAACATAGCTTGCGCCTCGTCAAGCCGCCTGTTGATAAGCGTGATGTCATCATCCGCCTCATCAATCTTTCGCTACAGACCCGCAACCTCTGTAGTTCGGGCAGTAGCCAGGGAGGTAACCGCCTGTGTTCCAAATAGTCAGATTATTTCCTAGGCATATCTTTTTGATCCTCTGATCGCCTCCCTTGGGAAGCCAATCAGAGTCTCAGGGGCTACTATCTATACACAGGAGCATTTTGTCAATAAAACACAATCGAAAATGTTACAGTACAAACCTCGAAGCCTCTTAGCAGGCTCGTGAAGGCTTCATTCAATCCGCTTTTCGCAGACAGAACCTTTCCAACCACCGTACCCATCAAAGTACGATGTTCCTCTGAGATGGACGCCTGTCGCAGCATGTTCGTTAATATATCCGGCGCTTCTGGATCTCCGAAAGCTGTTGTAGGAGTGCGGCCTCCCTTTGAAGGGATCCGTTTATTCGTCCCTAGAGTTGTCTCCGGCTGTAAGCCGGACAGTCCGGGGCCTTTATTGTTGGCCCCCGGACCCTGGGCTACCGAAGTATCACCTTCGGGTAGTGTCTTCATCATCCCTCGCACCACTTGTTGATCAGGAGAGACCCTCTGGGACGACACCTCGAAGTCGTCCACCCTATTGGGCGAGGAGACCGGTGGAGGCGTCTCGCTTTCCATCATCTCCGGGAGAAGATCCCCCGAGGAAGAGGATTGTTGAAGAAGACTGTGAGCCGAGCTGCAAAAACATATATTCTAGATGTTACCTTGGTCACAGGAAAGGAACGGGATATGTTTAAAACATCCTTTATCGCTTACGATTTGGCTAAAGGCTTGTCCTCACTATGGGACTGCACGATGACATCGTCCTCCAAGCCCGAGCCGCCCGACAGGGGCATCTTGCCTCTCTTAGGAGCCTTTTCCTCCCAACCTTCGGAGGCGGCCCTTTTCTTACCATGGGGAGAAGATATGTTGACTTCTCCTTCACTTTTGTCTTCAGACGATGGAATTTTGATCTCCCCAGACACAGTGTCTGATATACCTTCGGGATGGAGGCCACCTTTGGTCCTCCTGCTCTCCGCCTTCTCCTCCTTCATAGGCATCTGGTATGGTGCCGGGGCCAGCATCCTTGTTAGTACGGGATCCGCTGAGTCTTCGGGGAGGGGGGCCGAACACCTAATCCGCTCCGCTTTCTTTATCCAGCCCTGGATGAAGATAGTTTGCTCGGTGTCGTATTACTGCATACATAGCTAAAAATTGTTCGGGAGTCGAGCGCTTACCAAGGTATCCGGATGGTTGCATTCAAGGCCGATATCCTTGGTGGTGTCCGGCCACTACTTTCGTTTCCCGAAAAACAACTTCCACATTCCTTTGTTCTTAGTGCCGAAGAAGTGTTGGAGGGTCCGTGGTCCTTCCGGATTAAACTCCCACGTACGGAGAGGCCGTCGCTGGCACGGTAGGGCCCGGCGGACCAGCATTACTTGAATCACGTTGATAAGATCGATGTCCTTCTCAAGGAGGCTCCGGATGCGGCTCTATAGAGTCTGCACTTCGTCAATTGATCCCCAGTCTAGCCCCTTATTAATCCATGATGCAAGCTGTAACGGAGGGCCAGATTGAAATGCGGGTATAGCTTCCCACTTGGTACCGCGGGGTTCAGTGACGTAAAACCACTCCCGCTGCCATAGGTTGGGAGTTTCGGTGAAGGAGCCTTTTGGCCAGGGAGCACTGGTAAGCTTGCTCACTGTAGCACCTCCGCACTCCGCTTGTTCCCCGTCGACTACCTTCGGCTTCACACTAAAGGTCTTGAGCCATAAGCCGAAGTGTGGGGGAATACGGAGAAAGGCCTCGCGCATGATAATGAATGTCGAGATGTGAAGGAAAGAATCTGGGGCTAGATCGTGAAAATCTAGTCCGTAGTAAAACATGAGCCCCCGGACGAAGGGATGAAGAGCGAATCCTAGCCCTCAGAGGAAGTGGGAGATGAATACAACCCTCTCGCCGGATCTGGGAGTGGGAATAACCTGCCCTCGAGCAGGAAGCCTGTGGGGATCTCCGTGGTCAGGTATCTGGCCGCACGAAGCTTCGCAATGTCCTCCTCTGTAATAGAGGAAGCCACCCATTGGCCCTGCTGGCTGGGTCCGGACATGATTGGGAGGCTTGAAGCAATGAAGTCGAACCTTGGGTGCTAGAACTCGAAGTTGGAAGGGCTGAGGAAAGGGTCGGCGTGAAATAAGATGGCCCTTGGCTCCTTTATAAAGGCAACGGATATCGAACGCCTCCTCCTAAGCCTGAAAACCTGCCTATTCCCAAGGAATCATCCCAATGGAACGGTGGGGTTACCCACGCTCGTATTGATGAGAATCCCGCAATAAGGGGACACGATCTCTGCCTCGACAAGACGTGCCAATAAAAACCGCGCCTCGAAACGTGGAACGGCAGGACAAGAAATGGTTCGATATAACGACCGGGCAAATGTGATGTCATATTACAAAAAGTTGTCGGCGGATTGGACTCGTGAAATATTATACTCTCTGCGGTTGTGTGTGGTACTTGTGTTGCAGATCCGGACACGTTAGTTGCGTCCGAAGACTATGTTGGAGTATTCGGAGAAGGAACCCGCCTTGCAATGCCGAAGACAATCTGCGCGCCGGACACCTCGTCATTGAAGCCTAGTTCAGGGGCTACTGAGGGAGTCCTGGACTAAGGGGTCCTCGGGCGTCCGGCCTGTTAGCCATGGGCCAGACTAATGGGCTGTGAAGATACAAAGACCGAAGACTCTACCTGTGTCCGGATGGGACTCTCCTTGGCATGGAAGGCAAGCTTGGCCACCAAATATGAAGATTCCTTTCTCTGTAACCGACTTTGTGTAACCCTAGTCCCCTCCGGTGTCTATATAAACCGGAGGGCTTAGTCCATAGAGGGGAGATAGACAATCATAGTCAGATAGGCTAGACTTCTAGGGTTTTAGCCATTACGATCTCGTGGTAGATCAACTCTTGTAATACTCATATTCATCAAGATCAATCAAGCAGGAAGTAGGGTATTACCTCCATAGAGAGGGCCCGAACCTGGGTAAACATTGTGTCCCCCGTCTCATGTTACCATCGACCTTAGACGCATAGTTCAGGACCCCCTACCCGAGATCCGCCGGTTTTGACACCGACAGTAACATCTTCACCATGTTCCTCTGGCGGTTTAAGTGGATTGGATGATTCGGTGAACACAGGATTGGCATCCGTGCGGTCATGGGAGAGGTCAGGAATCTCAGGCGGAGTAACAGTGGCAGGTTCTTCTGGTTCTTCTGGCTATTTGTCAGAAGCTTCAGGTGCAGGGACTTGCTGTTCCGGCTCAGCAACTTCGGGTGCCTTAGTTGGCTTGGTCACCTTCGCCTTCTTGTTAGGCTTTTCTTGACCACTACACGGGTTATGAAAAGTCAGTATAAATGTAAGAGTATAAAGAGTTACAGAGTAAGAAGTGATTATCATTACCCAGGGGCAGTCTTAAAAGCCGGCAACTCAGTTTGTGATGAGTCGCCAGAGGAGGAACGGGCAAGCTCCTGGTCAATTGAATCAACAGAGTTAGGAGGTAGACAGATAAGACCCGCTAGCAGGTAAAAAGTAGTTAAGTTAAAAAGCACCTCGTTTCGACGTTTCCGAGGACCAGGAGTGTTCGGTAAGCCGGAGGACAACTCTTCACCTCCACTGGTCCGGGTCTGACGATGACTTTCGTGTTGCAGTTGCTTCAAAAGAATGTGAGGATCTAAATAAGCAAAGGGGTGTGAAAACCTTACTTTCCGGGTTACTTGCCGAAGTTTCTGTCTTGGCAAAGATTCTGAGCCGGAGGAAATAATAGTTACCTCTTCTTCAGCTGCTTGGCTAGTTCCCGTGTCATCCTGATAATAGTCAGTGTCAATAAGGTGATTGAAAAATAAGCCAAGAGAGTCAAGGGCTACCTCCGACTTAGAGGTGTCATCCAGATTAAGCAGTTCAGAGGCACTTGGTTTTTTCTTTCTCTTGGTGGTCTTCTTGGCGGCTTTCTTGGTAGACCTGGCCTTCTTAGCAGCCTCATGATCATAATCCGTTTTCCAAAAATCAGACTTTGCCTGCAAAGGTTATTAAGGGTTCTAAAAATTTGATCATATCTTTTTTTCCTTTTAGAATTTTAGGATTCTAAAAATTTGCAAACAGGACGTAGGCCGTCAAAATCGGATGCGGATTTTCATGCTGACCATTTTGATATATTATACGTTTTTTTCCGACATCGTATGCAAAAGTTATAGCTGTTTTACTTTTTTATGACACTTTTTTGCAAAACATGTCCAAATTTAAGTTTTTTTATTTTCCTAACTAGTAGATGTAATAATATAACTACATCTCGAAGGATTTTATTTTTTGAAGTTTTTATCATTTTCTTTTGTTTTTTTAAACTGAAATGGCGATACACAGGGGGGGGGGGGGGTAGAGTTTGAGAAATGAACCCTTTAGTCCCGGTTTGAGACACGAACCGGGAGAAAAGGGCATCGCACCCAGGTTTGAGAAATGAACCCTTTAGTCCCGTTTTTGACTACTTGTGGAGCCAAAACGGACTCCGTATGAGTCAGATATCCATGTTTACGTTAACACTGCGCAAAACTTATTCCGAACGACAGTTACAGACTAGTACTTGTGTAGTTGCACTCGATTTTTTCCATTCTACTTCACTAAACATCTCCATATGAGATCTAATTACTTGTAGGGAAATGCAAGAGAACTCGGTTATGATGATGCACTAGGTCCATAGCTGGGACTTTGTGTATGTTCTCGAAATGCGTTTGTCGAGTGCTCACTAAGAAAGTTTCTATACAAGTTTCTGAACGAACTCCTTAAGAAAAGTTCCCTATGAAAGAATCCTTTGAAGCATCTGGTCGTCACAAATGTTTTGACTACTTGTGGAGCCAAAACAGACTCCGTATAAGTCAAATATCCAAGTTTCAGTTAACACTGTGCAAAACTGATTCCGAACGAGAGTTACAGACTAGTTCTTGTGTAGTTGCACTCGATTTTTTCCATTCTAATTCACATAACATCTCCATATGAGATCCAATTACTTCTAAGGAAATGCAATAGCCCTCGGTTATGAGGATGCACTAGGTCCATAGCTGGGACTTTCTGTATGTTCTTGAAATGCGTTTGTCGAGTGCTCATTAAGAAAGTTTCTATACAAGTTTCTGCACGAACTCCTTAAGAAAAGTTCTCCAAAAGTTCCCTATGAAAGAATCCTTCAAAGCATCTGGTCGCCACAAACGTTTTGACTACTTGTGGAGCCAAAACGGACTCCGTATGAGTCAGATATCCTAACACTGCGCAAAACTGATTCCGAACGACAGTTACAGACTAGTTCTTGTGTAGTTGCACTCGATTTTTTCCATTCTACTTCACTAAACATCTCCATATGAGATCCAATTACTTGTAGGGAAATGCAAGAGACCTCAGTTATGATGATGCACTAGGTCCATAGCTGGGACTTTGTGTATGTTCTCGAAATGCGTTTGTCGAGTGCTCATTAAGAAATTTTCTATACAAGTTTCTGAACGAACTCCTTAAGAAAAGTTCCCCAAAAGTTCCCTATGAAAGAATCCTTTGAAGCATCTGGTCGTCACAAATGTTTTGACTACTTGTGGAGCCAAAACGGACTCCATATTAGTCAGATATCCATGTTTCAGTTAACACTGCGCAAAACTCATTCCGAACGACAGTTATAGAATAGTTCTTATGTAGTTGCACTCGATTTTTTCCATTCTACTTCACTAAACATCTCCATATGAGATCCAATTACTTGTACAGAAATGCAAGAGACCTTGGTTATGAGGATGGACTAGGTCCATAGCAGGGACTTTGTGTATGTTCTCGAAATGCCTTTGTCGAGTGCTCATTAAGAAAGTTTCTATACAAGTTTCTGAACGAACTCCTTAAGAAAAGTTCTCCAAAAGTTCCCTATGAAAGAATCCTTCGAAGCATCTGGCTGCCACAAACGTTATGATGATGCACTAGGTCCATAGCTGGGACTTTGTGTATGTTCTCGAAATGCGTTTGTCGAGTGTTCATTAAGAAAGTTTCTATACAAGTTTCTGAACGAACTGCTTAAGAAAAGTTCTCCAAAAGATCCCTATGAAAGAATCCTTTGAAGCATCTGGTCATCACAAACGTTTTGACTACTTATGGAGCTAAAACGGACTCTGTATGAGTCAGATATCCATGTTTCAGTTAACACTGCCCAAAACTGATTCCGAAGGACAGTTACAGACTAGTTCTTGTGTAGTTGCGCTCGATTTTTTCCATTCTACTTCACTAAACATCTCCATATGAGATCCAATTACTTGTAGGGAAATGCAAGAGACCTCGGTCATGATGATGCACTAGGTCCATAGCTGGGACTTTGTGTATGTTCTCGAAATGCGTTTGTCGAGTGCTCATTAAGAAAGTTTCTATACAAGTTTCTGAATGAACTCCTTAAGAAAAGTTCTCCAAAAGTTCCCTATGAAAGAATCCTTTGAAGCATCTGGTCGTCACAAACGTTTTGACTACTTGTGGAGCCAAAACGGAGTCCGTATGAGTCAGATATCCTTGTTTCAGTTAAGACTGCGCAAAACTGATTCCGAACAACAGTTACAGACTAGTTCTTGTGTAGTTGCACTCGATTTTTTCCATTCTACTTCACTAAACATCTCCATATGAGATCCAATTACTTTTAGGGAAATGCAAGAGACCTCGGTTATGATGATGCACCAGGTCCATAGCTGGGACTTTGTGTATGTTCTCGAAATGCGTTTGTTGAGTGCTCATTAAGAAAGTTTCTATACAATTTTCTGAATGAACTCCTTAAGAAAAGTTCTCCAAAAGTTCCATATGAAAGCATCCTTTGAAGCATCTAGTCGTCACAAACGTTTTGACTACTTATGGAGCCAAAACGGACTCCGTATGAGTCAGATATCCATGTTTCAGTTAACACTGCTCAAAACTAATTCCGAACGACAGTTACAGACTAGTTCTTGTGTAAGTTGCACTCGATTTTTTCCATTCTACTTCACTAAACATCTCCATATGAGATCCAATTACTTGTAGGGAAATGCAAGAGACCTCGGTTATGATGATGCACTAGGTACATAGCTGGGACTTTGTGTATGTTCTCAAAATGCGTTTGTCGAGTGCTCAATAAGAAAAGTTTCTATACAAGTTTCTGAACGAACTGCTTAAGAAAATATCTCCAAAAGTTCCCTATGAAAGAATCCTTCGAAGCATCTGGCCGCCACAAACGTTTTGACAACTTGTGGAGCCAAAACGGACTCCGTATGAGTCAGATATCCATGTTTCAGTTAACTCTGCGCAAAACTGATTCTGAACGACAATTACAGACTAGTTCTTGTGTAGTTGCACTCGATTTTTTCCATTCTACTTCACTAGACATCTCCATATGAGATCCAATTACTTGTAGGAAATGCGAGAGACCTCGGTTATGATGATGCACTAGGTCCATAGCTGGGACTTTGTGTATGTTCTCAAAATGCGTTTGTCGAATGCTCATTAAGAAAGTTCCTATACAAGTTTCTGAACGAACTCCTTAAGAAAAGTTCTCCAAAAGTTCCCTATGAAATAATCCTTTGAAGCATCTGTTCGTCACAAACGTTTTGACTACTTGTGGAAACAAAACGGACTCCGTATGAGTCAGATATCCTTGTTTCAGTTAACACTGCGCAAAACTGATTCCGAACGACAGTTAGAGACTAGTTATTGTGTAGTTGCACTCGATTTTTCCCATTCTACTTCACTAAACATCTCCATATGAGATCCAATTACTTGTAGGGAAATGCAAGAGACCTCGGTTATGATGATGCACTAGGTCCATAGCTGGGACTTTGTGTATGTTCTCGAAATGCGTTTGTCAAGTGCTCATTAAGAAAGTTTCTATACAAGTTTCTGAACGAACTCCTTAAGAAAAGTTCTCGAAAAGTTCCCTATGAAAGAATACTTTGAAGCATCTGGTCATCACAAACGTTTTGACTACTTGTGGAGCCAAAACGGACTCCGTATGAGTCAGATATCCATGTTTCTGTTAACACTGCGCAAAACTGATTCCGAACGACAGTTACAGACTAGTTCTTCTGTAGTTGTACTCGATGTTTTCCATTCTACTTCACTAAACATCTCCATATGAGCTCCAATTACTTGTAGGGAAATGCAAGAGACCTCGGTTATGATGATGCACTAGGTCCATAGCTGGGACTTTGTGTATGTTCGCAAAATGCGTTTGTCGAGTGCTCAATAAGAAAGTTTCTATACAAGTTTCTGAACGAACTCCTTAAGAAAAGTTCTCCAAAAGTTCCCTATGAAAGAATCCTTCGAAGCATCTGGCCGCCACAAACGTTTTGACAACTTGTGGAGCCAAAACGGACTCCGTATGAGTCAGATATCCATGTCTCAGTTAACTCTGCGCAAAACTGATTCTGAACGACAATTACAGACTAGTTCTTGTGTAGTTGCACTCGATTTTTTCCATTCTACTTCACAAAACATCTCCATATGAGATCCAATTACTTGTAGGAAATGCAAGAGACCTCGGTTATGATGATGCACTAGGTCCATAGCTAGGACTTTGTGTATGTTCTCGAAATGCGTTTGTCGAGTGTTCATTAAGAAAGTTTCTATACAAGTTTCTGAACGAACTGCTTAAGAAAATATCTCCAAAAGTTCCCTATGAAAGAATCCTTCGAAGCATCTGGCCGCCACAAATGTTTTGACTACTTATGGAGCTAAAACGGACACTGATGAGTCAGATATCCATGTTTCAGTTAACACTGCACAAAACTGATTCCAAAGGACAGTTACAGACTAGTTCTTGTGTCGTTGCACTCGATTTTTTCCATTCTACTTCACTAAACATCTCCATATGAGATCCAATACTTGTAGGGAAATGGAAGAGACCTCGGTTATGATGATGCACTAGGTCCATAGCTGGGACTTTGTGTATGTTCTCGAAATGCGTTTGTCGAGTGCTCATTAAGAAAGTTTCTATACAAGTTTCCAAATGAACTCCTTAAGAAAAGTTCTCCAAAAGTTCCCTATGAAAGAATCGTTTGAAGCATCTGGTCGTCACAAATGTTTTGACTACTTTTGGAGCCAAAACGGAGTCCGTATGAGTCAGGTATCCTTGTTTCAGTTAACACTGCGCAAAACTGATTCCGAACGACAGTTACAGACTAGTTCTTGTGTAGTTGCACTCGATTTTTTCCATTCTACTTCACTAAACATCTCCATATGAGATCCAATTACTTGTAGGGAAATGCAAGAGACCTTGGTTATGATGATGCACTAGGTCCATAGCTGGGACTTTGTGTATGTTCTCGAAATGCATTTGTCGAGTGCTCATTAAGAAAGTTTCTATACAAGTTTCTGAACGAACTCCTTAAGAAAAGTTCTCCAAAAGTTCCCTATGAAAGCATCCTTTGAAGCATCTGGTCGTCACAAACGTTTTGACTACTTATGGAGCCAAAACGGACTCCGTATGAGTCAGATATCCATGTTTCAGTTAACACTACTCAAAACTAATTCCGAACGACAGTTACAGACTCGTTCTTGTGTAAGTTGAACTCGATTTTTTCCAGTATACTTCACTAAACATCTCCATATGAGATCCAATTACTTGTAGGGAAATGCAAGAGACCTCGGTTATGATGATGCACTAGGTCCATAGCAGGGACTTTGTGTATGTTCTCAAAATGCGTTTGTCGAGTGCTCATTAAGAAAGTTTCTATACAAGTTTCTGAACGAACTCCTTAAGAAAAGTTCTCCAAAAGTTCCCTATGAAAGAATCCTTTGAAGCATCTGGCCGCCGCAAACGTTTTGACTACTTGTGGAGCCCAAACGGACTCCGTATGAGTCAGATATCCATGTTTCAGTTAACTCTACGCAAAACTGATTCTGAACGACAATTACAGACTCGTTCTTGTGTAGTTGCACTCGATTTTTTCCATTCTACTTCACTAAACATCTCCATATGAGATCCAATTACTTGTAGGAAATGCAAGAGACCTCCGTTATGATGATGCACTAGGTCCATAGCTGGGACTTTGTGTATGTTCTCGAAATGCGTTTGTCGAGTGCTCATTAAGAAAGTTTCTATACAAGTTTCTGAATGAACTGCTTAAGAAAAGTTCTCCAAAAGTTCCCTACGAAATAATCCTTTGAAGCATCTGGTCATCACAAACGTTTTGACTACTTATGGAGCTAAAACGGACTCTCTATGAGACAGATATCCATGTTTCAGTTAACACTGCACAAAACTGATTCCAAAGGACACTTACAGACTAGTTCTTGTGTCGTAGCACTCGATTTTTTCCATTCTACTTCACTAAACATTTCCGTATGAGATCCAATTACTTGTAGGGAAATGCAAGAGACCTCGGTTATGATGATGCACTAGCTCCATAGCTGGGACTTTTTGTATGTTCTCGAAATGCGTTTGTCGAGTGCTCATTAAGAAAGTTTCTATGAAAGTTTCCGAATGAACTCCTTATGATAAGTTCTCCAAAAGTTCCCTATGATAGAATCCTTTGAAGCATCTGGTCGTCACAAATGTTTTGCCTACTTGTGGAGCCAAAACGGAGTCCGTATGAGTCAGATATCCTTGTTTCAGTTAACACTGCGCAAAACTGATTCCGAACGACAGTTACAGACTATTTCTTGTGTAGTTGCACTCGATTTTTTCCATTCTACTTCACTAAACATCTCCATATGAGATCCAATTACTTGTAGGGAAATGCAAGAGACCTCGGTTATGATGATGCACCAGGTCCATAGCTGGGACTTTGTGTATGTTCTCGAAATGCTTTGTCGAATGCTCATTAAGAAAGTTTCTATACATGTTTCTGAACGAACTCCTTCAGAAAAGTTCTCCAAAAGTTCCCTATGAAAGCATCCTTTGAAGCATCTAGTCGTCACAAACGTTTGGACTGCTTATGGAGCCAAAACGGACTCCGTATGAGTCAGATATCCATGTTTCAAATAACACTACTCAAAACTAATTCCGAACGACAGTTACAGACTAGTTCTTGTGTAAGTTGCACTCGATTTTTCCCATTCTACTTCACTAAACATCTCAATATGAGATCCAATTACTTGTACTGGGACTTTGTGTATGTTCTCGAAAAGCATTTGTCGAGTGCTCATTAAGAAAGTTTCTATACAAGTTTCTGAAGAAACTCCTTAAGAAAAGTTCTCCAAAAGTTCCCTATGAAATAATCCTTTGAAGCATCTGTTCGTCAGCGTTTTGACTACTTGTGGAAACTAAACGGACTCCGTATGAGTCAGATATCCTTGTTTCAGTTAACATTGCGCAAAACTGATTACGAACGACAGTTACAGACTAGTTCTTGTGTAGTTGCACTCAATTTTTCCTATTCTACTTCACTAAACATATCCATATGAGATCCAATTACTTGTAGGGAAATGCAAGAGACCTCGGTTATGATGATGCACTAGGTCCATAGCTGGGACTTTATGTATGTTCTCGAAATGCGTTTGTCGAGTGCTCATTAAGAAAGTTTCTATACAAGTTTCTGAACGAACTACTTAAGAAAAGTTCTCCAAAAGTTCCCTATGAAAGAATCCTTTTAAGAATCTGGTCATCACAAACGTTTTGACTACTTATGGAGCGGAAACGGACTATGTATGAGTCAGATATCCATGTTTCAGTTAACACTGCACAAAACTGATTCCGAAGGACAGTTACAGACTAGTTCTTGTGTAGTTGCACTCGATTTTTTCCATTCTACTTCACAAAACATCTCCATATGAGATCCAATTACTTGTAGGGAAATGCAAGAGACCTCGGTTATGATGATGCACTAGGTCCATACCTGGGACTTTGTGTATGTTCTCGAAATGCGTTTGTCGAGTGCTCATTAAGAAAGTTTCTATACAAGTTTCTGAATGAACTCCTTAAGAAAAGTTCTCCAAAAGTTCCCTATGAAAGAATTCTTTGAAGCATCTGGTCGTCACAAACGTTTTGACTACTTGTGGAGCCAAAACGGAGTCCGTATGAGTCAGATATCCTTGTTTCAGTTAACACTGCGCAAAACTGATTCCGAACGACAGTTACAGACTAGTTCTTGTGTAGTTGCACTCGATTTTTTCCATTCTACTTCACTAAACATCTCCATATGAGATCCAATTACTTGTATGGAAATGCAAGAGACCTCGGTTATGATGATGCACCAGGTCCATAGCTGGGACTTTGTGTATGTTCTCGAAATGCGTTTGCCGAATGCTCATTAAGAAAGTTTCTATACAAGTTTCTGAACGAATTCCTTAAGAAAAGTTCTCCAAAAGTTCCCTATGAAAGCATCCTTTGAAGCATATGGTTGTCACAAACATTTTGACTACTTATGGAGCCAAAACGGACTCCGTATGAGTCAGATATCCATGTTTCAGTTAACACTGCTCAAAACTAATTCTGAACGACAGTTACAGACTTGTTCTTGTGTAAGTTGCACTCGATTTTTTCCATTCTACTTCACTAAACATCTCCATATGAGATCCAATTACTTGTAGGGAAATGCAAGAGACCTCGGTTATGATGATGCACTAGGTCCATAGCTGGGACTTTGTGTATGTTCTCGAAATGCATTTGTCGAGTGCTCATTAAGAAAGTTTCTATACAAGTTTCTGAACGAACTCCTTAAGAAAAGTTCTCCAAAAGTTCCATATGAAATAATCCTTTGAAGCATCTGGTCGTCACAAACGTTTTGACTACTTGTGGAAACAAAACGTACTCCGTATGAGTCAGATATCCATGTTTCAGTTAACACTGCGCAAAACTGATTCCGAACGACTGTTACAGACTAGTTCTTGTGTAGTTGCACTCGATTTTTTCCATTTTACTTCACTAAACATATCCATATGAGATCCAATTACTTGTAGGGAAATGCAAGAGACCTCGGTTATGATTATGAAGTAGGTCCATAGCTGGGACTTTGTGTATGTTCTCGAAATGCGTTTGTCGAGTGCTCATGAGGAAAGTTTCTATACAAGTTTCTGAACGAACTCCTTAAGAAAAGTTCTCCAAAAGTTCCCTATGAAAGAATACTTTGAAGCACCTGGTCATCACAAACGTTTTGACTACTTGTGGAGCCAAAACAGACTCCGGATGAGTCAGATATCCATGTTTCAGTTAACACTGCGCAAAACTGATTCCGAACGACAGTTACAGACTAGTTCTTGTGTAGTTGTACTCGATTTTTTCCATTCTACTTCAATAAACATCTCCATATGAGATCCAATTACTTGTAGGGAAATGCAAGAGACCTCGGTTATGATGATGCACTAGGTCCATAGCTGGGACTTTGTGTATGTTCTCAAAATGCGTTTGTCGAGTGCTCATTAAGAAAGTTTCTATAGATGTTTCTGAATGAACTCCTTAAGAAAAGTTCTCCAAAATTTCCCTATGAAAGAATCCTTTGAAGCATCTGGTCATCACAAACGTTTTGACTACTTGTGGAAACAAAGCATACTCCGTATGAGTCAGATATCCATGTTTCAGTTAACACTGCGCAAAACTGATTCCGAACGACAGTTACAGACTAGTTCTTGTGTAGTTGCACTCGATTTTTCCCGTTCTACTTCACTAAATATATCCATATGAGATCCAATTACTTGTAGGGAAATGCAAGAGACCTCGGTTGTGATAATGCAATAGGTCCATAGCTGGGACTTTGTGTATGTTCGCGAAATGCGTTTGTCGAGTGCTCATTAGGCAAGTTTCTATACAAGTTTCTGAAGGAACTCCTTAATAAAAGTTCTCCAAAAGTTCCCTATGAAAGAATACTTTGAAGCATCTTGTCGTCACAAACGTTTTTTCTACTTGTGGAGCCAAAAAGGACTCCGTAGGAGTCAGATATCCTTGTTTCAGTTAACACTGCGCAAAACTGATTCCAAACCACAGTTACAGACTTGTTCTTGTGTAGTTGCACTCGATTTTTTCCATTCTACTTCACTAAACATCTCCATATGAGATCCAATTACTTGTACGGAAATGCAAGAGACCTCGCTTATGAGGATGCACTAGGTCCATAGCAGGGACATTGTGTATGTTCTCGAAATGCATTTGTCGAGTGCTCATTAAGGAAGTTTCTATACAAGTTTCTGAACGAACTCCTGAAGAAAAGTTCTCCAAAAGTTCCCTATGAAAGAATACTTCAAAGCATCTGGTCATCACAAATGTTTTGACTACTTGTGGAGCCAAAACGGACTCCATATGAGTCAGATATCCATGTTTCAGTTAACACTGCGCAAAACTGATTCCGAACGACAGTTACAGACTAGTTCTTGTGTTGTACTCGATTTTTTCCATTCTACTTCACTAAACATCTCCATATGAGATCCAATTACTTGTAGGGAAATGCAAGAGACCTCGGTTATGATGATGCACTAGGTCCATAGCTGGGACTTTGTGTATGTTCTCAAAATGCGTTTGTCGAGTGCTCATTAAGAAAGTTTCTATACAAGTTTCTGAACGAACTCCTTAAGAAAAGTTCTCCAAAAGTTCCCTATGAAAGAATCCTTTGAAGAATCCGGTCGTCACAAACGTTTTGACTACTTGTGGAGCCAAAACGGGCTCCGTATGAGTCAGATATCCATGTTTCAGTTAACACTACACAAAACTGATTCCGAAGGACAGTTACAGACTAGTTCTTGTGTAGTTGCACTTGATTTTTTCCATTCTACTTCACTAAACATCTCCATATGAGATCCAATTACTTGTAGGGAAATGCAAGAGACCTCGGTTATGAGGTTGCATGTAACATCCCAAATTTTCAATTTGGTATGTTATACATAGATCATCATTGCATATCATATTTTATTGCATTTTGACAAATCCTCGATAAATCCTAAGCAACTCAAGGACCCTCGGAGAGAGTTGGGGATTTTTCGAATTTTCATATTTGATTTCCATCAAATAATAAAATGAGGTTTTTTGGTTTTAATTATTTTCTCTCCGGAAAAATATTTCATTAAAAAAATGAGAGGAGAAAATATGACTTCTCCAAAACAATTGAAATATTGGAGGAAAAGTGTTAAAATCATTTATTGGATTTTATTCAGAGTTTTGTTTGCAATTTTAATTGCATTAAAAAAATATTGCATGTTTTCAAAAATTTATTTTGTGTCAAAAAATGTTCACCCCGTTCTAAATATTCTAACTAGACGGGAAAAAAATTGTTTTATCTTGTTTGGATTTTTATTTATTTTTCTACGAATTTTATTCGGCGGAACGTTTAAAAATAAATTAAAAAACCCCGCGCCGCGCCCGACCGGGCCGAGGCCCAGCCGAGCCGCCGGCCCACCCCGCCGTCTCCCTCGCGCAGCCGCCGCCGCCACCGCGCCGAGTCCGCCTCGAGCACGGCCGCCGCCGCCTTGCCCCCTTCCCCACGCCACCAGCCCCCCTCCTCATAAATACCCCGCCGCCGCCGCCCTCCCTCTCACCCGAGCCCGCCCGAGCCGCCGCCGCTGGGAGCCCGCGCCGCCGCCCCGCTCGCCGCTCGCCGCCGCCGGAGCCGCCCCGAGCCCCGCCGGAGCCGCCCCGACGAGGTATTACCTCGCCGTCGTTTGCCGGTTTTGTTTAAAAAAAACCGTTCGTAAAAAAACCCTAGATCGGTTTTGTTATTTTGTGAGCGTTCACCGTCTCGTTCGTTTTAACGAACGCGTTCGTCGGATTTTCTCTGTTAACGAACGTTCGTTCTTTAACCGTTCGTCCGTTTTTCTTTTTCGTCGGATTTTTCCGCGATTATCTCAGATCTCGATTTCTGATCGAATCTTCGTTTCTGTTTAACTTTTCGCTCGTTTATCGGAATCAGGCGATTCAAGCGCCTAGAGTTTCGTCTCGAAATTCTCTTTCCGTTTAACCTACTCAAACAAGTTTTTGCTACTGTAAATTTGACCTAGATCCAGATTAGTAAACGAAGCTTGTTTCTTTCGCCGTTTGACTTTCGTTGCTTCGTTCGAGTTGATTCTTTTTGCAAACCGGAGTTCTTAAGTTGAACTTTATGGTTCGATCTTTCATTCGAGTTTTACCTGTGCATTAGATGAGTACTGATTGTCTGCTTGTTTGTTTGCGATAGAGTACCCGGAGTGTGCCGCTTGTTACTTCGAATCGCTAGGTTTCGCGGATCATCAGCAAGGCAAGTAACACTTTGATCATACTTTCGATACCCAGTTTTATTGCATTAGATCTATTCCTCAAACAATTGCATGATTAGGGTCTAATTAAATTGTGGGATTCTGGGAAGTAGTTGAGGTAGTACCTATTACCTGTTTTCTTATCAAACCCTTGGGAGTTACTTCTACGTTGCTATTATATTGCCATGCTATGCTCGTAGACGTGGATTGGTTTTGAGAGATATTCATGACATATGTGAGATCGTTAATAATGGTTTACCTAAGGTGGCAACTAAAACTCACATCTGGGTGGATTGAGGCACCTGGAGAATCCAGTGTTGTCTGTTTGTATAAGGACCGCCACCCAGGCTCAAATGGATCATAAGATTATTCATGCTAGAAACTTCCGTGTGCAGCCACAAGCTATTATGGGCTCTAGCGTAGTTGAGTAGGTTGCATGATCTCTTGAAGAGGTGGGCTAGCAGATGTAGGGGAAAGTAGGTGTACCGGTCCACCCGGAGTAAAGAGTGATTGTTCCTGAAAGACTGTGTCTCGGTCATCCGTTTCTCAAACATCATGCAGTGCGAGAATCAAGCGGAGGCGATCGAGTCTTGTGGGGAGAAGTGCGCAAACCTCTGCAGAGTGTATAAACTAATCATGGTTAGTCGTGTCCCCGGTTATAGACAATTTGACTATCTAGTACCTGGATTATCATTTGAATCTCATCACCATGTTACTTTTAATTAATTTTGCTGGGTTATTGATGATTCTTAATTGGGATTGAGATGCTGTCAACCATCTCAATGTTTCACAACCACCATGATAGTTAAATAAAATTTATTCCTTTGAAGTAGGGAAAAATTGGCTTTTCGCAAAAACTTAACCGTAGAGCTTTCCACCAGCCATATATGCATGTAGTATAGCATTATTATTGTTCATTATTCTCTATGTGTTACATTGCCAGCATATTCCATGTGCTGACCCGTTTTCGGGCTGCAACGTTTCATGTTGCAGACTTTTCAGACGACGAGTAAGGTGCCTTAGGTCGTGGTCTTATACTCAGTGATGCCGCTGGAGTTGATGGACTCACCTATCTTCCAAGTCTTCCGCTGTTATCGTATTTAGATGGCCCTAAGCCATATTTATCATACTTAATCTCTTTGGAGATATTCGATGTAATAAGTGTGTGATTGCTACTCTGTTATAAATCCTCCATTTGTACTGTGCGTGTCAGCATTACTGATCCAGGGATGACACTGGTGCACAGCAGCACAGACCATTTGAGGTCTGGTCGCTACAAAGGTGGTATCAGAGCACACGCTGACTGTAGGACACGACCACTAAGCTTAAGCCCTAGAACACTTCTCTCTTCTCATTTCTGACCCCTCTCCTTTTTCTACTCTTTTAGGAATGGCGGATGCAAGGAGCAAGTTCATGCAACCAGATGAAGACACGCCTTTTGGTCGACACTTGAAGGAAGTCACCAAGTATTTGAACATAGGAATACCAAGCATCACCGGAACCTACAACGCCACATTACCCGAAGAGGAGAGCTGGAAGATTCAAGTTCACATTCCAGGAAGGATGTTTATGCCAGTTACTGAACCCATAAGATTGGTTTTCGAAGCACCAACCTGGAGTTTAGGGAAGAGCATGGCCGCTCACATCGCTATGGGACGCATTGGAGAAGTCTACCACCAGGAGCTTAAGGATACAATTTATCAGATTTGTGGACGCCGAGACGCGCAATGGGAGATGATCAGAACCAAGAAGGATGGATCAATCGCAGCTTTCATCCAGGAGCAAAACCAACATATTCGTCGCCAGGAGAACCAGATGTGCTCAGACAAGGAAGAACTGGAGAAGGCATTGACGAAGATCAAGGAGCTGGAGGAAGAACTTCAGGCTACACGCGAGGATTATATGGAGGAAATCATCGCACTAGTAGGGAAGAATGACGACCTGGAGAAGAAGATTGGAGTATTCATGGGAAATCCAGTGCCAAAAGCAAAGGATGACGAATGCACTTGTCCGGATAACTACATCATCATCGACGACACTGACTCGGAACCAAGTGAAGATGACTTTGTTGACGAAGCTGGAGCAGACATCATGGAGTCTTCAACGGATCAGAATTTCTAGTAGACCACCATATCAGTAGTAGTTTTTCCCCATTTAATAGTATAGTTCAAGCACTTTGTAACGCTAGTTAGATCGATTGTTATGCCTTGTTTGAATTGATTGAGTGATATTGATTGTATTTGTCTCATGAGCATATGGGTAGTGTTTTCTCTCTAGACCTCATTCTATTTTTAACTCTCATCTTTTCTAACCTATCAGATGCCTCCGAGACGCGACACCGGATTTGTTTTCCCACCGGAGATCACCCAGTTGATTCAGCAACAGAATGCCCTGATGCAAGTGTTAGTGCAGAACCAAGGCAACAACAACAACAACCCACCGCCACCACCACCTGTTGATCACTTAGCACGTTTCTTGAGGCTAAACCCGCCGGTGTTTTCCAGTAGCACCGAGCCGATTGTTGCAGATGATTGGCTCCGCAAAATTGGAAGGGAGTTGACCACTGCAGGATGCACAGATGCGGAAAGAGTGCGTTTTGCCGCACATCAGCTTGATGGACCCGCATCATCATGGTGGGAGAATTATACAGCCACGCACCCTATTGACACTGTCACATGGGACCAGTTTCAGCAAGCTTTCCGTACAGCTCATGTTTCAGCAGGAGCTATGGCTATGAAGAAGCGCAAGTTTCGCAACCTACGCCAAGGAGGACGCACCGTAGGCCAGTATGTGGAGGATTTCAGTAAGTTAGCACGTTATGCACCAGACGACGTTGCTACAGATGCTGCCAAGCAGGAGAAATTTTTGGAAGGACTGAATGATGAACTGAGTATGCAGTTGATGGTAGCAACCTTCAACAACTACCAGGAGCTGGTAGATAGAGCTCTCATGATTGAAGGGAAGCAACAGCAGATTGAAAACCGTAAGAGGAAGTATGGACAAGGGAAGTACAATTCTGGAGCTCAGCAGAAGCCACGATTTGCCCCGAAACCGGGAGGACAGTTTCAGCATACCCATGGAGGAGGTAGTTCGCACAACCATAATGGCTCCAAGAATGGTAATGGGAATGGAGGAAGCAACGGACAGAACCGTACCAACCCATCTACCCCAGCCAAGAGGGATCTAAGTCATGTTACTTGTTTCAAGTGCCAGAAGACTGGACATTATGCAACTGATTGTCCTGAAGCCCAAAATGGAAATGGCAATGGAAGCTCTGGGAAGAAGCCGAACCCGTTCAACAAAGGACATGTGAACCACGTGAGCGTGGAGGAGGTTGAAGCTCAGCTTGATGCAGTAATAGGTAAGTTTTTGGTTAAGTCATTTACTGCAACCGTTCTTTTCGATACTGGTGCATCGCATTCATACATATCAAGGGGATTTGTGAATAAGTTTAAGCTGTCCACCCAAGTTCTCAAAACCCCTATGTTAGTAACCTCGCCAGGAGCAGAGTATATGGCAAGCCAAGGATGTTTTCAGATACCATTGGCCATTGGTAGGCATGTTTTCCCCTCAGACCTCATAGTTTTGGAGTCGCAAGGTTTGGATGTGATTTTGGGAATGGATTGGCTATCGTTGTATGGAGGAAACATCGATTGTGCCAACAAGACGATTTTGCTTACCACCCCGAAAGGAAAAAGGATCAAGTATGTATCCCGGCATATGCCGAAGAGGACTCAAGAGAATTCCTTATCAGGAGTTGTACAGGAGGAAGTACCAGTGGTGAAGGATTATCCGGATGTATTTCCAGAAGAGTTGCCAGGCATGCCGCCAGATAGAGACATTGAGTTCTTGATTGAACTTTTGCCAGACACAGGGCCAATATCTAAGAGACCGTACAGGATGCCCGCAAAGGATTTGGAGGAAATTAAGAAGCAGATCAAGGAGTTACTGGATAAAGGCTATATTTGCCCAAGTTCGTCACCTTGGGGATCACCAGTACTTCTAGTGGAGAAGAAAGATGGATCGCTGAGGATGGTTGTTGATTACCGTGGATTGAATGAAGTGACCATCAAAAACAAGTACCCACTGCCGATGATCAATGATTTGTTTGACCGCCTACAAGGAGCTAAAGTATTTTCCAAGATCGATCTACGATCAGGATACCATCAGTTAAAGATTCGAGAGCAGGATATACCTAAGACGGCTTTTACCACCAGATATGGATTGTATGAGTATACCGTTATGTCATTTGGTCTGACTAACGCACCTGCCTATTTTATGAACCTGATGAACAAGGTGTTTATGGAGTTTTGGATAAGTTCGTCGTGGTGTTCATTGACGATATTTTAGTCTTTTCCAAGAATGAGGAAGAGCATGAGGAGCATTTACGATTGGTACTTGAGAAGCTCAGAGAACATCAGTTATATGCCAAGTTCAGCAAATGCGAATTTTGGCTAAAGGAAGTTGGATTCCTTGGACATGTTATTTCGGGAGAAGGAATAGCAGTAGACCCTGCCAAGGTTGACACAGTGACAAGTTGGGAATCACCCACGACAGTTGGAGAAATCCGGAGTTTTCTTGGACTTGCAGGATACTACCGGAGATTCATCGAGAATTTCTCGAAGATTGCTAAGCCCATGACTGAGCTATTGAAGAAGGACACCAAATTCAATTGGACTGAGGAATATGAAGCTAGTTTCCAAGAGTTGAAGAAACGATTGGTTACATCACCAGTGTTGATTCTGCCAGATCAACGCAAGGATTATGAAGTTTATTGCGACGCTTCTCGTCGAGGACTTGGAGCAGTGCTTATGCAGGAAGGAAGAGTTGTGTCATATGCTTCACGACAACTTAAACCCCATGAGAAGAATTATGCTACGCATGATTTGGAATTAGCAGCCGTGGTGCATGCATTGAAGACATGGAGACATTTTCTCATCGGAAACCATTGTGAGGTGTACACGGATCACAAGAGTTTGAAGTATATTTTCACGCAGAAGGAGTTAAATCTTAGACAGAGGAGATGGTTGGAGCTCATAAAGGACTATGATATGAGATTGCATTATCACCCAGGAAAGGCTAACGTAGTAGCAGACGCGTTGAGCCGCAAGAGTCATGTCAACACCCTCATGACAGGAGAGTTACCTCAGGAGTTAGCCGAGGACCTTCGCGAGCTATGTTTGGAGATAGTCCCAAGAGGCTATTTAGCGACACTGGAGATTCAGTCTACCTTGATGGATAGGATCAGAGAAGCTCAGAAGACAGACAAGGAGATTGAAGAGATAAAGGAGAAGATGAGCAAAGGAAAAGCCAAGGGATTTCGTGAGGATGAGCACGATACCTTATGGTTTGAGGACCGCGTATATGTGCCAAATGATCCGGAGATCAGGAAGTTGATTTTGCAAGAAGCCCATGATTCACCGTACTCGATTCACCCAGGGAATACCAAGATGTATTTGGATCTGAAGAATACTTTCTGGTGGACCGGAATGAAGAAGGATATTGCAGAGTACGTAGCAGTTTGTGATGTGTGTCAAAGAGTGAAGGCAGAGCATCAGAAACCAGCAGGATTGCTACAACCATTGCCGATACCCGAATGGAAGTGGGATAAAATAGGCATGGATTTTATCACAGGATTACCCAGGACTCGTTCGGGCTATGACTCAATATGGGTTGTAGTCGACCGTTTGACGAAAGTGGCTCATTTCATTCCAGTGAAGACCACTTACACCAGTGCTAAGTTGGCAAAGATATACATGACCAGGATCGTATGTTTGCATGGAGTTCCGAGGACCATTGTATCAGACAGAGGAACCCAGTTTACCTCGAAGTTTTGGAAGCAGTTACATGAAACATTGGGAACCAGGCTAGAATTTAGTACAGCTTTTCACCCACAGACAGATGGACAGACCGAGAGAGTCAACCAGATTTTGGAGGACATGTTGAGAGCTTGTGCACTAGATTATGGATCTAGTTGGGACGACAATTTGCCATATGCGGAGTTTTCTTATAACAACAGTTATCAAACCAGTTTGAAGATGGCCCCTTTCGAAGCCTTGTACGGAAGGAGGTGTAGAACACCGTTGTTATGGGACGAAGTTGGAGACCGCCAGTTGTTTGGACCAGATTTGATTAAGGAGTCTGAACAGAAAGTAAGGATGATTCGCGATAGGCTCAAGGTAGCCCAGTCCAGGCAGAAGAGTTATGCTGATTCTAAACGAAAGGAGACAGTTCACGAAGTCGGAGACCGAGTTTATCTTCGAGTATCACCACTTCGAGGAGTGAAGCGCTTTCGAGTTAAGGGAAAGTTAGCGCCCCGTTTTATCGGACCATACAGAGTTGTGGAACGTATGGGAGAGGTTGCTTACAAGCTGGAATTGCCCGAAGGATTGTCTGGAGTTCATGATGTATTTCACGTCTCCCAGTTGAAGAAGTGCCACGCAGAGATGGCTGAGATACCACTGAGAGATACTGTGCCACTGGAAGCAATTCAACTGGAAAGTGATTTGACCTATGAGGAGAAACCAGTTAAGATTCTTGAGTATGCCAGCCGAGTTACCCGCAGTAAGGTTATCAAGTTTTGCAAGGTCCAGTGGAGTCACCACACGGAAGATGAAGCCACCTGGGAGCGAGAGGAAGATCTACGGAAGGACCACTCCCACATGTTTTCTAGCCAACCCGAATCTCGAGGGCGAGATTCATCTTAAGGGGGGTAGGTTTGTAACATCCCAAATTTTCAATTTGGTATGTTATACATAGATCATCATTGCATATCATATTTTATTGCATTTTGACAAATCCTCGATAAATCCTAAGCAACTCAAGGACCCTCGGAGAGAGTTGGGGATTTTCTCGAATTTTCATATTTGATTTCCATCAAATAATAAAACGAGGATTTTTGGTTTTAATTATTTTCTCTCCGGAAAAATATTTCATTAAAAAATGAGAGGAGAAAATATGACTTCTCCAAAACAATTGAAATATTGGAGGAAAAGTGTTAAAATCATTTATTGGATTTTATTCGGAGTTTTGTTTGCAATTTTAATTGCATTAAAAAAAATATTGCATGTTTTCAAAAATTTATTTTGTGTCAAAAAATGTTCACCCCGTTCTAAATATTCTAACTAGACGGGAAAAAAATTGTTTTATCTTTTTTGGATTTTTATTTATTTTTCTACGAATTTTATTCGGCGGAACGTTTTAAAAAAAAACCCGCGCCGCGCCCGACCGGGCCAAGGCCCAGCCGAGCCGCCGGCCCACCCCGCTGTCTCCCTCGCGCAGCCACCGCCGCCACCGCGCCCGTGTCCGCCTCGAGCACGGCCGCCGCCGCCTTGCCCCCTTCCCCACGCCAACAGCCCCTCCCCCGCTCATAAATACCCCGCCGCCGCCGCCCTCCCTCTCACCCGAGCCCGCCCGAGCCGCCGCCGCTGGGAGCCCGCGCCGCCGCCGCCTTGCGCCGCCGCCCCGCTCGCCGCTCGCCGCCGCCGGAGCCGCCCCGCGGCCCCGAGCCCTGCCGCACCCCGCCGCCCCTCGCCGGAGCCGCCCCGATGAGGTATTACCTCGCCGTCGTTTGCCGGTTTTGTTTAAAAAAACCGTTCGTAAAAAAACCCTAGATCGGTTTTTTTCGGTTTTGTTATTTTGTGAGCGTTCACCGACTCGTTCGTTTTAACGAACGCGTTCGTCGGATTTTCTCTGTTAACGAACGTCCGTTCTTTAACCGTTCGTCCGTTTTTCTTTTTCGTCGGATTTTTCCGCGATTATCTCAGATCTCGATTTCTGATCGAATCTTCGTTTCTGTTTAACTTTTCGCTCGTTTATCGGAATCAGGCGATTCAAGCGCCTAGAGTTTCGTCTCGAAATTATCTTTCCGTTTAACCTACTCAAACAAGTTTTTGCTACTGTAAAATTTGACCTAGATCTAGATTAGTAAACGAAGCTTGTTTCTTTCGCCGTTTGACTTTCGTTGCTTCGTTCGAGTTGATTCTTTTTGCAAACCGGAGTTCTTAAGTTGAACTTTCTGGTTGGATCTTTCATTCGAGTTTTACCTGTGCATTAGATGAGTACTGATTGTCTGCTTGTTTGTTTGCGATAGAGTACCCGGAGTGTGCCGCTTGTTACTTCGAATCGCTAGGTTTCGCGGATCATCAGCAAGGCA
Organism: Aegilops tauschii subsp. strangulata; assembly: GCF_002575655.3. Lineage (NCBI taxonomy): Eukaryota > Viridiplantae > Streptophyta > Magnoliopsida > Poales > Poaceae > Aegilops > Aegilops tauschii. The sequence goes on from NC_053040.3 coordinate 117,212,268, forward strand.
AGTAACACTTTGATCATACTTTCGATACCCAGTTTTATTGCATTAGATCTATTCCTCAAACAATTGCATGATTAGGGTCTAATTAAATTGTGGGATTCTGGGAAGTAGTTGAGGTAGTACCTATTACCTGTTTTCTTATCAAACCCTTGGGAGTTACTTCTACGTTGCTATTATATTGCCATGCTATGCTCGTAGACGTGGATTGGTTTTGAGAGATATTCATGACATATGTGAGATCGTTAATAATGGTTTACCTAAGGTGGCAACTAAAACTCACATCTGGGTGGATTGAGGCACCTGGAGAATCCAGTGTTGTCTGTTTGTATAAGGACCGCCACCCAGGCTCAAATGGATCATAAGATTATTCATGCTAGAAACTTCCGTGTGCAGCCACAAGCTATTATGGGCTCTAGCGTAGTTGAGTAGGTTGCATGATCTCTTGAAGAGGTGGGCTAGCAGATGTAGGCGAAAGTAGGTGTACCGGTCCACCCGGAGTAAAGAGTGATTGTTCCTGAAAGACTGTGTCTCGGTCATCCGTTTCTCAAACATCATGCAGTGCGAGAATCAAGCGGAGGCGATCGAGTCTTGTGGGGAAAAGTGCGCAAACCTCTGCAGAGTGTATAAACTAATCATGGTTAGCCGTGTCCCCGGTTATGGACAATTTGAGTATCTAGTACCTGGATTATCATTTGAATCTCATCACCATGTTACTTTTAATTAATTTTGCTGGGTTATTGATGATTCTTAATTGGGATTGAGATGCTGTCAACCATCTCAATGTTTCACAACCACCATGATAGTTAAATAAAATTTATTCCTTTGAAGTAGGGAAAAATTGGTTTTTCGCAAAAACTTAACCGTAGAGCTTTCCACCAGCCATATATGCATGTAGTATAGCATTATTATTGTTCATTATTCTCTATGTGTTACATTGCCAGCATATTCCATGTGCTGACCCGTTTTCGGGCTGCAACGTTTCATGTTGCAGACTTTTCAGACGACGGGTATGGTGCCTTAGGTCGTGGTCTTATACTCAGTGATGCCGCTGGAGTTGATGGACTCACTTATCTTCCAAGTCTTCCGCTGTTATCGTATTTAGATGGCCCTAAGCCATATTTATCATATTTAATCTCTTTGGAGATATTCGATGTAATAAGTGTATGATTGCTACTCTATTATAAATCCTCCATTTGTACTGTGCGTGTCAGCATTACTGATCCAGGGATGACACTGGTGCACAGCAGCACAGACCATTTGAGGTCTGGTCGCTACATTGCACTAGGTCCATAGCTGGGACTTTGTGTATGTTCTCGAAATGCGTTTGTCGAGTCCTCATTAAGAAAGTTTCTTTGAAGTTTCTGAACGAACTCCTTAAGAAAAGTTCTCCAAAAGTTCCCTATGAAAGAATCCTTTGAAGCATCTAGTCATCACAAACGTTTTGCTACTTGTGGAGCCAAAACGGGCTCCGTATGAGTCAGATATCCATGTTTGAGTTAACACTGCGCAAAACTGATTCCGAATGACAGTTACGGACTAGTTCTTTTGTAGTTGCGCTCGATTTTTTCAGTTATACTTCACTAAACATCTCCATATGAGATCCAATTACTTGTAGGGAAATGAATGTGTCCTCGGTTATGATGATGCAATAGGTCCATAGCTGGGACTTTGTGTATGTTCTCAAAATGCGTTTGTCGAGTGCTCATTAAGAAAGTTTCTATACAAGTTTCTGAAGGAACTCCTTAAGAAAACTTCTCCAAAAGTTCCCTATGAAAGAATCTCTTGAAGCATCTGGTCGTCACAAATGTTTTGACTACTTGTGGAGCCAAAACAGACTCCGTATGAGTCAGATATCCATGTTTCAGTTAACACTGCGCAAAACTGATTTCGAACGACAGTTACAGACTAGTTCTAGTGTAGTTGCACTCGATTTTTTCCATTCTACTTCACTAAACATCTCCATATGAGATCCAATTACTTGTAAGGAGATTCAAGAGACCTCGGTTATGATGATGCACTAGGTCCATAGCTGGGACTTTGTGTATGTTCTCGAAATGTGTTTGTCGACTGCTCATTAAGAAAGTTTCTATAGAAGTTTCTGAACGAACTCCTTAAGAAAAGTTCTCCAAAATTTCCCTATGAAAGAATCCTTTGAAGCATCTGGTCGTCACAAACGTTTTGACTACTTGTGGAGCCAAAACGGAGTCCGTATGAGTCAGATATCCTTGTTTCAGTTAACACCGCGCAAAACTGATTCCGAACGACAGTTACAGACTAGTTCTTGTGTAGTTGTACTCGATTTTTTCCATTCTACTTCACTAAACATCTCCATATGAGATCCAATTACTTGTAGGGAAATGCAAGAGACCTCGGTTATGATGATGCACTAGGTCCATAGCTCGGACTTTGTGTATGTTCTCAAAATGCGTTTGTCGAGTGCTCATTAAGAAAGTTTCTATACAAGTTTCTGAATGAACTCCTTAAGAAAAGTTCTCCAAAAGTTCCCTAAAAAAGAATGCTTTGAAGAATCCGGTCGTCACAAACATTTTGACCACTTGTGGAGCCAAAACGGGCTCCGTATGAGTCAGATATCCATGTTTCAGTTAACACTGCGCAAAAATAATTCTGAACGACAGTTACAGACTAGTTCTTGTGTAATTGTGCTCGATTTTTTCCATTCTACTTCACTAAACATCTCCATATGAGATCCAATTAATTGTAGGGAAATGCAAGAGTCCTCGGTTATGATGATGCACTAGGTCCATAGCTGGGACTTTGTGTATGTTCTCGAAATGCGTTTGTCGAGTGCTCATTAAGAAAGTTTCTATACAAGTTTCTGAACGAACTCCTTAAGAAAAGTTCTCCAGAAGTTCCCTATGACAGAATCCTTTGAAGCATCTGGTCATCACAAACGTTTTGACTACTTGTGGAGCCAAAACGGGCTCCGTATGAGTCAGATATCCATGTTTGAGTTAACGCTGCGCAAAACTGATTCCGAATGACAGTTACAGACTAGTTCTTTTGTAGTTGCGCTTGATTTTTTCAGTTCTACTTCACTAAACATCTCCATATTAGATCCAATTACTTGTAGGGAAATGAAAGTGTCCTCGGTTATGATGATGCAATAGGTCCATAGCTGGGACTTTGTGTATGTTCTCGAAATGCGTTTGTCGAGTGCTCATTAAGAAAGTTTCTATACATGTTTCTGAAGGAACTCCTTAAGAAAATTTCTCCAGAAGTTCCCTATGAAAGAATCCTTTGAAGCATCTGGTCGTCACAAACGTTTCCACTACTTGTGGAGCCAAAACAGACTCCGTATGAGTCAGATATCCATGTTTCAGTTAACACTGCGCAAAACTGATTCCTAACGACAGTTACAGACTAGTTCTTGTGTAGTTGCACTCGATTTTTTCCATTCTACTTCACTAAACATCTCCATATGAGATCCAATTACTTGTAGGGAGATGCAAGAGACCTTGGTTATGATGATGCACTAGGTCCATAGCTGGGACTTTGTGTATGTTCTCGTAATGTGTTTGTCGAGTGCTCATTAAGAAAGTTTCTATAGAAGTTTCTGAACGAACTCCTTAAGAAAAGTTCTCCAAAATTTCCCTATGAAAGAATCCTTTGAAGCATCTGGTCGTCACAAACATTTTGACTACTTGTGGAAACAAACCATACTACGTATGAGTCAGATATCCATGTTTAAGTTAATACTTCGCAAAACTGATTCCGAACGACACTTACAGACTAGTTCTTGTGTAGTTGCACTCGATTTTTCCCGTTCTACTTCACTAAACATATCCATATGAGATCCAATTACTTGTAGGGAAATGCAAGAGACCTTGGTTATGATAATGCAATAGGTTCATAGCTGGGACTTTGTGTATGTTCGCAAAATGCGTTTGTCGAGTGCTCATTAAGAAAGTTTCTATACAAGTTTCTGAAGGAACTCCTTAAGAACAGTTCTCGAAAATTTCCCTATGAAAGAATACTTTGAAGCATCTGGTCGTCACAAACGCTTTGTCTACTTGTGGAGCCAAAAAGGACTCCGTAGGAGTCAGATATCCTTGTTTCAGTTAACACTGCGCAAAACTGATTCCAAACGACAGTTACAGACTTGTTCTTGTGTAGTTGCACTCGATTTTTTCCATTCTACTTCACTAAACATCTCCATATGAGATCCAATTACTTGTACGGAAATGCAAGAGACCTCGGTTATGAGGATGCACTAGGTTCATAGTAGGGACTTTGTGTATGTTCTCGAAATGCATTTGTCGAGTGCTCATTAAGAAAATTTCTATACAAGTTTCTGAACGAACTCCTTCAGAAAAGTTCTCCAAAAGTTCCCTATGAAAGAATACTTCGAAGCATCTAGTCATCACAAACGTTTTGACTACTTGTGGAGCCAAAACGGACTCCATATGAGTCAGATATCCATGTTTCAGTTAACACTGCGCAAAACAGATTCCGAACGACAGTTACAGACTAGTTCTTGTGTAGTTGTTCTCGATTTTTTCCATTCTACTTCACTAAACGTCTCCATATGAGATCCAATTACTTGTAGGGAAATGCAAGAGACCTCGGTTATGATGATGCACTAGGTGCATAGGTGGGACTTTGTGTATGTTCTCAAAATGCGTTTGTCGAGTGCTCATTAAAAAAGTTTCTATACAAGTTTCTGAACGAACTCCTTAAGAAAAGTTCTCCAAAAGTTCCCTATGAAAGAATCCTTTGAAGAATCCGGTCGTCACAAACATTTTGACTACTTGTGGAGCCAAAACGGTTCCGTATGAGTCAGATATCCATGTTTCAGTTAACACTGCGCAAAACTGATTCCGAAGGACAGTTACAGACTAGTTCTTGTGTAGTTGCACTCGATTTTTTCCATTCTACTTCACTAAACATCTCCATATGAGATCCACTTACTTGTAGGGAAATGCAAGAGACCTCGGTTATGATGATGCACTAGGTCCATAGCTGGGACTTTGTGTATGTTCTCAAAATGCGTTTGTCGAGTGCTCATTAAGAAAGTTTCTATACAAGTTTCTGAATGAACTCCTTAAGAAAAGTTCTCCAAAAGTTCCCTATGAAAGAATCCTTTGAAGCATCTGGTCGTCACAAATGTTTTGACTACTTGTGGAGCCAAAACGGACTCCGTATGAGTCAGATATTCTTGTTTCAGTTAAGACTGCGCAAAACTGATTTCGAACGACAGTTACAGACTAGTTGTTGTGTAGTTGCACTCGATTTTTTCCATTCTACTTCACTAAACATCTCCATATGAGATCCAATTACTTGTAGGGAAATGCAAGAGACCTCGGTTATGACGATGCACTAGGTCCATAGCTAGGACTTTGTGTATGTTCTCGAAATGCGTTTGTCGAGTGCTCATTAAGAAAGTTTCTGTACAAGTTTCTGAATGAACTCCTTAAGAAAAGTTCTACAAAAGTTCCCTATGAAATAATCCTTTGAAGAATCTGGTCGTCACAAACATTTTTACTATTTGTGGAAACAAAACGGACTCCGTATGAGTCAGATATCCATGTTTCAGTTAACACTGCGCAAAACTGATTCCGAACGACAGTTACAGACTAGTTCTTGTGTAGTTGCACTCGATTTTTCCCATTCTACTTCACCAAACATATCCATATGAGATCCAATTACTTGTAGGGAAATGCAAGAGACCTTGGTTATGATGATGCACTAGGTCCATAGCTGGGACTTTGTGTATGTTCTCGAAATGCGTTTGTCGAGTGCTCATTAAGAAAGTTTCTATACAAGTTTCTGAACGAACTCCCTAAGAAAAGTTCTCCAAAAGTTCCCTATGAAAGAATACTTCGAAGCATCTGGTCATCACAAACATTTTGACTACTTGTGGAGCCAAAACGTACTCCGTATGAGTCAGATATCCATGTTTCAGTCAACACTGCGCAAAACTGATTCCGAACGACAGTTACAGACTAGTTCTTGTGTAGTTGTACTCGATTTTTTCCATTCTACTTCACTAAACATCTCTATATGAGATCCAATTACTTGTAGGGAAATGCAAGAGACCTTGGTTATGATGATGCACTAGGTCCATAGCTGTGATTTTGTGTATGTTCTCAAAATGCGTTTGTCGAGTGCTCATTAAGACAGTTTCTATACATGTTTCTGAACGAACTCCTTAAGAAAAGTTCACCAAAAGTTCCCTATGAAAGAATCCTTTGAAGAACCCGGTCGTCACAAATTTTTTGACTACTTGTGGAGCCAAAACGGACTCCGTATGAGTCAGATATCCATGTTTCAGTTAACACTGCGCAAAAATAATTCTGAACGACAGTTACAGACTAGTTCTTGTGTAGTTGCGCTCGATTTTTTCCATTCTACTTCACTAAACATCTCCATATGAGATCCAATTAATTGTAGGGAAATGCAAGAGTCCTCGGTTATGATGATGCACTAGGTCCATAGCTGGGACTTTGTGTATGTTCTCGAAATGCGTTTGTCGAGTGCTCATTAAGAAAGTTTCTATGCAAGTTTCTGAACGAACTCCTTAAGAAAAGTTCTCCAAAAGTTCCCTATGAAAGAATCTTTTGAAGCATCTGGTCATCACAAACGTTTTGACTACTTGTGGAGCCAAAACGGGCTCCGTATGAGTCAGATATCCATGTTTGAGTAAACACTCCGCAAAACTGATTCCGAATGACAGTTACAGACTAGTTCTTTTGTAGTTGCGCTCAATTTTTTCAGTTCTACTTCACTAAACATCTCCATGTGAGATCCAATTACTTGTAGGGAAATTAAAGTGTCCTCGGTTATGATGATGCAATAGGTCCATAGCTGGGACTTCGTGTATGTTCTCGAAATGCGTTTGTTGAGTGCTCATTAAGAAAGTTTCTATAGAAGTTTGTGAAGGAACTCCTTAAGAAAATTTCTCCAAAAGTTCCCTATGAAAGAATACTTTGAAGCATCTGGTCATCACAAACGTTTCGACTACTTGTGGAGCCAAAACAGACTCCGTATGAGTCAGATATCCATGTTTCAGTTAACACTGCGCAAAACTGATTCCGAACGACAGTTACAGACTAGTTCTTGTGTAGTTGCACTCGAGTTTTTTCATTCTACTTCACTAAACATCTCCATATGAGATCCAATTACTTGTAGGGAGATGCAAGAGACCTCGGTTATGATGACGCACTAGGTCCATAGCTGGGACTTTGTGTATGTTCTCGAAATGTGTTTGTCGAGTGCTCATTAAGCAACTTTCTATAGAAGTTTCTGAACGAACTCCTTAAGAAAAGTTCTCCAAAAGTTCCCTATGAAAGAATATTTTGAAGCATCTAGTCATCACAAACGTTTTGACTACTTGTGGAAACAAAACGGACTCCGTATGAGTCAGATATTCATGTTTTAGTTAACACTGCGCAAAACTGATTCCGAACGACAGTTACAGACTAGTTCTTGTGTAGTTGCACTCTATTTTTCCCGTTCTACTTCACTAAACATATCCATATGAGATCCAATTACTTGTAGGGAAATTCAAGAGACCTCGGTTATGATGATGCAATAGGTCCATAGCTGGGACTTTGTGGATGTTGGCGAAATGCATTTGTCGAGTGCTCATTGAAAGTTTCTATACAAGTTTCTGAAGGAACTCCTTAAGAAAAGTTCCCAAAAAGTTCCCTATGAAGAACGTTTTGACTACTTGTGGAGCCAAAACGGACACCGTATGAGTCAGATATCCATGTTTCAGTTAACACTGCGCAAAACTAATTACGAACGACAGTTACACACTAGTTCTTGTGTAGTTGCACTCGATTTTTTCGATTCTACTTCACTAAACATCTCCATATGAGATCCAATTACATGTACAGAAATGCAAGAGACCTCGGTTATGAGGATGCACTAGGTCCATACCTGGGACTTTGTGCATGTTCTCAAAATGCGTTTGTCGAGTGATCATTAAGAAAGTTTCTATACAAGTTTCTGAACGAACTACTTAAGAAAGTTCTCCAAAAGTTCCCTATGGAAGAATCCTTTGAAGAATATGGTCATCACAAACGTTTTGACTACTTGTGGAGCCAAAACAAACTCAGTATGAGTCAGATATCCATGTTTCAGTTAACACTGCGCAAAACTGATTCTGAACGACAGTTATAGACTAGTTCTTGTGTAGTTGCACTCGATTTTTTCCATTCTACATTACTAAACATCTCCATATGATATCCAATTACTTGTAGGGAAATGCAAAAGACCTCGGTTATTAGGATGCACTAGGTCCATAGCTGGGACTTTGTGTATGTTCTCGAAATACGTTTGTCGAGTGCTCATTAAGAAAGTTTCTATACAAGTTTCTGAAGGAACTCCTTAAGAAAAGTTCTCCAAAAGTTCCCTATGAAAGAATCCTTTGAAGCATCTGGTCGTCACAAACGTTTTGACTACTTGTGGAAACAAATTGGACTCCGTATGAGTCAGATATCCATGTTTCAGTTAACACTGCGCAAAACTGATTCCGAACGACAGTTAGAGACTAGTTCTTGTGTAGTTGCACTCGATTTTTTCCATTCTACTTCACTAAACATATCCATATGAGATCCAATTACTTGTGGGGAAATGCAAGAGGCCTCAGTTATGATGATGCACTAGGTCCATAGCTGGGACTTTGTGTATGTTCTCGAAATGCGTTTGTCGAGTGCTCATTAAGAAAGTTTCTATACAAGTTTCTGAACGAACTCCTTCAGAAAAGTTCTCTAGAAATTCCCTATGAAAGAATCCTTTGAATCATCTGGTCATCACAAACGTTTTGACTACTTGTGGAACCAAAACAGACTCCGTATGAGTCAGATATCCATGTTTCAGTTAACACTGCGCAAAACTGATTCCGAACGACAGTTAGAGACTAGTTCTTTTGTAGTTGCACTCGATTTTTTCCGTTCTACTTCACTAAACATCTCCATATGAGATCCAATTACTTGAAGGGAAATGCAAGAGTCCTCGGTTATGATGATGCACTAGGTCCATAGCTGGGACTTTGTTTATGTTCTCGGAATGCGTTTGTCGAGTGCTCATTAAGAAAGTTTCTATACAAGTTTCTGAACGAACTCCTGAAGAAAATTTCTCCAAAAGTTCCCTATGAAATAATCCTTTGAAGCATCTGGTCGTCACAAAATTTTTGACTACTTGTGGAGCCAAAACGGACTCCGTATGAGTCAGATATCCATGTTTCAGTTAACACTGCGCAAAACTGATTCCGAACGACAGTTACAAACTAGTTCTTGCGTAGTTGCACTCGATTTTTTCCATTCTACTTCACTAAACATCTCCATATGAGATCCAATTACTTGTAGGGAAATGCAAGAGACCTCGGTTATGATGATGCACTAGGTCCATAGCTGGGACTTTGTGTATGTTCTCGAAATGCGTTTGTCGAGTGCTCATTAAGAAAGTTTCTATACAAGTTTCTGAACGAACTCCTTAAGAAAAGTTCTCCAAAAGTTCCCTATGAAAGAACCCTTTGAAGCATTTGGTCATCACAAACGTTTTGACTACTTGTGGAGCCAATACAGACTCCGTATGAGTCAGATATCCATGTTTCAGTTAACACTGCGCAAAACTGATTCCAAACGACAGTTACAGACTAGTTCTTGCGTAGTTGCACTCGATTATTTCCATTCTACTTCACTAAACATATCCATATGAGATCCAATTACTTGTAGGGAAATGCAAGAGAACTCGGTTATGATGATGCACTAGGTCCATAGCTGGGACTTTGTGTATGTTCTTGAAATGCGTTTGTCGAGTGCTCATTAAGAAAGTTTCTATACAAGTTTCTGAACGAACTACTTAAGAAAAGTTCTCCAAAAGTTCCCTATGAAAGAATCCTTTGAAGCATCTGATCATCACAAACGTTTTGACTACTTGTGGAGCCAAAACGGACTATGTATGAGTCAGATATCCATGTTTCAGTTAACAATGCGCAAAACTGATTCCGAACGACAGCTATAGACTAGTTCTTGAGTAGTTGCACTCGATTTTTTCCATTCTACTTCACTAAACATATCCATATGTGATCAAATTACTTGTAGGGAAATGCAAGAGACCTCGGTTATGGGGATGCACTAGGTCCATAGCAGAGACTTTGTGTATGTTCTCGAAATGCATTTGTCGAGTGCTCATTAAGAAAGTTTCTATACAAGTTTCTGAATGAACTCCTTAAGAAAAGTTCTCCAAAAGTTCCCTATGAAAGAATCCTTTGAAGCATCTGGTCGTCAGAAACGTTTTGACTACTTGTGGAGCCAAAATGGACTCCGTACGAGTCAGATATCCATGTTTCAGTTAACACTGCGCAAAACTGATTCCAAACGACAGTTACATACTAGTTCTTGCGTAGTTGAACTCGATTTTTTCCATTCTACTACACTAAACATCTCCATATGAGATCCAATTAGTTGTAGGGAAATGCAAGATACCTCGGTTATGATGATGCACTAGGTCCATAGCTGGGAATTTGTGTATGTTCTCGAAATGCGTTTGTCGAGTGCTCATTAAGAAAGTTTCTGTACAAGTTTCTCAACGAACTCCTTAAGAAAAGTTCTCCAAAAGTTCCCTATGAGAGAATCCTTTGAAGCATCTGGTTGTCACAAATGTTTTGACTACTTGTGGAGCAAAAACGGACTCCGTATGAGTCAGATATCCATGTTTCAGTTAACACTGCGCAAAACTGATTCCGAACGACAGTTACAGACTAGTTCGTGTGTAGTTGCACTCGATTTTTTCCATTCTACTTCACTAAACATCTCCAGATGAGATCCAATTACTTGTATGGAAATGCAAGAGACCTCGGTTATGAGGATGCACTAGGTCCATAGCTGGGACTTTGTGTATGTTCTCGAAATGCGTTTGTCGAGTGCTCATTAAGAAAGTTTCTATACAAGTTCCTGAACGAACTCCTTAAGTAAAGGTCTCAAAAAGTTCCCTATGAAAGAATCCTTTGAAGCATCTGGTCGTCACCAACGTTTTCACTACTTGTGGAGCCAAAAAGGACTCTGTATGAGTCAGATAGCCATGTTTCAGTTAACACTGCGCAAAACTGATTCCGAACGACAGTTACAGACTAGTTCGTGTGTAGTTGCACTCGATTTTTTCCATTCTACTTCACTAAACATCTCCATATGAGATCCAATTACTTGTATGGAAATGCAAGAGACCTCGGTTATGAGGATGCACTAGGTCCATAGCTGGGACTTTGTGTATGTTCTCGAAATTCGTTTTTCGAGTGCTCATTAAGAAAGTTTCTATACAAGTTTCTGAATGAACTTCTTAAGAAAAGGTCTCCAAAAGTTCCCTATGAAAGAATCCTTTGAAGTATCTGGTCATCACAAACGTTTGAACTACTTGTGGAGCTAAAACGGACTCCGTATGAGTCAGATATCCATGGTTTAGTTAACACTGCGCAAAACTGATTCCGAACGACAGTTACATACAAGTTCTTGTGTAGTTGTACTCGATTTTTTCTTTCTAATTCACTAAACATCTCAATATGAGATACAATTACTTGTAGGGAAATGCAAGATACCTCGGTTATGATGATGCACTAGGTCCATAGCTTGGACTTTGTGTATATTCTCGAAATGCGTTTGTTGAGTTTTCATTAAGAAAGTTTCTATCAAGTTTCTGAACGAACTCCTTAAGAAAAGTTCTCCAAAAGTTCCCTATGTAAGAGTCCTTTGAAGCAGCTAGTCGTCACAAACGTTTTGACTACTTGTGGAGCCAAAACAGACTCTGTATGAGTCAGATATCCATGTTTCAGTTAACACTGCGCAAAACTGATTCCGAACGACAGTTACTAACTAGTTCTTGTGTGGTTGCACTCGATTTTTTACATTCTACTTCACTAAACATCTCCATATGAGATCCAATTACTTGTAGGGAAATGCAAGAGACCTCGGTTATGATGATGCACTAGGTCCATAGCTGGGACTTTGTGTATGTTCTCGAAATGCGTTTGTAGAGTGCTTATTAAGAAAGTTTCTATACAAGTTTCTGAACGAACTACTTAAGAAAAGTTCTCCAAAAGTTCCCAATGAAAGAATCCTTCGAAGCATCTGGTCGCGACAAACGTTTTGACTACTTGTGGAGCCGAAACGGACTCCGTATGAGTCAGATATCCATGTTTCAGTTAACACTGCGCAAAACTGATTCCGAAAGACAGTTACATACTAGTTCTTGTGTAGTTGCACTCAATTTTTTCCATTCTAATTCACTAAACATCTCCATATGAGATCCAATTACTTGTCGGGAAATGCAAGATACCTCGGTTATGATGATGCACTAGGTCCATAGCTTGGACTTTGTGTATGTTCTCGAAATGCGTTTGTCGAGTGCTCATTAAGAAAGTTTCTATACAAGTTTCTGAAGGAACTCCTTCAGAAAAGTTATCCAAAAGTTCCCTATGAAAGAATCCTTTGAAGCATCTGGTTGTCACAAAAGTTTTGACTACTTGCGGACCCAAAACGGACTCCGTATGAGTCAGATATCCATGTTTCAGTTAACACTGCGCAAAACTGATTCCGAACGACAGTTACAGACTAGTGCTTGTGTAGTTGCACTCGATTTTTTCCATTCTACTAAACTAAACATATCCATATGAGATCCATTTACCTATAGGGAAATGCAAGAGACCTCGGTTATGAGTATGCACTAGGTCCATAGCTAGGACTTTGTGTATGTTCTCGAAATGGGTTTGTCGAGTGCTCATTAAGAAAGTTTCTATACAAGTTTCTGAACGAACTCCTTAAGAAAAGTTCTCCAAAAGTTCCCAATGAAAGAAACCTTTGAAGCATCTGGTCGTCACAAACGTTTTGACTACTTGTGGAGCCAAAACGGACTCCGTATGAGTCAGATATCCATGTTTCAGTTAACACTGCGCAAAACTGATTCCAAACGACAGTTACAGACTAGTTCTTTCGTAGTTGCACTCGATTTTTTCCATTCTACTTCACTAAACATCTCCATATGAGATCCAATTACTTGTAGGGAAATGCAAGAGACCTCGGTTATGATGATGCACTAGGTCCATAGCTGGGACTTTGTGTATGTTCTCGAAATGCGTTTGTCGAGTGCTCATTAAGAAAGTTTCTATACAAGTTTCTGAACGAACTCCTTAAGAAAAGTTCTCCAAAAGTTCCCTATGAAAGAACCCTTTGAAGCATTTGGTCATCACAAACGTTTTGACTACTTGTGGAGCCAATACAGACTCCGTATGAGTCAGATATCCATGTTTCAGTTAACACTGCGCAAAACTGATTCCAAACGACAGTTACAGACTAGTTCTTGCGTAGTTGCACTCGATTATTTCCATTCTACTTCACTAAACATATCCATATGAGATCCAATTACTTGTAGGGAAATGCAAGAGAACTCGGTTATGATGATGCACTAGGTCCATAGCTGGGACTTTGTGTATGTTCTTGAAATGCGTTTGTCGAGTGCTCATTAAGAAAGTTTCTATACAAGTTTCTGAACGAACTACTTAAGAAAAGTTCTCCAAAAGTTCCCTATGAAAGAATCCTTTGAAGCATCTGATCATCACAAACGTTTTGACTACTTGTGGAGCCAAAACGGACTATGTATGAGTCAGATATCCATGTTTCAGTTAACAATGCGCAAAACTGATTCCGAACGACAGCTATAGACTAGTTCTTGAGTAGTTGCACTCGATTTTTTCCATTCTACTTCACTAAACATATCCATATGTGATCAAATTACTTGTAGGGAAATGCAAGAGACCTCGGTTATGGGGATGCGCTAGGTCCATAGCAGAGACTTTGTGTATGTTCTCGAAATGCATTTGTCGAGTGCTCATTAAGAAAGTTTCTATACAAGTTTCTGAATGAACTCCTTAAGAAAAGTTCTCCAAAAGTTCCCTATGAAAGAATCCTTTGAAGCATCTGGTCGTCAGAAACGTTTTGACTACTTGTGGAGCCAAAATGGACTCCGTACGAGTCAGATATCCATGTTTCAGTTAACACTGCGCAAAACTGATTCCAAACGACAGTTACATAGTAGTTCTTGCGTAGTTGAACTCGATTTTTTCCATTCTACTACACTAAACATCTCCATATGAGATCCAATTAGTTGTAGGGAAATGCAAGATACCTCGGTTATGATGATGCACTAGGTCCATAGCTGGGAATTTGTGTATGTTCTCGAAATGCGTTTGTCGAGTGCTCATTAAGAAAGTTTCTGTACAAGTTTCTCAACGAACTCCTTAAGAAAAGTTCTCCAAAAGTTCCCTATGAGAGAATCCTTTGAAGCATCTGGTTGTCACAAATGTTTTGACTACTTGTGGAGCAAAAACGGACTCCGTATGAGTCAGATATCCATGTTTCAGTTAACACTGCGCAAAACTGATTCCGAACGACAGTTACAGACTAGTTCGTGTGTAGTTGCACTCGATTTTTTCCATTCTACTTCACTAAACATCTCCAGATGAGATCCAATTACTTGTATGGAAATGCAAGAGACCTCGGTTATGAGGATGCACTAGGTCCATAGCTGGGACTTTGTGTATGTTCTCGAAATGCGTTTGTCGAGTGCTCATTAAGAAAGTTTCTATACAAGTTCCTGAACGAACTCCTTAAGTAAAGGTCTCAAAAAGTTCCCTATGAAAGAATCCTTTGAAGCATCTGGTCGTCACCAACGTTTTGACTACTTGTGGAGCCAAAAAGGACTCTGTATGAGTCAGATAGCCATGTTTCAGTTAACACTGCGCAAAACTGATTCCGAACGACAGTTACAGACTAGTTCGTGTGTAGTTGCACTCGATTTTTTCCATTCTACTTCACTAAACATCTCCATATGAGATCCAATTACTTGTATGGAAATGCAAGAGACCTCGGTTATGAGGATGCACTAGGTCCATAGCTGGGACTTTGTGTATGTTCTCGAAATTCGTTTTTCGAGTGCTCATTAAGAAAGTTTCTATACAAGTTTCTGAATGAACTTCTTAAGAAAAGGTCTCCAAAAGTTCCCTATGAAAGAATCCTTTGAAGTATCTGGTCATCACAAACGTTTGAACTACTTGTGGAGCTAAAACGGACTCCGTATGAGTCAGATATCCATGGTTTAGTTAACACTGCGCAAAACTGATTCCGAACGACAGTTACATACTAGTTCTTGTGTAGTTGTACTCGATTTTTTCTTTCTAATTCACTAAACATCTCAATATGAGATACAATTACTTGTAGGGAAATGCAAGATACCTCGGTTATGATGATGCACTAGGTCCATAGCTTGGACTTTGTGTATATTCTCGAAATGCGTTTGTTGAGTTTTCATTAAGAAAGTTTCTATCAAGTTTCTGAACGAACTCCTTAAGAAAAGTTCTCCAAAAGTTCCCTATGTAAGAGTCCTTTGAAGCAGCTAGTCGTCACAAACGTTTTGACTACTTGTGGAGCCAAAACAGACTCTGTATGAGTCAGATATCCATGTTTCAGTTAACACTGCGCAAAACTGATTCCGAACGACAGTTACTAACTAGTTCTTGTGTGGTTGCACTCGATTTTTTACATTCTACTTCACTAAACATCTCCATATGAGATCCAATTACTTGTAGGGAAATGCAAGAGACCTCGGTTATGATGATGCACTAGGTCCATAGCTGGGACTTTGTGTATGTTCTCGAAATGCGTTTGTAGAGTGCTTATTAAGAAAGTTTCTATACAAGTTTCTGAACGAACTACTTAAGAAAAGTTCTCCAAAAGTTCCCAATGAAAGAATCCTTCGAAGCATCTGGTCGCGACAAACGTTTTGACTACTTGTGGAGCCGAAACGGACTCCGTATGAGTCAGATATCCATGTTTCAGTTAACACTGCGCAAAACTGATTCCGAAAGACAGTTACATACTAGTTCTTGTGTAGTTGCACTCAATTTTTTCCATTCTAATTCACTAAACATCTCCATATGAGATCCAATTACTTGTCGGGAAATGCAAGATACCTCGGTTATGATGATGCACTAGGTCCATAGCTTGGACTTTGTGTATGTTCTCGAAATGCGTTTGTCGAGTGCTCATTAAGAAAGTTTCTATACAAGTTTCTGAAGGAACTCCTTCAGAAAAGTTATCCAAAAGTTCCCTATGAAAGAATCCTTTGAAGCATCTGGTTGTCACAAAAGTTTTGACTACTTGCGGACCCAAAACGGACTCCGTATGAGTCAGATATCCATGTTTCAGTTAACACTGCGCAAAACTGATTCCGAACGACAGTTACAGACTAGTGCTTGTGTAGTTGCACTCGATTTTTTCCATTCTACTAAACTAAACATATCCATATGAGATCCATTTACCTATAGGGAAATGCAAGAGACCTCGGTTATGAGTATGCACTAGGTCCATAGCTAGGACTTTGTGTATGTTCTCGAAATGGGTTTGTCGAGTGCTCATTAAGAAAGTTTCTATACAAGTTTCTGAACGAACTCCTTCAGAAAAGTTCTCCAAAAGTTCCCAATGAAAGAAACCTTTGAAGCATCTGGTCGTCACAAACGTTTTGACTACTTGTGGAGCCAAAACAGACTCCGTATGAGTCAGATATCCATGTTTCAGTTAACACTGCGCAAAACTGATTCCAAACGACAGTTACAGACTAGTTCTTTCGTAGTTGCACTCGATTTTTTCCATTCTACTTCACTAAACATATCCATATGAGATCCAATTACTTGTAGGGAAATGCAAGAGACCTCGGTTATGATGATTCACTAGGTCCATAGCTTGGACTTTGTGTATGTTGTCGAAATGCGTTTGTCGAGCGCTTATTAAGAAAGTTCCTATACAAGTTTCTGAACGAACTCCTTAAGAAAAGTTATCCAAAAGTTCCCTATGAAAGAATCCTTTGAAGCATCTGGTCGTCACAAATGTTTTGACTACTTTTGGTGCCAAAACGGACTCCGTATGAGTCAGATATCCATGTTTCAGTTAACAATGCGCAAAAGTGATTCCGAACGACAGCTACAGACTAGTTCTTGAGTAGTTGCACTCGATTTTTTCCATTCTACTTCACTAAACATATCCATATGAGATCCAATTACTTGTAGGGAAATGCTAGAGACCTCGGTTATGGGGATGCACTAGGTCCATAGCAGAGACTTTGTGTATGTTCTCGAAATGCATTTGTCGAGTGCTCATTAAGAAAGTTTCTATACAAGTTTCTGAACGAACTCCTTAAGAAAAGTTCTCCAAAAGTTCCCTATGAAAGAATTCTTTGAAGCATCTGGTCGTCACAAATGTTTTGACTACTTGTGGAGCCAAAATGGACTCCGTATGAGTCAGATATCCATGTTTCAGTTAACACTGCGCAAAACTGATTTCGAACGACAGTTACAGACTAGTTCTTGTGTAGTTGCACTCGATTTTTTCCATTCTACTACACTAAACATCTCCATATGAGATCCAATTAGTTGTAGGCAAATCCAAGATACCTCGGTTATGATGATGCACTTGGTCCATAGCTGGGAATTTGTGTATGTTCTCGAAATGCGTTTGTCGAGTGCTCATTAAGAAAGTTTCTATACAAGTTTCTGAACAAACTCCTTGAGAAAAGTTCTCCAAAAGTTCACTATGAAAGAATCCTTCGAAGCTTCTGGTTGTCACAAATGTTTTGACTACTTGTGGAGCCAAAACGGACTCCGTATGAGTCAGAGATCCATGTTTCAGTTAACACTACGCAAAACTGATTCCGAACGACAGTTACAGACTAGTTCTTGTGTAGTTGCACTCGATTTTTTCCATTCCACTAAACTAAACATATCCATATGAGATCCAATTACCTATACGGAAATGCAAGAGACCTCGGTTATGAGGATGCAGTAGGTCCAGAGCTGGGACTTTGTGTGTGTTCTCGAAATGCGTTTGTCGAGTGCTCATTAAGAAAGTTTCCATACAAGTTTCTGAACGAACTCCTTAAGAAAAGTTCTCCAAAAGATCCCTATGAAAGAATCCTTTGAAGCATCTGGTCGTCACAAACGTTTTGACTACTTGTGGAGCCAAAATGGACTCCGTATGAGTCAGATATCCATGTTTCACTTAAAACTGCGCAAAACTGATTCCGAACGACAGATAGAGACTAGTTCTAGTGTAGTTGCACTCGATTTTTTCCATTCTACTTCACTAAACATATCCATATGAGATCCAATTACTTGTGGGGAAATGCAAGAGACCTCAGTTATGATGATGCACTAGGTCCATAGCTGGGAATTTGTGTATGTTCTCGAAATGCGTTTGTCGAGTGCTCATTAAGAAAGTTTCTATACAAGTTTCTGAACGAACTCCTTCAGAAAAGTTCTATAATAGTTCCCTATGAAAGAATCCTTTGAAGCATCTGGTCATCACAAACGTTTCGACTACTTGTGGAGCCAAAACGGACTCCGTATGAGTCAGATATCCATGTTTCAGTTAACACTGCGCAAAACTGATTCCGAACGACAGTTACAAACTAGTTCTTGCGTAGTTGCACTCGATTTTTTCCATTCTACCTCACTAAACATCTCCATATGAGATCCAATTACTTGTAGGGAAATGCAAGAGACCTCAGTTATGATGATGCACTAGGTCCATAGCTGGGACTTTGTGTATGTTCTCGAAATTTGTTTGTCGAGTGCTCATTAAGAAAGTTTCAATACAAGTTTCTAAACGAACTCCTTAGGAAAAGTTCTCCAAAAGTTCCCTATGAATGAACCCTTTGAAGCATTTGGTCATCACAAACGTTTTGACTACTTGTGGAGCCAAAACAGACTCCGTATGAGTCAGATATCCATGTGTTCAGTTAACACTCTGCAAAACTGATTCCAAACGACAGTTACAGACTAGTTCTTGCGTAGTTGCACTCGATTATTTCCATTCTACTTCACTAAACATATCCATATGAGATCCAATTACTTGTAGGGAAATGCAAGAGACCTCGGTTATGATGATGCACTAGGTCCATAGCTGGGACTTTGTGTATGTTCTTAAAATGCGTTTGTCGAGTGCTCATTAAGAAAGTTTCTATACAAGTTTCTGAACGAACTCCTTAAGAAAAGTTCTCCAAAAGTTCCCTATGAAAGAATCCTTTGAAGCATCTGGTCATCACAAACGTTTTGACTACTTGTGGAGCCAAAACGGACTCTGTATGAGTCAGATATCCATGTTTCAGTTAACAATGCGCAAAACTGATTCCGAACGACAGCTACAGACTAGTTCTTGAGTAGTTGCACTCGATTTTTTCCATTCTACTTCACTAAACATATCCATATGAGATCCAATTACATGTAGGGAAATGCAAGAGACCTCGTTTATGGGGATGCACTAGGTCCATAGCAGAGACTTTGTGTATGTTCTCGAAATGCATTTGTCGAGTGCTCATTAAGAAAGTTTCTATACAAGTTTCTTAACGAACTCCTGAGGAAAAGTTCTCCAAAAGTTCCCTATGAAAGAATCCTTTGAAGCATCTGGTCGTCACAAACATTTTGACTACTTGTGGAGCCAAAATGGACTCCGTACGAGTCAGATATCCATGTTTCAGTTAACACTGCATAAAACTGATTCTGAACGACAGTTACATACTAGTTCTTGCATAGTTGAACTCGATTTTTTCCATTCTACTACACTAAACATCTCCATATGAGATCCAATTAGTTGTAGGGAAATGCAAGATACCTCGGTTATGATGATGCACTAGGTCCATAGCTGGGAATTTGTGTATGTTCTCGAAATGCGTTTGTCGAGTGCTCATTAAGAAAGTTTCTATCCAAGTTTCTGAACAAACTCCTTAAGAAAAGTTCTCCAAAAGTTCCCTATGAAAGAATCCTTTGAAGCATCTGGTTGTCACAAATGTTTTGACTACTTGTGGAGCAAAAACGGACTCCGTATGAGTCAGATATCCATGTTTCAGTTAACACTGCGCAAAACTGATTTTGAACGACAGTTACAGACTAGTTCGTGTGTAGTTGCACTCGATTTTTTCCATTCTACTTCACTAAACATCTCCAGATGAGATCCAATTACTTGTATGGAAATGCAAGAGACCTCGGTTATGAGGATGCACTAGGTCCATAGCTGGGACTTTGTTTATGTTCTCGAAATGCGTTTGTCGAGTGCTCATTAAGAAAGTTTCTATACAAGTTCCTGAACGAACTCCTTAAGTAAAGGTCTCAAACAGTTCCCTATGAAAGAATCCTTTGAAGCATCTGGTCGTCACAAACGTTTTGACTACTTGTGGAGCCAAAAAGGACTCCGTATGAGTCAGATATCCATGTTTCAGTTAACACTGCGCAAAACTGATTCCGAACAACAGTTACAGACTAGTTCGTGTGTAGTTGCACTCGATTTTTTCCATTCTACTTCACTAAACATCTCCATATGAGATCCAATTACTTGTATGGTAATGCAAGAGACCTCGGTTATGAGGATGCACTAGGTCCATAGCTGGGACTTTGTGTATGTTCTCGAAATTCGTTTCTCGAGTGCTCATTAAGAAAGTTTCTATACAAGTTTCTGAACGAACTTCTTAAGAAAAGGTCTCCAAAAGTTCCCTATGAAAGAATCCTTTGAAGCATCTGGTCATCACAAACGTTTGAACTACTTGTGGAGCTAAAACGGACTCCGTATGAGTCAGATATCCATGTTTTAGTTAACACTGCGCAAAACTGATTCCGAACGACAGTTACATACTAGTTCTTGTGTAGTTGTACTCGATTTTTTCATTCTAATTCACTAAACATCTCAATATGAGATACAATTACTTGTAGGGAAATGCAAGATACCTCGGTTATGATGATGCACTAGGTCCATAGCTGGGACTTTGTGTATATTCTCGAAATGCGTTTGTTGAGTTCTCATTAAGAAAGTTTCTATCAAGTTTCTGAACGAACTCCTTAAGAAAAGTTCTCCAAAAGTTCCCTATGTAAGAGTCCTTTGAAGCAGCTAGTCGTCACAAACGTTTTGACTACTTGTGGAGCCAAAACGGACTCTGTATGAGTCAGATATCCATGTTTCAGTTAACACTGCGCAAAACTGATTCCGAACGACAGTTACTGACTAGTTCTTGTGTGGTTGCACTCGATTTTTTACATTCTACTTCACTAAACATCTCCATATGAGATCCAATTACTTGTAGGGAAATGCAAGAGACCTCAGTTATGATGATGCACTAGGTCCATACCTGGGACTTTGTGTATGTTCTCGAAATGCGTTTGTAGAGTGCTTATTAAGAAAGTTTCTATACAAGTTTCTGAACGAACTACTTAAGAAAAGTTCTCCAAAAGTTCCCAATGAAAGAATCCTTCGAAGCATATGGTCGCGACAAAGGTTTTGACTACTTGTGGAGCCGAAACGGACTCCGTATGTGTCAGATATCCATGTTTCAGTTAACACTGCGCAAAACTGATTCCGAACGAGAGTTACATACTAGTTCTTGTGTAGTTGCACTCGATTTTTTCCATTCTACTTCACTAAACATCTCCATATGAGATCCAATTACTTGTCGGGAAATGCAAGATACCTCGGTTATGCTGATGCACTAGGTCCATAGCTTGGACTTTGTGTATGTTCTCGAAATGCGTTTGTCGAGTGCTCATTAAGAAAGTTTCTATACAAGTTTCTGAAGGAACTCCTTAAGAAAAGTTCTCCAAAAGTTCCCTATGAAAGAATCCTTTGAAGCATCTGGTCGTCACAAACGTTTTGACTACTTGTGGAGCCAAAAAGGACTCCGTATGAGTCAGATATCCATGTTTCAGTTAACCCTGCGCAAAACTGATTCCGAACAACAGTTACAGACTAGTTCGTGTGTAGTTGCACTCGATTTTTTCCATTCTACTTCACTAAACATCTCCATATGAGATCCAATTACTTGTATGGTAATGCAAGAGACCTCGGTTATGAGGATGCACTAGGTCCATAGCTGGGACTTTGTGTATGTTCTCGAAATTCGTTTCTCGAGTGCTCATTAAGAAAGTTTCTATACAAGTTTCTGAACGAACTTCTTAAGAAAAGGTCTCCAAAAGTTCCCTATGAAAGAATCCTTTGAAGCATCTGGTCATCACAAACGTTTGAACTACTTGTGGAGCTAAAACGGACTCCGTATGAGTCAGATATCCATGTTTTAGTTAACACTGCGCAAAACTGATTCCGAACGACAGTTACATACTAGTTCTTGTGTAGTTGTACTCGATTTTTTCATTCTAATTCACTAAACATCTCAATATGAGATACAATTACTTGTAGGGAAATGCAAGATACCTCGGTTATGATGATGCACTAGGTCCATAGCTGGGACTTTGTGTATATTCTCGAAATGCGTTTGTTGAGTTCTCATTAAGAAAGTTTCTATCAAGTTTCTGAACGAACTCCTTAAGAAAAGTTCTCCAAAAGTTCCCTATGTAAGAGTCCTTTGAAGCAGCTAGTCGTCACAAACGTTTTGACTACTTGTGGAGCCAAAACGGACTCTGTATGAGTCAGATATCCATGTTTCAGTTAACACTGCGCAAAACTGATTCCGAACGACAGTTACTGACTAGTTCTTGTGTGGTTGCACTCGATTTTTTACATTCTACTTCACTAAACATCTCCATATGAGATCCAATTACTTGTAGGGAAATGCAAGAGACCTCAGTTATGATGATGCACTAGGTCCATACCTGGGACTTTGTGTATGTTCTCGAAATGCGTTTGTAGAGTGCTTATTAAGAAAGTTTCTATACAAGTTTCTGAACGAACTACTTAAGAAAAGTTCTCCAAAAGTTCCCAATGAAAGAATCCTTCGAAGCATATGGTCGCGACAAAGGTTTTGACTACTTGTGGAGCCGAAACGGACTCCGTATGTGTCAGATATCCATGTTTCAGTTAACACTGCGCAAAACTGATTCCGAACGAGAGTTACATACTAGTTCTTGTGTAGTTGCACTCAATTTTTTCCATTCTAATTCACTAAACATCTCCATATGAGATCCAATTACTTGTCGGGAAATGCAAGATACCTCGGTTATGCTGATGCACTAGGTCCATAGCTTGGACTTTGTGTATGTTCTCGAAATGCGTTTGTCGAGTGCTCATTAAGAAAGTTTCTATACAAGTTTCTGAAGGAACTCCTTAAGAAAAGTTCTCCAAAAGTTCCCTATGAAAGAATCCTTTGAAGCATCTGGTTGTCACAAAAGTTTTGACTACTTGCGGACCCAAAACGGACTCCGTATGAGTCAGATATCCATGTTTCAGTTAACCCTGCGCAAAACTGATTCCGAACGACAGTTACAGACTAGTGCTTGTGTAGTTGCACTCGATTTTTTCCATTCTACTAAACTAAACATATCCATATGAGATCCATTTACCTATAGGGAAATGCTCGAGACCTCGGTTATGAGTATGCACTAGGTCCATAGCTAGGACTTTGTGTATGTTCTCGAAATGGGTTTGTCGAGTGCTCATTAAGAAAGTTTCTATACAAGTTTCTGAACGAACTCCTTAAGAAAAGTTCTCCAAAAGTTCCCAATGAAAGAACCCTTTGAAGCATCTGGTCGTCACAAACGTTTTGACTACTTGTGGAGCCAAAACGGACTCCGTATGAGTCAGATATCCATGTTTCAGTCAACACTGCGCAAAACTGATTCCAAACGACAGTTACAGACTAGTTCTTTCGTAGTTGCACTCGATTTTTTCCATTCTACTTCACTAAACATATCCATATGAGATCCAATTAATTGTAGGGAAATGCAAGAGACCTCGGTTATGAGGATGCACTAGGTCCATAGCTGGGACTCTGTGTATGTTCTCGAAATGCGTTTGTTGAGTGCTCATTAAGAAAGTTTCTATACAAGTTTCTGAACGAACTCCTTAAGAAAAGTTATCCAAAAGATCCCTATGAAAGAATCCTTTGAAGCATCTGGTCGTCACAAATGTTTTGACTACTTTTGGTGCCAAAACGGACTCCGTATGAGTCAGATATCCATGTTTCAGTTAACAATGCGCAAAACTGATTCCGAACGACAGCTACAGACTAGTTCTTGAGTAGTTGCACTCGATTTTTTCCATTCTACTTCACTAAACATATCCATATGAGATCCAATTACTTGTAGGGAAATGCTAGAGACCTCGGTTATGGGGATGCACTAGGTCCATAGCAGAGACTTTGTGTATGTTATCGAAATGCATTTGTCGAGTGCTCATTAAGAAAGTTTCTATACAAGTTTCTGAACGAACTCCTTAAGAAAAGTTCTCCAAAAGTTCCCTATGAAAGAATCCTTTGAAGCATCTGGTCGTCACAAATGTTTTGACTACTTGTGGAGCCAAAATGGACTCCATATGAGTCAGATATCCATGTTTCAGTTAACACTGCGCAAAACAGATTTCGAACGACAGTTACAGACTAGTTCTTGTGTAGTTGCACTCGATTTTTTCCATTCTACTACACTAAACATCTCCATATGAGATCCAATTAGTTGTAGGGAAATCCAAGATACCTCGGTTATGATGATGCACTTGGTCCATAGCTGGGAATTTGTGTATGTTCTCGAAATGCGTTTGTCGAGTGCTCATTAAGAAAGTTTCTATACAAGTTTCTGAACAAACTCCTTAAGAAAAGTTCTCCAAAAGTTCACTATGAAAGAATCCTTCGAAGCATCTGGTTGTCACAAATGTTTTGACTACTTGTGGAGCCAAAACGGACTCCGTATGAGCCAGAGATCCATGTTTCAGTTAACACTGCGCAAAACTGATTCCGAACGACAGTTACAGACTAGTTCTTGTGTAGTTGCACTCGATTTTTTCCATTCCACTAAACCAAACATATCCATATGAGATCCAATTACCTATACGGAAATGCAAGAGACCTCGGTTATGAGGATGCACTAGGTCCACAGCTGGGACTTTGTGTGTGTTCTCGAAATGCGTTTGTCGAGTGCTCATTAAGAAAGTTTCTATACAAGTTTCTGAACGAACTCCTTAAGAAAAGTTCTCCAAAAAATCCCTATGAAAGAATCCTTTGAAGCATCCGGTCGTCACAAACGTTTTGAATACTTGTGGACCAAAATGGACTCCGTATGAGTCAGATATCCATGTTTCAGTTAACACTGCGCAAAACTGATTCCGAACGACAGATAGAGACTAGTTCTAGTGTAGTTGCACTCGATTTTTTCCATTCTACTTCACTAAACATATCCATATGAGATCCAATTACTTGTGGGGAAATGCAAGAGACCTCAGTTATGATGATGCACTAGGTCCATAGCTGGGAATTTGTGTATGTTCTCGAAATGCGTTTGTCGAGTGCTCATTAAGAAAGTTTCTATACAAGTTTCTGAACGAACTCCTTCAGGAAAGTTCTCTAAAAGTTCCCTATGAAAGAATCCTTTGAAGCATCTGGTCATCACAAACGTTTTGACTACTTGTGGAGCCAAAACGGACTCCGTATGAGTCAGATATCCATGTTTCAGTTAACACTGCGCAAAACTGATTCCGAACGACAGTTACAAACTAGTTCTTGCGTAGTTGCACTCGATTTTTTCCATTCTACCTCACTAAACATCTCCATATGAGATCCAATTACTTGTAGGGAAATGCAAGAGACCTCGGTTATGATGATGCACTAGGTCCATAGCTGGGACTTTGTGTATGTTCTCGAAATTTGTTTGTCGAGTGCTCATTAAGAAAGTTTCTATACAAGTTTCTGAACGAACTCCTTAAGAAAAGTTCTCCAAAAGTTCCCTATGAAAGAACCCTTTGAAGCATTTGGTCATCACAAACGTTTTGACTACTTGTGGAGCCAAAACAGACTCCGTATGAGTCAGATATCCATGTGTTCAGTTAACACTGGGCAAAACTGATTCCAAACGACAGTTACAGACTAGTTCTTGCGTAGTTGCACTCGATTATTTCCATTCTACTTCACTAAACATATCCAAATGAGATCCAATTACTTGTAGGGAAATGCAAGAGACCTCGGTTATGATGATGCACTAGGTCCATAGCTGGGACTTTGTGTATGTTCTTGAAATGCGTTTGTCGAGTGCTCATTAAGAAAGTTTCTATACAAGTTTCTGAACGAACTCCTTAAGAAAAGTTCTCCAAAAGTTCCCTATGAAAGAATCCTTTGAAGCATCTGGTCATCACAAACGTTTTGACTACTTGTGGAGCCAAAACGGACTCTGTATGAGTCAGATATCCATGTTTCAGTTAACAATGCGCAAAACTTATTCCGAACGACAGCTACAGACTAGTTCTTGAGTAGTTGCACTCAATTTTTTCCATTCTACTTCACTAAACATATCCATATGAGATCCAATTACTTGTAGGGAAATGCAAGAGACCTCGGTTATGGGGATGCACTAGGTCCATAGCAGAGACTTTGTGTATGTTCTCGAAATGCATTTGTCGAGTGCTCATTAAGAAAGTTTCTATACAAGTTTCTTAACGAACTCCTTAAGAAAAGTTCTCCAAAAGTTCCCTATGAAAGAATCCTTTGAAGCATCTGGTCGTCACAAACGTTTTGACTACTTTTGGAGCCAAAATGGACTCCGTACGAGTCAGATATCCATGTTTCAGTTAACACTGCGCAAAACTGATTCTGAACGACAGTTACATACTAGTTCTTGCGTAGTTGAACTCGATTTTTTCCATTCTACTACACTAAACATCTCCATATGAGATCCAATTAGTTGTAGGGAAATGCAAGATACTTCGGTTATGATGATGCACTAGGTCCATAACTGGGAAGTTGTGTATGTTCTCGAAATGCGTTTGTCGAGTGCTCATTAAGAAAGTTTCTGAACAAACTCCTTAAGAAAAGTTCTCCAAAAGTTCCCTATGAAAGAATCCTTTGAAGCATCTGGTTGTGACAAATGTTTTGACTAGTTGTGGACCCAAAACGGACTCCGTATGAGTCAGATATCCATGTTTCAGTTAACACTGCGCAAAACTGATTCCGAACGACAGTTACAAACTAGTTCGTGTGTAGTTGCACTCGATTTTTTCCATTCTACTTCACTAAACATCTCCAGATGAGATCCAATTACTTGTATGGAAATGCAAGAGACCTCGGTTATGAGGATGCACTAGGTCCATAGCTGGGACTTTGTGTATGTTCTCGAAATGCGTTTGTCGAGTGCTCATTAAGAAAGTTTCTATACAAGTTCCTGAACGAACTCCTTAAGTAAAGGTCTCAAAAAGTTCCCTATGAAAGAATCCTTTCAAGCATCTGGTCTTCACAAACGTTTTGACTACTTGTGGAGCCAAAAAGGACTCCGTATGAGTCAGATATCCATGTTTCAGTTAACACTGCGCAAAACTGATTCCGAACGACAGTTACAGACTAGTTCGTGTGTAGTTGCACTCGATTTTTTCCATTCTACTTCACTAAACATCTCCATATGAGATCCAATTACTTGTATGGAAATGCAAGAGACCTCGGTTATGAGGATGCACTAGGTCCATAGCTGGGACTTTGTGTATGTTCTCGAAATTCGTTTCTCGAGTGCTCATTAAGAAAGTTTCTATACAAGTTTCTGAACGAACTTCTTAAGAAAAGGTCTCCAAAAGTTCCCTATGAAAGAATCCTTTGAAGCATCTGGTCATCACAAACGTTTGAACTACTTGTGGAGCTAAAACGGACTCCGTATGAGTCAGATATCCATGTTTTAGTTAACACTGCGCAAAACTGATTCCGAACGACAGTTACATACTAGTTCTTGTGTAGTTGTACTCGATTTTTTCATTCTAATTCACTAAACATCTCAATATGAGATACAATTACTTGTAGGGAAATGCAAGATACCTCGGTTATGATGATGCACTAGGTCCATAGCTGGGACTTTGTGTATATTCTCGAAATGCGTTTGTTGAGTTCTCATTAAGAAAGTTTCTATCAAGTTTCTGAACGAACTCCTTAAGAAAAGTTCTCCAAAAGTTCCCTATGTAAGAGTCCTTTGAAGCAGCTAGTCGTCACAAATGTTTTGACTACTTGTGGAGCCAAAACGGACTCTGTATGAGTCAGATATCCATGTTTCAGTTAACACTGCGCAAAACTGATTCCGAACGACAGTTACTCACTAGTTCTTGTGTGGTTGCACTCGATTTTTTACATTCTACTTCACTAAACATCTCCATATGAGATCCAATTACTTGTAGGGAAATGCAAGAGACCTCGGTTATGACGATGCACTAGGTCCATAGCTGGGACTGTGTGTATGTTCTCGAAATTTGTTTGTCGAGTGCTCATTAAGAAAGTTTCTATACAAGTTTCTGAACGAACTCCTTAAGAAAAGTTCTCCAAAAGTTCCCTATGAAAGAACCCTTTGAAGCATTTGGTCATCACAAATGTTTTGACTACTTGTGGAGCCAAAACAGACTCCGTATGAGTCAGATATCCATGTGTTCAGTTAACACTGCGCAAAACTGATTCCAAATGACAGTTACAGACTAGTTCTTGCGTAGTTGCACTCGATTATTTCCATTCTACTTCACTAAACATATCCATATGAGATCCAATTACTTGTAGGGAAATGCAAGAGACCTCGGTTATGATGATGCACTAGGTCCATAGCTGGGACTTTGTGTATGTTCTTGAAATGCGTTTGTCGAGTGCTCATTAAGAAAGTTTCTATACAAGTTTCTGAACGAACTCCTTAAGAAATGTTCTCCAAAAGTTCCCTATGAAAGAATCCTTTGAAGCATCTGGTCATCACAAACGTTTTGACTACTTGTGGAGCCAAAACGGACTCTGTATGAGTCAGATATCCATGTTTTAGTTAACAATGCGCAAAACTGATTCCGAACGACAGCTACAGACTAGTTCTTGAGTAGTTGCACTCGATTTTTTCCATTCTACTTCACTAAACATATCCATATGAGATCCAATTACTTGTAGGGAAATTCAAGAGACCTCGGTTATGGGGATGCACTAGGTCCATAGCAGAGACTTTGTGTATGTTCTCGAAATGCATTTGTCGAGTGCTCATTAAGAAAGTTTCTATACAAGTTTCTTAACGAACTCCTTAAGAAAAGTTCTCCAAAAGTTCCCTATGAAAGAATCCTTTGAAGCATCTAGTCGTCACGAACGTTTTGACTACTTGTGGAGCCAAAATGGACTCCGTACGAGTCAGATATCCATGTTTCAGTTAACACTGCGCAAAACTGATTCTGAACGACAGTTACATACTAGTTCTTGCGTAGTTGAACTCGATTTTTTCCATTCTACTACACTAAACATCTCCATATGAGATCCAATTAGTTGTAGGGAAATGCAAGATACCTCGGTTATGATGATGCACTAGGTCCATAGCTGGGAATTTGTGTATGTTCTCGAAATGCGTTTGTCGAGTGCTCATTAAGAAAGTTTCTATACAAGTTTCTAAACAAACTCCTTAAGAAAGTTCTCCAAAAGTTCCCTATGAAATAATCCTTTGAAGCATCTGGTTGTCACAAATGTTTGGACTACTTGTGGAGCAAAAACGGACTCCGTATGAGTCAGATATCCATGTTTCAGTTAACACTGCGCAAAACTGATTCCGAACGACAGTTACAGACTAGTTCGTGTGTAGTTGCACTCGATTTTTTTCATTCTACTTCACTAAACATCTCCAGATGAGATCCAATTACTTGTATGGAAATGCAAGAGACCTCGGTTATGAGGATGCACTAGGTCCATAGCTGGGACTTTGTGTATGTTCTCGAAATGCGTTTGTCGAGTGCTCATTAAGAAAGTTTCTATAATAGTTTCTGAACGAACTTCTTAAGAAAAGGTCTCCAAAAGTTCCCTATGAAAGAATCCTTTGAAGCATCTGGTCATCACAAACGTTTTAACTACTTGTGGAGCTAAAACGGACTCCGTATGAGTCAGATATCCATGTTTTAGTTAACACTGCGCAAAACTGATTCCGAACGACAGTTACATACTAGTTCTTGTGTAGTTGTACTCGATTTTTTCATTCTAATTCACTAAACATCTCAATATGAGGTACAATTACTTGTAGGGAAATGCAAGATACCTCGGTTATGATGATGTACTAGGTCCATAGCTGGGACTTTGTGTATGTTCTCGAAATGCGTTTGTCGAGTTCTCATTAAGAAAGTTTCTATACAAGTTTCTGAAGGAACTCCTTAAGAAAAGTTCTCGAAAAGTTCCCTATGAAAGAAACCTTTGAAGCATCTGGTTGTCACAAAAGTTTTGACTACTTGTGGACCCAAAACGGACTCCGTATGAGTCAGATATCCATGTTTCAGTTAACACTGCGCAAAACTGATTCCGAACGACAGTTACAGACTAGTGCTTGTGTAGTTGCACTCGATTTTTTCCATTCTACTAAACTAAAAATATCCATATGATATCCATTTACCTATAGGGAAATGCAAGAGACCTGGGTTATGAGGATGCACTAGGTCCATAGCTAGGACTTTGTGTATGTTCTCGAAATGCGTTTGTCGAGTGCTCATTAAGAAAGTTTCAATACAAGTTTCTGAACGAACTCCTGAAGAAAAGTTCTCCAAATGTTCCCAATGAAAGAACCCTTTGAAGCATCTGGTCATCACAAACGTTTTGACTACTTGTGGAGCCAAAACGGACTCCGTATGAGTCAGATATCCATGTTTTAGTTAACACTGCGCAAAACTGATTCCAGACGACAGTTACAGACTAGTTCTTGCGTAGTTGCACTCGACTTTTTCCATTCTACTTCACTAAACATATCCATATGAGATCCAATTACTTGTAGGGAAATGCAAGACACCTCGGTTATGATGATGCACTAGGTCCATAGCTGGGACTTTGTGTCTGTTCTCGAAATGCGTTTGTCGAGTGCTCATTAAGAAAGTTTCTATACAAGTTTCTGAACGAACTCCTTAAGAAAAGTTATCCAAAAGTTCCCTATGAAAGAATCCTTTGAAGCATCTGGTCGTCACAAACGTTCTGACTACTTTTGGTGCCAAACCGGACTCCGTATGAGTCAGATATCCATGTTTCAGTTAACAATGCGCAAAACTGATTCCGAACGACAGCTACAGACTAGTTCTTCAGTAGTTGCACTCGATTTTTCCATTCTACTTCACTAAACATATCCATATGAGATCCAATTACTTGTAGGGAAATGCTAGAGACCTCAGTTATGGGGATGCACTAGGTCCATAGCAGAGACTTTGTGTATGTTCTCGAAATGCATTTGTCGAGTGCTCATTAAGAAAGTTTCTATACAAGTTTCTGAATGAACTCCTTAAGAAAAGTTCTCGAAAAGTTTCCTATGAAAGAATCCTTTGAAGCATCTGGTCGTCACAAACGTTTTGACTACTTGTGGAGCCAAAATGGACTCCGTATGAGTCAGATATCCATGTTTCAGTTAACACTGCGCAAAACTGATTCCGAACGACAGTTACATACTAGTTCTTGTGTAGTTGCACTCGATTTTTTCCATTCTACTACACTAAACATCTCCATATGAGATCCAATTAGTTGTAGGGAAATCCAAGATACCTCGGTTATGATGATGCACTAGGTCCATAGCTGGGAATTTGTGTATGTTCTCGAAATGCGTTTGTCGAGTGCTCATTAAGAAAGTTTCTATACAAGTTTCTGAACAAACTCCTTAAGAAAAGTTCTCCAAAAGTTCACTATTAAAGAATCCTTCGAAGCATCTGGTTATTACAAATATTTTGACTACTTGTGGAGCCAAAACGGACTCCGTATGAGTCAGATATCCATGTTTCAGTTAACACTGCGCAAAACTGATTCCGAACGACAGTTACAGACTAGTTCTTGTGTAGTTGCACTCGATTTTTTCCATTCTACTTCACTAAACATCTCGATATGAAATCCAATTACTTGTATGGAAATGCAAGAGACCTCGGTTATGAGGATGCACTAGGTCCATAGCTGGGACTTTGTGTATGTTCTCGAAATGCGTTTGTTGAGTGCTCATTAAGAAAGTTTCTATACAAGTTCCTGAACGAACTCCTTAAGTAAAGGTCTCCAAAAGTTCCATATGAAAGAATCCTTTGAAGCATCTGGTCGTCACAAATGTTTTGACTACTTGTGGAGCCAAAAAGGACTCCGTATGAGTCAGATATCCATGTTTCAGTTAACACTGCGCAAAACTGATTTCAAACGACACTTACAGACTAGTTCGTGTGTAGTTGCACTCGATTTTTTCCATTCTACTTCACTAAACATCTCCATATGAGATCCAATTACTTGTATGGAAATGCAAGAGACCTCGGTTATGAGGATGCACTAGGTCCATAGCTGGGACTTTGTGTATGTTCTCGAAATGCGTTTGTCGAGTGCTCATTAAGAAAGTTTCTATACAAGTTCTTGAACGAACTCCTTAAGTAAAGTTCTCCAAAAGTACCCTATGAAATAATCCTTTGAAGCAGCTGGTCGTCACAAACGTTTTGACTACTTGTGGAGCCAAAACGGACTCCGTATGAGTCAGATATCCATGTTTCAGTTAACACTGCGCAAAACTGATTCCGAACGACAGTTACAGATTATTTCTTGTGTAGTTGCACTCGATTTTTTACATTCTACTTCACTAAACATCTCCATATGAGATCCAATTACTTGTAGGGAAATGCAATAGACCTCGGTTATGATGATGCACTAGGTCCATCGCTGGGACTTTGTTTATGTTCTCGAAATGCGTTTGTCGAGTGCTTATTAAGAAAGTTTCTATACAAGTTTCTGAACGAACTACTTAAGAAAAGTTCTCCAAAAGTTCCCTATGAAAGAATCCTTTGAAGCATCTGGTTGTGACAAATGTTTTGACTACTTGTGGACCCAAAACGGACTCCGTATGAGTTAGATATCCATGTTTCAGTTAACACTGCGCAAAAGTGATTCCGAACGACAGTTACAGACTAGTTCTTGTGTAGTTGCACTCGATTTTTTCCATTCTACTAAACTAAACATATCCATATGAGATCCAATTACCTATACGCAAATGCAAGAGACCTCGGCTATGAGGATGCACTAGGTCCAGAGCTGGGACTTTGTGTATGTTCTCGAAACGCGTTTGTCGAGTGCTCATTAAGAAAGTTTCTATACAAGTTTCTGAACGAACTCCTTAAGAAAAGTTCTCCAAAAGTTCCCTACGAATGAATCCTTCGAAGCATCTGGTCATCACAAATGTTTTGACTAATTGTGGAGCCAAAACAGACTCCGTCTGAGTCAGATATCCATGTTTCAGTTAACACTGCGCAAAACTGATTCCGAACGACAGTTACAGACTTGTTCTTGTGTAGTTGCACTCGATTTTTTCCATTCTACTAAACTAAACAGATCCATATGAGATCCAATTACCTATACGGAAATGCAAGAGACCTCGGTTATGAGGATGCACTAGGTCCAGAACTGGGACTTTGTGTATGTTCTCGAAATGCGTTTGTCGAGTGCTCATTAAGAAAGTTTCTATACAAGTTTCTGAACGAACTCCTTAAGAAAAGTTCTCCAAATTTCCCTATGAAAATATCCTTTGAAGCATCTGGTCGTCACAAACGTTTTGACTACTTGTGGAGCCAAAACAGACTCCGTATGAGTCAGATATCCGTGTTTCAGTTAACACTGCGGAAAACTGATTCCGAACGACAGTTACAGACTAGTTCTTGCGTAGTTGCACTCGATTTTTTCCATTCTACTTCACTAAACATATCCAAATGAGATCCAATTACTTGTAGGAAAATGCAAGAGACCTCGGTTATGATGATGCACTAGGTCCATAGCTGGGACTTTGTGTATGTTCTCGAAATGCGTTTGTCGAGTGCTCATTAAGAAAGTTTCTATACAAGTTCCTGAACGAACTCCTTAAGTAAAGTTCTGCAAAAGTTCCCTATGAAATAATCCTTTGAAGCATCTGGTCGTCACAAACATTTCGACTACTTGTGGAGCCAAAATGGACTCCGTGTGAGTCAGATATCCCTGTTTCAGTTAACACTGCGCCAAACTGATTCCGAACGACAGTTACAGACTAGTTCGTGTGTAGTTGCACTCGATTTTTTCCATTCTACTTCACCAAACATCTCCATATAAGATCCAATTACTTGCAGGGAAATGCAAGATACCTCGGTTATGATGACGCACTAGGTCCATAGCTGGGACTTTGTGTATGTTCTCGAAATGCGTTTGTCGAGTGCTCATTAAGAAAGTTTCTATACAAGTTTCTGAACGAACTCCTGAAGAAAAGTTTTCCAAAAGTTCCCTATGAAAGAACCCTTTGAAGTATCTGGTCGTCACAAACGTTTTGACTACTTGTGGAGCCAAAACGGACTCCGTATGAGTCAGATATCCATGTTTCAGTTAACACTGAGCAAAACTGATTCCGAACGACAGTTACACACTAGCTCTTGTGTAGTTGCACTCGATTTTTTCCATTCTACTTCACTAAACATATCCATATGAGATCCAATTACTTGTAGGGAAATGCAAGAGACCTCAGTTATGATGATGCACTAGGTCCATAGCTGGGACTTTGTGTATGTTCTCGAAATGCGTTTGTTGAGTGCTCATTAAGAAAGTTTCTATACAAGTTCCTGAACGAACTCCTTAAGTAAAGGTCTCCAAAAGTTCCCTATGAAAGAATCCTTTGAAGCATCTGGTCGTCACAAATGTTTTGACTACTTGTGGAGCCAAAAAGGACTCCGTATGAGTCAGATATCCATGTTTCAGTTAACACTGCGCAATACTGATTCCAAACGACACTTACAGACTAGTTCGTGTGTAGTTGCACTCGATTTTTTCCATTCTACTTCACTAAACATCTCCATATGAGATACAAATACTTGTATGGAAATGCAAGAGACCTCGGTTATGAGGATGCACTAGGTCCATAGCTGGGACTTTGTGTATGTTCTCGAAATGCGTTTGTCGACTGGTCATTAAGAAAGTTTCTATACAAGTTCTTGAACGAACTCCTTAAGTAAAGTTCTCCAAAAGTACCCTATGAAATAATCCTTTGAAGCAGCTGGTCGTCACAAACGTTTTGACTACTTGTGGAGCCAAAACAGACTCCGTATGAGTCAGATATCCATGTTTCAGTTAACACTGCGCAAAACTGATTCCGAACGACAGTTACAGATTATTTCTTGTGTAGTTGCACTCGATTTTTTACATTCTACTTCACTAAACATCTCCATATGAGATCCAATTACTTGTAGGGAAATGCAATAGACCTCGGTTATGATGATGCACTAGGTCCATCGCTGGGACTTTGTTTATGTTCTCGAAATACGTTTGTCGAGTGCTTATTAAGGAAGTTTCTATACAAGTTTCTGAACGAACTACTTAAGAAAAGTTCTCCAAAAGTTCCCTATGAAAGAATCCTTTGAAGCATCTGGTTGTGACAAATGTTTTGACTACTTGTGGACCCAAAACGGACTCCGTATGAGTTAGATATCCATGTTTCAGTTAACACTGCGCAAAACTGATTCCGAACGACAGTTACAGACTAGTTCTTGTGTAGTTGCACTCGATTTTTTCCATTCTACTTCACTAAACATCTCGATATGAAATCCAATTACTTGTATGGAAATGCAAGAGACCTCGGTTATGAGGATGCACTAGGTCCATAGCTGGGACTTTGTGTATGTTCTCGAAATGCGTTTGTTGAGTGCTCATTAAGAAAGTTTCTATACAAGTTCCTGAACGAACTCCTTAAGTAAAGGTCTCCAAAAGTTCCCTATGAAAGAATCCTTTGAAGCATCTGGTCGTCACAAATGTTTTGACTACTTGTGGAGCCAAAAAGGACTCCGTATGAGTCAGATATCCATGTTTCAGTTAACACTGCGCAAAACTGATTTCAAACGACACTTACAGACTAGTTCGTGTGTAGTTGCACTCGATTTTTTCCATTCTACTTCACTAAACATCTCCATATGAGATCCAATTACTTGTATGGAAATGCAAGAGACCTCGGTTATGAGGATGCACTAGGTCCATAGCTGGGACTTTGTGTATGTTCTCGAAATGCGTTTGTCGAGTGCTCATTAAGAAAGTTTCTATACAAGTTCTTGAACGAACTCCTTAAGTAAAGTTCTCCAAAAGTACCCTATGAAATAATCCTTTGAAGCAGCTGGTCGTCACAAACGTTTTGACTACTTGTGGAGCCAAAACGGACTCCGTATGAGTCAGATATCCATGTTTCAGTTAACACTGCGCAAAACTGATTCCGAACGACAGTTACAGATTATTTCTTGTGTAGTTGCACTCGATTTTTTACATTCTACTTCACTAAACATCTCCATATGAGATCCAATTACTTGTAGGGAAATGCAATAGACCTCGGTTATGATGATGCACTAGGTCCATCGCTGGGACTTTGTTTATGTTCTCGAAATGCGTTTGTCGAGTGCTTATTAAGAAAGTTTCTATACAAGTTTATGAACGAACTACTTAAGAAAAGTTCTCCAAAAGTTCCCTATGAAAGAATCCTTTGAAGCATCTGGTTGTGACAAATGTTTTGACTACTTGTGGACCCAAAACGGACTCCGTATGAGTTAGATATCCATGTTTCAGTTAACACTGCGCAAAAGTGATTCCGAACGACAGTTACAGACTAGTTCTTGTGTAGTTGCACTCGATTTTTTCCATTCTACTAAACTAAACATATCCATATGAGATCCAATTACCTATACGCAAATGCAAGAGACCTCGGCTATGAGGATGCACTAGGTCCAGAGCTGGGACTTTGTGTATGTTCTCGAAACGCGTTTGTCGAGTGCTCATTAAGAAAGTTTCTATACAAGTTTCTGAACGAACTCCTTAAGAAAAGTTCTCTAAAAGTTCCCTACGAAAGAATCCTTCTAAGCATCTGGTCATCACAAATGTTTTGACTAATTGTGGAGCCAAAACAGACTCCGTATGAGTCAGATATCCATGTTTCAGTTAACACTGCGCAAAACTGATTCCGAACGACAGTTACAGACTTGTTCTTGTGTAGTTGCACTCGATTTTTTCCATTCTACTAAACTAAACAGATCCATATGAGATCCAATTACCTATACGGAAATGCAAGAGACCTCGGTTATGAGGATGCACTAGGTCCAGAACTGGGACTTTGTGTATGTTCTCGAAATGCGTTTGTCGAGTGCTCATTAAGAAAGTTTCTATACAAGTTTCTGAACGAACTCCTTAAGAAAAGTTCTCCAAATTTCCCTATGAAAATATCCTTTGAAGCATCTGGTCGTCACAAACGTTTTGACTACTTGTGGAGCCAAAACAGACTCCGTATGAGTCAGATATCCGTGTTTCAGTTAACACTGCGGAAAACTGATTCCGAACGACAGTTACAGACTAGTTCTTGCGTAGTTGCACTCGATTTTTTCCATTCTACTTCACTAAACATATCCAAATGAGATCCAATTACTTGTAGGAAAATGCAAGAGACCTCGGTTATGATGATGCACTAGGTCCATAGCTGGGACTTTGTGTATGTTCTCGAAATGCGTTTGTCGAGTGCTCATTAAGAAAGTTTCTATACAAGTTTCTGAACGAACTCCTTAAGAAAGTTCTCCAAAAGTTC
The DNA here is from genome assembly GCF_002575655.3 of Aegilops tauschii subsp. strangulata. Lineage (NCBI taxonomy): Eukaryota > Viridiplantae > Streptophyta > Magnoliopsida > Poales > Poaceae > Aegilops > Aegilops tauschii. The sequence goes on from NC_053040.3 coordinate 117,249,766, forward strand.
CCTATGAAAGAGTCTTTTGAAGCATCTGGTCGTCACAAACGTTTTGACTACTTGTGGAGCCAAAACGGACTCCGTATGAGTCAGATATCCATGTTTCAGTTAACACCGCGCAAAACTGATTCCGAACGACAATTACAGACTAGTTCGTGTGTAGTTGCACTCGATTTTTTCCATTCTACTTCACTAAACATCTCCATATGAGATCCAATTACTTGTATGGAAATGCAAGAGACCTCGGTTATTAGAATGCACTAGGTCCATAGCTGGGACTTTGTGTATGTTCTCGAAATGCGTTTGTCGAGTGCTCATTAAGAAAGTTTCTATACAAGTTCCTGAACGAACTCCTTAAGTAAAGTTCTGCAAAAGTTCCCTATGAAATAATCCTTTGAAGCATCTGGTCGTCACAAACATTTCGACTACTTGTGGAGCCAAAATGGACTCCGTGTGAGTCAGATATCCCTGTTTCAGTTAACACTGCGCCAAACTGATTCCGAACGACAGTTACAGACTAGTTCGTGTGTAGTTGCACTCGATTTTTTCCATTCTACTTCACTAAACATCTCCATATAAGATCCAATTACTTGCAGGGAAATAAAAGATACCTCGGTTATGATGACGCACTAGGTCCATAGCAGGGACTTTGTGTATGTTCTCGAAATGCGTTTGTCGAGTGCTCATTAAGAAAGTTTCTATACAAGTTTCTGAACGAACTCCTGAAGAAAAGTTTTCCAAAAGTTCCCTATGAAAGAACCCTTTGAAGTATCTGGTCGTCACAAACGTTTTGACTACTTGTGGAGCCAAAACGGACTCCGTATGAGTCAGATATCCATGTTTCAGTTAACACTGAGCAAAACTGATTCCGAACGACAGTTACACACTAGTTCTTGTGTAGTTGCACTCGATTTTTTCCATTCTACTTCACTAAACATATCCATATGAGATCCAATTACTTGTAGGGAAATGCAAGAGACCTCAGTTAGGATGATGCACTAGGTCCATAGCTGGGACTTTGTGTATGTTCTCGAAATGCGTTTGTTGAGTGCTCATTAAGAAAGTTTCTATACAAGTTCCTGAACGAACTCCTTAAGTAAAGGTCTCCAAAAGTTCCCTATGAAAGAATCCTTTGAAGCATCTGGTCGTCACAAATGTTTTGACTACTTGTGGAGCCAAAAAGGACTCCGTATGAGTCAGATATCCATGTTTCAGTTAACACTGCGCAATACTGATTCCAAACGACACTTACAGACTAGTTCGTGTGTAGTTGCACTCGATTTTTTCCATTCTACTTCACTAAACATCTCCATATGAGATACAAATACTTGTATGGAAATGCAAGAGACCTCGGTTATGAGGATGCACTAGGTCCATAGCTGGGACTTTGTGTATGTTCTCGAAATGCGTTTGTCGACTGGTCATTAAGAAAGTTTCTATACAAGTTCTTGAACGAACTCCTTAAGTAAAGTTCTCCAAAAGTACCCTATGAAATAATCCTTTGAAGCAGCTGGTCGTCACAAACGTTTTGACTACTTGTGGAGCCAAAACAGACTCCGTATGAGTCAGATATCCATGTTTCAGTTAACACTGCGCAAAACTGATTCCGAACGACAGTTACAGATTATTTCTTGTGTAGTTGCACTCGATTTTTTACATTCTACTTCACTAAACATCTCCATATGAGATCCAATTACTTGTAGGGAAATGCAATAGACCTCGGTTATGATGATGCACTAGGTCCATCGCTGGGACTTTGTTTATGTTCTCGAAATACGTTTGTCGAGTGCTTATTAAGGAAGTTTCTATACAAGTTTCTGAACGAACTACTTAAGAAAAGTTCTCCAAAAGTTCCCTATGAAAGAATCCTTTGAAGCATATGGTTGTGACAAATGTTTTGACTACTTGTGGACCCAAAACGGACTCCGTATGAGTTAGATATCCATGTTTCAGTTAACACTGCGCAAAACTGATTCCGAACGACAGTTACAGACTAGTTCTTGTGTAGTTGCACTCGATTTTTTCCATTCTACTAAACTAAACATATCCATATGAGATCCAATTACCTATACGGAAATGCAAGAGACCTCGGCTATGAGGATGCACTAGGTCCAGAGCTGGGACTTTGTGTATGTTCTCGAAATGCGTTTGTCGAGTGCTCATTAAGAAAGTTTCTATACAAGTTTCTGAACGAACTCCTTAAGAAAAGTTCTCCAAAAGTTCCCTATGAAAGAATCCTTCGAAGCATCTGGTCATCACAAATGTTTTGACTAATTGTGGAGCCAAAACAGACTCCGTATGAGTCAGATATCCATGTTTCAGTTAACACTGCGCAAAACTGATTCCGAACGACAGTTACAGACTAGTTCTTGTGTAGTTGCACTCAATTTTTTCCATTCTACTAAACTAAACAGATCCATATGAGATCCAATTACCTATACGGAAATGCAAGAGACCTCGGTTATGAGGATGCACTAGGTCCAGAACTGGGACTTTGTGTATGTTCTCGAAATGCGTTTGTCGAGTGCTCATTAAGAAAGTTTCTATACAAGTTTCTGAACGAACTCCTTAAGAAAAGTTCTCCAAATTTCCCTATGAAAATATCCTTTGAAGCATCTGGTCGTCACAAACGTTTTGACTACTTGTGGAGCCAAAACAGACTCCGTATGAGTCAGATATCCGTGTTTCAGTTAACACTGCGGAAAACTGATCCCGAACGACAGTTACAGACTAGTTCTTGCGTAGTTGCACTCGATTTTTTCCATTCTACTTCACTAAACATATCCAAATGAGATCCAATTACTTGTAGGAAAATGCAAGAGACCTCGGTTATGATGATGCACTAGGTCCATAGCTGGGACTTTGTGTATGTTCTCGAAATGCGTTTGTCGAGTGCACATTAAGAAAGTTTCTATACAAGTTTCTGAACGAACTCCTTAAGAAAGTTCTCCAAAAGTTCCCTATGAAAGAGTCCTTTGAAGCATCTGGTCGTCACAAACGTTTTGACTACTTGTGGAGCCAAAACGGACTCCGTATGAGTCAGATATCCATGTTTCAGTTAACACCGCGCAAAACTGATTCCGAACGACAATTACAGACTAGTTCGTGTGTAGTTGCACTCAATTTTTTCCATTCTACTTCACTAAACATCTCCATATGAGATCCAATTACTTGTATGGAAATGCATGAGACCTCGGTTATTAGAATGCACTAGGTCCATAGCTGGGACTTTGTGTATGTTCTCGAAATGCGTTTGTCGAGTGCTCATTAAGAAAGTTTCTATACAAGTTCCTGAACGAACTCCTTAAGTAAAGTTCTGCAAAAGTTCCCTATGAAATAATCCTTTGAAGCATCTGGTCGTCACAAACATTTCGACTACTTGTGGAGCCAAAATGGACTCCGTGTGAGTCAGATATCCCTGTTTCAGTTAACACTGCGCCAAACTGATTCCGAACGACAGTTACAGACTAGTTCGTGTGTAGTTGCACTCGATTTTTTCCATTCTACTTCACTAAACATCTGCATATAAGATCCAATTACTTGCAGGGAAATGCAAGATACCTCGGTTATGATGACGCACTAGGTCCATAGCTGGGACTTTGTGTATGTCCTCGAAATGCGTTTGTCGAGTGCTCATTAAGAAAGTTTCTATACAAGTTTCTGAACGAACTCCTGAAGAAAAGTTCTCCAAAAGTTCCCTATCAAAGAACCCTTTGAAGTATCTGGTCGTCACAAACTTTTTGACTACTTGTGGAGCCAAAACGGACTTCGTATGAGTCAGATATCCATGTTTCAGTTAACACCGCGCAAAACTGATTCCGAACGACAATTACAGACTAGTTCGTGTGTAGTTGCACTCGATATTTTCCATTCTACTTCACTAAACATCTCCATATGAGATCCAATTACTTGTATGGAAATGCAAGAGACCTCGGTTATTAGAATGCACTAGGTCCATAGCTGGGACTTTGTGTATGTTCTCGAAATGCGTTTGTCAAGTGCTCATTAAGAAAGTTTCTATACAAGTTTCTGAACGAACTCCTTAAGAAAAGTTATCCAAAAGTTCCCTGTCAAAGAATCCTTTGAAGCATCTGGTCGTCACAAATGTATTGACTACTTGTGGAGCCAAAACGGACTCCGTATGAGTCAGATATCCAAGTTTCAGTTAACACTGCGCAAAACTGACTCCGAACGACAGTTACAGACTAGTTCTTGCGTAGTTACACTCAATTTTTTCCATTCTACTTCACTAAACATCTTCATATGAGATCCAATTACTTGTAGGGAAATGGAAGAGCCCTCGGTTATGATGATGCACTAGGTCCATAGCTGGGACTTTGTGTATGTTCTCGAAATGCGTTTGTCGAGCACTCATTAAGAAAGTTTTATACAAGTTTCTGAACGAACTCCTTAATGGAAGTTCTATAAAAGTTCCCTATGAAAGAATCCTTTGAAGCATCTGGTAGTCACAAACGTTTTAACTACTTGTGGAGCCAAAACGGACTCCGTATAAGTCAGATATCCATGTTTCAGTTAACACTGCGCAAAACTGATTCCGAACGACAGTTACAGACTAGTTCTTGTGTAGTTGTACTCGATTTATTCCATTCTACTTCACTAAACATCTCCATATGAGATCCAATTACTTGTAGGGAAATGCAAGAGACCTCGGTTATGAGGATGCACTAGGTCCATAGCTGGGACTTTGTGTATGTTCTCGAAATGCGTTTGTCGAGTGCTCATTAAGAAAGTTTCTATACAAGTTTCTGAACGAATTCCTTAAGGAAAGTTCTCCAAAAGTTCCCTATGAAAGAATCCTGTGAAGCATCTAGTCGTCACAAACGTTTTGATTACTTTTGGAGCCAAAACGGACTCCGTATGAGTCACATATCCATGTTTCAGTTAACACTTCGCAAAACTGATTCCGAACGACAGTTACAGACTAGTTCTTGCGTAGTTGCACTCGATTTTTTCCATTCTACTTCACTAAACATCTCCATATGAGATCCAATCACTTGTAGGGAAATGCAAGAGACCTCGGTTATGATGATGCACTAGGTCCATAGCTGGGACTTTGTGTATGTTCTCGAAATGCGTTTGTCGAGCGCTCATTAAGAAAGTTTCTATCTAAGTTTCTCAACGAACCCCTTAAGAAAAGTTCTCCAAAAGTTCCCTATGAAAGAATACTTTGAAGCATCTGGTCGTCACAAACATTTTGACTACTTGTGGAGCCAAAACGGACTCCGTATGAGTCAGATATCCATGTTTCAGTTAACACTGCGCAAAATTGATTCCGAACGACAGTTACAGACTAGTTCTTGCGTAGTTGCACTCGATTCTTTCCATTCTACTTCACTAAACATCTCCATATGAGTTCCAATTACTTGTAGGGAAATGCAAGAGACCTCGTTTATGAGGTTGCACTAGGTCCATAGCTGGGACTTTGTGTATGTTCTCGAAATGCGTTTGTCGTGTCCTCATTAAGAAAGTTTCTATACAAGTTTCTGAACGAACTCCTTAAGAAAAGTTCTACAAAAGTTCCCAATGAAAGAACCTTTGAAGCATCTCGTCTTCACAAACGTTTTGACTACTTGTGGAGCCAAAACGGACTTCGTATGAGTTAGATATCCATGTTTCAGTTAACACTGCGCAAAACTGATTCCGAACGACAGTTACAGACTAGTTCTTGCGTAGTTCCACTCGATTTTTTCCAATGTACTTCACTAAACATATCCATATGAGATCCAATTACTTGTAGGTAAATGCAAGGGACCTCGGTTATGATGATGCACTAGGTCCATAGCTGGGACTTTGTGTATGTTCTCGAAATGCGTTTGTCGAGTGCTCATTAAGAAAGTTTCTATACAAGTTTCTGAACGAACTCCTTAAGAAAACTTCTCCAAAAGTTCCCTATGAAAGAATCCTGTCAAACATCTAGTCGTCACAAACGTTTTGGCTACTTGTGGAGCCAAAACGGACTCCGTATGAGTCACATATCCATGTTTCAGTTAACACTGCGCGAAACTGATTCCGAACGACAGTTACAGACTCGTTCTTGCGTAGTTACACTTGATTTTTTCCATTCTACTTCACTAAACATCTCCATATGAGATCCAATCACTTGTAGGGGAATGCAAGAGACCTCGGTTATGATGATGCACTAGGTCCATAGCTTGGACTTTGTGTATGTTGTCGAAATGCGTTTGTCGAGCGCTTATTAAGAAAGTTTCTATACAAGTTTCTCAACGAACTCCTTAAGAGAAGTTCTCCAAAAGTTCCCTATGAAAAAATACTTTGAAGCATCTGGTCGTCACAAATGTTTTGACAACTTGTGGAGCCAAAACGGACTCCGTATAAGTGAGATATCCATGTTTCAGTTAACACTGCGCAAAACTGATTCCGAACGACAGTTACAGACTAGTTCTTGTGTAGTTGTACTCGATTTATTCCATTCTACTTCACTAAATACTTCCATATGAGATCCAATTACCTAGAGGGAAATGCAAGAGACCTCGGTTATGATGATGCACTAGGTCCATAGCTGGGACTTTGTGTATGTTCTCAAAATGCGTTTGTCGAGCGCTCATTAAGAAAGTTTCTATACAAGTTTCTCAACGAACTCCTTAAGAAAAGTTCTCCGAAAGTTCCCTATGAAAGAATCCTGTGAAGCATCTAGTCGTCACAGACGTTTTGACTACTTGTGGAGCCAAAATGGACTCCGTATGAGTCAGATATCCAAGTTTCAGTTAACACTGCGCAAAACTGATTCCGAACGACAGTTACAGACTAGTTCTTGTGTAGTTGTACACGATTTATTCCATTCTACTTCACTAAACATCTCCATATGAGATCCAATTACTTTCAGGGAAATGCAAGAGACCTCGGTTATGATGATGCACTAGCTCCATAGCTGGGACTTTGTGTATGTTCTCGAAATGCGTTTGTTGAGTGCTCATTAAGAAAGTTTCTATACAAGTTTCTGAATGATCTCCTTAAGAAAAGTTCTCCAAAAGTTCCCTATGAAAGAATCCTTTGAAGCATCTGGTCGTCACAAACATTTGGACTACTTGTGGAGCCAAAACGGACTCCGTATGAGTCAGATATCCATGTTTCAGTTAACACTGCGCAAAATTGATTCCGAACGACAGTTACAGACTAGTTCTTGCGTAGTTGCACTCGATTTTTTCCATTCTACTTCACTAAACATCTCCATATGAGTTCCAATTACTTGTAGGGAAATGCAAGAGACCTTGTTTATGAGGTTGCACTAGGTCCATAGCTGGGACTTTGTGTATGTTCTCGAAATGCGTTTGTCGTGTCCTCATTAAGAAAGTTTCTATACAAGTTTCTGAACGAACTCCTTAAGAAAAGTTCTACAAAAGTTCCCAATGAAAGAATCCTTTGAAGCATCTAGTCTTCACAAACGTTTTGACTACTTGTGGAGCCAAAACGGACTTCGTATGAGTCAGATATCCATGTTTCAGTTAACAATGCAAAACTGATTCCGAACGACAGTTACAGACTAGTTCTTGCGTAGTTGCACTCGATTTTTTCCATTGTACTTCACTAAACATATCCATATGAGATCCAATTACTTGTATGTAAATGCAAGAGACCTCGGCTATGATGATGTACTAGGTCCATAGCTGGGACTTTGTGTATGTTCTCGAAATGCGTTTGTTGAGTGCTCATTAAGAAAGTTTCTATACAAGTTTCTGAGCGAACTCCTTAAGAAAACTTCTCCAAAAGTTCCCTATGAAAGAATCCTGTGAAGCATCTAGTCATCACAAACGTTTTGGCTACTTGTGGAGCCAAAACGGAATCCGTATGAGTCACATATCCATGTTTCAGTTAACACTGCGCAAAACTGATTCCGAACGACAGTTACAGACTAGTTCTTGCGTAGTTGCACTTGATTTTTTCCATTCTACTTCACTAAACATCTCCATATGAGATCCAATCACTTGTAGGGGAATGGAAGAGACCTCGGTTATGATGATGCACTAGGTCCATAGCTGGGACTTTGTGTATGTTGTCGAAATGCGTTTGTCGAGCGCTCATTAAGAAAGTTTCTATACAAGTTCCTCAATGAACTCCTTAAGAAAAGTTCTCCAAAAGTTCCCTATGAAAGAATACTTTGAAGCATCTGGTCGTCACAAATGTTTTGACTACTTGTGGAGCCAAAACGGACTCCGTATAAGTCAGATATCCATGTTTCAGTTAACACTGCGCAAAACTGATTCCGAACGACAGTTACAGACTAGTTCTTGTGTAGTTGTGCTTGATTTATTCCATTCTACTTCACTAAACACTTCCATATGAGATCCAATTACCTATAGGGAAATGCAAGAGACCTCGGTTATGATGATGCACTAGGTCCATAGCTGGGACTTTGTGTATGTTCTCGAAATGCGTTTGTCGAGCGAAAGTTTCTATACAAGTTTCTCAACGAACTCCTTAAGAAAAGTTCTCCGAAAGTTCCCTATGAAAGAATCCTGTGAAGCATCTAGTCGTCACAGACGTTTTGACTACTTGTGGAGCCAAAACGGACTCCGTATGAGTCAGATATCCAAGTTTCAGTTAACACTGCGCAAAACTGATTCCGAACGACAGTTATAGACTAGTTCTTGTGTAGTTGTACTCGATTTATTCCATTCTACTTCACTAAACATCTCCATATGAGATCCAATTACTTGTAGGGAAATGCAAGAGACCTCGGTTATGATGATGCACTAGCTCCATAGCTGGGACTTTGTGTATGTTCTCGAAATGCGTTTGTCGAGTGCTCATTAAGAAAGTTTCTATACAAGTTTCTGAATGAACTCCTTAAGAAAAGTTCTCCAAAAGTTCCCTATGAAAGAATCCTTTGAAGCATCTGGTCGTCACAAACATTTTGACTACTTGTGGAGCCAAAACGGACTCCGTATGAGTCAGATATCCATGTTTCAGTTAACACTGCGCAAAATTGATTCCGAATGACAGTTATAGACTAGTTCTTTCGTAGTTGCACTCGATTTTTTCCATTCTACTTCACTAAACATGTCCATATGAGTTCCAATTACTTGTAGGGAAATGCAAGAGACCTCATTTATGAGGTTGCACTAGGTCCATAGCTGGGACTTTGTGTATGTTCTCGAAATGCGTTTGTCGTGTCCTCATTAAGAAAGTTTCTATACAAGTTTCTGAACGAACTCCTTAAGAAAAGTTCTCCAAAAGTTCCCAATGAAAGAATCCTTTGAAGCATCTAGTCTTCACAAACGTTTTGACTACTTGTGGAGCCAAAACGGACTTCGTATGAGTCAGATATCCATGTTTCAGTTCACAGTGATGCCTTTTGGTCTAACAAACGCCCCCGCATTTTCGTGCACCTCATGAACAAAGTATTCATGAAATTCATGGACAAATTTGTGGTGGTATTCATTGACGACATTCTGGTTTACTCAAGGACACCAGAAGAACATGCTGAACACCTCAGGATTGTTTTGGGAGAATTGAGGAAACATCAGTTGTACGCCAAATTTAGCAAATGCGAATTTTGGCTAAGACAAGTTGGTTTCTTGGGCCATATTTTGAACCAAGAAGGCGTGGCCGTAGACCCAGAAAAAGTCAAGGCCATACTAGACTGGAAGCCACCCGCGAATGTTACCGATGTGCGGAGTTTCCTAGGGATGGCCGGGTATTACAGGAGGTTTATTGAAGGATTCTCCACTGTGGCAAAACCTATAACACAGTTACTCAAGAAGGACAAGAAATTCGTATGGACGGAAGCATGTGAGCAGAGCTTCCAAGAACTCAAGAAAAAGCTGACAACCGCACCAGTCTTAACTGTGCCAGACATACACAAGAGTTTTGAAGTATATTGTGACGCGTCCCGAAAAGGTCTCGGATGTGTACTAATGCAAGACGGCAAAGTTGTCGCATATGCCTCCAGACAGCTGCGAAAACATGAGGAAAATTACCCAACACATGACTTGGAACTAGCAGCAGTTATACATGCACTCAAGGAGTGGAGGCACTTTCTGTTGGGAAATCGCTGTGAAATATATACAGACCATAAGAGCCTCAAATATATTTTCACACAGCCAGAGCTGAATTTACGCCAACGACGCTGGTTGGAACTGGTCAAGGACTATGACGTCGGTATTCACTACCACCCAGGGAAAGCAAATGTAGTGGCCGATGCCCTTAGTCGAAACCCCAGCCCGGACAGTGACGGTCAGCAAAACTTGAGGCCTGAGTTTCAGCGAGAGTTCACTCGGCTCAACATGATGTTAGTCTCTGAGGGCACCATATCAAACCTGGAGATACAACCCACCCTAGTGGAACAAATCAAGAAGGCTCAACAGGGACATCCCAGTATCGAAGGCATAAAGAAGAAAATGAACCGTAGAAAGACTTCAGAATTTGTCACGGACAGTGAAGGAACATTATGGTACCGGGACAGACTTTGCGTACCTAACATTGAGGAACTCAAGCAACAGATCTTGACGGAGAGCCACACCGCTCCATACTCGATACATCCTGGAGGAACCAAAATGTACAAGGACATTCAGGAAAGATTTTGGTGGCACGGTATGAAAAGAGATATAGCCACATTCGTTGCTTGTTGCGATTCATGTCAGCGCATCAAGGCCGAGCACCAAAAGCCAGCAGGGCTACTCCAGCCAAACCAAATACCGGAGTGGAAATGGGATGAGATAGGAATGGACTTCATTGTCGGATTACCCCGATCACAACGCGGAAATGATGCCATCTGGGTCATCACAGACTGACTAACCAAGGTTGCTCATTTCATTCCCGTGAAGACTACCTACTCCACACAAAGACTGGCAAAACTCTATCTCTCCCGTATAGTTTGCTTGCACGGAGTCCCAAATACTATAGTATCACACCGAGGCACCCAATTCGTCTCCAAATTTTGGGATCACCTACAACAAGCTCTGGGCACGCAACTAGCTTTCAGTACAGCATACCACCCTCAGACAGATGGACAAACAGAACGTGTAAACCAAATCCTGGAGGATATGCTAAGAGCCTGTGTGCTCACCTATGGAACCAGTTGGGAAGAGAGTTTGCCGTATGCCGAATTTGCGTACAACAACAGTTACCAAGCCAGCTTGCAAATGGCACCCTTTGAAGCATTGTACGGACGGAGGTGTCGTACCCCATTGAATTGGTCAGAAACAGGTGACAGCCGTATCTTCGGCCCAGATATGCTTAAGGAGGCCGAGGAAAAAGTTAAACAAATCAGGGACAGACTCAAGACAGCACAGAGCCGACAAAAGAGCTACTATGATCAGAAGCATCGTGAGGTCAGCTTTGAACCTGGTGATTTCGTATACCTCCGAGTATCTCCTATGAGGGGTCTGCAATGGTTCAAAATAAAGGGGAAACTAGCCCCAAGATTTATTGGACCATTTTGTGTAAAGGCACGAAGAGGCACGGTAGCCTACCAGCTAGACCTACCCAGGGAGCTGTCAGACGTCCATGACGTATTCCACGTCTCGCAGTTGAGGAAATGTGTGAGTAACCCGGAGAAACATGTACCTCATGAGGACATTGATATGCAACCAGATCTCACCTACAGAGAAAGGCCAGTAAAGATTTTAGAAGAGTCTGAACGGAGGACCCGTCAGAAAACGACAAAAAATTTCAGGGTCCAGTGGAGCAACCACACTGAGGATGAAGCCACTTGGGAAAGGGAAGATTTCCTCCGAGCAGAGTATCCATATCTATTTGAGGATCAGCAGAAATCTCGAGGACGAGATTTTTCCTAAGGGGGTAGGTGTTGTGACACCCAAGTTTTTATTTGGATTTTTCAAAAAGATTTTATTTGACTTGAAGGGAGTGATTTAAAAAAAATTCTTCAAGAGAACTCTCACTCTCAAATATTTTTTCTTTATGGCAAAAATTTTATTTGGATTCACCCAAGATCTGCCTTTGACCTTGGGGGTTCTTGCTTTTCATTTGGGCTCAAGACAAAATGTTTTTCATTTGAGAGAATAACTTTTGAAAACCTTTTCTTGAATTTGCACTAGGGCTTTTGGAAAGTACTTTGCCACTTTCAACTATTCCTTCTTGCCATGGCATAAGTGCAAATCCTCTCTCCTAAACACTCCCTCACCTCTGGATCATGATTTGCATCAAATCCAGCAAGTTGAACCTCCCCATGTATTTATTTCCATTCAAATTCTATTCAAATAAATTTCTGTCTTCTCTTATAGCACTTGGAGATTTACAAAGGAACTCCATTTTCTGTTTGGACTTTTACCACCAAACTTCTTTCCCCTCCTAGTCCTTTGAACCCTCAACCTGGAACCATGAAGATCCACTGGTCTCCAGTTCAAAATTTTCAAACTACATCAGCTGCAAGTTTGGACCAGATTTGCCAAATTTGGTGAAATTCATTCAAAACTTTCTCCAAAAATTCCAAGTAAATTCATGCAGCCCCTGGGTGCTTTGAGTGATCATCTCACCAAGTTACAGCTCCAGAAAAATTTATCTCTTTACCAAAACCTACTGTCGAACACCTGCAGTGCCTGGTCTTTGTCAAATTCAGTAAGTTCAGAGATTCAGTCAAGTGGCGGCTGTCGTTTTCTTCAGAAACGGGCATCGATCTCGCCAGTGCCATCGCGTCGCCTTGCTCCTCGTCCTCGCCCACTTGTTCCTGCACCGCACGAGTGCCTGGCATCTTGCGGGCGTCGGCGACGAGCAGCAGAAGGTGCGCCGCCCCGTGACCAACGCCGGCGGCGGCTTTGCGGACGCCAGCAGGAGACACGGCGCCGCCGACTCCACCCAGCGCCGCCCAAACCACCGGAGCCCGCCGCGTGGCCGTCCACTCCCCCGAATGCGCTGCCGCTCTCGTCGTGAACCCCAGGGCGCGGAGCGCGCTCTCTGCCGCCGTTGAGCCCGTGCGGTCACCTCACCGTGGACAGACGCCATTACGCCATGATCAACCCCGTTCAGCTGCAAAACGAGTCCCGTAACATCCACTGATGTTGCTCGACCGCTCAAACCCCCTGCCAACCCACTGCTCCGCCGTAATCGCTCGCCGGAGATTCCCCGTTCACGGCCACCCCGTCGATCTGCCTATAAATAGGGGCCCCGAGCTTCAACTCGAGCACCCACCAGCCCTACACTTCCCCTAGAGCACGCCTAGCCACTGGAAGAGCCCCGAGGAGGTCTCCTTCCTCGACTCCGGCCGCCGCGATCCGCCACGGGATCCAGCCCGATTCGCCCCCGTGTGTGCTCCGCAACCCCCATTCTCTTGCCAGTAGCTTCTCCTTGCATCACCCGTTCTGACCCGCGCCTCAATTCGTACTTTGCAGCCCTCCACCGGAGTTCCCCAACCTCACCCGAACCGCCGTCCGCCGGAGATAGTGTCGCCGTCGACGTGGTGCTCCCCGTTGGACGAGTCCACCACCCACCGACGTGGAAGAAGACACTGAAGCTCTTGGTACCCTCCGTTTTTCCTAACTCGCCGTGATTCGACGCCGGCGTCCACCGCCGTCTTCAGGCGCCGGCGAGCTTTCAAACCTGACGTGCGGGCCCCGCGTGTCAGCCTCTGTTTTATTTCCCCGAACCGTTTTCTGTTGGCGCCTTCGGGCAAAATACGTTTTCTCCTTGCGCTTGCGCATTCCCAGCCGAAGCGTTTTCTGTTTTCTCAGTTAAAACCCTGGAACTTTTCTGTTTCATTACAGAAAGGTCCCTGGACAGAAACCTTTATAACTTTTTAATGAAAAGGTATTTTTGAGTGATTCTTTTTCTGTCAATCTCCAAATTTTGTCTAGTTTTTTATGGGATTTATTTGAAAAATATTTGGCAAAGTTTCTGTGCATGTGTTGGTTTTCACGTTAGTACCCCGTTTCGTGATTGCCGTAGGTTCCGGGAGAGGGGACGGAGCCGCGAACTTCGCCGAGCTAGACTCCGACTTCTCCGAACCAGGCAAGCATGTTTGAACATTTGATATGGCAGATGTTTTGCATGTTCATGTGAAAGTTTGTGCATGGCATGTGAGTGTCGATAAATACCTCGTTGCTTGTAAGGCAACGACCCGGTTGTTCCGAAGTTGCGATGACCTCTGATGAGAGGTGGCCAAATCATGTGGTGACATGAAGGGCAGCAAGGTGGTACTGTTGTAGCATGCCAGCCTTGCGTCATCCGACTTTCTTCGACGTTAACGTGGTTGGAGCCACGTTATCGATCTTTTCCCGCATGTTCCAAAGTTGCGATGACCTCTGATGAGAGGTGGCCTAATCATGTGGTGACATGAAGGGCAGCAAGGTGGTACTGTTGTAGCATGCCAGCCTTGTGTCATCCGACTTTTCCGACGTTAACATGGTTGGAGCCGTGTTATCGTCCCTTCCCTTTTCCGTGCTACCACATGTCTCATTGCCAGGATACGGTTTAGTAAGTTGGTAACCTCTTTTCGTGTACACACCAAACAGAGAGGCCGGGATGATGGTACCTTGGCCCAGGATTAAAGCCAGTCATTCGGTCAGGGGGCATGGGTGTTTCCGGTTGGGACCGAGAGGGGGGGCACCCCCTTATAGCGCGCGTATAGAAATTTGATCCCATGCTACGCGAGGTTGTAGCCTCCCCGACTCAGGGTTTTTCCTGAATGTTGCCGAGGGTGATCCCTGGCTTCGGATGGTTAAATTGGGTGTGTACTGGTTAGACGTGTTCCTTCCAGAACACCGTAGACGGAACTAGTCCCCGTGACTACTGAAATCCGTTGGCTGTGGTTAAGTACAAACTCTGCAGAGTCAATTCTTTCCAAATCATCGTATCCATGATCAGTAATGTAGACTTTATATCCAAATCTATCCGTGTGAAAAACTTGCCCCGGTGAACAAGCTCAAGTGGTAAATCCAATTTCATTGTTATCCCTGTGGATGGACTAACATTATATTTGTCTCGTGCTTGTGATAAATTATATTCCCGAACTATTGTATTGCTGTGTTACAATATAAGCCCTTTATGAGACGTCGCGCAGACGTCCGACTGTGGCGTGTACTCGTTTCTCACTTTAAATAGAAGCCCTTTATGTGATGTCGCTCAGACGTCCGACTGCGGCATGCACTGTCTTTACTTTCTGTTATAAGCCCTTTATGTGGTGTCGCCCCGACGCCCGACTGTGGCATTATTATTCTGCATTTTCCGCTCGAGGAGTCTTTCAGACACTCGTTTGGCACCAGTATTACTATTCCGCATTTTCTGCTCGAGGAGTCTTTCAGACACTCGTTTGGCACCAGTATTACTATTCCGCATTTTCCGCTCGAGGAGTCTTTCAGACACTCGTTTGGCACCAGTATTACTATTCCGCATTTTCCGCTCGAGGAGTCTTTCAGACACTCGTTTGGCACCAGTATTATATTTCCGCATTTTCCGCTCGAGGAGTCTTTCAGACACTCGTTTGGCACCCGCATTACTATTCTGCAGTTTCCGCTCGAGGCGTCATTCAGACCCTCGCTTGGCACCCAGTATTTATTATCTCTATGTCTGATTGCACTGGTTAACTTATTCATGTGCTTCATGTTTGCATTTGTTATACCTTATGTCCGAACTGTCTTGCGAGTACTTTCATAGTACTCACCTGGCTTGTTGATTTGGCCAGATGTTGACGAAGGCGATCTCTTGGATGAAGAGTTTGATAGCGCGTCCGACGCCTAGAGGAGTCCCAGTCAGTCCTGCGCGATCCCGGATATTGGTCACTTGTATCGTTTACGCTTCCGCCACCCGCAATAAGTCTTCTCGAGCCTCACTCCGACGCTCGAAAAGTTGTAGTATTCTGGAATCATGTCACTCGCTTCGCGATGATATTTCCACCACCGTTATTATCGTGAGTTAGAAGTTTGCCACCCTATCTGCCGTATTGTTTTACCGGCGTGTATGTAATAAATTGTTGGGCAGTCTCTGCTCAACTTTGTATTATATTTAGTACTCCTGGTATTTTTTTCTTCTGTGACCAATGTATTGTCTATCAGTGAGAAGGAATTCTTCCTCGCTGGTCCGTAACAGGGATTGGTTTCTCAATAATTATTTTATTGAAAAACCGGTCGTGACAAGCTTGGTATCAGAGCCAGGCTGACTGTAGGAAGCCACTAGGTGCGATCGCTAATCGGTTATTAGCGTCTTTAGTGCTTCTTCAGCATTTTGCAATTGTAGATATTTTCTGTTGGTCATCATAAAATTTATGACATGACTACTCAGAATTTTTGCCTACTTTTGTAGATGGCTGGCAGCGGCTGTGAGAATCGAGTGTTCACCAACGTGCCCGAGGGATTTGTCAAGCTCCTCGTCTCCATCACCAAGCTCGCGATCGGGCCAGCAGCTCGCCCGGAGTTCACATATCCATCTTTCAGTTAACACTGCGCAAAACTGATTCCGAACGACAGTTACAGACTAGTTCTTGCGTAGTTGCACTTGATTTTTTCCATTCTACTTCACTAAACATCTCCATATGAGATCCAATCACTTGTAGGGGAATGTAAGAGACCTCGGTTATGATGATGCACTAGGTCCATAGCTGGGACTTTGTGTATGTTCTCGAAATGCGTTTGTCGAGCGCTCATTAAGAAAGTTTCTATACAAGTTTCTCAACGAACTCCTTAAGAAAAGTTCTCCAAAAGCTCCCTATGAAAGAATACTTTGAAGCATCTGGTCGTCACAAATGTTTTGACAACTTGTGGAGCCAAAACTGACTCCGTATAAGTCAGATATCCATGTTTCAGTTAACACTGCGCAAAACTGATTCCGAACAACAGTTACAGACTAGTTCTTGTGTAGTTGTACTCGATTTATTCCATTCTACTTCACTAAACACTTCCATATGAGATCCAATTACCTATAGGGAAATGCAAGAGACCTCGGTTATGATGATGCACTAGCTCCATAGCTGGGACTTTGTGTATGTTCTTGAAATGCGTTTGTCGAGCGCTCATTAAGAAAGTTTCTATACAAGTTTCTCAACGAACTCCTTAAGAAAAGTTCTTCGAAAGTTCCCTATGAAAGAATCCTATGAAGCATCTGGTCGTCACAGACGTTTTAACTACTTGTGGAGCCAAAACGAACTCCGTATGAGTCAGATATCCAAGTCTCAGTTAACACTGCGCAAATCTGATTCCGAACGACAGTTACAGACTAGTTCTTGCGTAGTTGCACTCGACCTTTTCCATTCTACTTCACTAAACATCTCCATATCAGATCCAATTACTTGTAGGGAAATGGAAGAGACCTCGTTTATGAGGTTGCACTAGGTCCATAGCTGGGACGTTGTGTATGTTCTCGAAATGCGTTTGTCGTGTCCTCATTAAGAAAGTTTCTATACAAGTTTCTGAACGAACTCCTTAAGAAAAGTTCTCCAAAAGTTACCTATGAAAGAATACTTTGAGGCATCTTGTCGTCACAAACATATTGACTACTTGTGGAGCCAAAACGGACTCCGTATGAGTCAGATATCCATGTTCAGTTAACACTGCGCAAAATTGATTCCGAACGACAGTTACAGACTAGTTCTTGCATAGTTGCACTCGATTTTTTTTCCATTCTACTTCACTAAAAATCTCCATATGAGTTCCAATTACTTGTAGGGAAATGCAAGAGACCTCGTTTATGAGGTTGCACTAGGTCCATAGCTGGGACTTTGTGTATGTTCTCGAAATGCTTTTGCCGTGTCCTCATTAAGAAAGTTTCTATACAAGTTTCTGAACGAACTCCTTAAGAAAAGTTCTACAAAAGTTCCCAATGAAAGAATCCTTTGAATCATCTAGTCTTCACAAACGGTTTGACTACTTGTGGAGCCAAAACGGACTTCGTATGAGTCAGATATCCATGTTTCAGTTAACACTGCGCAAAACTGATTCCGAACGACAGTTACAGACTAGTTCTTGCGTAGTTGCAGTCGATTTTTTCCATTGTACTTCACTAAACATATCCATATGAGATCCAATTACTTGTAGGTAAATGCAAGAGACCTCGGTTATGATGATGCACTAGGTCCATAGCTGGGACTTTGTGTATGTTCTCGAAATGCGTTTGTCGAGTGCTCATTAAGAAAGTTTCTATACAAGTTTCTGAACGAACTCCTTAAGAAAACTTCTCCAAAACTTCCCTATGAAAGAATCCTGTGAAGCATATAGTCGTCACAAACGTTTTGGCTACTTGTGGAGCCAAAACGGACTCCGTATGAGTCACATATCCATGTTTCAGTTAACACTGCGCAAAACTGATTCCGAACGACAGTTACAGACTAGTTCTTGCGTAGTTGCACTTGATTTTTTCCATTCTACTTCACTAAAATTCTCCATATGAGATCCAATCACTTGTAGGGGAATGCAAGAGACCTCGGTTATGATGATGCACTAGGTCCATAGCTGGGACTTTGTGTATGTTGTCGAAATGCGTTTGTCGAGCGCTCATTAAGAAAGTTTCTATACAAGTTTCTCAACGAACTCCTTAAGAAAAGTTCTCCAAAAGTTCCCTATGAAAGAATAATTTGAAGCATCTGGTCGTCACAAATGTTTTGACTACTTGTGGAGCCAAAACGGACTCCGCATAAGTCAGATATCCATGTTTCAGTTAACACTGCGCAAAACTGATTCCGAACGACAGTTACAGACTAGTTCTTGTGTAGTTGTACTTGATTTATTCCATTCTACTTCACTAAACACTTCCATATGAGATCCAATTACCTATAGGGAAATGCAAGAGACCTCGGTTATGATGATGCACTAGGTCCATAGCTGGGACTTTGTGTATGTTCTCGAAATGCGTTTGTAGAGCGCTCATTAAGAAAGTTTCTATACAAGTTTCTCAACGAACTCCTTAAGAAAAGTTCTCCGAAAGTTCCCTATGAAAGAATCCTGTGAAGCATCTAGTCGTCACAGACGTTTTGACTACTTGTGGAGCCAAAACGGACTCCGTATGAGTCAGATATCCAAGTTTCAGTTAACACTGCGCAAAACTGATTCCGAACGACAATTACAGACTAGTTCTTGTGTAGTTGTACTCGATTTATTCCATTCTACTTAACTAAACATCTCCATATGAGATCCAATTACTTGTAGGGAAATGCAAGAGACCTCGGTAATGATGATGCACTAGCTCCATAGCTGGGACTTTGTGTATGTTCTCGAAATGCATTTGTCGAGTGCTCATTAAAAAGTTTCTATACAAGTTTCTGAATGAACTCCTTAAGAAAAGTTCTCCAAAATTTCCCTATGAAAGAATCCTTTGAAGCATCTGGTCGTCACAGACGTTTTAACTACTTCTGGAGCCAAAACGAACTCCGTATGAGTCAGATATCCAAGTTTCAGTTAACACTGCGCAAATCTGATTCCGAACGACAGTTACAGACTAGTTCTTGCGTAGTTGCACTCGATTTTTTCCATTCTACTTCACTAAACATCTCCATATGAGATCCAATTACTTGTAGGGAAATGGAAGAGACCTCGTTTATGAGGTTGCACTAGGTCCATAGCTGGGACGTTGTGTATGTTCTCGAAATGCGTTTGTCGTGTCCTCATTAAGAAAGTTTCTATACAAGTTTCTGAACGAACTCCTTAAGAAAAGTTCTCCAAAAGTTACCTATGAAAGAATACTTTGAGGCATCTTGTCGTCACAAAAATATTGACTACTGGTGGAGCCAAAACGGACTCCGTATGAGTCAGATATCCATGTTTCAGTTAACACTGCGCAAAATTGATTCCGAACGACAGTTACAGACTAGTTCTTGCGTAGGTGCACTCGATTTTTTCCATTCTACTTCACTAAACATCTACATACGAGTTCCAATTACTTGTAGGGAAATGCAAGAGACCTCATTTATGAGGTTACACTGGGTCCATAGCTGGGACTTTGTGTATGTTCTCGAAATGCGTTTGTCGTGTCCTCATTAAGAAAGTTTCTATACAAGTTTCTGAACGAACTCCTTAAGAAAAGTTCTCCAAAAGTTCCCAATGAAAGAATCCTTTGAAGCATCTAGTCTTCAGAAACGTTTTGACTACTTGTGGAGCCAAAACGGACTTCGTATGAGTCAGATATCCATGTTTCAGTTAACACTGCGCAAAACTGATTCCGAACGACAGTTACAGGCTAGTTCTTGCGTAGTTGCACTCGATTTTTTCCATTGTACTTCACTCAACATATCCATATGAGATCCAATTACTTGAAGGGAAATGCAAGAGACCTCGGTTATGATGATGCACTAGGTCCATAGCTGGGACTTTGTGTATGTTCTCGAAATGCGTTTGTCGAGTGCTCATTAAGAAACTTTCTATACAAGTTTCTGAATGAACTCCTTAAGAAAACTTCTCCAAAAGTTCCCTATGAAAGAATCATGTGAAGCATCTAGTCGTCACAAACGTTTTGGCTACTTGTGGAGCCAAAACATACTCCGTATGAGTCAGATATCCATGTTTCAGTTAACACTGCGCAAAACTGATTCCGAACGACAGTTACAGACTAGTTCTTGCGTAGTTGCACTCAATTTTTCCATTCTACTTCACTAAACACTTCCATATGAGATCCAATTACTTTTAGGGAAATACAAGAGTCCTCGGATATGATGATGCACTAGGTCCATAGCTGGGACTTTGTGTATGTTCTCGAAATGCCTTTGTCGAGTGCTCATTAAGAAACTTTCTATACAGGTTTCTGAACGAACTACTTCAGAAAAGTTCTCCAACAGTTCCCTATGAAAGAATCCTTTGAAGCATCTAGTCTTCACAAACGTTTTGACTAGTTGTGGAGCCAAAACGGACTTCGTATGAATCAGATATCCATGTTTCAGTTAACACTGCGCAAAACTGATTCCGAAGTTACAGACTAGTTCTTGCGTAGTTGCACTTGATTTTTTCCATTCTACTTCACTAAACATCTCCATATGAGATCCAATCACTTGTAGGGGAATGCAAGAGACCTAGGTTATGATGATGCACTAGGTCCATAGCTGGGACTTTGTGTATGTTCTCGAAATGCGTTTGTCGAGCGCTCATTAAGAAAGTTTCTATACAAGTTTCTCAACGAACTCCTTAAGAAAAGTTCTCCAAAAGTTCCCTATGAAAGAATACTTTGAAGCATCTGGTCGTCAAAAATGTTTTGACTATTTGTGGAGCCAAAACGGACTCCGTATAAGTCAGATATCCATGTTTCAGTTAACACTGCGCAAAACTGATTCCGAACGACAGTTACAGACTAGTTCTTGTGTAGTTGTACTCGATTTATTCCATTCTACTTCACTAAACATATCCATATGAGATCCAATTACCTATAGGGAAATGCAAGAGACCTCGGTTATGATGATGCACTAGGTCCATAGCTGGGACTTTGTGTATGTTCTCGAAATGCGTTTGTCGAGCGCTCATTAAGAAAGTTTCTATACAAGTTTCTCAACGAACTCCTTAAGAAAACTTCTCCAAAAGTTCCCTATAAAAGAATACTTTGAAGCATCTAGTCGTCACAGACGTTTTGATTACTTGTGGAGCCAAAACGGACTCCGTATGAGTCAGATATCCATGTTTCAGTTAACACTGCGCAAAATTGATTCCGAACGACAGTTACAGGCTAGTTCTTGCGTAGTTGCACTCGATTTTTTCCATTCTACTTCACTAAACATCTCCATATGAGTTCCAATTACTTGTAGGGAAATGCAAGACACCTCTTTTATGAGGTTGCACTAGGTCCATAGCTGGGACGTTGTGTATGTTCTCGAAATGCGTTTGTCGTGTCCTCATTAAGAAAGTTTCTATACAAGTTTCTGAACGAACTCCTTAAGAAAAGTTCTCCAAAAGTTCTCTATGAAAGAATCCTTTGAAGCATCTAGTCTTCACAAACGTTTTGACTACTTGTGGAGCCAAAACGGACTTCGTATGAGTCAGATATCCATGTTTCAGTTAACACTGCGCAAAACTGATTCCGAACGACAGTTACAGACTAGTTCTTGCGTAGTTGCACCCGATTTTTTCCATTGTACTTCACTAAACATCTCCATATGAGATCCAATTACTTGTAGGGAAATGCAAGAGACCTCGGTTATGAGGTTGCACTAGGTCCATAGCTGGGACTTTGTGTATGTTCTCGAAATGCGTTTGTCGAGTCCTCATTAAGAAAGTTTCTTTGAAGTTTCTGAACGAACTCCTTAAGAAAACTTCTCCAAAAGTTCCCTATGAAAGAATCTTGTGAAGCATCTAGTCATCACAAACGTTTTCGCTACTTGTGGAGCCAAAACGGACTCCGTATGAGTCACATATCCATCTTTCAGTTAACACTGCGCAAAACTGATACCGAACGACAGTTACAGACTAGTTCTTGCGTAGTTGCACTTGATTTTTTCCATTCTACTTCACTAAACATCTCCATATGAGATCCAATCACGTGTAGAGGAATTCAAGAGACCTCGGTTATGATGATGCACTAGGTCCATAGCTGGGACTTTGTGTATGTTCTCGAAATGCGTTTGTCGAGCGCTCATTAAGAAAGTTTCTATACAAGTTTCTCAACGAACTCCTTAAGAAAAGTTCTCCAAAAGTTCCCTATGAAAGAATACTTTGAAGCATCTGGTCGTCACAAATGTTTTGACTACTTGTGGAGCCAAAACTGACTCCGTATAAGTCAGATATCCATGTTTCAGTTAACACTGCGCAAAACTGATTCCGAACAACAGTTACAGACTAGTTCTTGTGTAGTTGTACTCGATTTATTCCATTCTACTTCACTAAACATCAACATATGAGATCCAATTACCTATAGGGAAATGCAAGAGACCTCGGTTATGATGATGCACTAGGTCCATAGCTGGGACTTTGTGTATGTTCTCGAAATGCGTTTGTCGAGCGCTCATTAAGAAAGTTTCTATACAAGTTTCTCAACGAACTCCTTAAGAAAACTTCTCCAAAAGTTCCCTATAAAAGAATCCTTTGAAGCATCTAGTCGTCACAGACGTTTTGACTACTTGTGGAGCCAAAACGGACTCCGTATGAGTCAGATATCCATGTTTCAGTTAACACTGCGCAAAATTGATTTGGAACGACAGTTATAGACTAGTTCTTGCGTAGTTGCACTCGATTTTTTCCATTCTACTTCACTAAACATCTCCATATGAGTTCCAATTACTTGTAGGGAAATGCAAGAGACCTCGTTTATGAGGTTGCACTAGGTCCATAGCTGGGATGTTATGTATGTTCTCGAAATGCGTTTGTCGTGTCCTCATTAAGAAAGTTTCTATACAAGTTTCTGAACGAACTCCTTAAGAAAAGTTCTCCAAAAGTTCCCTATGAAAGAATCCTTTGAAGCATCTAGTCTTCACAAACTTTTTGACTACTTGTGGAGCCAAAACGGACTTCGTATGAGTAAGATATCCATGTTTCAGTTAACAATGCGCAAAACTGATTCCGAACGACAGTTACAGACTAGTTCTTGCGTAGTTGCACTTGATTTTTTCCATTCTACTTCACTAAACATCTCCATATGAGTTCCAATTACTTGTAGGGAAATGCAAGAGACCTCGTTTATGAGGTTGCACTAGGTCCATAGCTGGGACTTTGTGTATGTTCTCGAAATGCGTTTGTCGTGTCCTCATTAAAAAAGTTTCTATACAAGATTCTGAACGAACTCCTTGAAAAAAGTTCTCCAAAAGTTCCCTATGAAAGAATCCTTTGAAGCATCTAGTCTTCACAAACGTTTTGACTACTTGTGGAGCCAAAACGGACTTCGTATGAGTCAGATATCCATGTTTCAGTTAACACTGCGCAAAACTGATTCCGAACGACAGTTACAGACTAGTTCTTGCGTAGTTGCACTCGATTTTTTCCATTGTACTTCACTCAACATATCCATATGAGATCCAATTACTTGTAGGTAAATGCAAGAGACCTCGGTTATGATGATGCACTAGGTCCATAGCTGGGACTTTGTGTATGTTCTCGAAATGCGTTTGTCGAGTGCTCATTAAGAAAGTTTCTATACAAGTTTCTGAACGAACTCCTTAAAAAAATTCTCCAAAAGTTCCCTATGAAAGAATCCTGTGAAGCATCTAGTCATCACAAACGTTTTGGCTACTTGTGGAGCCAAAACGGACTCCGTATGAGTCACATATCCATCTTTCAGTTAACACTGCGCAAAACTGATTCCAAACGACAGTTACAGACTAGTTCTTGCGTAGTTGCACTTGATTTTTTCCATTCTACTTCACTAAACATCTCCATATGAGATCCAATCACTTGCAGGGGAATGCAAGAGACCTCTGTTATGATGATGCACTAGGTCCATAGCTGGGACTTTGTGTATGTTCTCGAAATGCGTTTGTCGAGCGCTCATTAAGAAAGTTTCTATACAAGTTTCTCAACGAACTCCTTAAGAAAAGTTCTCCAAAAGTTCCCTATGAAGGAATACTTTGAAGCATCTGGTCGTCACAAATGTTTTCACTACTTGTGGAGCCAAAACTGACTCCGTATAAGTCAGATATCCATGTTTCAGTTAACATTGCGCAAAACTGATTCCGAACAACAGTTACAGACTAGTTCTTGTGTAGTTGTACTCGATTTATTCCATTCTACTTCACTAAACATCTCCATATGAGATCCAATTACCTATAGGGAAATGCAAGAGACCTCGGTTATGATGATGCACTAGCTCCATAGCTGGGACTTTGTGTATGTTCTCGAAATGCGTTTGTCAAGTGCTCATTAAGAAAGTTTCTATACAAGTTTCTGAATGAACTCCTTATGAAAAGTTCTCCAAAAGTTCCCTATAAAAGAATCCTTTGAAGCATCTGGTCATCACAAACATTTTGACTACTTGTGGAGCCAAAACGGACTCCGTATGAGTCAGATATCCATGTTTCAGTTAACACTGCGCAAAATTGATTCGGAACGACAGTTACAGACTAGTTCTTGCGTAGTTGCACTAGATTTTTTCCATTCTACTTCACTAAACATCTCCATATGAGTTCCAATTACTTGTAGGGAAATTCAAGAGACCTCGTTTATGAGGTTGCACTAGGTCCATAGCTGGGACGTTGTGTATGTTCTTGAAATGCGTTTGTCGTGTCCTCATTAAGAAAGTTTCTATACAAGTTTTTGAACGAACTCCTTAAGAAAAGTTCTCCAAAAGTTCCCTATGAAAGAATCCTTTGAAGCATCTAGTCTTCACAAACTTTTTGACTACTTGTGGAGCCAAAACGGACTTCGTATGAGTTAGATATCCATGTTTCAGTTAACATTGCGCAAAACTGATTCCGAACGACAGTTACAGACTAGTTCTTGCGTAGTTGCACTCGATTTTTTCCATTCTACTTCACTAAACATCTCCATATGAGTTCCAATTACTTGTAGGGAAATGCAAGAGACCTCGTTTATGAGGTTGCACTAGGTCCATAGCAGGGACTTTGTGCATGTTCTCGAAATGCGTTTGTCGTGTCCTCATTAAAAAAGTTTCTATACAAGTTTCTGAACGAACTCCTTAAAAAAAAAGTTCTCCAAAAGTTCCCTATGAAAGAATCCTTTGAAGCATCTAGTCTTCACAAACGTTTTGACTACTTGTGGAGCCAAAACGGACTTCGTATGAGTCAGATACCCATGTTTCAGTTAACACTGCGCAAAACTGATTCCGAACGACAGTTACAGACTAGTTCTTGCGTAGTTGCACTCGATTTTTTCCATTGTACTTCACTCAACATATCCATATGAGATCCAATTACTTGTAGGTAAATGCAAGAGACCTTGGTTATGATGATGCACTAGGTCCATAGTTGGGACTTTGTGTATGTTCTCGAAATGCGTTTGTCGAGTGCTCATTAAGAAAGTTTCTATACAAGTTTCTGAACGAACTCCTTAAGAAAACTTCTCCAAAAGTTCCCTATGAAAGAATCTTGTTAAGCATCTAGTCATCACAAACGTTTTGGCTACTTGTGGAGCCAAAACGGAGTCTGTATGAGTCACATATCCATCTTTCAGTTAACACTGCGCAAAACTGATTCCGAACGACAGTTACAGACTAGTTCTTGCGTAGTTGCACTTGATTTTTTCCATTCTACTTCACTAAAAATCTCCATATGAGATCCAATCACTTGTAGGGGAATGCAAGAGACCTCTGTTATGATGATGCACTAGGTCCCTAGCTGGGACTTTGTGTAGGTTCTCGAAATGCGTTTGTCGAGCGCTCATTAAGAAAGTTTCTATACAAGTTTCTCAACGAACTCCTTAAGAAAAGTTCTCCAAAAGTTCCCTATGAATGAATACTTTGAAGCATCTGGTCGTCAAAAATGTTTTGACTACTTGTGGAGCCAAAACGGACTCCGTATAAGTCAGATATCCATGTTTCAAATAACACTGCGCAAAACTGATTCCGAACGACAGTTACAGACTAGTTCTTGTGTAGTTGTACTCGATTTATTCCATTCTACTTCACTAAACATATCCATATGAGATCCAATTACCTATAGGGAAATGAAAAAGACCTCGGTTATGATGATGCACTAGGTCCATAGCTGGGACTTTGTGTATGTTCTCGAAATGCGTTTGTCGAGCGCTCATTAAGAAAGTTTCGATACAAGTTTCTCAACGAACTCCTTAAGAAAACTTCTCCAAAAGTTCCCTATAAAAGAATCCTTTGAAGCATCTAGTCGTCACAGACGTTTTGACTACTTGTGGAGCCAAAACGGACTCCGTATGAGTCAGATATCCATGTTTCAGTTAACACTGCGGAAAATTGATTCCGAACGACAGTTACAGACTAGTTCTTGCGTAGTTGCACTCGATTTTTTCCATTCTACTTCACTAAACATCTCCATATGAGTTCCAATTACTTGTAGGGAAATGCAAGAGACCTCTTTTATGAGGTTGCACTAGGTCCATAGCTGGGACGTTGTGTATGTTCTCGAAATGCGTTTGTCGTGTCCTCATTAAGAAAGTTTCTATACAAGTTTCTGAACGAACTCCTTAAGGAAAGTTCTCCAAAAGTTCTCTATGAAAGAATCCTTTGAAGCATCTAGTCTTCACAAACGTTTTGACTACTTGTGGAGCCAAAACGGACTTCGTATGAGTCAGATACCCATGTTTCAGTTACATACTAGTTCTTGCGTAGTTGCACATGATTTTTTCCATTCTACTTCACTAAAAATCTCCATATGAGATCCAATCACTTGTAGGGGAATGCAAGAGACCTCTGTTATGATGATGCACTAGGTCCATAGCTGGGACTTTGTGTATGTTCTCGAAATGCGTTTGTCGAGCGCTCATTAAGAAAGTTTCTATACAAGTTTCTCAACGAACTCCTTAAGAAAAGTTCTCCAAAAGTTCCCTATGAAAGAATACTTTGAAGCATCTGGTCGTCACAAATGTTTTGACTACTTGTGGAGCCAAAACTGACTCCGTATAAGTCAGATATCCATGTTTCAGTTAACACTGCGCAAAACTGATTCCGAACAACAGTTACAGACTAGTTCTTGTGTAGTTGTACTCGATTTATTCCATTCTACTTCACTAAACATCTCCATGTGAGATCCAATTACTTGTAGGGAAATGCAAGAGACCTCAGTTATGATGATGCACTAGCTCCATAGCTGGGACTTTGTGTATGTTATCGAAATGCGTTTGTCGAGTGCTCATTAAGAAAGTTTCTATACAAGTTTCTGAACGAACTCCTTAAGAAAAGTTCTCCAAAAGTTCCCTATAAAAGAATCCTTTGAAGCATCTGGTCGTCACAAACATTTTGACTACTTGTGGAGCCAAAACGGAGTCCGTATGAGTCAGATATCCATGTTTCAGTTAACATTGCGCAAAATTGATTCCGAACGACAGTTACAGACTAGTTCTTACGTAGTTGCACTCGATTTTTTCCATTCTACTTTACTAAACATTTCCATATGAGTTCCAATTACTTGTAGGGAAATGCAAGAGACCTCGTTAATGAGGTTGCACTAGGTCCATAGCTGGGACGTTGTGTATGTTCTCGAAATGCGTTTGTCGTGTCCTCATTAAGAAAGTTTCTATACAAGTTTCTGAACGAACTCCTCAAGAAAAGTTCTCCAAAAGTTCCCTATGAAAGAATCCTTTGAAGCATATAGTCTTCACAAACGTTTTGACTAGTTGTGGTGCCAAAACGGAATTCGTATGAGTCAGATATCCATGTTTCAGTTAACACTGCGCAAAACTGATTCCGAATGACAGTTACAGACTAGTTCTTGCGTAGTTGCACTCGATTTTTCCCATTCTACTTCACTAAACTTCTCCATATGAGATCCAATTACTTGTAGGGAAATGCAAGAGACCTCGGTTATGATGATGCACTAGCTCCATAGCTGGGACTTTGGGTATGTTCTCGAAATGCGTTTGTCGAGTGCTCATTAAGAAAGTTTCTATACAAGTTTCTGAATGAACTCCTTAAGAAAAGTTCTCCAAAAGTTCCCTATGAAAGTTCCAAAAGTTCCCTAGAATGCTTTGAAGCATCTGGTCATCACAAACATTTTGACTACTTGTGGAGCCAAAACGGACTCCGTATGAGTCACATATCCATGTTTCAGTTAACACTGCGCAAAATTGATTCCGAACGACGGTTACAGACTAGTTCTTGCATAGTTGCATTCGATTTTTTCCATTCTACTTCACTAAACATCTCCATATGAGTTCCGATTACTTGTAGGGAAATGCAAGAGACCTCGTTTATGAGGTTGCACTAGGTCCATAGCTTGGACTTTGTGTATGTTCTCGAAATGCGTTTGTCGTCTCCTCATTAAGAAAGTTTCTATACAAGTTTCTGAACGAACTCCTTAAGAAAAGTTCTCCAAAAGTTCCCTATGAAAGAATCCTTTGAAGCATCTAGTCTTCACAAACGTTTTGACTACTTGTGGAGCCAAAACGGACTCCGTATGAGTCAGATATCCATGTTTCAGTTAACACTGCGCAACACTGATTCCGAACGACAGTTACAGACTGGTTCTTGTGTAGTTGCACTCGATTTTTTCCATTCTACTTCACTAAACATCTCCATATGAGATCCAATTACTTGTAGGAAATGCAAGAGACCTCGGTTATGAGGATGCACTAGGTCCATAGCTGGGACTTTGTGTATGTTCTTGAAATGCGTTTGTCGAGTGCTCATTAAGAAAGTTTCTATACAAGTTTCTGAACGAACTCCTTAAGAAAGTTCTCCAAAAGTCCCTATGAAAGAATCCTTTGAAGCATCTGGTCGTAACAAATGTTTTGACTACTTGTGGATCCAAAACGCACTCCGTATGAGTCAGATATCCATGTTTCAGTTAACACTGCGCAAAACTGATTCCGAACGACAGTTACAGACTAGTTCTTGCGTAGTTGCACTCGATTTTTTCGATTCTACTTCACTAAGCATCACCATATGAGATCCAATTACTTGTAGGGAAATGCAAG
The DNA here is from genome assembly GCF_002575655.3 of Aegilops tauschii subsp. strangulata. NCBI lineage: Eukaryota > Viridiplantae > Streptophyta > Magnoliopsida > Poales > Poaceae > Aegilops > Aegilops tauschii. The sequence goes on from NC_053040.3 coordinate 117,279,141, forward strand.
AGACCTCGGTTATGAGGTTGCACTAGGTCCATAGCTGGGACTTTGTGTATGTTCGCGAAATGCGTTTGTCGTGTCCTCATTAAGAAAAGTTTCTATACAAGTTTCTGAACGAACTCCTTAAGAAAGTTCTCCAAAAGTTCCCTATGAAAGAATCCTTTGAAGCATCTAGTCTTCACAAACGTTTTGACTACTTGTGGAGCCAAAACGGACTTCGTATGAGTCCGATATCCATGTTTCAGTTAACACTGCGCAAAACTGATTCCGAATGACAGTTACAGACTAGTTCTTGCGTAGTTGCACTCGATTTTTTCCATTCTACTTCACTAAAAATCTCCATAGGAGATCCAATTACTTGTAGGGAAATGCAAGAGACCTCGGTTATGATGATGCACTAGGTCCATAGCTGGGACTTTGTGTATGTTCTCGAAATGCGTTTGTCGAGTGCTCATTAAGAAAAGTTTCTATACAAGTTTCTGAACGAACTCCTTAAGAAAAGTTCTCCAAAAGTTCCCTATTAAAGAATCCTTTGAAGCATCTGGTCTTCACAAATGTTTTGACTACTTGTGGAGCCAAAACAGACTCCGTATGAGCCAGATATCCATGTTTCAGTTAACACTGCGCAAAACTGATTCCGAACGACAGTTACAGACTAGTTCTTGCGTAGTTGCACTCAATTTTTCCATTTTACTTCACTAGACACTTCCATATGAGATCCATTTACTTGTAGGGAAATGCATGAGTCCTCGGTTATGATGATGCACTAGGTCCATAGCTGGGACTTTGTGTATGCTCTCGAAATGCGTTTGTCGAGTGCTCATTAAGAAAGTTTCTATACAAGTTTCTGAACGAACTCCTTAAGAAAAGTTCTCCAAAAGTTCCCTATGAAAGAATCCTTTGAAGCATCTGGTCGTCACAAACGTTTTGACTACTTGTGGAGGCAAAACGGACTCCGTATGAGTCTGATATCCATGTTTCAGTTAACACTGCACAAAACTGATTCCGAACAACAGTTACAGACTAGTTCTTGCGTAGTTGCACTCGATTTTTTCCATTCTACTTCACTAAACATATCCATATGAGATCCGATTACTTGTAGGGAAATGTAAGAGACCTCGGTTATGTGGATGCACTAGGTCCATAGCTGGGACTTTGTGTATGTTCTCGAAATGCGTTTGTCGAGTGCTCATTAGGAAAGTTTCTATACAAGTTTCTGAACGAACTCCTTAAGAAAAGTTCTCCAAAAGTTCCCTATGAAAGAACCCTTTGAAGCATCTGGTCTTCACAAATGTTTTGACTACTTGTGGAGCTAAAACGGAATCCGTATTAGTGAGATATCCATGTTTTAGTTAACACTGTGCAACACTGATTCCGAACGACAGTTACAGACTGGTTCTTGTGTAGTTGCACTCGATTTTTTCCATTCTACTTCACTAAACATCTCCATATGAGATCCAATTACTTGTAGGAAATGCAAGAGACCTCGATTATGAGGATGCACTAGGTCCATAGCTGGGACTTTGTGTATGTTCTCGAAATGCGTTTGTCGAGTGCTCATTAAGGAAGTTTCTATACAAGTTTCTGAATGAACTCCTTAAGAAAAGTTCCCCAAAAGTTCCCTATGAAAGAATCCTTTGAAGCATATGGTCGTCACGAACATTTTGACTACTTCTGGAGCCAAAACAGACTCCGTATGAGTCAGATATCCATGTTTCAGTTAACACTGCGCAAAATTGATTCCGAACGACAGTTACAGACTAGTTCTTGCGTAGGTGCACTCGATTCTTTCCATTCTACTTAACTAAACATCTCCATATGAGTTCCAATTACTTGTAGGGAAATGCAAGAGACCTCGTTTATGAGGTTGCACTAGGTCCATAGCTGGGACTTTGTGTATGTTCTCGAAATGCGTTTGTCGTGTCCTCATTAAGAAAGTTTCTATACAAGTTTCTGAACGAACTCCTTAAGAAAAGTTCTCCAAAAGTTCCCTATGAAAGAATCCTTTGAAGCATATAGTATTCACAAACGTTTTGACTACTTGTGGAGCCAAAACAGACTTCGTATGAGTCAGATATCCATGTTTCAGTTAACACTGCGCAAAACTGATTCCGAATAACAGTTACAGACTAGTTCTTGCGTAGTTGCACTCGATTTTTTTCATTCTACTTCACTAAACATCTCCATATGAGATCCAATTACTTGTAGGGAAATGCAAGAGACCTCTGTTATGATGATGCACTAGGTCCATAGCTGGGACTTTGTGTATGTTCTCGAAATGCGTTTGTCGAGTGCTCATTAAGAAAGTTTCTATACAAGTTTCTGAATGAACTCCTTAAAAAAAGTTCTCCAAAGGTTCCCTATGAAAGAATCCTTTGAAGCATCTGGTCATCACAAACGTTTTGACTACTTGTGGAACCAAAACATACTCCGTATGAGTCAGATATCCATGTTTCAGTTAACACTGCGCAAAACTGATTCCGAACGACAGTTACAGACTAGTTCTTGCGTAGTTGCACTCGATTTTTTCCATTCTACTTCACTAAACATCTCCATATGAGATCCAATTACTTGTAGGGAAATGCAAGAGACCTCGGTTATGATGATGCACTAGGTCCATAGCTGGGACTTTGTGTATGTTCTCGAAATGCGTTTGTCGAGTGCTCATTAAGAAAGTTTCCATACAAGTTTCTGAATGAACTCCTTAAAAAAAGTTCTCCAAAGGTTCCCTATGAAAGAATCCTTTGAAGCATCTGGTCGTCACAAACGTTTTGACTACTTGTGGAGCCAAAACATACTCCGTATGAGTCAGATATCCATGTTTCAGTTAACACTGCGCAAAACTGATTCCGAACGACAGTTACACACTAGTTCTTGCGTAGTTGCACTCAATTTTTCCATTCTACTTCACTAAACACTTCCATATGAGATCCAATTACTTGTAGGGAAATGCAAGAGTCCTCGGATATGATGATGCACTAGGTCCATAGCTGCGACTTTGTGTATGTTCTCGAAATGCGTTTGTCGAGTCCTCATTAAGAAAGTTTCTTTGAAGTTTCTGAACGAACTCCTTAAGAAAAGTTCTCCAAAAGTTCCCTATGAAAGAATACTTAGAAGCATCTGGTCGTCACAAACGTTTTGACTACTTGTGGAGCCAAAACGGACTCCGTATGAGTCAGATATCCATGTTTCAGTTAACACTGCGCAAAACCGATTCCGAACGACAGTTACAGACTAGTTCTTGTGTAGTTGTACTCGATTTTTTCCATTCTACTTCACTAAATATCTCCGTATGAGATCCACTTGTAGGGAAATAAAAGAGACCTCGGTTATAAGGATGCACTAGGTCCATAGCTGGGACTTTGTGTATGTTCTCGAAATGCGTTTGTCGAGTGCTCATTAAGAAAGTTTCTATACAAGTTTCTAAACGAACTCCTTAAGAAAAGTTCTCCAAAAGTTCCCTATGAAAGAACCCTTTGAAGCATCTGGTTGTCACAAATGTTTTGACTACTTGAGCCAAAACGGACTCCGTATGAGTCAGATATCCATGTTTCAGTTAACACTGCGCAACACTGATTCCGAACGACAGTTACAGACTGGTTCTTGTGTAGTTGCACTCGATTTTTTCCATTCTACTTCACTAAACATCTCCATATGAGATCCAATTACTTGTAGGAAATGCAAGAGACCTCGGTTATGAGGATGCACTAGGTCCATAGCTGGGACTTTGTGTATGTTCTTGAAATGCGTTTGTCGAGTGCTCATTAAGAAAGTTTCTATACAAGTTTCTGAACGAACTCCTTAAGAAAGTTCTCCAAAAGTTCCCTATGAAAGAATCCTTTGAAGCATCTGGTCGTAACAAATGTTTTGACTACTTGTGGAGCCAAAACGCACTCCGTATGAGTCAGATATCCATGTTTCAGTTAACACTGCGCAAAACTGATTCCGAACGACAGTTACAGACTAGTTCTTGCGTAGTTGCACTCGATTTTTTCGATTCTACTTCACTAAGCATCACCATATGAGATCCAATTACTTGTAGGGAAATGCAAGAGACCTCGGTTATGAGGTTGCACTAGGTCCATAGCTGGGACTTTGTGTATGTTCGCGAAATGCGTTTGTCGTGTCCTCATTAAGAAAAGTTTCTATACAAGTTTCTGAACGAACTCCTTAAGAAAGTTCTCCAAAAGTTCCCTATGAAAGAATCCTTTGAAGCATCTAGTCTTCACAAACGTTTTGACTACTTGTGGAGCCAAAACGGACTTCGTATGAGTCCGATATCCATGTTTCAGTTAACACTGCGCAAAACTGATTCCGAATGACAGTTACAGACTAGTTCTTGCGTAGTTGCACTCGATTTTTTCCATTCTACTTCACTAAACATCTCCATAGGAGATCCAATTACTTGTAGGGAAATGCAAGAGACCTCGGTTATGATGATGCACTAGGTCCATAGCTGGGACTTTGTGTATGTTCTCGAAATGCGTTTGTCGAGTGCTCATTAAGAAAAGTTTCTATACAAGTTTCTGAACGAACTCCTTAAGAAAAGTTCTCCAAAAGTTCCCTATTAAAGAATCCTTTGAAGCATCTGGTCTTCACAAATGTTTTGACTACTTGTGGAGCCAAAACAGACTCCGTATGAGCCAGATATCCATGTTTCAGTTAACACTGCGCAAAACTGATTCCGAACGACAGTTACAGACTAGTTCTTGCGTAGTTGCACTCAATTTTTCCATTTTACTTCACTAGACACTTCCATATGAGATCCATTTACTTGTAGGGAAATGCATGAGTCCTCGGTTATGATGATGCACTAGGTCCATAGCTGGGACTTTGTGTATGCTCTCGAAATGCGTTTGTCGAGTGCTCATTAAGAAAGTTTCTATACAAGTTTCTGAACGAACTCCTTAAGAAAAGTTCTCCAAAAGTTCCCTATGAAAGAATCCTTTGAAGCATCTGGTCGTCACAAACGTTTTGACTACTTGTGGAGGCAAAACGGACTCCGTATGAGTCTGATATCCATGTTTCAGTTAACACTGCACAAAACTGATTCCGAACAACAGTTACAGACTAGTTCTTGCGTAGTTGCACTCGATTTTTTCCATTCTACTTCACTAAACATATCCATATGAGATCCGATTACTTGTAGGGAAATGTAAGAGACCTCGGTTATGTGGATGCACTAGGTCCATAGCTGGGACTTTGTGTATGTTCTCGAAATGCGTTTGTCGAGTGCTCATTAGGAAAGTTTCTATACAAGTTTCTGAACGAACTCCTTAAGAAAAGTTCTCCAAAAGTTCCCTATGAAAGAACCCTTTGAAGCATCTGGTCTTCACAAATGTTTTGACTACTTGTGGAGCTAAAACGGAATCCGTATTAGTGAGATATCCATGTTTTAGTTAACACTGTGCAACACTGATTCCGAACGACAGTTACAGACTGGTTCTTGTGTAGTTGCACTCGATTTTTTCCATTCTACTTCACTAAACATCTCCATATGAGATCCAATTACTTGTAGGAAATGCAAGAGACCTCGATTATGAGGATGCACTAGGTCCATAGCTGGGACTTTGTGTATGTTCTCGAAATGCGTTTGTCGAGTGCTCATTAAGAAAGTTTCTATACAAGTTTCTGAACGAACTCCTTAAGAAAAGTTCTCCAAAAGTTCCCTATGAAAGAATCCTTTGAAGGATCTAGTCTTCACAAATGTTTTGACTACTTGTGGAGCCAAAACGGAATTCGTATGAGTCAGATATCCATGTTTCAGTTAACACTACGCAAAACTGATTCCGAATGACAGTTACAGACTAGTTCTTGCGTAGTTGCACTCGATTTTTTCCATTCTACTTCACTAAACATCTCCATATGAGATCCAATTACTTGTAGGTAAATGCAAGAGACCTCGGTTATGATGATGCACTAGCTCCATAGCTGGGACTTTGTGTATGTTCTCGAAGTGCGTTTGTCGAGTGCTCATTAAGAAAGTTTCTATACAAGTTTCTGAACGAACTCCTTAAGAAAAGTTCTCCAAAAGTTCCCTATGAAAGAACCCTTTGAAGCATCTGGTCGTCACAAACGTTTTGACTACTTGTGGAGCCAAAATGGACTCCGTATGAGTCAGATATCCATGTTTCAGTTAACACTGCGCAACACTGATTCCGAACGACAGTTACAGACTGGTTCTTGTGTAGTCGCACTCGATTTTTTCCCTTCTACTTCACTAAACATCTCCATATGAGATCCAATTACTTGTAGGAAATGCAAGAGACCTCGATTATGAGGATGCACTAGGTCCATAGCTGGGACTTTGTGTATGTTCTCGAAATGCGTTTGTCGAGTGCTCATTAAGAAAGTTTCTATACATGTTTCTGAACGAACTCCTTAAGAAAAGATCTCCATAAGTTCCCTATGAAAGAATCCTTTGAAGTATCTAGTCTTCACAAATGTTTTGACTACTTGTGGAGCCAAAACGGAATTCGTATGAGTCAGATATCCATGTTTCAGTTAACACTACGCAAAACTGATTCCGAATGACAGTTACAGACTAGTTCTTGCGTAGTTGCACTCGATTTTTTCCATTCTACTTCACTAAACATCTCCATATGAGATCCAATTACTTGTAGGTAAATTCAAGAGACCTCGGTTATGATGATGCACTAGCTCCATAGCTGTGACTTTGTGTATGTTCTCGAAATGCGTTTGTCGAGTGCTCATTAAGAAAGTTTCAATACAAGTTTCTGAATGAACTCCTTAAGAAAAGTTCTCCAAAAGTTCCTTATGAAAGAATCCTTTGAAGAATCTAGTCTTCACAAACGTTTTGACTACTTGTGGAGCCAAAACGGACTTCGTATGAGTCAGATATCCATGTTTCAGTTAACACTGCGCAAAACTGATTCCGAATGACAGTTACAGACTAGTTCTTGCGTAGTTGCACTCGATTTTTTCCATTCTACTTCACTAAAAATCTCCATATGAAATCCAATTACTTGTAGGGAAATGCAAGAGACCTCGGTTATGATAATGCACTAGGTCCATAGCTGGGACTTTGTGTATGTTATCGAAATGCGTTTGTCGAGTGCTCATTAAGAAAGTTTCTATACAAGTTTCTGAATGAACTCCTTAAAAAAAGTTCTCCAAAGGTTCCCTATGAAAGAATCCTTTGAAGCATCTGGTCATCACAAACGTTTTGACTACTTGTGGAGCCAAAACATACTCCGTATGAGTCAGATATCCATGCTTCAGTTAACACTGCGCAAAACTGATTCCGAAGGACAGTTACAGACTAGTTCTTGCGTAGTTGCACTCAATTTTTCCATTCTACTTCACTAAACACTTCCATATGAGATCCAATTACTTATAGGGAAATGCAAGAGTCCTCGGATATGATGATGCACTAGGTCCATAGCTGGGACTTTGTGTATGTTCTCGAAATGCATTTGTTGAGTGCTCATTAAGAAAGTTTCTATACAAGTTTCTGAACGAACTCCTTCAGAAAAGTTCTCCAAAAGTTCCCTATGAAAGAATCCTTTGAAGCATCTGGTCGTCACAAACGTTTTGACTACTTGTGGAGCCAAAACGGACTCCGTATGAGTCAGATATCCATGTTTCAGTTAACACTACGCAAAACTGATTCCGAACGACAGTTACAGACTAGTTCTTGCGTAGTCGCACTCAATTTTTTCCATTCTACTTCACTAAACATCTTCATATGAGATCCAACTACTTGTAGGTAAATGCAAGAGACCTCGGTTATGAGGATGCAATAGGTCCATAGCTGGGACTTTGTGTATGTTCTCGAAATGCGTTTGTCGAGTCCTCATTAAGAAAATTCTATACAATTTTCTGAACGAAATCCTTAAGAAAAGTTCTCCAAAAGTTCCCTATGAAAGAATCGTTTGAAGCATCTGGTCGTCACAAATGTTTTGACTACTTGTGGAGCCAAAACGGACTCCGTATAAGTCATATATCCATGTTTCAGTTAACACTGCGCAAAACTGATTCCGAACGACAATTACAGACTAGTTCTTGTGTAGTTGCACATGATTTATTCCATTCTAATTCACTAAACATCTCCATATGAGATCCAATTACTTGTAGGGAAATGCAAGAGACCTCAGTTATGATGATGCACTAGGTCCATAGCTGGGAGTTTGTGGATGTTCTCGAAATGCGTTTGTCGAGAGCTCATTAAGAAAGTTTCTATACAAGTTTCTGAACGAACTCCTTCAGAAAAGTTCTCCAAAAGTTCCCTATGAAAGAACCTTTTGAAGCATCTGGTCGTCACAAACGTTTTGACTACTTGTGGAGCCAAAACGGACTCCGTATGAGTCAGATATCCATGTTTCAGTTAACACTGCGCAAAACTGATTCCGAACGACAGTTACAGACTAGTTCTTGTGTAGTTGCACCCGATTTTTTCCATTCTACTTCACTAAACATCTCCATATGAGATCCAATTACTTGTAGGGAAATGCAAGAGACCTCGGTTATGAGGTTGCACTAGGTCCATAGCTGGGACTTTGTGTATGTTCTCGAAATGCGTTTGTCGAGTCCTCATTAAGAAAGTTTCTTTGAAGTTTCTGAACGAACTCCTTAAGAAAAGTTCTCCAAAAGTTCCCTATGAGAGAATACGTAGAAGCATCTGGTCGTCACAAATGTTTTGACTACTTGTGGAGCCAAAACGGACTCCGTATGAGTCAGATATCCATGTTTCAGTTAACACTGCGCAAAACCGATTCCGAACGACAGTTACAGACTAGTTCTTGTGTAGTTGTACTCGATTTTTTCCATTCTACTTCACTAAATATCTCCGTATGAGATCCACTTGTAGGGAAATAAGAGAGACCTCGGTTATAAGGATGCACTAGGTCCATAGCTGGGACTTTGTGTATGTTCTCGAAATGCGTTTGTCGAGTGCTCATTAAGAAAGTTTCTATACAAGTTTCTGAACGAACTCCTTAAGAAAAGTTCTCCAAAAGTTCCCTATTAAAGAACCCTTTGAAGCATCTGGTCGTCACAAATGTTTTGACTACTTGAGCCAAAACGGACTCCGTATGAGTCAGATATCCATGTTTCAGTTAACACTGCGCAACACTGATTCTGAACGACAGTTACAGACTGGTTCTTGTGTAGTTGCACTCGATTTTTTCCATTCTACTTCACTAAACATCTCCATATGAGATCCAATTACTTGTAGGAAATGCAAGAGACCTCGGTTATGAGGACGCACTAGGTCCATAGCTGGGACTTTGTGTATGTTCTCGAAATGCGTTTGTCGAGTGCTGATTAAGAAAGTTTCTATACAAGTTTCTGAACGAACTCCTTAAGAAAGTTCTCCAAAAGTTCCCTATGAAAGAATCCTTTGAAGCATCTGGTCGTAACAAACGTTTTGACTACTTGTGGAGCCAAAACGCACTCCGTATGAGTCAGATATCCATGTTTCAGTTAACACTGCGCAAAACTGATTCCGAACGACAGTTACAGACTAGTTCTTGCGTAGTTGCACTCGATTTTTTCGATTATACTTCACTAAACATCTCCATATGAGATCCAATTACTTGTAGGGAAATGCAACAGACCTCGGTTATGTGGTCGCACTAGGTCCATAGCTGGGACTTTGTGTATGTTCGCGAAATGCGTTTGTCGTGTCCTCATTAAGAAAAGTTTCTATACAAGTTTCTGAACGAACTCCTTAAGAAAGTTCTCCAAAAGTTCCCTATGAAAGAATCCTTTGAAGCATCTAGTCTTCACAAACGTTTTGACTACTTGTGGAGCCAAAACGGACTCCGTATGAGTCAGATATCCATGTTTCAGTTAACACTGCGCAAAACTGATTCCGAATGACAGTTACAGACTTGTTCTTGCGTAGTTGCACTCGATTTTTTCCATTCTACTTCACTAAACATCTCCATAAGAGATCCAATTACTTGTAGGGAAATGCAAGAGACCTCGGTTATGAATATGCACTAGGTCCATAGCTGGGACTTTGTGTATGTTCTCGAAATGCGTTTGTCGAGTGCTCATTAAGAAAAGTTTCTATACATGTTTCTGAACGAACTCCTTAAGAAAAGTTCTCCAAAATTTCCCTATGAAAGAATCCTATGAAGCATCTGGTCGTAACAAATGTTTTGACTACTTGTGGAGCCAAAACACACTCCGTATGAGTCAGATATCCATGTTTCAGTTAACACTGCGCAAAACTGATTCCGAACGACAGTTACAGACTAGTTCTTGCGTAGTTGCACTCGATTTTTTCCATTCTACTTCACTAAACATCTCCATAAGAGATCCAATTACTTGTTGGGAAATGCAAGAGACCTCAGTTATTAATATGCACTAGGTCCATAGCTGGGACTTTGTGTATGTTCTCGAAATGCGTTTGTCGAGTGCTCATTAAGAAAGTTTCTATACAAGTTTCTGAACGAACTCCTTAAGAAAAGTTCTCCAAAGGTTCCCGATGAAAGAATCCTTTGAAGCATCTGGTCGTCACAAACGTTTTGACTACTTGTGGAGCCAAAACGCACTCCGTATGAGTCAGATATCCATGTTTCAGTTAACACTGCGCAAAACTGATTCCGAACGATAGTTACAGACTAGTTCTTGCGTAGTTGCACTCGATTTTTTCCATTCTACTTCACTAAACATCCCCATAAGAGATCCAATTACTTGTAGGGAAATGCAAGAGACCTCGGTTATGAATATGCACTAAGTCCATAGCTGGGACTTTGTGTATGTTCTCGAAATGCGTTTGTCGAGTGCTCATTAAGAAAAGTTTCTATACAAGTTTCTGAACGAACTCCTTAAGAAAAGTTCTCCAAAAGTTCCCGATGAAAGAATCCTTTGAAGCATCTGGTCGTCACATATGTTTTGACTACTTGTGGAGCCAAAACAGACTCCGTATGAGTCAGATATCCATGTTTCAGTTAACGCTGCGCAAAACTGATTCCGAACGACAGTTACAGACTAGTTCTTGCGTAGTTGCACTCATTTTTTCCATTTTACTTCACTAGACACTTCCATATGAGATCCATTTACTTGTAGGGAAATGCATGACTCCTCGGTTATGTTGATGCACTAGGTCCGTAGCTGGGACTTTGTGTATGCTCTCGAAATGCGTTTGTCGAGTGCTCATTAAGAAAGTTTCTATACAAGTTTCTGAACGAACTCCTTAAGAAAAGTTCTCCAAAAGTTCCCTATGAAAGAATCCTTTGAAGCATCTGGTCGTCACAAACATTTTGACTACTTGTGGAGCCAAAACGCACTCCGTATGAGTCAGATATCCATGTTTCAGTTAACACTGCGCAAAACTGATTCCGAACGACAGTTACAGACTAGTTCTTGCGTAGTTGCACTCGATTTTTTCGATTCTACTTCACTAAACATCTCCATATGAGATCCAATTACTTGTAGGGAAATGCAAGAGACCTCGGTTATGAGGTTGCACTAGGTCCATAGCTGGGACTTTGTGTATGTTCGCGAAATGCGTTTGTCGTGTCCTCATTAAGAAAAGTTTCTATACAAGTTTCTGAACGAACTCCTTAAGAAAGTTCTCCAAAAGTTCCCTATGAAAGAATCCTTTGAAGCATCTAGTCTTCACAAACGTTTTGACTACTTGTGGAGCCAAAACGGACTCCGTATGAGTCAGATATCCATGTTTCAGTTAACACTGCGCAAAACTCATTCCGAATGACAGTTACAGACTAGTTCTTGCGTAGTTGCACTCGATTTTTTCCATTCTACTTCACTAAACATCTCCATATGAGATCCAATTACTTGTAGGGAAATGCAAGAGACCTCGGTTATGATGATGCACTAGGTCCATAGCTGGGACTTTGTGTATGTTCTCGAAATGCGTTTGTCGAGTGCTTATTTAGAAAGTTTCTATACAAGTTTCTGAATGAACTCCTTAAGAAAAGTTCTCCAAAAGTTCCCTATGAAAGAATCCTTTGAAGCATCTGGTCGTCACAAACGTTTTGACTACTTGTGGAGCCAAAACGGACTCCGTATGAGTCAGATATCCATGTTTCAGTTAACACTGCGCAACACTGATTCTGAACGACAGTTACAGACTGGTTCTTGTGTAGTTGCACTCGATTTTTTCCATTCTACTTCACTAAACATCTCCATATGAGATCCAATTACTTGTAGGAAATGCAAGAGACCTCGGTTATGAGGATGCACTAGGTCCATAGCTGGGACTTTGTGTATGTTCTCGAAATGCATTTGTCAAGTGCTCATTAAGAAAGTTTCTATACAAGTTGAGAGCTGGAACCTACAACGCCACATTACCTGAAGAGGAGAGCTGGAAGATTCAAGTTCAAGTTCTAGGAAGGACATTTACGCCAGTCACTGAGCCTATAAAGTTGTCTTTTGAAGCACCAACCTGGAGTTTAGGGAAGAGCATGGCAGCTCACATCTCTATGGGACGCATTGGAGAAGTCTACCACAGGGAGCTTAAGGATACTATTTATCAGATTTGTGGACGCCAAGACGAGCAATGGGAGATGATTATCACCAAGAAGGATGGATCTATTGCAGCTTTCATCCAGGAGCAAAACCAACACATTTGTCGCCAGGAGAACCAGATGTGCTCAGACAAGATAGATTTGAAGAAGGCATTGACGAAGATCAAGGAGTTGGAGGAAGAACTCAAGGCTACACGCGAGGATTACTTGGAGGAAATCGTCGCACTAGTAGGGAATAATGACGACCTGGAGAAGAAGATTGGAGTATTCATGGGAAATCCAGTGCCAAAAGCAGAAGATGATGAATGCGCTTGCCCGGATAACTACATCATCATCGACGACACCGACTCGGACCCCAGTGAAGATGACTTTGTTGATGAAGCTGGAGCAGATATCATGGACTCTTCGACTGATCAAAATTTCTAGTAGACCATCATATCAGTAGTAGTTTCCCCCCATATATATAGTATAGTTCAAGCACTTTTGTAACACTAGTTAGATCGATTGTATGCCTTGTTTGAATTGATTGAGTGATATTGATTGTGTTGCCTCATGAGCATATGGGTAGTGTTTTCTCTCTAGACCTCATTCTATTCTAAACTCTCATCTTTTGTAAACCTATCAGATGCCTCCGAGATGCGACACCGGATTTGTTTTTCCACCGGAGATCACACAGTTGATTCAGCAACAGAATGCCCTGATGCAAGTGTTAGTACAGAACCAAGGCAACAACAACAACAACAACCCACCACCACCACCTGTTGATCACCTAGCCCGTTTCTTGAGGCTAAATCCGCCGGTGTTTTCCAGCAGCACCGAGCCAATAGTTGCAGATGATTGGCTCCGCAAAGTTGGAAGGGAGTTGACCACTGCAGGATGCACAGATGCGGAAATAGTGCGTTTTGCCGCACATCAGCTTGATGGACCCGCAGCATCATGGTGGGAGAATTACACAGCCACACACCCTATTGACACTGTCACATGGGACCAGTTTCAGCAAGCTTTCCGTACAGCCCATGTTTCAGCAGGAGCTATGGCTATGAAGAAGCGAGAGTTTCGCAACCTACGCCAAGGAGGACGCACCGTAGGCCAATATGTGGAGGATTTCAGTAAGTTAGCACGTTATGCACCAGATGACGTTGCCACAGATGCAGCCAAGCAGGAGAAGTTTTTGGAAGGATTGAATGATGAGCTGAGCATGCAGCTAATGGTAGCAACCTTCAACAACTACCAGGAGTTGGTAGATAGAGCACTCATGATTGAAGGGAAGCAGCAGCAGATTAACCGTAAGAGGAAGTATGGACAAGGGAAGTATAATTCTGGAGCCCAGCAGAAGCCACGATTTACCCCGAAATCGGGAGGACAGTTTCAGCATACCCATGGAGGAGGTAGTTCGCACAACCATAATGGCTCCAAGAATGGTAATGGGAATGGAGGAAGCAACGGGCAGAACCGTAATAACCCTTCAACTCCAGCCAAGAGGGATCTAAGTCACATTACTTGTTTCAAGTGCCAGAAGACTGGACATTATGCAACTGACTGTCCTGAAGCCCAGAATGGAAATGGCAATGGAAGCTCTAGGAAGAAGCCGAACCCTTTCAACAAAGGACAAGTGAACCACGTTTACGTGGAGGAGGTTGAAGCACAGCCTGATGCAGTAATAGGTAAGTTTTTGGTTAAGTCATTTACCGCACTCGTTCTTTTTGATACTGGTGCATCGCATTCATACATATCGAGGGGATTTGTGGATAAGTATAAACTGCCAACCCAAGCCCTTAGGTCACCCATGTTAGTAACCTCGCCAGGAGCAGAGTATATGGCTAGTTTATGGTGTGATCGGTTACCATTAAGGATTGGTAACTACGTGTTTCCCTCAGACCTAATAATATTGGAATCGCAAGGATTGGATGTGATATTAAGCATGGATTGGTTATCAAAGTATGGAGGGAACATCGATTGTGCCAGTAAGTCGATTTTGCTTACCACCCTAGAAGGAAGAAGGATTAAGTATGTGTCCTGGCATGTGCCGAAGAGGACTCAAGTGAATTCCTTATCAGGAGTTGTACAGGAGGAAGTACCAGTGGTGAAGGATTACCCGGATGTATTTCCAGAAGAGTTGCCAGGCATGCCACCGGATAGAGACATTGAGTTTCTGATTGAACTTTTGCCAGGCACAGGACCGATATCTAAGAGACCGTACAGGATGCCCGCAAAAGATTTGGAGGAAATTAAGAAGCAGATTAAGGAATTACTGGATAAAGGCTATATTCGCCCAAGTTCGTCACCTTGGGGATCACCAGTACTTCTAGTAGAGAAGAAAGATGGATCGTTGAGGATGGTTGTTGATTACCGTGGATTGAATGAAGTGACCATCAAAAACAAGTACCCACTGCCGATGATCAATGATTTGTTTGACCGCTTACAAGGAGCTAAGGTATTTTCCAAGATCGATCTATGATCAGGATACCACCAGTTGAAGATTCGAGAGCAGTATATACCTAAGACGGCTTTTACCACCAGGTATGGGCTATATGAGTATACCGTTATGTCATTTGGTCTGACTAACGCACCTGCCTATTTCATGAACCTGATGAACAAAGTGTTTATGGAGTGTTTGGATAAATTCGTCGTGGTGTTCATTGACGATATTTTAGTCTACTCCAAGAATGAAGAAGAGCATAAGGAGCATTTGCATTTGGTACTTGAGAAACTCAGAGAACATCAGTTGTACGCCAAGTTCAGCAAATGCGAATTTTGGCTGAAGGAAGTTGGATTCCTCAGACATGTTATATCCGGAGAAGGAATAGCAGTAGACCCCACCAAAGTTGACACAGTAACAAGCTGGGAATCACCCACGTTAGTTGGAGAGATCCGGAGTTTCCTTGGACTCGCAGGATACTACCGGAGATTCATTGAGAATTTCTCAAAGATTGCAAAGCCCATGACAGAGCTGTTAAAGAAGGATACCAAGTTCAATTGGACTGAGGAATGTGAAGCTAGTTTCCAAGAGTTGAAGAAACGATTGGTTACATCACCAGTGTTGATTCTGCCAGATCAACGCAAGGATTATGAAGTATATTGCGACGCTTCTCGTCGAGGACTTGGAGCAGTGCTTATGCAGGAAGGAAGAGTTGTTTCATATGCTTCACGACAACTTAAACCCCATGAGAAGAATTATGCCACGCATGATTTGGAGTTAGCAGCCGTAGTGCATGCGTTGAAGACATGGAGACATTTTCTCATCGAAAACCATTGTGAGGTGTACACGGATCACAAGAGTTTGAAGTACATTTTCACGCAGAAGGAGTTAAATCTCAGGCAGAGGAGATGGTTGGAGCTTATTAAGGACTATGATATGAGATTGCATTATCACCCAGGGAAGGCTAACGTAGTAGCAGATGCGTTGAGCCGCAAGAGCCATGTCAACACACTCATGACAGGAGAGTTACCCCAGGAGTTAGCCGAGGATCTTCGCGAGCTATGTTTGGAGTTAGTTCCAAGAGGCTATTTAGCAACATTGGAGATTCAGTCTACCCTGATGGAAAAGATCAGAGAAGCTCAGAAGACAGACAAGGAGATTGACGAGATAAAGGAAAAGTTGAGCAAAGGAAAAGCCAAGGGATTTCGTGAGGATGAGCACGATACCATATGGTTTGAGGACCGCTTTTACGTGCCCAATGATCCGGAGATCAGGAAATTGATCTTGCAAGAGGCCCATGATTCACCGTACTCGATTCACCCAGGAAATACCAAGATGTATTTGGATTTGAAGGATACTTTCTGGTGGACCGATATGAAGAAAGATATTGCGGAGTATGTAGCAGTTTGTGATGTATGTCAGAGAGTGAAGGCAGAACATCAGAAGCCAGTGGGATTGCTACAACCATTGCCGATACCCGAATGGAAGTGGGATAAACTAGGCATGGATTTTATCACGGGATTGCCCAGGACTCATTCAGGCTATGACTCAATATGGGTTGTAGTAGACCGTTTGACGAAAGTAGCTCATTTCATCCCAGTGAAGACCACTTACACCAGTGCCAAGTTGGCAAAGATATACATGACCAGAATCGTATGTTTGCATGGAGTTCCGAGGACCATTGTATCAGATAGAGGAACCCAGTTTACCTCAAAGTTTTGGAATCAGCTACATGAAACCTTGGGAACCAGGCTAGAATTCAGTACGGCCTTTCACCCACAGACAGATGGACAGACCGAGAGAGTCAATCAGATTTTGGAAGACATGTTGAGAGCTTGTGCGCTAGATTATGGATCTAGTTGGGACGAAAATTTGCCATATGCAGAGTTTTCTTACAACAACAGTTATCAAACCAGTTTGAAGATGGCCCCTTTTGAAGCTTTCTACGGAAGGAGGTGTAGAACACCATTGTTATGGGACGAAGTTGGGGACCGTCAGTTGTTTGGACCAGATTTGATTAAGGAGTCTGAACAGAAAGTGAGGTTGATTCGCGATAGGCTCAAGGTAGCCCAGTCCAGGCAGAAGAGTTATGCGGATTCTAAACGTAAGGAGACAGTTCACGAAGTCGGAGACAGAGTTTATCTTCGAGTATCACCACTTCGAGGAGTGAAGCGCTTTGGAGTTAAGGGAAAGTTAGCGCCTCGTTTTGTAGGACCATACAGAGTTTTGGAACGTATGGGAGAAGTTGCCTACAAGCTGGAATTGCCTGAAGGATTGTCAGGAGTTCATGATGTATTTCACGTTTCCCAGTTGAAGAAGTGCCACGCAGAGATGGCTGAGATACCACTGAGAGATACAGTGCCACTGGAAGCGATTCAGCTGGAAAGTGATTTGACCTATGAGGAGAAACCAGTTAAGATTCTTGAGTATGCCAGCCGAGTCACCCGCAGTAAGGTTATCAAGTTTTGCAAAGTCCAGTGGAGTCACCATACTGAAGATGAAGCCACCTGGGAGCGATAGGAAGATCTACGGAAGAACCACTCTCACCTATTTTCTAGCCAACCCGAATCTCGAGGGCGAGATTCATCTTAAGGGGGTAGGTTTGTAACATCCCAAATTTTCAATTTGGAATGTTATACATTAGATCATCATTGCATAGGATATTTATTTGCATTTTGGCAAATCCTCGATAAATCCTAAGCAACTCAAGGACCCTCGGAGAGAGTTGGGGATTTTCCCGGTTTTTCATATTTGATTTTTATCAAATAATTAAACGAGGATTTTTGGTTTTAATTATTTTTTCTCTCCGAAAAATATTTCATATTAAAAATAAATGAGAGGAGAAAATATGACTTCTCCCAAATAATTGAAATATTGGAGGAAAAATATTAAAATCAAATATTTGATTTTATTCGGATTTTATTTGCAATTTTAATTGCATTAAAAAATTGCACGTTTTCAAAACTTCATTTTTGGGCCAAGAAAATGTTCATCTCGTTCTAATTATTCTAATTAGACGGGAAAAATTTGTTTTAGTATTTTTGGATTTTTATTTATTTCTCTGCGATTTGTTTCGATTCGCTGATTTAAAAAAAATCCCGCGCCCGACTGGGCCGAGGCCCAGCCGAGCCAGGCCGGCCCGTTCCCGCGTCGTCTCCCTCCCGAGGACGGCTCCCGCGCCACCGCCGAGTCCAGCTCGAGCACGCCGCCCGCCGCCGCCTTGCCCCCTCCCCCACGCCACCCCCTTCCCCTCCTTAAATACCCCCTGCCCCACCACCTCTCCTCACCCCGCCGCCCCAACCCGCACCCGCCGTCGCCGCCAGGAGCGCCCGCGCCGCCGCCGAAGACGCCGCCGCCCCGGAGCCCGTGCGCCGCCGCCCGCCGCCTCCCGTCGTCGCCCCGTCGCCGCCCGAGCCCCGCCGCCCGAGCCGCCCCTCGCCCGACCCGCCGGAGCCCCGCCGGAGCTGCCCGCCGAGGTAGCCGAAGCCGCCGCCGCCGAGTCCGGTTTTTAAAAAAAAACTGATTCGGTTTATTTATTTTTTTGAAACCCTAATTTTTTTTATATAGATCGGTTTATTTTTTTCGGTTTTATTACTTAGTGAACGTTCACCGATCCGTTCGTTTTAATGAACGCGTTCGTCGGTTTGACGCTGTTAACGAACGTTCATTCGTTTAACTGTTCGTCAGTTTTCTTTTTCGTCGGATTTTCCGCGATTATTGCAGATCGCGATTTCTGATCAGATTTTCGTTCTGGTTTAACTTTTCGCTCGTTTATCGGAATCAGTCGATTCAAGCGCCTAGAGTTTCATCTCGAAATTCTCTTTCCGTTTAACCTACTCAAACAAGTTTTGCTACTGTAAAATTTGACCTAGATCCAGATTAGTAAACGAAGCTTGTTTCTTTCACCGTTTGACTTTCGTTGCTTCGTTTGAGTTGAATCTTTTTGCAAACTCGAGTTCTTAAGTTGAACTTTCTGGTTAGATCTTTATTTGAGTTTTACTTGTGCATTAGATGAGTACTTATTGTTTGCTTGTTTGTTTGCGATAGAGTACCCGGAGTGCGCCGCTTGCTACTTCGAATCTCTAGGTTACACGGATCATCAGCAAGGCAAGTAACACTTTGATCATACTTTTCACTACCCAGTTTTATTGCATTAGATCAATCCTCAAACATTGCATGATTAGGATCTAATTAAATTGTGGGTGCTGGGAAGTAGATGAGGTAGTACCTATCACCTGTTTTATTATCAAACCCTTGGGAGTTACTTCTACGTTTGCTTATGTTGCCATGCTATGCTTGTAGACGTGGATTGGGTTTGAGAGATATTCACGACAGATGTGAGATTGTTAACTAATGGTTTACTTAAGGTGGCAACTAAAACTCATGGACCGCCACCCAGGCTCAAAGGGATCATGAGATTATTCATGCTAGAAACTTCCATGTGCAGCCACAAGCTATTATGGGCTCTAGCATAGTTGAGTAGGTTGTGTGAGCTCTTGAAGAGGTAGACTAGCAGATGTAGGGGATGTAGGTGGTACTGTCTACCCGGAGTAGAGAGTTAACGCTTCTGAAAGACTGTGTCTCGGTCATCCGTTTCTCAAACATCATGTAGTGCGAGAATCAAGCGGAGGCGATCGAGTCTTGTGGGGAAAAGTGCGCAAACCTCTGCAGAGTGTATAAACTAATCATGGTTAGCCGTGTCCCCGGTTATGGACATCTTGAGTATCTAGTACCTGGATTATCATGTGAATCTCATCATGTTACTTTAATTAATTTTGTTGGGTTAATGATGATACTTAATTGGGATTGAGTTGGAAGTACCTTCTCAATGTTTCACAACTACCATGATAGTTAAATAAAATTTATTCCTTTGCAGTAGGGAAAAATTGGCTTTTCGCAAAACTGTAACCATAGAGCTTTCCACCAGCCATATATGCATGTAGTATATTATTATTCTGTTCATTATTCTCTATGGGTTACATTGCCAGCATATTCCATGTGCTGACCCGTTTTCGGGCTGCAACGTTTCATGTTGCAGACTTTTCAGACGACGAGTAAGGTGCCTTAGGTCATGCTCTTATACTCAGTGATACCGTTGGAGTTGATGGACTCACTTATCTTCCAAGCCTTCCGCTGTTATGGTATTAGATGGCCTTAAGCCATATTTATCATGCTTATTCTCTTTTGAGATATTCGTTGTAATAAGTGTGTGATTGCTACTCTATTATAAATCCTCCATTTGTACTGTGCGTGTCAGCATTACTGATCCAGGGATGACATTGGTGCACAGCAGCACAGACTGTTTGAGGTCTGGTCGCTACAGTGTATGTTCTCGAAATGCGTTTGTCGTGTCCTCATTAAGAAAAGTTTCTATACAAGTTTCTGAACGAACTCCTTAAGAAATTTCTCCAAAAGTTCCCTATGAAAGAATCCTTTGAAGTATCTAGTCTTCACAAACGTTTTGACTACTTGTGGAGCAAAAACGGACTCCGTATGAGTCAGATATCCATGTTTCAGTTAACACTGTGAAAAACTGATTCCGAATGACAGTTACAGACTAGTTCTTGCGTAGTTGCACTTGATTTTTTCCATTCTACTTCACTAAACATCTCCATATGAGATCCAATTACTTGTAGGGAAATGCAAGAGACCTCGGTTATGATGATGCACTAGGTCCATAGCTAGGACTTTGTGTATGTTCTCGAAATGCGTTTGTCGAGTGCTCATTAAGAAAGTTTCTATACAAGTTTCTGAACGAACTCCTTAAGGAAAGTTCTCCAAAAGTTCCCTATTAAAGAATCCTTTGAAGCATCTGGTCGTCACAAATGTTTTGACTACTTGTGGAGCCAAAACGGACTCCGTATGAGTCAGATATCCATGTTTCAGTTAACACTGCGCAACACTGATTCCAAACGACAGTTACAGACTGGTTCTTGTGTAGTTGCACTCGATTTTTTCCATTCTACTTCACTAAACATCTCCATATGAGATCCAATTACTTGTAGGAAATGCAAGAGACCTCGGTTATGAGGATGCACTAGGTTCATAGCTGGGACTTTGTGTATGTTCTCGAAATGCGTTTGTCAAGTGCTCATTAAGAAAGTTTCTATACAAGTTTCTGAACGAACTCCTTAAGAAAGTTCTCCAAAAGTTCCCTATGAAATAATCCTTTGAAGCATCTGGTCGTAACAAACGTTTTGACTACTTGTGGAGCCAAAACAGACTCGGTATGAGTCAGATATCCATGTTTCAGTTAACACTGCGCAAAACTGATTCCGAACGACAGTTACATACTAGTTCTTGCGTAGTTGCACTCGATTTTTTCCATTCTACTTCACTAAACATCTTCATATGAGATCCAATTACTTGTAGGGAAATGCAAGAGACCTCGGTTATGAGGTTGCACTAGGTCCATAGCTGGGACTTTGTGTATGTTCTCGAAATGTGTTTGTCTTGTCCTCATTAAGAAAAGTTTCTATACAAGTTTCTGAACGAACTCCTTAAGAAAGTTCTCCAAAAGTTCCCTATGAAAGAATCCTTTGAAGCATATAGTCTTCACAAATGTTTTGACTACTTGTGGAGCCAAAACGGACTCCGTATGAGTCAGATATCCATGTTTCAGTTACCACTGCGCAAAACTGATTCCGAACGACAGTTACAGACTAGGTCTTGTGTAGTTGCACTCGATTTTTTCCATTCTACTTCACTAAGCATCTCCATATGAGATCCAATTACTTGTAGGGAAATGCAAGAGACCTCGGTTATGATAATGCTCTAGGTCCATAGCTGGGACTTTGTGTATGTTCTTGAAATGCGTTTGTCGAGTGCTCATTATGAAAGTTTCTATACAAGTTTCTGAATGAACTCCTTAAGAAAAGTTCTCCAAAAGTTCCCTATGAAAGAATCCTTTGAAGCATCTGGTCGTCACGAACGTTCTGACTACTTGTGGAGCCAAAACAGACTCCGTATGAGTCAGATATCCATGTTTCTGTTAACACTGCGCAAAACTGATTCCGAACGACAGTTACAGACTAGTTCTTGCGTAGTTGCACTCAATTTTTCCATTCTACTTCACTAAACACTTACATATGAGATCCAATTACTTGTAGGGAAATTCAAGAGTCCTCGGTTATGATGATGCACTAGGTCCATAGCTGGGACTTTATGTATGCTCTCGAAATGCGTTTGTCGAGTGCTCATTAAGAAAGTTTCTATACAAGTTTCTGAACGAACTCCTGAAGAAAAGTTCTCCAAAAGTTCCCTATGAAAGAATCCTTTGAAGCATCTGGTCGTCAAAAATGTTTTGACTACTTGTGGAGCCAAAACGGACTCCGTATGACTCAGATATCCATGTTTCAGTTAACACTGCGCAAAACAGATTCCGAACGACAGTTACAGAGTAGTTCTTGCGTAGTTGCACTCAATTTTTTCCATTCTACTTCACTAAACATATCCATATGAGATCCAATTACTTGTAGGGAAATGCAAGAGTCCTCGGTTATGATGATGCACTAGGTCCATAGCTGGGACTTTGTATAGGTTCTCGAAATGCGTTTGTCGAGTGCTCATTAAGAAAGTTTCTATACAATTTTCTGAACGAACTCCTTAAGAAAAGTTCTCCAAAAGTTCCCTATGAAAGAATCCGTTGAAGCATCTGGTCGTCACAAATGTTTTGACTACTTGTGGAGCCAAAACGGACTCCGTATGAGTCAGATATCCATGTTTCAGTTAACACTGCGCAAAACTGATTCCGAACGA
Organism: Aegilops tauschii subsp. strangulata; assembly: GCF_002575655.3. Lineage (NCBI taxonomy): Eukaryota > Viridiplantae > Streptophyta > Magnoliopsida > Poales > Poaceae > Aegilops > Aegilops tauschii. Next base: position 117,301,776 of record NC_053040.3, read on the forward strand.
CAGTTACAGACTAGTTCTGGCGTAGTTGCACTCGATTTTTTCGATTCTACTTCACTAAACATCTCCATATGAGATCCAATTACTTGTAGGGAAATGCAAGAGACCTCGGTTATGAGGTTGCACTAGGTCCATAGCTGGGACTTTGTGTATGTTCTCGAAATGCGTTTGTCGTGTCCTCATTAAGAAAAGTTTCTATACAAGTTTCTGAACGAACTCCTTAAGAAAGTTCTCCAAAAGTTCGCTATGAAAGAATTCTTTGAAGCATCTAGTCTTCACAAACGTTTTGACTACTTGTGGAGCCAAAACGGACTCCGTATGAGTCAGGTATCCATGTTTCACTTAACACTGCGCAAAACTGATTCCGAATGACAGTTACAGACTAGTTCTTGCGTAGTTGCACTCGATTTTTTCCATTCTACTTCTCTAAACATCTCCATATGAGATCCAATTACTTGTAGGGAAATGCAAGAGACCTCGGTTATGATGATGCACTAGGTCCATAGCTGGGACTTTGTGTATGTTCTCGAAATGCGTTTGTCGAGTGCTCATTTAGAAAGTTTCTATACAAGTTTCTGAGCAAACTCCTTAAGAAAAGTTCTCCAAAAGTTCCCTATGAAAGAATCCTTTGAAGCATCTGGCCGTCACAAACGTTTTGACTACTTGTGGAGGCAAAACGGACTCCGTATGAATCAGATATCCATGTTTCAGTTAACACTGCGCAACACTGATTCCGAAGGATAGTTACAGACTGGTTCTTGTGTAGTTGCACTCAATTTTTTCCATTCTACTTCACTAAACATCTCCATATGAGATCCAATGACTTGTAGGAAATGCAAGAGACCTCGGTTATGAGGATGCACTAGGTCCATAGCTGGTACTTTGTGTATGTTCTCGAAATGCGTTTGTCAAGTGCTCAATAAGAAAGTTTCTATACAAGTTTCTGAACGAACTCCTTAAGAAAGTTCTCCAATAGTTCCCTATGAAAGAATCCTTTGAAGCATCTAGTCGTAACAAACCTTTTGACTACTTGTGGAGCCAAAACAGACTCCGTATGAGTCAGATATCCATGTTTCAGTTAACACTGCGCAAAACTGATTCCGAACGACAGTCACAGACTAGTTCTTGCGTAGTTGCACTCGATTTTTTCCATTCTACTTCACTAAACATCTCCATATGAGATCCAGTTACTTGTAAGGAAATGCAAGAGACCTCGGTTATGAGGTTGCACTAGGTCCATAGCTGGGACTTTGTGTATGTTCTCGAAATGCGTTTGTCTTGTCCTCATTAAGAAAAGTTTCTATACAAGTTTCTGAACAAACTCCTTAAGAAAGTTCTCCAAAAGTTCCCTATGAAAGAATCCTTTGAAGCATCTAGTCTTCACAAACGTTTTGACTACTTGTGGCGCCAAAACGGACTCCGTATGAGTCAGATATCCATGTTTCAGTTAACACTGCGCAAAACTGATTCCGAATGTCAGTTACAGAATAGTTCTTGCGTAGTTGCACTCGATTTTTTCCATTCTACTTCACTAAGCCTCTCCATATGAGATCCAATTACTTGTAGGGAAATGCAAGAGACCTCGGTTATGATGATGCACTAGGTCCATAGCTGGGACTTTGTGTATGTTCTCGAAGTGCGTTTGTCGAGTGCTCATTATGAAAGTTTCTATACAAGTTTCTGAATGAACTCCTTAAGAAAAGTTCTCCAAAAGTTCCCTATGAAAGAATCCTATGAAGCATCTGGTCGTCATGAACGTTTTGACTACTTGGGAGCCAAAACAGACTCCGTATGAGTCAGATATCCATGTTTCTGTTAACACTGCGCAAAACTGATTCCGAACGACAGTTACAGACTAGTTCTTGCGTAGTTGCACTCAATTTTTCCATTCTACTTCACTAAACATCTCCATATGAGATCCAATTACTTGTAGGAAATGCAAGAGACCTCGGTTATGATGATGCACTAGCTCCATAGCTGTGACTTTGTGTATGTTCTCGAAATGCGTTTGTCGAGTCCTCATTAAGAAAATTCTATACAATTTTCTGAACGAACTCCTTAAGAAAAGTTCTCCAAAAGTTCCCTATGAAAGAATCCTTTGAAGCATCTGGTCGTCACAAATGTTTTGACTACTTGTGGAGCCAAAATGGACTCCGTATAAGTCATATATCCATGTTTCAGTTAACACTGCACAAAACTGATTCCGAACGACAGTTACAGACTAGTTCTTGTGTAGTTGTACTCGATTTATTCCATTCTACTTGACAAAACATCTCCATATGAGATCCAATTACTTGTAGGGAAATGCAAGAGACCTCGGTTATGATGATGCACTAGGTCCATAGCTGGGACTTTGTGGATGTTCTCGAAATGCGTTTGTCGAGTGCTCATTAAGAAAGTTTCTATACAAGTTTCTGAACGAACTATTTAAGAAAAGTTCTCCAAAAGTTCCCTATGAAAGAACCATTTGAAGCATCTGGTCGTCACAAATATTTTCACTACTTGTGGAGGCAAAACGGACTCCGTATGAGTCAGATATCCATGTTTCAGTTAACACTGCGCAACACTTATTCCGAACGACAGTTACAGACTGGTTCTTGTGTAGTTGCACTCGATTTTTTCCATTCTACTTCACTAAACATCTCCATATGAGATCCAATTACTTGTAGGAAATGCATGAGACCTCGGTTATGAGGATGCACTAGGTCCATAGCTAGGACTTTGTGTATGTTCTCGAAATGCGTTTGTCGAGTGCTCATTAAGAAAGTTTCTATACAAGTTTCTGAATGAACTCCGTAAGAAAGTACTCCAAAAGTTCCCTATGAAAGAACCCTTTGAAGCATCTGGTCGTAACAAACGTTTTGACTACTTGTGGAGCCAAAACGGACTTCGTATGAGTCAGATATCCATGTTTCAGTTAACACTGCGCAAAACAGATTCCGAACGACAGTTACAGACTAGTTCTTGTGTAGTTACACCCGATTTTTTCCATTCTACTTCACTAAACATCTCCATATGAGATCCAATTACTTGTAGGAAAATGCAAGAGACCTCGGTTATGATGATGTACTAGGTCCATAGCTGGGACTTTGTGGATGTTCTCGAAATGCGTTTGTCGAGTGCTCATTAAGAAAGTTTCTATCCAAGTTTCTGAACGAACTCCTTAAGAAAGTACTCCAAAAGTTCCCTATGAAAGAATCCTTTGAAGCATCTGGTCATAACAAACGTTTTGACTACTTGTGGAGCCAAAACAGACTCCGTATGAGTCAGATATCCATGTTTCAGTTAACACTGCGCAAAACTGATTCCGAACGACATTTACAGACTAGTTCTGGCGTAGTTGCACTCGATTTTTTCGATTCTACTTCACTAAACATCTCCATATGAGATCCAATTACTTGTAGGGAAATGCAAGAGACCTCGGTTATGAGGTTGCACTAGTTCCATAGCTGGGACTTTGTGTATGTTCTCGAAATGCGTTTGTCGTGTCCTCATTAAGAAAAGTTTCTATACAAGTTTCTGAACGAACTCCTTGAGAAAGTTCTCCAAAAGTTCGCTATGAAAGAATCCTTTGAAGCATCTAGTCTTCACAAACGTTTTGACTACTTGTGGAGCCAATACGGACTCCGTATGAGTCAGGTATCCATGTTTCACTTAACACTCACAAAACTGATTCCGAATGACAGTTACAGACTAGTTCTTGCGTAGTTACACTCGATTTTTTCCATTCTACTTCTCTAAACATCTCCATATGAGATCCAATTACTTGTAGGTAAATGCAAGAGACCTCGGTTGTGATGATGCACTAGGTCCATAGCTGGGACTTTCTGTATGTTCTCGAAATGCGTTTGTCGAGTGCTTATTTAGAAAGTTTCTATACAAGTTTCTGAACGAACTTCTTAAGAAAGTTCTCCAAAAGTTCCCTATGAAAGAATCCTTTGAAGCATCTGGTCGTAACAAACCTTTTGACTACTTGTGGAGCCAAAACAGACTCCGTATGAGTCAGATATCCATGTTTCAGTTAACACTGCGCAAAACTGATTCCGAACGACAGTCACAGACTAGTTCTTGCGTAGTTGCACTCGATTTTTCCATTCTACTTCACTAAACAACTCCATATGAGATCCAATTACTTGTAGGGAAATGCAAGAGACCTCGGTTATGAGGTTGCACTAGGTCCATAGCTGGGACTTTGTGTATGTTCTCGAAATGCGTTTGTCTTGTCCTCATTAAGAAAAGTTTCTATACAAGTTTCTGAACGAACTCCTTAAAAAAGTTCTCCAAAAGTTCCCTATGAAAGAATCCTTTGAAGCATCTTGTCTTCAAAAACGGTTTTACTACTTGTGGCGCCAAAACGGACTCCGTATGAGTCAGATATCCATGTTTCAGTTAACACTGCGCAAAACTGATTCCGAATGACAATTACAGAATAGTTCTTGCGTAGTTGCACTCGATTTTTTCCATTCTACTTCACTAAGCATCTCCATATGGGATCCAATTACTTGTAGGGAAATGCAAGAGACCTCGGTTATGATGATGCACTAGGTCCATAGCTGGGACTTTGTGTATGTTCTCGAAATGCGTTTGTCGAGTGCTCATTATGAAAGTTTCTATACAAGTTTCTGAATGAACTCCTTAAGAAAAGTTCTCCAAAAGTTCCCTATGAAAGAATCCTATGAAGCATCTAGTCGTCATGAACGTTTTGACTACTTGGGAGCCAAAACAGACTCCGTATGAGTCAGATATCCATGTTTCTGTTAACACTGCGCAAAACTGATTCCGAACGACAGTTACAGACTGGTTCTTGCGTAGTTGCACTCAATTTTCCCATTCTACTTCACTAAACATCTCCATATGAGATCCAATTACTTGTAGGGAAATTCAAGAGTCCTCGCTTATGATGATGCACTAGGTCCATAGCTGGGACTTTATGTATGCTGCTCATTAAGAAAGTTTCTATACAAGTTTCTGAACGAACTCCTGAAGAAAAGTTCTCCAAAAGTTCCCTATGAAAGAGTCCTTTGAAGCATCTGGTCGTCACAAACGTTTTGACAACTTGTGGAGCCAAAACGGACTCCGTATGACTCAGATATCCATGTTTCAGTTAACACTGCGCAAAACAGATTCCGAACGACAGTTACAGACTAGTTCTTGCGTAGTTGCACTCGATTTTTTCCATTCTACTTCACTAAACACATCCATATGAGATCCAATTACTTGTAGGGAAATGCAAGAGTCCTCGGTTATGATGATGCACTAGGTCCATAGCTGGGACTTTGTGTAGGTTCTCGAAATGCGTTTGTCGAGTGCTCATTAAGAAAGTTTCTATACAAGTTTCTGAACGAACTCCTTAAGAAAAGTTCTCCAAAAGTTCCCTATGAAAGAATCCGTTGAAGCATCTGGTCATCACAAACGTTTTGACTACTTGTGGAGCCAAAACGGACTACGTATGAGACAGATATCCATGTTTCAGTTAACACTGCGCAAAACTGATTCCGAACGACAGTTACAGACTAGTTCTTGCGTAGTTGCACGCGATTTTTTCCATTCTACTTCACTAAACATCTCCATATGAGATCCAATTACTTTTAGGGAAATGCAAGAGACCTCGTTTATGAGGTTGCACTAGGTCCATAGCTGGGACTTTGTGTATGTTCTCAAAATGCGTTTGTCGAGTCCTCATTAAGAAAGTTTCTTTGAAGTTTCTGAACGAACTCCTTAAGAAAAGTTCTCTAAAAGTTCCCTATGAAAGAATCCTTTGAAGCATCTGGTCGTCGCAAATGTTTTGACTACTTGTGGAGCCAAAACGGACTCCGTATGAGTCAGATATCCATGTTTCAGTTAACACTGCGCAAAACTGATTCCGAACGACAGTTATAGACTAGTTCTTGCGTAGTCGCACTAAATTTTTTCCATTCTACTTCACTAAACATATTCATATGAGATCCAATTACTTGTAGGAAATGCAAGAGACCTCGGTTATGATGATGCACTAGGTCCATAGCTGGGACTTTGTGTATGTTCTCGAAATGCGTTTGTCGAGTCCTCATTAAGCAAATTCTATACAATTTTCTGAACGAACTCCTTAAGAAAAGTTCTCCAAAAGTTCCCTATGAAAGAATCCTTTGAAGCATCTGGTCGTCACAAATGTTTTGACTACTTGTGGAGCCAAAACAGACTCCGTATAAGTCATATATCCATGTTTCAGTTAACACTGCGCAAAACTGATTCCGAACGACAGTTACAGACTAGTTCTTGTGTAGTTGTACTCGATTTATTCCATTCTACTACACAAAACATCTCCATATGAGATCCAATTACTTGTAGGGAAATGCAAGAGACCTCGGTTATGATGATGCACTAGGTCCATAGCTGGGACTTTGTGGATGTTCTCGAAATGCGTTTGTCGAGTGCTCATTAAGAAAGTTTCTATACAAGTTTCTGAACGAACTCCTTAAGAAAAGTTCTCCAAAAGTTCCCTATGAAAGAACCATTTGAAGCATCTGGTCGTCACAAATATTTTCACTACTTGTGGAGCCAAAACGGACTCCGTATGAGTCAGATATCCATGTTTCAGTTAAAACTGCGCAACACTGATTCCGAACGACAGTTACAGACTGGTTCTTGTGTAGTTGCACTCGATTTTTTCCATTCTACTTCACTAAATATCTCCATATGAGATCCAATTACTTGTAGGAAATGCAAGAGACCTTGGTTATGAGGATGCACTAGGTCCATAGCTGGGACTTTGTGTATGTTCTCGAAATGCGTTTGTCGAGTGCTCATTAAGAAAGTTTCTATACAAGTTTCTGAACGAACTCCTTAAGAAAGTACTCCAAAAGTTCCCTATGAAAGAACCCTTTGAAGCATCTGGTCATAACAAACGTTTTGACTACTTGTGGAGCCAAAACGGACTCCGTATGAGTCAGATATCCATGTTTTAGTTAACTCTGCGCAAAACAGATTCCGAACGACAGTTAGAGACTAGTTCTTGTGTAGTTACACCCGATTTTTTCCATTCTACTTCACTAAACATCTCCATTTGAGATCCAATTACTTGTAGGAAAATACAAGAGACCTCGGTTATGATGATGTACTAGGTCCATAGCTGGGACTTTGTGGATGTTCTCGAAATGCGTTTGTCGAGTGCTCATTAAGAAAGTTTCTATACAAGTTTCTGAACGAACTCCTTAAGAAAGTACTCCAAAAGTTCCCTATGAAAGAATCCTTTGAAGCATCTGGTCGTAACAAACGTTTTGACTACTTGTGGAGCCAAAACGGACTCCGTATGAGTGAGATATCCATGTTTCAGTTAACACTGCGCAAAACTGATTCCGAACGACAGTTACAGACTAGTTATGGCATAGTTGCACTCGATTTTTTCGATTGTACTTCACTAAACATCTCCATATGAGATCCAATTACTTGTAGGGAAATGCAAGAGACCTCGGTTATGAGGTTGCACTAGGTCCATAGCTGGGACTTTGTGTATGTTCTCGAAATGCGTTTGTCGTGTCCTCATTAAGAAAAGTTTCTATACAAGTTTCTGAACGAACTCCTTAAGAAAGTTCCCTATGAAAGAATCCTTTGAAGCATCTAGTCTTCACAAACGTTTTGACTACTTGTGGAGCCAAAACAGACTCCGTATGAGTCAGGTATCCATGTTTCACTTAACACTGCGCAAAACTGATTCCGAATGACAGTTACAGACTAGTTCTTGCGTAGTTGCACTCGATTTTTTCCATTCTACTTCTCTAAACATCTCCATATGAGATCCAATTACTTGTAGGGAAATGCAAGAGACCTCGGTTATGATGATGCACTAGGTCCATAGCTGGGACTTTCTGTATGTTCTCGAAATGCGTTTGTCGAGTGCTCATTTAGAAAGTTTCTATACAAGTTTCTGAGCAAACTCCTTAAGAAAAGTTCTCCAAAAGTTCCCTATGAAAGAATCCTTTGAAGCATCTGGCCGTCACAAACGTTTTGACTACTTGTGGAGGCAAAACGGACTCCGTATGAGTCAGATATCCATGTTTCAGTTAACACTGCGCAACACTGATTCCGAACGACAGTTACAGACTGGTTCTTGTGTAGTTGCACTCAATTTTTTCCATTCTACTTCACTAAACATCTCCATATGAGATCCAATGACTTGTAGGAAATGCAAGAGACCTCGGTTATGAGGATGCACTAGGTCCATAGCTGGTACTTTGTGTATATTCTCGAAATGCGTTTGTCAAGTGCTCATTAAGAAAGTTTCTATACAAGTTTCTGAACGAACTCCTTAAGAAAGTTCTCCAAAAGTTCCCTATGAAAGAATCCTTTGAAGCATCTGGTTGTACCAAACCTTTTGACTACTTGTGGAGCCAAAACAGACTCCGTATGAGTCAGATATCCATGTTTCAGTTAACACTGCGCAAAACTGATTCCGAACGACAGTTACAGACTGGTTCTTGCGTAGTTGCACTCAATTTTTCCATTCTACTTCACTAAACATCTCCATATGAGATCCAATTACTTGTAGGGAAATGCAAGAGTCCTCGGTTATGATGATGCACTATGTCCATAGCTGGGACTTTATGTATGCTCTCGAAATGCATTTGTCGAGTGCTCATTAAGAAAGTTTCTATACAAGTTTCTGAACGAACTCCTGAAGAAAAGTTCTCCAAAAGTTCCCTATGAAAGAATCCTTTGAAGCATCTGGTTGTCACAAACGTTTTGACTACTTGTGGAGCCAAAACGGACTCCGTATGACTCAGATATCCATGTTTCAGTTAACACTGCGCAAAACAGATTCCGAACGACAGTTACAGACTAGTTCTTGCGTAGTTGCACTCGATTTTTCCATTCTACTTCACTAAACATATCCATATGAGATCCAATTACTTGTAGGGAAATGCAAGAGTCCTCGGTTATGATGATGCACTAGGTCCATAGCTGGGACTTTGTGTAGGTTCTCGAAATGCGTTTGTCGAGTGCTCATTAAGAAAGTTTCTATACAAGTTTCTGAACGAACTCCTTAAGAAAAGTTCTCCAAAAGTCCCCTATGAAAGAATCCGTTGAAGCATCTGGTCATCACAAACGTTTTGACTACTTGTGGAGCCAAAACGGACTCCGTATGAGTCAGATATCCATGTTTCAGTTAACACTGCGCAAAACTGATTCCGAACGACAGTTACAGACTAGTTCTTGCGTAGTCGCACTCAATTTTTTCCATTATACTTCACTAAACATCTCCATACGAGATCCAATTACTTGTAGGGAAATGCAAGAGACCTCGTTTATGAGGTTGCACTAGGTCCATAGCTGGGACTTTGTGTATGTTCTCAAAATGCGTGTGTCGAGTCCTCATTAAGAAAGTTTCTTTGAAGTTTCTGAACGAACTCCTTAAGAAAAGTTCTCCAAAAGTTCCCTATGAAAGAATCCTTTGAAGCATCTGGTCGTCACAAACGTTTTGACTACTTGTGGAGCCAAAACGGACTCCGTATGAGTCAGATATCCATGTTTCAGTTAACACTGCGCAAAACTGATTCCAAACGACAGTTATAGACTAGTTCTTGCGTAGTCGCACTCAATTTTTTCCATTCTACTTCACTAAACATCTTCATATGAGATCCAATTACTTGTAGGGAAATGCAAGAGACCTCGGTTATGATGATGCACTAGGTCCATAGCTGGGACTTTGTGTATGTTCTCGAAATGCGCTTGTCGAGTCCTCATTAAGAAAATTCTATACAATTTTCTGAACGAACTCCTTAAGAAAAGTTCTCCAAAAGTTCCCTATGAAAGAATCCTTTGAAGCATCTGGTCGTCACAAATGTTTTGACTACTTGTGGAGCCAAAACGGACTCCGTATAAGTCATATATCCATGTTTCAGTTAACACTGCGCAAAACTGATTCCGAACGACAGTTACAGACTAGTTCTTGTGTAGTTGTACTCGATTTATTCCGTTCTACTTCACAAAACATCTCCATATGAGATCCAATTACTTGTAGGGAAATGCAAGAGACCTCGGTTATGATGATGCACTAGGTCCATAGCTGGGACTTTGTGGATGTTCTCGAAATGCGTTTGTCGAGTGCTCATTAAGAAAGTTTCTATACAAGTTTCTGAACGAACTCCTTAAGAAAAGTTCTCCAAAAGTTCCCTATGAAAGAACCATTTGAATCATCTGGTCGTCAGAAATATTTTCACTACTTGTGGAGCCAAAACGGACTCCGTATGAGTCAGATATCCATGTTTCAGTTAACACTGCGCAACACTGATTCCGAACGACAGTTACAGACTGGTTCTTGTGTAGTTGCACTCGATTTTTTCCATTCTACTTCACTAAACATCTCCATATGAGATCCAATTACTTGTAGGAAATGCAAGAGACCTCGGTTATGAGGATGCACTAGGTCCATAGCTGGGACTTTGTGTATGTTCTCGAAATGCGTTTGTCGAGTGCTCATTAAGAAAGTTTCTATACAAGTTTCTGAACGAACTCCTTAAGAAAGTACTCCAAAAGTTCCCTATGAAAGAATCCTTTGAAGCATCTGGTCGTAACAAACGTTTTGACTACTTGTGGAGCCAAAACGGACTCCGTATGAGTCAGATATCCATGTTTCAGTTAACACTGCGCAAAACTGATTCCGAACGACAGTTACAGACTAGTTCTGGCGTAGTTGCACTCGATTTTTTCGATTCTACTTCACTAAACATCTCCAGATGAGATCCAATTACTTGTAGGGAAATGCAAGAGACCTCGGTTATGAGGTTGCACTAGGTCCATAGCTGGGACTTTGTGTATGTTCTCGAAATGCGTTTGTCGAGTGCTCATTAAGAAAGTTTCTATACAAGTTTCTGAACGAACTCCTTAAGAAAAGTTCTCCAAAAGTTCCCTATGAAAGAATCCTTTGAAGCATCTGGTCGTCACAAACGTTTTGACTACTTGTGGAGCCAAAACAGACTCCGTATGAGTGAGATATCCATGTTTCAGTTAACACTGCGCAAAACTGATTCCGAACGACAGTTACAGACTAGTTCTTGTGTAGTTGTACTCGATTTATTCCATTCTACTTCACTAAACATCTCCATATGAGATCCAATTACTTGCAGGGAAATGCAAGAGACCTCTGTTATGATGATGCACTAGGTCCATAGCTGGGACTTTGTGGATGTTCTCGAAATGCGTTTGTCGAGTGCTCATTAAGAAAGTTTCTATACAAGTTTCTCAACGAACTCCTTAAGAAAAGTTCTCCAAAAGTTCCCTATGAAAGAACCCTTTGAAGCATCTGGTCGTCACAAATATTTTCACTACTTGTGGAGCCAAAACGGACTCCGTATGAGTCAGATATCCATGTTTCAGTTAACACTTCGCAAAACAGATTCCGAACGACAGTTACAGACTAGTTCTTGTGTAGTTACACCCGATTTTTTCCATTCTACATCACTAAACATCTCCATATGAGATCCAATTACTTGTAGGGAAATGCAAGAGACCTCGGTTATGATGATGTACTAGCTCCATAGCTGGGACTTTGTGGATGTTCTCGAAATGCGTTTGTCGGGTGCTCATTAAGAAAGTTTCTATACAAGTTTCTGAACGAACTCCTTAAGAAAGTACTCCAAAAGTTCCCTATGAAAGAATCCTTTGAAGCATCTGGTCGTAACAAACGGTTTGACTACTTGTGGAGCCAAAACGGACTCCGTATGAGTCAGATATCCATGTTTCAGTTAACACTGCGCAAAACTGATTCCGAACGACAGTTACAGACTAGTTCTGGCGTAGTTGCACTCAATTTTTTCGATTCTACTTCAGTTAACATCTCCAGATGAGATCCAATTACTTTTAGGGAAATGCAAGAGACCTCGGTTATGAGGTTGCACTAGGTCCATAGCTGGGACTTTGTGTATGTTCTCGAAATGCGTTTGTCGAGTGCTCATTAAGAAAGTTTCTATACAAATTTCTGAACGAACTCCTTAAGAAAAGTTCTCCAAAAGTTCCCTATGAAAGAATCCTTTGAAGCATCTGGTCGTAACAAATGTTTTGACTACTTGTGGAGCCAAAACGGACTCCGTATAAGTCAGATATCCATGTTTCAGTTAACACTGCGCAAAACTGATTCCGAACGACAGTTACAGACTAGTTCTTGTGTAGTTGTACTCGATTTATTCCATTCTACTTCACTAAACATCTCCATATGAGATCCAATTACTTGTAGGGAAATGCAAGAGACCTCGGTTATGATGATGCACTAGGTCCATAGCTGGGACTTTGTGGATGTTCTCGAAATGCGTTTGTCGAGTGCTCATTAAGAAAGTTTCTATAGAAGTTTCTGAACGAACTCCTTAAGAAAAGTTCTCCAAAAGTTCCCTATGAAAAAACCCTTTGAAGCATCTGGTCGTCACAAATATTTTCACTACTTGTGGCGCCAAAACGGACTCCGTATGAGTCAGATATCCATGTTTCAGTTAACACTGCGCAACATTCATTCCGAACGACAGTTACAGACTGGTTCTTGTGTAGTTGCACTCGATTTTTTCCATTCTACTTCACTAAACATCTCCATATGAGATCCAATTACTTGTAGGAAATGCAAGAGATCTCGGTTATGAGGATGCACTAGGTCCATAGCTGGGACTTTGTGTATGTTCTCGAAATGCGTTTGTCGAGTGCTCATTAAGAAAGTTTCTATACAAGTTTCTGAACGAACTCCTTAAGAAAGTACTCCAAAAGTTCCCTATGAAAGAATCCTTTGAAGCATCTGGTCGTAACAAACTTTTGACTACTTGTGGAGCCAAAACGGACTCTGTATGAGTCAGATATCCATGTTTCAGTTAACACTGCGCAAAACAGATTCCGAACGACAGTTACAGACTAGTTCTTGTGTAGTTACACCCGATTTTTTCCATTCTACTTCACTAAACATCTCCATATGAGATCCAATTACTTGTAGGGAAATGCAAGAGACCTCGGTTATGATGATGTACTAGGTCCATAGCTGGGACTTTTTGGATGTTCTCGAAATGCGTTTGTTGAGTGCTCATTAAGAAAGTTTCTATACAAGTTTCTGAACGAACTCCTTAAGAAAGTACTCCAAAAGTTCCCGATGAAAGAATCCTTTGAAGCATCTGGTCGTAACAAACGTTTTGACTACTTGTGGAGCCAAAACGGACTCCGTATGAGTCAGATATCCATGTTTCAGTTAACACTGCGCAAAACTGATTCCGAACGACAGTTACAGACTAGTTCTGGCGTAGTTGCACTCGATTTTTTCGATTCCACTTCACTAAACATCTCCATATGAGATCCAATTACTTGTAGGGAAATGCAAGAGACCTCGGTTATGAGGTTGCACTAGGTCCATAGCTGGGACTTTGTGTATGTTCTCGAAATGCGTTTGTCGTGTCCTCATTAAGAAAAGTTTCTGAACGAACTCCTTAAGAAAGTTCTCCAAAAGTTCCCTATGAAATAATCCTTTGAAGCATCTAGTATTCGCAAACGTTTTGACTACTTGTGGAGCCAAAAGGACTCCGTATGAGTCAGATATCCATGTTTCACTTAACACTGCGCAAAACTGATTCCGAATGACAGTTACAGACTAGTTCTTGCGTAGTTGCACTCGATTTTTTCCATTCTACTTCACTAAACATCTCCATATGAGATCCAATTACTTGTAGGGAAATGCAAGAGACCTCAGTTATGATGATGCACTAGGTCCATAGCTGGGACTTTGTGTATGTTCTCGAAATGCGTTTGTCGAGTGCTCATTAAGAAAGTTTCTATACAAGTTTCTGAACGAACTCCTTAAGAAAAGTTTTTCTCCAAATGTTCCATATGAAAGAATCCTTTGAAGCATCTGGTCGTCACAAATGTTTTGACTACTTGTGGAGCCAAAACGGACTCCGTATGAGTAAGATATCCATGTTTCAGTTAACATTGCGCAACACTGATTCCGAACGACAGTTACAGACTGGTTCTTGTGTAGTTGCACTCGATTTTTTCCATTCTACTTCACTAAACATCTCCATATGAGATCCAATTACTTGTAGCAAATGCAAGAGACCTCGGTTATGAGGATGCACTAGGTCCATAGCTGGGACTTTGTGTATGTTCTCGAAATGCGTTTGTCAAGTGCTCATTAAGAAAGTTTCTATACAAGTTTTTGAACGAACTCCTTAAGAAAGTTCTCCAAAAGTTCCCTATGAAAGAACCCTTTGAAGCATCTGGCCGTAACCAACGTTTTGACTACTTGTGGAGCCAAAACAGACTCCGTATGAGTCAGATATCCATGTTTCAGTTAACACTGCGCAAAACTGATTCCGAACGACAGTTACAGACTAGTTCTTGCGTAGTTGCACTCGATTTTTTCCATTCTACTTCACTAAGCATCTCCATATGAGATCCATTTACTTGTAGGGAAATGCAAGAGACCTCGGTTATGATGATGCACTAGGTCCATAGCTGGGACTTTGTGTATGTTCTCGAAATGCGTTTGTCGAGTGCTCATTAAGAAAGTTTCTATACAAGTTTCTGAACGAACTCCTTAAGAAAAGTTCTCGAAAAGTTCCCTATGAAAGAATCCTTTGAAGCATCTGGCCGACACAAATATTTTGACTACTTGTGGAGCCAAAACGGACGCCGTATGAGTCAGATATCCATGTTTCAGTTAACATTGCGCAAAACTGATTCCGAACGACAGTTACAGACTAGTTCTTGCGTAGTTGCACTCGATTTTTTCCATTCTACTTCACTAAATATCTCCATATGAGATCCAATTACTTGTAGGGAAATGCAAGAGACCTTGGTTATGAGGTTGCACTAGGTCCATAGCTGGTACTTTGTGTATGTTCTCGAAATGCGTTTGTCTTGTCTTCATTAAGAAAGGTTTCTATACAAGTTTCTGAACGAACTCCTTAAGAAAGTTCTCCATAAGTTCCCTATGAAAGAATCCTTTGAAGCATCTAGTCTTCACAAACGTTTTGACTACTTGTGGAGCCAAAACGGACTCCGTATGAGTCAGATATCCATGTTTCAGTTAACACTGCGCAACACTGATTCCGAACGAGAGTTACAGACTGGTTCTTGTGTAGTTGCACTCGATTTTTTTCCATTCTACTTCACTAATAATCTCCATATGAGATCCAATTACTTGTAGGAAATGCAAGAGACCTCGGTTAAGAGGATGCACTAGGTCCATAGCTGGGACTTTGTGTATGTTCTCGAAATGCGTTTGTCAAGTGCTCATTAAGAAAGTTTCTATACAAGTTTTTGAACCAACTCCTTAAGAAAGTTCTCCAAAAGTTCCCTATGAAAGAATCCTTTGAAGCATCTGGCCGTAACAAACGTTTGGACTACTTGTGGAGCCAAAACAGACTCCGTATGAGTCAGATATCCATGTTTCAGTTAAGACTGCGCAAAACTGATTCCGAACGACAGTTACAGACTAGTTTTTGCGTAGTTGCACTCAATTTTTCCATTCTACTTAACTAAACACTTCCATATGAGATTCAATTACTTGTAGGGAAATGCAAGAGTCCTCGGTTATGATCATGCACTAGGTCCATAGCTGGGACTTTGTGTATGCTCTCGAAATGCGTTTGTCGAGTGCTCATTAAGAAAGTTTCTATACAAGTTTCTGAACGAACTCCTTAAGAAAAGTTCTCCAAAAGTTCCCTATGAAAGAATCCTTTGAAGCATCTGGTCGTCACAAACGTGTTGACTACTTGTGGAGCCAAAACGGACTCCGTATGAGTCAGATATCCATGTTTCAGTTAACACTGCGCAAAACTGATTCCGAACGACAGTTACAGACTGGTTCTTGCGTAGTTGTACTCGATTTTTTCCATTCTACTTCACTAAACATATCCATATGAGATCCAATTACTTGTAGGGAAATGCAAGAGTCCTCGGTTATGATGATGCACTAGGTCCATAGCTGGGACTTTGTGTAGGTTCTCGAAATACGTTTGTCGAGTGCTCATTAAGAAAGTTTCTATACAAGTTTCTGAACAAACTCCTTAAGAAAAGTTCTCCAAAAGTTCCCTATGAAAGAATCCGTTGAAGAATCTGGTCGTCATAAACGTTTTGACTACTTGTGGAGCCAAAACGGACTCTGTATGAGTCAGATATCCATGTTTCAGTTAACACTGCGCAAAACTGATTCCGAACGACAGTTACACACTAGTTCTTGCGTAGTTGCACTCGATTTTTTCCATTCTACTTCACTAAACATCTCCATATGAGATCCAATTACTTGTAGGGAAATGCAAGAGACCTCGGTTATGATGATGCACTAGGTCCATAGCTGGGACTTTGTGGATGTTCTCGAAATACGTTTGTCGAGTGCTCATTAAGAAAGTTTCTATACAAGTTTCTGAACAAACTCCTTAAGAAAAGTTCTCCAAAAGTTCCCTATGAAAGAATCCGTTGAAGAATCTGGTCGTCATAAACGTTTTGACTACTTGTGGAGCCAAAACGGACTCTGTATGAGTCAGATATCCATGTTTCAGTTAACACTGCGCAAAACTGATTCCGAACGACAGTTACACACTAGTTCTTGCGTAGTTGCACTCGATTTTTTCCATTCTACTTCACTAAACATCTCCATATGAGATCCTATTACTTGTAGGGAAATGCAAGAGACCTCGGTTATGAGGTTGCACTAGGTCCATAGCTGGGACTTTGTGTATGTTCTCGAAATGCGTTTGTCGAGTCCTTATTAAGAAAGTTTTTTGAAGTTTCTGAACGAACTCCTTAAGAAAAGTTCTCCAAAATTTCCCTATGAAAGAATCCTATGAAGCATCTGGTCGTCACAACGTTATGACTACTTGTGGAGCCAAAACAGACTCCGTATGAGTCAGATATCCATGTTTCAGTAAACACTGCGCAAAACCGATTCCGAACGACAGTAACAGACAAGTTCTTGCGTAGTTGCACTCGATTTTTTCCATTCTACTTCACTAAGCATCTCCATATGAGATCCATTTACTTGTAGGGAAATGCAAGAGAACTCGGTTATGATGATGCACTAGGTCCATAGCTGGGACTTTGTGTATGTTCTCGAAATGCGTTTCTCGAGTGCTCATTAAGAAAGTTTCTATACAAGTTTCTGAATGAACTCCTTAAGAAAAGTTCTCCAAAAGTTCCCTTGAAAGAATCCTTTGAAGCATCTGGTCGTCACAAACGTTTTGACTACTTGTGGCGCCAAAACGGACTCCGTATGAGTCAGATATCCATGTTTCAGTTAACACTACGCAAAACTGATTCGGAACGACAGTTACAGACTGGTTCTTGTGTAGTTGCACTCGATTTTTTCCATTCTACTTCACTAAACATCTCCATATGAGATCCAATTACTTGTAGGGAAATGCAAGAGACCTTGGTTATGATGATGCACTAGGTCCATAGCTGGGACTTTGTGTATGTTCTTGAAATGTGTTTGTCGAGTGCTCATTAAGAAAAGTTTCTATACAAGTTTCTGAACGAACTCCTTAAGAAAAGTTCTCGAAAAGTTCCCTATGAAAGAATCTTTTGAAGCATCTGGTCGTCACAAACGTTTTGACTACTTGTGGAGCCAAAACGGACTCCGTATGAGTCAGATATCCATGTTTCAGTTAACACTGCGCAAAACCGATTCCGAACGAGAGTTACAGACTAGTTCTTGCGTAGTTGCACTTGATTTTTTCCATTCTACTTCACTAAGCATCTCCATATGAGATCCAATTACTTGTAGGGAAATGCAAGAGACCTCGGTTATGAGGTTGCACTAGGTCCATAGCAGGGACTTTGTGTATGTTCTCGAAATGCGTTTGTCGAGTGCTCATTAAGAAAGTTTCTATACAAGTTTCTGCATGAACTCCTTAAGAAAAGTTCTCCAAAAGTTCCCTTGAAAGAATCCTTTGAAGCATCTGGTTTTCTGAAACGTTTTGACTACTTGTGGAGCCAAAACGGACTCCGTATGAGTCAGATATCCATGTTTTAGTTAACACTGCGCAAAACTGATTCCGAACGACAGTTAAAGACTGGTTCTTGTGTAGTTGCACTCGATTTTTTCCATTCTACTTCACTAAACATCTCCATATGAGATCCAATTACTTGTTGGGAAATGCAAGAGACCTCGGTTATGAGGTTGCACTAGGTCCATAGCTGGGACTTTGTGTATGTTCTCGAAATGCGTTTGTCAAGTCCTCATTAAGATAGTTTCTTTGAAGTTTCTGAACAAACTCCTTAAGAAAAGTTCTCCAAAATTCCCTATGAAAGAATCCTTTGAAGCATCTGGTCGTCACAAACGTTTTGACTACTTGTGGAGCCAAAACGGACTCCGTATGAGTCAGATATCCATGTTTCAGTTAACACTGCGCAAAACCGATTCCGAACGACAGTTACAGACTAGTTCTTGCGTAGTTGCACTCGATTTTTTCCATTCTACTTCACTAAGCATCTCCATATGAGATCCAATTACTTGTAGGGAAATGCAACAGACGTCGGTTATGACGATGCACTAGGTCCATAGCTGGGACTTTGAGTATGTTCTCGAAATGCGTTTGTCGAGTGCTCATTAAGAAAGTTTCTATACAAGTTTCTGAACGAACTCCTTAAGAAAGTACTCAAAAAGTTCCCTATGAAAGAACCCTTTGAAGCATCTGGTCGTAACAAACGTTTTGACTACTTGTGGAGCCAAAACGGACTCCGTATGAGTCAGATATCCATGTTTCAGTTAACACGGCGCAACACTGATTCCGAACGACAGTTACAGACTGGTTCTTGTGTAGTTGCACTCGATTTTTTCCATTCTACTTCACTAAACATCTCCATATGAGATCCAATTACTTGTAGGAAATGCAAGAGACCTCAGTTATGAGGATGCACTAGGTCCATAGCTGGGACTTTGTGTATGTTCTCGAAATGCGTTTGTCGAGTGCTCATTAAGAAAGTTTCTATACAAATTTCTGAACGAACTCCTTAAGAAAGTACTCCAAAAGTTCCCTATGAAAGAATCCTTTGAAGCATCTGGTCGTAACAAACTTTTGACTACCTGTGGAGCCAAAACGGACTCTGTATGAGTCAGATATCCATGTTTCAGTTAACACTGCGCAAAACAGATTCCGAACGACAGTTACAGACTAGTTCTTGTGTAGTTACACCCGATTTTTTTCATTCTACTTCACTAAACATCTCCATTTGAGATCCAATTACTTGTAGGGAAATGCAAGTGACCTCGGTAATGATGATGTACTAGGTCCATAGCTGGGACTTTGTGTATGTTCTCGAAATGCGTTTGTCGAGTGCTCATTAAGAAAGTTTCTATACAAGTTTCTGAACGAACTCCTTAAGAAAGTACTCCAAAAGTTCCCGATGAAAGAATCCTTTGAAGCATCTGGTCGTAACAAAGGTTATGACTACTTGTGGAGCCAAAACGGACTCCGTATGAGTCAGATATCCATGTTTCAGTTAACACTGCGCAAAACTGATTCCGAACGACAGTTACAGACTAGTTCTGGCGTAGTTGCACTCGATTTTTTCGATTCTACTTCACTAAACATCTCCATATGAGATCCAATTACTTGTAGGGAAATGCAAGAGACCTCAGTTATGAGGTTGCACTAGGTCCATAGCTGGGACTTTGTGTATGTTCTCGAAATGCGTTTGTCGTGTCCTCATTAAGAAAAGTTTCTATACAAGTTTCTGAACGAACTCCTTAAGAAAGTTCTCCAAAAGTTCCCTATGAAAGAATCCTTTGAAGCATCTAGTCTTCACAAACATTTTGACTACTTGTGGAGCCAAAACGGACTCCGTATGAGTCAGATTTCACTTAACACTACGCAAAACTGATTCCGAATGACAGTTACAGACTAGTTCTTGCGTAGTTGCACTCGATTTTTTCCATTCTACTTCACTAAACATCTCAATATGAGATCCAATTACTTGTAGGGAAATGCAAGAGACCTCCGTTATGATGATGCACTAGGTCCATAGCTGGGACTTTTTGTATGTTCTCGAAATGCGTTTGTCGAGTGCTCATTAAGAAAGTTTCTATACAAGTTTCTGAACGAACTCCTTAAGAAAAGTTCTCCAAAAGTTCCATATGAAAGAATCCTTTGAAGCATCTGGTCGTCACAAACGTTTTGACTACTTGTGGAGCCAAAACGGACTCCGTATGAGTAAGATATCCATGTTTCAGTTAACATTGCGCAACACTGATTCCGAACGACAGTTACAGACTGGTTCTTGTGTAGTTGCACTCGATTTTTTCCATTCTACTTCACTAAACATCTCCATATGAGATCCAATTACTTGTAGCAAATGCAAGAGACCTCGGTTATGAGGATGCACTAGGTCCATAGCTGGGACTTTGTGTATGTTCTCGAAATGCGTTTGTCAAGTGCTCATTAAGAAAGTTTCTATACAAGTTTTTGAACGAACTCCTTAAGAAAGTTGTCCAAAAGTTCCCTAGGAAAGAACCCTTTGAAGCATCTGGCCGTAACAAACGTTTTGACTACTTGTGGAGCCAAAACAGACTCCGTATGAGTCAGATATCCATGTTTCAGTTAACACTGCGCAAAACTGATTCCGAACGACAGTTACAGACTAGTTCTTGCGTAGTTGCACTCAATTTTTTCCATTCTACTTCACTAAATATCTCCATATGAGATAAAATTACTTGTAGGGAAATGCAAGAGACCTTGGTTATGAGGTTGCACTAGGTCCATAGCTGGGACTTTGTGTATGTTCTCGAAATGCGTTTGTCTTGTCCTCATTAAGAAAGGTTTCTATACAAGTTTTTGAACGAACTCCTTAAGAAAGTTCTCCAAAAGTTCCCTATGAAAGAATCCTTTGAAGCATCTAGTCTTCACAAACGTTTTGACTACTTGTGGAGCCAAAACGGACTCCGTATGAGTCAGATATCCATGTTTCAGTTAACACTGCGCAACACTGATTCCGAACGACAGTTACAGACTGGTTCTTGTGTAGTTGCACTCGATTTTTTCCATTCTACTTCACTAAACATCTCCATATGAGATCCAATTACTTGTAGCAACTGCAAGAGACCTCGGTTATGAGGATGCACTAGGTCCATAGCTGGGACTTTGTGTATGTTCTCGAAATGCGTTTGTCAAGTGCTCATTAAGAAAGTTTCTATACAAGTTTTTGAACGAACTCCTTAAGAAAGTTCTCCAAAAGTTCCCTATGAAAGAATCCTTTGAAGCATCTGGCCGTAACAAACGTTTGGACTACTTGTGGAGCCAAAACAGACTCCGTATGAGTCAGATATCCATGTTTCAGTTAAGACTGCGCAAAACTGATTCCGAACGACAGTTACAGACTAGTTTTTGCGTAGTTGCACTCAATTTTTCCATTCTACTTCACTAAACACTTCCATATGAGATCCAATTACTTGTAGGGAAATGCAAGAGTCCTCGGTTATGATGATGCACTAGGTCCATAGCTGGGACTTTGTGTATGCTCTCGAAATGAGTTTGTCGAGTGCTCATTAAGAAAGTTTCTATACAAGTTTCTGAACGAACTCCTTAAGAAAAGTTCTCCAAAAGTTCCCTATGAAAGAATACTTTGAAGCATCTGGTCATCACAAACATTTTGACTACTTGTGGAGCCAAAACGGACTCCGTATGAGTCAGATATCCATGTTTCAGTTAACACTGCGCAAAACTGATTCCGAACGACAGTTACAGACTAGTTCTTGCGTAGTTGTACTCGATTTTTTCCATTCTACTTCACTAAACATATCCATATGATATCCAATTACTTGTAGGGAAATGCAAGAGTCCTCGGTTATGATGATGCACTAGGTCCATAGCTGGGACTTTGTGTAGGTTCTCGAAATGCGTTTGTCGAGTGCTCATTAAGAAAGTTTCTATACAAGTTTCTGAACAAACTCCTTAAGAAAAGTTCTCCAAAAGTTCCCTATGAAAGAATCCGTTGAAGCATCTGGTCGTCACAAACGTTATGACTACTTTTGGAGCCAAAACAGACTCCGTATGAGTCAGATATCCATGTTTCAGTTAACACTGCGCAAAACCGATTCCGAACGACAGTTACACACTAGTTCTTGCGTAGTTGCACTCGATTTTTTTCCATTCTACTTCACTAAGCATCTCCATATGAGATCCATTTACTTGTAGGGAAATGCAAGCGGCCTCGGTTATGATGATGCACTAGGTCCATAGCTGGGACTTTGTGTATGTTCTCGAAATGCGTTTGTCAAGTCCTCATTAAGAAAGTTTCTGAACAAAATCCTTAAGAAAAGTTCTCCAAAAGTTCCCTATGAAAGAATACTTTGAAGCATCTGGTCGTCACAAACGTTTTGACTACTTGTGGAGCCAAAACGGACTCCGTATGACTCAGATATCCATGTTTCAGTTAACACTCCGCAAAACCGATTCGGAACGACAGTTACAGACTAGTTCTTGCGTAGTTGCACTCGATTTTTTCCATTCTACTTCACCAAACATCTCCATATGAGATCCAATTACTTGTTGGGAAATGCAAGAGACCTCGGTTATGAGGTTGCACTAGGTCCATAGCAGGGACTTTGTGTATGTTCTCGAAATGCGTTTGTCAAGTCCTCATTAAGAAAGTTTCTGAACAAAATCCTTAAGAAAAGTTCTCCAAAAGTTCCCTATGAAAGAATACTTTGAAGAATCTGGTCGTCACAAACGTTTTGACTACTTGTGGAGCCAAAACAGACTCTGTATGAGTCAGATATCCATGTTTCAGTTAACACTGCGCAAAACTGATTCCGAACGACAGTTACAGACTAGTTCTTGCGTAGTTGCACTCGATTTTTTCCATTCTACTTCACTAAGCATCTCCATATGAGAACCAATTACTTGTAGGGAAATGAAAGAGACCTCGGTTATGAGGTTGCACTAGGTCCATAGCTGGGACTTTGTGTATGTTCTCGAAATGCGTTTGTCGAGTGCTCATTAAGAAAGTTTCTATACAAGTTTCTGAACGAACTCCTTAAGAAAAGTTCTCGAAAAGTTCCCTATGAAAGAATCCTTTGAAGCATCTGGCCGACACAAATATTTTGACTACTTGTGGAGCCAAAACGGACGCCGTATGAGTCAGATATCCATGTTTCAGTTAACACTGCGCAAAACTGATTCCGGACGACAGTTACAGACTAGTTGTGTAGTTGCACACGATTTTTTCCATTCTACGTCACTAAACATCTCCATATGAGATCCAATTACTTGTAGGGAAATGCAAGAGACCTCGGTTATGTTGACGCACTAGGTCCATAGCTGGGACTTTGTGTATGTTCTCGAAATGCGTTTGTCGAGTGCTCATTAAGAAAGTTTCTATACAAGTTTCTGAATGAACTCCTTAAGAAAAGTTCTCCAAAACTTCCCTTGAAAGAATTCTTTGAAGCATCTGGTTGTCTAAAACGTTTTGACTACTTGTGGAGCCAAAACGGACTCCGTATGAGTCAGATATCCATGTTTCAGTTAACACTGCGCAAAACTGATTCCGAACGACAGTTACAGACTGGTTCTTGTGTAGTTGCACTCGAGTTTTTCCATTCTACTTCACTAAACATCTCCATATGAGATCCAATTACTTGTTGGGAAATGCAAGAGACCTCGGTTATGAGGTTGCACTAGGTCCATAGCTGGGACTTTGTGTATGTTCTCGAAATGCGTTTGTCAAGTGCTCATTAAGAAAGTTTCTATACAAGTTTCTGAACGAACTCCTTAAGAAATTTCTCCAAAAGTTCCCTAAGAAAGAATCCTTTGAAGAATCTGGTCGTAACAAATGTTTTGACTACTTGTGGAGCCAAAACAGACTCCGTATGACTCAGATATCCATGTTTCAGTTAACACTACGCAAAACTGATTCCGAACGACAGTTACAGACTAGTTCTTGCGTAGTTGCACCCGATTTTTTCCATTCTAATTCACTAAGCATCTCCATATGAGATCCGATTACTTGTAGGGAAATGCAAGAGACCTCGGTTGTGAGGTTGCACTAGGTCCATAGCTGGGACTTTGTGTATGTTCTCGAAATGCGTTTGTCGAGTCCTCATTAAGAAAGTTTCTTTGAAGTTTCTGAACAAACTCCTTAAGCAAAGTTCTCCAAAAGTTCCTTATGAAAGAATACTTTGAAGCATCTGGTCGTCACAAACGTTTTGACTACTTGTGGAGCCAAAACGGACTCCGTATGAGTCAGATATCCATGTTTCAGTTAACACTTCGCAAAACTGATTCCGAACGACAGTTACAGACTGGTTCTTGTGTAGTTGCACTCGATTTTTTCCATTCTACTTCACTAAACATCTCCATATGAGATCCAATTACTTGTTGGGAAACGCAAGAGACCTCGGTTATGAGGTTGAAATAGGTCCATAGCTGGGACTTTGTGTATGTTCTCGAAATGCGTTTGTCGAGTCCTCATTAAGAAAGTTATCCAAAAGTTCCCTATGAAAGAATCCTTTCAAGCTTCTGGTCGTCACAAACGTTTCGCCTACTTGTGGAGCCAAAACGGACTCCGTATGAGTCAGATATCGATGTTTCAGTTAACACTGTGCAAAACTGATTCCGAACGATAGTTACAGACTAGTTCTTGCGTAGTTGCACTCGATTTTTTCAATTCTACTTCACTAAGCATGTCCATATGAGATCCAATTACTTGTAGGGAAATGCAAGAGACCTCGGTTATGACGATGCACTAGGTCCATAGCTGGGACTTTGTGTATGTTCTCGAAATGCGTTGGTCAAGTGCTCATTAAGAAAGTTTCTATACAAGTTTCTGAACGAACTCCTTAAGAAAAGTTCTCGAAAAGTTCCCTATGAAAGAATCCTTTGAAGCATCTGGTCGTCACAATCATTTTGACTACTTGTGGAGCCAAAACGGACTCCGTATGAGTCAGATATCCATGTTTCAGTTAACAGTGCGCAAAACTGATTCCGAACGACAGTTACAGACTGGTTCTTCTGTAGTTGCACTCGATTTTTTCATTCTACTTCACTAAACATATACATATGAGATCCAATTACTTGTAGGGAAATGCAAGAGACCTCGGTTATGATGACGCACTAGGTCCATAGCTGGGACTTTGTGTATGTTCTCGAAATGCGTTTGTTGAGTGCTCATTAAGAAAGTTTCTATACAAGTTTCTGAACGAACTCCTTAAGAAAAGTTCTCCAAAAGTTCTCTAAGAAAGAATCCTTTGAAGCATCTGGTTGTCACAAACGTTTTGACTACTTGTGGAGCCAAAACGGACTCCGTATGAGTCAGTTATCCATGTTTCAGTTAACACTGCCCAAAACCGATTCCGAACGACAGTTACAGACTAATTCTTGCCTAGTTGCACTCGATTTTTTCCATTCTACTTCACTAAGCATCTCCATATGAGATCCAATTAGTTGTAAGGAAATGCAAGAGTCCTCGGTTATGAGGATGCACTAGGTCCATAGCTGGGACTTTGTGTATGTTCTCGAAATGCGTTTTTCGAGTGCTCATTAAGAAAGTTTCTATACAAGTTTCTGAACGAACTCATGAAGAGAAAGTTCTCCAAAAGTTCCCTATGAAAGAATCCTTTGAAGCATCTGGTGGTCACAAATGTTTTGACTACTTGTGGAGCCAAAACGGAGTCCGTATGAGTCAGATATCCATGTTTCAGTTAACACTGCACAAAACTGATTCCGAACGACAGTTACAAACTAGTTCTTGCGTAGTTGCACTCGATTTTTTTCCATTATACTTCACTAAGCATCTCCATATGAGATCCAGTTACTTGTAGGGAAATGCAAGAGACCTCGGTTATGATGATGCACAAGGTCCATAGCTGGGACTTTGTGTATGTTCTCGAAATGCGTTTGTCGAGTGCTCATTAAGAAAGTTTCTATACAAGTTTCTGAACGAACTCCTTAAGAAAAGTTCTCGAAAAGTTCCCTATGAAAGAATCCTTTGAAGCATCTGGTCGTCACAATCGTTTTGACTACTTGTGGAGCCAAAACGGACTCCGTATGAGTCAGATATCCATGTTTCAGTTAACAGTGCGCAAAACTGATTCCGAACGACAGTTACAGACTGGTTCTTGTGTAGTTGCACTCGATTTTTTCATTCTACTTCACTAAACATATCCATATGAGATCCAATTACTTGTAGGGAAATGCAAGAGACCTCGGTTATGATGACGCACTAGGTCCATAGCTGGGACTTTGTGGATGTTCTCGAAATGCGTTTGTCGAGTGCTCATTAAGAAAGTTTCTATACAAGTTTCTGAACGAACTCCTTAAGAAAAGTTCTCCAAAAGTTCCCTATGAAAGAATCCTTTGAAGCATCTGGTCGTCACAAACATTTTGACTACCTTTGGAGCCAAAACGGACTCCGTATGAGTCAGTTATCCATGTTTCAGTTAACACTGCGCAAAACCGATTCTGAACGACAGTTACAGACTAGTTCTTGCCTAGTTGCACTCGATTTTTTCCATTCTACTTCACTAAGCATCTCCATATGAGATCCAATTACTTGTAGGGAAATGCAAGAGTCCTCGGTTATGAGGATGCACTAGGTCCATAGCTGGGACTTTGTGTATGTTCTCGAAATGCGTTTTTCGAGTGCTCATTAAGAAAGTTTCTATACAAGTTTCTGAACGAACTCATGAAGAGAAAGTTCTCCAAAAGTTCCCTATGAAAGAATCCTTTGAAGCATCTGGTGGTCACAAATGTTTTGACTACTTGTGGAGCCAAAACGGAGTCCGTATGAGTCAGATATCCATGTTTCAGTTAACACTGCACAAAACTGATTCCGAACGACAGTTACAAACTAGTTCTTGCGTAGTTGCACTTGATTTTTTTCCTTTATACTTCACTAAGCATCTCCATATGAGATCCAGTTACTTGTAGGGAAATGCAAGAGACCTCGGTTATGATGATGCACAAGGTCCATAGCTGGGACTTTGTGTATGTTCTCGAAATGCGTTTGTCGAGTGCTCATTAAGAAAGTTTCTATACAAGTTTCTGAACGAACTCCTTAAGAAAAGTTCTCGAAAAGTTCCCTATGAAAGAATCCTTTGAAGCATCTGGTCGTCACAATCGTTTTGACAACTTGTGGAGCCAAAACGGACTCCGTATGAGTCAGATATCCATGTTTCAGTTAACAGTGCGCAAAACTGATTCCGAACGACAGTTACAGACTGGTTCTTGTGTAGTTGCACTCGATTTTTTCATTCTACTTCACTAAACATATCCATATGAGATCCAATTACTTGTAGGGAAATGCAAGAGACCTCGGTTATGATGACGCACTAGGTCCATAGCTGGGACTTTGTGTATGTTCTCGAAATGCGTTTGTCGAGTGCTCAT
This sequence comes from Aegilops tauschii subsp. strangulata, assembly GCF_002575655.3. NCBI lineage: Eukaryota > Viridiplantae > Streptophyta > Magnoliopsida > Poales > Poaceae > Aegilops > Aegilops tauschii. The sequence goes on from NC_053040.3 coordinate 117,329,093, forward strand.
TAAGAAAGTTTCTATACAAGTTTCTGAACGAACTCCTTAAGAAAAGTTCTCCAAAAGTTCCCTATGAAAGAATCCTTTGAAGCATCTGGTTGTCACAAACGTTTTGACTACTTGTGGACCCAAAACGGACTCCGTATGAGTCAGTTATCCATGTTTCAGTTAACACTGCGCAAAACCGATTCTGAACGACAGTTACAGACTAGTTCTTGCCTAGTTGCACTCGATTTTTTCCATTCTACTTCACTAAGCATCTCCATATGAGATCCAATTACTTGTAGGGAAATGCAAGAGTCCTCGGTTATGAGGATGCACTAGGTCCATAGCTGGGACTTTGTGTATGTTCTCGAAATGCGTTTTTCGAGTGCTCATTAAGAAAGTTTCTATACAAGTTTCTGAACGAACTCATGAAGAGAAAGTTCTCCAAAAGTTCCCTATGAAAGAATCCTTTGAAGCATCTGGTGGTCACAAATGTTTTGACTACTTGTGGAGCCAAAACGGAGTCCGTATGAGTCAGATATCCATGTTTCAGTTAACACTGCACAAAACTGATTCCGAACGACAGTTACAAACTAGTTCTTGCGTAGTTGCACTCGATTTTTTTCCATTATACTTCACTAAGCATCTCCATATGAGATCCAGTTACTTGTAGGGAAATGCAAGAGACCTCGGTTATGATGATGCACAAGGTCCATAGCTGGGACTTTGTGTATGTTCTCGAAATGCGTTTGTCGAGTGCTCATTAAGAAAGTTTCTATACAAGTTTCTGAACGAACTCCTTAAGAAAAGTTCTCGAAAAGTTCCCTATGAAAGAATCCTTTGAAGCATCTGGTCGTCACAATCGTTTTGACTACTTGTGGAGCCAAAACGGACTCCGTATGAGTCAGATATCCATGTTTCAGTTAACAGTGCGCAAAACTGATTCCGAACGACAGTTACAGACTGGTTCTTGTGTAGTTGCACTCGATTTTTTCATTCTACTTCACTAAACATATCCATATGAGATCCAATTACTTGTAGGGAAATGCAAGAGACCTCGGTTATGATGACGCACTAGGTCCATAGCTGGGACTTTGTGTATGTTCTCGAAATGCGTTTGTCGAGTGCTCATTAAGAAAGTTTCTATACAAGTTTCTGAACGAACTCCTTAAGAAAAGTTCTCCAAAAGTTCCCTATGAAAGAATCCTTTGAAGCATCTGGTCGTCACAAACGTTTTGACTACTTGTGGAGCCAAAACGGACTCCGTATGAGTCAGTTATCCATGTTTCAGTTAACACTGCGCAAAACCGATTCTGAACGACAGTTACAGACTAGTTCTTGCCTAGTTGCACTCGATTTTTTCCATTCTACTTCACTAAGCATCTCCATATGAGATCCAATTACTTGTAGGGAAATGCAAGAGACCTCGGTTATGAGGTTGCACTAGGTCCATAGCTGGGACTTTGTGTATGTTCTCGAAATGCGTTTGTCGAGTGCTCATTAAGAAAGTTTCTATACAAGTTTCTGAATGAACTCCTTAAAAAAAGTTCTCCAAAAGTTCCCTTGAAAGAAACCTTTGAAGCATTTGGTCATCACAAACGTTTTGACTACCTGTGGAGCCAAAACGGACTCCGTATGAGTCAGATATCCATGTTTCAGTTAACACTGCGCAAAACTGATTCCGAACGAGAGTTACAGACTGGTTCTTGTGTAGTTGCACTCGATTTTTTCCATTCTACTTCACTAAACATCTCCATATGAGATCCAATTACTTGTTGGGAAATGCAAGAGACCTCAGTTATGAGGTTGCACTAGGTCGATAGCTGGGACTTTGTGTATGTTCTCGAAATGCGTTTGTAGAGTCCTCATTAAGAAAGTTTCTTTGAAGTTTCTGAACAAACTCCTTAAGAAAAGGTCTCCAAAATTTCCCTATGAAAGAATCCTTTGAAACATCTGGTCGTCACAAATGTTTTGCCTACTTGTGGAGCCAAAACGGACTCCGTATGAGTCAGATATCCATGTTTCAGTTAACACTGCGCAAAAGCGATTCCGAACGACAGTTACAGACTAGTTCTTGCGTAGTTGCACTCGATTTTTTCCATTCTACTTCGCTAAGCATCTCCATATGAGATCCAGTTACTTGTAGGGAAATGCAAGAGACCTCGGTTATGATGATGCACTAGGTCCATAGCTGGGACTTTGTGTATGTTCTCGAAATGCGTTTGTCGAGTGCTCATTAAGAAAGTTTCTATACAAGTTTTGAACGAACTCCTTAAGAAAAGTTCTCCAAAAGTTCCCTATTAAAGAATCATTTGAAGCATCTGGTCGTCACAAACAATTCGACTACTTGAGGAGCCAAAACGGAATCCGCATGAGTCAGATATCCATGTTTCACTTAACACTGCGCAAAACTGATTCTGAAGGACAGTTACAGACTAGTTCTTGCGTAGTTACACTCGATTTTTTCCATTCTACTTCACTAAACATCTCCATATGAGATCCAATTACTTGTAGGGAAATGCAAGAGACCTCGGTTATGATGATGCACTAGGTCCGTAGCTGGGACTTTGTGTATGTTCTCGAAATGCGTTTGTCGAGTGCTCATTAAGAAAGTTTCTATACAAGTTTCAGAACGAACTCCTTAAGAAAAGTTCTCCAAAAGTTCCCTATGAAAGAATCATTTGAAGCATCTGGTCGTCACAAACATTTTGAGTACTTGTGGAGCCGAAACGGACTCCGTATGAGTCAGATATCCATGTTTCAGTTAACACTGCGCAACACTGATTCCGAACGACAGTTACAGACTGGTTCTTGTGTAGTTGCATTCGATTTTTTCCATTCTACTTCACTAAACATATCCATATGAGATCCAATTACTTGTAGGAAATGCAAGAGACCTCGGTTATGAGGATGCACTAGGTCCATAGCTGGGACTTTGTGTATGTTCTCGAAATGCGTTTGTCAAGTGCTCATTAAGAAAGTTTCTATACAAGTTTCTGAACGAACTCCATAAGAAAGTTCTCCAAAAGTTCCCTATGAAAGAATCCTTTGAAGCATCTGGCCGTAACAAACGTTTTGACTACTTGTGGAGCCAAAACAGACTCCGTATGAGTCAGACATCCATGTTTCAGTTAACACTGCGCAAAACTGATTCCGAACGACAGTTACAGACTAGTTCTTGCGTAGTTGCACTCGATTTTTTCCATTCTACTTCACTAAGAGTCTCAATATGAGATCCAATTACTTGTAGGGAAATGCAAGAGACCTCGGTTATGAGGTTGTACTAGGTCCATAGCTGGGACTTTGTGTATGTTCTCGAAATGCGTTTCTTGATTGCTCATTAAGAAAGTTTCTTTGAAGTTTCTGAACGAACTCCATAAGAAAGTTCTCCAAAAGTTCCCTATGAAAGAATCCTTTGAAGTATCTGGTCTTAAGAAACGTTTTGCCTACTTGTGGAGCCAAAACGGACTCCGTATGACTCAGATATCCATGTTTCAGTTAACACTGCGTAAAACCGATTCCGAACGACTGTTACAGACTAGTTCTTGCGTAGTTGCACTCGATTTTTTCCATTCTACTTCACTAAGCATCTCCATATGAGATCCAATTACTTGTAGGGAAATATAAGACACCTCGGTTATGAGGTTGCACTAGGTCCATAGCTGGGACTTTGTGTATGTTCTCGAAATGCGTTTGTCGAGTGCTCATTAAGAAAGTTTCTATACAAGTTTCTGAATGAACTTCTGAAGAAAAGTTCTCCAAAAGTTCCCTTGAAAGAATCCTTTGAAGCATCTGGTCGTCTGAAACGTTTCGACTACTTGTGGAGCCAAAACAGACTCCGTATGAGTCAGATATCCATGTTTCAGTTAACACTGCGCAAAACTGATTCCGAACAACAGTTACAGACTGGTTCTTGTGTAGTTGCACTCGATTTTTTCAATTCTACTTCACTAAACATCTCCATATGAGATCCAATTACTTGTTGGGAAATGCAATAGACCTCGGTTATGAGGTTGCACTAGGTCCATAGCTGGGACTTTGTGTATGTTCTCGAAATGCGTTTGTCGAGTCCTCATTAAGAAAGTTTCTTTGAAGTTTCTGAACAAACTCCTTAAGAAAAGTTCTCCAAAAGTTCCCTATGAAAGAATCCTCTGAAGCATCTGGTCGTCACAAATGTTTTGACTACTTGCGGAGCCAAAACGGACTCCGTATGAGTCAGATATCCATGTTTAAGTTAACACTGCGCAAAACCGATTCCGAACGACAGTTACAGACTAGTTCTTGCGTAGTTGCACTCGCTTTTTTCCATTCTACTTCACTAAACATATCCATATGAGATCCAATAACTTGTAGGGAAATGCAAGTGACCTCAGTTATGATGATGCACTAGGTCCATAGCTGGGACTTTGTGTATGTTCTCGAAATGCGTTTGTCGAGTGCTCATTAAGAAAGTTTCTATACAAGTTTTTGAACGAACTCCTTAAGAAAAGTTCTCGGGAAGTTCCCTATGAAAGAATCCTTTGAAGCATCTGGTCGTCACAATCGTTTTGACTACTTGTGGAGCCAAAACGGACTCCGTATGAGTCATATATCCATGTTTCAGTTAACAGTGCGCAAAACTGATTCCGAACGACAGTTACAGACTGGTTCTTGTGTAGTTGCACTCGATTTTTTCCATTCTACTTTACTAAACATATCCATATGAGATCCAATTACTTGTAAGGAAATGCAAGAGACCTCGGTTATGATGACGCACTAGGTCCATAGCTGGGACTTTGTGTATGTTCTCGAAATGCGTTTGTCGAGTGCGCATTAAGAGAGTTTCTATACAAGTTTCTGAACGAACTCCTTAAGAAAAGTTTTCCAAAAGTTCCCTATGAAAGAATCCTTTGAAGCATCTGGTCGTCACAAACATTTTGACTACTTGTGGAGCCAAAACGGACTCCGTATGAGTCAGATATCCATGTTTCAGTTAACACTGCGCAAAACCGATTCCGAACGACAGTTACAGACTAGTTCTTGCCTAGTTGCACTCGATTTTTTCCATTCTACTTCACTAAGCATCTCCATATGAGATCCAATTACTTGTAGGGAAATGCAAGAGACCTCGGTTATGAGGTTGCACTAGGTCCATAGCTGGGACTTTGTGTATGTTCTCGAAATGCGTTTGTCGAGTGCTCATTAAGAAAGTTTCTATACAAGTTTCTGAATGAACTCCTTAAGAAAAGTTCTCCAAAAGTTCCCTTGAAAGAATCCTTTGAAGCAACTGGTCGTCACAAACGTTTTGACTACTTGTGGAGCCAAAACGGACTCCGTATGAGTCAGATATCCATGTTTCAGTTAACACTGCGCAAAACTGATTCCGAACGACAGTTAGAGACTGGTTCTTGTGTAGTTGCACTCGATTTTTTCCATTCTACTTCACTAAACATCTCCAGATGAGATCCAATTACTTGTTGGGAAATGCAAGAGACCTCGGTTATGAGGTTGCACTAGGTCCATAGCTGGGACTTTGTGTATGTTCTCGAAATGCGTTTGTCGAGTCCTCATTAAGAAAGTTTCTTTGAAGTTTCTGAACAAACTCCTTAAGAAAGTTCTCCAAAAGTTGCCTATGAAAGAATCCTTTGAAGCATCTGGTCGTCACAAACGTTTTGACTAGTTGTGGAGCCAAAACGGACTCCGTATGAGTCAGATATCCATGTTTCAGTTAACACTCCGCATAACCGATTCCGAACTACAGTTACAGACTAGTTCTTGCGTAGTTGCACTCGATTTTTTTCCATTCTACTTCACTAAGCATCTCCATATGAGATCCAGTTACTTGTAGGGAAATGCAAGAGACCTCGGTTATGATGATGCACTAGGTCCATAGCTGGGACTTTGTGTATGTTCTCGAAATGCGTTTCTCGAGTGCTCATTAAGAAAGTTTCTATACAAGTTTCTGAACGAACTCCTTAAGAAAAGTTCTCGGGAAGTTCCCTATGAAAGAATCCTTTGAAGCATCTGGTCGTCACAAACTTTTCGACTACTTGAGGAGCCAAAACGGACTCCGTATGAGTCAGATATCCATGTTTCACTTAACACTGCGCAAAACTGATTCCGAATGACAGTTACAGACTAGTTCTTGCGTAGTTACACTCGATTTTTTCCATTCTACTTCACTAAACATCTCCATATGAGATACAATTACTTGTAGGGAAACGCAAGAGACCTCGGTTATGATGATGCACTAGGTCCATAGTTGGGACTTTGTGTATGTTCTCGAAATGCGTTTGTCGAGTGCTCATTAAGAAAGTTTCTATACAAGTTTCTGAACGAACTCCTTAAGAAAAGTTCTCGGGAAGTTCCCTATGAAAGAATCCTTTGAAGCATCTGGTCGTCACAATCGTTTTGACTACTTGTGGAGCCAAAACGGACTCCGTATGAGTCAGATATCCATGTATCAGTTAACACTGCGCAAAACCGATTCCGAACGACAGTTACAGACTAGTTCTTGCCTAGTTGCACTCGTTTTTTCCATTCTACTTCACTAAGCATCTCCATATGAGATCCAATTACTTGTAGGGAAATGCAAGAGACCTCGGTTATGAGGTTGCACTAGGTCCATAGCTGGGACTTTGTGTATGTTCTCGAAATGCGTTTGTCGAGTTCTCATTAAGAAAGTTTCTATACAAGTTTCTGAATGAAATCCTTAAGAAAAGTTCTCCAAAAGTTCCCTTGAAAGAATCCTTTGAAGCATCTGGTCGTCACAAACGTTTTGACTACTTGTGGAGCCAAAACGGACTCCGTATGAGTCAGATATCCATGTTTCAGTTAACACTGCGCAAAATCGATTCCGAACGACACTTACAGACTAGTTCTTGCGTAGTTGCACTCGATTTTTTCCATTCTACTTCACTAAGCATCTCCATATGAGATCCATTTACTTGTAGGGAAATGCAAGAGACCTCGGTTATGCTGATGCACTAGGTCCATAGCTGGGACTTTGTGTATGTTCTCGAAATGCGTTTCTCGAGTGCTCATTAAGAAAGTTTCTATACAAGTTTCTGAATGAACTCCATAAGAAAATTTCTCCAAAAGTTCCCTTGAAAGAATCCTTTGAAGCATCTGGTCGTCACAAACGTTTTGACTACTTGGGGAGCCAAAACGGACTCCGTATGAGTCAGATATCCATGTTTCAGTTAACACTGCGCAAAACTGATTCCGAACGACAGTTACAGACTGGTTCTTGTGTAGTTGCACTCGATTTTTTTCCATTCTACTTCACTAAGCATCTCCATATGAGATCCAGTTACTTGTAGGGAAATGCAAGAGACCTCGGTTATGATGATGCACTAGGTCCATAGCTGGGACTTTGTGCATGTTCTCGAAATGCGTTTGTCGAGTGCTCATTAATAAAGTTTCTATACAAGTTTCTGAACGAACTCCTTAAGAAAAGTTCTCCAAAAGTTTCCTATGAAAGAATCCTTTGAAGCATCTGGTCGTCACAAACGTTTTGACTACTTGTCGAGCCAAAACGGACTCCGTATGAGTCAGATATCCATGTTTCAGTTAACACTGCGCAAAATCGATTCCGAACGACACTTACAGACTAGTTCTTGCGTAGTTGCACTCGATTTTTTCCATTCTACTTCACTAAGCATCTCCATATGAGATCCATTTACTTGTAGGGAAATACAAGAGACCTCGGTTATGCTGATGCACTAGGTCCATAGCTGGGACTTTGTGTATGTTCTCGAAATGCGTTTCTCGAGTGCTCATTAAGAAAGTTTCTATACAAGTTTCTGAATGAACTCCATAAGAAAAGTTCTCCAAAAGTTACCTTGAAAGAATCCTTTGAAGCATCTGGTCGTCACAAACGTTTTGACTACTTGGGGAGCCAAAACGGACTCCGTATGAGTCAGATATCCATGTTTCACTTAACACTGCGCAAAACTGATTCCGAATAACAGTTACAGACTAGTTCTTGCGTAGTTACACTCGATTTTTTCCATTCTACTTCACTAAACATCTCCATATGAGATACAATTACTTGTAGGGAAACGCAAGAGACCTCGGTTATGATGATGCACTAGGTCCATAGTTGGGACTTTGTGTATGTTCTCGAAATGCGTTTGTCGAGTGCTCATTAAGAAAGTTTCTATACAAGTTTCTGAACGAACTCCTTAAGAAAAGTTCTCGGGAAGTTCCCTATGAAAGAATCCTTTGAAGCATCTGGTCGTCACAATCGTTTTGACTACTTGTGGAGCCAAAACGGACTCCGTATGAGTCAGATATCCATGTATCAGTTAACACTGCGCAAAACCGATTCCGAACGACAGTTACAGACTAGTTCTTGCCTAGTTGCACTCGTTTTTTCCATTCTACTTCACTAAGCATCTCCATATGAGATCCAATTACTTGTAGGGAAATGCAAGAGACCTCGGTTATGAGGTTGCACTAGGTCCATAGCTGGGACTTTGTGTATGTTCTCGAAATGCGTTTGTCGAGTTCTCATTAAGAAAGTTTCTATACAAGTTTCTGAATGAAATCCTTAAGAAAAAGTTCTCCAAAAGTTCCCTTGAAAGAATCCTTTGAATCATCTGGTCGTCACAAACGTTTTGACTACTTGTGGAGCCAAAACGGACTCCGTATGAGTCAGATATCCATGTTTCAGTTAACACTGCGCAAAATCGATTCCGAACGACACTTACAGACTAGTTCTTGCCTAGTTGCACTCGATTTTTTCCATTCTACTTCACTAAGCATCTCCATATGAGATCCATTTACTTGTAGGGAAATGCAAGAGACCTCGGTTATGCTGATGCACTAGGTCCATAGCTGGGACTTTGTGTATGTTCTCGAAATGCGTTTCTCGAGTGCTCATTAAGAAAGTTTCTATACAAGTTTCTGAATGAACTCCATAAGAAAAGTTCTCCAAAAGTTCCCTTGAAAGAATCCTTTGAAGCATCTGGTCGTCACAAACGTTTTGACTACTTGGGGAGCCAAAACGGACTCCGTATGAGTCAGATATCCATGTTTCAGTTAACACTGCGCAAAACTGATTCCGAACGACAGTTACAGACTGGTTCTTGTGTAGTTGCACTCGATTTTTTTCCATTCTACTTCACTAAGCATCTCCATATGAGATCCAGTTACTTGTAGGGAAATGCAAGAGACCTCGGTTATGATGATGCACTAGGTCCATAGCTGGGACTTTGTGCATGTTCTCGAAATGCGTTTGTCGAGTGCTCATTAATAAAGTTTCTATACAAGTTTCTGAACGAACTCCTTAAGAAAAGTTCTCCAAAAGTTGCCTATGAAAGAATCCTTTGAAGCATCTGGTCGTCACAAACGTTTTGACTACTTGTCGAGCCAAAACGGACTCCGTATGAGTCAGATATCCATGTTTCAGTTAACACTGTGCAAAACTGTTCCGAACGACAGTTACAGACAAGTTCTTGTGTAGTTGCACTCCATTTTTTCCATTCGACTTCACTAAACATCTCCATATGAGATCCAATTACTTGTAGGGAAATGCGAGATACCTCGGTTATGAGGATGCACTAGGTCCATAGCTGGTACTTTGTGTATGTTCTCGAAATGCGTTTGTCGAGTGCTGATTAAGAAAGTTCTATACAAATTTCTGAACGAACTCCTTAAGAAAAGTTCTCCAAAAGTTCCCTATGAAAGAATCCTTTGAAGCATCTGGTCGTCACAAACGTTTTGACTACTTGTCGAGCCAAAACGGACTCCGTATGAGTCAGATATCCATGTTTCAGTTAACACTGCGCAACACTGATTCCGAACGACAGTTACAGACTGGTTCTTGTGTAGTTGCACTCGATTTTTTCCATTCTACTTCACTAAACATCTCCATATGAGATACAATTACTTGTAGAAATGCAAGAGACCTCGGTTATGAGGATGCACTAGGTCCATAGCTGGGACTTTGTGTATGTTCTCGAAATGCGTTTGTCAAGTGCTCATTAAGAAAGTTTCTATACAAGTTTCTAAACGAACTCCTTAAGAAAAGTTCTCCAAAAGTTCCCTATGAAAGAATCCTTTGAAGCATCTGGTCGTAACAAACGTTTTGACTAGTTGTGGAGCCAAAACAGACTCCGTATGAGTCAGATATCCATGTTTCAGTTAACACTGCGCAAAACTGATTCCGAACGACATTTACAGACTAGTTCTTGCGTAGTTGCACTCGATTTTTTCCATTCTACTTAACTAAGCATCTCCATATGATATCCAATTACTTGTAGGTAAATGCACGAGACCTCGGTTATGAGGATGCACTAGGTCCATAGCTGGGACTTTGTGTATGTTCTCGAAATGCGTTTGTCGAGTGCTCATTAAGAAAGTTTCTATACAAGTTTCTGAACGAACTCCATAAGAAAGTTCTCCAAAAGTTCCCTATGAAAGAATCCTTTGAAGCATCTGGTCGTCACAAACGTTTTGACTACTTGTCGAGCCAAAACGGACTCCGTATGAGTCAGATATCCATGTTTCAGTTAACACTGAGCAAAACTGATTCCGAACGACAGTTAGAGACTGGTTCTTGGGTAGTTGCACTCGATTTTTTCCATTCTACTTCACTAAACATCTCCATATGAGATCCAATTACTTGTAGGTAAATGCACGAGACCTCGGTTACGAGGTTGCATTAGGTCCATAGCTGGGACTTTGTGCATGTTCTCGAAATGCGTTTGTCGAGTCCTCATTAAGAAAGGTTCTATACAAGTTTTTGAACAAACTCCTTAAGAAAAGTTCTCCAAAAGTTGCCTATGAAAGAATCCTTTGAAGCATCTGGTCGTCACAAACGTTTTGACTACTTGTCGAGCCAAAACGGACTCCGTATGAGTCAGATATCCATGTTTCAGTTAACACTGTGCAAAACTGTTCCGAACGACAGTTACAGACAAGTTCTTGTGTAGTTGCACTCCATTTTTTCCATTCGACTTCACTAAACATCTCCATATGAGATCCAATTACTTGTATGGAAATGCAAGATACCTCGGTTATGAGGATGCACTAGGTCCATAGCTGGGACTTTGTGTATGTTCTCGAAATGCGTTTGTCGAGTGCTCATTAAGAAAGTTTCTATACAAGCTTCTGAACGAACTCCTTAAGAAAAGTTCTCCAAAAGTTCCCTATGAACGAATCCTTTGAAGCATCTGGTCGTCACAAATGTTTTGACTACTTGTCGAGCCAAAACGGACTCCGTATGAGTCAGATATCCATGTTTCAGTTAACACTGCGCAAAACTGATTCCGAACGACAGTTACAGACTAGTTCTTGTGTAGTTCCCCTCGATTTTTTCCATTCTACTTCACTAAACATCTCCATATGAGATCCAATTACTTGTAGGTAAATGCAAGAGACCTCGGTTACGAGGTTGCACTAGGTCCATAGCTGGGACTTTGTGCATGTTCTCGAAATGCGTTTGTCGAGTCCTCATTAAGAAAGGTTCTATACAAGTTTTTGAACAAACTCCTTAAGAAAAGTTCTCCAAAAGTTGCCTATGACAGAATCCTTTGAAGCATCTGGTCGTCACAAATGTTTTGACTACTTGTCGAGCCAAAACGGACTCCGTATGAGTCAGATATCCATGTTTCAGTTAACACTGTGCAAAACTGTTCCGAACGACAGTTACAGACAAGTTCTTGTGTAGTTGCACTCCATTTTTTCCATTCGACTTCACTAAACATATCCATATGAGATCCAATTACTTGTATGGAAATGCAAGATACCTCGGTTATGAGGATGCACTAGGTCCATAGCTGGGACTTTGTGTATGTTCTCGAAATGCGTTTGTCGAGTGCTGATTAAGAAAGTTCTATACAAGTTTCTGAACGAACTCCTTAAGAAAAGTTCTCCGAAAGTTCCCTATGAAAGAATCCTTTGAAGCATCTGGTCGTCACAAACGTTTTGACTACTTGTCGAGCCAAAACGGACTCCTTATGAGTCAGATATCCATGTTTCAGTTAACACTGCGCAACACTGATTCCGAACGACAGTTACAGACTGGTTCGTGTGTAGTTGCACTCGATTTTTTCCATTCTACTTCACTAAACATCTCCATATGAGATACAATTACTTGTAGAAATGCAAGAGACCTCGGTTATGAGGATGCACTAGGTCCATAGCTGGGACTTTGTGTATGTTCTCGAAATGCGTTTGTCAAGTGCTCATTAAGAAAGTTTCTATACAAGTTTCTGAACGAACTCCTTAAGAAAAGTTCTCCAAAAGTTCCCTATGAAAGAATCCTTTGAAGCATCTGGTCGTAACAAATGTTTTGACTACTTGTGGAGCCAAAACGGACTCCGTATGAGTCAGATATCCATGTTTCAGTTAACACTGCGCAAAACTGATTCCGAACGACAGTTACAGACTAGTTCTTGCGTAGTTGCACTCGATTTTTTCCATTCTACTTAACTAAGCATCTCCATATGATATCCAATTACTTGTAGGGAAATGTAAGAGACCTCGGTTATGAGGTTGCACTAGGTCCATAGCTGGGACTTTGTGTATGTTCTCGAAATGCGTTTGTCGAGTCCTGATTAAGAAAGTTTCTTTGAAGTTTCTGAACAAACTCCTTAAGAAAAGTTCTCCAAAAGTTCCCTATGAAAGAATCCTTTGAAGCATCTGGTCATCACAAATGTGTTGACTACTTGTCGAGCCAAAACGGACTCCGTATGAGTCAGATATCCATGTTTCAGTTAACACTGCGCAAAACTGATTCCGAACGACAGTTGCAGACTAGTTCTTGTGTAGTTGCACTCCATTTTTTCCATTCGACTTCACTAAACATCTCCATATGAGATCCAATTACTTGTAGGGAAATGCAAGATACCTCGGTTATGAGCTTGCACTAGGTCCATAGCTGGGACTTTGTGCATGTTCTCGAAATGCGTTTGTCGAGTCCTCATTAAGAAAGTTTCTATACAAGTTTCTGAAGAAACTCCTTAAGAAAAGTTCTCCAAAAGTTCCCTATGAAAGAATCCTTTGAAGCATCTGGTTGTCACAAACGTTTTGACAACTTGTCGAGCCAAAACGGACTCCGTATGAGTCAGATATCCATGTTTCAGTTAACACTATGCAAAACTGATTCCGAACGACAGTTAGAGACTGGTTCTTGTGTAGTTGCACTCGATTTTTTCCATTCTACTTCACTAAACATCTCCATATGAGATCCAATTACTTGTAGGGAAATGCACAAGACCTCGGTTATGAGGATGTACTAGGTCCATAGCTGGGACTTTGTGTATGTTCTCGAAATGCGTTTGTCGAGTGCTCATTAAGAAAGTTTCTATACAAGTTTCTGAACGAACTCCTTAAGAAAGTTCTCCAAAAGTTGCCTATGAAGGAATCCTTTGAAGCATCTGGTCGTAACAAACATTTTGAGTACTTGTGGAGCCAAAACAGACTCCGTATGAGTCAGATATCCATGTTTCAGTTAACACTACCCAAAACTGATTCCGAACGACAGTTACTGACTAGTTCTTGCGTAGTTGCACTCAATTTTTTCCATTCTACTTCACTAAACATCTCCATATGAGATCCAATTACTTTTAGGGAAATGCAAGAGACCTCGGTTATGATGATGCACTAGGTCCATAGCTGGGACTTTGTGTATGTTCTCGAAATGCGTTTGTCGAGTGCTCATTAAGAAAGTTTCTATACAAGTTTCTGAACGAACTCCTTAAGAAAAGTTCTCCAAAAGTTCCCTATGAAAGAATCCTTTGAAGCATCTGGTCGTCGCAAATGTTTTGACTACTTGTGGAGCCAAAACGGACTCCGTATGAGTCAGATATCCATGTTTCAGTTAACACTGCGCAAAACTGATTCCGAACGACAGTTACAGACTAGTTCTTGCGTAGTTGCACTCAATTTTTCCATTCTACTTCACTAAACACTTCCATATGAGATCCAATTACTTGTAGGGAAATGCAAGAGATCTCGGTTATGATGATGCACTAGGTCCATAGCTGGGGCTTTGTGTATGTTCTCGAAGTACGTTTGTCGAGTGCTCATTAAGAAAGTTTCTATACAAGTTTCTGAACGAACTCCTTAAGAAAAGTTCTCCAAAAGTTCCCTATGAAAGAATCCATTGAAGCATCTGGTCGTAACAAACGTTTTGACTACTTGTGGAGCCAAAACAGACTCCGTATGAGTCAGATATCCATGTTTCAGTTAACACTGTGCAAAACTGATTCCGAACGACAGTTACAGACTAGTTCTTGCGTAGTTGCACTCGATTTTTTCCATTCTACTTCACTAAACATCTCCATATGAGATCCAATTACTTGTAGGGAAATGCAAGAGACCTCGGTTATGATGATGCACTAGGTCCATAACTGGGACTTTGTGTATGTTCTCGAAATGCGTTTGTCGAGTGCTCATTAAGAAAGTTTCTATACAAGCTTCTGAACGAACTCCTTAAGAAAAGTTCTCCAAAAGTTCCCTATGAACGAATCCTTTGAAGCATCTGGTCGTCACAAATGTTTTGACTACTTGTCGAGCCAAAACGGACTCCGTATGAGTCAGATATCCATGTTTCAGTTAACACTGCGCAAAACTGATTCCGAACGACAGTTACAGACTAGTTCTTGTGTAGTTCCCCTCGATTTTTTCCATTCTACTTCACTAAACATCTCCATATGAGATCCAATTACTTGTAGGTAAATGCAAGAGACCTCGGTTACGAGGTTGCACTAGGTCCATAGCTGGGACTTTGTGCATGTTCTCGAAATGCGTTTGTCGAGTCCTCATTAAGAAAGGTTCTATACAAGTTTTTGAACAAACTCCTTAAGAAAAGTTCTCCAAAAGTTGCCTATGACAGAATCCTTTGAAGCATCTGGTCGTCACAAATGTTTTGACTACTTGTCGAGCCAAAACGGACTCCGTATGAGTCAGATATCCATGTTTCAGTTAACACTGTGCAAAACTGTTCCGAACGACAGTTACAGACAAGTTCTTGTGTAGTTGCACTCCATTTTTTCCATTCGACTTCACTAAACATATCCATATGAGATCCAATTACTTGTATGGAAATGCAAGATACCTCGGTTATGAGGATGCACTAGGTCCATAGCTGGGACTTTGTGTATGTTCTCGAAATGCGTTTGTCGAGTGCTGATTAAGAAAGTTCTATACAAGTTTCTGAACGAACTCCTTAAGAAAAGTTCTCCGAAAGTTCCCTATGAAAGAATCCTTTGAAGCATCTGGTCGTCACAAACGTTTTGACTACTTGTCGAGCCAAAACGGACTCCTTATGAGTCAGATATCCATGTTTCAGTTAACACTGCGCAACACTGATTCCGAACGACAGTTACAGACTGGTTCGTGTGTAGTTGCACTCGATTTTTTCCATTCTACTTCACTAAACATCTCCATATGAGATACAATTACTTGTAGAAATGCAAGAGACCTCGGTTATGAGGATGCACTAGGTCCATAGCTGGGACTTTGTGTATGTTCTCGAAATGCGTTTGTCAAGTGCTCATTAAGAAAGTTTCTATACAAGTTTCTGAACGAACTCCTTAAGAAAAGTTCTCCAAAAGTTCCCTATGAAAGAATCCTTTGAAGCATCTGGTCGTAACAAATGTTTTGACTACTTGTGGAGCCAAAACGGACTCCGTATGAGTCAGATATCCATGTTTCAGTTAACACTGCGCAAAACTGATTCCGAACGACAGTTACAGACTAGTTCTTGCGTAGTTGCACTCGATTTTTTCCATTCTACTTAACTAAGCATCTCCATATGATATCCAATTACTTGTAGGGAAATGTAAGAGACCTCGGTTATGAGGTTGCACTAGGTCCATAGCTGGGACTTTGTGTATGTTCTCGAAATGCGTTTGTCGAGTCCTGATTAAGAAAGTTTCTTTGAAGTTTCTGAACAAACTCCTTAAGAAAAGTTCTCCAAAAGTTCCCTATGAAAGAATCCTTTGAAGCATCTGGTCATCACAAATGTGTTGACTACTTGTCGAGCCAAAACGGACTCCGTATGAGTCAGATATCCATGTTTCAGTTAACACTGCGCAAAACTGATTCCGAACGACAGTTGCAGACTAGTTCTTGTGTAGTTGCACTCCATTTTTTCCATTCGACTTCACTAAACATCTCCATATGAGATCCAATTACTTGTAGGGAAATGCAAGATACCTCGGTTATGAGCTTGCACTAGGTCCATAGCTGGGACTTTGTGCATGTTCTCGAAATGCGTTTGTCGAGTCCTCATTAAGAAAGTTTCTATACAAGTTTCTGAAGAAACTCCTTAAGAAAAGTTCTCCAAAAGTTCCCTATGAAAGAATCCTTTGAAGCATCTGGTTGTCACAAACGTTTTGACTACTTGTCGAGCCAAAACGGACTCCGTATGAGTCAGATATCCATGTTTCAGTTAACACTATGCAAAACTGATTCCGAACGACAGTTAGAGACTGGTTCTTGTGTAGTTGCACTCGATTTTTTCCATTCTACTTCACTAAACATCTCCATATGAGATCCAATTACTTGTAGGGAAATGCACAAGACCTCGGTTATGAGGATGTACTAGGTCCATAGCTGGGACTTTGTGTATGTTCTCGAAATGCGTTTGTCGAGTGCTCATTAAGAAAGTTTCTATACAAGTTTCTGAACGAACTCCTTAAGAAAGTTCTCCAAAAGTTGCCTATGAAAGAATCCTTTGAAGCATCTGGTCGTAACAAACATTTTGACTACTTGTGGAGCCAAAACAGACTCCGTATGAGTCAGATATCCATGTTTCAGTTAACACTACCCAAAACTGATTCCGAACGACAGTTACTGACTAGTTCTTGCGTAGTTGCACTCGATTTTTTCCATTCTACTTCACTAAACATCTCCATATGAGATCCAATTACTTTTAGGGAAATGCAAGAGACCTCGGTTATGATGATGCACTAGGTCCATAGCTGGGACTTTGTGTATGTTCTCGAAATGCGTTTGTCGAGTGCTCATTAAGAAAGTTTCTATACAAGTTTCTGAACGAACTCCTTAAGAAAAGTTCTCCAAAAGTTCCCTATGAAAGAATCCTTTGAAGCATCTGGTCGTCGCAAATGTTTTGACTACTTGTGGAGCCAAAACGGACTCCGTATGAGTCAGATATCCATGTTTCAGTTAACACTGCGCAAAACTGATTCCGAACGACAGTTACAGACTAGTTCTTGCGTAGTTGCACTCAATTTTTCCATTCTACTTCACTAAACACTTCCATATGAGATCCAATTACTTGTAGGGAAATGCAAGAGATCTCGGTTATGATGATGCACTAGGTCCATAGCAGGGGCTTTGTGTATGTTCTCGAAGTACGTTTGTCGAGTGCTCATTAAGAAAGTTTCTATACAAGTTTCTGAACGAACTCCTTAAGAAAAGTTCTCCAAAAGTTCCCTATGAAAGAATCCTTTGAAGCATCTGGTCGTAACAAACGTTTTGACTACTTGTGGAGCCAAAACAGACTCCGTATGAGTCAGATATCCATGTTTCAGTTAACACTGTGCAAAACTGATTCCGAACGACAGTTACAGACTAGTTCTTGCGTAGTTGCACTCGATTTTTTCCATTCTACTTCACTAAACATCACCATATGAGATCCAATTACTTGTAGGGAAATGCAAGAGACCTCGGTTATGATGATGCACTAGGTCCATAACTGGGACTTTGTGTATGTTCTCGAAATGCGTTTGTCGAGTGCTCATTAAGAAAGTTTCTATACAAGCTTCTGAACGAACTCCTTAAGAAAAGTTCTCCAAAAGTTCCCTATGAACGAATCCTTTGAAGCATCTGGTCGTCACAAATGTTTTGACTACTTGTCGAGCCAAAACGGACTCCGTATGAGTCAGATATCCATGTTTCAGTTAACACTGCGCAAAACTGATTCCGAACGACAGTTACAGACTAGTTCTTGTGTAGTTCCCCTCGATTTTTTCCATTCTACTTCACTAAACATCTCCATATGAGATCCAATTACTTGTAGGTAAATGCAAGAGACCTCGGTTACGAGGTTGCACTAGGTCCATAGCTGGGACTTTGTGCATGTTCTCGAAATGCGTTTGTCGAGTCCTCATTAAGAAAGGTTCTATACAAGTTTTTGAACAAACTCCTTAAGAAAAGTTCTCCAAAAGTTGCCTATGACAGAATCCTTTGAAGCATCTGGTCGTCACAAATGTTTTGACTACTTGTCGAGCCAAAACGGACTCCGTATGAGTCAGATATCCATGTTTCAGTTAACACTGTGCAAAACTGTTCCGAACGACAGTTACAGACAAGTTCTTGTGTAGTTGCACTCCATTTTTTCCATTCGACTTCACTAAACATATCCATATGAGATCCAATTACTTGTATGGAAATGCAAGATACCTCGGTTATGAGGATGCACTAGGTCCATAGCTGGGACTTTGTGTATGTTCTCGAAATGCGTTTGTCGAGTGCTGATTAAGAAAGTTCTATACAAGTTTCTGAACGAACTCCTTAAGAAAAGTTCTCCGAAAGTTCCCTATGAAAGAATCCTTTGAAGCATCTGGTCGTCACAAACGTTTTGACTACTTTTCGAGCCAAAACGGACTCCTTATGAGTCAGATATCCATGTTTCAGTTAACACTGCGCAACACTGATTCCGAACGACAGTTACAGACTGGTTCGTGTGTAGTTGCACTCGATTTTTTCCATTCTACTTCACTAAACATCTCCATATGAGATACAATTACTTGTAGAAATGCAAGAGACCTCGGTTATGAGGATGCACTAGGTCCATAGCTGGGACTTTGTGTATGTTCTCGAAATGCGTTTGTCAAGTGCTCATTAAGAAAGTTTCTATACAAGTTTCTGAACGAACTCCTTAAGAAAAGTTCTCCAAAAGTTCCCTATGAAAGAATCCTTTGAAGCATCTGGTCGTAACAAATGTTTTGACTACTTGTGGAGCCAAAACGGACTCCGTATGAGTCAGATATCCATGTTTCAGTTAACACTGCGCAAAACTGATTCCGAACGACAGTTACAGACTAGTTCTTGCGTAGTTGCACTCGATTTTTTCCATTCTACTTAACTAAGCATCTCCATATGATATCCAATTACTTGTAGGGAAATGTAAGAGACCTCGGTTATGAGGTTGCACTAGGTCCATAGCTGGGACTTTGTGTATGTTCTCGAAATGCGTTTGTCGAGTCCTGATTAAGAAAGTTTCTTTGAAGTTTCTGAACAAACTCCTTAAGAAAAGTTCTCCAAAAGTTCCCTATGAAAGAATCCTTTGAAGCATCTGGTCATCACAAATGTGTTGACTACTTGTCGAGCCAAAACGGACTCCGTATGAGTCAGATATCCATGTTTCAGTTAACACTGCGCAAAACTGATTCCGAACGACAGTTGCAGACTAGTTCTTGTGTAGTTGCACTCCATTTTTTCCATTCGACTTCACTAAACATCTCCATATGAGATCCAATTACTTGTAGGGAAATGCAAGATACCTCGGTTATGAGCTTGCACTAGGTCCATAGCTGGGACTTTGTGCATGTTCTCGAAATGCGTTTGTCGAGTCCTCATTAAGAAAGTTTCTATACAAGTTTCTGAAGAAACTCATTAAGAAAAGTTCTCCAAAAGTTCCCTATGAAAGAATCCTTTGAAGCATCTGGTTGTCACAAACGTTTTGACTACTTGTCGAGCCAAAACGGACTCCGTATGAGTCAGATATCCATGTTTCAGTTAACACTATGCAAAACTGATTCCGAACGACAGTTAGAGACTGGTTCTTGTGTAGTTGCACTCGATTTTTTCCATTCTACTTCACTAAACATCTCCATATGAGATCCAATTACTTGTAGGGAAATGCACAAGACCTCGGTTATGAGGATGTACTAGGTCCATAGCTGGGACTTTGTGTATGTTCTCGAAATGCGTTTGTCGAGTGCTCATTAAGAAAGTTTCTATACAAGTTTCTGAACGAACTCCTTAAGAAAGTTCTCCAAAAGTTGCCTATGAAAGAATCCTTTGAAGCATCTGGTCGTAACAAACATTTTGACTACTTGTGGAGCCAAAACAGACTCCGTATGAGTCAGATATCCATGTTTCAGTTAACACTACCCAAAACTGATTCCGAACGACAGTTACTGACTAGTTCTTGCGTAGTTGCACTCGATTTTTTCCATTCTACTTCACTAAACATCTCCATATGAGATCCAATTACTTTTAGGGAAATGCAAGAGACCTCGGTTATGATGATGCACTAGGTCCATAGCTGGGACTTTGTGTATGTTCTCGAAATGCGTTTGTCGAGTGCTCATTAAGAAAGTTTCTATACAAGTTTCTGAACGAACTCCTTAAGAAAAGTTCTCCAAAAGTTCCCTATGAAAGAATCCTTTGAAGCATCTGGTCGTCGCAAATGTTTTGACTACTTGTGGAGCCAAAACGGACTCCGTATGAGTCAGATATCCATGTTTCAGTTAACACTGCGCAAAACTGATTCCGAACGACAGTTACAGACTAGTTCTTGCGTAGTTGCACTCAATTTTTCCATTCTACTTCACTAAACACTTCCATATGAGATCCAATTACTTGTAGGGAAATTCAAGAGATCTCGGTTATGATGATGCACTAGGTCCATAGCTGGGGCTTTGTGTATGTTCTCGAAGTACGTTTGTCGAGTGCTCATTAAGAAAGTTTCTATACAAGTTTCTGAACGAACTCCTTAAGAAAAGTTCTCCAAAAGTTCCCTATGAAAGAATCCTTTGAAGCATCTGGTCGTAACAAACGTTTTGACTACTTGTGGAGCCAAAACAGACTCCGTATGAGTCAGATATCCATGTTTCAGTTAACACTGTGCAAAACTGATTCCGAACGACAGTTACAGACTAGTTCTTGCGTAGTTGCACTCGATTTTTTCCATTCTACTTCACTAAACATCTCCATATGAGATCCAATTACTTGTAGGGAAATGCAAGAGACCTCGGTTATGATGATGCACTAGGTCCATAACTGGGACTTTGTGTATGTTCTCGAAATGCGTTTGTCGAGTGCTCATTAAGAAAGTTTCTATACAAGCTTCTGAACGAACTCCTTAAGAAAAGTTCTCCAAAAGTTGCCTATGAACGAATCCTTTGAAGCATCTGGTCGTCACAAATGTTTTGACTACTTGTCGAGCCAAAACGGACTCCGTATGAGTCAGATATCCATGTTTCAGTTAACACTGCGCAAAACTGATTCCGAACGACAGTTACAGACTAGTTCTTGTGTAGTTGCACTCGATTTTTTCCATTCTACTTCACTAAACATCTCCATATGAGATCCAATTACTTGTAGGTAAATGCAAGAGACCTCGGTTACGAGGTTGCACTAGGTCCATAGCTGGGACTTTGTGCATGTTCTCGAAATGCGTTTGTCGAGTCCTCATTAAGAAAGGTTCTATTCAAGTTTTTGAACAAACTCCTTAAGAAAAGTTCTCCAAAAGTTGCCTATGAAAGAATCCTTTGAAGCATCTGGTCGTCACAAACGTTTTGACTACTTGTCGAGCCAAAACGGACTCCGTATGAGTCAGATATCCATGTTTCAGTTAACACTGTGCAAAACTGTTCCGAACGACAGTTACAGACAAGTTCTGGTGTAGTTGCACTCCATTTTTTCCATTCGACTTCACTAAACATCTCCATATGAGATCCAATTACTTGTATGGAAATGCAAGATACCTCGGTTATGAGGATGCACTAGGTCCATAGCTGGGACTTTGTGTATGTTCTCGAAATGCGTTTGTCGAGTGCTGATTAAGAAAGTTCTATACAAGTTTCTGAACGAACTCCTTAAGAAAAGTTCTCCAAAAGTTCCCTATGAAAGAATCCTTTGAAGCATCTGGTCGTCACAAACGTTTTGACTACTTGTCGAGCCAAAACGGACTCCGTATGAGTCAGATATCCATGTTTTAGTTAACACTGCGCAACACTGATTCCGAACGACAGTTACAGACTGGTTCTTGTGTAGTTGCACTCGATTTTTTCCATTCTACTTCACTAAACATCTCCATATGAGATACAATTACTTGTAGGGAAATGCAAGAGATCTCGGTTATGATGATGCACTAGGTCCATAGCTGGGACTTTGTGTATGTTCTCGAAATGCGTTTGTCGAGTGCTCATTAAGAAAGTTTCTATCCAAGTTTCTGAACGAACTCCTTAAGAAAAGTTCTCCAAAAGTTCCCTATGAAAGAATCCTTTGAAGCATCTGGTCGTAACAAACGTTTTGACTACTTGTGGAGCCAAAACAGACTCCGTATGAGTCAGATATCCATGTTTCAGTTAACACTGCGCAAAACTGATTCCGAACGACAGTTACAGACTAGTTCTTGCGTAGTTGCACTCGATTTTTTCCATTCTACTTCACTAAACATCTCCATATGAGATCCAATTACTTGTAGGGAAATGCAAGAGACCTCGGTTATGATGATGCACTAGGTCCATAGCTGGGACTTTGTGTATGTTCTCGAAATGCGTTTGTCGAGTGCTCATTAAGAAAGTTTCTATACAAGCTTCTGAACGAACTCCTTAAGAAAAGTTCTCCAAAAGTTCCCTATGAACGAATCCTTTGAAGCATCTGGTCGTCACAAATGTTTTGACTACTTGTCGAGCCAAAACGGACTCCGTATGAGTCAGATATCCATGTTTCAGTTAACACTGCGCAAAACTGATTCCGAACGACCGTTACAGACTAGTTCTTGTGTAGTTGCACTCGATTTTTTCCATTCTACTTCACTAAACATCTCCATATGAGATCCAATTACTTGTAGGTAAATGCAAGAGACCTCGGTTACGAGGTTGCACTAGGTCCATAGCTGGGACTTTGTGCATGTTCTCGAAATGCGTTTGTCAAGTCCTCATTAAGAAAGGTTCTATACAAGTTTTTGAACAAACTCCTTAAGAAAAGTTCTCCAAAAGTTGCCTATGAAAGAATCCTTTGAAGCATCTGGTCGTCACAAACGTTTTGACTACTTGTCGAGCCAAAACGGACTCCGTATGAGTCAGATATCCATGTTTCAGTTCACACTGCGCAAAACTGATTCCGAACGACAGTTACAGACTGGTTCTTGTGTAGTTGCACTCGATTTTTTCCATTCTACTTCACTAAACATCTCCATATGAGATCCAATTACTTGTAGGTAAATGCAAGGGACCTCGGTTACGAGGTTGCACTAGGTCCATAGCTGGGACTTTGTGCATGTTCTCGAAATGCGTTTGTCGAGTCCTCATTAAGAAAGGTTCTATACAAGTTTTTGAACAAACTCCTTAAGAACAGTTCTCCAAAAGTTGCCTATGAAAGAATCCTTTGAAGCATCTAGTCGTCACAAACGTTTTGACTACTTGTCGAGCCAAAACGGACTCCGTATGAGTCAGATATCCATGTTTCAGTTAACACTGTGCAAAACTGTTCCGAACGACAGTTACAGACAAGTTCTTGCGTAGTTGCACTCGATTTTTTCCATTCTACTTCACTAAACATCTCCATATGAGATCCAATTACTTGTAGGGAAATGCAAGATACCTCGGTTATGAGGATGCACTAGGTCCATAGCTGGGACTTTGTGTATGTTCTCGAAATGCGTTTGTCGAGTGCTCATTAAGAAAGTTTCTATACAAGCTTCTGAACGAACTCCTTAAGAAAAGTTCTCCAAAAGTTGCCTATGAACGAATCCTTTGAAGCATCTGGTCGTCACAAATGTTTTGACTACTTGTCGAGCCAAAACGGACTCCGTATGAGTCAGATATCCATGTTTCAGTTAACACTGCGCAAAACTGATTCCGAACGACAGTTACAGACTAGTTCTTGTGTAGTTCCCCTCGATTTTTTCCATTCTACTTCACTAAACATCTCCATATGAGATCCAATTACTTGTAGGTAAATGCAAGAGACCTCGGTTACGAGGTTGCACTAGGTCCATAGCTGGGACTTTGTGCATGTTCTCGAAATGCGTTTGTCGAGTCCTCATTAAGAAAGGTTCTATACAAGTTTTTGAACAAACTCCTTAAGAAAAGTTCTCCAAAAGTTGCCTATGACAGAATCCTTTGAAGCATCTGGTCGTCACAAATGTTTTGACTACTTGTCGAGCCAAAACGGACTCCGTATGAGTCAGATATCCATGTTTCAGTTAACACTGTGCAAAACTGTTCCGAACGACAGTTACAGACAAGTTCTGGTGTAGTTGCACTCCATTTTTTCCATTCGACTTCACTAAACATCTCCATATGAGATCCAATTACTTGTATGGAAATGCAAGATACCTCGGTTATGATGATGCACTAGGTCCATAGCTGGGACTTTGTGTATGTTCTCGAAATGCGTTTGTCGAGTGCTGATTAAGAAAGTTCTATACAAGTTTCTGAACGAACTCCTTAAGAAAAGTTCTCCGAAAGTTCCCTATGAAAGAATCCTTTGAAGCATCTGGTCGTCACAAACGTTTTGACTACTTTTCGAGCCAAAACGGACTCCTTATGAGTCAGATATCCATGTTTCAGTTAACACTGCGCAACACTGATTCCGAACGACAGTTACAGACTGGTTCGTGTGTAGTTGCACTCGATTTTTTCCATTCTACTTCACTAAACATCTCCATATGAGATACAATTACTTGTAGAAATGCAAGAGACCTCGGTTATGAGGATGCACTAGGTCCATAGCTGGGACTTTGTGTATGTTCTCGAAATGCGTTTGTCAAGTGCTCATTAAGAAAGTTTCTATACAAGTTTCTGAACGAACTCCTTAAGAAAAGTTCTCCAAAAGTTCCCTATGAAAGAATCCTTTGAAGCATCTGGTCGTAACAAATGTTTTGACTACTTGTGGAGCCAAAACGGACTCCGTATGAGTCAGATATCCATGTTTCAGTTAACACTGCGCAAAACTGATTCCGAACGACAGTTACAGACTAGTTCTTGCGTAGTTGCACTCGATTTTTTCCATTCTACTTAACTAAGCATCTCCATATGATATCCAATTACTTGTAGGGAAATGTAAGAGACCTCGGTTATGAGGTTGCACTAGGTCCATAGCTGGGACTTTGTGTATGTTCTCGAAATGCGTTTGTCGAGTCCTGATTAAGAAAGTTTCTTTGAAGTTTCTGAACAAACTCCTTAAGAAAAGTTCTCCAAAAGTTCCCTATGAAAGAATCCTTTGAAGCATCTGGTCATCACAAATGTGTTGACTACTTGTCGAGCCAAAACGGACTCCGTATGAGTCAGATATCCATGTTTCAGTTAACACTGCGCAAAACTGATTCCGAACGACAGTTGCAGACTAGTTCTTGTGTAGTTGCACTCCATTTTTTCCATTCGACTTCACTAAACATCTCCATATGAGATCCAATTACTTGTAGGGAAATGCAAGATACCTCGGTTATGAGCTTGCACTAGGTCCATAGCTGGGACTTTGTGCATGTTCTCGAAATGCGTTTGTCGAGTCCTCATTAAGAAAGTTTCTATACAAGTTTCTGAAGAAACTCCTTAAGAAAAGTTCTCCAAAAGTTCCCTATGAAAGAATCCTTTGAAGCATCTGGTTGTCACAAACGTTTTGACTACTTGTCGAGCCAAAACGGACTCCGTATGAGTCAGATATCCATGTTTCAGTTAACACTATGCAAAACTGATTCCGAACGACAGTTAGAGACTGGTTCTTGTGTAGTTGCACTCGATTTTTTCCATTCTACTTCACTAAACATCTCCATATGAGATCCAATTACTTGTAGGGAAATGCACAAGACCTCGGTTATGAGGATGTACTAGGTCCATAGCTGGGACTTTGTGTATGTTCTCGAAATGCGTTTGTCGAGTGCTCATTAAGAAAGTTTCTATACAAGTTTCTGAACGAACTCCTTAAGAAAGTTCTCCAAAAGTTGCCTATGAAAGAATCCTTTGAAGCATCTGGTCGTAACAAACATTTTGACTACTTGTGGAGCCAAAACAGACTCCGTATGAGTCAGATATCCATGTTTCAGTTAACACTACCCAAAACTGATTCCGAACGACAGTTACTGACTAGTTCTTGCGTAGTTGCACTCGATTTTTTCCATTCTACTTCACTAAACATCTCCATATGAGATCCAATTACTTTTAGGGAAATGCAAGAGACCTCGGTTATGATGATGCACTAGGTCCATAGCTGGGACTTTGTGTATGTTCTCGAAATGCGTTTGTCGAGTGCTCATTAAGAAAGTTTCTATACAAGTTTCTGAACGAACTCCTTAAGAAAAGTTCTCCAAAAGTTCCCTATGAAAGAATCCTTTGAAGCATCTGGTCGTCGCAAATGTTTTGACTACTTGTGGAGCCAAAACGGACTCCGTATGAGTCAGATATCCATGTTTCAGTTAACACTGCGCAAAACTGATTCCGAACGACAGTTACAGACTAGTTCTTGCGTAGTTGCACTCAATTTTTCCATTCTACTTCACTAAACACTTCCATATGAGATCCAATTACTTGTAGGGAAATTCAAGAGATCTCGGTTATGATGATGCACTAGGTCCATAGCTGGGGCTTTGTGTATGTTCTCGAAGTACGTTTGTCGAGTGCTCATTAAGAAAGTTTCTATACAAGTTTCTGAACGAACTCCTTAAGAAAAGTTCTCCAAAAGTTCCCTATGAAAGAATCCTTTGAAGCATCTGGTCGTAACAAACGTTTTGACTACTTGTGGAGCCAAAACAGACTCCGTATGAGTCAGATATCCATGTTTCAGTTAACACTGTGCAAAACTGATTCCGAACGACAGTTACAGACTAGTTCTTGCGTAGTTGCACTCGATTTTTTCCATTCTACTTCACTAAACATCTCCATATGAGATCCAATTACTTGTAGGGAAATGCAAGAGACCTCGGTTATGATGATGCACTAGGTCCATAACTGGGACTTTGTGTATGTTCTCGAAATGCGTTTGTCGAGTGCTCATTAAGAAAGTTTCTATACAAGCTTCTGAACGAACTCCTTAAGAAAAGTTCTCCAAAAGTTGCCTATGAACGAATCCTTTGAAGCATCTGGTCGTCACAAATGTTTTGACTACTTGTCGAGCCAAAACGGACTCCGTATGAGTCAGATATCCATGTTTCAGTTAACACTGCGCAAAACTGATTCCGAACGACAGTTACAGACTAGTTCTTGTGTAGTTGCACTCGATTTTTTCCATTCTACTTCACTAAACATCTCCATATGAGATCCAATTACTTGTAGGTAAATGCAAGAGACCTCGGTTACGAGGTTGCACTAGGTCCATAGCTGGGACTTTGTGCATGTTCTCGAAATGCGTTTGTCGAGTCCTCATTAAGAAAGGTTCTATACAAGTTTTTGAACAAACTCCTTAAGAAAAGTTCTCCAAAAGTTGCCTATGAAAGAATCCTTTGAAGCATCTGGTCGTCACAAACGTTTTGACTACTTGTCGAGCCAAAACGGACTCCGTATGAGTCAGATATCCATGTTTCAGTTAACACTGTGCAAAACTGTTCCGAACGACAGTTACAGACAAGTTCTGGTGTAGTTGCACTCCATTTTTTCCATTCGACTTCACTAAACATCTCCATATGAGATCCAATTACTTGTATGGAAATGCAAGATACCTCGGTTATGAGGATGCACTAGGTCCATAGCTGGGACTTTGTGTATGTTCTCGAAATGCGTTTGTCGAGTGCTGATTAAGAAAGTTCTATACAAGTTTCTGAACGAACTCCTTAAGAAAAGTTCTCCAAAAGTTCCCTATGAAAGAATCCTTTGAAGCATCTGGTCGTCACAAACGTTTTGACTACTTGTCGAGCCAAAACGGACTCCGTATGAGTCAGATATCCATGTTTTAGTTAACACTGCGCAACACTGATTCCGAACGACAGTTACAGACTGGTTCTTGTGTAGTTGCACTCGATTTTTTCCATTCTACTTCACTAAACATCTCCATATGAGATACAATTACTTGTAGGGAAATGCAAGAGATCTCGGTTATGATGATGCACTAGGTCCATAGCTGGGACTTTGTGTATGTTCTCGAAATGCGTTTGTCGAGTGCTCATTAAGAAAGTTTCTATACAAGTTTCTGAACGAACTCCTTAAGAAAAGTTCTCCAAAAGTTCCCTATGAAAGAATCCTTTGAAGCATCTGGTCGTAACAAACGTTTTGACTACTTGTGGAGCCAAAACAGACTCCGTATGAGTCAGATATCCATGTTTCAGTTAACACTGCGCAAAACTGATTCCGAACGACAGTTACAGACTAGTTCTTGCGTAGTTGCACTCGATTTTTTCCATTCTACTTCACTAAACATCTCCATATGAGATCCAATTACTTGTAGGGAAATGCAAGAGACCTCGGTTATGATGATGCACTAGGTCCATAGCTGGGACTTTGTGTATGTTCTCGAAATGCGTTTGTCGAGTGCTCATTAAGAAAGTTTCTATACAAGCTTCTGAACGAACTCCTTAAGAAAAGTTCTCCAAAAGTTCCCTATGAACGAATCCTTTGAAGCATCTGGTCGTCACAAATGTTTTGACTACTTGTCGAGCCAAAACGGACTCCGTATGAGTCAGATATCCATGTTTCAGTTAACACTGCGCAAAACTGATTCCGAACGACCGTTACAGACTAGTTCTTGTGTAGTTGCACTCGATTTTTTCCATTCTACTTCACTAAACATCTCCATATGAGATCCAATTACTTGTAGGTAAATGCAAGAGACCTCGGTTACGAGGTTGCACTAGGTCCATAGCTGGGACTTTGTGCATGTTCTCGAAATGCGTTTGTCAAGTCCTCATTAAGAAAGGTTCTATACAAGTTTTTGAACAAACTCCTTAAGAAAAGTTCTCCAAAAGTTGCCTATGAAAGAATCCTTTGAAGCATCTGGTCGTCACAAACGTTTTGACTACTTGTCAAGCCAAAACGGACTCCGTATGAGTCAGATATCCATGTTTCAGTTCACACTGCGCAAAACTGATTCCGAACGACAGTTACAGACTGGTTCTTGTGTAGTTGCACTCGATTTTTTCCATTCTACTTCACTAAACATCTCCATATGAGATCCAATTACTTGTAGGTAAATGCAAGGGACCTCGGTTACGAGGTTGCACTAGGTCCATAGCTGGGACTTTGTGCATGTTCTCGAAATGCGTTTGTCGAGTCCTCATTAAGAAAGGTTCTATACAAGTTTTTGAACAAACTCCTTAAGAACAGTTCTCCAAAAGTTGCCTATGAAAGAATCCTTTGAAGCATCTAGTCGTCACAAACGTTTTGACTACTTGTCGAGCCAAAACGGACTCCGTATGAGTCAGATATCCATGTTTCAGTTAACACTGTGCAAAACTGTTCCGAACGACAGTTACAGACAAGTTCTTGTGTAGTTGCACTCCATTTTTTCCATTCGACTTCACTAAACATCTCCATATGAGATCCAATTACTTGTATGGAAATGCAAGATACCTCGGTTATGAGGATGCACTAGGTCCATAGCTGGGACTTTGTGTATGTTCTCGAAATGCGTTTGTCGAGTGCTCATTAAGAAAGTTTCTATACAAGCTTCTGAACGAACTCCTTAAGAAAAGTTCTCCAAAAGTTGCCTATGAACGAATCCTTTGAAGCATCTGGTCGTCACAAATGTTTTGACTACTTGTCGAGCCAAAACGGACTCCGTATGAGTCAGATATCCATGTTTCAGTTAACACTGCGCAAAACTGATTCCGAACGACAGTTACAGACTAGTTCTTGTGTAGTTGCACTCGATTTTTTCCATTCTACTTCACTAAACATCTCCATATGAGATCCAATTACTTGTAGGTAAATGCAAGAGACCTCGGTTACGAGGTTGCACTAGGTCCATAGCTGGGACTTTGTGCATGTTCTCGAAATGCGTTTGTCGAGTCCCCATTAAGAAAGGTTCTATACAAGTTTTTGAACAAACTCCTTAAGAAAAGTTCTCCAAAAGTTGCCTATGAAAGAATCCTTTGAAGCATCTGGTCGTCACAAACGTTTTGACTACTTGTCGAGCCAAAACGGACTCCGTATGAGTCAGATATCCATGTTTCAGTTAACACTGTGCAAAACTATTCCGAACGACAGTTACAGACAAGTTCTGGTGTAGTTGCACTCCATTTTTTCCATTCGACTTCACTAAACATCTCCATATGAGATCCAATTACTTGTATGGAAATGCAAGATACCTCGGTTATGAGGATGCACTAGGTCCATAGCTGGGACTTTGTGTATGTTCTCGAAATGCGTTTGTCGAGTGCTGATTAAGAAAGTTCTATACAAGTTTCTGAACGAACTCCTTAAGAAAAGTTCTCCAAAAGTTCCCTATGAAAGAATCCTTTGAAGCATCTGGTCGTCACAAACGTTTTGACTACTTGTCGAGCCAAAACGGACTCCGTATGAGTCATATATCCATGTTTTAGTTAACACTGCGCAACACTGATTCCGAACGACAGTTACAGACTGGTTCTTGTGTAGTTGCACTCGATTTTTTCCTTTCTACTTCACTAAACATCTCCATATGAGATACAATTACTTGTAGGGAAATGCAAGAGATCTCGGTTATGATGATGCACTAGGTCCATAGCTGGGACTTTGTGTATGTTCTCGAAATGCGTTTGTCGAGTGCTCATTAAGAAAGTTTCTATACAAGTTTCTGAACGAACTCCTTAAGAAAAGTTCTCCAAAAGTTCCCTATGAAAGAATCCTTTGAAGCATCTGGTCGTAACAAACGTTTTGACTACTTGTGGAGCCAAAACAGACTCCGTATGAGTCAGATATCCATGTTTCAGTTAACACTGCGCAAAACTGATTCCGAACGACAGTTACAGACTAGTTCTTGCGTAGTTGCACTCGATTTTTTCCATTCTACTTCACTAAACATCTCCATATGAGATCCAATTACTTGTAGGGAAATGCAAGAGACCTCGGTTATGATGATGCACTAGGTCCATAGCTGGGACTTTGTGTATGTTCTCGAAATGCGTTTGTCGAGTGCTCATTAAGAAAGTTTCTATACAAGCTTCTGAACGAACTCCTTAAGAAAAGATCTCCAAAAGTTCCCTATGAACGAATCCTTTGAAGCATCTGGTCGTCACAAATGTTTTGACTACTTGTCGAGCCAAAACGGACTCCGTATGAGTCAGATATCCATGTTTCAGTTAACACTGCGCAAAACTGATTCCGAACGACAGTTACAGACTAGTTCTTGTGTAGTTGCACTCGATTTTTTCCATTCTACTTCACTAAACATCTCCATATGAGATCCAATTACTTGTAGGTAAATGCAAGAGACCTCGGTTACGAGGTTGCACTAGGTCCATAGCTGGGACTTTGTGCATGTTCTCGAAATGCGTTTGTCAAGTCCTCATTAAGAAAGGTTCTATACAAGTTTTTGAACAAACTCCTTAAGAAAAGTTCTCCAAAAGTTGCCTATGAAAGAATCCTTTGAAGCATCTGGTCGTCACAAACGTTTTGACTACTTGTCGAGCCAAAACGGACTCCGTATGAGTCAGATATCCATGTTTCAGTTCACACTGCGCAAAACTGATTCCGAACGACAGTTACAGACTGGTTCTTGTGTAGTTGCACTCGATTTTTTCCATTCTACTTCACTAAACATCTCCATATGAGATCCAATTACTTGTAGGTAAATGCAAGAGACCTCGGTTACGAGGTTGCACTAGGTCCATAGCTGGGACTTTGTGCATGTTCTCGAAATGCGTTTGTCGAGTCCTCATTAAGAAAGGTTCTATACAAGTTTTTGAACAAACTCCTTAAGAAAAGTTCTCCAAAAGTTGCCTATGAAAGAATCCTTTGAAGCATCTGGTCGTCACAAACGTTTTGACTACTTGTCGAGCCAAAACGGACTCCGTATGAGTCAGATATCCATGTTTCAGTTAACACTGTGCAAAACTGTTCCGAACGACAGTTACAGACAAGTTCTTGTGTAGTTGCACTCCATTTTTCCATTCGACTTCACTAAACATCTCCATATGAGATTCAATTACTTGTATGGAAATGCAAGATACCTCGGTTATGAGGATGCACTCGGTCCATAGCTGGGACTTTGTGTATGTTCTCGAAATGCGTTTGTCGAGTGCTCATTAAGAAAGTTTCTATACAAGCTTCTGAACGAACTCCTTAAGAAAAGTTCTCCCAAAGTTCCCTATGAACGAATCCTTTGAAGCATCTGGTCGTCACAAATGTTTTGACTACTTGTCGAGCCAAAACGGACTCCGTATGAGTCAGATATCCATGTTTCAGTTAACA
Source organism: Aegilops tauschii subsp. strangulata (assembly GCF_002575655.3). Taxonomy (NCBI): domain Eukaryota; kingdom Viridiplantae; phylum Streptophyta; class Magnoliopsida; order Poales; family Poaceae; genus Aegilops; species Aegilops tauschii. The sequence goes on from NC_053040.3 coordinate 117,361,303, forward strand.
CTGCGCAAAACTGATTCCGAACGACAGTTACAGACTAGTTCTTGTGTAGTTGCACTCGATTTTTTCCATTCTACTTCACTAAACATCTCCATATGAGATCCAATTACTTGTAGGTAAATGCAAGAGACCTCGGTTACGAGGTTGCACTAGGTCCATAGCTGGGACTTTGTGCATGTTCTCGAAATGCGTTTGTCGAGTCCTCATTAAGAAAGGTTCTATACAAGTTTTTGAACAAACTCCTTAAGAAAAGTTCTCCAAAAGTTGCCTATGAAAGAATCCTTTGAAGCATCTGGTCGTCACAAACGTTTTGACTACTTGTCGAGCCAAAACGGACTCCGTATGAGTCAGATATCCATGTTTCAGTTAACACTGTGCAAAACTGTTCCGAACGACAGTTACAGACAAGTTCTTGTGTAGTTGCACTCCATTTTTTCCATTCGACTTCACTAAACATCTCCATATGAGATCCAATTACTTGTATGGAAATGCAAGATACCTCGGTTATGAGGATGCACTAGGTCCATAGCTGGGACTTTGTGTATGTTCTCGAAATGCGTTTGTCGAGTGCTGATTAAGAAATTTCTATACAAGTTTCTGAACGAACTCCTTAAGAAAAGTTCTCCAAAAGTTCCCTATGAAAGAATCCTTTGAAGCATCTGGTCGTCACAAACGTTTTGACTACTTGTCGAGCCAAAACGGACTCCGTATGAGTCAGATATCCATGTTTCAGTTAACACTGCGCAACACTGATTCCAAACGACAGTTACAGACTGGTTCTTGTGTAGTTGCACTCGATTTTTTCCATTCTACTTCACTAAACATCTCCATATGAGATACAATTACTTGTAGAAATGCAAGAGACCTCGGTTATGAGGATGCACTAGGTCCATAGCTGGGACTTTGTGTATGTTCTCGAAATGCGTTTGTCGAGTGCTCATTAAGAAAGTTTCTATACAAGTTTCTGAACGAACTCCTTAAGAAAAGTTCTCCAAAAGTTCCCTATGAAAGAATCCTTTGAAGCATCTGGTCTTCACAAATGTTTTGACTACTTGTCGAGCCAAAACGAACTCCGTATGAGTCAGATATCCATGTTTCAGTTAACACTGCGCAAAACTGATTCCGAACGACAGTTAGAGACTGGTTCTTGTGTAGTTGCACTCGATTTTTTCCATTCTACTTCACTAAACATCTCCATATGAGATCCAATTACTTGTAGGGAAATGCAAGAACGTCGGTTATGAGGTTGCACTAGGTCCATAGCTGGGACTTTGTGCATGTTCTCGAAATGCGTTTGTCGAGTCCTCATTAAGAAAGTTTCTATACAAGTTTCTGAACAAACTCCTTAAGAAAAGTTCTCAAAAAGTTCCCTATGAAAGAATCCTTTGAAGCATCTGGTCGGCACAAACGTTTTGACTACTTGTCGAGCCAAAACGGGCTCCGTATGAGTCAGATATCCATGTTTCAGTTAACACTGTGCAAAACTGATTCCGAACGACAGTTAGAGACTGGTTCTTGTGTAGTTGCACTCGATTTTTTCCATTCTACTTCACTAAACATCTCCATATGAGATCCAATTACTTGTAGGGAAATGCAAGAGACCTCGGTTATGAGGTTGCACTAAGTCCATAGCTGGGACTTTGTGCATGTTCTCGAAATGCGTTTGTCGAGTCCTCATTAAGAAAGTTTCTATACAAGTTTCTGAACAAACTCCTTAAGAAAAGTTCTCAAAAAGTTCCCTATGAAAGAATCCTTTGAAGCATCTGGTCGTCACAAACGTTTTGACTACTTGTCGAGCCAAAACGGACTCCGTATGAGTCAGATATCCATGTTTCAGTTAACACTGTGCAAAACTGATTCCGAACGACAGTTAGAGACTGGTTCTTGGGTAGTTGCACTCGAGTTTTTCCATTCTACTTCACTAAACATCTCCATATGAGATCCAATTACTTGTAGGTAAATGCACGAGACCTCGATTATGAGGATGCACTAGGTCCATAGCTGGGACTTTGTGTATGTTCTCGAAATGCGTTTGTCGAGTGCTCATTAAGAAAGTTTCTATACAAGTTTCTGAACGAACTCCATAAGAAAGTTCTCCAAAAGTTCCCTATGAAAGAATCCTTTGAAGCATCTGGTTGTCACAAACGATTTGACTACTTGTGGAGCCAAAACAGACTCCGTATGAGTCAGATATCCATGTTTCAGTTAACACTGCGCAAAACTGATTCCGAACGACAGTTACAGACTAGTTCTTGCGTAGTTGCACTCGATTTTTTCCATTCTACTTCACTAAACATCTCCATATGAGATCCAATTACTTGTATGGAAATGCAAGATACCTCGGTTATGAGGATGCACTAGGTCCATAGCTGGGACTTTGTGTATGTTCTCGAAATGCGTTTGTCGAGTGCTGATTAAGAAAGTTCTATACAAGTTTCTGAACGAACTCCTTAAGAAAGTTCTATAAAAGTTCCCTATGAAAGAATCCTTTGAAGCATCTGGTCGTCACAAACATTTTGACTACTTGTCGAGCCAAAACAGACTCCGTATGAGTCAGATATCCATGTTTCAGTTAACACTACGCAAAACTGATTCCGAACGACAGTTACAGACTAGTTCTTGTGTAGTTGCACCCGATTTTTTCCATTCTACTTCACTAAACATCTCCATATGAGATCCAATTACTTGTAGGGAAATGCAAGAGACCTCGGTTATAATGATGCACTAGGTCCATAGCTGGGACTTTGTGTATGTTCTCGAAATGCGTTTGTCGAGTGCTCATTAAGAAAGTTTCTATACAAGTTTCTGAACGAACTCCTTAAGAAAAGTTCTCCAAAAGTTCCCTATGAAAGAATCCTTTGAAGCATCTGGTCGTCACAAATGTTTTGACTACTTGTCGAGCCAAAATGGACTCCGTATGAGTCAGATATCCATGTTTCAGTTAACACTGTGCAAAACTGATTCCGAACGACAGTTACAGACTGGTTCTTGTGTAGTTGCACTCGATTTTTTCCATTCTACTTCACTAAACATCTCCATATGAGATCCAATTACTTGTAGGTAAATGCAAGAGACTTCGGTTATGAGGTTGCACTAGGTCCATAGCTGGGACTTTGTGCATGTTCTCGAAATGCGTTTGTCAAGTCCTCATTAAGAAAGTTTCTATACAAGTTTCTGAACGAACTCCTTAAGAAAAGTTCTCCAAAAGTTCCCTATGAAAGAATCCTTTGAAGCATCTGGTCTTCACAAATGTTTTGACTACTTGTCGAGCCAAAACGAACTCCGTATGAGTCAGATATCCATGTTTCAGTTAACACTGCGCAAAACTGATTCCGAACGACAGTTAGAGACTGGTTCTTGTGTAGTTGCACTCGATTTTTTCCATTCTACTTCACTAAACATCTCCATATGAGATCCAATTACTTGTAGGGAAATGCAAGAACGTCGGTTATGAGGTTGCACTAGGTCCATAGCTGGGACTTTGTGCATGTTCTCGAAATGCGTTTGTCGAGTCCTCATTAAGAAAGTTTCTATACAAGTTTCTGAACAAACTCCTTAAGAAAAGTTCTCAAAAAGTTCCCTATGAAAGAATCCTTTGAAGCATCTGGTCGTCACAAACGTTTTGACTACTTGTCGAGCCAAAACGGACTCCGTATGAGTCAGATATCCATGTTTCAGTTAACACTGTGCAAAACTGATTCCGAACGACAGTTAGAGACTGGTTCTTGGGTAGTTGCACTCGAGTTTTTCCATTCTACTTCACTAAACATCTCCATATGAGATCCAATTACTTGTAGGTAAATGCACGAGACCTCGATTATGAGGATGCACTAGGTCCATAGCTGGGACTTTGTGTATGTTCTCGAAATGCGTTTGTCAAGTGCTCATTAAGAAAGTTTCTATACAAGTTTCTGAACGAACTCCATAAGAAAGTTCTCCAAAAGTTCCCTATGAAAGAATCCTTTGAAGCATCTGGTTGTCACAAACGTTTTGACTACTTGTGGAGCCAAAACAGACTCCGTATGAGTCAGATATCCATGTTTCAGTTAACACTGCGCAAAATTGATTCCGAACGACAGTTACAGACTAGTTCTTGCGTAGTTGCACTCGATTTTTTCCATTCTACTTCACTAAACATCTCCATATGAGATCCAATTACTTGTAGGGAAATGCAAGAGAGCTTGGTTATGATGATGCACTAGGTCCATAGCTGGGACTTTGTGTATGTTCTCGAAATGCGTTTGTCGAGTGCTCATTAAGAAAGTTTCTATACAAGTTTCTGAACGAACTACTTAAGAAAAGTTCTCCAAAAGTTCCCTATGAAAGAATCCTTTGATGCATATGGCCGTAACAAACGTTTTGACTACTTGTGGAGCCAAAACAGACTCCGTATGAGTCAGATATCCATGTTTCAGTTAACATTGTGCAAAACTGTTCCGAACGACAGTTACAGACAAGTTCTTGTGTAGTTGCACTCCATTTTTTCCATTCGACTTCACTAAACATCTCCATATGAGATCCAATTACTTGTATGGAAATGCAAGATACCTCGGTTATGAGGATGCACTAGGTCCATAGCTGGGACTTTGTGTATCTTCTCGAAATGCGTTTGTCGAGTGCTGATTAAGAAAGTTCTATACAAGTTTCTGAACGAACTCCTTAAGAAAGTTCTCTAAAAGTTCCCTATGAAAGAATCCTTTGAAGCATCTGGTCGTCACAAACATTTTGACTACTTGTCGAGCCAAAACAGACTCCGTATGAGTCAGATATCCATGTTTCAGTTAACACTACGCAAAACTGATTCCGAACGACAGTTACAGACTAGTTCTTGTGTAGTTGCACCCGATTTTTTCCATTCTACTTCACTAAACATCTCCATATGAGATCCAATTACTTGTAGGGAAATGTAAGAGACCTCGGTTATAATGATGCACTAGGTCCATAGCTGGGACTTTGTGTATGTTCTCGAAATGCGTTTGTCGAGTGCTCATTAAGAAAGTTTCTATACAAGTTTCTGAACGAACTCCTTAAGAAAAGTTCTCCAAAAGTTCCCTATGAAAGAATCCTTTGAAGCATCTGGTCGTCACAAATGTTTTGACTACTTGTCGAGCCAAAACGGACTCCGTATGAGTCAGATATCCATGTTTCAGTTAACACTGTGCAAAACTGATTCCGAACGACAGTTAGAGACTGGTTCTTGTGTAGTTGCACTCGATTTTTTCCATTCTACTTCACTAAACATCTCCATATGAGATCCAATTACTTGTAGGTAAATGCAAGAGACTTCGGTTATGAGGTTGCACTAGGTCCATAGCTGGGACTTTGTGCATGTTCTCGAAATGCGTTTGTCAAGTCCTCATTAAGAAAGTTTCTATACAAGTTTCTGAACGAACTCCTTAAGAAAAGTTCTCCAAAAGTTCCCTATGAAAGAATCCTTTGAAGCATCTGGTCGCACAAACATTTTGACTACTTGTGGAGCCAAAACGGACTCCGTATGAGTCAGATATCCATGTTTCATTTAACACTGCGCAAAACTGATTCCGAACGACAGTTACACACTAGTTCTTGCGTAGTTGCACTCAATTTTTTCCATTCTACTTCACTAAACATATCCATATGAGATCCAATTACTTGTAGGGAAATGCAAGAGACCTCGGTTACGAGGTTGCACTAGGTCCATAGCTGGGACTTTGTGTATGTTCTCGAAATGCGTTTGTCGAGTGCTCATTAAGAAAGTTTCTATACAAGTTTCTGAACGAACTACTTAAGAAAAGTTCTCCAAAAGTTCCCTATGAAAGAATCCTTTGATGCATATGGCCGTAACAAACGTTTTGACTACTTGTGGAGCCAAAACAGACTCCGTATGAGTCAGATATCCATGTTTCAGTTAACATTGTGCAAAACTGTTCCGAACGACAGTTACAGACAAGTTCTTGTGTAGTTGCACTCCATTTTTTCCATTCGACTTCACTAAAAATCTCCATATGAGATCCAATTACTTGTATGGAAATGCAAGATACCTCGGTTATGAGGATGCACTAGGTCCATAGCTGGGACTTTGTGTATGTTCTCGAAATGCGTTTGTCGAGTGCTGATTAAGAAAGTTCTATACAAGTTTCTGAACGAACTCCTTAAGAAAGTTCTCTAAAAGTTCCCTATGAAAGAATACTTTGAAGCATCTGGTCGTAACAAACATTTTGACTACTTGTGGAGCCAAAACAGACTCCGTATGAGTCAGATATCCATGTTTAAGTTAACACTACGCAAAACTGATTCCGAACGACAGTTACAGACTAGTTCTTGGGTAGTTGCACCCGATTTTTTCCATTCTACTTCACTAAACATCTCCATATGAGATCCAATTACTTGTAGGGAAATGCAAGAGACCTCGGTTATAATGATGCACTAGGTCCATAGCTGGGACTTTGTGTATGTTCTCGAAATGCGTTTGTCGAGTGCTCATTAAGAAAGTTTCTATACAAGTTTCTGAACGAACTCCTTAAGAAAAGTTCTCCAAAAGTTCCCTATGAAAGAATCCTTTGAAGCATCTGGTCGTCACAAATGTTTTGACTACTTGTCGAGCCAAAACGGACTCCGTATGAGTCAGATATCCATGTTTCAGTTAACACTGCGCAAAACTGATTCCGAACGACAGTTAGAGACTGGTTCTTGTGTAGTTGCACTCGATTTTTTCCATTCTACTTCACTAAACATCTCCATATGAGATCCAATTACTTGTAGGGAAATGCAAGAGACTTCGGTTATGAGGTTGCACTAGGTCCATAGCTGGGACTTTGTGCATGTTCTCGAAATGCGTTTGTCAAGTCCTCATTAAGAAAGTTTCTATACAAGTTTCTGAACGAACTCCTTAAGAAAAGTTCTCCAAAAGTTCCCTATGAAAGAATCCTTTGAAGCATCTGGTCGCACAAACATTTTGACTACTTGTGGAGCCAAAACGGACTCCGTATGAGTCAGATATCCACGTTTCAGTTAACACTGCGCAAAACTGATTCCGAACGACAGTTACACACTAGTTCTTGCGTAGTTGCACTCAATTTTTTCCATTCTACTTCACTAAACATATCCATATGAGATCCAATTACTTGTAGGGAAATGCAAGAGACCTCAGTTATGATGATGCACTAGGTCCATAGCTGGGACTTTGTGTATGTTCTCGAAATGCGTTTGTCGAGTGCTCATTAAGAAAGTTTCTATACAAGTTTCTGAACGAACTCCTTAAGAAAAGTTCTCCAAAAGCTCCCTATGAAAGAATCCTTTGAAGCATCTGGTCGTCACAAACGTTTTGACTACTTGTGGAGCCAAAACGGACTCCGTATGAGTCAGATATCCATGTTTCAGTTAACACTGCGCAAAACTGATTCCGAACGACAGTTACAGACTAGTTCTTGCGTAGTTGCACTCAATTTTTTCCATTCTACTTCACTAAACATATCCATATGAGATCCAATTACTTGTATGGAAATTCAAGAGACCTCGGTTATGATGATGCACTAGGTCCATAGCTGGGACTTTGTGTATGTTCTCGAAATGCGTTTGTCGAGTGCTCATTAAGAAAGTTCTATACAAGTTTCTGAACGAACTCCTTAAGAAAAGTTCTCAAAAATTTCCCTATGAAAGAATCCTTTGAATCATCTAGTCGTCACAAATGTTTTGACTACTTTTGGAGCCAAAACATACTCCGTATGAGTCAGACATCCATGTTTCAGTTAACACTGCGCAAAACTGATTCCGAACGACAGTTACAGACTAGTTCTTGCGTAGTTGCACTCAATTTTTCATTCTACTTCACTAAACACTTCCATATGAGATCCAATTACTTGTAGGGAAATGCAAGAGTCCTTGGTTATGATGATGCAATAGGTCCATAGCTGGGACTTTGTGTATGTTCTCGAAATGCGTTTGTCGAGTGCTCATTAAGAAAAGTTTCTATACAAGTTTCTGAACGAACTCCTTAAGAAAAGTTCTCCAAAAGTTCCCTATGAAAGAATCCTTTGAAGCATCAGGTCGTCACAAACATTTTGACTACTTGTGGAGCCAAAACGGACTCCGTATGAGTCAGATATCCATGTTTCAGTTAATACTGCGCAAAACTGATTCCGAACGACAGTTACACACTAGTTCTTGCGTAGTTGCACTCGATTTTTTCCATTCTACTTCACTAAACATATCCATATGAGATCCAATTACTTGTAGGGAAATGCAAGAGACCTCGGTTATGATGATGCACTAGGTCCATAGCTGGGACTTTGTGTATGTTCTCGAAATGCGTTTGTCGAGTGCTCATTAAGAAAGTTTCTATACAAGTTTCTGAACGAACTCCTTAAGAAAAGTTCTCCAAAAGTTCCCTATGAAAGAATCCTTTGAAGCATCTGGTCGTCACAAATGTGTTGACTACTTGTCGAGCCAAAATGGACTCCGTATGAGTCAGATATCCATGTTTCAGTTAACACTGCGCAAAACTGATTCCGAACGACAGTTACAGACTAGTTCTTGTGTAGTTGCACTCGATTTTTTCCATTCTACTTCACTAAACATTTCCATATGAGATCCAATTACTTGTAGGGAAATGCAAGAGACCTCGGTTATGAGCTTGCACTAGGTCCATAGCTGGGACTTTGTGCATGTTCTCGAAATGCGTTTGTCGAGTCCTCATTAAGAAAGTTTCTATACAAGTTTCTGAAGAAACTTCTTAAGAAAAGTTCTCCAAAAGTTCCCTATGAAAGAATCCTTTGAAGCATCTGGTCGTAACTAACATTTTGACTACTTGTGGAGCCAAAACAGACTCCGTATGAGTCAGATATCCATGTTTCAGTTAACACTATGCAAAACTGATTCCGAACGACAGTTAGAGACTGGTTCTTGTGTAGTTGCACTCGATTTTTTCCATTCTACTTCACTAAACATCTCCATATGAGACCAATTACTTGTAGGGAAATGCACAAGACCTCGGTTATGAGGATGCACTAGGTCCATAGCTGGGACTTTGTGTATGTTCTCGAAATGCGTTTGTCGAGTGCTCATTAAGAAAGTTTCTATACAAGTTACTGAACGAACTCCTTAAGAAAGTTCTCCAAAAGTTCCCTATGAAAGAATCCTTTGAAGCATCTGGTCGTAACAAACATTTTGACTACTTGTGGAGCCAAAACAGACTCCGTATGAGTCAGATATCCATGTTTCAGTTAACACTACCCAAAACTGATTCCGAACGAGAGTTACTGACTAGTTCTTGCGTAGTTGCACTCGATTTTTTCCATTCTACTTCACTAAATATCTCCATATGAGATCCAATTACTTGTAGGGAAATGCAAGAGACCTCGGTTATGATGATGCACTAGGTCCATAGCTGGGACTTTGTGTATGTTCTCGAAATGCGTTTGTCGAGTGCTCATTAAGAAAGTTTCTATACAAGTTTCTGAACGAACTCCTTAAGAAAAGTTATCCAAAAGTTCCCTATGAAAGAATCCTTTGAAGCATCTGGTCGTCACAAACGTTTTGACTACTTTTGGTGCCAAAACGGACTCCGTATGAGTCAGATATCCATGTTTCAGTTAACACTGCGCAAAACTGATTCCGAACGACAGTTACATACTAGTTCTTGCGTAGTTGCACTCAATTTTTCCATTCTACTTCACTAAACACTTCCATATGAGATCCAATTACTTGTAGGGAAATGCAAGAGATCTCGGTTATGATGATGCACTAGGTCCATAGCTGGGACTTTGTGTATGTTCTCGAAATGCGTTTGTCGAGTGCTCATTAAGAAAGTTTCTATACAAGTTTCTGAACGAACTCCTTAAGAAAAGTTCTCCAAAAGTTCCCTATGAAAGAATCCTTTGAAGCATCTGGTCGTAACAAACGTTTTGACTACTTGTGGAGCCAAAACAGACCCGTATGAGTCAGATATCCATGTTTCAGTTAACACTGCGCAAAACTGATTCCGAACGACAGTTACAGACTAGTTCTTGCGTAGTTGCACTCGATTTTTTCCATTCTACTTCACTAAACATCTCCATATGAGATCCAATTACTTGTAGGGAAATGCAAGAGACCTCGGTTATGGTGATGCACTAGGTCCATAGCTGGGACTTTGTGTATGTTCTCGAAATGCGTTTGTCGAGTGCTGATTAAGAAAGTTCTATACAAGTTTCTGAACGAACTCCTTAAGAAAAGTTCTCCAAAAGTTCCCTATGAAAAAATCCTTTGAAGCATCTGGTCGTCACAAACGTTTTGACTACTTGTCGAGCCAAAACGGACACCGTATGAGTCAGATATCCATGTTTCAGTTAACACTGCGCAACACTGATTCCGAACGACAGTTACAGACTGGTTCTTGTGTAGTTGCACTCGATTTTTTCCATTCTACTTCACTAAACATCTCCATATGAGATACAATTACTTGTAGGGAAATGCAAGAGATCTCGGTTATGATGATGCACTAGGTCCATAGCTGGGACTTTGTGTATGTTCTCGAAATGCGTTTGTCGAGTGCTCATTAAGAAAGTTTCTATACAAGTTTCTGAACGAACTCCTTAAGAAAAGTTCTCCAAAAGTTCCCTATGAAAGAATCCGTTGAAGCATCTGGTCGTAACAAACGTTTTGACTACTTGTGGAGCCAAAACGGACTCCGTATGAGTCAGATATCCATGTTTCAGTTAACACTGCGCAAAACTGATTCCGAACGACAGTTACAGACTAGTTCTTGCGTAGTTGCACTCGATTTTTTCCATTCTACTTCACTAAACATCTCCATATGAGATCCAATTACTTGTAGGGAAATGCAAGAGACCTCGGTTATGATGATGCACTAGGTCCATAGCTGGGACTTTGTGTATGTTCTCGAAATGCGTTTGTCGAGTGCTCATTAAGAAAGTTTCTATACAAGCTTCTGAACGAACTCCTTAAGAAAAGTTCTCCAAAAGTTCCCTATGAACGAATCCTTTGAAGCATCTGGTCGTCACAAATGTTTTGACTACTTGTCGAGCCAAAACGGACTCCGTACGAGTCAGATATCCATGTTTCAGTTAACACTGCGCAAAACTGATTCCGAACGACAGTTACAGACTAGTTCTTGTGTAGTTGCACTCGATTTTTTCCATTCTACTTCACTAAACATCTCCATATGAGATCCAATTACTTGTAGGTAAATGCAAGAGACCTCGGTTACGAGGTTGCACTAGGTCCATAGCTGGGACTTTGTGCATGTTCTCGAAATGCGTTTGTCGAGTCCTCATTAAGAAAGGTTCTATACAAGTTTTTGAACAAACTCCTTAAGAAAAGTTCTCCAAAAGTTGCCTATGAAAGAATCCTTTGAAGCATCTGGTCGTCACAAACGTTTTGACTACTTGTCGAGCCAAAACGGACTCGGTATGAGTCAGATATCCATGTTTCAGTTAACACTGCGCAAAACTAATTCCGAACGACAGTCACAGACTAGTTCTTGCGTAGTTGCACTCGATTTTTTCCATTCGACTTCACTAAACATCTCCATATGAGATCCAATTACTTGTAGGGAAATGCAAGATACCTCGGTTATGAGGTTGCACTAGGTCCATAGCTGGGACTTTGTGTATGTTCTCGAAATGTGTTTGTCGAGTGCTCATTAAGAAAGTTTCTATACAAGTTTCTGAACGAACTCCTTAAGAAAAGTTCTCCAAAAGTTCCCTATGAAAGAATCCTTTGAAGCATCTGGTCGTCACAAACGTTTTGACTACTTGTCGAGCCAAAACGGACTCCGTATGAGTCAGATATCCATGTTTCAGTTAACACTGCGCAAAACCGATTCCGAACGACAATTACAGACTAGTTCTTGCGTAGTTGCACTCGATTTTTTCCATTCTACTTCACTAAACATATCCATATGAGATACAATTACTTGTAGGGAAATGCAAGAGACCTCGGTTATGATGATGCACTAGGTCCATAGCTGGGACTTTGTGTATTTTCTCGTAATGCGTTTGTCGAGTGCTCATTAAGAAAGTTTCTATACAAGTTTCTGAACGAAATCCTTAAGAAAAGTTCTCCAAAAGTTCCCTATGAAAGAATCCTTTGAAGCATCTGGTCGTCACAAACGTTTTGACTACTTGTGGAGCCAAAACGGACTCTGTATGAGTCAGATATCCATCTTTCAGTTAACACTGCGCAAAACTGATTCCGAATGACAGTTACAGACTAGTTCTTGCGTAGTTGCACTCGATTTTTTCCATTCTAGTTCACTAAACAATTCCATATGAGATCCAATTACTTGTGGGGAAATGCAAGAGACCACGGTTATGAGGTTGCACTAGGTCCATAGCTGGGACTTTGTGTATGTTCTTGAAATGCGTTTGTCGTGTCCTCATTAAGAATGTTTCTATACAAGTTTCTGAACAAACTCCTTAAGAAAAGTTCTCCAAAAGTTTCCTATGAAAGAAGCCTTTGAAGCATCTGGTCTTCACAAACGTTTTGACTACTTGTGGAGCCAAAACAGACTCCGCATGAGTCAGATATCCATGTTTCAGTTAACACTGCGCAAAACTGATTCCGAACGACAGTTACAGACTAGTTCTTGCGTAGTTGCACTCGATTTTTTCCATTCTACTTCACTAAACATATCCATATGAGATCCAATTACTTGTAGGGAAATGCAAGAGACCTCGGTTATGTTGATGCACTAGGTCCATAGCTGGGACTTTGTGTATGTTCTCGAAATGCGTTTGTCGACTGCTCATTAAGAAATTTCTATACAAGTTTCTGAACGAACTTCTTAAGAAAAGTTCTCCAAAAGTTCCCTATGAAACAATCCTTTGAAGCATCTGGTCGTCACAAACGTTTTGACTACTTGTGGAGCCAAAACAGACTCCGTATGAGTCAGATATCCATGTTTCAGTTAACACTTCGCAAAACTGATTCCGAACGAAAGTTACAGACTAGTTCTTGCGTAGTTGCACTCAATTTTTCCATTCTACTTCACTAAACATCTCCATATGAGACCCAATTACTTGTAGGGAAATGCAAGAGTCCTCGGTTATGATGATGCACTAGGTCCATAGCTGGGACTTTGTGTATGTTCTCGAAATGCGTTTGTCGAGTGCTCATTAAGAAAGGTTCTATACATGTTTCTGAACAAACTCCTTAAGAAAAGTTCTCCAAAAGTTCCCTATGAAAGAATCCTTTGAAGCATCTGGTCGTCACAAACGTTTTGACTACTTGTGGAGCCAAAACGGACTCCGTATGAGTCAGATATCCATCTTTCAGTTAACACCGCGCAAAACTGATTCCGAACGACAGTTACAGACTAGTTCTTGCGTAGTTGCACTCAATTTTTCCATTCTACTTAAGTAAACACTTCCATATCAAATCCAATTACTTGTATGGAAATGCAAGAGTCCTCGGTTATGATGATGCACTAGGTCCATAGCTGGGACTTTGAGTAGGTTCTCGAAATGCGTTTGTCGAGCGCTCATTAAGAAAGTTTCGATACAAGTTTTTGAACAAACTCCTTAAGAAAAGTTCTCCAAAAGTTGCCTATGAAAGAATCCTTGGAAGCATCTGGTTGTCACAAACGTTTTGACTACTTGTCGAGCCAAAACGGACTCGGTATGAGTCAGATATCCATGTTTCAGTTAACACTGCGCAAAACTAATTCCGAATTACAGTCACAGACTAGTTCTTGCGTAGTTGCACTCGATTTTTTCCATTCGACTTCACTAAACATCTCCATATGAGATCCAATTACTTGTAGGGAAATGCAAGATACCTCGGTTATGAGGTTGCACTAGGTCCATAGCTGGGACTTTGTGTATGTTCTCGAAATGTGTTTGTCGAGTGCTCATTAAGAAAGTTTCTATACAAGTTTCTGAACGAACTCCTTAAGAAAAGTTCTCCAAAAGTTCCCTATGAAAGAATCCTTTGAAGCATCTGGTCGTCACAAACGTTTTGACTACTTGTCGAGCCAAAACGGACTCCGTATGAGTCAGATATCCATGTTTCAGTTAACACTGCGCAAAACCGATTCCGAACGACAATTACAGACTAGTTCTTGCGTAGTTGCACTCGATTTTTTCCATTCTACTTCACTAAACATATCCATATGAGATACAATTACTTGTAGGGAAATGCAAGAGACCTCGGTTATGATGATGCACTAGGTGCATAGCTGGGACTTTGTGTATGTTCTCGTAATGCGTTTGTCGAGTGCTCATTAAGAAAGTTTCTATACAAGTTTCTGAACGAAATCCTTAAGAAAAGTTCTCCAAAATTTCCCTATGAAAGAATCCTTTGAAGCATCTGGTCGTCACAAACGTTTTGACTACTTGTGGAGCCAAAACGGACTCTGTATGAGTCAGATATCCATCTTTCAGTTAACACTGCGCAAAACTGATTCCGAATGACAGTTACAGACTAGTTCTTGCGTAGTTGCACTCGATTTTTTCCATTCTAGTTCACTAAACAATTCCATATGAGATCCAATTACTTGTGGGGAAATGCAAGAGACCACGGTTATGAGGTTGCACTAGGTCCATAGCTGGGACTTTGTGTATGTTCTTGAAATGCGTTTGTCGTGTCCTCATTAAGAAAGTTTCTATACAAGTTTCTGAAGAAACTCCTTAAGAAAAGTTCTCCAAAAGTTTCCTATGAAAGAAGCCTTTGAAGCATCTGGTCTTCACAAACGTTTTGACTACTTGTGGAGCCAAAACAGACTCCGCATGAGTCAGATATCCATGTTTCAGTTAACACTGCGCAAAACTGATTCCGAACGACAGTTACAGACTAGTTCTTGCGTAGTTGCACTCGATTTTTTCCATTCTACTTCACTAAACATATCCATATGAGATCCAATTACTTGTAGGGAAATGCAAGAGACCTCGGTTATGTTGATGCACTAGGTCCATAGCTGGGACTTTGTGTATGTTCTCGAAATGCGTTTGTCGACTGCTCATTAAGAAATTTCTATACAAGTTTCTGAACGAACTTCTTAAGAAAAGTTCTCCAAAAGTTCCCTATGAAACAATCCTTTGAAGCATCTGGTCGTCACAAACGTTTTGACTACTTGTGGAGCCAAAACAGACTCCGTATGAGTCAGATATCCATGTTTCAGTTAACACTTCGCAAAACTGATTCCGAACGAAAGTTACAGACTAGTTCTTGCGTAGTTGCACTCAATTTTTCCATTCTACTTCACTAAACATCTCCATATGAGACCCAATTACTTGTAGGGAAATGCAAGAGTCCTCGGTTATGATGATGCACTAGGTCCATAGCTGGGACTTTGTGTATGTTCTCGAAATGCGTTTGTCGAGTGCTCATTAAGAAAGTTTCTATACATGTTTCTGAACAAACTCCTTAAGAAAAGTTCTCCAAAAGTTCCCTATGAAAGAATCCTTTGAAGCATCTGGTCGTCACAAACGTTTTGACTACTTATGGAGCCAAAACATACTCCGTATGAGTCAGATATCCATGTTTCAGTTAACACTGCGCAAAACTGATTCCGAACGACACTTAGAGACTGGTTCTTGCGTAGTTGCAATCAATTTTCCATTCTACTTCACTAAACATCTCCATATGAGATCCAATTACTTGTATGGATATGCACGAGACCTCGGTTATGAGGATGCACTAGGTCCATAGCTGGGACTTTGTGTATGTTCTCGAAATGCGTTTGTCGAGTGCTCATTAAAAAAGTTTCTATACAAGTTTCTGAACGAACTCCTTAAGAAAGTTCTCCAAAAGTTCCCTATGAAAGAATCCTTTGAAGCATCTGGTCGTAACAAACATTTTGACTACTTGTGGAGCCAAAACAGACTCCGTATGAGTCAGATATCCATGTTTCATTTAACACTACGCAAAACTGATTCCGAACGACAGTTACAGACTAGTTCTTGCGTAGTTGCACTCGATTTTTCCATTCTACTTCACTAAACATCTCCATATGAGATCCAATTACTTGTAGGGAAATGCAAGAGACCTCGGTTATGATGATGCACTAGGTCCATAGCTGGGACTTTGTGTATGTTCTCGAAATGCGTTTGTCGAGTGCTCATTAAGAAAGTTTCTATACAAGTTTTTGAACGAACTCCTTAAGAAAAGTTCTCCAAAAGTTCCCTATGAAAGAATCCTTTGAAGCATATGGTCATCACAAACGTTTTGACTACTTGTGGAGCCCAAACGGACTCCGTATAAGTCAGATATCCATGTTTCAGTTAACACTGCGCAAAACTGATTCCGAACGACAGTTACAGACTAGTTTTTGCGTAGTTGCACTCGATTTTTTCCATTCTACTTCACTAAACATATCCATATGAGATCCCATTACTTGTAGGGAAATGCAAGAGACCTCGGTTATGATGATGCACTAGGTCCATAGCTGGGACTTTGTGTATGTTCTCGAAATGCGTTTGTCGAGTGCTCATTAAGAAAGTTTCTATACAAGTTTCTGAACGAACTCCTTAAGAAAAGTTATCCAAATGTTCCCTATGAAAGAAACCTTTGAAGCACCTGGTCGTCACAAATGTTTTGACTACTTATGGAGCCAAAACGGACTCCGTATGAGTCAGATATCCATGTTTCAGTTAACACTTCGCAAAACTGATTACGAACGACTGTTACAGACTAGTCCTTGTGTAGTTGCACTCGATTTTTTCCATTCTACTTCACTAAACATCTCCATATGAGATCCAATTACTTGTAGGGAAATGCAAGAGACCTCGGTTATAATGATGCAGTAGGTGCATAGCTGGGACTTTGTGTATGTTCTCAAAATGCGTTTGTCGGGTGCTCATTAAGAAAGTTTCTATACAAGTTTCTGAACAAACTCCTTAAGAAAAGTTCTTCAAAAGTTCCCTATGAAAGAGTCCTTTGAAGCAACTGGTCGTCACAAACGTTTTGACTACTTGTGTAGCCAAAACGGACTTCGTATGAGGCAGATATCCATGTTACAGTTAACACTGCGCAAAACTGATTCCGAACGACACTTACAGACTAGTTCTTGTGTAGTTGCACTTGATTTTTTCCATTCTACTTCACTAAACATCTCCATATGAGATCCAATTACTTGTAGGGAAATGCAAGAGATCTCGATTATGAGGATGCACTAGGTCCATAGCTGGGACTTTGTGTATGTTGTTGAAATGCGTTTGTCGAGTGCTCATTAAGAAAGTTTCTATACAAGTTTCTGAACGAACTACTTAAGAAAAGTTCTCCAAAAGTTCCCTATGAAAGAATCCTTTGAAGCATCTGGTCGTAACAAACGTTTTGACTACTTGTGGAGCCAAAACGGACTTCGTATGAGTCAGATATCCATGTTTCAGTTAACACTGCGCAAAACTGATTCCGAACGACAGTTAAAGACTGGTTCTTGTGTAGTTGCACTCAATTTTTTCCATTCTACTTCACTAAACATCTCCATATGAGATCCAATTACTTGTTGGGAAATGCAAGAGACCTCGGTTATGAGGTTGCACTAGGTCCATAGCTGGGACTTTGTGTATGTTCTCGAAATGCGTTTGTCAAGTCCTCATTAAGAAAGTTTCTTTGAAGTTTCTGAACAAACTCCCTAAGAAAAGTTCTCCAAAAGTTCCCTATGAAAGAATCCTTTTAAGCATCTGGTCGTCACAAACGTTTTGACTACTTGTCGAGCTAAAACGGACTCCATATGAGTCAGATATCCATGTTTCAGTTAACACTGTGCAAAACTGATTCCGAACGACAGTTAGAGACTGGTTCTTGTGTAGTTCCACTCGATTTTTTCCATTCTACTTCACTAAACATCTCCATATGAGATCCAATTACTTGGAGGGAAATGCACGAGACCTCGGTTATGAGGATGCACTAGGTCCATAGCTGGGACTTTGTGTATGTTCTCGAAATGCGTTTGTCGAGTGCTCATTAAGAAAGTTTCTATACAAGTTTCTGAATGAACTCCTGAAGAAAGTTCTCTAAAAGTTCCCTATGAAAGAATCCTTTGAAGCATCTGGTCGTAACAAACATTTTGACTACTTGTGGAGCCAAAGCAGACTCCGTATGAGTCAGATATCCATGTTTCAGTTAACACTACGCAAAACTGATTCGGAACACACTAGTTCTTGCGTAGTTGCACCCGATTTTTTCCATTCTACTTCACTAAACATCTCCATATGAGATCCAATTACTTGTAGGGAAATGCAAGAGACCTCGGTTATGATGATGCACTAGGTCCATAGCTGGGACTTTGTGTATGTTCTCGAAATGCGTTTGTCGAGTTCTCATTAAGAAAGTTTCTATACAAGTTTCTGAACGAATTCCTTAAGAAAAGTTCTCCAAAAGTTCCCTATGAAAGAATCCTTTGAAGCATCTGGTCGTCACAAATGTTTTGACTACTTGTGGAGCCAAAACAGACTCCGTATTAGTCAGATATCCACGTTTCAGTTAACACTGCGCAAAACTGATTCCGAACGACAGTTACAGACTAGTTCTTGCGTAGTTGCACTCGATTTTTTCCATTCTACTTCACTAAACATCTCCATATGAGATCCAATTACTTGTAGGGAAATGCAAGAGACCTCGGTTATGATGATGCACTAGGTCCATAGCTGGGACTTTGTGTATGTTCTCGAAATGCGTTTGTCGAGTGCTCATTAAGAAAGTTTCTATACAAGTTTCTGAACGAACTCCTTAAGAAAAGTTCTCCAAAAGTTCCCTATGAAAGAATCCTTTGAAGCATCTGGTCGTCACAAACGTTTTGACTACTTGTGGAGCCAAAACGGACTCCGTATGAGTCAGATATCCATGTTTCAGTTAACACTGCGCAAAACTGATTCCGAACGACAGTTACACTCTAGTTCTTGCGTAGTTGCACTCAATTTTTCCATTCTACTTCACTAAACACTTCCATATGAGATCCAATTACTTGTAGGGAAATGCAAGAGATCTCGGTTATGATGATGCACTAGGTCCATAGCTGGGACTTTGTGTATGTTCTCGAAATGCGTTTGTCGAGTGCTCATTAAGAAAGTTTCTATACAAGCTTCTGAACGAACTCCTTAAGAAAAGTTCTCCAAAAGTTCCCTATGAAAGAATCCTTTGAAGCATCTGGTCGTCACAAATGTTTTGACTACTTGTCGAGCCAAAACGGACTCCGTATGAGTCAGATATCCATGTTTCAGTTAACACTGCGCAAAACTGATTCCGAACGACAGTTACAGACTAGTTCTTGTGTAGTTGCACTCGATTTTTTCCATTCTACTTCACTAAACATCTCCATATGAGATCCAATTACTTGTAGGTAAATGCAAGAGACCTCGGTTACGAGGTTGCACTAGGTCCATAGCTGGGACTTTGTGCATGTTCTCGAAATGCGTTTGTCGAGTCCTCATTAAGAAAGTTTCTATACAAGTTTTTGAACAAACTCCTTAAGAAAAGTTCTCCAAAAGTTGCCTATGAAAGAATCCTTTGAAGCATCTGGTCGTCACAAACGTTTTGACTACTTGTCGAGCCAAAACGGACTCCGTATGAGTCAGATATCCATGTTTCAGTTAACACTGTGCAAAACTGTTCCGAACGACAGTTACAGACAAGTTCTTGTGTAGTTGCACTCCATTTTTTCCATTCGACTTCACTAAACATCTCCATATGAGATCCAATTACTTGTATGGAAATGCAAGATACCTCGGTTATGAGGATGCACTAGGTCCATAGCTGGGACTTTGTGTATGTTCTCGAAATGCGTTTGTCGAGTGCTGATTAAGAAAGTTCTATACAAGTTTCTGAACGAACTCCTTAAGAAAGTTCTCTAAAAGTTCCCTATGAAAGAATACTTTGAAGCATCTGGTCGTAACAAACATTTTGACTACTTGTGGAGCCAAAACAGACTCCGTATGAGTCAGATATCCATGTTTCAGTTAACACTACGCAAAACTGATTCCGAACGACAGTTACAGACTAGTTCTTGGGTAGTTGCACCCGATTTTTTCCATTCTACTTCACTAAACATCTCCATATGAGATACAATTACTTGTAGGGAAATGCAAGAGACCTCGGTTATAATGATGCACTAGGTCCATAGCTGGGACTTTGTGTATGTTCTCGAAATGCGTTTGTCGAGTGCTCATTAAGAAAGTTTCTATACAAGTTTCTGAACGAACTCCTTAAGAAAAGTTCTCCAAAAGTTCCCTATGAAAGAATCCTTTGAAGCATCTGGTCGTCACAAATGTTTTGACTACTTGTCGAGCCAAAACGGACTCCGTATGAGTCAGATATCCATGTTTCAGTTAACACTGCGCAAAACTGATTCCGAACGACAGTTAGAGACTGGTTCTTGTGTAGTTGCACTCGATTTTTTCCATTCTACTTCACTAAACATCTCCATATGAGATCCAATTACTTGTAGGGAAATGCAAGAGACTTCGGTTATGAGGTTGCACTAGGTCCATAGCTGGGACTTTGTGCATGTTCTCGAAATGCCTTTGTCGAGTCCTCATTAAGAAAGTTTCTATACAAGTTTCTGAACAAACTCCTTAAGAAAATTTCTCTAAAAGTTCCCTATGAAAGAATCCTTTGAAGCATCTGGTCGTCACAAACGTTTTGACTACTTGTCGAGCCAAAACGGACTCCGTATGATTCAGATATCCATGTTTCAGTTAACACTGTGCAAAACTGATTCCGAACGACAGTTAGAGACTGGTTCTTGGGTAGTTGCACTCGATTTTTTCCATTCTACTTCACTAAACATCTCCATATGAGATCCAATTACTTGTAGGTAAATGCACGAGACCTCGGTTATGAGGATGCACTAGGTCCATATCTGGGACTTTGTGTATGTTCTCGAAATGCGTTTGTCGAGTGCTCATTAAGAAAGTTTCTATACAAGTTTCTGAACGAACTCCATAAGAAAGTTCTCCAAAAGTTCCCTATGAAAGAATCCTTTGAAGCATCTGGTTTTCACAAACGTTTTGACTACTTGTGGAGCCAAAACAGACTCCGTATGAGTCAGATATCCATGTTTCAGTTAACACTGCGCAAAACTGATTCCGAACGACAGTTACAGACTAGTTCTTGCGTAGTTGCACTCGATTTTTTCCCTTCTACTTCACTAAAAATATCCATATGAGATCCAATTACTTGTAGGGAAATGCAAGAGACCTCGGTTATGATGATGCACTAGGTCCATAGCTGGGACTTTGTGTATGTTCTCGAAATGAGTTTGTCGAGTGCTCATTAAGAAAGTTTCTATACAAGTTTCTGAACGAACTACTTAAGAAAAGTTCTCCAAAAGTTCCCTATGAAAGAATCCTTTGAAGCATATGGCCGTAACAAACGTTTTGACTACTTGTGGAGCCAAAACAGACTCCGTATGAGTCAGATATCCATGTTTCAGTTAACACTGTGCAAAACTGTTCCGAACGACAGTTACAGACAAGTTCTTGTGTAGTTGCACTCCATTTTTTCCATTCGACTTCACTAAACATCTCCATATGAGATCCAATTACTTGTAGGGAAATGCAAGAGACCTCGGTTATAATGATGCACTAGGTCCATAGCTGGGACTTTGTGTATGTTCTCGAAATGCGTTTGTCGAGTGCTCATTAAGAAAGTTTCTATACAAGTTTCTGAACGAACTCCTTAAGAAAAGTTCTCCAAAAGTTCCCTATGAAAGAATCCTTTGAAGCATCTGGTCGTCACAAATGTTTTGACTACTTGTCGAGCCAAAACGGACTCCGTATGAGTCAGATATCCATGTTTCAGTTAACACTGCGCAAAACTGATTCCGAACGACAGTTAGAGACTGGTTCTTGTGTAGTTGCACTCGATTTTTTCCATTCTACTTCACTAAACATCTCCATATGAGATCCAATTACTTGTAGGGAAATGCAAGAGACTTCGGTTATGAGGTTGCACTAGGTCCATAGCTGGGACTTTGTGCATGTTCTCGAAATGCGTTTGTCAAGTCCTCATTAAGAAAGTTTCTATACAAGTTTCTGAACGAACTCCTTAAGAAAAGTTCTCCAAAAGTTCCCTATGAAAGAATCCTTTGAAGCATCTGGTCGCACAAACATTTTGACTACTTGTGGAGCCAAAACGGACTCCGTATGAGTCAGATATCCATGTTTCAGTTAACACTGCGCAAAACTGATTCCGAACGACAGTTACACAATAGTTCTTGCGTAGTTGCACTCAATTTTTTCCATTCTACTTCACTAAACATATCCATATGAGATCCAATTACTTGTAGGGAAATGCAAGAGACCTCGGTTATGATGATGCACTAGGTCCATAGCTGGGACTTTGTGTATGTTCTCGAAATGCGTTTGTCGAGTGCTCATTAAGAAAGTTTCTATACAAGTTTCTGAACGAACTCCTTAAGAAAAGTTCTCCAAAAGTTCCCTATGAAAGAATCCTTTGAAGCATCTGGTCGTCACAAACGTTTTGACTACTTGTGGAGCCAAAACGGATTCCGTATGAGTCAGATATCCATGTTTCAGTTAACACTGCGCAAAACTGATTCCGAACGACAGTTACAGACTAGTTCTTGCGTAGTTGCACTCGATTTTTTCCATTCTACTTCACTAAACATATCCATATGAGATCCAATTACTTGTAGGGAAATGCAAGAGACCTCGGTTATGATGATGCACTAGGTCCATAGCTGGGACTTTGTGTATGTTCTCGAAATGCGTTTGTCGAGTGCTCATTAAGAAAGTTTCTATACAAGTTTCTGAACAAACTCCTTAAGAAAAGTTCTCAAAAAGTTCCCTATGAAAGAATCCTTTGAATCATCTAGTCGTCACAGATGTTTTGACTACTTGTGGAGCCAAAACATACTCCGTATGAGTCAGATATCCATGTTTCAGTTAACACTGCGCAAAACTGATTCCGAACGACAGTTACAGACTAGTTCTTGCGTAGTTGCACTCGATTTTTTCCCTTCTACTTCACTAAACATATCCATATGAGATCCAATTACTTGTAGGGAAATGCAAGAGACCTCGGTTATGATGATGCACTAGGTCCATAGCTGGGACTTTGTGTATGTTCTCGAAATGCGTTTGTCGAGTGCTCATTAAGAAAGTTTCTATACAAGTTTCTGAACGAACTACTTAAGAAAAGTTCTCCAAAAGTTACCTATGAAAGAATCCTTTGAAGCATATGGCCGTAACAAACGTTTTGACTACTAGTGGAGCCAAAACAGACTCCGTATGAGTCAGATATCCATGTTTCAGTTAACACTGTGCAAAACTGTTCCGAATGACAGTTACAGACAAGTTCTTGTGTAGTTGCACTCCATTTTTTCCATTCGACTTCACTAAACATCTCCATATGAGATCCAATTACTTGTATGGAAATGCAAGATACCTCGGTTATGAGGATGCACTAGGTCCATAGCTGGGACTTTGTGTATGTTCTCGAAATGCGTTTGTCGAGTGCTGATTAAGAAAGTTCTATACAAGTTTCTGAACGAACTCCATAAGAAAGTTCTCTAAAAGTTCCCTATGAAAGAATACTTTGAAGCATCTGGTCGTAACAAACATTTTGACTACTTGTGGAGCCAAAACAGACTCCGTATGAGTCAGATATCCATGTTTCAGTTAACACTATGCAAAACTGATTCCGAACGACAGTTACAGACTAGTTCTTGGGTAGTTGCACCCGATTTTTTCCATTCTACTTCACTAAACATCTCCATATGAGATCCAATTACTTGTAGGGAAATGCAAGAGACCTCGGTTATAATGATGCACTAGGTCCATAGCTGGGACTTTGTGTATGTTCTCGAAATGCGTTTGTCGAGTGCTCATTAAGAAAGTTTCTATACAAGTTTCTGAACGAACTCCTTAAGAAAAGTTCTCCAAAAGTTCCCTATGAAAGAATACTTTGAAGCATCTGGTCGTCACAAATGTTTTGACTACTTGTCGAGCCAAAACGGACTCCGTATGAGTCAGATATCCATGTTTCAGTTAACACTGCGCAAAACTGATTCCGAACGACAGTTAGAGACTGGTTCTTGTGTAGTTGCACTCGATTTTTTCCATTCTACTTCACTAAACATCTCCATATGAGATCCAATTACTTGTAGGGAAATGCAAGAGACTTCGGTTATGAGGTTGCACTAGGTCCATAGCTGGGACTTTGTGCATGTTCTCGAAATGCGTTTGTCAAGTCCTCATTAAGAAAGTTTCTATACAAGTTTCTGAACGAACTCCTTAAGAAAAGTTCTCCAAAAGTTCCCTATGAAAGAATCCTTTGAAGCATCTGGTCGCACAAATATTTTGACTACTTGTGGAGCCAAAACGGACTCCGTATGAGTCAGATATCCATGTTTCAGTTAACACTGCGCAAAACTGATTCCGAACGACAGTTACACACTAGTTCTTGCGTAGTTGCACTCAATTTTTTCCATTCTACTTCACTAAACATATCCATATGAGATCCAATTACTTGTAGGGAAATGCAAGAGACCTCGGTTATGATGATGCACTAGGTCCATAGCTGGGACTTTGTGTATGTTCTCGAAATGCGTTTGTCGAGTGCTCATTAAGAAAGTTTCTATACAAGGTTCTGAACGAACTCCTTAAGAAAAGTTCTCCAAAAGTTCCCTATGAAAGAATCCTTTGAAGCATCTGGTCGTCACAAACGTTTTGACTGCTTGTGGAGCCAAAACGGACTCCGTATGAGTCAGATATCCATGTTTCAGTTAAGACTGCGCAAAACTGATTCCGAACGACAGTTACAGACTAGTTCTTGCGTAGTTGCACTCGATTTTTTCCATTCTACTTCACTAAACATATCCATATGAGATCCAATTACTTGTAGGGAAATGCAAGAGACCTCGGTTATGATGATGCACTAGGTCCATAGCTGGGACTTTGTGTATGTTCTCGAAATGCGTTTGTCGAGTGCTCATTAAGAAAGTTTCTATACAAGTTTCTGAACGAACTCCATAAGAAAGTTCTCCAAAAGTTCCCTATGAAAGAATCCTTTGAAGCATCTGGTCGTCACAAACATTTTGACTACTTGTGGAGCCAAAACGGACTCCGTATGAGTCAGATATCCATGTTTCAGTTAATACTGCACAAAACTGATTCCGAACGACAGTTACACACTAGTTCTTGCGTAGTTGCACTCGATTTTTTCCATTCTACTTCACTAAACATATCCATATGAGATCCAATTACTTGTAGGGAAATGCAAGAGACCTCGGTTATGATGATGCACTAGGTCCAGAGCTTGGACTTTGTGTATGTTCTCGAAATGCGTTTTTCGAGTGCTCATTAAGAAAGTTTCTATACAAGTTTCTGAACGAACTCCTTAAGAAAAGTTCTCCAAAAGTTCCCTATGAAAGAATCCTTTGAAGCATCTGGTTGTCACAAATGTGTTGACTACTTGTCGAGCCAAAACGGACTCCGTATGAGTCAGATATCCATGTTTCAGTTAACACTGCGCAAAACTGATTCCGAACGACAGTTACAGACTAGTTCTTGTGTAGTTGCACTCGATTTTTTCCATTCTACTTCACTAAACATCTCCATATGAGATCCAATTACTTGTAGGGAAATGCAAGAGACCTCGGTTATGAGCTTGCACTAGGTCCATAGCTGGGACTTTGTGCATGTTCTCGAAATGCGTTTGTCGAGTCCTCATTAAGAAAGTTTCTACACAAGTTTCTGAAGAAACTCCTTAAGAAAAGTTCTCCAAAAGTTCCCTATGAAAGAATCCTTTGAAGCATCTGGTTGTCACAAACGTTTTGACTACTTGTCGAGCCAAAACGGACTCCGTATGAGTCAGATATCCATGTTTCAGTTAACACTATGCAAAACTGATTCCGAACGACAGTTAGAGACTGGTTCTTGTGTAGTTGCACTCGATTTTTTCCATTCTACTTCACTAAACATCTCCATATGAGATCCAATTACTTGTAGGGAAATGCACAAGACCTCGGTTATGAGGATGCACTAGGTCCATAGCTGGGACTTTGTGTATGTTCTCGAAATGCGTTTGTCGAGTGCTCATTAAGAAAGTTTCTATACAAGTTTCTGAACGAACTCCTTAAGAAAGTTCTCCAAAAGTTCCCTATGAAAGAATCCTTTGAAGCATCTGGTCGTAACAAACATTTTGACTACTTGTGGAGCCAAAACAGACTCCGTATGAGTCAGATATCCATGTTTCAGTTAACACTACCCAAAACTGATTCCGAACGACAGTTACTGACTAGTTCTTGCGTAGTTGCACCCGATTTTTTCCATTCTACTTCACTAAACATCTCCATATGAGATCCAATTACTTGTAGGGAAATGCAAGAGACCTCGGTTATGATGATGCACTAGGTCCATAGCTGGGACTTTGTGTATGTTCTCGAAATGCGTTTGTCGAGTGCTCATTAAGAAAGTTTCTATACAAGTTTCTGAACGAACTCCTTAAGAAAAGTTCTCCAAAAGTTCCCTATGAAAGAATCCTATGAATCATCTGGTCGTCACAAATGTTTTGACTACTTGTGGAGCCAAAACATACTCCGTATGAGTCAGATATCCATGTTTCAAATAACACTGCGCAAAACAGATTCCGAACGACAGTTACAGACTAGTTCTTGCGTAGTTGCACTCAATTTTTCATTCTACTTCACTAAACACTTCCATATGAGATCCAATTACTTGTAGGGAAATGCAAGAGTCCTTGTTTATGATGATTACCTAGGTCCATAGCTGGGTCTTTGTGTATGTTCTCGAAATGCGTTTGTCGAGTGCTCATTAAGAAAGTTTCTATACAAGTTTCTGAACGAACTCCTTAAGAAAAGTTCTCCAAAAGTTCCCTATGATAGAATCCTTTGAAGCATCTGGTCGTCACAAACATTTTGACTACTTGTGGAGCCAAAACGGACTCCGTATGAGTCAGATATCCATGTTTCAGTTTACACTGCGCAAAACTGATTCCGAACGACAGTTACACACTAATTCTTGCGTAGTTGCACTCGATTTTCTCCATTCTACTTCACTACACATATCCATATGAGATCCAATTACTTGTAGGGAAATGCAAGAGACCTCGGTTATGATGATGCACTAGGTCCATAGGTGGGACTTTGTGTATGTTCTCGAAATGCGTTTGTCGAGTACTCATTAAGAAAGTTTCTATACAAGTTTCTGAACGAACTCCTTAAGAAAAGTTCTCCAAAAGTTCCCTATGAAAGAATCCTTTGAAGCATCTGGTCGTCACAAATGTTTTGACTTCTTGTCGAGCCAAAACGGACTCCGTATGAGTCAGATATCCATGTTTCAGTTAACACTGCGCAAAACTGATTCCGAACGACAGTTACAGACTAGTTCTTGTGTAGTTGCACTCAATTTTTTCCATTCTACTTCACTAAACATATCCATATGAGATCCAATTACTTGTAGGGAAATGCAAGAGACCTCGGTTATGAGGTTGCACTAGGTCCATAGCTGGGACTTTGTGCATGTTCTCGAAATGCGTTTGTCGAGTCCTCATTAAGAAAGTTTCTATACAAGTTTCTGAACAAACTCCTTAAGAAAAGTTCTCCAAAAGTTCCCTATGAAAGAATCCTTTGAAGCAGCTGGTCGTCACAAACGTTTTGACTACTTGTCGAGCCAAAACGGACTCCGTATGAGTCAGATATCCATGTTTCAGTTACACTGTGCAAAATTGATTCCGAACGACAGTTAGACACTGGTTCTTGTGTAGTTGTACTCAATTTTTTCCATTCTACTTCACTAAACATCTCCATATGAGATCCAATTACTTGTAGGGAAATGCACGAGACTTCGGTTATGAGGATGCACTAGGTCCATAGCTGGGACTTTGTGTATGTTCTCGAAATGCGTTTGTCGAGTGCTCATTAAGAAAGTTTCTATACAAGTTTCTGAACGAACTCCTTAAGAAAAGTTCTCCAGAAGTTCCCTATGAAAGAATCCTTTGAATCATCTGGTCGTAACAAACATTTTGACTACTTGTGGAGCCAAAACAGACTCCGTATGAGTCAGATATCCATGTTTCAGTTAATACTGCGCAAAACTGATTCCGAACGACAGTTACACACTAGTTCTTGCGTAGTTGCACTCGATTTTTTCCATTCTACTTCACTAAACATATCCATATGAGATCCAATTACTTGTAGGGAAATGCAAGAGACCTCGGTTATGATGATGCACTAGGTCGATAGCTGGGACTTTGTGTATGTTCTCGAAATGCGTTTGTCGAGTGCTCATTAAGAAAGTTTCTATACAAGTTTCTGAACGAACTCCTTAAGAAAAGTTCTCCAAAAGTTCCCTATGAAAGAATCCTTTGAAGCATCTGGTCGTCACAAATGTGTTGACTACTTGTCGAGCCAAAACGGACTCCGTATGAGTCAGATATCCATGTTTCAGTTAACACTGCGCAAAACTGATTCCGAACGACAGTTACAGACTAGTTCTTGTGTAGTTGCACTCGATTTTTTCCATTCTACTTCACTAAACATCTCCATATGAGATCCAATTACTTGTAGGGAAATGCAAGAGACCTCGGTTATGAGCTTGCACTCGGTCCATAGCTGGGACTTTGTGCATGTTCTCGAAATGCGTTTGTCGAGTCCTCATTAAGAAAGTTTCTATACAAGTTTCTGAACGAACTCCTTAAGAAAAGTTCTCCAAAAGTTCCCTATGAAAGAATCCTTTCAAGCATCTGGTCGTCACAAACATTTTGACTACTTGTGGAGCCAAAACGGACTCCGTATGAGTCAGATATCCATGTTTCAGTTAACACTGTGCAAAACTGTTCCGAACGACAGTTACAGACAAGTTCTTGTGTAGTTGCACTCCATTTTTTCCATTCGACTTCACTAAACATCTCCATATGAGATCCAATTACTTGTAGGGAAATGCAAGAGACCTCGGTTATGAGGTTGCACTAGGTACATAGCTGGGACTTTGTTTATGTTCTCGAAATGCGTTTGTCGAGTCCTCATTAAGAAAGTTTCTATACAAGTTTCTGAACAAACTCCTTAAGAAAAGTTCTCCAAAAGTTCCCTATGAAAGAATCCTTTGAAGCATCTGGTCGTCACAAACGTTTTGACTACTTGTCGAGCCAAAACGGACTCCGTATGAGTCAGATATCCATGTTTCAGTTAACACTGTGCAAAACTGATTCCGAACGACAGTTAGAGACTGGTTCTTGTGTAGTTGCACTCGATTTTTTCCATCCTACTTCACTAAACATCTCCATATGAGATCCAATTACTTGTAGGGAAATGCACGAGACCTCGGTTATGATGATGCACTAGGTCCATAGCTGGGACTTTGTGTATGTTCTCGAAATGCGTTTGTCGAGTGCTCATTAAGAAAGTTTCTATACAAGTTTCTGAATTAACTCCTTAAGAAAAGTTCTCCAAAGGTTCCCTATGAAAGAATCCTTTGAAGCATCTGGTCATCACAAATGTTTTGACTACTTGTGGAGCCAAAACGGACTCCGTATGAGTCAGATATCCATGTTTCAGTTAACACTGCGCAAAACTGATTCCGAACGACAGTTATAGACTAGTTCTTGTGTAGTTGCACTCGATTTTTTCCATTCTACTTCACTAAACATCTCCATATGAGATCCAATTACTTGTAGGGAAATGCAAGAGACCTCGGTTATGAGGTTGCACTAGGTCCATAGCTAGGACTTTGTGCATGTTCTCGAAATGCGTTTGTCGAGTGCTCATTAAGAAAGTTTCTATACAAGTTTCTGAACGAACTCCTTAAGAAAATTTCTCCAAAAGTTCCCTATGAAAGAATCCTTTGAAGCATCTGGTCGTCACAAACATTTTGACTACTTGTGGAGCAAAAACGGACTCCGTATGAGTCAGATATCCATGTTTCAGTTAACACTGCGCAAAACTGATCCCGAACGACAGTTACAGACTAGTTCTTGCGTAGTTGCACTCGATTTTTTCCATTCTACTTCACTAAACATATCCATATGAGATCCAATTACTTGTAGGGAAATGCAAGAGACCTCGGTTATGATGATGCACTAGGTCCATAGCTGGGACTTTGTGTATGTTCTCGAAATGCATTTGTCGAGTGCTCATTAAGAAAGTTTCTATACAAGTTTCTGAACGAACTCCTTAAGAAAAGTTCTCCAAAAGTTCCCTATGAAAGAATCCTTTGAAGCATCTGGTCGTCACAAACGTTTTGACTACTTGTGGAGCCAAAACATACTCCGTATGAGTCAGATATCCATGTTTCAGTTAACACTGCGCAAAACTGATTCCGAACGACAGTTACAGACTAGTTCTTGCGTAGTTGCACTCAATTTTCCATTCTACTTCACTAAACTTCTCCATATGAGATCCAATTACTTGTAGGGAAATGCACGAGACCTCGGTTATGAGGATGCACTAGGTCCATAGCTGGGACTTTGTGTATGTTCACGAAATGCGTTTGTCGAGTGCTCATTAAGAAAGTTTCTATACAAGTTTATGAACGAACTCCTTAAGAAAGTTCTCCAAAACTTCCCTATGAAAGAATACTTTGAATCATCTGGTCGTCACAAACATTTTGACCACTTGTCGAGCCAAAACGGACTCCGTATGAGTCAGATATCCATGTTTCAGTTAACACTGCGCAAAACTGATTCCGAACGACAGTTAGAGACTGGTTCTTAGGTAGTTGCACTCGATTTTTTCCATTCTACTTCACTAAACATCTCCATATGAGATCCAATTACTTGTAGGGAAATGCACGAGACCTCGGTTATGAGGATGCACTAGGTCCATAGCTGGGACTTTGTGTATGTTCTCGAAATGCGTTTGTCGAGTGCTCATTAAGAAAGTTTCTATACAAGTTTCTGAACGAACTCCTTAAGAAAAGTTCTCCAAAAGTTCCCTATGAAAGAATCCTTTGAAGCATCTGGTCGTCACAAACATTTTGACTACTTGTGGAGCCAAAACGGACTCCGTATGAGTCAGATATCCATGTTTTAGTTAACACTGCGCAAAACTGATTCCGAACGACAGTTACACACTAGTTCTTGCGTAGTTGCACTCGATTTTTTCCATTCTACTTCACTAAACATATCCATGTGAGATCCAATTACTTGTAGGGAAATGCAAGAGACCTCGGTTATGATGATGCACTAGGTCCATAGCTGGGACTTTGTGTATGTTCTCGAAATGCGTTTGTCGAGTGCTCATTAAGAAAGTTTCTATACAAGTTTCTGAACGAACTCCTTAAGAAAAGTTCTCCAAAAGTTCCCTATGAAAGAATCCTTTGAAGCATCTGGTCGTCACAAATGTTTTGACTACTTGTGGAGCCAAAACATACTCCGTATGAGTCAGATATCCATGTTTCAGTTAACACTGCGCAAAACTGATTCCGAACGACAGTTACAGACTAGTTCTTGCGTAGTTGCACTCGATTTTTTCCATTCTACTTCACTAAACATATCCATATGAGATCCAATTACTTGTAGGGAAATTCAAGAGACCTCGGTTATGATGATGCACTAGGTCCATAGCTGGGACTTTGTGTATGTTCTCGAAATGCGTTTGTCGATTGCTCATTAAGAAAGTTTCTATACAAGTTTCTGAACGAACTCCTTAAGAAAAGTTCTCCAAAAGTTCCCTATGAAAGAATCCTTTGAAGCATCTGGTCGTCACAAATGTTTTGACTACTTGTGGAACCAAAACATACTCCGTATGAGTCAGATATCCATGTTTCAGTTAACACTGCGCAAAACTGATTCCGAACGACAGTTACAGACTAGTTCTTGCGTAGTTGCACTCAATTTTCCATTCTACTTCACTAAACATCTCCATATGAGATCCAATTACTTGTAGGGAAATGCACGAGACCTCGGTTATGAGGATGCACTAGGTCCATAGCTGGGACTTTGTGTATGTTCTCGAAATGCGTTTGTCGAGTGCTCATTAAGAAAGTTTCTATACAAGTTTCTGAACGAACTCCTTAAGAAAGTTCTCCAAAAGTTCCCTATGAAAGAATACTTTGAAGCATTTGGTCGTCACAAATGTTTTGACCACTTGTCGAGCCAAAACGGACTCCGTATGAGTCAGATATCCATGTTTCAGTTAACACTGCGCAAAACTGATTCCGAACGACAGTTAGAGACTGGTTCTTGGGTAGTTGCACTCGATTTTTTCCATTCTACTTCACTAAACATCTCCATATGGGATCCAATTACTTGTAGGGAAATGCACGAGACCTCGGTTATGAGGATGCACTAGGTCCATAGCTGGGACTTTGTGTATGTTCTCGAAATGCGTTTGTCGAGTGCTCATTAAGAAAGTTTCTATACAAGTTTCTGAATGAACTCCTTAAGAAAGTTCTCCAAAAGTTCCCTATGAAAGAATCCTTTGAAGCATCTGGTCGTAACAAAAATTTTGACTACTTGTGGAGCCAAAACAGACTCCGTATGAGTCAGATATCCATGTTTCAGTTAACACTGCGCAAAACTGATTCCGAACGACAGTTACAGACTAGTTCTTGCGTAATTGCACTTGATCTTCGTGAATGCCTTCTTCAATTCTTCCTTGTCCGTGCACATCTGATTCTCCTGGCGTCGAATATGTTGGTTCTGCTCCTGGATGAAAGCTGCAATTGATCCATCCTTCTTGGTCTTGATCATCTCCCATTGCGCGTCTCGACGTCCACAAATCTGATAAATTGTATCCTTAAGCTCCTGGTGGTAGACTTCTCCGATGCGTCCCATGGCGATGTGTGCGGCCATGCTCTTCCCTAAACTCCAAGTTGGTGCTTCGAAAACCAATCTCATGGCACTAAACATCCTTCCTGGAATGATAACTTGAATCTTCCAGCTCTCCTCTTCCGGAAATGTGGCGTTGTAGGTTCCGGTGACGCTTGGTATTCCTATGTTCAAGTACTTGGTGACTTCCTTCAAATGTCGTCCAAACGACGTGTCTTCATCTGGTTGCATGAACTAGCTCCTTGCATTCGCCATTCCTAAAAGAGTAGAAAGTGGAGAGGGGTCAGAAATGAGAAGAGAGAAGTTTTCTAGGGCTTAAGCTTAGTGGTCGTGTCCTACAGTCAACGTGTGCTCTGATACCAACTTTGTAGCGACCAGACCTCAAATGGCCTGTGCTGCTGTGCACCAGTGTCATCCCTGGATCAGTAATGCTGACACGCACAGTACAAATGGAGGATTTATAACAGAGTAGCAATCACACACTTATTACATCGAATATCTCTGAAGAGATTAAGTATGATAAACATGGCTTAAGGCCATCTAATAACGATAACAGCGGAAGACATGGAAGATAAGTGAGTCCATCAACTCCAGCGGCATCACTAAGTATAAGACCACGACCTAAACACCTTACTCGTCGTCTGAAAAGTCTACAACATGAAACGTTGCAGCCCGAAAACGGGTCAGCACATAGAATATGCTGGCAAAGTAACACATAGAGAGCAATGAACAATAATAATGCTATACTATATGCATTTATGGCTGGTGGAAAGCTCTATGGTTACAGTTTTGCGAAAAGCCAATTTTATCCTACTTCAAAGGAATAAATTTTATTTAACTATCATGGTGGTTGAAACATTGAGAAGGTACCTCCAACTCAATCCCAATTAAGTATCATCATTACCCCAACAAAATTAATTATAAGTATCACGGTGATGAGATTCAAATGATAATCCAGGTACTAGATACTCAAGTTGTCCATAACCGGGGACACGGCTAATCATGATCAGTTTGTACACTCTGCAGAGGTTTGCGCACTTTTCCCCACAAGACTCGATCGCCTCCGCTTGATTCTCGCACTGCATGGTGTTTGAGAAACGGATGACCGAGACACAGTCTTTCAGAAACAATCACTCTTTACTCTGGATGGACCGGTACACCTACTTTCCCCTACATCTGCTAGTCCACCTCTTCAAGAGATCATGTAACCTACTCAGCTATGCTAGAGCCCATAATAGCTTGTGGCTGCACACGGAAGTTTCTAGCATGAATAATCTTATGATCCCTTTGAGCCTGGGTGGCGGACCTTATACATACAGACAACACTGGGTTCTCCAGGTGCCTCAATCCACCCAGATGTGAGTTTTAGTTGCCACCTTAAGTTGAACCATTAATAAACATCTCACATCTGTCATGAATATCTCTCAAACCCAATCCACGTCTACGAGCATAGCATGGCAATAATAAAAGCAACGTAGAAGTAACTCCCAAGGGTTTGATAAGAAAACAGGTAATAGGTACTACCTCAACTACTTCCCAGTTCCCACAGTTTAATTAGATCCTAATCATGCAATTGTTTGAGGAATAGATCTAATGCAATAAAAATTGGGTATGAACGGGATATGATCAAAGTGTTACTTGCCTTGCTGATGATCCGCAAAACCTAGCGAGTCGAAGTAACAAGCGGCACACTCCGGGTACTCTATCGCAAACAAACAAGCATACAATCAGTACTCATCTAATGCACAGGTAAAACTCGAATGAAAGATCTAACCAGAAAGTTCAACTTAAGAACTCCGGTTTGCAAAAAGAATCAACTCGAAAGAAGCAACGAAAGTCAAACGGCGAAAGAAAGAAACTTCGTTTGCTAATCTGGATCTAGGTCAAATTTTACTGTAGCAAAAACTTGTTTGAGTAGGTTAAACGGAAAGAGAATTTCGAGACGAAACTCTAGGCACTTGAATCACCTGATTCCGATAAACGAGCGAGAAGTTAAACAGAATCGAAGATTCGATCAGAAATCGAATCTGAGAAAATCGCAGAAAAATCCGACGAAAAAGAAAAACGGACGAACGGTTAAAGAACGGACGTTCGTTAACAGAGAAAAACCGACGAACGCGTTCGTTAAAACGAACGGTTCGGTGAACGCTCGCAGAATAATAAAACCGAAAAAAACCGGTCTAGGTTTTTTTTAGAAGAAAACCGGTAAACCGAACGGCATCGAGGTCTACCTCCTCGGGGCGGCTCCGGCGGGGCTCCGGTGAGGGCGGCGGGTGCGGCGGGGTGCGGCGGAGGTGCGGTGCTCGGGGGGGTGCAAGAGGCGGCGAGGGGCGGCGGCGGCGGCGGCAGCGGGCGATCCCGTGCGCGAGGAGGACGACGCGCGGGCGGGCCGGCGGCCTGGCGCGGACGCGCGCAGTTTTTTTTTAATAAGTTCCGCGGAAAAAAAACGTAGAAAAATAAATGAAAATCAAAAAAATATAAAATAAATTTTCCACGTCTAGTTAGAAAATCTAGAATAGGGTGAACATTTTTTTAAACCAAAATAAATATTTTGAAAACATGCAATATTTTTAATGCAATAAAAATTGCAAATAAAATCCAAATAAATCCAATAAATGATTTTAATATTTTTCCTCCAGTATTTCAATTGTTTTGGAGAAGTCATATTTTCTCCTCTCGTTTATTTTTTTAAAATTGAAATATTTTTCCGGAGAGAAAATAATTAAAATAAAATCCTCGTCTTATTATTTGATGAAAATCAAATATGAAAATTCAAGAAAATCCCCAACTCTCTCCGAGGGTCCTTGAGTTGCTTAGGATTTATCGAGGATTTTGTCAAAAATGCAACAAAACATGATATGCAATGATGATCTATGTATAACATTCCAAATTGAAAATTTGGGATGTTACAAACCTACCCCCCCTTAAGATGAATCTCGCCCTCGAGATTCGGGTTGGCTAGAAAACAGGTGGGAGTGGTTTTTCCGTAGATCTTCCTCTCGCTCCCAGGTGGCTTCATCCTCCGTGTGGTGACTCCACTGAACTTTGCAAAACTTGATAACCTTGCTGCGGGTAACTCGGTTGGCATATTCGAGAATCTTAACTGGCTTCTCCTCATAGGTCAAGTCACTTTCCAACTGAATTGCTTCCAGTGGCACAGTATCTCTCAGCGGTATTTCAGCCATCTCTGCGTGGCACTTCTTCAACTGCGAAACGTGAAATACATCATGAACTCCAGACAATCCTTCGAGCAATTCCAGCTTGTAGGCAACTTCTCCCATACGTTCCAACACTCTGTATGGTCCGATAAAACGGGGCGCTAACTTTCCTTTAACTCCAAAGCGCTTCACTCCTCGAAGTGGTGATACTCGAAGATACACTCTGTCTCCGACTTCGTGAACTGTCTCCTTTCGTTTAGAATCCGCATAACTCTTCTGCCTGGACTGGGCTACTTTGAGCCTATCGCGGATCAACCTCACTTTTTGTTCAGACTCCTTAATCAAATCTGGTCCAAACAACTGACGATCTCCAACTTCGTCCCATAACAACGGTGTTCTACACCTCCTTCCGTACAAAGCTTCGAAAGGGGCCATCTTTAAACTGGTCTGATAACTGTTGTTATACGAAAACTCCGCATATGGCACATTGTCGTCCCAACTAGATCCATAATCTAGTGCACATGCTCTCAACATGTCCTCCAAAATCTGGTTGACTCTCTCGGTCTGTCCATCTGTCTGTGGGTGAAATGCTGTACTAAATTCCAGCCTGGTTCCCAATGTTTCATGTAACTGCTTCCAAAACTTCGAGGTAAATTGGGTTCCTCTGTCTGATACAATGGTCCTCGGCACTCCATGCAAACATACGATCCTGGTCATGTATATCTTTGCCAACTTAGCACTGGTGTAAGTGGTCTTCACTGGAATGAAATGAGCCACTTTCGTCAAACGGTCGACTACAACCCATATCGAGTCATAGCCTGAACGAGTCCTGGGTAATCCTGTGATAAAATCCATGCCTATTTTATCCCACTTCCATTCGGGTATCGGCAATGGCTGTAGCAATCCTGCTGGCTTCTGATGCTCTGCCTTCACTCTCTGACATACATCACAAACTGCTACATACTCCGCAATATCCTTCTTCATTCCGGTCCACCAGAAAGTATTCTTCAAATCCAAATACATCTTGGTATTCCCTGGGTGAATCGAGTATGGTGAATCATGGGCTTCTTGCAAAATTAACTTCCTGATCTCCGGATCATTTGGCACATATACGCGGTCCTCGAACCATAAGGTATCGTGCTCATCCTCACGAAATCCCTTGGCTTTTCCTTTGCTCATCTTCTCCTTTATCTCTTCAATCTCCTTGTCTGTCTTCTGAGCTTCTCTGATCCTTTCCATCAAGGTAGACTGAATCTCCAACGTCGCTAAATAGCCTCTTGGGACTATCTCCAGACATAGCTCGCGAAGGTCCTCGGCTAACTCCTGAGGTAACTCTCCTGTCATGAGGGTATTGACATGACTCTTGCGGCTCAACGCGTCTGCTACTACGTTAGCCTTTCCAGGGTGATAATGCAATCTCATATCATAATCTTTAATGAGCTCCAACCATCTCCTCTGTCTGGGGTTTAACTCCTTCTGCGTGAAAATGTACTTCAAACTCTTGTGATCCGTGTACACCTCACAATGGTTTCCGATGAGAAAATGTCTCCATGTCTTCAATGCATGCACCACGGTTGCTAATTCCAAATCATGCGTAGCATAATTCTTCTCATGGGGTTTAAGTTGTCGTGAAGCATACGACACAACTCTTCCTTCCTGCATAAGCACTGCTCCAAGTCCTCGACGAGAAGCGTCACAATAAACTTCATAATCCTTGCGTTGATCTGGCAGAATCAACACTGGTGATGTAACCAATCATTTCTTCAACTCTTGGAAACTAGCTTCACATTCCTCAGTCCAATTGAATTTGGTGTCCTTCTTCAATAGCTCAGTCATGGGCTTAGCAATCCTTGAGAAATTCTCAATGAATCTCCGGTAGTATCCTGCAAGTCCAAGAAAACTCCGGATTTCTCCAACTGTCGCGGGTGATTCCCAACTTGTCACTGTGTCAACCTTGGCAGGGTCTACTGCTATTCCTTCTCCAGAAATAACATGTCCAAGGAATCCAACTTCCTTCAGCCAAAACTCACATTTGCTGAACTTGGCATATAATTGATGTTCTCTGAGCTTCTCAAGTACCAATCGTAAATGCTCCTCATGCTCTTCTTCATCACTGGAAAAGATTAAAATATCATCAATGAACACCACGACGAACTTATCCAAAAACTCCATAAACACTTTGTTCATCGGGTTCATGAAATAGGCAGGTGCGTTAGTCAGCCCAAACGACATAACGGTATACTCATACAATCCATATCTGGTGGTAAATGCCGTCTTGGGTATATCCTGCTCTCGAATCTTTAACTGATGGTATCCTGATCGTAGATCGACCTTGGAAAATACTTTAGCTCCTTGTAAGCGGTCAAACAAATCATTTATCATCGGCAATGGGTACTTGTTTTTGATGGTCACTTCATTCAATCCTCGGTAATCAACAACTATCCTTAGTGATCCATCTTTCTTCTCCACTAAAAGTACTGGTGATCCCCACGGTGACGAACTTGGGCGAATATAGCCTTTATCCAGTAACTCCTTGATCTGCTTCTTAATTTCCTCCAAATCCTTTGCGGGCATCCTGTACGGTCTCTTAGATATTGGCCCTGTGCCTGGCAAAAGTTCAATCAAGAACTCAATGTCTCTATCCGGTGGCATGCCTGGCAACTCTTCTGGAAATACATCCGGATAATCCTTCACCACTGGTACTTCCTCCTGTACAACTCCTGATAAGGAATTTACTTGAGTCCTCTTCGGCATATGTCGGGATACATACTTGATCCTTTTTCCTTCTAGGGTGGTAAGCAAAATCGTCTTGCTGGCACAATCGATGTTTCCTCCATACAACGATAGCCAATCCATTCCCAAAATCACATCCAAACCTTGCGATTCCAAAACAATGAGGTCTGAGGGGAAAACATGCCTACCAATGGCCAACGGTATCTGAAAACATCCTTGGGTGGCCATGTACTCTGCTCCTGGCGAGGTTACTAACATAGGGCTTTTGAGAACTTGGGTGGACATCTTATACTTGTTTACGAATCCCCTTGATATGTATGAATGCGATGCACCAGTATCGAAAAGAACGGTTGCAGTAAATGACTTAACCAAAAACTTACCTATTACTGCATCAGGCTGAGCTTCAACCTCCTCCACGCTCACGTGGTTCACATGTCCTTTGTTGAACGGGTTCGGCTTCTTCCCAGAGCTTCCATTGCTAGTTCCATTTTGGGCTTCGGGACAATCAGTAGCATAATGTCCCGTCTTCTGGCACTTGAAACAAGTAATGTGACTTAGATCTCTCTTGGTTGGGGTAGATGGGTTGGTGCGGTTCTGTCCGTTTCCTCCTCCATTCCCATTACCATTCTTAGAGCCATTATGGTTGTGCGAACTACCTCCTCCATGGGTATGCTGAAACTGTCCTCCCGGCTTCGGGGTAAATCGTGGCTTCTGCTGGGCTCCAGAATTGTACTTCCCTTGTCCATACTTCCTCTTACGGTTTTCAATCTGCTGTTGCTTCCCTTCAATCATGAGAGCTCTATCTACCAGCTCCTGGTAGTTGTTGAAAGTTGCTACCATCAACTGCATACTCAGCTCATCATTCAATCCTTCCAGAAACTTCTCCTGCTTGGCTGCATCTGTAGCAACGTCATCTGGTGCATAACGTGCTAATTTACTGAAATCCTCCACATACTGGCCTACGGTGCGTCCTCCTTGGCGTAGGTTGCGAAACTCACGCTTCTTCATAGCCATAGCTCCTGCTGAAACATGAGCTGTACGGAAAGCTTGCTGAAACTGGTCCCATGTGACAGTGTCAATAGGGTGCGTGGCTGTATAATTCTCCCACCATGATGCTGCGGGTCCATCAAGCTGATGTGCGGCAAAACGCACTCTTTCCGCATCTGTGCATCCTGCAGTGGTCAACTCCCTTCCAACTTTGCGGAGCCAATCATCTGCAACAATCGGCTCGGTGCTACTGGAAAACACCGGCGGATTTAGCCTCAAGAAACGGGCTAAGTGGTCAACAGGTGGTGGTGGCGGTGGGTTGTTGTTGTTGTTGTTGCCTTGGTTCTGAACTAACACTTGCATCAGGGCATTCTGTTGCTGAATCAACTGGGTGATCTCTGGCGGGAAAACAAATCCGGTGTCGCGTCTCGGAGGCATCTGATAGGTTTAGAAAAGACGAGAATTAAGAATAGAATGAGTTCTAGAGAGAAAACACTACCCATATGCTCATGAGACAAATTCAATCAATATCACTCAATCAATCCAAACAAGGCAAAACAATCGATCTAACTAGCGTTACAAAGTGCTTGAACTATACTATTAAATGGGGGAAAACTACTACTGATATGGTGGTCTACTAGAAATTCTGATCCATTGAAGACTCCATGATGTCTGCTCCAGCTTCATCAATCCATTCGTCTTCACTTGGTTCCGAGTCGGTGTCGTCGATGATGATGTAGTTATCCGGACAAGTGCATTCGTCGACTTCTGCTTTTGGCACTGGATTTCCCATGAATGCTCCAATCTTATTCTCCAGGTCGTCAATCTTCCCTACTAGTGCGTTGATTTCCTCCAAGTAATCTTCGCGTGTAGTCTTGAGTTCTTCTTGAAGTTCCTTGATCTTCGTGAATGCCTTCTTCAATTCTTCCTTGTCCGTGCACATCTGATTCTCCTGGCGTCGAATATGTTGGTTCTGCTCCTGGATGAAAGCTGCAATTGATCCATCCTTCTTGGTCTTGATCATCTCCCATTGCGCGTCTCGACGTCCACAAATCTGATAAATTGTATCCTTAAGCTCCTGGTGGTAGACTTCTCCGATGCGTCCCATGGCGATGTGTGCGGCCATGCTCTTCCCTAAACTCCAAGTTGGTGCTTCGAAAACCAATCTCATGGCACTAAACATCCTTCCTGGAATGATAACTTGAATCTTCCAGCTCTCCTCTTCCGGAAATGTGGCGTTGTAGGTTCCGGTGACGCTTGGTATTCCTATGTTCAAGTACTTGGTGACTTCCTTCAAATGTCGTCCAAACGACGTGTCTTCATCTGGTTGCATGAACTTGCTCCTTGCATTCGCCATTCCTAAAAGAGTAGAAAGTGGAGAGGGGTCAGAAATGAGAAGAGAGAAGTTTTCTAGGGCTTAAGCTTAGTGGTCGTGTCCTACAGTCAACGTGTGCTCTGATACCAACTTTGTAGCGACCAGACCTCAAATGGCCTGTGCTGCTGTGCACCAGTGTCATCCCTGGATCAGTAATGCTGACACGCACAGTACAAATGGAGGATTTATAACAGAGTAGCAATCACACACTTATTACATCGAATATCTCTGAAGAGATTAAGTATGATAAACATGGCTTAAGGCCATCTAATAACGATAACAGCGGAAGACTTGGAAGATAAGTGAGTCCATCAACTCCAGCGGCATCACTGAGTATAAGACCACGACCTAAAGCACCTTACTCATCGTCTGAAAAGTCTGCAACATGAAACGTTGCAGCCCGAAAACGAGTCAGCACATAGAATATGCTGGCAAAGTAACACATAGAGAGCAATGAACAATAATAATGCTATACTATCTGCATTTATGGCTGGTGGAAAGCTCTATGGTTACAGTTTTGCGAAAAGCCAATTTTATCCTACTTCAAAGGAATAAATTTTATTTAACTATCATGGTGGTTGAAACATTGAGAAGGTACCTCCAACTCAATCCCAATTAAGTATCATCATTACCCCAACAAAATTAATTATAAGTATCACGGTGATGAGATTCAAATGATAATCCAGGTACTAGATACTCAAGTTGTCCATAACCGGGGACACGGCTAATCATGATCAGTTTGTACACTCTGCAGAGGTTTGCGCACTTTTCCCCACAAGACTCGATCGCCTCCGCTTGATTCTCGCACTGCATGGTGTTTGAGAAACGGATGACCGAGACACAGTCTTTCAGAAACAATCACTCTTTACTCTGGATGGACCGGTACACCTACTTTCCCCTACATCTGCTAGTCCACCTCTTCAAGAGATCCTGTAACCTACTCAGCTATGCTAGAGCCCATAATAGCTTGTGGCTGCACACGGAAGTTTCTAGCATGAATAATCTTATGATCCCTTTGAGCCTGGGTGGCGGACCTTATACATACAAACAACACTGGGTTCTCCAGGTGCCTCAATCCACCCAGATGTGAGTTTTAGTTGCCACCTTAAGTTGAACCATTAATAAACATCTCACATCTGTCATGAATATCTCTCAAACCCAATCCACGTCTACGAGCATAGCATGGCAATAATAAAAGCAACGTAGAAGTAACTCCCAAAGGTTTGATAAGAAAACAGGTAATAGGTACTACCTCAACTACTTCCCAGTTCCCACAGTTTAATTAGATCCTAATCATGCAATTGTTTGAGGAATAGATCTAATGCAATAAAAACTGGGTATGAACGGGATATGATCAAAGTGTTACTTGCCTTGCTGATGATCCGCAAAAGCTAGCGAGTCGAAGTAACAAGCGGCACACTCCGGGTACTCTATCGCAAACAAACAACATTACAATCAGTACTCATCTAATGCACAGGTAAAACTCGAATGAAAGATCTAACCAGAAAGTTCAACTTAAGAACTCCGGTTTGCAAAAAGAATCAACTCGAAAGAAGCAACGAAAGTCAAACGGCGAAAGAAAGAAACTTCATTTGCTAATCTGGATCTAGGTCAAATTTTACTGTAGCAAAAACTTGTTTGAGTAGGTTAAACGGAAAGAGAATTTCGAGACGAAACTCTAGGCGCTTGAATCACCTGATTCCGATAAACGAGCGAGAAGTTAAACATAATCGAAGATTCGATCAGAAATCGAATCTGAGAAAATCGCAGAAAAATCCGACGAAAAAGAAAAACGGACGAACGGTTAAAGAACGGACGTTCGTTAACAGAGAAAAACCGACGAACGCGTTCGTTAAAACGAACGGTTCGGTGAACGCTCGCAGAATAATAAAACCAAAAAAAACCAATCTAGGGTTTTTTTAGAAGAAAACCGGTTAACCGAACGGCATCGAGGTCTACCTCCTCGGGGCGGCTCCGGCGGGGCTCCGGTGAGGGCGGCGGGTGCGGCGGGGTGCGGCGGAGGTGCGGGGCTCGGGGGGGTGCACGAGGCGGCGAGGGGCGGCGGCAAACGCGGCGGCGGCGGCGGCTCGGCTCGGCTCCGGCGGCGGCGGGTGAGATGAGGGAGAGAGGGAGGGGGTATAAATAGGAGGGGGGGAGAGCTCGGCTTGGACGAGGGGGCGGCCGGGCGGCGTGCGTCGGCGGGACTCGGGCGGCGATCCCGTGCGCGAGGACGACGATGCGCGGGCGGGCCGGCGGGTGGGCTTGGCCCAGCGCGCACGCGCGCGGTTTTTTATTAAATAAGTTCCGCAGAAACAAATTCGTAGAAAAATAAATAGAAATCAGAAAAATATAAAATAAATTTTCCCCGTCTAGTTAGAAAATCTAGAATAGGGTGAACATTTTTTTAAACGAAAATAAATATTTTGAAAACATGCAATATTTTTAATGCAATAAAAATTGCAAATAAAATCCAAATAAATCCAATAAATGATTTTAATATTTTTCCTCCAGTATTTCAATTGTTTTGGAGAAGTCATATTTTCTCCTCTCGTTTATTTTTTAAAAATTGAAATATTTTTCCGGAGAGAAAATAATTAAAATAAAATCCTCGTCTTATTATTTGATGAAAATCAAATATGAAAATTCAAGAAAATCCCCAACTCTCTCCGAGGGTCCTTGAGTTGCTTAGGATTTATCGAGGATTTTGTCAAAAATGCAACAAAACATGATATTCAATGATGATCTATGTCTAACATTCCAAATTGAAAATTTGGGATGTTACATAGGGAAATGCACGAGACCTCGGTTATGAGGATGCACTAGGTCCATAGCTGGGACTTTGTGTATGTTCTCGAAATGCGTTTGTCGAGTGCTCATTAAGAAAGTTTCTATACAAGTTTCTGAACGAACTCCTTAAGAAAGTTCTCCAAAAGTTCCCTATGAAAGAATCCTTTGAAGAATCTGGTCGTAACAAACATT
Source organism: Aegilops tauschii subsp. strangulata (assembly GCF_002575655.3). Lineage (NCBI taxonomy): Eukaryota > Viridiplantae > Streptophyta > Magnoliopsida > Poales > Poaceae > Aegilops > Aegilops tauschii. Next base: position 117,405,199 of record NC_053040.3, read on the forward strand.
TTGACTACTTGTGGAGCCAAAACAGGCTCCGTATGAGTCAGATATCCATGTTTCAGTTAACACTGCGCAAAACTGATTCTGAACGACAGTTACAAACTCGTTCTTGTGTAGTTGCACTCGATTTTTTCCATTCTACTTCACTAAACATATCCATATGAGATCCAATTACTTGTAGGGAAATGCAAGAGACCTCGGTTATGATGATGCACTAGGTCCATAGCTGGGACTTTGTGTATGTTCAAGAAATGCGTTTGTCGAATGCTCATTAAGAAAGTTTCTATACAAGTTTCTGAACGAACTCCTTAAGAAAAGTTCTCCAAAAGTTCCCTATGAAAGAATCCTTTGAAGCATCTGGTCGTCACAAATGTTTTGACTACTTGTGGAGCCAAAACATACTCCGTATGAGTCAGATATCCATGTTTCAGTTAACACTGCGCAAGACTGATTCTGAACGACAGTCACAGACTAGTTCTTGCGTAGTTGCACTCCATTTTTCATTCTACTTCACTAAACGTCTCCATATGAGATCCAATTACTTGTAGGGAAATGCACGAGACCTCGGTTATGAGGATGCACTAGGTCCATGGCTGGGACTCTGTGTATGTTCTCGAAATGCGTTTGTCGAGTGCTCATTAAGAAAGTTTCTATACAAGTTTCTGAACGAACTCCTTAAGAAAGTTCTCCAAAAGTTCCCTATGAAAGAATCCTTTGAAGAATCTGGTCGTAACAAACATGTTCACTACTTGTGGAGCCAAAACAGACTCCGTATGAGTCAGATATCCATGTTTCAAGTAACACTGCGCAAAACTGATTCCGAACGACAGTTACAGACTCGTTCTTGTGTAGTTGCACTCGATTTTTTCCATTCTACTTCACTAAACATATCCATATGAGATCCAATTACTTGTAGGGAAATGCAAGAGACCTCGGTTATGATGATGCACTAGGTCCATAGCTGGGACTTTGTGTATGTTCTCGAAATGCGTTTGTCGAGTGCTCATTAAGAAAGTTTCTATACAAGTTTCTGAACGAACTCCTTAAGAAAAATTCTCCAAAAGTTCCCTATGAAAGAATCCTTTGAAGCATCGCAATTCCAGGTAGTTTCTACTAATAGCTCATTTTCCTGTATCGATAAGAGAAATGGCATCATGTCTTCTACTTGTGGAGCCAAAACATACTCCGTATGAGTCAGATATCCATGTTTCAGTTAACACTGCGCAAAACTGATTCCGAACGACAGTTACAGACTAGTTATTGCGTAGTTGCACTCAATTTTTCATTCTACTTCACTAAACACTTCCATATGAGATCCAATTACTTGTAGGGAAATGCAAAAGTCCTTGGTTATGATGATGCATTAGGTCCATAGCTGGGACTTTGTGTATGTTCTCGAAATGCGTTTGTCGAGTGCTCATTAAGAAAGTTTCTATACAAGTTTCTGAACGAACTCCTTAAGAAAAGTTCTCCAAAAGTTCCCTATGAAAGAATCCTTTGAAGCATCTGGTCGTCACAAACATTTTGACTACTTGTGGAGCCAAAACGGACTCCGTATGAGTCAGATATCCATGTTTCAGTTAACACTGCGCAAAACTGATTCCGAACGACAGTTACAGACTAGTTCTTGCGTAGTTGCACTCGATTTTTTCCATTCTACTGCACTAAACATATCCATATGAGATCCAATTACCTGTAAGGAAATGCAAGATACCTCGGTTATGATGATGCACTAGGTCCACAGCTGGGACTTTGTGTGTTCTCGAAATGCGTTTGTCGAGTGCTCATTAAGAAAGTTTCTATACAAGTTTCTAAACGAACTCCTTAAGAAAAGTTCTCCAAAAGTTCCCTATGAAAGAATCCTTTGAAGCATCTGGTCGTCACAAATGTTTTGACTGCTTGTCGAGCCAAAATGGACTCCGTATGAGTCAGATATCCATGTTTCAGTTAACACTGCGCAAAACTGATTCCGAACGACAGTTACAGACTAGTTCTTGTGTAGTTGCACTCGATTTTTTCCATTCTACTTCGCTAAACATCTCCATATGAGATCCCATTACTTGTAGGGAAATGTAAGAGACCTCGGTTTTGAGGTTGCACTAGGTCCATAGCTGGGACTTTGTGCATGTTCTCGAAATGCGTTTGTCGAGTCCTCATTAAGAAAGTTTCTAGACAAGTTTCTGAACAAACTCCTTAAGAAAAGTTCTCCAAAAGTTCCCAATGAAAGAATCCTTTGAAGCATCTGGTCGTCACAAATGTTTTGACTACTTGTCGAGCCAAAACGGATTCCGTATGAGTCAGATATCCATGTTTCAGTTAACACTGTGCAAAACTGATTCCGAACGACAGTTAGAGACTGGTTCTTGTGTAGTTGCACTCGATTTTTTCCATTCTACTTCACTAAACATATCCATATGAGATCCAATTACTTGTAGGGAAATGCAAGAGACCTCGGTTATGATGATGCACTAGGTCCATAGCTAGGACTTTGTGTATGTTCAAGAAATGCGTTTGTCGAATGCTCATTAAGAAAGTTTCTATACAAGTTTCTGAACGAACTCCTTAAGAAAAGTTCTCCAACAGTTCCCTATGAAAGAATCCTTTGAAGCATCTGGTCGTCACAAATGTTTTGACTACTTGTGGAGGCAAAACATACTCCGTATGAGTCAGATATCCATGTTTCAGTTAACACTGCGCAAAACTGATTCCGAACGACAGTTAAAGACTGGTTCTTGTGTAGTTGCACTCAATTTTTTCCATTCTACTTCACTAAACGTCTCCATATGAGATCCAATTACTTGTAGGGAAATGCACGAGACCTCGGTTATGAGGATGCACTAGGTCCATAGCTGGGACTTTGTGTATGTTCTCGAAATGCGTTTGTCGAGTGCTCATTAAGAAAGTTTCTATACAAGTTTCTGAACGAACTCCTTAAGAAAGTTCTCCAAAAGTTCCCTATGAAAGAATCCTTTGAAGAATCTGGTCGTAACAAACATTTTGACTACTTGTGGAGCCAAAACAGGCTCCGTATGAGTCAGATATCCATGTTTCAGTTAACACTGCGCAAAACTGATTCTGAACGACAGTTACAAACTCGTTCTTGTGTAGTTGCACTCGATTTTTTCCATTCTACTTCACTAAACATATCCATATGAGATCCAATTACTTGTAGGGAAATGCAAGAGACCTCGGTTATGATGATGCACTAGGTCCATAGCTGGGACTTTGTGTATGTTCAAGAAATGCGTTTGTCGAATGCTCATTAAGAAAGTTTCTATACAAGTTTCTGAACGAACTCCTTAAGAAAAGTTCTCCAAAAGTTCCCTATGAAAGAATCCTTTGAAGCATCTGGTCGTCACAAATGTTTTGACTACTTGTGGAGCCAAAACATACTCCGTATGAGTCAGATATCCATGTTTCAGTTAACACTGCGCAAGACTGATTCTGAACGACAGTCACAGACTAGTTCTTGCGTAGTTGCACTCCATTTTTCATTCTACTTCACTAAACGTCTCCATATGAGATCCAATTACTTGTAGGGAAATGCACGAGACCTCGGTTATGAGGATGCACTAGGTCCATGGCTGGGACTCTGTGTATGTTCTCGAAATGCGTTTGTCGAGTGCTCATTAAGAAAGTTTCTATACAAGTTTCTGAACGAACTCCTTAAGAAAGTTCTCCAAAAGTTCCCTATGAAAGAATCCTTTGAAGAATCTGGTCGTAACAAACATGTTCACTACTTGTGGAGCCAAAACAGACTCCGTATGAGTCAGATATCCATGTTTCAAGTAACACTGCGCAAAACTGATTCCGAACGACAGTTACAGACTCGTTCTTGTGTAGTTGCACTCGATTTTTTCCATTCTACTTCACTAAACATATCCATATGAGATCCAATTACTTGTAGGGAAATGCAAGAGACCTCGGTTATGATGATGCACTAGGTCCATAGCTGGGACTTTGTGTATGTTCTCGAAATGCGTTTGTCGAGTGCTCATTAAGAAAGTTTCTATACAAGTTTCTGAACGAACTCCTTAAGAAAATTTCTCCAAAAGTTCCCTATGAAAGAATCCTTTGAAGCATCGCAATTCCAGGTAGTTTCTACTAATAGCTCATTTTCCTGTATCGATAAGAGAAATGGCATCATGTCTTCTACTTGTGGAGCCAAAACATACTCCGTATGAGTCAGATATCCATGTTTCAGTTAACACTGCGCAAAACTGATTCCGAACGACAGTTACAGACTAGTTATTGCGTAGTTGCACTCAATTTTTCATTCTACTTCACTAAACACTTCCATATGAGATCCAATTACTTGTAGGGAAATGCAAAAGTCCTTGGTTATGATGATGCATTAGGTCCATAGCTGGGACTTTGTGTATGTTCTCGAAATGCGTTTGTCGAGTGCTCATTAAGAAAGTTTCTATACAAGTTTCTGAACGAACTCCTTAAGAAAAGTTCTCCAAAAGTTCCCTATGAAAGAATCCTTTGAAGCATCTGGTCGTCACAAACATTTTGACTACTTGTGGAGCCAAAACGGACTCCGTATGAGTCAGATATCCATGTTTCAGTTAACACTGCGCAAAACTGATTCCGAACGACAGTTACAGACTAGTTCTTGCGTAGTTGCACTCGATTTTTTCCATTCTACTGCACTAAACATATCCATATGAGATCCAATTACCTGTAAGGAAATGCAAGATACCTCGGTTATGATGATGCACTAGGTCCACAGCTGGGACTTTGTGTGTTCTCGAAATGCGTTTGTCGAGTGCTCATTAAGAAAGTTTCTATACAAGTTTCTAAACGAACTCCTTAAGAAAAGTTCTCCAAAAGTTCCCTATGAAAGAATCCTTTGAAGCATCTGGTCGTCACAAATGTTTTGACTGCTTGTCGAGCCAAAATGGACTCCGTATGAGTCAGATATCCATGTTTCAGTTAACACTGCGCAAAACTGATTCCGAACGACAGTTACAGACTAGTTCTTGTGTAGTTGCACTCGATTTTTTCCATTCTACTTCGCTAAACATCTCCATATGAGATCCAATTACTTGTAGGGAAATGTAAGAGACCTCGGTTTTGAGGTTGCACTAGGTCCATAGCTGGGACTTTGTGCATGTTCTCGAAATGCGTTTGTCGAGTCCTCATTAAGAAAGTTTCTAGACAAGTTTCTGAACAAACTCCTTAAGAAAAGTTCTCCAAAAGTTCCCAATGAAAGAATCCTTTGAAGCATCTGGTCGTCACAAATGTTTTGACTACTTGTCGAGCCAAAACGGACTCCGTATGAGTCAGATATCCATGTTTCAGTTAACACTGTGCAAAACTGATTCCGAACGACAGTTAGAGACTGGTTCTTGTGTAGTTGCACTCGATTTTTTCCATTCTACTTCACTAAACATATCCATATGAGATCCAATTACTTGTAGGGAAATGCAAGAGACCTCGGTTATGATGATGCACTAGGTCCATAGCTAGGACTTTGTGTATGTTCAAGAAATGCGTTTGTCGAATGCTCATTAAGAAAGTTTCTATACAAGTTTCTGAACGAACTCCTTAAGAAAAGTTCTCCAACAGTTCCCTATGAAAGAATCCTTTGAAGCATCTGGTCGTCACAAATGTTTTGACTACTTGTGGAGGCAAAACATACTCCGTATGAGTCAGATATCCATGTTTCAGTTAACACTGCGCAAAACTGATTCCGAACGACAGTTAAAGACTGGTTCTTGTGTAGTTGCACTCAATTTTTTCCATTCTACTTCACTAAACGTCTCCATATGAGATCCAATTACTTGTAGGGAAATGCACGAGACCTCGGTTATGAGGATGCACTAGGTCCATGGCTGGGACTCTGTGTATGTTCTCGAAATGCGTTTGTCGAGTGCTCATTAAGAAAGTTTCTATACAAGTTTCTGAACGAACTCCTTAAGAAAGTTCCCCAAAAGTTCCCTATGAAAGAATCCTTTGAAGAATCTGGTCGTAACAAACATTTTGACTACTTGTGGAGCAAAAACAGACTTCGTATGAGTCAGATATCCATGTTTCAGTTAACACTGCGCAAAACTGATTCCGAACGACAGTTACAGACTAGTTATTGCGTAGTTGCACTCAATTTTTCATTCTACTTCACTAAACACTTCCATATGAGATCCAATTACTTGTAGGGAAATGCAAAAGTCCTTGGTTATGATGATGCATTAGGTCCATAGCTGGGACTTTGTGTATGTTCTCGAAATGCGTTTGTCGAGTGCTCATTAAGAAAGTTTCTATACAAGTTTCTGAACGAACTCCTTAAGAAAAGTTCTCCAAAAGTTCCCTATGAAAGAATCCTTTGAAGCATCTGGTCGTCACAAACATTTTGACTACTTGTGGAGCCAAAACGGACTCCGTATGAGTCAGATATCCATGTTTCAGTTAACACTGCGCAAAACTGATTCCGAACGACAGTTACAGACTAGTTCTTGCGTAGTTGCACTCGATTTTTTCCATTCTACTGCACTAAACATATCCATATGAGATCCAATTACCTGTAAGGAAATGCAAGATACCTCGGTTATGATGATGCACTAGGTCCACAGCTGGGACTTTGTGTGTTCTCGAAATGCGTTTGTCGAGTGCTCATTAAGAAAGTTTCTATACAAGTTTCTAAACGAACTCCTTAAGAAAAGTTCTCCAAAAGTTCCCTATGAAAGAATCCTTTGAAGCATCTGGTCGTCACAAATGTTTTGACTGCTTGTCGAGCCAAAATGGACTCCGTATGAGTCAGATATCCATGTTTCAGTTAACACTGCGCAAAACTGATTCCGAACGACAGTTACAGACTAGTTCTTGTGTAGTTGCACTCGATTTTTTCCATTCTACTTCGCTAAACATCTCCATATGAGATCCAATTACTTGTAGGGAAATGTAAGAGACCTCGGTTTTGAGGTTGCACTAGGTCCATAGCTGGGACTTTGTGCATGTTCTCGAAATGCGTTTGTCGAGTCCTCATTAAGAAAGTTTCTAGACAAGTTTCTGAACAAACTCCTTAAGAAAAGTTCTCCAAAAGTTCCCAATGAAAGAATCCTTTGAAGCATCTGGTCGTCACAAATGTTTTGACTACTTGTCGAGCCAAAACGGACTCCGTATGAGTCAGATATCCATGTTTCAGTTAACACTGTGCAAAACTGATTCCGAACGACAGTTAGAGACTGGTTCTTGTGTAGTTGCACTCGATTTTTTCCATTCTACTTCACTAAACATATCCATATGAGATCCAATTACTTGTAGGGAAATGCAAGAGACCTCGGTTATGATGATGCACTAGGTCCATAGCTAGGACTTTGTGTATGTTCAAGAAATGCGTTTGTCGAATGCTCATTAAGAAAGTTTCTATACAAGTTTCTGAACGAACTCCTTAAGAAAAGTTCTCCAACAGTTCCCTATGAAAGAATCCTTTGAAGCATCTGGTCGTCACAAATGTTTTGACTACTTGTGGAGGCAAAACATACTCCGTATGAGTCAGATATCCATGTTTCAGTTAACACTGCGCAAAACTGATTCCGAACGACAGTTAAAGACTGGTTCTTGTGTAGTTGCACTCAATTTTTTCCATTCTACTTCACTAAACGTCTCCATATGAGATCCAATTACTTGTAGGGAAATGCACGAGACCTCGGTTATGAGGATGCACTAGGTCCATGGCTGGGACTCTGTGTATGTTCTCGAAATGCGTTTGTCGAGTGCTCATTAAGAAAGTTTCTATACAAGTTTCTGAACGAACTCCTTAAGAAAGTTCCCCAAAAGTTCCCTATGAAAGAATCCTTTGAAGAATCTGGTCGTAACAAACATTTTGACTACTTGTGGAGCAAAAACAGACTTCGTATGAGTCAGATATCCATGTTTCAGTTAACACTGCGCAAAACTGATTCCGAACGACAGTTACAGACTAGTTATTGCGTAGTTGCACTCAATTTTTCATTCTACTTCACTAAACACTTCCATATGAGATCCAATTACTTGTAGGGAAATGCAAAAGTCCTTGGTTATGATGATGCATTAGGTCCATAGCTGGGACTTTGTGTATGTTCTCGAAATGCGTTTGTCGAGTGCTCATTAAGAAAGTTTCTATACAAGTTTCTGAACGAACTCCTTAAGAAAAGTTCTCCAAAAGTTCCCTATGAAAGAATCCTTTGAAGCATCTGGTCGTCACAAACATTTTGACTACTTGTGGAGCCAAAACGGACTCCGTATGAGTCAGATATCCATGTTTCAGTTAACACTGCGCAAAACTGATTCCGAACGACAGTTACAGACTAGTTCTTGCGTAGTTGCACTCGATTTTTTCCATTCTACTGCACTAAACATATCCATATGAGATCCAATTACCTGTAAGGAAATGCAAGATACCTCGGTTATGATGATGCACTAGGTCCACAGCTGGGACTTTGTGTGTTCTCGAAATGCGTTTGTCGAGTGCTCATTAAGAAAGTTTCTATACAAGTTTCTAAACGAACTCCTTAAGAAAAGTTCTCCAAAAGTTCCCTATGAAAGAATCCTTTGAAGCATCTGGTCGTCACAAATGTTTTGACTGCTTGTCGAGCCAAAATGGACTCCGTATGAGTCAGATATCCATGTTTCAGTTAACACTGCGCAAAACTGATTCCGAACGACAGTTACAGACTAGTTCTTGTGTAGTTGCACTCGATTTTTTCCATTCTACTTCGCTAAACATCTCCATATGAGATCCAATTACTTGTAGGGAAATGTAAGAGACCTCGGTTTTGAGGTTGCACTAGGTCCATAGCTGGGACTTTGTGCATGTTCTCGAAATGCGTTTGTCGAGTCCTCATTAAGAAAGTTTCTAGACAAGTTTCTGAACAAACTCCTTAAGAAAAGTTCTCCAAAAGTTCCCAATGAAAGAATCCTTTGAAGCATCTGGTCGTCACAAATGTTTTGACTACTTGTCGAGCCAAAACGGACTCCGTATGAGTCAGATATCCATGTTTCAGTTAACACTGTGCAAAACTGATTCCGAACGACAGTTAGAGACTGGTTCTTGTGTAGTTGCACTCGATTTTTTCCATTCTACTTCACTAAACATATCCATATGAGATCCAATTACTTGTAGGGAAATGCAAGAGACCTCGGTTATGATGATGCACTAGGTCCATAGCTGGGACTTTGTGTATGTTCAAGAAATGCGTTTGACGAATGCTCATTAAGAAAGTTTCTATACAAGTTTCTGAACGAACTCCTTAAGAAAAGTTCTCCAACAGTTCCCTATGAAAGAATCCTTTGAAGCATCTGGTCGTCACAAATGTTTTGACTACTTGTGGAGGCAAAACATACTCCGTATGAGTCAGATATCCATGTTTCAGTTAACACTGCGCAAAACTGATTCCGAACGACAGTTAAAGACTGGTTCTTGTGTAGTTGCACTCAATTTTTTCCATTCTACTTCACTAAACGTCTCCATATGAGATCCAATTACTTGTAGGGAAATGCACGAGACCTCGGTTATGAGGTTGCACTAGGTCCATGGCTGGGACTCTGTGTATGTTCTCGAAATGCGTTTGTCGAGTGCTCATTAAGAAAGTTTCTATACAAGTTTCTGAACGAACTCCTTAAGAAAGTTCCCCAAAAGTTCCCTATGAAAGAATCCTTTGAAGAATCTGGTCGTAACAAACATTTTGACTACTTGTGGAGCAAAAACAGACTTCGTATGAGTCAGATATCCATGTTTCAGTTAACACTGCGCAAAACTGATTCCGAACGACAGTTACAGACTCGTTCTTGTGTAGTTGCACTCGATTTTTTCCATTCTACTTCACTAAACATATCCATATGAGATCCAATTACTTGTAGGGAAATGCAAGAGACCTCGGTTATGATGATGCACTAGGTCCATAGCTGGGACTTTGTGTATGTTCTCGAAATGCGTTTGTCGAGTGCTCATTAAGAAAGTTTCTATACAAGTTTCTGAACGAACTCCTTAAGAAAATTTCTCCAAAAGTTCCGTATGAAAGAATCCTTTGAAGCATCGCAATTCCAGGTAGTTTCTACTAATAGCTCATTTTCCTGTATCGATAAGAGAAATGGCATCATGTCTTCTACTTCTGGAGCCAAAACATACTCCGTATGAGTCAGATATCCATGTTTCAGTTAACACTGCGCAAAACTGATTCCGAACGACAGTTACAGACTAGTTCTTGCGTAGTTGCACTCAATTTTTTCCATTCTACTTCACTAAGCATGTCCATATGAGACCCAATTACTTGTAGGGAAATGCAAGAGACCTCGGTTATGATGATGCACTAGGTCCATAGCTGGGACTTTGTGTATGTTCTCGAAATGCGTTTGTCGAGTGCTCATTAAGAAAGTTTCTATACAAGTTTCTGAACGAACTCCTTAAGAAAAGTTCTCCAAAAGTTCCCTATGAAAGAATCCTTTGAAGCATCGCAATTCCAGGTAGTTTCTACTAATAGCTCATTTTCCTGTATCGATAAGAGAAATGGCATCATGTCTTCTACTTGTGGAGCCAAAACGGACTCCGTATGAGTCAGATATCCATGTTTCAGTTAACACTGCGCAAAACTGATTCCGAACGAGAGTTACAGACTAGTTCTTGCGTAGTTGCACTCAATTTTTCATTCTACTTCACTAAACATCTCCATATGAGATCCAATTACTTGTAGGGAAATGCACGAGACCTCGGTTATGAGGATGCACTAGGTCCATAGCTGGGACTTTGTGTATGTTCTCGAAATGCGTTTGTCGAGTGCTCATTAAGAAAGTTTCTATACAAGTTTCTAAACGAACTCATTAAGAGAAAGTTCTCCAAAAGTTCCCTATGAAAGAATCCTTTGAATCATCTGGTCGTAACAAACATTTTGACTACTTGTGGAGCCAAAACAGACTCCGTATGAGTCAGATATCCATGTTTAAGTTAACACTGCGCAAAACTGATTCCGAACGATAGTTACAGACTAGTTCTTGCGTAGTTGCACTCGATTTTTTCCATTCTACTTAACTAAACATATCCATATGAGATCCAATTACTTGTAGGGAAATGCAAGAGACCTCGATTATGATGAGGCACTAGGTCCATAGCTGGGACTTTGTGTATGTTCTCGAACTGCGTTTCCGAGTGCTCATTAAGAAAGTTTCTATACAAGTTTCTGAACGAACTCCTTAAGAAAAGTTCTCCAAAAGTTCCCAATGAAAGAATCCTTTGAAGCATCTGGTCGTCACAAACATTTTGACTACTTGTGGAGCCAAAACGGACTCCGTATGAGTCAGATATCCATGTTTCAGTTAACACTGCGCAAAACTGATTCCGAACGACAGTTACAGACTAGTTCTTGCTTAGTTGCACTCGATTTTTTCCATTCTACTTCACTAAACATATCCATATGAGATCTAATTACCTGTAGGGAAATGCAAGATACCTTGGTTATGATGATGCACTAGGTCCATAGCTGGGACTTTGTGTATGTTCTCGAAATGCGTTTGTCGAGTGCTCATTAAGAAAGTTTCTATACAAGTTCCTAAACGAACTCCTTAAGAAAAGTTCTCCAAAAGTTCCCTATGAAAGAATCCTTTGAAGCATCTGGTCGTCACAAATGTTTTGACTACTTGTCGATCCAAAACGGACTCCGTATGAGTCAGATATCCATGTTTCAGTTAACACTGCGCAAAACTGATTCCGAACGACAGTTACAGACTAGTTCTTGTGTAGTTGCACTCGATTTTTTCCATTCTACGTCACTAAACATCTCCATATGAGACCCAATTACTTGTAGGGAAATGTAAGAGACCTCGGTTATGAGGTTGCACTAGGTCCATAGCTGGGACTTTGTGCATGTTCTCGAAATGCGTTTGTCGAGTCTTCATTAAGAAAGTTTCTATACAAGTTTCTGAACAAACTCCTTAAGAAAAGTTCTCCAAAAGTTCCCTATGAAAGAATCCTTTGAAGCATCTGGTCGTCACAAATGTTTTGACTACTTGTCGAGCCAAAACGGACTCCGTATGAGTCAGATATCCATGTTTCAGTTAACACTGTGCAAAACTGATTCCGAACGACAGTTAGAGACTGGTTCTTGTGTAGTTGCACTCGATTTTTTCCATTCTAATTCACTAAACATCTCCATATGAGATCCAATTACTTGTAGGGAAATGCATGAGACCTCGGTTATGAGGATGCACTAGGTCCATAGCTGGGACTTTGTGTATGTTCTCGAAATGCGTTTGTCGAGTGCTCATTAAGAAAGTTTCTATACAAGTTTCTGAACGAACTCCTTAAGAAAGTTCTCCAAAAGTTCCCTATGAAAGAATCCTTTGAAGCATCTGGTCGTAACAAACATTTTGACTACTTGTGGAGCCAAAACAGACTCCGTATGAGTCAGATTCCATGTTTCAGTTAACACTGCGCCAAACAAATTCCGAACGACAGTTACAGACTAATTCTTGCGTAGTTGCACTCGATTTTTTCCATTCTACTTCACTAAACATCTCCATATGAGATCCAATTACTTGTAGGGAAATGCAAGAGACCTCGGTTATGAGGATGCACTAGGTCCATAGCTGGGACTTTGTGTATGTTCTCGAAATGCGTTTGTCGAGTGCTCATTAAGCAAGTTTTATACAAGTTTCTGAACGAACTCCTTAAGAAAAGTTCTCCAAAAGTTCCCTATGCAAGAATCCTTTGAAACATCTGGTCGTCACAAACGTTTTGACTATTTGTGGAGCCAAAACGGACTCCGTATGAGTCAGATATCCATGTTTCAGTTAACACTGCGCAAAACTGATTCCGAACGACAGTTACAGACTAGTTCTTGCGTAGTTGCACTCGAATTATTCCATTCTACTTCACTAAACATATCCATATGAGATCCAATTACTTGTAGGGAAATGCAAGAGACCTCGGTTATGATGATGCACTAGGTCCATAGCTGGGACTTTGTGTATGTTCTCGAAATGCGTTTGTCGAGTGCTCATTAAGAAAGTTTCTATACAAGTTTCTGAACGAACTCCTTAAGAAAAGTTCTACAAAAGTTCCCTACGAAAGAATCCTTTGAAGCATCTAGTCGTCACAAACGTTTTGACTACTTGTGGAGCCAAAACGTACTCTGTATGAGTCAGATATCCATGTTTCAGTTAACACTGCGCAAAACTGATTCCGAACGACAGTTACAGACTAGTTCTTGCGTAGTTGCACTCAATTTTTCATTCTACTTCACTAAACATCTCCATATGAGATCCAATTACTTCTAGGGAAATGCACGAGACCTCGGTTATGAGGATGCACTAGGTCCATAGCTGGGACTTTGTGTATGTTCTCGAAATGCGTTTGTCGAGTGCTCATTAAGAAAGTTTCTATACAAGTTTCTGAACGAACTCCTTAAGAAAGTTCTCCAAAAGTTCCCTATGAAAGAATCCTTTGAAGCATCTGGTCGTAACAAACATTTTGACTACTTTTGGAGCCAAAACATACTCCGTATGAGTCAGATATCCATGTTTCAGTTAACACTGCGCAAAACTGATTCCGAACGACAGTTACAGACTAGTTATTGCGTAGTTGCACTCAATTTTTCATTCTACTTCACTAAACACTTCCATATGAGATCCAATTACTTGTAGGGAAATGCAAAATTCCTTGGTTATGATGATGCATTAGGTCCATAGCTGGGATTTTGTGTATGTTCTCGAAATGCGTTTGTCGAGTGCTCATTAAGAAAGTTTCTATACAAGTTTCTGAACGAACTCCTTAAGAAAAGTTCTCCAAAAGTTCCCTATGAAAGAATCCTTTGAAGCATCTGGTCGTCACAAATGTTTTGACTACTTGTCGAGCCAAAACGGACTCCGTATGAGTCAGATATCCATGTTTCAGTTAACACTGCACAAAACTGATTCCGAACGACAGTTACAGACTAGTTCTTGTGTAGTTGCACTCGATTTTTTCCATTCTACTTCACTAAACATCTCCATATGAGATCCAATTACTTGTAGGGAAATGCAAGAGACCTCGGTTATGAGGTTGCACTAGGTCCATAGCTGGGACTTTGTGTATGTTCTCGAAATGCGTTTGTCGAGTCCTCATTAAGAAAGTTTCTATACAAGTTTCTGAACAAACTCCTTAAGAAAAGTTCTCCAAAAGTTCCCTATGAAAGAATCCTTTGAAGCATCTGGTCGTCACAAATGTTTTGACTACTTGTCGAGCCAAAACGGACTACGTATGAGTCAGATATCCATGTTTCACTTAACACTGCGCAAAACTGATTCTGAACGACAGTTAGAGACTGGTTCTTGGGTAGTTGCACTCGATTTTTTCCATTCTACTTCACTAAACATCTCCATATGAGATCCAATTACTTGTAGGGAAATGCACGAGACCTCAGTTATGAGGATGCACTAGGTCCATAGCTGGGACATTGTGTATGTTCTCGAAATGCGTTTGTCGAGTGCTCATTAAGAAAGTTTCTATACAAGTTTCTGAACGAACTCCTTAAGAAAGTTCTCCAAAAGTTCCCTATGAAAAAATCCTTTGAAGCATCTGGTCGTCACAAACGTTTTGACTACTTGTGGAGCCAAAACGGACTCCGTATGAGTCAGATATCCATGTTTCAGTTAACACTGCGCAAAACTGATTCCGAACGACAGTTACAGACTAGTTCTTGCGTAGTTGCACTCCATTTTTCATTCTACTTCACTAAACATCTCCATATGAGATCCAATTACTTGTAGGGAAATGCACGAGACCTCGGTTCTGAGGATGCACTAGGTCCATAGCTGGGACTTTGTGTGTTCTCGAAATGCGTTTGTCGAGTGCTCATTAAGAAAGTTTCTATACAAGTTTCTGAACGAACTCCTTAAGAAAGTTCTCCAAAAGTTCCCTATGAAAGAATCCTTTGAAGCATCTGGTCGTAACAAACATTTTGACTACTTGTGGAGCCAAAACAGACTCCGTATGAGTCAGATATCCATGTTTCAGTTAACACTGCGCAAAACTGATTCCGAACGACAGTTACAGACTAGTTCTTGCATAGTTGCACTCGATTTTTTCCATTCTACTTAACTAAACATATCCATATGAGATCCAATTACTTGTAGGGAAATGCAAGAGACCTCGGTTATGATGATGCACTAGGTCCATAGCTGGGACTTTGTGTATGTTCTCGAACTGCGTTTCCGAGTGCTCATTAAGAAAGTTTCTATACAAGTTTCTGAACGAACTCAAGTTCTCCAAAAGTTCCCTATGAAAGAATCCTTTGAAGCATCTAGTCGTCACAAACGTTTTGACTACTTTTGGATCCAAAACGGACTCCGTATGAGTCAGATATCCATGTTTCAGTTAACACTGCGCAAAACTGATTCCGAACGACAGTTACAGACTAGTTCTTGCGTAGTTGCACTCAATTTTTTCCATTCCACTTCACTAAGCATGTCCATATGAGATCCAATTACTTGTAGGGAAATGCAAGAGACCTCGGTTATGATGATGTACTAGGTCCATAGCTGGGACTTTGTGTATGTTCTCGAAATGCGTTTGTCGAGTGCTCATTAAGAAAGTTTCTATACAAGTTTCTGAACGAACTCCTTAAGAATAGTTCTCCAAAAGTTCCCTATGAAAGAATCCTTTGAAGCATCTGGTCGTCACAAACATTGGACTCCGTATGAGTCAGATATCCATGTTTCAGTTAACACTGCGCAAATCTGATTCCGAACGACAGTTACAGACCGGTTCTTGTGTAGTTGAACTCGATTTTTTCCGTTCTACTTCACTAAACATCTCCATATGAGATCCAATTACTTGTAGGGAAATGCAAGAGACCTCGGTTATGAGGATGCACTAGGTCCATAGCTAGGACTTTGTGTATGTTCTCGAAATGCGTTTGTCGAGTGCTCATTAAGAAAGTTTCTATACAAGTTTCTGAACGAACTCATTAAGAGAAAGTTATCCAGAAGTTCCCTATGAAAGAATACTTTGAAGCATCTCATCGTAACAAAAGTTTTGACTAATTGTGGAGCCAAAACAGACTCCGTATGAGTCAGATATTCATGTTTCAGTTAACACTGCGCAAAACTGATTCTGAACGAGAGTTACAAACTAGTTCTTGCGTAGTTGCACTCGATTTTTTCCATTCTACTTCACTAAACATCTCCATAGGAGATCCAATTACTTGTAGGGAAATGCAAGAGACCTCGGTTATGAGGATGCACTAGGTCCATAGCTGGGACTTTGTGTATGTTCTCGAAATGCGTTTGTCGAGTGCTCATTAAGAAAGTTTCTATACAAGTTTCTGAATGAACTCCTTCAGAAAAGTTCTTCAAAAGTTCCCTATGAAAGAATCCTGTGAAGCATCTAGTCGTCACAAACGTTTTGACTACTTTTGGAGCCAAAACAGACTCCGTATGAGTCAGATATTCATGTTTCAGTTAACACTGCGCAAAACTGATTCCGAACGACAGTTACAGACTAGTTCTTGCGTAGTTGCACTCAATTTTTTCCATTCTACTTCACTAAGCATGTCCATATGAGATCCAATTACTTGTAGGGAAATGCAAGAGACCTCGGTTATGATGATGTACTAGGTCCATAGCTGGGACTTTGTGTATATTCTCGAAATGCGTTTGTCGAGTGCTCATTAAGAAAGTTTCTATACAAGTTTCTGAACGAACTCCTTAAGAAAAGTTCTCCAAAAGTTCCCTATGAAAGAATCCTTTGAAGCATCTGGTCGTCACAAACATTTTGACTACTAGTGGATCCAAAATGGACTCCGTATGAGTCAGATATCCATGTTTCAGTTAACACTGCGCAAATCTGATTCCGAACGACAGTTACAGACCGGTTCTTGTGTAGTTGAACTCGATTTTTTCCATTCTACTTCACTAAACATCTCCATATGAGATCCAATTACTTGTAGGGAAATGCAAGAGACCTCGGTTATGAGGTTGCACTAGGTCCATAGCTGAGACTTTGTGTATGTTCTCGAAATGCGTTTGTCGAGTCCTCATTAAGAAAGTTTCTATACAAGTTTCTGAACGAACTCCTTAAGAAAAGTTCTTCAAAAGTTCCCTATGAAAGAATCCTGTGAAGCATCTAGTCGTCACAAACGTTTTGACTACTTTTGGAGCCAAAACAGACTCCGTATGAGTCAGATATTCATGTTTCAGTTAACACTGCGCAAAACTGATTCCGAACGACAGTTACAGACTAGTTCTTGCGTAGTTGCACTCAATTTTTTCCATTCTACTTCACTAAGCATGTCCATATGAGATCCAATTACTTGTAGGGAAATGCAAGAGACCTCGGTTATGATGATGTACTAGGTCCATAGCTGGGACTTTGTGTATGTTTTCGAAATGCGTTTGTCGAGTGCTCATTAAGAAAGTTTCTATACAAGTTTCTGAACGAACTCCTTAAGAAAAGTTCTCCAAAAGTTCCCTATGAAAGAATCCTTTGAAGCATATGGTCGTCACAAACATTTTGACTACTTGTGGATCCAAAATGGACTCCGTATGAGTCAGATATCCATGTTTCAGTTAACACTGCGCAAATCTGATTCCGAACGACAGTTACAGACCGGTTCTTGTGTAGTTGAACTCGATTTTTTCCGTTCTACTTCACTAAACATCTCCATATGAGATCCAATTACTTTTAGGGAAATGCAAGAGACCTCGGTTATGAGGATGCACTAGGTCCATAGCTAGGACTTTGTGTATGTTCTCGAAATGCGTTTGTCGAGTGCTCATTAAGAAAGTTTCTATACATGTTTCTGAACGAACTCATTAAGAGAAAGTTATCCAAAAGTTCCCTATGAAAGAATACTTTGAAGCATCTCCTCATAACAAAAGTTTTGACTAATTGTGGAGCCAAAACAGACTCCGTATGAGTCAGATATTCATGTTTCAGTTAACACTGCGCAAAACTGATTCTGAACGACAGTTACAGACTAGTTCTTGCGTAGTTGCACTCGATTTTTTCCATTCTACTTCACTAAACATCTCCATATGAGATCCAATTACTTGTAGGGAAATGCAAGAGACCTCGGTTATGAGGATGCACTAGGTCCATAGCTGGGACTTTGTGTATGTTCTCAAAATGCGTTTGTCGAGTGCTCATTAAGAAAGTTTCTATACAAGTTTATGAACGAACTCCTTAAGAAAAGTTCTTCAAAAGTTCCCTATGAAAGAATCCTGTGAAGCATCTAGTCGTCACAAACGTTTTGACTACTTTTGGAGCCAAAACAGACTCCGTATGAGTCAGATATTCATGTTTCAGTTAACACTGCGCAAAACTGATTCTGAACGACAGTTATAGACTAGTTCTTGCGTAGTTGCACTCAATTTTTTCCATTCTACTTCACTAAGCATCTCCATATGATATCCGATTACTTGTAGGGAAATGCAAGAGTCCTCGGTTATGATGATGCACTAGGTCCATAGCTGGGACTTTGTGTATGTTCTCGAAATGCGTTTGTCGAGTACTCATTAAGAAAGTTTCTATACAAGTTTCTGAACGAACTCCTTAAGAAACGTTCTCCAAAAGTTCCCTATGAAATAATCCTTTGAAGCATCTGGTCGTCACAAACGTTTTGACTACTTGTGGAGCCAAAACGGACTCCGTATGAGTCAGATATCCATGTTTCAGTTAACACTGCGCAAAACTGATTCCGAACGACAGTTACAGACTAGTTCTTGTGTAGTTGCACTTGATTTTTTCCATTCTACTTCACTAAACATCTCCATATGAGATCCAATTACTTGTAGGGAAATGCAAGAGACCTCGGTTATGAGGTTGCACTAGGTCCATAGCTGGGACTTTGTGTATGTTCTCGAAATGCGTTTGTCGAGTCCTCATTAAGAAAGTTTCTTTGAAGTTTCTGAACGAACTCCTTAAGAAAAGTTCTCCAAAAGTTCCCTATGAAAGAATCCTTTGAAGCATCTGGTCATCACAAATGTTTTGACTACTCGTGGAGCCAAAACGGACTCCGTATGAGTCAGATATCCATGTTTCAGTTAACACTGCGCAAAACCGATTCCGAACGACAGTTACAGACTAGTACTTGTGTATTTGTACTCTATTTTTCCATTCTACTTCACTAAACATCTCCATATGAGATCCAATTACTTGTAGGGAAATGAAAGAGACCTCGGTTATAAGGATGCACTAGGTCCATAGCTGGGACTTTGTGTATGTTCTCGAAATGCGTTTGTCGAGTGCTCATTAAGAAAGTTTCTATACAAGTTTCTGAACGAACTCCTTAAGAAAAGTTATCCAAAAGTTCCCTATAAAAGAATCCTTTGAAGCATCTGGTTGTCACAAACAATTTGACTACTTGTGGAGCCAAAACGGACTCCGTATGAGTCAGATATCCATGTTTTAGTTAACACTGCGCAAAACTGATTCCGAACGACAGTTACAGACCAGTTCTTGTGTAGTTGCACTCGATTTTTTCCATTCTACTTCACTAAACATCTCCATATGAGATCCAATTACTTGTAGGGAAATGCAAGAGTCCTCGGTTATGAGGATGCACTAGGTCCATAGCTGGGACTTTGTGTATGTTCTCGAAATGCGTTTGTCGAGTGCTCATTAAGAAAGTTTTATACAAGTTTCTGAACGAACTCATTAAGAGAAAGTTCTCCAAAAGTTCCCTATGAAAGAATCCTTTGAAGCATCTGGACATAAAAAAGTTTTGACTACTTTTGGAGCCAAAACGGACTCCTTATGAGTCAGATATCCATGTTTCAGTTAACACTGCGCAAAATTGATTCCGAAGGACAGTTACAGACTAGTTCTTGCGTAGTTGCACTCGATTTTTTCCATTCTACTTCACTAAACATCTCCATATGAGATCCAATACTTGTAGGGAAATGCAAGAGACCTCGGTTATGAGGACGCACTAGGTCCATAGCTGGGACTTTGTGTATGTTCATGAAATGTGTTTGTCGAGTGCGCATTAAGAAAGTTTCTATACAAGTTTCTGAACGAACTCCTTAAGAAAAGTTCTCCGAAAGTTCCCTATGAAAGAATCCTGTGAAGCATCTAGTCGTCAAAAACGTTTTGACTACTTGTGGAGCCAAAATGGACTCCGTATGAGTCAGATATCCATGTTTCAGTTAACACTGTGCAAAACTGATTCCGAACGACAATTACAGACTAGTTCTTGCGTAGTTGCACTCAGTTTTTTCCATTCTACTTCCCTAAGCATCTCCATATGAGATCCAATTACTTGTAGGGAAATGCAAGAGACCTCGTTTATGATGATGCAGTAGGTCCATAGCTGAGACTTTGTGTATGTTCTCGAAATGCGTTTGTCGAGTGCTCATTAAGAAAGTTTCTATACAAGTTTCTGAACGAACTCCTGAAGAAAAGTTTTCCAAAATTCCCTATGAAAGAATACTTTGAAGCATCTGGTTGTCACAAATGTTCTGACTACTTGTGGAGCGAAAACTGACTCCGTATGTGTCAGATATCCATGTTTCAGTGAACACTGGGCAAAACTGATTCCGAACGACAGTTACAGACTAGTTCTTGTGTAGTTGCACTCGATTTTTTCCATTGTACTTCACTAAACATCTCCATATGAGATCCGATTACTTGTAGGGAAATGCAAGAGTCCTCGGTTATGATGACGCACTAGGTCCATAGCTGGGACTTTGTGTATGTTCTCGAAATGCGTTTGTCGAGTGCTCATTAAGAAAGTTTCTATACAAGTTTCTGAACGAACTCCTTAAGAAAAGTTCTCCAAAAGTTCCCTATGAAAGAATTCTTGGAAGCATCTGGTCGTCACAAAGGTTTTGACTACATGTGGAGCCAAAACGGACTCCGTATGAGTCAGATATCCATGTTTCAGTTAACACTGCGCAAAACTGATTCCGAACGACAGTTACAGACTAGTTCTTGCGTAGTTGCACTCGATTTTTTCCATTGTACTGCACTAAACATATCCATATGAGATCCAATTACTTGTAGGTAAATGCAAGAGACCTCGGTTATGATGATGCACTAGGTCCATAGCTGGGACTTTGTGTATGTTCTCGAAATGCGTTTGTTGAGTCCTTATTAAGAAAGTTTCTATACAAGTTTCTGAACGAACTCCTTAAGAAAAGTTGTCCAAAATTTCCCTATGAAAGAATCCTTTGAAGCATCTGGTCGTCACAAATGTTTTGACTACTTGTGGAGCCAAAACGGACTCCGTATGAGTCAGATATCCATGTTTCAGTTAACACTGCGCGAAACTGATTCCAAACGACAGTTACAGACTAGTTCTTGTGTAGTTGCACTCGATTTTTTCCATTCTACTTCACTAAATATCTCCATATGAGATCCAATTACTTGTAGGGAAATGCAAGAGACCTCGGTTATGATGATGCACTAAGTCCATAGCTGGGACTTTGTGTATGTTCTCGAAATGCGTTTTTCGAGTGCTCATTAAGAAAGTTTCTATACAAGTTTCTGAACGAACTCCTTAAGAAAAGTTCTCCAAAAGTTCCCTATGAAAGAATCCTTTGAAGCATCTGGTCGTAACAAACGTTTTGACTACTTGTGGGGCCAAAACGGACTCCGTATGAGTCAGATATCCATGTTTTAGTTAACACTGCGCAAAACTGATTCCGAACAACAGTTACAGACTAGTTCTTGCGTAGTTGCACTCGATTTTTTCCATTCTACTTCACTAAACATCTCCATATGAGATCCAATTACTTTAGGGAAATGCAAGAGACCTCGGTTATGAGGTTGCACTAGGTCCATAGCTGGAACTTTGTGTATGTTCTCGAAATGCGTTTGTCGAGTGCTCATTAAGAAAGTTTCTATACAAGTTTCTGAACAAACTCCTTAAGAAAAGTTCTCCAAAAGTTCCCTATGAAAGAATCCTGTGAAGCATCTAGTCGTCACAAACGTTTTGACTACTTGTGGAGCCAAAATGGACTCCGTATGAGTCAGATATCCATGTTTCAGTTAACACTGCGCAAAACTGATTCCGAACGACAGTTACACACTAGTTCTTGCGTAGTTGCACTCCATTTTTTCCATTCTACTTCACTAAGCATCTCCATATGAGATCCAATTACTTGTAGGGAAATGCAAGAGACCTCGGTTATGATGATGCACTAGGTCCATAGCTGGGACTTTGTGTATGTTCTCGAAATGCGTTTGTCGAGTGCTCATTAAAAAGTTTCTATACAAGTTTCTGAACGAACTCCTTAAGAAAATTCTCCAAAAGTTCCCTATGAAAGAATCCTTTGAAGCATTTGGTTCTCACAAACGTTTTGACTACTTGTGGAGCCAAAACGGACTCCGTATGAGTCAGATATCCATGTTTCAGTTAACACAGCGCAAAACTGATTCCGAACGACAGTTACAGACTAGTTCTTGTGTAGTTGCACTCGATTTTTTCCATTCTACTTCACTAAATATCTCCATATGAGATCCAATTACTTGAAGGGAAATGCAAGAGACCTCGGTTAAGATGATGCACTAGGTTCCTAGCTGGGACTTTGTGTATTCTCTTGAAATTTGTTTGTCGAGTGCTCATTAAGAAAGTTTCTATACATGTTTCTGAACGAACTCCTTAAGAAAAGTTCTCCAAAAGTTCCCTATGAAAGAATCCTCTGAAGCATCTGGTCGTCACAAATGTTTTGAGTACTTGTGGAGCCAAAACGGACTCCGTATGAGTCAGATATCCATGTTTCAGTTAACACTTCGCAAAACAGATTCCGAACGACAGTTACAGACTAGTTATTGTGTAGTTGTACTCCATTTTTTCCATTCTACTTCACAAAATATCTCCATATGAGATCCAATTACTTGTAGGGAATTGCAAGACACCTCGGTTATGATGATGCACTAGGTCCATAGCTGGGACTTTGTGTATGTTCTCGAAATGCGTTTGTCGAGTGCTCATTAAGAAAGTTTCTATACAAGTTTCTGAACGAACTCCTGAAGAAAGGTTCTCCAAAAGTTCCCTATGCAAGAATCCTTTGAAGCATCTGGTCGTCACAAACTATTTGACTACTTGTGGAGCCAAAACGGACTCCGTATGAGTCAGATATCCATGTTTCGGTTAACACTGCACAAAACTGATTCCGAACGACAGTTACAGACTAGTTCTTGTGTAGTTGCACTCGATTTTTTCCATTCTACTTCACTAAGCATCTCCATATGAGATCCAATTACTTGTAGGGAAATGCAAGAGACCTCGGTTATGATGATGCACTAGGTCCATAGCTGGGACTTTGTGTATGTTCTCGAAATGCGTTTGTCAAGTGCTCATTAAGAAAGTTTCTATACAAGTTTCTGAACGAACTCCTTAAGAAAAGTTCTCCAAAACTTCCCTATGAAAGAATCCTTTGAAGCATCTGGTCGTAAAAAAGTTTTGAGTACTTGTGGAGCCAAAACGGACTCCGTATGAGTCAGATATCCATGTTTTAGCTAACACTGCGCAAAGTTGATTCCGAACGACAGTTACAGACTAGTTCTTGCGTAGTTGCACTCGATTTCTTCCATTCTACTTCACTAAACATCTCCATATGAGATCCAATTACTTGTAGGGAAATGCAAGAGACCTCGGTTATGAGGATGCACTAGGTCCATAGCTGGGACTTTGTGTATGTTCTCGAAATGCGTTTGTCGAGTGGTCATTAAGAAAGTTTCTATACAAGTTTCTGAACGAACTCCTTAAGAAAAGTTCTCCAAAAGTTCCCTATGAAAGAATCCTGTGAAGCATCTAGTCGTCAAAAATGTTTTGACTACTTGTGGATCCAAAACGGACTCCGTATGAGTCAGATATCCATGTTTCAGTTAACACTGCGCAAAACTGATTCCGAACGACAGTTACAGACTAGTTCTTGCGTAGTTGCACTCAATTTTTCATTCTACTTCACTAAACATCTCCATATGAGATCCAATTACTTGTAGGGAAATGCAAGAGACCTCGGTTATGATGATGAAGTAGGTCCATAGCTGAGACTTTGTGTATGTTCTCGAAATGCGTTTGTCGAGTGCTCATTAAGAAAGTTTCTATACAAGTTTCTGAACGAACTCCTTCAGAAAAGTTTTCCAAAATTCCCTATGAAAGAATCCTTTGAAGCATATGGTTGTCACAAATGTTCTGACTACTTGTGGAGTGAAAACTGACTCCGTATGAGTCAGATATCCATGTTTCAGTGAACACTGGGCAAAACTGATTCCGAACGACAGTTACAGACTAGTTCTTGTGTAGTTGCACTCGATTTTTTTGCATTGTACTTCACTAAACATCTCCATATGAGATCCGATTACTTGTAGGGAAATGCAAGAGTCCTCGGTTATGATGATGCACTAGGTCCATAGCTGGGACTTTGTGTATGTTCTCGAAATGCGTTTGTCGAGTGCTCATTAAGAAAGTTTCTATACAAGTTTCTGAACGAACTCCTTAAGAAAAGTTCTCCAAAAGTTCCCTATGAAAGAATCCTTTGAAGCATCTGGTCATCACAAATGTTTTGACTACTCGTGGAGCCAAAACGGACTCCGTATGAGTCAGATATCCATGTTTCAGTTAACACTGCGCAAAACCGATTCCGAACGACAGTTACAGACTAGTACTTGTGTATTTGTACTCTATTTTTCCATTCTACTTCACTAAACATCTCCATATGAGATCCAATTACTTGTAGGGAAATGAAAGAGACCTCGGTTATAAGGATGCACTAGGTCCATAGCTGGGACTTTGTGTATGTTCTCGAAATGCGTTTGTCGAGTGCTCATTAAGAAAGTTTCTATACAAGTTTCTGAACGAACTCCTTAAGAAAAGTTATCCAAAAGTTCCCTATAAAAGAATCCTTTGAAGCATCTGGTTGTCACAAACAATTTGACTACTTGTGGAGCCAAAACGGACTCCGTATGAGTCAGATATCCATGTTTTAGTTAACACTGCGCAAAACTGATTCCGAACGACAGTTACAGACCAGTTCTTGTGTAGTTGCACTCGATTTTTTCCATTCTACTTCACTAAACATCTCCATATGAGATCCAATTACTTGTAGGGAAATGCAAGAGTCCTCGGTTATGAGGATGCACTAGGTCCATAGCTGGGACTTTGTGTATGTTCTCGAAATGCGTTTGTCGAGTGCTCATTAAGAAAGTTTTATACAAGTTTCTGAACGAACTCATTAAGAGAAAGTTCTCCAAAAGTTCCCTATGAAAGAATCCTTTGAAGCATCTGGACATAAAAAAGTTTTGACTACTTTTGGAGCCAAAACGGACTCCTTATGAGTCAGATATCCATGTTTCAGTTAACACTGCGCAAAATTGATTCCGAAGGACAGTTACAGACTAGTTCTTGCGTAGTTGCACTCGATTTTTTCCATTCTACTTCACTAAACATCTCCATATGAGATCCAATACTTGTAGGGAAATGCAAGAGACCTCGGTTATGAGGACGCACTAGGTCCATAGCTGGGACTTTGTGTATGTTCATGAAATGTGTTTGTCGAGTGCGCATTAAGAAAGTTTCTATACAAGTTTCTGAACGAACTCCTTAAGAAAAGTTCTCCGAAAGTTCCCTATGAAAGAATCCTGTGAAGCATCTAGTCGTCAAAAACGTTTTGACTACTTGTGGAGCCAAAATGGACTCCGTATGAGTCAGATATCCATGTTTCAGTTAACACTGTGCAAAACTGATTCCGAACGACAATTACAGACTAGTTCTTGCGTAGTTGCACTCAGTTTTTTCCATTCTACTTCCCTAAGCATCTCCATATGAGATCCAATTACTTGTAGGGAAATGCAAGAGACCTCGTTTATGATGATGCAGTAGGTCCATAGCTGAGACTTTGTGTATGTTCTCGAAATGCGTTTGTCGAGTGCTCATTAAGAAAGTTTCTATACAAGTTTCTGAACGAACTCCTGAAGAAAAGTTTTCCAAAATTCCCTATGAAAGAATACTTTGAAGCATCTGGTTGTCACAAATGTTCTGACTACTTGTGGAGCGAAAACTGACTCCGTATGTGTCAGATATCCATGTTTCAGTGAACACTGGGCAAAACTGATTCCGAACGACAGTTACAGACTAGTTCTTGTGTAGTTGCACTCGATTTTTTCCATTGTACTTCACTAAACATCTCCATATGAGATCCGATTACTTGTAGGGAAATGCAAGAGTCCTCGGTTATGATGACGCACTAGGCCATAGCTGGGACTTTGTGTATGTTCTCGAAATGCGTTTGTCGAGTGCTCATTAAGAAAGTTTCTATACAAGTTTCTGAACGAACTCCTTAAGAAAAGTTCTCCAAAAGTTCCCTATGAAAGAATTCTTGGAAGCATCTGGTCGTCACAAAGGTTTTGACTACATGTGGAGCCAAAACGGACTCCGTATGAGTCAGATATCCATGTTTCAGTTAACACTGCGCAAAACTGATTCCGAACGACAGTTACAGACTAGTTCTTGCGTAGTTGCACTCGATTTTTTCCATTGTACTGCACTAAACATATCCATATGAGATCCAATTACTTGTAGGTAAATGCAAGAGACCTCGGTTATGATGATGCACTAGGTCCATAGCTGGGACTTTGTGTATGTTCTCGAAATGCGTTTGTTGAGTCCTTATTAAGAAAGTTTCTATACAAGTTTCTGAACGAACTCCTTAAGAAAAGTTGTCCAAAATTTCCCTATGAAAGAATCCTTTGAAGCATCTGGTCGTCACAAATGTTTTGACTACTTGTGGAGCCAAAACGGACTCCGTATGAGTCAGATATCCATGTTTCAGTTAACACTGCGCGAAACTGATTCCAAACGACAGTTACAGACTAGTTCTTGTGTAGTTGCACTCGATTTTTTCCATTCTACTTCACTAAATATCTCCATATGAGATCCAATTACTTGTAGGGAAATGCAAGAGACCTCGGTTATGATGATGCACTAAGTCCATAGCTGGGACTTTGTGTATGTTCTCGAAATGCGTTTTTCGAGTGCTCATTAAGAAAGTTTCTATACAAGTTTCTGAACGAACTCCTTAAGAAAAGTTCTCCAAAAGTTCCCTATGAAAGAATCCTTTGAAGCATCTGGTCGTAACAAACGTTTTGACTACTTGTGGGGCCAAAACGGACTCCGTATGAGTCAGATATCCATGTTTTAGTTAACACTGCGCAAAACTGATTCCGAACAACAGTTACAGACTAGTTCTTGCGTAGTTGCACTCGATTTTTTCCATTCTACTTCACTAAACATCTCCATATGAGATCCAATTACTTTAGGGAAATGCAAGAGACCTCGGTTATGAGGTTGCACTAGGTCCATAGCTGGAACTTTGTGTATGTTCTCGAAATGCGTTTGTCGAGTGCTCATTAAGAAAGTTTCTATACAAGTTTCTGAACAAACTCCTTAAGAAAAGTTCTCCAAAAGTTCCCTATGAAAGAATCCTGTGAAGCATCTAGTCGTCACAAACGTTTTGACTACTTGTGGAGCCAAAATGGACTCCGTATGAGTCAGATATCCATGTTTCAGTTAACACTGCGCAAAACTGATTCCGAACGACAGTTACACACTAGTTCTTGCGTAGTTGCACTCGATTTTTTCCATTCTACTTCACTAAGCATCTCCATATGAGATCCAATTACTTGTAGGGAAATGCAAGAGACCTCGGTTATGATGATGCACTAGGTCCATAGCTGGGACTTTGTGTATGTTCTCGAAATGCGTTTGTCGAGTGCTCATTAAAAAGTTTCTATACAAGTTTCTGAACGAACTCCTTAAGAAAATTCTCCAAAAGTTCCCTATGAAAGAATCCTTTGAAGCATTTGGTTCTCACAAACGTTTTGACTACTTGTGGAGCCAAAACGGACTCCGTATGAGTCAGATATCCATGTTTCAGTTAACACAGCGCAAAACTGATTCCGAACGACAGTTACAGACTAGTTCTTGTGTAGTTGCACTCGATTTTTTCCATTCTACTTCACTAAATATCTCCATATGAGATCCAATTACTTGAAGGGAAATGCAAGAGACCTCGGTTAAGATGATGCACTAGGTTCCTAGCTGGGACTTTGTGTATTCTCTTGAAATTTGTTTGTCGAGTGCTCATTAAGAAAGTTTCTATACATGTTTCTGAACGAACTCCTTAAGAAAAGTTCTCCAAAAGTTCCCTATGAAAGAATCCTCTGAAGCATCTGGTCGTCACAAATGTTTTGAGTACTTGTGGAGCCAAAACGGACTCCGTATGAGTCAGATATCCATGTTTCAGTTAACACTTCGCAAAACAGATTCCGAACGACAGTTACAGACTAGTTATTGTGTAGTTGTACTCCATTTTTTCCATTCTACTTCACAAAATATCTCCATATGAGATCCAATTACTTGTAGGGAATTGCAAGACACCTCGGTTATGATGATGCACTAGGTCCATAGCTGGGACTTTGTGTATGTTCTCGAAATGCGTTTGTCGAGTGCTCATTAAGAAAGTTTCTATACAAGTTTCTGAACGAACTCCTGAAGAAAGGTTCTCCAAAAGTTCCCTATGCAAGAATCCTTTGAAGCATCTGGTCGTCACAAACTATTTGACTACTTGTGGAGCCAAAACGGACTCCGTATGAGTCAGATATCCATGTTTCGGTTAACACTGCACAAAACTGATTCCGAACGACAGTTACAGACTAGTTCTTGTGTAGTTGCACTCGATTTTTTCCATTCTACTTCACTAAGCATCTCCATATGAGATCCAATTACTTGTAGGGAAATGCAAGAGACCTCGGTTATGATGATGCACTAGGTCCATAGCTGGGACTTTGTGTATGTTCTCGAAATGCGTTTGTCAAGTGCTCATTAAGAAAGTTTCTATACAAGTTTCTGAACGAACTCCTTAAGAAAAGTTCTCCAAAACTTCCCTATGAAAGAATCCTTTGAAGCATCTGGTCGTAAAAAAGTTTTGACTACTTGTGGAGCCAAAACGGACTCCGTATGAGTCAGATATCCATGTTTTAGCTAACACTGCGCAAAGTTGATTCCGAACGACAGTTACAGACTAGTTCTTGCGTAGTTGCACTCGATTTCTTCCATTCTACTTCACTAAACATCTCCATATGAGATCCAATTACTTGTAGGGAAATGCAAGAGACCTCGGTTATGAGGATGCACTAGGTCCATAGCTGGGACTTTGTGTATGTTCTCGAAATGCGTTTGTCGAGTGGTCATTAAGAAAGTTTCTATACAAGTTTCTGAACGAACTCCTTAAGAAAAGTTCTCCAAAAGTTCCCTATGAAAGAATCCTGTGAAGCATCTAGTCGTCAAAAATGTTTTGACTACTTGTGGATCCAAAACGGACTCCGTATGAGTCAGATATCCATGTTTCAGTTAACACTGCGCAAAACTGATTCCGAACGACAGTTACAGACTAGTTCTTGCGTAGTTGCACTCAATTTTTCATTCTACTTCACTAAACATCTCCATATGAGATCCAATTACTTGTAGGGAAATGCAAGAGACCTCGGTTATGATGATGAAGTAGGTCCATAGCTGAGACTTTGTGTATGTTCTCGAAATGCGTTTGTCGAGTGCTCATTAAGAAAGTTTCTATACAAGTTTCTGAACGAACTCCTTCAGAAAAGTTTTCCAAAATTCCCTATGAAAGAATCCTTTGAAGCATATGGTTGTCACAAATGTTCTGACTACTTGTGGAGTGAAAACTGACTCCGTATGAGTCAGATATCCATGTTTCAGTGAACACTGGGCAAAACTGATTCCGAACGACAGTTACAGACTAGTTCTTGTGTAGTTGCACTCGATTTTTTTGCATTGTACTTCACTAAACATCTCCATATGAGATCCGATTACTTGTAGGGAAATGCAAGAGTCCTCGGTTATGATGATGCACTAGGTCCATAGCTGGGACTTTGTGTATGTTCTCGAAATGCGTTTGTCGAGTGCTCATTAAGAAAGTTTCTATACAAGTTTCTGAACGAACTCCTTAAGAAAAGTTCTCCAAAAGTTACCTATGAAAGAACTCTTGGAAGCATCTGGTCGTCACAAAGGTTTTGACTACATGTGTAGCCAAAACGGACTCCGTATGAGTCAGATATCCATGTTTCAGTTAACACAGCGCAAAACTGATTTCGAACGACAGTTACAGACTAGTTCTTGCGTAGTTGCACTCGATCTTTTCCATCGTACTGCACTAAACATATCCATATGAGATCCAATTACTTGTACGTAAATGCAAGAGACCTTGGTTATGATGATGCACTAGGTCCATAGCTGGGACTTTGTGTATGTTCTCGAAATGCGTTTGTTGAGTCCTTATTAAGAAAGTTTCTATACAAGTTTCTGAACGAACTCCTTAAGAAAAGTTCTCCAAAATTTCCCTATGAAAGAATCCTTTGAAGCATCTGGTCGTCACAAATGTTTTGACTACTTGTGGAGCCAAAACGGACTCCGTATGAGTCAGATATCCATGTTTCAGTTAACACTGCGCGAAACTGATTCCAAACGACAGTTACAGACTAGTTCTTGTGTAGTTGCACTCGATTTTTTCCATTCTACTTCACTAAATATCTCCATATGAGATCCAATTACTTGTAGGGAAATGCAAGAGACCTCGGTTATGATGATGCACTAGGTCCATAGCTGGGACTTTGTGTATGTTCTCGAAATGCGTTTGTCGAGTGCTCATTAAGAAAGTTTCTATACAAGTTTCTGAAGGAACTCCTTAAGAAAAGTTCTCCAAAAGTTCCCTATGACAGAATCCTTTGAAGCATCTGGTCGTAACAAATATTTTGACTACTTGTGGGGCCAAAACGGACTCCGTATGAGTCAGATATCCATGTTTTAGTTAACACTGCGCAAAACTGATTCCGAAGAACAGTTACAGACTAGTTCTTGCGTAGTTGCACTCGATTTTTTCCATTCTACTTCACTAAACATCTCCATATGAGATCCAATTACTTTAGGGAAATGCAAGAGACCTCGGTTATGAGGATGCACTAGGTCCATAGCTGGAACTTTGTGTATGTTCTCGAAATGCGTTTGTCGAGTGCTCATTAAGAAAGTTTCTATACAAGTTTCTGAACAAACTCCTTAAGAAAAGTTCTCCAAAAGTTCCCTATGAAAGAATCCTGTGAAGCATCTAGTCGTCACAAACGTTTTGACTACTTGTGGAGCCAAAATGGACTCCGTATGAGTCAGATATTCATGTTTCAGTTAACACTGCGCAAAACTGATTCCGAACGACAGTTACAGACTTGTTCTTGCGTAGTTGCACTCAATTTTTTCCATTCTACTTCACTAAGCATGTCCATATGAGATCCAATTACTTGTAGGGAAATGCAAGAGACCTCGGTTATGATGATGTACTAGGTCCATAGCTGGGACTTTGTGTATGTTTTCGAAATGCGTTTGTCGAGTGCTCATTAAGAAAGTTTCTATACAAGTTTCTGAACGAACTCCTTAAGAAAAGTTCTCCAAAAGTTCCCTATGAAAGAATCCTTTGAAGCATTTGGTTCTCACAAACGTTTTGACTACTTGTGGAGCCAAAACGGACTCCGTATGAGTCAGATATCCATGTTTCAGTTAACACAGCGCAAAACTGATTTCGAACGACAGTTACAGACTAGTTCTTGTGTAGTTGCACTCGATTTTTTCCATTCTACTTCACTAAATATCTCCATATGAGATCCAATTACTTCAAGGGAAATGCAAGAGACCTCGGTTAAGATGATGCACTAGGTTCCTAGCTGGGACTTTGTGTATTCTCTTGAAATTCGTTTGTCGAGTGCTCATTAAGAAAGTTTCTATACATGTTTCTGAACGAACTCCTTAAGAAAAGTTCTCCAAAAGTTCCCTATGAAAGAATCCTCTGAAGCATCTGGTTCTCACAAATGTTTTGAGTACTTGTGGAGCCAAAACGGACTCCGTATGAGTCAGATATCCATGTTTCAGTTTACACTGCGCAAAACAGATTCCGAACGACAGTTACGGACTAGTTATTGTGTAGTTGTACTCCATTTTTTCCATTCTACTTCACAAAATATCTCCATATGAGATCCAATTACTTGTAGGGAATTGCAAGACACCTCGGTTATGATGATGCACTAGGTCCATAGCTGGGACTTTGTGTATGTTCTCGAAATGCGTTTGTCGAGTGCTCATTAAGAAAGTTTCTATACAAGTTTCTGAACGAACTCCTGAAGAAAGGTTCTCCAAAAGTTCCCTATGCAAGAATCCTTTGAAGCATCTGGTCATCACAAACTATTTGACTACTTGTGGAGCTAAAACGGACTCCGTATGAGTCAGATATCCATATTTCGGTTAACACTGCACAAAACTGATTCCGAACGACAGTTACAGACTAGTTCTTGTGTAGTTGCACTCGATTTTTTCCATTCTACTTCACTAAGCATCTCCATATGAGATCCAATTACTTGTAGGGAAATGCAAGAGACCTCGGTTATGATGATGCACTAGGTCCATAGCTGGGACTTTGTGTATGTTCTCGAAATGCGTTTGTCGAGTGCTCATTAAGAAAGTTTCTATACAAGTTTCTGAAGGAACTCCTTAAGAAAAGTTCTCCAAAAGTTCCCTATGACAGAATCCTTTGAAGCATCTGGTCGTAACAAATGTTTTGACTACTTGTGGGGCCAAAACGGACTCCGTATGAGTCAGATATCCATGTTTTAGCTAACACTGCGCAAAACTGATTCCGAAGAACAGTTACAGACTAGTTCTTGCGTAGTTGCACTCGATTTTTTCCATTCTACTTCACTAAACATCTCCATATGAGATCCAATTACTTTAGGGAAATGCAAGAGACCTCGGTTATGAGGATGCACTAGGTCCATAGCTGGGACTTTGTGTATGTTCTCGAAATGCGTTTGTCGAGTGGTCATTAAGAAAGTTTCTATACAAGTTTCTGAATGAACTCCATAAGAAAAGTTCTCCAAAAGTTCCCTATGAAAGAATCCTGTGAAGCATCTAGTCGTCAAAAATGTTTTGACTACTTGTGGAGCCAAAACGGACTCCGTATGAGTCAGATATCCATGTTTCAGTTAACACTGCGCAAAACTGATTCCGAACGACAGTTACAGACTAGTTCTTGCGTAGTTGCACTCAATTTTTCATTCTACTTCACTAAACATCTCCATATGAGATCCAATTACTTGTAGGGAAATGCAAGAGACCTCGGTTATGATGATGCAGTCGGTCCATAGCTGAGACTTTGTGTATGTTCTCGAAATGCGTTTGTCGAGTGCTCATTAAGAAAGTTTCTATACAAGTTTCTGAACGAACTCCTTAAGAAAAGTTTTCCAAAATTCCCTATGAAAGAATCCTTTGAAGCATGTGGTTGTCACAAATGTTCTGACTACTTGTGGAGTGAAAACTGACTCCGTATGAGTCAGATATCCATGTTTCAGTGAACGCTGGGCAAAACTGATTCCGAACGACAGTTACAGACTAGTTCTTGTGTAGTTGCACTCGATTTTTTTGCATTGTACTTCACTAAACATCTCCATATGAGATCCGATTACTTGTAGGGAAATGCAAGAGTCCTCGGTTATGATGATGCACTAGGTCCATAGCTGGGACTTTGTGTATGTTCTCGAAATGCGTTTGTCGAGTGCTCATTAAGAAAGTTTCTATACAAGTTTCTGAACGAACTCCTTAAGAAAAGTTCTCCAAAAGTTACCTATGAAAGAACTCTTGGAAGCATCTGGTCGTCACAAAGGTTTTGACTACATGTGGAGCCAAAACGGACTCCGTATGAGTCAGATATCCATGTTTCAGTTAACACAGCTCAAAACTGATTCCGAACGACAGTTACAAACTAGTTCTTGCGTAGTTGCACTCGATCTTTTCCATTATACTGCACTAAACATATCCATATGAGATCCAATTACTTGTAGGTAAATGCAAGAGACCTTGGTTATGATGATGCACTAGGTCCATAGCTGGGACTTTGTGTATGTTCTCGAAATGCGTTTGTTGAGTCCTTATTAAGAAAGTTTCTATACATGTTTCTGAACGAACTGCTTAAGAAAAGTTCTCCAGAATTTCCCTATGAAAGAATCCTTTGAAGCATCTGGTCGTCACAAACGATTTGACTACTTGTGGAGCCAAAACGGACTCCGTATGAGTCAGATATCCATGTTTCAGTTAAAACTGCGCGAAACTGATTCCGAACGACAGTTACAGACTAGATCTTGTGTAGTTGCACTCGATTTTTTCCATTCTACTTCACTAAATATCTCCATATGAGATCCAATTACTTCTAGGGAAATGCAGGAGACCTCAGTTATGATGATGCACTAGGTTCATAGCTGGGACTTTGTGTATGCTCTCGAAATTTGTTTGTCCAGTGCTCATTAAGAAAGTTTCTATACAGGTTTCTGAACGAACTCCTTAGGAAAAGTTCTCCAAAAGTTCCCTATGACAGTATCCTTTGAAGCATCTGGTCTTCACAAAGTTTTTGACTACTTGTGGGGCCAAAACGGACTCCGTATGAGTCAGATATCCATGTTTCAGTTAACACTGCGCAAAACTGATTGCGAACGACAGTTACAAACCAGTTCTTGCGTAGCTGCACTCAATTTTTTCCGTTGTACTGCACTAAACATATCCATATGAGATCCAATTACTTTAGGGAAATGCAAGAGACCTCGGTTATGATGATGCACTAGGTCCATAGCTGGGACTTTGTGTATGTTCTCGAAATGCGTTTGTCGAGTGCTCATTAAGAAAGTTTCTATACAAGTTTCTGAACGAACTCCTTAAGAAAAGTTCTCCAAAATTTCCCTAAGACAGAATCCTTTGAAGCATCTGGTCGTAACAAACGTTTTGACTATTTGTGGGGCCAAAACGGACTCCGTATGAGTCAGATATCCATGTTTTAGTTAACACTGCGCAAAACTGATTCCGAACAACAGTTACAGACTTGTTGTTGCGTAGTTGCACTCGATTTTTTCCATTCTACTTCACTAAACATCTCCATATGAGATCCAATTACTTGTAGGGAAATGCAAGAGACCTCGGTTATGAGGATGCACAAGGTCCATAGCTGGGACTTTGTGTATGTTCTGGAAATTGGTTTGTCGAGTGCTTATTAAGAAAGTTTCTATACAAGTTTCTGAACGAACTCCTTAAGAAAAGTTCTCCAAAAGTTCCCTATGAAAGAATCCTGTGAAGCATCTATTCGTCCCAAACGTTTTGACTACTTGTGGAGCCAAAATGGACTCCGTATGAGTCAGATATCCATGTTTCAGTTAACACTGCGCAAAACTGATTCCGAACGACAGTTACAGACTAGTTCTTGCGTAGTTGCACTCGATTTTTTCCATTCTACTTCACTAAGAATCTCCATATGAGATCCAATTACTTGTAGGGAAATGCAAGAGACCTCGGTTATGATGATGCACTAGGTCCATAGCTGGGACTTTGTGTATGTTCTCGAAATGCGTTTGTCGAGTGCTCATTAAAAAGTTTCTATACAAGTTTCTGAACGAACTCCTTAAGAAAAGTTCTCCAAAAGTTCCCTATGAAAGAATCCTTTGAAGCATTTGGTTCTCACAAACGTTTTGACTAATTGTGGAGCCAAAACGGACTCCGTATGAGTCAGATATCCATGTTTCAGTTAACACTGCCCAAAACTGATTCCGAACGACAGTTACAGACTAGTTCTTGTGTAGTTGCACTCGATTTTTTCCATTCTACTTCACTAAATATCTCCATATGAGATCCAATTACTTGTAGGGAAATGCAAGAGACCTCGGTTAAGATGATGCACTAGGTTCCTAGCTGGGACTTTGTGTATTCTCTTGAAATTCGTTTGTCGAGTGCTCATTAAGAAAGTTTCTATACATGTTTCTGAACGAACTCCTTAAGAAAAGTTCTCCAAAAGTTCCCTATGAAAGAATCCTCTGAAGCATCTGGTTCTCACAAATGTTTTGAGTACTTGTGGAGCCAAAACGGACTCCGTATGAGTCAGATATCCATGTTTCAGTTTACACTGCGCAAAACAGATTCCGAACGACAGTTACAGACTAGTTATTGTGTAGTTGTACTCCATTTTTTCCATTCTACTTCACAAAATATCTCCATATGAGATCCAATTACTTGTAGGGAATTGCAAGACACCTCGGTTATGATGATGCACTAGGTCCATAGCTGGGACTTTGTGTATGTTCTCGAAATGCGTTTGTCGAGTGCTCATTAAGAAAGTTTCTATACAAGTTTCTGAACGAACTCCTGAAGAAAGGTTCTCCAAAAGTTCCCTATGCAAGAATCCTTTGAAGCATCTGGTCGTCACAAACTATTTGACTACTTGTGGAGCCAAAACGGACTCCGTATGAGTCAGATATCCATGTTTCGGTTAACACTGCACAAAACTGATTCCGAACGACAGTTACAGACTAGTTCTTGTGTAGTTGCACTCGATTTTTTCCATTCTACTTCACTAAGCATCTCCATATGAGATCCAATTACTTGTAGGGAAATGCAAGAGACCTCGGTTATGATGATGCACTAGGTCCATAGCTGGGACTTTGTGTATGTTCTTGAAATGCGTTTGTCGAGTGCTCATTAAGAAAGTTTCTATACAAGTTTCTGAAGGAACTCCTTAAGAAAAGTTCTCCAAAAGTTCCCTATGACAGAATCCTTTGAAGCATCTGGTCGTAACAAATGTTTTGACTACTTGTGGGGCCAAAACGGACTCCGTATGAGTCAGATATCCATGTTTTAGCTAACACTGCGCAAAACTGATTCCGAAGAACAGTTACAGACTAGTTCTTGCGTAGTTGCACTCGATTTTTTCCATTCTACTTCACTAAACATCTCCATATGAGATCCAATTACTTTAGGGAAATGCAAGAGACCTCGGTTATGAGGATGCACTAGGTCCATAGCTGGGACTTTGTGTATGTTCTCGAAATGCGTTTGTCGAGTGGTCATTAAGAAAGTTTCTATACAAGTTTCTGAATGAACTCCATAAGAAAAGTTCTCCAAAAGTTCCCTATGAAAGAATCCTGTGAAGCATCTAGTCGTCAAAAATGTTTTGACTACTTGTGGAGCCAAAACGGACTCCGTATGAGTCAGATATCCATGTTTCAGTTAACACTGCGCAAAACTGATTCCGAACGACAGTTACAGACTAGTTCTTGCGTAGTTGCACTCAATTTTTCATTCTACTTCACTAAACATCTCCATATGAGATCCAATTACTTGTAGGGAAATGCAAGAGACCTCGGTTATGATGATGCAGTCGGTCCATAGCTGAGACTTTGTGTATGTTCTCGAAATGCGTTTGTCGAGTGCTCATTAAGAAAGTTTCTATACAAGTTTCTGAACGAACTCCTTAAGAAAAGTTTTCCAAAATTCCCTATGAAAGAATCCTTTGAAGCATCTGGTTGTCACAAATGTTCTGACTACTTGTGGAGTGAAAACTGACTCCGTATGAGTCAGATATCCATGTTTCAGTGAACGCTGGGCAAAACTGATTCCGAACGACAGTTACAGACTAGTTCTTGTGTAGTTGCACTCGATTTTTTTGCATTGTACTTCACTAAACATCTCCATATGAGATCCGATTACTTGTAGGGAAATGCAAGAGTCCTCGGTTATGATGATGCACTAGGTCCATAGCTGGGACTTTGTGTATGTTCTCGAAATGCGTTTGTCGAGTGCTCATTAAGAAAGTTTCTATACAAGTTTCTGAACGAACTCCTTAAGAAAAGTTCTCCAAAAGTTACCTATGAAAGAACTCTTGGAAGCATCTGGTCGTCACAAAGGTTTTGACTACATGTGGAGCCAAAACGGACTCCGTATGAGTCAGATATCCATGTTTCAGTTAACACAGCTCAAAACTGATTCCGAACGACAGTTACAGACTAGTTCTTGCGTAGTTGCACTCGATCTTTTCCATTGTACTGCACTAAACATATCCATATGAGATCCAATTACTTGTAGGTAAATGCAAGAGACCTTGGTTATGATGATGCACTAGGTCCATAGCTGGGACTTTGTGTATGTTCTCGAAATGCGTTTGTTGAGTCCTTATTAAGAAAGTTTCTATACATGTTTCTGAACGAACTGCTTAAGAAAAGTTCTCCAGAATTTCCCTATGAAAGAATCCTTTGAAGCATCTGGTCGTCACAAACGATTTGACTACTTGTGGAGCCAAAACGGACTCCGTATGAGTCAGATATCCATGTTTCAGTTAAAACTGCGCGAAACTGATTCCGAACGACAGTTACAGACTAGATCTTGTGTAGTTGCACTCGATTTTTTCCATTCTACTTCACTAAATATCTCCATATGAGATCCAATTACTTCTAGGGAAATGCAGGAGACCTCAGTTATGATGATGCACTAGGTTCATAGCTGGGACTTTGTGTATGCTCTCGAAATTTGTTTGTCCAGTGCTCATTAAGAAAGTTTCTATACAGGTTTCTGAACGAACTCCTTAGGAAAAGTTCTCCAAAAGTTCCCTATGACAGTATCCTTTGAAGCATCTGGTCTTCACAAAGTTTTTGACTACTTGTGGGGCCAAAACGGACTCCGTATGAGTCAGATATCCATGTTTCAGTTAACACTGCGCAAAACTGATTGCGAACGACAGTTACAAACCAGTTCTTGCGTAGCTGCACTCAATTTTTTCCGTTGTACTGCACTAAACATATCCATATGAGATCCAATTACTTTAGGGAAATGCAAGAGACCTCGGTTATGATGATGCACTAGGTCCATAGCTGGGACTTTGTGTATGTTCTCGAAATGCGTTTGTCGAGTGCTCATTAAGAAAGTTTCTATACAAGTTTCTGAACGAACTCCTTAAGAAAAGTTCTCCAAAATTTCCCTAAGACAGAATCCTTTGAAGCATCTGGTCGTAACAAACGTTTTGACTATTTGTGGGGCCAAAACGGACTCCGTATGAGTCAGATATCCATGTTTTAGTTAACACTGCGCAAAACTGATTCCGAACAACAGTTACAGACTTGTTGTTGCGTAGTTGCACTCGATTTTTTCCATTCTACTTCACTAAACATCTCCATATGAGATCCAATTACTTGTAGGGAAATGCAAGAGACCTCGGTTATGAGGATGCACAAGGTCCATAGCTGGGACTTTGTGTATGTTCTGGAAATTGGTTTGTCGAGTGCTTATTAAGAAAGTTTCTATACAAGTTTCTGAACGAACTCCTTAAGAAAAGTTCTCCAAAAGTTCCCTATGAAAGAATCCTGTGAAGCATCTATTCGTCCCAAACGTTTTGACTACTTGTGGAGCCAAAATGGACTCCGTATGAGTCAGATATCCATGTTTCAGTTAACACTGCGCAAAACTGATTCCGAACGACAGTTACAGACTAGTTCTTGCGTAGTTGCACTCGATTTTTTCCATTCTACTTCACTAAGCATCTCCATATGAGATCCAATTACTTGTAGGGAAATGCAAGAGACCTCGGTTATGATGATGCACTAGGTCCATAGCTGGGACTTTGTGTATGTTCTCGAAATGCGTTTGTCGAGTGCTCATTAAAAAGTTTCTATACAAGTTTCTGAACGAACTCCTTAGAAAAGTTCAAGAAAAGTTCCCTATGAAAGAATCCTTTGAATCATTTGGTTCTCACAAACGTTTTGACTACTTGTGGAGCCAAAACAGACTCCGTATGAGTCAGATATCCATGTTTCAGTTAACACTGCCCAAAACTGATTCCGAACGACAGTTACAGACTAGTTCTTGTGTAGTTGCACTCGATTTTTTCCATTCTACTTCACTAAATATCTCCATATGAGATCCAATTACTTGTAGGGAAATGCAAGAGACCTCGGTTAAGATGATGCACTAGGTTCCTAGCTGGGACTTTGTGTATTCTCTTGAGATTCGTTTGTCGAGTGCTCATTAAGAAAGTTTCTATACATGTTTCTGAACGAACTCCTTAAGAAAAGTTCCCTATGAAAGAATACTCTGAAGCATCTGGTCGTCACAAATGTTTTGAGTACTTGTGGAGCCAAAACGGACTCCGTATGAGTCAGATATCCATGTTTCAGTTAACACTGCCCAAAACTGATTCCGAACGACAGTTACAGACTAGTTCTTGCGTAGTTGCACTCAATTTTTCATTCTACTTCACTAAACATCTCCATATGAGATCCAATTACTTGTAGGGAAATGCAAGAGACCTCGGTTATGATGATGCAGTAGGTCCATAGCTGAGACTTTGTGTATGTTCTCGAAATGCGTTTGTCGAGTGCTCATTAAGAAAGTTTCTATACAAGTTTCTGAACGAACTCCTTAAGAAAAGTTTTCCAAAATTCCCTATGAAAGAATCCTTTGAAGCATCTGGTTGTCACAAAAGTTCTGACTACTTGTGGAGTGAAAACTGACTCCGTATGAGTCAGATATCCATGTTTCAGTGAACACTGGGCAAAACTGATTCCGAACGACAGTTACAGACTAGTTCTTGCGTAGTTGCACTCGATCTTTTCCATTGTACTGCACTAAACATATCCATATGAGATCCAATTACTTGTAGGGAAATGCAAGAGACCTCGGTTATGATGATGCACTAGGTCCATAGCTGGGACTTTGTGTATGTTCTCGAAATGCGTTTGTCGAGTGCTCATTAAGAAAGTTTCTATACAAGTTTCTGAACGAACTCCTTAAGAAAAGTTCTCCAAAAATTCCCTAAGACAGAATCCTTTCAAGCATCTGGTCGTAACAAACGTTTTGACTATTTGTGGGGCCAAAACGGACTCCGTATGAGTCAGATATCCATGTTTTAGTTAACACTGCGCAAAACTGATTCCGAACAACAGTTACAGACTAGTTCTTGCGTAGTTGCACTCGATTTTTTCCATTCTACTTCACTAAGCATCTCCATATGAGATCCAATTACTTGTAGGGAAATGCAAGAGACCTCGGTTATGATGATGCACTAGGTCCATAGCTGGGACTTTGTGTATGTTCTCGAAATGCGTTTGTCGAGTGCTCATTAAAAAGTTTCTATACAAGTTTCTGAACGAACTCCTTAAGAAAAGTTCTCCAAAAGTTCCCTATGAAAGAATCCTTTGAAGCATCTGGTCGTCACAAACGTTTTGACTACTTGTGGAGCCAAAACATACTCCGTATGAGTCAGATATCCATGTTTCAGTTAACACTGCCCAAAACTGATTCCGAACGACAATTACAGACTAGTTCTTGCGTAGTTGCACTCAATTTTTCATTCTACTTCACTAAACGTCTCCATATGAGATCCAATTACTTGTAGGGAAATGCAAGAGACCTCGGTTATGATGATGCACTAGGTTCATTGCTGGGACTTTGTGTATTCTCTCGAAATTCGTTTGTCCAGTGCTCATTAAGAAAGTTTCTATACATGTTTCTGAACGAACTCCTTAAGAAAAGTTCTCCAAAAGTTCCCTATGAAAGAATCCTCTGAAGCATCTGGTCGTCACAAATGTTTTGAGTACTTGTGGAGCCAAAACAGACTCCGTATGAGTCAGATATCCATGTTTCAGTTAACACTGCCCAAAAGCAGATTCCGAACGACAGTTACAGACTAGTTATTGTGTAGTTGCACTCCATTTTTTCCATTCTACTTCACAAAAGATCTCCATATGAGATCCAATTACTTGTAGGGAAATGCAAGAGACCTCGGTTATGATGATGCACTAGGTCCATAGCTGGGACTTTGTGTATGTTCTCGAAATGCGTTTGTCGAGTGCTCATTAAGAAAGTTTCTATACAAGTTTCTGAACGAACTCCTGAAGAAAAGTTCTCCAAAAGTTCCCTATGCAAGAATCCTTTGAAGCATCTTGTCGTCACAAACGTTTTGACTACTTGTGGAGCCAAAACGGACTCCGTATGAGTCAGATATCCATGTTTCGGTTAACACTGCACAAAACTGATTCCGTACGACAGTTACAGACTAGTTCTTGTGTAGTTGCACTCGATTTTTTCCATTCTACTTCACTAAGCATCTCCATATGAGACCCAATTACTTGTAGGGAAATGCAAGAGACCTCGGTTATGATGATGCACTAGGTCCATAGCTGGGACTTTGTGTATGTTATCGAAATGCGTTTGTCAAGTGCTCATTAAGAAAGTTTCTATACAAGTTTCTTAACGAACTCCTTAAGAAAAGTTCTCCAAAAGTTCCCTATGACAGAATCCTTTGAAGCATCTGGTCGTCACAAACGTTTTGACTACTTGTGGAGCCAAAACGGACTCCGTATGAGTCAGATATCCATGTTTCAGTTAACACTGCGCAAAACTGATTCCGAACGACAGTTACAGACTAGTTCTTGTGCAGTTGCACTCGATTTTATCATTCTACTTCACTAAATATCTCCACATGAGATCCAATTAGTTGTAGGGAAATGCAAGAGACCTCGGTTATGATGATGCACTAGGTTCATAGCTGGGACATTGTGTATGCTCTCAAAATTCGTTTGTCGAGTGCTCATTAAGAAAGTTTCTATACATGTTTCTGAACGAACTCCTTAAGAAAAGTTCTCCAAAAGTTCCCTTTGAAAGAATCCTCTGAAGCATCTGTTCGTCACAAATGTTTTGAGTACTTGTGGAGCCAAAACGGACTCCGTATGAGTCAGATATCCATGTTTCAGTTAACACTGCCCAAAAACAGATTCCGAACGACAGTTACAGACTAGTTATTGTGTAGTTGCACTCCATTTTTTCCATTCTACTTCACAAAAGATCTCCATATGAGATCCAATTACTTGTAGGGAAATGCAAGAGACCTCAGTTATGATGATGCACTAGGTCCATAGCTGGGACTTTGTGTATGTTCTCGAAATGCGTTTGTCGAGTGCTCATTAAGAAAGTTTGTATACAAGTTTCTGAACGAACTCCTGAAGAAAATTCTCCAAAAGTTCCCTATGCAAGAATCCTTTGAAGCATCTTGTCGTCACAAACGTTTTGACTACTTGTGGAGCCAAAATGGACTCCGTATGAGTCAGATATCCATGTTTCGGTTAACACTGCACAAAACTGATTCCGAACGACAGTTACAGACTAGTTCTTGCGTAGTTGCACTCGATCTTTTCCATTGTACTGCACTAAACATATCCATATGAGATCCAATTACTTGTAGGGAAATGCAAGAGACCTCGGTTATGATGATGCACTAGGTCCATAGCTGGGACTTTGTGTATGTTGTCGAAATGCGTTTGTCGAGTGCTCATTAAAAAGTTTCTATACAAGTTTCTGAACGAACTCCTTAAGAAAAGTTCTCCAAAAGTTCCCTATGAAAGAATCCTTTGAAGCATCTGGTCGTCACAAACGTTTTGACTACTTGTGGAGCCAAAACGGACTCCGTATGAGTCAGATATCCATGTTTCAGTTAACACTGCCCAAAAACAGATTCCGAACGACAGTTACAGACTAGTTATTGTGTAGTTGCACTCCATTTTTTCCATTCTACTTCACAAAAGATCTCCATATGAGATCCAATTACTTGTAGGGAAATGCAAGAGACCTCGGTTATGATGATGCACTAGGTCCATAGCTGGGACTTTGTGTATGTTCTCGAAATGCGTTTGTCGAGTGCTCATTAAGAAAGTTTCTATACAAGTTTCTGAACGAACTCCTGAAGAAAATTCTCCAAAAGTTCCCTATGCAAGAATCCTTTGAAGCATCTTGTCGTCACAAACGTTTTGACTACTTGTGGAGCCAAAATGGACTCCGTATGAGTCAGATATCCATGTTTCGGTTAACACTGCACAAAACTGATTCCGTACGACAGTTACAGACTAGTTCTTGTGTAGTTGCACTCGATTTTTTCCATTCTACTTCACTAAGCATCTCCATATGAGACCCAATTACTTGTAGGGAAATGCAAGAGACCTCGGTTATGATGATGCACTAGGTCCATAGCTGGGACTTTGTGTATGTTATCGAAATGCGTTTGTCAAGTGCTCATTAAGAAAGTTTCTATACAAGTTTCTGAACGAACTCCTTAAGAAAAGTTCTCCAAAAGTTCCCTATGAAA
The DNA here is from genome assembly GCF_002575655.3 of Aegilops tauschii subsp. strangulata. Taxonomy (NCBI): domain Eukaryota; kingdom Viridiplantae; phylum Streptophyta; class Magnoliopsida; order Poales; family Poaceae; genus Aegilops; species Aegilops tauschii. The sequence goes on from NC_053040.3 coordinate 117,449,140, forward strand.
GAATCCTTTGAAGCATCTGGTCGTCACAAACGTTTTGACTACTTGTGGAGCCAAAACGGACTCCGTATGAGTCAGATATCCATGTTTCAGTTAACACTGCGCAAAACTGATTCCGAACGACAGTTACAGACTAGTTCTTGTGCAGTTGCACTCGATTTTTTCATTCTACTTCACTATATATCTCCACATGAGATCCAATTACTTGTAGGCAAATGCAAGAGACCTCGGTTATGACGATGCACTAGGTTCATAGCTGGGACATTGTGTATGCTCTCAAAATTCGTTTGTCGAGTGCTCATTAAGAAAGTTTCTATACATGTTTCTGAACGAACTCCTTAAGAAAAGTTCTCCCAAAGTTCCCTTTGAAAGAATCCTCTGAACCATCTGGTCGTCACAAATATTTTGAGTACTTATGGAGCCAAAACGGACTCCGTATGAGTCAGATATCCATGTTTCAGTTAACACTGCGCAAAACTGATTCCGAACGACAGTTAGAGACTAGTTATTGTGTAGTTGCACTCGATTTTTTCCATTCTACTTCACAAAACATCTCCATATGAGATCCAATTACTTGTAGGGAAAATGCAAGATACCTCGGTTATGATGATGCACTAGGTCCATAGCTGGGACTTTGTGTATGTTCTCGAAATGCGTTTGTCGGGTGCTCATTAAGAAAGTTTCTATACAAGTTTCTTAACGAACTCCTGAAGAAAAGTTCTCCAAAAGTTCCCTATGCAAGAATCTTTTGGAGCATCTGGTCGTCACAAACATTTTGACTACTTGTGGAGCCAAAACGGACTCCGTATGAGATAGATATCCATGTTTCAGTTAACACTGCAGAAAACTATTTCCGGACGACAGTTACAGACTAGTTCTTGTGTAGTTGCACTCGATTTTTTCCATTCTACTTCACTAAACATCTCCATATGAGATCCAATTACTTGTAGGAAAATGCAAGAGACCTTGGTTATGATGATGCACTAGGTCCATAGCTGGGACTTTGTGTATGTTCTCGAAATGCGTTTGTCGAGTGCTCATTAAGAAAGTTTCTATACAAGTTTCTGAACGAACTCCTTAAGAAAAGCTCTCCAAAAGTTCCCTATGAAAGAATCCGTTGAAGCATCTGGTCGTAACAAATGTTTTCACTACTTGTGGACCAAAAACAGACCCCGTGTGAGTCAGATATCCATGTTTCAGTTAACACTTCGCAAAACTGATTCCGAACGATAGTTACAGACTAGTTCTTGCGTAGTTGCTCTTGATTTTTTCCATTCGACTTCACTAAACATCTCCATATGAGATCCAAATACTTGTAGGGAAATGCAAGAGACCTTGGTTATGAGAATGCACTAGTTCCATAGCTGGAACTTTGTGTATGTTCTCGAAATGCGTTTGTTGAGTGCTCATTAAGAAAGTTTCTATACAAGTTTCTGAACGAACTCCTTCAGAAAAGTTCTCCAAAAGTTCCCTATGAAAGAATTCTTGGAAGCATCTGGTCGTCACAAAGGTTTTGACTACATGTGGAGCCAAAACGGACTCCGTATGAGTCAGATATCCATGTTTCAGTTAACACTGCGCAAAACTGATTCCGAACGACAGTTACAGACTAGTTCTTGCGTAGTTGCACTCGATTTTTTCCATTGTACTGCACTAAACATATCCATATGAGATCCAATTACTTGTAGGTAAATGCAAGAGACCTCGGTTATGATGATGCACTAGGTCCATAGCTGGGACTTTGTGTATGTTCTCGAAATGCGTTTTTTGAGTCCTTATTAAGAAAGTTTCTATACAAGTTTCTGGACGAACTCCTTAAGAAAAGTTCTCCAAAATTTCACTATGAAAGAATCCTTTGAAGCATCTGGTCGTCACAAACGATTTGACTACTTGTGGAGCTTAAACGGACTCCGTATGAGTCAGATATCCATGTTTCAGCTAACACTGCGCGAAACTGATTCCAAACGACAGTTACAAACTAGTTCTTGTGTAGTTGCACTAGATTTTTTCCATTCTACTTCACTAAATATCTCCATATGAGATCCAATTACTTCTAGGGAAATACAGGAGACCTCGGTTATGATGATGCACTAGGTTCATAGCTGGGACTTTGTGTATGCTCTCGAAATTTGTTTGTCGAGTGCTCATTAAGAAAGTTTCTATACATGTTTCTGAACGAACTCCTTAAGATAAGTTCTCCAAAAGTTCCCTATGAAAGAATTCTTGGAAGCATCTGGTCGTCACAAAGGTTTTGACTACATGTGGAGCCAAAACGGACTCCGTGTGAGTCAGATATCCATGTTTCAGTTAACACCGCGCAAAACTTATTGCGAACGACAGTTACAAACTAGTTCTTGCGTAGCTGCACTCAATTTTTTCCATTGTACTGCACTAAACATATCCATATGAGATCCAATTACTTGTAGGGAAATGCAAGAGACCTCGGTTATGATGATGCACTAGGTCCATAGCTGGGACTTTGTGTATGTTCTCGAAATGCGTTTGTCGAGTGCTCATTCAGAAAGTTTCTATACAAGTTTCTGAACGAACTCCTTAAGAAAAGTTCTCCAAAAGTTCCCTATGACAGAATCCTTTGAAGCATCTGGTCGTAATAAACGTTTTGACTACTTGTGGGGCCAAAACGGACTCCGTATGAGTCAGATATCCATGTTTTAGTTAACACTGCGCAAAACTGATTCCGAACAACAGTTACAGACTAGTTCTTGCGTAGTTGCACTCGATTTTTTCCATTCTACTTCACTAAACATCTCCATATGAGATCCAATTACTTGTAGGGAAATGCAAGAGACCTCGGTTATGAGGATGCACTAGGTCCATAGCTGGGACTTTGTGTATGTTCTCGAAATGCGTTTGTCGAGTGCTCATTAAGAAAGTTTCTATACAAGTTTCTGAACGAACTCCTGAAGAAAAGTTCTCCAACAGTTCCCTATGAAAGAATCCTGTGAAGAATCTAGTTGTCACAAACGTTTTGACTACTTATGGAGCCAAAATGGACTCCGTATGAGTCAGATATCCATGTTTCTGTTAACACTGCGCAAAACTGATTCCGAACGACAGTTACAGACTAGTTCTTGCGTAGTTGCACTCGATTTTTTCCATTCTACTTCACTAAGCATCTCCATATGAGATCCAATTACTTGTAGGGAAATGCAAGAGACCTCGGTTATGATGATGCACTAGGTCCATAGCTGGGACTTTGTGTATGTTCTTGAAATGCGTTTGTCAAGTGCTCATTAAAAAGTTTCTATACAAGTTTCTGAATGAACTCCTTAAGAAAAGTTCTCCAAAAGTTCCCTATGAAAGAATCCTTTGAATCATTTGGTCCTCACAAACGTTTTGACTACTTGTGGAGCCAAAACGGACTCCGTATGAGTCAGATATCCATGTTTCAGTTAACACTGCGCAAAACTGATTCCGAACGACAGTTACAGACTAGTTCTTGTGTAGTTGCACTCGATTTTTTCCATTCTACTTCACTAAATATCTCCATATGAGATCCAATTACTTGTAGGGAAATGCAAGAGACCTCGGTTATGATGATGCACTAGGTTCCTAGCTGGGACTTTGTGTATTCTCTCGAAATTCGTTTGTCGAGTGCTCATTAAGAAAGTTTCTATACATGTTTCTGAACGAACTCCTTAAGAAAAAAGTTCTCCAAAAGTTCACTATGAAAGAATCCTCTGAAGCATCTGGTCGTTACAAATGTTTGGAGTACTTGTGGAGCCAAAACGGACTCCGTATGAGTCAGATATCCATGTTTCAGTTAACACTGCGCAAAACAGATTCCGAACGACAGTTACAGACTTGTTATTGTGTAGTTGCACTCCATTTTTTCCATTCTACTTCACAAAAGATCTCCATATGAGATCCAATTACTTGTAGGGAAATGCAAGAGACCTCAGTTATGATGATGCACTTGGTCCATAGCTGGGACTTTGTGTATGTTTTCGAAATGCGTTTGTCGAGTGCTCATCAAGAAAGTTTCTATACAAGTTTCTGAACGAACTCCTGAAGAAAAGTTCTCCAAAAGTTCCCTATGCAAAAATCCTTTGAAGCATCTGGTCATCACAAACGTTTTGACTACTTGTGGAGCCAAAACGGACTCCGTATGAGTCAGATATCCATGTTTCGGTTAACACTGCACAAAACTGATTCCGAACAACAGTTACAGACTAGTTCTTGTGTAGTTACACTCGATTTTTTCCATTCTAGTTCACTAAGCATCTCCATATGAGATCCAATTACTTGTAGGGAAATGCAAGAGACCTCAGTTATGATGATGCACTAGGTCCATAGCTGGGACTTTGTGTATGTTCTCGAAATGCGTAGTCAAGTGCTCATTAAGAAAGTTTCTATACAAGTTTCTGAACGAACTCCTTAAGAAAATTTCTCCAACAGTTCCCTATGAAAGAATCCTTTGAAGCATCTGGTCGTCACAAACGTTTTGACTACTTGTGGAGCCAAAACGGACTCCGTATGAGTCAGATATCCATGTTTCAGTTAACACTGCTTAAAACTGATTCCGAGCGACAGTTACAGACTAGTTCTTGTGTAGTTGCACTCGATTTTTTACATTCTACTTCACTAAATATCTCCACATGAGATCCAATTACTTGTAGGGAAATGCAAGAGACCTCGGTTATGATGATGCACTAGGTTCATAGCTGGGACATTGTGTATGCTCTCGAAATTCGTTCGTCGAGTGCTCATTAAGAAAGTTTCTATACATGTTTCTGAACGAACTCCTTAAGAAAAGTTCTCCAAAAGTTCCCTATGAAAGAATTCTTGGAAGCATCTGGTCGTCACAAAGGTTTTGACTACATGTGGAGCCAAAACGGACTCCGTATGAGTCAGATATCCATGTTTCAGTTAACACTGCGCAAAACTGATTCCGAATGACAGTTACAGACTAGTTCTTGCGTAGTTGCACTCGATTTTTTCCATTGTACTGCACTAAACATATCCATATGAGATCCAATTACTTGTAGGTAAATGCAAGAGACCTCGGTTATGATGATGCACTAGGTCCATAGCTGGGACTTTGTGTATGTTCTCGAAATGCGTTTGTTGAGTCCTTATTAAGAAAGTTTCTATACAAGTTTCTGAACGAACTCCTTAAGAAAAGTTCTCCAAAATTTCCCTATGAAAGAATCCTTTGAAGCATCTGGTCATCACAAACGATTTGACTACTTGTGGAGCCAAAACGGACTCCGTATGAGTCAGATATCCATGTTTCAGTTAACACTGCGCGAAACTAATTCCAAACGACAGTTACAGACTAGTTCTTGTGTAGTTGCACTCGATTTTTTCCATTCTACTTCACTAAATATCTCCATATGAGATCCAATTACTTCTAGGGAAATGCAGGAGACCTCGGTTATGATGATGCACTAGGTTCATAGCTGGGACATTGTGTATGCTCTCGAAAATTGTTTGTCGAGTGCTCATTAAGAAAGTTTCTATACATGTTTCTGAACGAACTCCTTAGGAAAAGTTCTCCAAAAGTTCCCTATGAAAGAATTCTTGGAAGCATCTAGTCGTCAAAAAGGTTTTGACTACATGTGGAGCCAAAACGGACTCCGTATGAGTCAGATATCCATGTTTCAGTTAACACTGCGCAAAACTGATTGCGAACGACAGTTACAAACTAGTTCTTGCGTAGCTGGACTCAATTTTTTCCATTGTACTGCACTAAACATATCCATATGAGATCCAATTACTTGTAGGGAAATGCAAGAGACCTGGGTTATGATGATGCACTAGGTCCATAGCTGGGACTTTGTGTATGTTCTCGAAATGCGTTTGTCGAGTGCTCATTAAGAAAGTTTCTATACAAGTTTCTGAACGAACTCCTTAAGAAAAGTTCTCCAAAAGTTCCCTATGACTGAATCCTTTGTAGCATCTGGTTGTAACAAACGTTTTGACTACTTGTGGGGCCAAAACGGACTCCGTATGAGTCAGATATCCATGTTTTAGTTAACACTGCGCAAAACTGATTCCGAACAACAGTTACAGACTAGTTTTTGCATAGTTGCACTCGATATTTTCCATTCTACTTCACTAAACATCTCCATACGAGATCCAATTACTTGTAGGGAAATGCAAGAGACCTTGGTTACGAGGATGCACTAGGTCCATAGCTGGGACTTTGTGTATGTTCTCGAAATGCGTTTGTCGAGTGCTCATTAAGAAAGTTTCTATACAAGTTTCTGAACGAACTCCTTAAGAAAAGTTCTCCAAAAGTTCCCTATGAAAGAATCTTGTGAAGCATCTAGTCGTCACAAACGATTTGACTACTTGTGGAGCCAAAACGGACTCCGTATGAGTCAGATATCCATGTTTGAGTTAACATTGCGCAAAACTGATTCCGAACGACAGTTACAGACTAGTTCTTGCGTAGTTGCACTCGATTTTTTCCATTCTACTTCACTAAGCATCTCCATATGAGATCCAATTACTTGTAGGGAAATTCAAGAGACCTCGGTTATGATGATGCACTAGGTCCATAGCTGGGACTTTGTGTATGTTCTCGAAATGCGTTTGTCGAGTGCTCATTAAGAAAGTTTCTATACAAGTTTCTGAACGAACTCCTTAAGAAAAGTTCTCCAAAAGTTCCCTATGAAATAATCCTGTGAAGCATCTAGTCATCACAAACATTTTGACTACTTGTGGAGCCAAAACGGACTCCGTATGAGTCAGATATCCATGTTTCAGTTAACACTGCGCAAAACTGATTCCGAACGACAGTTACAGACTAGTTCTTGCGTAGTTGCACTCGATTTTTTCCATTCTACTTCACTAAGCATCTCCATATGAGATCCAATTACTTGTAGGGAAATGCAAGAGACCTCGGTTATGATGATGCACTAGGTCCATAGCTGGGACTTTGTGTATGTTCTCGAAATGCGTTTGTTGAGTGCTCATTAAAAAGTTTCTATACAAGTTTCTGAACGAACTCCTTAAGAAAAGTTCTCCAAAATTACCCTATGAAATAATCCTTTGAAGCATTTGGTCCTCACAAACGTTTTGATTACTTGTGGAGCCAAAACGGACTCCGTATGAGTCAGATATCCATGTTTCAGTTAACACTGCGCAAAACTGATTCCGAACGACAGTTACAGACTAGTTCTTGTGTAGTTGCACTCGATTTTTTCCATTCTACTTCACTAAATATCTCCATATGAGATCCAATTACTTGTAGGGAAATGCAAGATATCTCGGTTATGATGATGCACTAGGTTCATAGCTGGGACTTTGTGTATGCTCTCGAAATTCGTTTGTCGAGTGCTCATTAAGAAAGTTTCCATACATGTTTCTGAACGAACTCTTTAAGAAAATTTCTCAAAAAGTTCCCAATGAAAGAATCCTCTGAAGCATCTGGTCGTCACAAATGTTTTGAGTACTTGTGGAGCCAAAACGGACTCCGTATGAGTCAGATATCCATGTTTCAGTTAACACTGCGCAAAACAGATTCCGAACGACAGTTACAGACTAGTTATTGTGTAGTTGCACTCCATTTTTTCCATTCTACTTCACAAAAGATCTCCATATGAGATCCAATTACTTGTAGGGAAATGCAAGAGACCTCGGTTATGATGATGCACTAGGTCCATAGCTGGGACTTTGTGTCTGTTCTCGAAATGCGTTTGTCGAGTGCTCATTAAGAAAGTTTCTATACAAGTTTCTGAGCGAACTCCTGAAGAAAAGTTCTCCAAAAGTTCCCTATGCAAGAATCCTTTGAAGCATCTGGTCGTCACAAATGTTTTGACTACTTGTGGAGCCAAAACGGACTCCGTATGAGTCAGATATCCATGTTTCGGTTAACACTGCACAAAACTGATTCCGAACGACAGTTACAGACTAGTTCTTGTGTAGTTGCACTCGATTTTTTCCATTCTACTTCACTAAGCATCTCCATATGAGATCCAATTACTTGTAGGGAAACGAAAGAGACCTCGGTTAGGATGATGCACTAGGTTCATAGCTGGAACATTGTGTATGCTCTCGAAATTCGTTTGTCGAGTGCTCATTAAGAAAGTTTCTATACAAGTTTCTGAACGAACTCCTGAAGAAATGTTCTCCAAAAGTTCCCTATGCAAGAATCCTTTGAATCATCTGGTCTTCACAAACGTTTTGACTACTTGCGGAGCCAAAACGGACTCCGTATGAGTCAGATATCCATGTTTCGGTTAACACTGCACAAAACTGATTCTGAACGACAGTTACAGACTAGTTCTTGTGTAGTTGCACTCAATTTTTTCCATTCTACTTCACTAAGCATCTCCATATGAGATCCAATTACTTGTTGGGTAATGCAAGAGACCTCGGTTATGATGATGCACTAGGTCCATAGCTGGTACTTTGTGTATGTTCTCGAAATGCGTTTGTCAAGTGCTCATTAAGAAAGTTTCTATACAAGTTTCTGAACGAACTCCTTAAGAAAAGTTCTCCAAAATTCCCTATAAAAGAATCCATTGAATCATCTGGGCGTCACATACGTTTTGACTACTTGTGGCGCCAAAACGGACTCCGTATGAGTCAGATATCCATGTTTCAGTTAACAGTGCGCAAAACTTATTCCGAACGACAGTTACAGACTAGTTCTTGTGTGGTTTTACTCGATTTTTTCCATTCTACTTCACTAAACATCTCCATATGAGATCTAATTACTTGTATGGAAATGCAAGAGACCTTGGTTATGATGATGCACTAGGTTCATAGCTGGGACATTGTGTATGCTCTCAAAATTCGTTTGTCGAGTGCTCATTAAGAAAGTTTCTATACAAGTTTCTGAACGAACTCCTGAAGAAAAGTTCTCCAAAAGTTCCCTATGCAAGAATCCTTTGAAGCATCTGGTCCTCGGAAATGTTTTGACTACTTGTGGAGCCAAAACGGACTCCGTATGAGTCAGATATCCATGTTTCGGTTAACACTGCACAAAACTGATTCCGAACGACAGTTACAGACTAGTTCTTGTGTAGTTGCACTCGATTTTTTCCATTCTACTTCACTAAGCATCTCCATATGAGATCCAATTACTTGTAGGGAAATGCAAGAGACCTCGGTTATGATGATGCAATTGGTCCATAGCTGGGACTTTGTGTATGTTCTCGAAATGCGTTTGTCAACTGCTCATGAAGAAAGTTTCTATACAAGTTTCTGAATGAACTCCGTAAGAAAAGTTCTCCAAAAGTTCCCTATGAAAGAATCCTTTGAAGCATCTGGTCATCACAAACGTTTTGACTAGTTGTGGAGCCAAAACGGACTCCGTATGAGTCAGATATCCATGTTTCAGTTAACACTACGCAAAACTGATTCCGAACGACAATTACAGACTAGTTCTTGTTTAGTTGCACTCGATTTTTTCCATTCTACTTCACTAAATATCTCCACATGAGATCCAATTACTTGTAGGGAAATGCAAGAGACCTCGGTTATGATGATGCACTAGGTTCATAGCTGGGACATTGTGTATGCTCTCGAAATTCGTTTGTCGAGTGCTCATTAAGAAAGTTTCTATACATGTTTCTGAACGAACTCCTTAAGAAAAGTTCTCCAAAAGTTCACTATGAAAGAATCCTCTGAAGCATGTGGTCGTCACAAATGTTTTGAGTACTTGTGGAACCAAAACGTACTCCGTATGAGTCAGATATCCATGTTTCAGTTAACACTGCGCAAAACTGATTCCGAACGACAGTTAGAGACTAGTTATTGTGTAGTTGCACTTGATTTTTTCTATTCTACTTCACAAAAGATCTCCATATGAGATCCAATTACTTGTAGGGAAATGCAAGATACCTCGGTTATGATGATGCACTAGGTTCATAGCTGGGACTTTGTGTATGTTCTCGAAATGCGTTTGTCGAGTTCTCATTAAGAAAGTTTCTATACAAGTTTCTTAACGAACTCCTGAAGAAAAGTTCTCCAAAAGTTCCCTATGCAAGAATCCTTTGAAGCATTTGGTCGTCGCTAACGTTTTGACTACTTGTGGAGCCAAAACGGACTCCGTATGAGTCAGATATCCATGTTTCAGTTAACACTGCACAAAACTGATTCCGGACGACAGTTACAGACTAGTTCTTGTGTAGTTGCACTCGATTTTTTCCATTCTACTTCACTAAACATCTCCACATGAGATCTAATTACTTGTAGGAAAATGCAAGAGACCTTGGTTATGATGATGCACTAGGTCCATAGCTGGGACTTTGTGTATGTTCTCGAAATGCGTTTGTCGAGTGCTCATTAAGAAAGTTTCTATACAAGTTTCTGAACGAACTCCTTAAGAAAAGTTCTCCAAAAGTTCCCTATGAAAGAATCCTGTGAAGCATCTAGTCATCACAAATGTTTTGACTACTTGTGGAACCAAAACGGACTCCGTATGAGTCAGATATCCATGTTTCAGTTAACACTGCGCAAAACTGATTCCGAACGACAGTTACAGACTGGTTCTTGCGTAGTTGCACTCGATTTTTTCCATTCTACTTCACTAAGCATCTCCATATGAGATCCAATTACTTGTAGGGAAATGCAAGAGACCTCGGTTATGATGATGCACTAGGTCCATAGCTGGGACTTTGTGTATGTTCTCGAAATGCATTTGTCAACTGCTCATGAAGAAAGTTTCTATACAAGTTTTTGAACGAACTCCTTAAGAAAAGTTCTCCAAAAGTTCCCTATGAAAGAATCCTTTGAAGCATCTGGTCGTCACAAACGTTTTGACTAGTTGTGGAGCCAAAACGGACTCCGTATGAGTCAGATATCCATGTTTTAGTTAACACTGCGCAAAACTGATTCCGAACGACAGTTACAGACTAGTTCTTGTGTAGTTGCACTCGATTTTTTCCATTCTACTTCACTAAATATCTCCACATGAGATCCAATTACTTGTAGGGAAATGCAAGAGAACTCGGTTATGATGATACACTAGGTTCATAGCTGGGACATTGTGTATGCTCTCGAAATTCGTTTGTCGAGTGCTCATTAAGAAAGTTTCTATACATGTTTCTGAACGAACTCCTTAAGAAAAGTTCTCCAAAAGTTCACTATGAAAGAATCCTCTAAAGCATCTGGTCGTCACAAATGTTTTGAGTACTTGTGGAGCCAAAACGGACTCCGTATGAGTCAGATATCCATGTTTCAGTTAACACTGCGCAAAACTGATTCCGAACGACAGTTAGAGACTAGTTATTGTGTAGTTGCACTCGATTTTTTCCATTCTACTTCACAAAAGATCTCCATATGAGATCCTATTACTTGTAGGGAAATGCAGGATACCTCGGTTATGATGATGCACTAGGTCCATCGCTGGGACTTTGTGTGTGTTCTCGAAATGCGTTTGTCGAGTGCTCATTAAGAAAGTTTCTATACAAGTTTCTTAACGAACTCCTGAAGAAAAGTTCTCCAAAAGTTCCCTATGCAAGAATCCTTTGAAGCATCTGGTCGGCACTAATGTTTTGACTACTTGTGGAGCCAAAACGGACTCCGTATGAGTCAGATATCCATGTTTCAGTTTACACTGCACAAAACTGATTCCGGACGACAGTTACAGACTAGTTCTTGTGTAGTTGCACTCGATTTTTTCCATTCTACTTCACTAAACATCTCCATATGAGATCCAATTACTTGTAGTGAAATGCAAGAGACCTTGGTTATGATGATGCACTTGGTCCATAGCTGGGACTTTGTGTATGTTCTCGAAATGCGTTTGTCCAGTGCTCATTAAGAAAGTTTCTATACAAGTTTCTGAACGAACTCCTTAAGAAAAGTTCTCCAAAAGTTCCCTATGAAAGAATCCGTTGAAGCCTCTGGTCGTAACAAATGTTTTCACTACTTGTGGACCCAAAACGGACCCCGTGTGAGTCAGATATCCATGTTTCAGTCAACACTGCGCAAAACTGATTCCGAACGACAGTTACAGACTAGTTCTTGCGTAGTTGCACTTGATTTTTTCCATTCTACTTCACTAAACATCTCCATATGAGATCCAATTACTTGTAGGGAAATGCAAGAGACCTCGGTTATGAGGATGCACAAGTTCCATAGCTGGGACTTTGTGTATGTTCTCGACATGCGTTTGTCGAGTGCTCATTAAGAAAGTTTCTATACAAGTTTCTGAACGAACTCCTTAAGAAAAGTTCCCCAAAAGTTCCCTATGAAAGAATCCTGTGAAGCATCTGGTCGTCACAAACGTTTTGACTACTTGTGGAGCCGAAACGGACTCCGTATGAGTCAGATATCCATGTTTCAGTTAACACTGCGCAATACAGATTCCGAACGACAGTTACAGACTAGTTCTTGTGTAGTTGCACTCGCATTTTTCCATTCTACTTCACTAAACATCTCCATATGAAATCCAATTACTTGTAAGAAAATGCAAGAGACCTTGGTTATGATGATGCACTAGGTCCATAGCTGGGACTTTGCGTATGTTCTCGAAATGCGTTTGTCGAGTGCTCATTAAGAAAGTTTCTATACAAGTTTCTGAACGAACTCCTTAAGAAAAGTTCTCCAAAAGTTCCCTATGAAAGAATCCTTTGAAGCATCTGGTCGTAACTAATGTTTTCACTACTTGTGGAGCGTAAACGGACCCCGTATCAGTCAGATATCCATGTTTCAGTTAACACTGTGCAAAACTGATTCCGAACGACAGTTACAGACTAGTTCATACGTAGTTGCACTTGATTTTTTCCATTCTACTTCACTAAACATCTCCATATGAGATCCAATTACTTGTACGGAAGTGCAAGACACCTCGGTTATGAGGAAGCACTAGGTCCATAGCTGGGACTTTGTGTATGTTCTCGAAATGCGTTTGTCGAGTGCTCATTAAGAAAGTTTCTATACAAGTTTCTGAACGAACTCCTTAAGAAAAGTTCTCCAAAAGTTCCCTATGAAATAATCCTGTGAAGCATCTAGTCATCACAAACGTTTTGACTACTTGTGGAGCCAAAACGGACTCCGTATGAGTCAGATATCCATGTTTCAGTTAACACTGCGCAAAACTGATTCCGAACGACAGTTACAGACTAGTTCTTGCGTAGTTGCACTCAATTTTTTCCATTCTACTTCACTAAGCATCTCCATATGAGATCCAAATACTTGTAGGGAAATGCAAGAGACCTCGGTTATGATGATGCACTAGGTCCATAGCTGGGACTTTGTGTGTGTTCTCGAAATGCGTTTGTCGAGTGCTCATTAAGAAAGTTTCTATACAAGTTTCTGAACGAACTTCTTGAGAAAAGTTCTCCAAAATTCCCTATGAAAGAATCCTTTGAAGCATCTGGTCGTCACAAATGTTTTGACTACTTGTGGAGCCAAAACGGACTCCGTATGAGTCAGATATCCATGTTTCAGTTAACACTGCGCAAAACTGATTCCGAACGACAGTTACAGACTAGTTCTTGTGTAGTTGCACTCGATTTTTTCCATTCTACTTCACTAAACATCTCCATATGAGATCCAATTACTTGTAGGGAAATGCAAGAGTCCTCGGTTATGATGATGCACTAGGTCCATAGCTGGGACTTTGTGTATGTTCTCGAAATGCGTTTGTCGAGTGCTCATTAAGAAAGTTTATATACAAGTTTCTGAAAGAACTCCTTAAGAAAAGTTCTCCAAAAGTTCTGTAACATCCCAAAATTCTAAATTTTGGAATGTTATAATAAACAGATAGATTGGATTGATTGTTTAATTGATTAACTGAAAGTGAGTGGAATTCGAAATCTTTTGAAAGTTAAATTAGAGGGAATAAAAGGACTTTCCCAAACTTTCATTTTGCTTTTATGGTTTCCATGAATTCAAATTCTTTTCATCACAAAACCCTCGAGAGAAGATGACATGACTTCTTCCTTTTATTTAAATAAAAAGGGGTGTTGAAAATATTTGAATATCATTTGAGAATATTTCCAATCCTGAAACTTTATGCAACTCAATGATTTTCACGAGCGAAGATAAAATGACTTCTTCAAAACATATGAAATATGAGTTGGGAGTTTCAAAGGATCAAATTCAAGTCCTTTTGGAAATTATTTTAATTTGAAGTTATTTGGGTTTTATTCAAATTATTTTTCTCCAAAAATAAAATATAAAGAAATTAGGGTAACATGATTCCCTACAACAGAAAATTGGAGAGAAATAAATTTGAAATCATTTTGGTATTTTTAAAATGATTTTTATTGGATTTTATTAAGGCAGTAGCACTATTTGATTTATTTGAACTTGTGTGGATTTTATTTGACTTCACACAAATGTTCACGTTGTAGGAAATCTTTTTTTGAAAATTTTGATATATTATATGCCTATATAATATTTTCTTTTTCTTTTGTTTTTATTATTTCTTTCTCTGTTAAAAAAAATAACTCCCGCCGAACTGGGCCGGCCCAGCTCCCCAGCCAGGCCCAGCGCAGCTCGTCCCCGAGCTCTCCCGCACCCGCACGGCATCGCCGCCGCCGTAGGCCGGCCGGACTCCCTCCGCCGCCTCTCCTCTGCCCCCTCCCGCACGCCACCGCGCCGCCCCTTCCCCCCCTTAAATAGCGCCGCCCCGGGCCCCCTCTCTCTCTCTGCCCCGCCGCCGCCGCTCCCGCATAGCCGCCGCCGCCGGCGAGATCCGCTGCCTCGCCCCGCGCTCCTCCGTCGCCCTCGGCCACTGCCGTCACCACCGTCGTCACCGCCGCGTCGCGCCGCGCCTCCCCGTGCCTCCGCCCGTCGCAGCCGAGCCCTGAAGCCACCTCGCCGCCCTTGCCGGAGCCCCGCGCCATCTCGCCGGAACCGCCGCCGCCGCCGGTTTATTTGCCCGAGCCGGTATAAAACCGTGAACCGCCCCGGTTTATTTTTTTTATTTGTTTTGGTTTTATTAAGAAAACCTAGTTCTGTTTTTTTAGGTTTTACTAAACTGCGAACGTTCTCTGTTTAGAACTAGTTAGCGAGCGTTCGCTATTTAAACTTTTCCTTATATTTTAATTTTTTTGCCAGGGACCCGTTTGTGATGATTTTAGTTACAGATTAGTCCCTGATTTTCAAACGATCACTACTTTTCACCCGTTTGTCCAAATCCAACGAAACCAACGCCCACGTCTTCGTTATGATTCCCTCTATCCAGTAAAACAACTTAAACATGTTTTTGAAAGTTTTAAAATTTGAATTCAAACAGATTTGTATTCAAACTTCTTTTGTTCATAACTTGAGTTCCGTAACTCCGTTTGAGTTGATTCTTTTTGCAAATCGAAGCTCTTGACCTAAACTTTCTGATAAGGCCAAATTCACATAATTTTGGTGCTGTTAGAAATTGTTTTATGTTGCAAGAGTTATTTGCTTGGTTTTGAAGTTTTCCGAATTGTTTTCTTCGATCTTTCTGATCTTGAGTGATTGCGTAAGTATGGTTGCTACTGCTTGCTTATGATAGATTGAACGGAGTGTGACGAGTAGATCTATCAAGAGTTTTGAGTGCGAATCATCTTCATCAACATTGCAGGCAAGTAACACTTTGATCATACCTTCCATACCCAGTTTTATTGCATTAGATCTATTCCTCAAACAATTGCATGATTAGGATCTAATTAAATTGTGGGAACTGGGAAGTAGTTGAGGTAGTACCTATTACCTGTTTTATTTATCAAATCCTTGGGAGTTACTTCTACGTTGCTATTATATTGCCATGCTATGCTCGTAGACGTTGATTGGGTTTGAGAGATATTCATGACAGATGTGAGATTATTAATAATGGTTTACCTAAGGTGGCAACTAAAACTCACATATGGGTGGATTGAGGCACTTGGAGAACCCAGTGTTGTCTGTATGTATAAGGTCCGCCACCCAGGCTCAAAGGGATCGTAAGATTATTCATGCTAGAAACTTCCGTGTGCAGCCACAAGCTATTATGGGCTCTAGCATAGCTGAGTAGGTTACAGGATCTCTTGAAGAGGTGGACTAGCAGATGTAGGGGATTGTAGGTGTACCGGCCTATCTATCGGTTAAGGGGACCTCTTCGGAAAGACTGTGTCTCGGTCATCCGTTTCTCAAACATCATGTAGTGCGAGAAATCAAACGGAGGCGATCGAGTCTTGTGGGAAAAGTGCACAAACCTCTGCAGAGTGTACAAACTAATCATGATTAGCCGTGTCCCCGGTTATGGACATCTTGAGTATCTAGTTCTTGGATTATCCCGTTGATCTCATCATGTTACTTTAATTAATCCTGTTGGGTTAATGATGATACTTAATTGGGATTGAGATGCTGTCAACCATCTCAATGTTTCACAACCACCATGATAGTTAAATAAAATTTATTCCTTTGCAGTAGGGAAAAATTGGCTTTTCGCAAAAACATTATAACCATAAAGCTTTTCCACCAGCCATATATGCATGTAGTGATAGCCTTTGTTCATCATTTCTCTATGGTGTGAATTTGCCAGTACATTCAATGTACTGACCCGTTTTTGTGCTGCAACGTTTCATGTTGCAGGATATCTTACGACGAGTAAGTGATTCGTTAGGGTTACGATTTCTACACTTAACTTTGCCGTTGGTGTTGATGGGAATCCACAACCTTGTTACTTCCGCTATTTGGATTGAGGTAATGGTATTTACGTTACTTTATACATGTGATTTACCTCTGTTATAAATCCTCGAGTACTGTGTGTGTCAGCATACCGATCCAGGGATGACACTTAAGCACAGAGACTTGATCCATTCGGGTCGGGTCGCTACAAGATGGTATCAGAGCACATGTTGACTGTAGGACGTGACCCTAGAAACTGGCAAGCCCATAGGAAGGATTTTCTCAAAAACTTTCCTTTTCAAAAAGATCTTTTACCTCTCTTCTTTTCCGAGTCTTATTCAAATATTCCCTTTAGTGAGACCATACCTTTTCCCCTTTTGACCACTCGAAGATTTGACTGATGAGACCACTCCAAGAAGTACAAGATATCGGACAACTAAGACCATTCGGAATGAAGAGGATTTTACCGTGCATTATGATAATGGAAACTACAACGGTTGAAGACTCCGAAGACTGGGAGAATTTGAAGGCTCTGAAGAATTGCCAGATGTGTATGACCTAGGAAGGTTACCCTTATGGAACTTGGCAATCTATGGAAGCCGTCAATGCCCGAGACCAAGGTGTATCGGAGAAAGACTGAAACATGGAGAGTTAGAAACTCAAAGTTTTTGTTAAGAAAACCCAAAGACAGAGATATCAGTTATGGAATGAAAGCTCATGGCAGTAACATGGGCATAAACACGACTATCCATGATGTTATCGTCCGCTTATGCTATTGTCACCGTGCGGAGTTAAGCATGCAGCTCGTCATAAGGATTGGATGGTAGAAGGCTGCTGGAGCACCTATCAGCAAAGGATGCAGTTCTAACTATAGCTGGTGTATCACCAGGATCTGGAGCATTACATCAGGAAGTTTAAAGATGAATCTTCAGGAAGCAGTTTTTGACAAAGGAGTGTTTCGTGAAGAACTCAGAACCCAGAAGCTGAAAGTAGCCAAGCTAGAGGAGCAAAACCTTGAGACATCAAAGTTTCGTCAGGAACTGAAGGACAGTACGATCATGGTTCATGTCAAGGATGTTGAAACCCAGAAGTTTGGAACGCAACTCCAGAAATTTAAAGGACGTCACGAGAGACTTCGCGTCAACAGAGATGATTTGGCAAAAGAACTTGAGAAGGACAAGCATGATTGGAAGAAGCCATCGGAGACATGAACAAGACTTGAAGAGTTTGGCGACGTTGAAGACTTATTGACCTTTAGAAGACCAAACCCCTGTTATACCTACGTTAGATGCGACGTTTGTGAGCTGTCATTTGTTTGTTGTTTTTCCGACAGCCACAATAAAAATATGTCTTTTCAAAACTTTTGTTTGCATTGTGTGTATCCCTCTGGACCTCTCTTATCTCACCCCAAACCCATGGACCCAACAGAGGATGAATGGAGATGAGCTTGTATTTTCTGGACCAATGAGTCAATTGGAGACGGACCGATGGATTCAGAACATGGAGGATCACATGAAGAATAACCCTATAGTCGGAAGGGATATGACCCGGCATGCTCTTCAATGTTTTGAAAGAGGTGCTGCTACTTGGTGGAGGATGTACCAAACCATCAATGGATGGCAAGAAGTAACCACTTGGAAAGAATTTAAGTGGACTCTACAAAGATCTCGTCTTGTGTCCCAGAAATTGAAGCCTTATGGAAAGGATATGAAGAAACCTTGTGCATACAAGCCTTGTGGAGAAATAGGACACAACCATAAGGAACACAAGGATGAATGCCCTAATTGTGAAGGAAGTCACCCAGCTGAAGAATGCCCAACTCGGCAGATCACTTGTTTCTTGTGTGAAGGGACTACCCACTACCCTGCTCAGTGTCACATCTACCCCATGGTACAAAGGACTATCCAGCCAAAGAAAGAAGCAATAAAGAGCCCTCATGGAAAGTTTAG
This sequence comes from Aegilops tauschii subsp. strangulata, assembly GCF_002575655.3. NCBI lineage: Eukaryota > Viridiplantae > Streptophyta > Magnoliopsida > Poales > Poaceae > Aegilops > Aegilops tauschii. The sequence continues at coordinate 117,467,601 of NC_053040.3, forward strand.
AAGAATCTGTGATGAAGGAAGAGGTGGAGGACACACCCAAAGAAGAACCAAATAAACCCTGCACCAAGTCATGCTATTCATGTGGAGAAGAAGGACACATCTCCCAAAATTGTCTGAATGGGGATTTAGTAGAATTCCCGACAGAGGAAGTAGAGTATGACCCACAGGAAATAGAAGCCCTGATTGGAACGGAAAAGTCCAGGAAGAGAAATAGATTGGATCCCAGGAACAACCCAATTTCTACAAAGAGAGACCTGAGTCATATCACATGTTTCAGGTGCAAAAATTCAGGACACTACTTCAGTGATTGCCCAAAAGGGAAGATGAAGACCCCAGGAGGCTATATAATCACAAGGAAACCTCGAGATATGTCAGAAGTAATATGTTTCCGTTGTGATGAAGCAGGGCACTTTGCCAGAGAATGCCCCAAGGAGACGAAGACTTGTGATAAATAGTTGAGTGCAACGAGAAACGTAGTAGTAGTGTGGACATTTCTTTTATTAGTGAAGAGTCGGATTGAGGCATGTAATGGAATGCAGGAGATTGTAATAATTTGAGAATCAATAAAGTTAGCATCATTGGTATTGATTTGGATTTTATGAGTTGTTACTCTATGAAGAAAGATTTTGACCATTTTCGAGGATATGAGAAATATGGTCTATGGAAGATTGTGCATTTTAAGGGTGGTAGTACCCTGTGAGGAAACTTGACCCTTGGAAAAGGTAATGATATTCCACGAAGTGGATTTCGAACAAAATAAGTATGAGTTTTATCTCGATATGTTGGATACCCCAAGAATATGAGGGTATGGAGTATTATTGGATGTAAAGGAGGTAGTCTATGAAATTGGAGACGGAGCATGTCTTCGTGTGTTCCCTCTGCGAGGAGTTAAACTATTTGGAGTTAAGGGAAAGTTAGCCCCGAGAATTGTAGGACCATACCGAGTTTTGGAACGTATGGGAGAAGTGGCCAACAAATTGGAGTCACCCGAAGGACTGTCATGAGTTCATGATGTGTTTCACCTTTCCCAGTTGAAGAAGTGCCATGCAGAGATGGCCAATATTCCCCTGTAAGGACGCTTGATCCTAGAAAGGATAATGATGTTCCACGAAGTGGAGTATGGACTTCATAAGTATAAGTGTTTTTTTATCTCGGTATGTGGGATATCCCACGAGGATGAAGAGTACTATTGGATATAAAGGAGGTATGATGTTGGAAATATGTACCAATGGAAATTCCATGATGAGTCTGAGTAATCATGTCCTAGTGGTGCCAATAGAAGGAAGGAAGACAATACAATTGGATGGATTTAAGGATACCAGGAAGTTGGATGTTGGATTAATGATCAGTTACTCGATGATAAGTTCAAGGAACTACAAGTGATGAGATGGGCCATAACCCACAGGCCCCAGGACCTGCCAAGAAGCAAGTACACTCTTGTTGAATGAAAACCCTGGAAGAAGTTACGATTTTTTTTGACAACGATCTTATAGGAGTTACGCAAAACCTGAGAGTTGTGAAGGAACGATAGATGTTTGTTTGGCTTGCAGAATCCATGGATTTATCCGAACTTGGTTCGTCGACAAGAGAAATTCTGCAATGCTTGCAAGGATGACCGAGTGTTAGAATGCGAGATTCGCTAAACCATATACAAGGTAATGATTTGGGTGCGGGATGGATTGATCACCATACCGACTTACTCTTATTGTTTGCTTTGCTATACGGGATGGTAAATCTGAGTGACTTGCCTATAATAGAGTGACGACGATCAAACCTTGCTTGAAGCTTAGAATGGTATAAGAATGTTTCCCTTGTACACGGCAGTTGATGCCAATCGTAGGTTATACGGTGAGGATCAACCCAGACCCATTTTCCTGCAGGAGAAACCGTAAATCGTTGACCACCATGAGATATCGATAGTTGTTTAGTATTGGCGCCAGACCCGACAGCTAAGAAGACCCAGTAATGGAATAACCTTACCAAGATGAACGGACAAAAGAATTGAGGAAAAGGTTATGCCGCTACCCAAAGAGCAAGAGAAGGAATTTTTCCGAGAATCTGAGAAGACTGACACTGTCAACAACAAAGATGGAGTATACGAGTTTTGATGGAACCGTAACCATGCTTCTAAGGGTGGTAGCACCCCAGACCCCTGAGATGATCGATGGATTTTGAGGAGACCCCCAAACCCTAACCTATTTCTTTCTAGCCTCTCCGAATCTCGAGGACGAGATTCATTTTAAGGGTGGTAGGTTTGTAACATCCCAAAATTCTAAATTTTGGGATGTTATAATAAACAGATAGGTTGGATTGATTGTTTGATTGATTGACTGAAAGTGAGTGGAATTCGAAATCTTTTGAAAGTTAAATGAGAGGGAATAAAAGGACTTTCCCAAACTTTCATTTTGCTTTTATGGTTTCCATGAATTCAAATTCTTTTCATCACAAAACCCTCGAGAGAAGATGACATGACTTCTTCCTTTTATTTAAATAAAAAGGGGTGTTGAAAATATTTGAATTTCATTTGAGAATATTTCCAATCCTGAAACTTTATGCAACTCAATGATTTTCACGAGCGAAGATAAAATGACTTCTTCAAAACATATGAAATATGAGTTGGGAGTTTCAAAGGATCAAATTCAAGTCCTTTTGGAAATTATTTTAATTTGAAGTTATTTGGGTTTTATTCAAATTATTTTTCTCCAAAAATAAAATATAAAGAAATTAGGGTAACATGATTCCCTACAACAGAAAATTGGAGAGAAATAAATTTGAAATCATTTTGGTATTTTTAAAATGATTTTTATTGGATTTTATTAAGGCAGTAGCACTGTTTGATTTATTTGAATTTGTGTGGATTTTATTTGACTTCACACAAATGTTCACGTTGTAGGAAATCTTTTTTTGAAAATTTTGATATATTATATGCCTATATAATATTTTCTTTTTCTTTTGTTTTTATTATTTCTTTCTCTGTTAAAAAAAATAACTCCCGCCGAACTGGGCCGGCCCAGCTCCCCAGCCAGGCCCAGCGCAGCTCGTCCCCGAGCTCTCCCGCACCCGCATGGCATCGCCGCCGCCGTAGGCCGGCCGGACTCCCTCCGCCGCCTCTCCTCTGCCCCCTCCCGCACGCCACCGCGCCGCCCCTTCCCCCCCTTAAATAGCGCCGCCCCGGGCCCCCTCTCTCTCTCTCTGCCCCGCCGCCGCCGCTCCCGCATAGCCGCCGCCGCCGGCGAGATCCGCCGCCTCGCCCCGCGCTCCTCCGTCGCCCTCGGCCACTGCCGTCACCACCGCCGTCACCGCCGCATCGCGCCGCGCCTCCCCGTGCCTCCGCCCGTCGCAGCCGAGCCCCGAAGCCACCTCGCCGCCCTCGCCGGAGCCCCGCGCCATCTCGCCGGAACCACCGCCGCCGCCGGTTTATTTGCCCGAGCCGGTATAAAACCGTGAACCGCCCCGGTTTATTTATTTTTTTATTTGTTTTGGTTTTATTAAGAAAACCTAGTTCTGTTTTTTTAGGTTTTACTAAACTCCGAACGTTCTCTGTTTAGAACTAGTTAGCGAGCGTTCGCTATTTAAACTTTTCCTTATATTTTAATTTTTCTGCCAGGGACCCGTTTGTGATGATTTTAGTTACAGATTAGTCCCTGATTTTCAAACGATCACTACTTTTCACCCGTTTGTCCAAATCCAACGAAACCAACGCCCACGTCTTCGTTATGATTCCCTCTATCCAGTAAAACAACTTAAACATGTTTTTGAAAGTTTTAAAATTTGAATTCAAACAGATTTGTATTCAAACTTCTTTTGTTCATAACTTGAGTTCCGTAACTCCGTTTGAGTTGATTCTTTTTGAAAATCGAAGCTCTTGACCTAAACTTTCTGATAAGGCCAAATTCACATAATTTTGGTGCTGTTAGAAATTGTTTTATGTTGCAAGAGTTATTTTCTTGGTTTTGAAGTTTTCCGAATTGTTTTCTTCGATCTTTCTGATCTTGAGTGATTGCTTAAGTATGGTTGCTACTGCTTGCTTACGATAGATTGACCGGAGTGTGACGAGTAGATCTATCAAGAGTTTTGAGTGCGAATCATCTTCATCAACATTGCAGGCAAGCAACACTTTGATCATACCTTCCATACCCAGTTTTATTGCATTAGATCTATTCCTCAAACAATTGCATGATTAGGATCTAATTAAATTGTGGGAACTGGGAAGTAGTTGAGGTAGTACCTATTACCTGTTTTATTTATCAAACCCTTGGGAGTTACTTCTACGTTGCTATTATATTGCCATGCTATGCTCGTAGACGTTGATTGGGTTTGAGAGATATTCATGACAGATGTGAGATTATTAATAATGGTTTACCTAAGGTGGCAACTAAAACTCACATCTGGGTGGATTGAGGCACCTGGAGAACCCAGTGTTGTCTGTATGTATAAGGTCCGCCACCCAGGCTCAAAGGGATCGTAAGATTATTCATGCTAGAAACTTCCGTGTGCAGCCACAAGCTATTATGGGCTCTAGCATAGCTGAGTAGGTTACAGGATCTCTTGAAGAGGTGGACTAGCAGATGTAGGGGATTGTAGGTGTACCGGCCTATCTATCGGTTAAGGGGACCTCTTCGGAAAGACTGTGTCTCGGTCATCCGTTTCTCAAACATCATGTAGTGCGAGAAATCAAACGGAGGCGATCGAGTCTTGTGGGAAAAGTGCACAAACCTCTGCAGAGTGTACAAACTAATCATGATTAGCCGTGTCCCCGGTTATGGACATCTTGAGTATCTAGTTCTTGGATTATCCCGTTGATCTCATCATGTTACTTTAATTAATCTTGTTGGGTTAATGATGATACTTAATTGGGATTGAGATGCTGTCAACCATCTCAATGTTTCACAACCACCATGATAGTTAAATAAAATTTATTCCTTTGCAGTAGGGAAAAATTGGCTTTTCGCAAAAACATTATAACCATAAAGCTTTTCCACCAGCCATATATGCATGTAGTGATAGCCTTTGTTCATCATTTCTCTATGGTGTGAATTTGCCAGTACATTCAATGTACTGACCCGTTTTTGGGCTGCAACGTTTCATGTTGCAGGATATCTTACGACGAGTAAGTGATTCATTAGGGTTACGATTTCTACACTCAACTTTGCCGTTGGTATTGATGGGAATCCACAACCTTGTTACTTCCGCTATTAGGATTGAGGTAATGGTATTTACGTTACTTTATACATGTGATTTACCTCTGTTATAAATCCTCGAGTACTGTGTGTGTCAGCATACCGATCCAGGGATGACACTTAAGCACAGAGACTTGATCCATTCGGGTCGGGTCGCTACAAGTTCCCTATGAAATAATCCTTGGAAGCATCTGGTCATCACAAACATTTTGACTACATGTGGAGCCAAAACGGACTCCGTATGAGTCAGATATCTATGTTTCAGTTAACACTTCGCAAAACTGATTCCGAACGACAATTACAGACTAGTTCTTGCGTAGTTGCACTCAATTTTTTCCATTGTACTTCACTAAACATATCCATATGAGATCCAATTACTTGTAGGTAAATGCAAGAGACCTCTGTTATGATGATGCACTAGGTCCATAGCTGGGACTTTGTGTATGTTCTCGAAATGCGTTTGTTGAGTCCTCATTAAGAAAGTTTCTATACAAGTTTTGAACGAACTCCTTAAGAAAAGTTCTCCAAAAGTTCCCTATGAAAGAATCCTTTGAAGTATCTAGTCGTCACAACGTTTTGACTACTTGTGGAGCCAAAACGGACTCCGTATGAGTCAGATATCCATGTTTCAGTTAACACTGCGCAAAACTGATTCCGAACGACAGTTACAGACTAGTTCTTGTGTAGTTGCACTCGATTTTCTCCATTCTACTTCACTAAATATCTCCATATGAGATCCAATTACTTGTAGGGAAATGCAAGAGACCTCGGTTATGATGATGCACTAGGTTCATAGCTGGGACTTTGTGTATGCTCTCGAAATTCGTTTGTCGAGTGCTCATTAAGAAAGTTTCTATACATGTTTCTGAACGAACTCCTTAATAAAAGTTCTCCAAAAGTTCCCTATGAAAGAATCCTTTGAAGCATCTGGTCGTCACAAACATTTTGAGTACTTGTGGAGCCAAAACGGACTCCGTATGAGTCACATATCCATGTTTAAGTTAACACTGCGCAAAACTGATTCCGAACGACAGTTACAGACTAGTTCTTGTGTAGTTGCACTCGATTTTTCCATTCTACTTCACAAAATATCTCCATATGAGATCCAATTACTTGTAGGGAAACGCAAGAGACCTCGGTTATGATGATGCACTAGGTCCATAGCTGGGACTTTGTGTATGTTCTCGAAATGCGTTTGTCGAGTGCTCATTAAGAAAGTTTCTATACAATTTTCTTAATGAACTCCTTAAGAAAAGTTCTCCAAAAGTTCCCTATGCAAGAATCCTTTGAATCATCTGGTCGTCACAAACGTTTTGACTACTTGTGGAGCCAAAACGGACTCCGTATGAGTCAGATATCCATGTTTCAGTTAACACTGCACAAAACTGATTCCGGACGACAGTTGAAGACTAGTTCTTGTGTAGTTGCACTCGATTTTTTCCATTCTACTTCACTAAACATCTCCATATGAGATCCAATTACTTGTAGGGAAATGCAAGAGACCTCGGTTATGATGATGCACTAGGTCCATAGCTGGGACTTTGTGTATGTTCTCGAAATGCGTTTGTCGAGTGCTCATTAAGAAAGTTTCTATACAAGTTTCTGAATGAACTCCTTAAGAAAAGTTCTCCAAAAGTTCCGTATGAAAGAATCCTTGGAAGCATCTGGTCATCCCAAACGTTTTGACTACTTGTGGAGCTAAAACGGACTCCGTATCAGTCAGATATCCATGTTTCAGTTAACACTGCGCAAAACTGATTCCGAACGACAGTTACAGACTAGTTCTTGCGTAGTTGCACTCGATTTCACTAAACATATCCATATGAGATCCAATTACTTGTAGGTAAATGCAAGAGACCTCGGTTATGATGATGCACTAGGTCCATAGCTGGGACTTTGTGTATGTTCTCGAAATGCGTTTGTTGAGTCCTCATTAAGAAAGTTTCTATACAAGTTTCTGAACGAACTCCTTAAGAAAAGTTCTCCAAAAGTTCCCTATGAAAGAATCCTTTGAAGCATCTGGTCGTAACAAACGGTTTGCCTACTTGTGGAGCCAAAACGGACTCCGTATGAGTCAGATATCCATGTTTCAGTTAACACTGCGCAAAACTGATTCCGAACGACAGTTACAGACTAGTTTTTGTGTAGTTGCACTCGATTTTTTCCATTCTACTTCACTAAATATCTCTATATGAGATCCAATTACTTGTAGGGAAATGCAAGAGACCTCAGTTATGATGATGCGCTAGGTTCATAGCTGTGACTTTGTGTATGCTCTCGAAATTCGTTTGTCGAGTGCTCATTAAGAAAGTTTCTATACATGTTTCTGAACGAACTCCTTAAGAAAAGTTCTCCAAAAGTTCCCTATGAAAGAATCCACTGTAGCATCTGGTCGTCACAAACGTTTTGACTACTTGTGGAGCCAAAACGGACTCCGTATGAGTCAGATATCCATGTTTCAGTTAACACTGCGCAAAACTGATTCCGAACGACAGTTACAGACTAGTTCTTGTGTAGTTGCACTTGATTTTTTCCATTCTACTTCACAAAAGATCTCCATATGAGATCCTGTAACATCCCAAATTTTCAATTTGGTATGTTATACATAGATCATCATTGCATATCATGTTTTATTGCATTTTGACAAATCCTCGATAAATCCTAAGCAACTCAAGGACCCTCGGAGAGAGTTGTGGATTTTCTCGAATTTTCAAATTTGATTTTCATCAAATATTAAGACGAGGATTTTGGTTTTAATTATTTTCTCTCCGGAAAAATATTTCATCGTATAAATAAACGAGAGGAGACAATATGACTTCTCCAAAACAATTGAAATACTGGAGGAAAAATGTTAAAATCATTTATTGGAATTTATTCCGATTTTATTTGCTATTTTTATTGCATTAAAAATATTGCATGTTTTCAAATTATTTATTTGGTGTTAAAAAATGTTCACCCTATTCTAGATTTTCTAACTAGACGGGGAAAATTTATTTTATATTTTTCTGACTTTTATTTATTTTTCTATGAATTATTTTCCGCGGAATGTTTAAAAAAAAACTACGCGCGCGCTGGGCCGGGCCCAGGCCGCCGGCCCGACCCCGCGCCCTCTCCTCCTCGCGCACGGCACGGCCGCCGCCGCCGCTCGGAGTCCGAGCTCCGCACGACCCCGCCGGCGCCCCCTTCGCCAAGCCACCTCCGCCCCCCATATAAATACCCCGGCCCCCCCTCTCTCTCGCCTCTCATCTCGCTCGCCGCCGCCGCCCGCCTTGCCCGCCGTCGCCGCCGCACTCGGGAGCCGCCGCCGTTGGCCGCCACCGGAGCCGCCCCTTGCAGCCCCCCCCGAGCCCGCACCCCGCGCCTTCGCCGCCCCCCCCCCCCCCCCCCCCCCGCCGGAACCCCCGCCCCGACGAGGTACTGCCTCGCTGCCCGTTCGTCGTTGCCGGTTCTTGTTAAAAAAAACCCTTCGTTCAAAAAAAAACCCTAGATCGGTTTTTTTTTCGGTTTTATTATTTTGCGAGCGTTTACCGAACCGTTCGTTTTAACGAACGCGTTCGTCGGTTTTTCTCTGTTAACGAACGTCCGTTCTCTAACCGTTTGTCCGTTTTTCTTTTTCGTCGGATTTTTCTGCGATTATCTCAGATTCGATTTCTGATTGAATCTTCGTTTCTGTTTAACTTCTCGCTCGTTTATCGGAATCAGGCGATTCAAGCGCACTGGCAAGGAGTCGGAGCGGCCATGGTACGCAGGGGGGTGACCATCAAAGCCTCCCCTGCCGCCGCTTCGGCCTCAGCCTCCGCCTGGGCCTTGGCTGCGACCTCTGCGAGCGCCTTCGCCGCCTCCTCCTCCCGAGCCGCCTGGGCGGCGGCTGCCCTCCGTGCCTCCGCCTCCCGTGCTTCCTGCTCCTCCCGCGCCTCCCGCGCGTTCCTTTCCGTCGCCTCCAGGAGGGCGGTGCGGGGATCCACGCGGCGGGTGGTGCTCCCAGAGCCCCCTGGCGACTCGATGACGGAGCCGGCGGCCGCTCGCTCAAGTGATAGCGGAGCCCTGACCATTGAAAAAGAAGACGAAGATTCAAGAACCACCAAAGGAAAGAAAGAAGGACAGTACATAGAAAGAGAGAACTTACGCCGACACAGTCTGCGGCTGCTTCACCACTTTGCGGAAGCGAGCCGCCTTCGCGGCCGCTTCTTCCCGCCTGGTGGCCGCCGCCCCACCCCTGGGCTTCTTCGTCCGGCTACCAAACATGCCCTGGGTGGCGCGACTTTTTGGCCTCTACCCCGAGCAGGCTGCGCGTCGGAAGAGCCCGCGCCGCGTCCGGAGGCCGGCTGGCGGGGCGGGACGACTTTGGCTTCGTCCTCGTCCGGCCAGTCGTCCAAGGTCGCGGTGAACCCGGAGCCGCCTGCTTCGCCGCCGGCTGGGCCGCCGGCCGGCTCGGCGGCATCCTCCATATGGACCGCCCCCAGGTCGGGGTCATCCTGGTCGTGTTCGGTCCGGTCGGGGACGAAGCGGCGCTCCACGTCTGCCCCGCCGGCCGGCCGCAGCAGAGGACTCTATCAAAAGAGCAAGCCGACTGGGTTAGAGTCGGCCCAGAGGAACTCGGCGACAAAGCTGAGAGAAAGAGAAAGAAAAAGAGACAAGGGAAGCGTACCATAGGCGGAGGATTGGCGCGGCTGTACGGCTCCTTGCCGAATTGCCAGTCTTCGGAAAGCTGGCAATTGGCGAGGTAGTTCACCATGTCGGCGGCGTCAGGCTGCGGCATCTCCTTGGTGCACATCCGGCTCGGATCGAGCTGGCCGCTCATCTGACAGATCAGATGAGGCCGGCTCTGGAGCGGAAGGACCCGGCGCGTGACGAACGCGGCCAGGAGGTCGGGCCCCGTCAGGCCCTCCGACTGGACCATCACCCGCAGGCGGGCGATGGCGGCGTTCCCTCCCTGCGACAGCGTCACGGCCCGGAAGGACCACTGGGGCAGCCTGCCCGCCGGTGGGCCGGCCACGTAGGCCGGCAGGTTGAGGTAGTCGCCCCGGGGAGCGATGCTCCGCACGTAGAAGTATGACTTCTGCCACTTCTTCACCGATTGGATCAGCGTGATGACGGGGAAGGGGTTGTCGGCGCCTGATCTCCGCGACGCGATGAAGGCGCCGGTTTGAGCCGGCACGCCCCGCACGCGCGTGCCCAGCTTCGACTGGAAGAACTCCCCCCAGAGCTCGAGGGTGGGGAGGACGCCAAGGTAGCCCTCGCACAGGGTGACGAAGGCCGACAGCAGCACCACCGCGTTGGGGGTGAGGTGGTGCGGCTGGAGCTGATAGAATTCCAGCCAGGAGCGGAAGAAGGCGCTCACTGGCAGGCCGAAGCCGCGCAGGAAGTGCGAGCGGAAGACCACCCGCTCGCCATCCCGCGGCGCCGGCCTGACTTCCTTCTCCGGCGCGAGGCGGACCTCCACTTTGTCCACGCTGGGCAGACGCCGGGTGTCGCGGAGGAAGTCGATGTGGTCGTTATGGACGATGGAGCCATCCCAATCCCCGCCAAGCTGCTCTACGTGGGGAGGCATAGCAGAAGCTAGCACGGCGGCGGAGGAGCGTGCGGAGGAAGAGCGCGGCGGCGAGGCGCTGTCGCGAGAACGAGCGAGGCAAGAAGACGGTGGAAGTAGGAGGAGCGTGCGAGGGCCTGCCGCCCTCCACCTCCCCCTACTTATAGCCTCACACGGCCGAAGAGGCCGGACGTGGGGGGAGACGTGGGATTAACTGCGCCCACTCCCCCCACGTCTCGCGTTTATTACGCATAAGTGCGAGCCGAAACTGCCGCACGGAACGTGCGGGCGGTTTCGGGATACACAGGATCCGCGCCTGGGCCGGGGCGCGGACGTGGCGGGCCCCCTCCCTGCGGCGACGTCCCGTCACGCGCGTGGGCTGGCAGGCTTTCCGGCCACGTGGCACGCCAACGGCCCGAGGCCGGCCCGCGGCCCGGTGCACGACCCTGCGGGTTTTCCGTCCCCCGACTCCAGAAGAATTCGCCTAAGGCGGCGCGCCAGACCAAGGCCGGCTCCCAGCTGCCGGCTCGTCATGATAGGAAGCTGATCGAGCTTCTCGAACCCCACTCCACCTCGAAGCCCAATCAGCTTCGGGGACTACTGTCGGGGTAAATAGCCATGGGTAGCCTAACCGGCTACCCCTGGCTCTTCAAGAAATTTATCAGGCCTTTGGGCCTTCAAGCACTCCAAGCATTTGGGCCACCTTCCGTGGCCGGCTACCACTAAAGCCGACCCCCAGAAGGCGACCTAGCCTCACCGACTCCTCCCTAGGACGACCACGGGGTGGCCGACTCCAAGAAGCCGGCCAAGAAGGACGCCGACTCCTAGGAGCCGGCCGAGACCACAACCACTCCACATAACGGCGACCTGACGGGGTATGGCCACAGTGCGGCCCACGACCCCCGAAGCCCGAGGCGGGCATGGCTACATGAGGCCGTACGGGAGGGATGTCTCCCGTGCGGCTCGGCACTGTAGCCACGCTAGCTCCGACGTCATCCACGACCCACTCCTGCACGGCCCAGGGACTGCGGGCCCCTTCGGCCAGAGAGAGGCGTGAAGGCGGCCCGGCTCTTCCTGGTCGGCTAAGAGCATAGCCGGCCTCCAGAAGCCGGCCACTCCCTTCCTCGAAGCAGGAGCCCCATCAAGGAGACAAGACGAGGTGAGGCTACAGCGATAGCCCCCGAGGCGGCCCACTGTAGCCACGCTCACCTCGACAAAGCCCTCATCATCAGAGGCGCGGCTACAGTAAGCAGCCGCCGACAAAACCCTAGGCGGTGGGACCGGCCTGTCGACCAAGTAGCCGGCAGCCAGCGGGACCCACCAGCCGGCGGGACCCAGCAGCCGACGGAGAAGCCGGCGAGCGTAGACACTGACGGCTGGGACCAGATCCCAGTCGGATTACCATTGTACCCCCGGGGGGTAGGCCTATATAAACCCCCCGGAGCACCCATGCAAAGGGTTCGCACCTCAGCAGAGTTCGCTTCTAAGCATAGCACACACACTCACCATAGATAGAGAGAAGCAAGAGCTAGCCTTGTTCTTCTTCTCCCTTGAACCCGACAGCTCTAGGAGCGATTGTAGCTACCCTTTATCGATCTAGTGATCATGCGGAGACCCCGTAGAGCAGGACTAGGGGTGTTATCTCCTCAGAGAGCCCCGAACCTGGGTAAGATTCGCCGGCGTGCATGTCTTCGCCTCATCCCGTTTCCAGGCACCGGCGACGTTTTATTGGCTCCCACAATGATAAGCCATCCCTTGGCATATGTCGCACCAACCACCCGACAAGAGTGTACAAACTAATCATGGTTAGCCGTGTCCCCGGTTATGGACAACTTGAGTATCTAGTACTTGGATTATCATGTGAATCTCATCACTATGTTACACCTAATTAATTTTGTTGGGTTATTGATGACATTTAATTGGGATTGAGATGCTGTCAACCATCTCAATGTTTCACAACCACCATGATAGTTAAATAAAATTTATTCCTTTGACGTAGGATAAAATTGGCTTTTCGCAAAAATTGTAACCATAGAGCTTTCCACCAGCCATATATGCATGTAGTATAGCCTTACTATTGTTCATTAATCTCTATGTGTTACATTGCCAGCATATTCTATGTGCTGACCCGTTTTCGGGCTGCAACGTTTCATGTTGCAGACTTTTCAGACGACGAGTAAGGTGCCTTAGGTCGTGGTCTTATACTCAGTGATGCCGCTGGAGTTGATGGACTCACTTATCTTCCAAGTCTTCCGCTGTTATCGTTGTTAGATGGCCTTAAGCCATGTTTATCATACTTAATCTCTTCGGAGATATTCGATGTAATAAGTGTGTGATTGCTACTCTGTTATAAATCCTCCATTTGTACTGTGCGTGTCAGCATTACTGATCCAGGGATGACACTGGTGCACAGCAGCACAGACCATTTGAGGTCTGGTCGCTACAAAGTTGGTATCAGAGCATACGCTGACTGTAGGACACGACCACTAAGCTTAAGCCCTAGAAAGCTTCTCTCTTCTCATTTCTGACCCCTCTCCACTTTCTACTCTTTTAGGAACGGCGGATGCAAGGAGCAAGTTCATGCAACCAGATGAAGACACGCCGTTTGGTCGACACTTGAAGGAAGTCACCAAGTACTTGAACATAGGAATACCAAGCATCACCGGAACCTACAACGCCACATTACCCGAAGAGGAGAGCTGGAAGATTCAAGTTATCATTCCAGGAAGGACGTTTGTACCAGTTACTGAACCCATAAGATTGGTTTTCGAAGCACCAACTTGGAGTTTAGGGAAGAGCATGGCCGCACACATTGCCATGGGACGCATTGGAGAAGTCTACCACCAGGAGCTTAAGGATACAATTTACCAAATTTGTGGACGCCGAGACGTGCAATGGGAGATGATCAGAACCAAGAAGGATGGATCAATTGCAGCTTTCATCCAGGAGCAGAACCAACACATTCGTCGCCAGGAGAACCAGATGTGCACGGACAAGGAAGAACTGAAGAAGGCATTAACCAAGATCAAGGAGCTCCAAGAAGAACTCAAGGCTACACGCGAGGATTATTTGGAGGAGATCAACGCACTAGTAGGGAAGAATGACGACCTGGAGAAGAAGATTGGAATATTCATGGGAAATCCAGTGCCAAAAGCAGAAGTCGACGAATGCACTTGTCCGGATAACTACATCATCATCGACGACACTGACTCGGAACCAAGTGAAGATGACTGGGTTGACGAAGCTGGAGCAGACATCATGGAGTCTTCAACGGATCAGAATTTCTAGTAGACCACCATATCAGTAGTAGTTTTCCCCCATTTAATAGTATAGTTCAAGCACTTTGTAACACTAGTTAGATCGATTGTTTTGCCTTGTTTGAATTGATTGAGTGTTATTGATTGTATTTGTCTCATGAGCATATGGGTAGTGTTTTCTCTCTAGACCTCATTCTATTCTTAACTCTCATCTTTTCTAAACCTATCAGATGCCTCTGAGACGCGATACCGGATTTGTTTTCCCACCGGAGATCACCCAGTTGATTCAGCAACAGAATGCCCTGATGCAAGTGTTAGTACAGAACCAAGGCAACAACAACAACAACAACAAACCGCCACCACCACCTGTTGATCACTTAGCCCGTTTCTTGAGGCTAAACCCGCCGGTGTTTTCCAATAGCACCAAGCCGATTGTTGTAGATGATTGGCTCCGCAAAGTTGGAAGGGAGTTGACCACTGCAGGATGCACAGATGCGGAAAGAGTGCGTTTTGCCGCACATCAGCTTGATGGACCCGCAGCATCATGGTGGGAGAATTATACAGCCACGCACCCTATTGACACTGTCACATGGGACCAGTTTCAGCAAGCTTTCCGTACAGCCCATGTTTCAGCAGGAGCTATGGCTATGAAGAAGCGTGAGTTTCGCAACCTACGCCAAGGAGGACGCACCGTAGGCCAGTATGTGGAGGAATTCAGTAAGTTAGCACGTTATGCACCAGATGACGTTGCTACAGATGCAGCCAAGCAGGAGAAATTTTTGGAAGGGCTGAATGATGAACTGAGTATGCAGTTGATGGTAGCAACCTTCAACAACTACCAGGAGCTGGTAGATAGAGCTCTCATGATTGAAGGGAAGCAACAACAGATTGAAAACCGTAAGAGGAAGTATGGACAAGGGAAGTATAACTCAGGAGCTCAGCAGAAGCCCCGATTTACCCCGAAGCCAGGAGGACAGTTTCAGCATACCCATGGAGGAGGTAGTTCGCACAACCATAATGGCACCAAAAATGGTAATGGGAATGGAGGAGGCAACGGACAGAACCGCACCAACCCATCTACCCCAGCCAAGAGGGACCTGAGCCAAGTCACTTGTTTCAAGTGCCAGAAGAATGGACATTATGCCAATGAATGTCCTGAAGCCCAAAATGGAAATGGCAATGGAAGCTCTGGGAAGAAGCCGAACCCGTTCAACAAAGGACACGTGAACCACGTGAGCGTGGAGGAGGTTGAAGCTCAGCCTGATGCAGTAATAGGTAAGTTCTTGGTTAAGTCATTTACTGCAACCGTTCTTTTCGATACTGGTGCATCGCATTCATACATATCAAGGGGATTTGTGAATAAGTTTAAGATGTCCACCAAAGTTCTCAGAAACCCTATGTTAGTAACCTCGCCAGGAGCAGAGTATATGGCAACCCAAGGATGTTTTCAGATACCATTGGCCATTGGTAGGCATGTTTTCCCATCAGACCTCGTAGTTTTGGAGTCGCAAGGTTTGGATGTGATTTTGGGGATGGATTGGCTATCGTTGTATGGAGGAAACATCGACTGTGCCAGCAAGACGATTTTGCTTACCACCCCGGAAGGGAAAAGGATCAAGTATGTATCCCGACATATGCCGAGGAGGACTCAAGTAAATTCCTTATCAGGAGTTGTACAGGAGGAAGTACCAGTGGTGAAGGATTATCCGGATGTATTTCCAGAAGAGTTGCCAGGCATGCCACCAGATAGAGACATTGAGTTCTTGATTGAACTTTTGCCAGACACAGGGCCAATATCTAAGAGACCGTACAGGATGCTCGCAAAGGATTTGGAGGAAATTAAGAAGCAGATCAAGGAGTTACTGGATAAAGGCTATATTCGCCCAAGTTCGTCACCTTGGGGATCACCAGTACTTCTAGTGGAGAAGAAAGATGGATCGCTGAGGATGGTTGTTGATTACCGAGGATTGAATGAAGTGACCATCAAAAACAAGTACCCACTGCCGATGATCAATGATTTGTTTGACCGCCTACAAGGAGCTAAAGTATTTTCCAAGATCGATCTACGATCAGGATACCATCAGTTAAAGATTCGAGAGCAGGATATACCAAAGACGGCTTTTACCACCAGATATGGATTGTATGAGTATACCGTTATGTCATTTGGTCTGACTAACGCACCTGCCTATTTCATAAACCTGATGAACAAAGTGTTTATGGAATTTTTGGATAAGTTCGTCGTGGTGTTCATTGATGATATTTTAATCTTCTCCAAGGATGAGGAAGAGCATGAGGAGCATTTGCGATTTGTACTTGAGAAGCTCAGAGAACATCAGTTATATGCCAAGTTCAGCAAGTGTGAATTTTGGCTGAAGGAAGTTGGATTCCTTGGACATGTTATTTCTGGAGAAGGAATAGCAGTAGACCCTGCCAAGGTTGACACAGTGACAAGTTGGGAATCACCCACGACAGTTGGAGAAATCCGGAGTTTTCTTGGACTTGCAGGATACTACCGGAGATTCATCGAGAATTTCTCGAAGATTGCTAAGCCCATGACTGAGCTATTGAAGAAGGACACCAAATTCAATTGGACTGAGGAATGTGAAGCTAGTTTCCAGGAGTTGAAGAAACGATTGGTTACCTCACCAGTGTTGATTCTGCCAGATCAACGCAAGGATTATGAAGTTTATTGCGACGCTTCTCGTCGAGGACTTGGAGCAGTGCTTATGCAGGAAGGAAGAGTTGTGTCATATGCTTCACGACAACTTAAACCCCATGAAAAGAATTATGCTACACATGATTTGGAATTAGTAGCCGTGGTGCATGCATTGAAGACATGGAGACATTTTCTCATCGGAAACCATTGTGAGGTGTACACGGATCACAAGAGTTTGAAGTATATTTTCACGCAGAAGGAGTTAAATCTCAGACAGAGGAGATGGTTGGAGCTTATTAAAGATTATGATATGAGATTGCATTATCACCCAGGAAAGGTTAACGTAGTAGCAGACGCGTTAAGCCGCACTGTCAACACTCTCATGACAGGAGAGTTACCTCAGGAATTAGCCGAGGACCTTCGCGAGTTATGTTTGGAGATAGTCCCAAGAGGCTATTTAGCGACATTGGAGATTCAGTCTACCTTGATGGAAAGGATCAGAGAAGCTCAAAGGACAGACAAGGAGACTGAAGAGATAAAGGAGAAGATGAGCAAAGGAAAAGCCAAGGGATTTCGTGAGGATGAGCACGATACCTTGTGGTTTGAGGACCGCGTATATGTACCAAATGATCCGGAGATCAGGAGGTTGATTTTGCAAGAAGCCCATGATTCACCGTACTCGATTCACCCAGGAAATACGAAGATGTATTTGGATTTGAAGAATATTTTCTGGTGGACCGGAGTGAAGAAGGATATTGCGGAATACGTAGCAGTTTGTGATGTATGTCAGAGAGTGAAGGCAGAGCATCAGAAGCCAACAGGATTGCTACAACCATTGCCGATACCCGAATGGAAGTGGGATAAAATAGGCATGGATTTTATCACCGGATTACCCAGGACTCGTTCAGGCTATGACTCAATATGGGTTGTAGTCGACGGTTTAACGAAAGTGGCTCATTTCATTCCAGTGAAGACCACTTACACCAGTGCTAAGTTGGCAAAGATATACATGACCAGGATCGTATGTTTGCATGGAGTTCCGAGGACCATTGTATCAGACAGAGGAACCCAATTTACCTCGAAGTTTTGGAAGCAGTTACATGAAACATTGGGAACCAGGCTGGAATTTAGTACCGCTTTCCACCCACAGACAGATGGACAGACCGAGAGAGTCAACCAGATTTTGGAGGACATGTTGAGAGCATGTGCACTAGATTATGGATCCAGTTGGGACGACAATTTGCCATATGCGGAGTTTTCTTATAACAACAGTTATCAGACCAGTTTGAAGATGGCCCCTTTCGAAGCCTTGTACGGAAGGAGGTGTAGAACACCGTTGTTATGGGACGAAGTTGGAGACCGTCATTTGTTTGGACCAGATTTGATTAAGGAGTCTGAACAGAAAGTAAGGTTGATTTGCGATAGGCTCAAGGTAGCCCAGTCCAGACAGAAGAGTTATGCTGATTCTAAACGAAAGGAGACAGTTTACGAAGTCGGAGACCGAGTTTATCTTCGAGTATCACCACTTCGAGGAGTGAAGCGCTTTGGAGTTAAGGGAAAGTTAGCGCCCCGTTTTATCGGACCATACAGAGTTGTGGAACGTATGGGAGAAGTTGCTTACAGGCTGGAATTGCCCGAAGGATTGTCAGGAGTTCATGATGTATTTCACGTTTCCCAGTTGAAGAAGTGCCACGCAGAGATGGCTGAGATACCACTGAGAGATACTGTGCCACTGGAAGCGATTCAGCTGGAAAGTGATTTGACCTATGAGGAGAAACCAGTTAAGATTCTTGAGTATGCCAGCCGAGTTACCCGCAGCAAGGTTATCAAGTTTTGCAAAGTTTAGTGGAGTCACCACACGGAAGATGAAGCCACCTGGGAGCGAGAGGAAGATCTACGGAAAGACCATTCCCACCTGTTTTCTAGCCAACCCGAATCTCGAGGGCGAGATTCATCTTAAGGGGGGTAGGTTTGTAACATCCCAAATTTTCAATTTGGTATGTTATACATAGATCATCATTGCATATCATGTTTTATTGCATTTTGACAAATCCTCGATAAATCCTAAGCAACTCAAGGACCCTCGGAGAGAGTTGGGGATTTTCTCGAATTTTCAAATTTGATTTTCATCAAATATTAAGACGAGGATTTTGGTTTTAATTATTTTCTCTCCGGAAAAATATTTCATCTTATAAATAAACGAGAGGAGAAAATATGACTTCTCCAAAACAATTGAAATACTGGAGGAAAAATGTTAAAATCATTTATTGGAATTTATTTGGATTTTATTTGCAATTTTTATTGCATTAAAAATATTGCATGTTTTCAAAATATTTATTTGGTGTTAAAAAAATGTTCACCCTATTCTAGATTTTCTAACTAGACGGGGAAAATTTATTTTATATTTTTCTGACTTTTATTTATTTTTCTATGAATTATTTTCTGCGGAACATTTTAAAAAAAAAACTACGCGCGCGCCCGCGCTGGGCCGAGCCCAGGCCGCCGGCCCGACCCCGCGCCCTCTCCTCCTCGCGCACGGCACGGCCGCCGCCGCCGCTTGGAGTCCGAGCTCCGCACGACCCCGCCGGCACCCCCTTCCCCAAGCCACCTCCGCCCCCCCATATAAATACCCCGGCCCCCCCTCTCTCTCGCCTCTCATCTCGCTCGCCGCCGCCGCCCGCCTTGCCCGCCGTCGCCGCCGCCGCCGCACTCGGGAGCCGCCGCCGCCGCCGTTGGCCGCCGCCGGAGCCGCCCCTTGCACCCCCCCTCGAGCCCGCACCCCGCGCCCCTCGCCGCCCCCCCCCCCCCGCCGCCCCCCCCCCCGCCGGAGCCCCGCCGGAACCCCCGCCCCGACGAGGTACTGCCTCGCTGCCCGTTCGTCGTTGCCGGTTTTTGTTAAAAAAACCCTTCGTTTAAAAAAAACCCTAGATCGATTTTTTTTCGGTTTTATTATTTTGCGAGCGTTTACCGAACCGTTCGTTTTAACGAACGCGTTCGTCGGTTTTTCTCTGTTAACGAACGTCCGTTCTCTAACCGTTTGTCCGTTTTTCTTTTTCGTCGGATTTTTCTGCGATTATCTCAGATTCGATTTCTGATCGAATCTTCGTTTCTGTTTAACTTCTCGCTCGTTTATCGAAATCAGGTGATTCAAGCGCCTAGAGTTTCATCTTGAAATTCTCTTTCCGTTTAACCTACTCAAACAAGTTTTTGCTACAGTAAAATTTGACCTAGATCCAGATTAGTAAACGAAGCTACTTTCTTTCGCCGTTTGACTTTCGTTGCTTCGTTCGAGTTGATTCTTTTTGCAAACCGGAGTTCTTAAGTTGAACTTTCTGGTTGATCTTTTATTCGAGTTTTACCTGTGCATGAGATGAGTACTGATTGTAAGCTTGTTTGTTTGCGATAGAGTACCCGGAGTGTGCCGCTTGTTACTTCGAATCGATAGGTTTTGCGGATCATCAGCAAGGCAAGTAACACTTTGATCATACTTTTCATTACCCAGTTTTATTGCATTAGATCAATCCTCAAACATTGCATGGTTAGGACCTAATTAAATTGTGGGTATTGGGAAGTAGTTGAGGTAGAACCTATTGCCTGTTTTATTATCAAACCCTTGGGAGTTACCTCTACGTTGCTATTATTATTGCCATGCTATGCTCGTAGACGTGGATTGGGTTTGAGTGAAATTCATGACAGATGTGAGATTGTTAATAATGGTTTACTTAAGGTGGCAACTAAAACTCACATCTGGGTGGATTGAGGTACCTGGGTATTCCAGGATTGCTTGTTTTTCTTTTGGACCGCCACCCAGGTTCAAAGGGATCATAAGATTATTCATGCTAGAAACTTCCGTGTGCAGCCGCAAGCTATTATGGGCTCTAGCATAGTTGATTAAGTTGTGTGAACTCTTACAGTGGTAGACTAGCAGATGTAGGGGAAAGTAGGTGTAACTGTCTACCCATACGTAAGGTGCAAACATTTCTGAAAGACTGTGTCTTGGTCATCCGTTACTCAAACACCATGTAGTGCGAGTAATCCAACGGAGGAGATCAAGTCTTGTGGGGAAAAGTGCACAAACCTCTGCAGAGTGTACAAACTAATCATGGTTAGCCGTGTCCCCGGTTATGGACAACTTGAGTATCTAGTACTTGGATTATCATGTGAATCTCATCACTATGTTACATCTAATTAATTTTGTTGGGTTATTGATGACATTTAATTGGGATTGAGATGCTGTCAACCATCTCAATGTTTCACAACCACCATGATAGTTAAATAAAATTTATTCCTAAGACGTAGGATAAAATTGGATTTTCGCAAAAATTGTAACCATAGAGCTTTCCACCAGCCATATATGCATGTAGTATAGCCTTACTATTGTTCATTATTCTCTATGTGTTACATTGCCAGCATATTCTATGTGCTGACCCGTTTTCGGGCTGCAACGTTTCATGTTGCAGACTTCTCAGACGACGAGTAAGGTGCCTTAGGTCGTGGTCTTATACTCAGTGATGCCGCTGGAGTTGATGGACTCACTTATCTTCCAAGTCTTCCGCTGTTATCGTTGTTAGATGGCCTTAAGCCATGTTTATCATACTTAATCTCTTCGGATATATTCGATGTAATAAGTGTGTGATTGCTACTCTGTTATAAATCCTCCATTTGTACTGTGCGTGTCAGCATTACTGATCCAGGGATGACACTGGTGCATAGCAGCACAGACCATTTGAGGTCTGGTCGCTACAGATCCAATTACTTGTAGGGAAATGCAAGAGACCTCGGTTATGATGATGCACTAGGTCCATAGCTGGGACTTTGTGTATATTCTCGAAATGCGTTTGTCGAGTGCTCATTAAGAAAGTTTCTATTCAAGTTTCTGAACGAACTCCTTAAAAAAAGTTCTCCAAAAGTTCCCTATGCAAGAATCCTTTGAAGCATCTGGTCGTCACAAATGTTTTAACTACTTGTGGAGCCAAAACGGACTCCGTATGAGTCAGATATCCATGTTTCAGTTAACACTGCGCAAAACTGATTCCGAACAACAGTAACAGACTAGTTCTTGTGTAGCTGCACTCGATTTTTTCCATTCTACTTCACTAAACATCTCCATATGAGATCCAATTACTTGTATGGAAATGCAAGAGACCTCGGTTATGAGGAAGCACTAGTTCCATAGCTGGGACTTTGTGTATGTTCTCGAAATGCGTTTGTCGAGTGCTCATTAAGAAAGTTTATATATAAGTTTCTGAACGAACTCCTTAAGAAAAGTTCTCCAAAATTTCCCTATAAAAGAATCCATTGAATCATCTGGGCGTCACATATGTTTTGACTACTTGTGGAGCCAAAACAAACTCCGTATGAGTCAGATATCCATGTTTCAGTTAACAGTGCGCAAAACCTATTCCGAACGACAATTACAGACTAGTTCTTGTGTAGTTGCACTCGATTTTTTCCATTCTACTTCAATAAACATCTCCATATGAGATCCAATTACTTGTAGGGAAATTCAAGAGACCTTGGTTATGAGGATGCACTAGGTCCATAGCTGGGACTTTGTGTATGTTCTCGAAATGCGTTTGTCGAGTGCTCATTAAGAAAGTTTCTATACATGTTACTGAACGAACTCCTTAAGAAAAGTTCTCTAAAATTTCCCTATGAAAGAATCTTGTGAAGCATCTAGTCGTCACAAACGTTTTGACTACTTGTGGAGCCAAAACGGACCCCGTATGAGTCAGATATCCATGTTTAGTTAACACTGTGCAAAACTGATTCCGAACGACAGTTACAGACTAGTTCTTGTGTAGTTGCACTCGATTTTTTCCATTCTACTTCACTAAACATATCCATATAAGATCCAATTACTTGTAGGGAAATGCAAGAGACCTCGGTTATGAGGATGCACTAGTTCCATAGCTGGGACTTTGTGTATGTTCTCGAGATGCGTTTGTCGAGTGCTCATTAAGAAAGTTTCTTATAAGTTTCTGAACGAACACCTTAAGTAAAGTTCTCCAAAAGTTCCCTATGAAAGAACACTTTGAAGCATCTGGTCGTCACAAACGTTTTGCCTACTTGTGGAGCCAAAACGGACTCCGTATAAGTCAGATATCCATGTTTCAGTTAACACTGCGCAAAACTGATTCCGAACGACAGTTACAGACTAGTTCTTGTGTAGTTGCACTCGATTTTTTCCATTCTACTTCACTAAACATCTCCATATGAGATCCAATTACTTGTATGGAAATGCAAGAGACCTTGGTTATGAGGATGCACTAGGTCCATAGCTGGGACTTTGTGTATGTTCTCCAAACGCGTTTGTCCAGTGCTCATTAAGAAAGTTTCTATACAAGTTTTTGAACGAACTCCTTAAGAAAAGTTCTCCAAAATTTCCCTATGAAAGAATCCTTTGAATAATCTGGTCGTCACAAACATTTTGACTACTTATGGAGCCAAAACGGACTCCGTATGAGTCAGATATCCATGTTTCAGTTAACACTGCGCAAAACTGATTCCGAACGACAGTTACAGACTAGTTCTTGTGTAGTTGCACTCGATTTTTTCCATTCTACTTCACTAAACATCTCCATATGAGATCCAATTACTTGTATGGAAATGCAAGAGACCTCGGTTATGTGGATGCACTAGGTCCATAGCTGGGACTTTGTGTATGTTCTCGAAATGCGTTTGTCGAGTGCTCATTAAGAAAGTTTCTATACAAGTTTCTGAACGAACTCCCTAAGAAAAGTTCTCCAAAAGTTCCCTATGAAAGAATTCTTTGAAGCATCTGGTCGTCACAAACTTTTGCCTACTTGTGGAGCCAAAACCGACTCCGTATGAGTCAGATATCCTTGTTTCAGTTAATACTGCGCAAAACTGATTCCGAACGACAGTTAGCGACTAGTTCTTTTGTAGTTGCACTCGATTTTTTCCATTCTACTTCACTAAAAATCTCCATATAAGATCCAATTACTCGTGGGGAAATGCAAGAGACCTCGGTTATGATGATGCACCAGGTCCATAGCTGGGACTTTGGGTATGTTCTCGAAATGCGTTTGTCGAGTGCTCATTAAGAAAGTTTCTATACAAGTTTCTGAACGAACTCCTTGAGAAAAGTTCTCCAAAATTTCCCTATGAAAGAACCGTTTGAAGTATCTGGTCATCACAAACGTTTTGACTACTTGTGGAGACAAAACGGACTCCGTATGTGTCAGATATCCATGTTTCAGTTAACACTGCGCAAAACTGATTCCGAACGAGAGTTACAGACTAGTTCCTGTGTAGTTGCACTCGATTTTTTCCATTCTACTTCACTAAACATCTCCATATGAAATCCAATTACTTGTACGGAAATTCAAGAGACCTCGGTTATGAGGATGCACTAGGTCCATAGCTGGGACTTTGTGTATGTTGTCAAAACGCGTTTGTCGAGTGCTCATTAAGAAAGTTTCTATACAAATTTCTGAACGAACTCCTTAAGAAAAGTTCTCCAAATGTTCCCTATGAAAGAATCCTTCGAAGCACCTGTTCGTCACAAACGTTTTGACTATTGTGGAGCCAAAACGGACTCCGTATCAGTCAGATATCCATGTTTCAGTTAACACTGCGCAAAACTGATTCCGAACGACAGTTACAGACTAGTTCTTGTGTAGTTGCACTCGATTTTTTACATTCTACTTCACTAAACATCTCCATATGAGATCCAATTACTTGTATGGAAATGCAAGAGACCTCGGTTATGACGATGCACTAGGTCCATAGCTGGGACTTTGTGTATGTTCTCGAAATGTGTTTGTCGAGTGCTCATTAAGAAAGTTTCTATACAAGTTTCTGAACGAACTCCTTAAGAAAAGTTCTCCAAAAGTTCCCTATGAAAGAATCCTTTGAAGCATCTGGTCGTCACAAACTTTTGCCTACTTGTGGAGCCAAAACCGACTCCGTATGAGTCAGATATCCTTGTTTCAGTTAATACTGCGCAAAACTAATTCCGAACGACAGTTAGCGACTAGTTCTTTTGTAGTTGCACTCGATTTTTTCCATTCTACTTCACTAAAAATCTCCATATAAGATCCAATTACTTGTGGGGAAATGCAAGAGACCTCGGTTATGATGATGCACCAGGTCCATAGCTGGGACTTTGTGTATGTTCTCGAAATGCGTTTGTCGAGTGCTCATTAAGAAAGTTTCTATACAAGTTTCTGGTCGTCAAATATGTTTTGACTACTTGTGGAGCCAAAACGGACTCCTTATGTGTCAGATATCCATGTTTCAGTTAACACTGTGCAAAACTGATTCCGAACGATAGTTAGAGACTAGTTCTTGTGTAGTTGCACTCGATTTTTTCCATTCTACTTCACTAAACATCTCCATATGAGATCCAATTACTTGTAGGGAAATGCAAAGACCTCGGTTATGATGATGCACTAGGTCCATAGCTGGGACTTTGTGTATGTTCTCGAAATGCGTTTGTCGAGTGCTCATTAAGAAAGTCTCTATACATGTTTCTGAACGAACTATTTAAGAAAAGTTCTCAAAAAGTGCCCTATGAAAGAATCCTTTGAAACATCTGGTCGTCACAAACGTTTTGACTACTTGTGGATACAAAACGGACTCCTTATGAGTCAGATATCAATGTTTCAGTTAACACTGTGCAAAACTGATTCCGAACGACAGTTACAGACTAGTTCTTGTGTAGTTGCACTTATTTTTTCTATTCTACTTCACTGAACATCTCCAAATGAGATCCAATTACTTGTAGGGAAATGCAAGAGACCTCGGTTATGATGATGCACTAGGTCCATAGCTGGGACTTTGTGTAGGTTCTCGAAATGCGTTTGTCGAGTGCTCATTAAGAAAGTTTCAATACAAGTTTCTGAACGAACTCCTTAAGAAAAGTTCTCCAAAAGTTCCCCATGAAAGAATCCTTTGAAGCATCTGGTGGTCGCAAACATTTTGACTACTTGTGGAGCCAAAACGGACTCCGTATGAGTCAGATATCCATGTTTCAGTTAACACTGCGACAAACTGATTCCGAACGACAGTTACAGTCTAGTACTTGGTTAGTTGCACTCGATTTTTTCCATTCTACTTCACTAAACATCTCCATATGAGATCCAATTATTTGTGGGGAAATGCAAGGGACCTCGGTTATGAGGATGCACTAGGTCCATAGCTGGGACTTTGTGTATGTTCTCGAAATGCGTTTGTCGAGTGCTCATTAAGCAAGTTTTATACAAGTTTCTGAACGAACTCCTTAAGAAAAGTTCTCTTAAAGTTCCCTATGCAAGAATCCCTTGAAGCATCTGGTCGTCACAAACATTTTGTCTACTTGTGGAGCCAAAACAGACTCCGTATGAGTCAGATATCCATGTTTCAGTTAACACTGTGCAAAACTGATTCCGAACGACACTTACAGACTAGTTCTTGTGTAGTTGCACTCGATTTTTTCCATTCTACTTCACTAAACATCTCCATATGAGATCCAATTACTTGTAGGGAAATGCAAGAGACCTCGGTTATGAGGATGCACTAGGTCCATAGTTGGGACTTTGTGTATGTTCTCAAAACGCGTTTGTCGAGTGCTCATTAAGAAAGTTTCTATACAAGTTTCTGAACGAACTCCTTAATAAAAGTTCTCCAAAAGTTCCCTACGAAAGATTTATTTGAATCATCTGGTCGTCACAAATGTTTTGACAACTTGTGGAGCCAAAACGGACTCCGTATGAGTCAGATATCCATGTTTAAGTTAACACTGCGCAAAACTGATTCCGAACGACAGTTACAGACTAGTTCTTATGTAGTTGCACTCGATTTTTTCCATTCTACTTCACTAAAGATCTCCATATGAGATCCAATTACTTGTAGGGAAATGCAAGAGACCTCGGTTATGAGGATGCACTAGGTCCATAGCTGGGACTTTGTGTATGTTCTCAAAACGCGTTTGTCGAGTGCTCATTAAGAAAGTTTCTATACAAGTTTCTGAACGAACTCCTTAAGAAAAGTTCTCCGAAAGTTCCCTATGAAAGAATTATTTGAATCATCTGGTCGTCACAAATGTTTTGACTACTTGTGGAGCCAAAACGGACTCCGTATGAGTCAGATATCCATGTTTCAGTTAACACTGCGCAAAACTGATTCCGAATGACAGTTACAGACTAGTTCTTGTGTAGTTGCACTCGATTTTTTCCATTCTACTTCACTAAACATCTCCATATGAGATCCAATTACCTGTAGGGAAATCCAAGAGACCTTGGTTATGAGGATGCACTAGGTCCACAGCTGGGACTTTGTGTATGTTCTCGAAATGCGTTTGTCGAGTGCTCATTAAGAAAGTCTCTATACATGTTTCTGAACGAACTATTTAAGAAAAGTTCTCAAAAAGTGCCCTATGAAAGAATCCTTTGAATCATCTGGTCGTCACAAACGTTTTTACTACTTGTGGATCCAAAACGGACTCCTTATGAGCCAGATATCGATGTTTCAATTAACACTGTGCAAAACTGATTCCGAACGACAGTTACAGACTAGTTCTTGTGTAGTTGCACTTATTTTTTCTATTCTACTTCACTGAACATCTCCAAATGAGATCCAATTACTTGTAGGGAAATGCAAGAGACCTCGGTTATGATGATGCACTAGGTCCATAGCTGGGACTTTGTGTAGGTTCTCGAAATGCGTTTGTCGAGTGCTCATTAAGAAAGTTTCAATACAAGTTTCTGAACGAACTCCTTAAGAAAAGTTCTCCAAAAGTTCCCCATGAAATAATCCTTTGAAGCATCTGGTGGTCGCAAACATTTTGACTACTTGTGGGGCCAAAACGGACTCCGTATGAGTCAGATATCCATGTTTCGTTAACACTGCGCAAAACTGATTCCGAACGACAGTTACAGTCTAGTACTTGGTTAGTTGCACTCGATTTTTTCCATTCTACTTCACTAAACATCTCCATATGAGATCCAATTATTTGTGGGGAAATGCAAGGGACCTCGGTTATGAGGATGCACTAGGTCCATAGCTGGGACTTTGTGTATGTTCTCGAAATGCGTTTGTCGAGTGCTCATTAAGCAAGTTTTATACAAGTTTCTGAACGAACTCCTTAAGAAAAGTTCTCTAAAAGTTCCCTATGCAATAATCCCTTGAAGCATCTGGTCGTCACAAACATTTTGACTACTTGTGGAGCCAAAACAGACTCCGTATGAGTCAGATATCCATGTTTCAGTTAACACTGTGCAAAACTGATTCCGAACGACACTTACAGACTAGTTCTTGTGTAGTTGCACTCGATTTTTTCCATTCTACTTCACTAAACATCTCCATATGAGATCCAATTACTTGTAGGGAAATGCAAGAGACCTCGGTTATGAGGATGCACTAGGTCCATAGCTGGGACTTTGTGTATGTTCTCAAAACGCGTTTGTCGAGTGCTCATTAAGAAAGTTTCTATACAAGTTTCTGAACGAACTCCTTAATAAAAGTTCTCCAAAAGTTCCCTACGAAAGAATTATTTGAATCATCTGGTCGTCACAAATGTTTTGACAACTTGTAGAGCCAAAACGGACTCCGTATGAGTCAGATATCCATGTTTCAGTTAACACTGCGCAAAACTGATTCCGAACGACAGTTACAGACTAGTTCTTATGTAGTTGCACTCGATTTTTTCCATTCTACTTCACTAAACATCTCCATATGAGATCCAATTACTTGTAGGGAAATGCAAGAGACCTCGGTTATGAGGATGCACTAGGTCCATAGCTGGGACTTTGTGTATGTTCTCAAAACGCGTTTGTCGAGTGCTCATTAAGAAAGTTTCTATACAAGTTTCTGAACGAACTCCTTAAGAAAAGTTCTCCGAAAGTTACCTATGAAAGAATTATTTGAATCATCTGGTCGTCACAAATGTTTTGACTACTTGTGGAGCCAAAACGGACTCCGTATGAGTCAGATATCCATGTTTCAGTTAACACTGCGCAAAACTGATTCCGAATGACAGTTACAGACTAGTTCTTGTGTAGTTGCACTCGATTTTTTCCATTCTACTTCACTAAACATCTCCATATGAGATCCAATTACCTGTAGGGAAATCCAAGAGACCTTGGTTATGAGGATGCACTAGGTCCACAGCTGGGACTTTGTGTATGTTCTCGAAATGCGTTTGTCGAGTGCTCATTAAGAAAGTCTCTATACATGTTTCTGAACGAACTATTTAAGAAAAGTTCTCAAAAAGTGCCCTATGAAAGAATCCTTTGAATCATCTGGTCGTCACAAACGTTTTGACTACTTGTGGATCCAAAACGGACTCCTTATGAGTCAGATATCAATGTTTCAGTTAACACTGTGCAAAACTGATTCCGAACGACAGTTACAGACTAGTTCTTGTGTAGTTGCACTTATTTTTTCTATTCTACTTCACTGAACATCTCCAAATGAGATCCAATTACTTGTAGGGAAATGCAAGAGACCTCGGTTATGAGGATGCACTAGGTCCATAGCTGGGACTTTGTGTATGTTGTCAAAACGCGTTTGTCGAGTGCTCATTAAGAAAGTTTCTATACAAATTTCTGAACGAACTCCTTAAGAAAAGTTCTCCAAAAGTTCCCCATGAAAGAATCCTTTGAAGCATCTGGTGGTCGCAAACATTTTGACTACTTGTGGGGCCAAAACGGACTCCGTATGAGTCAGATATCCATGTTTCAGTTAACACTGCGCAAAACTGATTCCGAACGACAGTTACAGTCTAGTACTTGGTTAGTTGCACTCGATTTTTTCCATTCTACTTCACTAAACATCTCCATATGAGATCCAATTATTTGTGGGGAAATGCAAGGGACCTCGGTTATGAGGATGCACTAGGTCCATAGCTAGGACTTTGTGTATGTTCTCGAAATGCGTTTGTCGAGTGCTCATTAAGCAAGTTTTATACAAGTTTCTGAACGAACTCCTTAAGAAAAGTTCTCTAAAAGTTCCCTATGCAAGAATCCCTTGAAGCATCTGGTCGTCACAAACATTTTGACTACTTGTGGAGCCAAAACAGACTCCGTATGAGTCAGATATCCATGTTTCAGTTAACACTGTGCAAAACTGATTCCGAACGACACTTACAGACTAGTTCTTGTGTAGTTGCACTCGATTTTTTCCATTCTACTTCACTAAACATCTCCATATGAGATCCAATTACTTGTAGGGAAATGCAAGAGACCTCGGTTATGAGGATGCACTAGGTCCATAGCTGGGACTTTGTGTATGTTCTCAAAACGCGTTTGTCGAGTGCTCATTAAGAAAGTTTCTATACAAGTTTCTGAACGAACTCCTTAATAAAAGTTCTCCAAAAGTTCCCTATGAAAGAATTATTTGAATCATCTGGTCATCACAAATGTTTTGACTACTTGTGGAGCCAAAACGGACTCCGTATGAGTCAGATATCCATGTTTCAGTTAACACTGCGCAAAACTGATTCCGAACGACAGTTACAGACTAGTTCTTATGTAGTTGCACTCGATTTTTTCCATTCTACTTCACTAAACATCTCCATATGAGATCCAATTACTTGTAGGGAAATGCTAGAGACCTCGGTTATGAGGATGCACTAGGTCCATAGCTGGGACTTTGTGTATGTTCTCAAAACGCGTTTGTCGAGTGATCATTAAGAAAGTTTCTATACAAGTTTCTGAACGAACTCCTTAAGAAAAGTTCTCCAAAAGTTCCCTATGAAAGAATTATTTGAATCATCTGGTCGTCACAAATGTTTTGACTACTTGTGGAGCCAAAACGGACTCCGTATGAGTCAGATATCCATGTTTCAGTTAACACTGCGCAAAACTGATTCCGAACGACAGTTACAGACTAGTTCTTATGTAGTTGCACTCGATTTTTTCCATTCTACTTCAATAAACATCTCAATATGAGATCCAATTACTTGTAGGGAAATACAAGAGACCTCGGTTATGAGGATGCACTGGGTCCATAGCTGGGACTCTGTGTATGTTCTCGAAATGCGTTTGTCGAGTGCTCATTAAGAATGTTTCTATACAAGTTTCTGAATGGACTCCTTAAGAAAAGTTTTCCATAAGTTCCCTATGCAAGAATCCTTGAAGCATCTTGTCGTCACAAACGTTTTGACTACTTGTGGAGCCAAAACGGACTCCGTATGAGTCAGATATTCATGTTTCAGTTAAAACTGCGCCAAACTGATTCCGAACTACAGTTACAGACTAGTTCTTGTGTAGTTGCATTCAATTATTTCCATTCTACTCACTAAAAATATCCATATGAGATCCAATTACTTGTAGGGAAATTCAAGAGATCTTAGTTATGATGATGCACTAGGTCCACAGCTGGGACTTTGTGTATGTTCTTGAAATGCGTTTGTCGAGTGCTCATTAAGAAAGTTTCTATACAACTTTCTGAAGGAACTCCTTCAGAAAAGTTCTCCAAAATTTCCCTGTGAAAGAATACTTTGAAGCAACTGGTCTTCACAAACGTTTTGACTACTTCTGGAGCCAAAACGGACTCCGTATGAGTGAGATATCCATATTCAGTTAACATTGCGCAAAACTGATTCCGAACGACAGTTACAGACTAGTTCTTGTGTAGTTGCACTCGATTTTTTCCATTCTACTTCACTAAACATCTCCATATGAGATCCAATTACTTGTAGGGAAATGCAAGAGACCTCGGTTATGATGATGCACTAGGTCCATAGCTGGGACTTTGTGTATGTTCTCGAAATGCGTTTGCAGAGTGCTCATTAAGAAAGTCTCTATAAATGTTTCTGAACGAACTCTTTAAGAAAAGTTCTCCAAAAGTTCCCTATGAAAGAATCCTTTGAATCATCTGGTCATCACAAACGTTTTGAATACTTGTGGAGCCAAAACGGACTCCTTATGAGTCAGATATCCATGTTTCAGTTAACACTGCGCAAAACTGATTCCTAACGACAGTTAGAGACTAGTTCTTGTGTAGTTGCACTCGATTTTTTCCATTCTACTTCACTAAACATCTCCATATGAGATCCAATTACTTGTAGGGAAATGCAAGAGACCTCGGTTATGATGATGCACTAGGTCCATAGCTGGGACTTTGTGTATGTTCTCGAAATGTGTTTGTCGAGTGCTCAATAAGAAAGTTTCAATACAAGTTTCTGAACGAACTCCTTAAGAAAAGTTCTACAAAAGTTCCCCATGAAAGAATCCTTTGAAGCATCTGGTGGTCGCAAACATTTTGACTACTTGTGGAGCCAAAACAGACTCTGTATGAGTCAGATATCCATGTTTCAGTTAACACTGCGCAAAACTGATTCCGAACGAACTCCTTAAGAAAAGTTCTCCAAAAGTTCCCTATGCAAGAATCCTTTGAAGCATATGGTCGTCACAAACATTTTGACTACTTGTGGAGCCAAAACAGACTCCGTATGAGTCAGATATCCATGTTTCAGTTAACACTGTGCAAAACTGATTCCGAATGACAGTTACAGACTAGTTCTTGTGTAGTTGCACTCGATTTTATCCATTCTACTTCACTAAACATCTCCATATGAGATCCAATTAGTTGTAGGGAAATGCAAGAGACCTCGGTTATGATGATGCACTAGGTTCATGGCTGGGACTTTGTGTATGTTCTCGAAATGCGCTTGCAGAGTGCTCATTAAGAAAGTCTCTATACATGTTTCTGAACGAACTCCTTAAGAAAAGTTCTCCAGAAGTTCCCTATGAAAGAATCCTTTGAAGCATCTAGTCGTCACAAACGTTTTGACTACTTGTGGTGCAAAAACAGACTCCGTATGAGTCAGATATCCATGTTTCAGTTAACACTGCGCAAAACTGATTCCGAACGACAGTTACAGACTAGTTCTTGTGTAGTTGCACTCGATTTTTCCATTCTACTTCACTAAACATCACCATATGAGATCCAATTATTTGTGGGGAATTGCAAGAGACCTCAGTTATGAGGATGCACTAGGTCCATAGCTGGGACTTTGTGTATGTTCTCGAAATGCGTTTGTCGGGTGCTCATTTAGCAAGTTTTATACAAGTTTCTGAACGAACTCCTTAAAAAAAGTTCTCCAAAAGTTCCCTATGAAAGAATCCTTTGAATCATCTGGTCGTCACAAACGTTTTGACTACTTGTGGAGCCAAAACAGACTCCGTATGAGTCAGATATCCATCTTTCAGTTAACAGTGTGCAAAACTGATTCCGAACGACAGTTACAGACTAGTTCTTGTGTAGTTGCACTTATTCTTTCTATTCTACTTCACTAAACATCTCCATATGAGATCCAATTACTTGTATGGAAATGCAAGAGACCTCGGTTATGACGATGCACTAGGTCCATAGCTGGGACTTTGTGTATGTTCTCGAAATGTGTTTGTCGAGTGCTCATTAAGAAAGTTTCAATACAAGTTTCTGAACGAACTCCTTAAGAAAAGTTCTCCAAAAGTTCCCCATGAAAAAATCCTTTGAAGCACCTGGTGGTCGCAAACATTTTGACTACTTGTGCAGCCAAAACGGACTTCGTATGAGTCAAATATCCATGTTTCAGTTAACACTGCGCAAAACTGATTCCGAACGACAGTTACAGTCTAGTTCTTGGTTAGTTGCACTCGATTTTTTCCATTCTACTTCACTAAACATCTACATATGAGATCCAATTATTTGTGGGGAAATGCAAGGGACCTCGGTTATGAGGGTGCACTAGGTCCATAGCTGGGACTTTGTGTATGCTCTCGAAATGCGTTTGTCGAGTGCTCATTAAGCAAGTTTTATACAAGTTTCTGAACGAACTCCTTAAGAAAAGTTCTCCAAAAGTTCCCTATGCAAGAATCCTTTGAAGCATCTGGTCGTCACAAACATTTTGACTACTTGTGGAGCCAAAACAGATTCCGTATGAGTCAGATATCCATGTTTCAGTTAACAGTGTGCAAAACTGATTCCGAACGACAATTACAGGCTAGTTCTTGTGTAGTTGCACTCGATTTTTTCCATTCTACTTCACTAAACATCTCCATATGAGATCCAATTACTTGTAGGGAAATGCAAGAGACCTCGGTTATGAGGATGCACTAGGTCCATAGCTGGGACTTTGTGTATGTTCTCAAAACGCGTTTGTCGAGTGCTCATTAAGAAAGTTTCTGTACAAGTTTCTGAACGAACTCCTTAAGAAAAGTTCTCCAAAAGTTCCCTATGAAAGAATTATTTGAATCATCTGGTCGTCACAAATGTTTTGACTACTTGTGGAGCCAAAACGGACTCCGTATGAGTCAGATATCCATGTTTCAGTTAACACTGCGCAAAACTGATTCCGAACGACAGTTACAGACTAGTTCTTGTGTAGGTGCACTCGATTTTTTCCATTCTACTTCACTAAACATATCCATATGAGATCCAATTACTTGTAGGGAAATACAAGACACCTCGGTTATGAGGATGCACTCGGTCCATAGCTGGGACTCTGTGTATGTTCTCGAAATGCGTTTGTCGAGTGCTCATTAAGAATGTTTCTATGCAAGTTTCTGAATGGACTCCTTAAGCAAAGTTCTCCATAAGTTCCCTATGCAAGAATCCTTTGAAGCATCTTGTCGTCACAAACGTTTTGACTACTTGTGGAGCCAAAACGGACTCCGTATGAGTCAGATATTCATGTTTCAGTTAACACTACGCCAAACTGATTCCGAACTACAGTTACAGACTAGTTCTTGTGTAGTTGCATTCAATTATTTCCATTCTACACACTAAAAATATCCATATGAGATCCAATTACTTGTAGGGAAATTCAAGAGACCTTAGTTATGATGATGCACTAGGTCCACAGCTGGGACTTTGTGTATGTTCTTGAAATGCGTTTGTCGGGTGCTCATTAAGAAAGTTTCTATACAAGTTTCTGAATGAACTCCTTCAGAAAAGTTCTCCAAAATTTCCCTTTGAAAGAATACTTTGAAGCTACTGGTCTTCACAAAAGTTTTGACTACTTGTGGAGCCAAAACGGACTCCGTATGAGTGAGATATCCATATTCAGTTAACATTGCGCAAAACTGATTCCGAACGACAGTTACAGACTAGTTCTTGTGTAGTTGCACTCGATTTTTTCCATTCTACTTCACTAAACATCTCCATATGAGATCCAGTTACTTGTAGGGAAATGCAAGAGACCTCGGTTATGATGATGCACTAGGTCCATAGCTGGGACTTTGTGTATGTTCTCGAAATGCGTTTGCAGAGTGCTCATTAAGAAAGTCTCTATACATGTTTCTGAACGAACTCTTTAAGAAAAGTTCTCCAAAACTTCCCTATGAAAGAATCCTTTGAATCATCTGGTTGTCACAAATGTTTTGACTACTTGTGGAGCCAAAACGGACTCCTTATGAGTCAGATATCCATGTTTCAGTTAACACTATGCAAAACTGATTCCGAACGACTGTTACAGACTAGTTCTTGTGTAGTTGCACTCGATTTTTCTATTCTACTTCACTAGACATCTCCATATGAGATCCAATTACTTGTAGGTAAATGCAAGAGACCTCGGTTATGATGATGCACTAGGTCCATAGCTGGGACTTTGTGTATGTTCACGAAATGCGTTTGTCGAGTGCTCATTAAGAAAGTTTCAATACAAGTTTCTGAACGAACTCCTGAAGAAAAGTTCTCCAAAAGTTCCCCATGAAAGAATCCTTTGAAGCATCTGGTGGTCGCAAACATTTTGACTACTTGTGGAGCCAAAACAGACTCCGTATGAGTCAGATATCCATGTTTCAGTTAACACTGCGCAAAACTGATTCCGAACGACAGTTACAGACTAGTTCTTGTTTAGTTGCACTCGATTTTTTCCATTCTACTTCACTAAACATCTCCATATGAGATCCAATTATTTGTGGGGAAATGCAAGAGACCTCGGTTATGAGGATGCACTAGGTCCATAGCTGGGACTTTGTGTATGTTCTCGAAATGCGTTTGTCGAGTGCTCATTAAGCAAGTTTTATACATGTTTTTGAACGAACTCCTTAAAAAAAGTTCTCCAAAAGTTCCCTATGCAAGAATCCTTTGAAGCATCTGGTCGTCACAAACATTTTGACTACTTGTGGAGCCAAAACAGACTCTGTATGAGTCAGATATCCATGTTTCAGTTAACACTGTGCAAAACTGATTCCGAACGACAGTTACAGACTAGTTCTTGTTTAGTTGCACTCGATTTTATCCATTCTACTTCACTAAACATTTCCATATGAGATCCAATTACTTGTAGGGAAATGCAAGCGACCTCGGTTATGATGATGCACTAGGTCCATGGCTGGGACTTTGTGTATGTTCTTGAAATGCGTTTGTCGAGTGCTCATTAAGAAAGTTTCTATACAAGTTTCTGAACGAACTCCTTAAGAAAAGTTCTCCAAAAGTTCCCTATGAAAGAATCCTTTGAAGCATCTTGTCGTCACAAACGTTTTGACTATTTGTGGAGCCAAAACGGACTCCGTATGAGTCAGATATTCATGTTTCAGTTAACACTGCGCCAAACTAATTCCGAACTACAGTTACAGACTAGTTCTTGTGTAGTTGCATTCAATTATTTCCATTCTACTCACTAGAAATATCCATATGAGATCCAATTACTTGTAGGTAAATTCAAGAGACCTTAGTTATGATGATGCACTAGGTCCACAGCTGGGACTTTGTGTATGTTGTTGAAATGCGTTTGTTGAGTGCTCATTAAGAAAGTTTCTATACAAGTTTCTGAACGAACTCCTTCAGAAAAGTTGTCCAAAATTTCCCTACGAAAGAATACTTTGAAGCAACTGGTCTTCAAAAATGTTTTGACTACTTGTGGAGCCAAAACGGACTCCGTATGAGTGAGATATCCATGTTCAGTTAACATTGCACAAAACTGATTCCGAACGACAGTTACAGACTAGTTCTTGTGTAGTTGCACTCGATTTTATCCATTCTACTTCACTAAACATCTCCATATGAGATCCAATTACTTGTAGGGAAATTCAAGAGACCTCGGTTATGATGATGCACTAGGTCCATAGCTGGGACTTTGTGTATGTTCTTGAAATGCGTTTGCAGAGTGCTCATTAAGAAAGTCTCTATACATGTTTCTGAACGAACTCTTTAAGAAAAGTTCCCCAAAAGTTCCCTATGAAAGAATCCTTTGAATCATCTGGTCGTCACAAAAGTTTTGACTACTTGTGGAGCCAAAACGGACTCCTTATGAGTCAGATATCCATGTTTCAGTTAACACTGCGCAAAACTGATTCCGAACGACAGTTAGAGACTAGTTCTTGTGTAGTTGCACTCGATTTATTCTATTCTACTTCACTAAACATCTCCATATGAGATCCAATTACTTGTAGGGAAATGCAACAGGCCTCGGTTATGATGATGCACTAGGTCCATAGCTGGGACTTTGTGTAGGTTTTCGAAATGCGTTTGTCGAGTGCTCATAAAGAAAGTTTCAATACAAGTTACTGAACGAACTCCTTAAGAAAAGTTCTCCAAAAGTTCCCATGAAAGAATACTTTGAAGCATCTGGTGGTCGCAAACATTTTGACTACTTGTGGAGCCAAAACAGACTCCGTATGAGTCAGATATCCATGTTTCAGTTAACACTGCACAAAACTGATTCCGTATGACAGTTACAGACTAGTTCTTGTTTAGTTGCACTCGATTTTTTCCATTCTACTTCACTAAACATCTCCATATGAGATCCAATTATTTGTGGGGAAATGCAAGAGACCTCGGTTAGGAGGATGCACTAGGTCAATAGCTGGGACTTTGTGTATGTTCTTGAAATGCGTTTGTCGAGTGCTCATTAAGCAAGTTTTATACAAGTTTCTGAACGAACTCCTTAAGAAAAGTTCTCCAAAAGTTCCCTATGCAAGAATCCTTTGAAGCATCTGGTCGTCACAAACGTTTTGACTACTTGTGGAGCCAAAACGGACTCCGTATGAGTCAGATATCCATGTTTCAGTTAACACTGTGCAAAACTGATTCCGAACGATAGTTACAAACTAGTTCTTGTGTAGTTGCACTCGATTTTATCCATTCTACTTCACTAAACATCTCCATATGAGATCCAATTACTTGTAGGGAAATGCAAGAGACCTCGTTCATGATGATGCACTAGGTCCATGGCTGGGACTTTGTGTATGTTCTCGAAATGCGTTTGTCGAGTGCTCATTAAGAAAGTTTCTATACAAGTTTCTGAACGAACTCCTTAAGAAAAGTTCTCCAAAAGTTCCCTATGAAAGAATCCTTTGAAGCATCTGGTCGTCACAAACATTTTGACTACTTGTGGAGCCAAAACAGATTCCGTATGAGTCAGATATCCATGTTTCAGTTAACAGTGTGCAAAACTGATTCCGAACGACAATTACAGGCTAGTTCTTGTGTAGTTGCACTCGATTTTTTCCATTCTACTTCACTAAACATCTCCATATGAGATCCAATTACTTGTAGGGAAATGCAAGAGACCTCGGTTATGAGGATGCACTAGGTCCATAGCTGGGACTTTGTGTATGTTCTCAAAACGCGTTTGTCGAGTGCTCATTAAGAAAGTTTCTATACAAGTTTCTGAACGAACTCCTTAAGAAAAGTTCTCCAAAAGTTCCCATGAAAGAATACTTTGAAGCAACTAGTCTTCAAAAACGTTTTGAGTACTTGTGGAGCCAAAACGGACTCCGTATGAGTGACATATCCATGTTCAGTTAACATTGCACAAAACTGATTCCCAACGATAGTTACAGACTAGTTCTTGTGTAGTTGCACTCGATTTTATCCATTCTACTTCACTAAACATCTCCATATGAGATCCAATTACTTGTAGGGTAATTCAAGAGACCTCGGTTATGATGATGCACTAGGTCCATAGCTGGGACTTTGTGTATGTTCTCGAAATGCGTTTGCAGAGTGCTCATTAAGAACGTCTCTATACATGTTTCTGAACGAACTCTTTAAGAAAAGTTCTCCAAAAGTTCCCTATGAAAGAATCCTTTGAATCATCTAGTCGTCACAAACGTTTTGACTACTTGTGGAGCCAAAACGGACTCCTTATGAGTCAGATATCCATGTTTCAGTTAACACTGCGCAAAACTGATTCCGAACGATAGTTAGAGACTAGTTCTTGTGTAGTTGCACTCGATTTTTTCCATTCTACTTCACTAAACATCTCTATATGAGATCCAATTACTTGTAGGGAAATGCAAGAGACCTCGGTTATGATGATGCACTAGGTCCATAGCTGGGACTTTGTGTATGTTCTCGAAATGCGTTTGTCGAGTGCTCATTAAGAAAGTCTCTATACATGTTTCTGAACGAACTCTTTAAGAAAAGTTCTCCAAAAGTTCCCTATGAAAGAACCCTTTGAATCATCTGGTCGTCACAAACGTTTTGACTACTTGTGGAGCCAAAACGGACTCCTTATGAGTCAGATATCC
Source organism: Aegilops tauschii subsp. strangulata (assembly GCF_002575655.3). Taxonomy (NCBI): domain Eukaryota; kingdom Viridiplantae; phylum Streptophyta; class Magnoliopsida; order Poales; family Poaceae; genus Aegilops; species Aegilops tauschii. The sequence goes on from NC_053040.3 coordinate 117,506,636, forward strand.
ATGTTTCAGTTAACACTGTGCAAAACTGATTCCGAACGACAGTTACAGACTAGTTCTTGTGTAGTTGCACTCGATTTTTTCTATTCTACTTCACTAAACATCTCCAGATGAGATCCAATTACTTGTAGGAAAATGCAACAGGCCTCGGTTATGATGATGCACTAGGTCCATAGCTGGGACTTTCCGTAGGTTCTCGAAATGCGTTTGTCGAGTGCTCATTAAGAAAGTTTCAATACAAGTTACTGAACGAACTCCTTAAGAAAAGTTCTCCAAAAGTTCCCATGAAAGAATCCTTTGAAGCATCTGGTGGTCGCAAACATTTTGACTACTTGTGGAGCCAAAACGGACTCCGTATGAGTCAGATATCCATGTTTCAGTTAACACTGCACAAAACTGATTCCGTATGACAGTTACAGACTAGTTCTTGTTTAGTTGCACTCGATTTTTTCCATTCTACTTCACTAAACATCTCCATATGAGATCCAATTATTTGTGGGGAAATGCAAGAGACCTCGGTTAGGAGGATGCACTAGGTCCATAGCTGGGACTTTGTGTATGTTCTTGAAATGCGTTTGTCGAGTGCTCATTAAGCAAGTTTTATACAAGTTTCTGAACGAACTCCTTAAGAAAAGTTCTCCAAAAGTTCCCTATGCAAGAATCCTTTGAAGCATCTGGTCGTCAGAAACGTTTTGACTACTTGTGGAGCCAAAACGGACTCCGTATGAGTCAGATATCCATGTTTCAGTTAACACTGTGCAAAACTGATTCCGAACGACAGTTACAGACCAGTTCTTGTGTAGTTGCACTCGATTTTATCCATTCTACTTCACTAAACATCTCCATATGAGATCCAATTACTTGTAGGGAAATGCAAGAGACCTCGTTTATGATGATGCACTAGGTCCATGGCTGGGACTTTGTGTATGTTCTCGAAATGCGTTTGTCGAGTGCTCATTAAGAAAGTTTCTATACAAGTTTCTGAACGAACTCCTTAAGAAAAGTTCTCCAAAAGGTCCCTATGAAATAATCCTTTGAAGCATATTGTCGTCACAAACGTTTTGACTACTTGTGGAGCCAAAACAGACTCCGTATGAGTCAGATATTCATATTTCAGTTAACACTGCGCCAAACTGATTTCGAACTACATTTACAGACTAGTTCTTGTGTAGTTGCATTCAATTATTTCCATTCTACTCACTAAAAATATCCATATGAGATCCAATTACTTGTAGGGAAATTCAAGAGACCTTAGTTATGATGATGCACTAGGTCCACAGCTGGGACATTGTGTATGTTGTTGAAATACGTTTGTCGAGTGCTCATTAAGAAAGTTTCTATACAAGTTTCTGAACGAACTCCTTCAGAAAAGTTCTCCAAATTTTCCCTATGAAAGAATACTTTGAAGCAACTAGTCTTCAAAAACGTTTTGAGTACTTGTGGAGCCAAAACGGACTCCGTATGAGTGAGATATCCATGTTCAGTTAACATTGCACAAAACTGATTCCGAACGATAGTTACAGACTAGTTCTTGTGTAGTTGCACTCGATTTTATCCATTCTATTTCACTAAACATCTCCATATGAGATCCAATTACTTGTAGGGAAATTCAAGAGACCTCGGTTATGATGATGCACTAGGTCCATAGCTGGGACTTTGTGTATGTTCTCGAAATCCGTTTGCAGAGTGCTCATTAAGAAAGTCTCTATACATGTTTCTGAACGAACTCTTTAAGAAAAGTTCTCCAAAAGTTCCCTTTGAAAGAATCCTTTGAATCATCTGGTCGTCAATATGTTTTGACTACTTGTGGAGCCAAAACGGACTCCTTATGAGTCAGATATCCATGTTTCAGTTAACACTGCGCAAAACTGATTCCGAACGACAGTTAGAGACTAGTTCTTGTGTAGTTGCACTCGATTTTTTCCATTCTACTTCACTAAACATCTCCATATGAGATCCTATTACTTGTAGGGAAATGCAAGAGACCTCGGTTATGATGATGCACTAGGTCCATAGCTGGGACTTTGTGTATGTTCTCGAAATGCGTTTGTCGAGTGCTCATTAAGAAAGTCTCTATACATGTTTCTGAACGAACTCTTTAAGAAAAGTTCTCCAAAAGTTCCCTATGAAAGAACCCTTTGAATCATCTGGTCATCACAAACGTTTTGACTACTTGTGGAGCCAAAACGGACTCCTTATGAGTCAGATATCCATGTTTCAGTTAACACTGTGCAAAACTGATTCCGAACGACAGTTACAGACTAGTTCTTGTGTAGTTGCACTCGATTTTTTCTATTCTACTTCACTAAACATCTCCATATGAGATCCAATTACTTGTAGGGAAATGCAAGAGTCCTCGGTTATGATGATGCACTAGGTCCATAGCTGGAACTTTGTGTAGGTTCTCGAAATGCGTTTGTCGAGTGCTCATTAAGAAAGTTTCAATACAAGTTTCTGAACGAACTCCTTAAGAAAGTTTCTCCAAAAGTTCCCATGAAAGAATCCTTTGAAGCATCTGGTGGTCGCAAACATTTTGACTACTTGTGGAGCCAAAACGGACTCCGTATGAGTCAGATATCCATGTTTCAGTTAACACTGCGCAAAACAGATTCCGTATGACAGTTACAGACTAGTTCTTGTTTAGTTGCACTCGATTTTTTCCATTCTACATCACTAAACATCTCCATATGAGATCCAATTATTTGTGGGGTAATGCAAGAGACCTCGGTTAGGAGGATGCACTAGGTATATAGCTGGGACTTTGTGTATGTTCTCGAAATGCGTTTGTCGAGTGCTCATTAAGCAAGTTTTATACAAGTTTGTGAACGAACTCCTTAAGAAACGTTCTCCAAAAGTTCCCTATGCAAGAATCCTTTGAAGCATCTGGTCGTCACAAACGTTTTGACTACTTGTGGAGCCAAAACGGACTCCGTATGAGTCAGATATCCATGTTTCAGTTAACACTGTGCAAAACTGATTCCGAACGACAGTTACAGACTAGTTCTTGTGTAGTTGCACTCGATTTTATCCATTCTACTTCACTAAACATCTCCATATGAGATCCAATTACTTGTAGGGAAATGCAAGAGACCTCGTTTATGATGATGCACTAGGTCCATAGCTGGGACTTTATGTATGTTTTCGAAATGCGTTTGTCGAGTGCGCATTAAGAAAGTTTCTATACAAGTTTCTGAACGAACACCTTAAGAAAAGTTCTCCAAAAGTTCCCTATGAAAGAATCCTTTGAAGCATCTAGTCTTCACAAACGTTTTGACTACTTGTGGTGCTAAAACAGACTCCGTATGAGTCAGATATCCATGTTTCAGTTAACACTGCGCAAAACTGATTCCGAACGACAGTTACAGACTAGTTCTTTTGTTGTTGCACTCGATTTTTCCATTCTACTTCACTAAACATAACCATATGAGATCCAATTATTTGTGGGGAAATGCAAGAGACCTCGGTTATGAGGATGCACTAGGTCCATAGCTGGAACTTTGTGTACATTCTCGAAATGCGTTTGTCGAGTGCTCATTAAGAAAGTTTTATACAAGTTTCTGAACAAACTCCTTAAGAAAAGTTCTCCAAAAGTTCCCTATGAAAGAATCCTTTGAAGCATATGGTGGTCACAAACGTTTTGACTACTTGTGGAGCCAAAACGGACTCCGTATGAGTCAGATATCCATGTTTCAGTTAACACTGCGCAAAACTGATTCCGAACGACAGTTACAGACTAGTTCTTGTGTAGTTGCACTCGATTTTTTCCATTCTACTTCACTAAACATCTCCATATGAGATCCAATTACTTGTAGGGAAATGCAAGAGACCTCGGTTATGAGGAGGCACTAGGTCCATAGCTGGGACTTTGTGTATGTTCTCGAAATTCGTTTGTCGAGTGCTCATTAAGAAAGTTTCTATACAAGTTTCTGAATGGAATCCTTAGGAAAAGTTCTCCCAAAGTTCCGTATGCAAGAATCCTTTGAAGCATCTTGTCATCACAAACGTTTTGACTACTTGTGGAGCCGAAACGGACTCCGTATGAGTCAGATATTCATGTGTCAGTTAACACAGCGCCAAACTGATTCCGAACTACAGTTACGGACTAGTTCTTGTGTAGTTGCATTCAATTATTTCCATTCTACTCACTATAAATATCCATATGAGATCCAATTACTTGTAGGGAAATTCAAGAGACCTTAGTTATGATGATGCACTAGGTCCACAGCTGGGACTTTGTGTATGTTCTTGAAATGCATTTGTCGAGTGCTCCTTAAGAAAGTTTCTATACAAGTTTCTGAACGAACTTCTTCAGAAAAGTTCTCCAAAATTTCCCTATGAAAGAATACTTTGAAGCAACTGGTCTTCCAAACGTTTTGACTACTTGTGGAGCCAAAACGGTCTCGGTATGAGTCAAATATCCATGTTCAGTTAACACTGTGCAAAACTGATTCCGAACGACAGTTACAGACTAGTTCTTGTGTAGTTGCACTCGATTTTTTCCATTCTACTTCACTAAACATCTCCATATGAGATCCAATTACTTGTAGGGAAATGCAAGAGACCTCGGTTATGATGATGCACTAGGTCCATAGCCTCGACTTTGTGTATGTTCTCGAAATGCGTTTGCAGAGTGCTCATTAAGAAAGTCTCTATACATGTTTCTGAACGAACTCTTTAAGAAAAGTTCTCCAAAGTTTCCCTATGAAACAATCCTTTGAATCATCTGGTCGTCACAAACGTTTTGACTACTTGTGGAGCCAAAACGGACTCCTTATGAGTCAGATATCCATGTTTCAGTTAACACTGTGCAAAACTGATTCCGAACGACAGTTACAGACTAGTTCTTGTGTAGTTGCACTCGATTTTTTCCATTCTAGTTCACTAAGCATCTCCATATGAGATCTAACTACTTGTAAGGAAATGCAAGAGACCTCGGTTATGATGATGCACTAGGTCCATAGCTGGGACTTTGTGTATGTTCTCGAAATGCGTTTGCAGAGTGCTCATTAAGAAAGTCTCTATACATGTTTCTGAACGAACTCTTTAAGAAAAGTTCTCCAAAAGTTCTCTATGAAAGAATCCTTTGAAGCATCTGGTGGTCGCAAACGTTTTGAGTACTTGTGGAGACAAAACGGACTCCGTATGAGTCAGATATCCATGTTTCAGTTAACACTGCGCAAAACTGATTCCGAACGACAGTTACAGACTAGTTCTTCTTTAGTTGCACTCGAGTTTTTCCATTCTACTTCACTAAACATCTCCATATGAGATCCAATTACTTGTGGGGAAATGCAAGAGACCTCGGTTATGAGGATGCACTAGGTCCATAGCTGGGACTTTGTGTATGTTCTCGAAATTTGTTTGTCGAGTGCTCATTAAGAAAGTCTCTATACATGTTTCTGAACGAACTCTTTAAGAAAAGTTCTCCAAAAGTTCCCTATGAAAGAATCCTTTGAATCAGCTGGTCGTCACAAATGTTTTGACTACTTGTGGAGCCAAAACGGACTCCGTATGAGTCAGATATTCATGTTTCAGTTAACACTGCGCCAAACTGATTCCGAACTACAGTTACAGACTAGTTCTTGTGTAGTTGCACTCGATTTTTTCTATTCTACTTCACTAAACATCTCCATATGAGATCCAATTACTTGTAGGGAAATGCAAGAGACCTCGGTTATCATGATGCACTAGGTCCATAGCTGGGACTTTGTGTATATTCTCGAAATGCGTTTGTCGAGTGCTCATTAAGAAAGTTTCAATACAAGTTTTTGAACGAACTCCTTAAGAAAAGTTCGCCAAAAGTTCCCCATGAAAGAATCCTTTGAAGCATCTGGTGGTCGCAAACATTTTGACTACTTGTGGAGCCAAAACGGACTCCGTATGGGTCAGATATCCATATTTCAGTTAACACTGCGCAAAACTGATTCCGTATGACAGTTACAGACTAGTTCTTGTTTAGTTGCACTCGGTTTTTTCCATTCTACTTCACTAAACATCTCCATATGAGATCCAATTATTTGTGGGGAAATGCAAGAGACCTCGGTTATGAGGATGCACTAGGTCCATAGCTGGGACCTTGTGTATGTTCTCGAAATGCGTTTGTCGAGTGCTCATTAAGCAAGTTTTATAGAAGTTTCTGAACGAACTCCTTAAGAAAAGTTCTCCAAAAGTTCCCTATGCAAGAATCCTTTGAAGCATCTGGTCGTCCCAAACGTTTTGACTACTTATGGAGCCAAAACAGACTCCGTATGACTCAGATATCCATGTTTCAGTTAACACTGTGCAAAACTGATTCCGAACGGCAGTTACAGACTAGTTCTTGTGTACTTGCACTCGATTTTATCCATTCTACTTCACTAAACATCTCCATATGAGATCCAATTACTTGTAGGGAAATGCAAGAGACCTCGGTTATGATGATGCACTAAGTCCATAGCTGGGACTTTGTGTATGTTCTCGAAATGCGTTTGTCGAGTGCTCATTAAGAAAGTTTCTATACAAGTTTCTGAACGAACTCCTTAAGAAAAGTTCTCCAAAAGTTCCCTATGAAAGAATCCTTTGAAGCATCTAGTCGTCACAAACGTTTTGACTACTTGTGGAGCCAAAACAGACTCCGTATGAGTCAGATATCCATGTTTCAGCTAACACTGCGCAAAACTGATTCCGAACGACAGTTACAGACTAGTTCTTCTGTAGTTGCACTCGATTTTTCCGTTCTACTTCACTAAACATCTCCATATGAGATCCAATTACTTGTAGGTAAATGCAAGAGACCTCGGTTATGAGGATGCACTAGTTCCATACTTGGATCTTTGTGTACATTCTCAAAATGCGTTTGTCGAGTGCTCATTAAGAAAGTTTCTATACAAGTTTCTAAACGAACTCCTTAAGAAAAGTTATCCAAAACTTCCCTATGAAAGAATCCTTTGAAGCATCTGGTGGTCGTAAACGTTTTGACTACTTGTGGAGCCAAAACGGACTCCGTATGAGTCAGATATCCATGTTTCAGTTAACACTGCGCAAAACTGATTCCGAACGACAGTTACAAACTAGTTCTTGTTTAGTTGCACTCGATTTTTTCTATTCTACTTCACTAAACATCTCCATATGAGATCCAATTATTTGTGGGGAAATGCAAAAGACCTCGGTTATGAGGATGCACTAGGTCCATAGCTAGGACTTTGTGTATGTTCTCGAAATGCGTTTGTCGAGTGCTCATTAAGCAAGTTTCTATAAAAGTTTCTGAACGAACTCCTTAAAAAAAGTTCTCCAAAAGTTCCCTATACAAGAATCCTTTGAAGCATCTGGTCGTCACAAACTTTTTGACTACTTGTGGAGCCAAAACGGACTCTGTATGTGTCAGATATCCATGTTTCAGTTAACACTGTGCAATACTGATTCCGAATGACAGTTACAGACTAGTTCTTGTGTAGTGGCACTCAATTTTTTCCATTCTACTTCACTAAACATCTCCATATGAGATCCAATTACTTGTGGGGAAATGCAAGAGACCTCGGTTATGAGGACGCACTAGGTCCATAGCTGGGACTTTGTGTATGTTCTCGAAATGCGTTTGTCGAGTGCTCATTAAGAAAGTTTCTATACAAGTTTCTGAATGGAATCCTTAAGAAAAGTTCTCCAAAATTTCCCTATGAAAGAATACTTTGAAGGAACTGGTCTTCAAAAACGTTTTGACTACTTGTGGAGCCAAAACGGACTCCGTATGAGTCAGATATTCATGTTTCAGTTAACACTGCGCCAAACTGATTCCGAACTACAGTTACGGACTAGTTCTTGTGTAGTTGCATTCAATTATTTCCATTCTACTCACTAAAAATATCCATATGAGATCCAATTACTTTTAGGGAAATTCAAGAGACCTTAGTTATGATGATGCACTAGGTCCATAGCTGGGACTTTGTGTATGTTCTCGAAATGCGTTTGTTGAGTGCTCATTAAGAAAGTTTCTAGACAAGTTTCTGAACGAACTCCTTAAGAAAAGTTCTCCAAAAGTTCCCTATGAAAGAATCCTCTGAAGCAACTAGTCTTCACAAACGTTTTGACTACTTGTGGAGCCAAAACGGACTCCTTATGAGTCAGATATCCATGTTCAGTTAACACTGCGCAAAACTGATTCCGAACGACAGTTACAGACTAGTTCTTGTGTAGTTGCACTCGATTTTTTCCATTATACTTCACTAAACATCTCCATATGAGATCCAATTACTTGTAGGGAAATGCAAGAGACCTCTGTTATGATGATGCACTAGGTCATAGCTGGGACTTTGTGTATGTTCTCGAAATGCGTTTGTCGAGTGCTCATGAAGAAAGTTTCAATACAAGTTTCTGAACGAACTCCTTAAGAAAAGTTCTCCAAAAGTTCCCCATGAAAGAATCCTTTGAAGCATCTGGTGATCACAAACATTTTGACTACTTGTGGAGCCAAAACGGACTCCGTATGAGTCAGATATCCATGTTTCAGTTAACACTGCGCAAAACTGATTCCGAACGACAGTTACAGACTAGTTCTTGTTTAGTTGCACTCGATTTTTTCCATTCTACTTGACTAAACATCTCCATATGAGATCCAATTATTTGAGGGGGAAATGCAAGAGACCTCGGTTATGAGGATGCACTAGGTCCATAGCTGGGACTTTGTGTATGTTCTCGAAATGCGATTGTCGAGTGCTCATTAAGAAAGTTTCTATACAAGTTTCTGAACGAACTCCTTAAGAAAAGTTCTCCAAAAGTTCCCTATGAAAGAATCCTTTGAAGCATCTAGGCGTCACAAACGTTTTGACTACTTGTGGAGCCAAAACAGACTCCGTATGAGTCAGATATCCATGTTTCAGTTAACACTGCGCAAAACTGATTCCGAACGACAGTTACAGACTAGTTCTTGTGTAGTTGCACTCGATTTTTCCATTCTACTTCACTAAACATCTCCATATGAGATCCAGTTACTTGTAGGGAAATGCAAGAGACCTCGGTTATGATGATGCACTAGGTCCATAGCTGGGACTTTGTGTATGTTCTCGAAATGCGTTTGTCGAGTGCTCATTAAGAAAGTTTCGATACAAGTTTCTGAACGAACTCCTTAAGAAAAGTTCTCCGAAAATTCCCTATGAAAGAATCATTTGGAGCATCTAGTCGTCACAAACGTTTTGACTACTTGTGGAGCCAAAACGGACTCCGTATTATTCAGATATCCATGTTTCAGTTAACATTGCGCAAAACCGATTCCGAACGACAGTTACAGACTAGTTCTTGTGTAGTTGCACATGATTTTTCCATTCTACTTCACTAAACATATCCATATGAGATCCAATTACTTGTATGGAAATGCAAGAGACCTCGGTTATGAGGATGCACTAGGTCCATAGCTGGAACTTTGTGTACATTCTCAAAATGCGTTTGTCGAGTGCTCATTAAGAAAGTTTCTATACAAGTTTCTGAACGAACTCCTTAAGAAAAGTTCTCCAAAAGTTCCCTATGAAAGAATCCTTTGAAGCATCTGGTGGTCGCAAACGTTTTGACTACTTGTGGAGCCAAAACGGACTCCGTATGAGTCAGATATCCATGTTTCAGTTAACACTGCGCAAAACTGATTCCGAACGACAGTTACAGACTAGTTCTTGTTTAGTTGCACTCGATTTTTTCCATTCTACTTCACTAAACATCTCCATATGAGATCCAATTATTTGTGGGGAAATGCAAGAGACCTCGGTTATGAGGATGCACTAGGTCCATAGCTGGGACTTTGTGTATGTTCTCGAAATGCGTTTGTCGAGTGCTCATTAAGCAAGTTTCTATAAAAGTTTCTGATCGAACTCCTTAAAAAAAGTTCTCCAAAAGTTCCCTATGCAAGAATCCTTTGAAGCATCTGGTCGTCACAAACGTTTTGACTACTTGTGGAGCCAAAACGGACTCCGTATGAGTCAGATATCCATGTTTCAATTAACACTGTGCAAAACTGATTCTGAACGACAGTTACAGACTAGTTCTTGTGTAGTTGCACTCAATTTTTTCCATTCTACTTCACTAAACATCTCCATATGAGATCTAGTTACTTGTAGGGAAATGCAAGAGACCTCGGTTATGATGATGCACTAGGTCCATAGCTGGGACTTTGTGTATGTTCTCGAAATGCGTTTGTCGAGTGCTCATTAAGAAAGTTTCGATACAAGTTTCTGAACGAACTCCTTAAGAAAAGTTCTCCGAAAGTTCCCTATGAAAGAATCCTTTGAAGCATCTAGTCGTCACAAACGTTTTGACTACTTGTGCAGCCAAAACAGACTCCGTATGAGTCAGATATCCATGTTTCAGTTAACACTGCGCAAAACTGATTCCGAACGACAGTTACAGACGAGTTCTTGTGTAGTTGCACTCGATTTTTCCATTCTACTTCACTAAACATCTCCATATGAGATCCAATTACTTGTAGGGAAATGCAAGAGACCTCGGTTATGAGGATGGACTAGGTCCATAGCTGGAACTTTGTGTACATTCTCGAAATGCGTTTGTCGAGTGCTCATTAAGAAAGTTTCTATACAAGTTTCTGAACGAACTCCTTAAGAAAAGTTCTCCAAAAGATCCCTATGAAAGAATCCTTTGAAGCATCTGGTGGTCGAAAACGTTTTGACTACTTGTGGAGCCAAAACGGACTCCGTATGAGTCAGATATCCATGTTTCAGTTAACACTGCGCAAAACAGATTCCGAACGACAGTTACAGACTAGTTCTTGTGTAGTTGCACTCGATTTTTCCATTCTACTTCACTAAACATCTCCATATGAGATCCAATTACTTGTAGGTAAATGCAAGAGACCTCGGTTATGAGAATGCACTAGTTCCATAGCTGGAACTTTGTGTACATTCTCGAAATGCGGTTGTCGAGTGCTCATTAAGCAAGTTTCTATAAAAGATTCTGAACGAACTCCTTAAAAAAAGTTCTCCAAAAGTTCCCTATGCAAGAATCCTTTGAAGCATCTGGTCGTCACAAACGTTTTGACTACTTGTGGAGCCAAAACGGAGTCCGTATGAGTCAGATATCCATGTTTCAGTTAACACTGCGCAAAACTGATTCCGAACGACAGTTACAGACTAGTTCTTGTTTAGTTGCACTCGATTTTTTCCATTCTACTTCACTAAAAATCTCCATATGAGATCGAATTATTTGTGGGGAAATGCAAGAGACCTCGGTTATGAGGACGCACTAGGTCCATAGCTGGGACTTTGTGTCTGTTCTCGAAATGCGTTTGTCGAGTGCTCATTAAGCAAGTTTCTATAAAAGTTTCTGAACGAACTCCTTAAAAAAAGTTCTCCAAAAGTTCCCTATACAAGAATCCTTTGAAGCATCTGGTCGTCACAAACTTTTTGACTACTTGTGGAGCCAAAACGGACTCCGTATGTGTCAGATATCCATGTTTCAGTTAACACTGTGCAAAACTGATTCCGAACGACAGTTACTGACTAGTTCTTGTGTAGTTGCACTCGATTTTTTCCATTCTACTTCACTAAACATCTCCATATGAGATCCAATTACTTGTAGGGAAATTCAAGAGACCTCGGTTATGAGGATGCACTAGGTCCATAGCTGGGACTTTGTGTATGTTCTCGAAATGTGTTTGTCGAGTGCTCATTAAGAAAGTTTCTATACAAGTTTCTGAATGGAATCCTTAAGAAAAGTTCTCCAAAATTTCCCTATGAAAGAATACTTTGAAGGAACTGGTCTTCAAAAACGTTTTGACTACTTGTGGAGCCAAAACGGACTCTGTATGAGTCAGATATTCATGTTTCAGTTAACACTGCGCCAAATTGATTCCGAACTACAGTTACGGACTAGTTCTTGTGTAGTTGCATTCAATTATTTCCATTCTACTCACTAAAAATATCCATATGAGATCCAATTAATTTTAGGGAAATTCAAGAGACCTTAGTTATGATGATGCACTAGGTCCACAGCTGGGACTTTGTGTATGTTCTTGAAATGCGTTTGTCGAGTGCTCATTAAGAAAGTTTCTATACAAGTTTCTGAACGAACTCCTTCAAAAAAGTTCTCCAAAATTTCCCTATGAAAGAATACTTTGAAGCAACTAGTCTTCACAAACGTTTTGACTACTTGTGGAGCCAAAATGGACTCCTTATGAGTCAGATATCCATGTTCAGTTAACACTGCGCAAAACTGATTCCGAACGACAGTTACAGACTAGTTCTTGTGTAGTAGCACTCGGTTTTTCCATTCTACTTCACTAAACATCTCCATATGAGATCCAATTACTTGTAGGGAAATGCAAGAGACCTCGGTTATGATGATGCACTAGGTCCATACCTGGGACTTTGTGTATGTTCTCGAAATGCGTTTGCAGAGTGCTCATTAAGAAAGTCTATATACATGTTTCTGAACGAACTCTTTAAGAAAAGTTCTCCAAAAGTTCCCTATGAAAGAATCCTTTGAATGATCTGGTCGTCACAAACGTTTTGACTACTTGTGGAGCCAAAACGGACTCCTTATGAGTCAGATATCCATGTTTCAGTTAACACTGTGCAAAACTGATTCCGAACGACAGTTACAGACTAGTTCTTGTGTAGTTGCACTCGATTTTTTCCATTCTACTCCACTAAACATCTCCATATGAGATCTAATTACTTGCAGGGAAATGCAAGAGACCTCGGTTATGATGATGCACTAGGTCATAGCTGGGACTTTGTGTATGTTCTCGAAACACGTTTGTCGAGTGCTCATGAAGAAAGTTTCAATACAAGTTTCTGAACGAACTCCTTAAGAAAAGTTCTCCAAAAGTTCCCCATGAAAGAATCCTTTAAAGCATCTGGTGGTCGCAAACATTTTGACTACTTGTGGAGCCAAAACGGACTCCGTATGAGTCAGATATCCATGTTTCAGTTAACACTGCGCAAAACTGATTCCGAACGACAGTTACAGACTAGTTCTTGTTTAGTTGCACTCGATTTTTTCCATTCTACTTCACTAAACATCTCCATATGAGATCCAATTATTTGTGGGGAAATGCAAGAGACCTCGGTTATGAGGATGCACTAGGTCCATAGCTGGGACTTTGTGTATGTTCTCGAAATGCGTTTGTCGAGTGCTCATTAAGCAAGTTTTATACAAGTTTCTGAACGAACTCCTTAAGAAAAGTTCTCCAAAAGTTCCTTATGCAAGAATCCTTTGAAACATCTGGTCGTCACAAATGTTTTGACTACTTGTGGAGCCAAAACGGACTCCGTATGAGTCAGATATCCATTTTTCAGTTAACAGTGTGCAAAACTGATTCCGAACGACAGTTACAGACTAGTTCTTGTGTAGTTGCACTCGATTTTTTCCATTCTACTTCACTAAACATCTCCATATGAGATCCAGTTACTTGTAGGGAAATGCAAGAGACCTCCGTTATGATGATGCGCTAGGTCCATAGCTGGGACTTTGTGTATGTTCTCGAAATGCGTTTGTCGAGTGCTCATTAAGAAAGTTTCTATACAAGTTTCTGAACGAACTCCTTAAGAAAAGTTCTCCGAAAGTTCCCTATGAAAGAATCCTTCAAAGCATCTAGTCGTCACAAACGTTTTGACTACTTGTGGAGCCAAAACAGACTCCGTATGATTCAAATATCCATGTTTCAGTTAACACTGCGCAAAACTGATTCCGAACGACAGTTACAGACTAGTTCTTGTGTAGTTGCACTCGATTTTTCCATTCTACTTCACTAAACATATCCATATGAGATCCAATTACTTGTAGGGAAATGCAAGAGACCTCGGTTATGAGGATGCACTAGGTCCATAGCCGGCACTTTGTGTACATTCTCAAAATGCGTGTGTCGAGTGCTCATTAAGAAAGTTTCTATACAAGTTTCTGAACGAACTCCTTAAGAAAAGTTCTCCAAAAGTTCCCTATGAAAGAATCCTTTGAAGCATCTGGTGGTCGCAAACGTTTTGACAACTTGTGGAGCCAAAACGGACTCCATATGAGTCAGATATCCATGTTTCAGTTAACACTGCGCAAAACTGATTCCAAACGACAGTTACAGACTAGTTCTTGTTTAGTTGCACTCGATTTTTTCCATTCTACTTCACTAAACATATCCATATGAGATTGAATTATATGTGGGGAAATGCAAGAGACCTCGGTTATGAGGATGCACTAGGTCCATAGCTGGGACTTTGTGTCTGTTCTCGAAATGCGGTTCTCGAGTGCTCATTAAGCAAGTTTCTATAAAAGTTTCTGAACGAACTCCTTAAAAAAAGTTCTCCAAAAGTTCCCTATGCAAGAATCCTTTGAAGCATCTGGTCGTCACAAACGTTTTGACTACTTGTGAGCCAAAACGGACTCCGTATGAGTCAGATATCCATGTTCCAGTTAACACTGTGCAAAACTGATTCCGAACGACAGTTACAGACTAGTTCTTGTGTAGTTGCACTCGATTTTTTCCATTCTACTTCACTAAACTTCTCCATATGAGATCCAATTACTTGTAGGGAAATGCAAGAGACCTCGGTTATGATGATGCATTAGGTCCATAGCTGGGACTTTGTGTATGTTCTCGAAATGCGTTTGTCGAGTGCTCATTAAGAAAGTTTCTATACAAGTTTCTGAACGAACTCCTTAAGAAAAGTTCTCCAAAAGTTCCCCATGAAAGAATCCTTTAAAGCATCTGGTGGTCGCAAACATTTTGACTACTTGTGGAGCCAAAACGGACTCCGTATGAGTCAGATATCCATGTTTCAGTTAACACTTCGCAAAACTAATTCCGAACAACAGTTACAGACTAGTTCTTGTTTAGTTGCACTCGATTTTTTTCATTCTACTTCACTAAACATCTCCATATGAGATCCAATTATTTGTGGGGAAATTCAAGAGACCTCGGTTATGAGGATGCACTAGGTCCATAGCTGGGACTTTGTGTATGTTCTCGAAATGCGTTTGTCGAGTGCTCATTAAGCAAGTTTTATACAAGTTTCTGAACGAACTCCTTAAGAAAAGTTCTCCAAAAGTTCCCTATGCAAGAATCCTTTGAAACATCTGGTCATCACAAATGTTTTGACTACTTGTGGAGCCAAAACGGACTCCGTATGAGTCAGATATCCATGTTTCAGTTAACAGTGTGCAAAACTGATTCCGAACGACAGTTACAGACTAGTTCTCGTGTAGTTGCACTCGATTTTTTCCATTCTACTTCACTAAACATCTCCATATGAGATCCAGTTACTTGTAGGGAAATGCAAGAGACCTCGGTTATGATGATGCACTAGGTTCATAGCTGGGACTTTTTGTATGTTCTCGAAATGCGTTTGTCGAGTGCTCATTAAGAAAGTTTCTATACAAGTTTCTGAACGAACTCCTTAAGAAAAGTTCTCCGAAAGTTCCCTATGAAAGAAACCTTCGAAGCATCTAGTCGTCACAAACGTTTTGACTACTTGTGGAGCCAAAACAGACTCCGTATGGTTCAGATATCCATGTTTCAGTTAACACTGCGCAAAACTGATTCCGAACGACAGTTACAGACTAGTTCTTGTGTAGTTGCACTCGATTTTTCCATTCTACTTCACTAAGCATATCCATATGAGATCCAATTACTTGTAGGGAAATGCAAGAGACCTCGGTTATGAGGATGCACTAGGTTAGCTGGAACTTTGTGTACATTCTCAAAATGCGTTTGTCGAGTGCTCATTAAGAAAGTTTCTATACAAGTTTCTGAACGAACTCCTTAAGAAAAGTTCTCCAAAAGTTCCCTATGAAAGAATCCTTTGAAGCATCTGGTGGTCGCAAACGTTTTGACTACTTGTGGAGCCAAAACGGACTCCGTATGAGTCAGATATCCATGTTTCAGTTAACACTGCGCAAAACTGATTCCGAACGACAGTTAAAGACTAGTTCTTGTTTAGTTGCACTTGATTTTTTCCATTCTACTTCACTAAACATCTCCATATGAGATCGAATTATTTGTGGGGAAATGCAAGAGACCTCGGTTATGAGGATGCACTAGGTCCATAGCTGGGACTTTGTGTCTGTTCTCGAAATGCGTTTGTCGATTGCTCATTAAGCAAGTTTCTATAAAAGTTTCTGAACGAACTCCTTAAAAAAAGTTTTCCAAAAGTTCCCTATGCAAGAATCCTTTGAAGCATCTGGTCGTCACAAACGTTTTGACTACTTGTGGAGCCAAAACGGACTCCGTATGAGTCAGATATCCGTGTTTCAATTAACACTGTGCAAAACTGATTCCGAACGACAGTTACAGACTAGTTCTGGTGTAGTTGCACTCAATTTTTTCCATTCTACTTCACTAAACATCTCCATATGAGATCCAATTACTTGTAGGGAAATGCAAGAGACCTCGGTTATGATGATGCACTAGGTCCATAGCTGGGACTTTGTGTATGTTCTCGAAATGCGTTTGTCGAGTGCTCATTAAGAAAGTTTCGATACAAGTTTCTGAACGAACTCCTTAAGAAAAGTTCTCCGAAAGTTCCCTATGAAAGAATCCTTTGAAGCATCTATTCGTCACAAACGTTTTGACTACTTGTGGAGCCAAAACAGACTCCGTATGAGTCAGATATCCATGTTTCAGTTAACACTGCGCAAATCTGATTCCAAACGACAGTTACAGACTAGTTCTTGTGTAGTTGCACTCGATTTTTCCATTCTACTTCACTAAACATCTCCATATGAGATCCAATTACTTGTAGGGAAATGCAAGAGACCTCGGTTATGAGGATGCACTAGGTCCATAGCTGGAACTTTGTGTACATTCTCGAAATGCGTTTGTCGAGTGCTCATTAAGAAAGTTTCTATACAAGTTTCTGAACGAACTCCTTAAGAAAAGTTCTCCAAAAGTTCCCTATGAAAGAATCCTTTGAAGCATCTGGTGGTCGCAAACGTTTTGACAACTTGTGGAGCCAAAACGGACTCCATATGAGTCAGATATCCATGTTTCAGTTAACACTGCGCAAAACTGATTCCGAACGACAGTTACAGACTAGTTCTTGTTTAGTTGCACTCGATTTTTTCCATTCTACTTCACTAAACATATCCATATAAGATTGAATTATATGTGGGGAAATGCAAGAGACCTCGGTTACGAGGATGCACTAGGTCCATAGCTGGGACTTTGTGTCTGTTCTCGAAATGCGGTTCTCGAGTGCTCATTAAGCAAGTTTCTATAAAAGTTTCTGAACGAACTCCTTAAAAAAAGTTCTCCAAAAGTTCCCTATGCAAGAATCCTTTGAAGCATCTGGTCGTCACAAACATTTTGACTACTTGTGAGCCAAAACGGACTCCGTATGAGTCAGATATCCATGTTCCAGTTAACACTGTGCAAAACTGATTCCGAACGACAGTTACAGACTAGTTCTTGTGTAGTTGCACTCGATTTTTTCCATTCTACTTCACTAAACTTCTCCATATGAGATCCAATTACTTGTAGGGAAATTCAAGAGACCTCGGTTATGATGATGCATTAGGTCCATAGCTGGGACTTTGTGTATGTTCTCGAAATGCGTTTGTCGAGTGCTCATTAAGAAAGTTTCTATACAAGTTTCTGAACGAACTCCTTAAGAAAAGTTCTCCAAAAGTTCCCCATGAAAGAATCCTTTAAAGCATCTGGTGGTCGCAAACATTTTGACTACTTGTGGAGCCAAAACGGACTCCGTATGAGTCAGATATCCATGTTTCAGTTAACACTGCGCAAAACTGATTCCGAACGACAGTTACAGACTAGTTCTTGTTTAGTTGCACTCGATTTTTTCCATTCTACTTCACTAAACATCTCCATATGAGATCCAATTATTTGTGGGGAAATTCAAGAGACCTCGGTTATGAGGATGCACTAGGTCCATAGCTGGGACTTTGTGTATGTTCTCGAAATGCGTTTGTCGAGTGCTCATTAAGCAAGTTTTATACAAGTTTCTGAACGAACTCCTTAAGAAAAGTTCTCCAAAAGTTCCCTATGCAAGAATCCTTTGAAACATCTGGTCGTCACAAATGTTTTGACTACTTGTGGAGCCAAAACGGACTCCGTATGAGTCAGATATCCATGTTTCAGTTAACAGTGTGCAAAACTGATTCCGAACGACAGTTACAGACTAGTTCTTGTGTAGTTGCACTCGATTTTTTCCATTCTACTTCACTAAACATCTCCATATGAGATCCAGTTACTTGTAGGGAAATGCAAGAGACCTCGGTTATGATGATGCACTAGGTTCATAGCTGGGACTTTGTGTATGTTCTCGAAATGCGTTTGTCGAGTGCTCATTAAGAAAGTTTCTATACAAGTTTCTGAACGAACTCCTTAAGAAAAGTTCTCCGAAAGTTCCCTATGAAAGAAACCTTCGAAGCATCTAGTCGTCACAAACGTTTTGACTACTTGTGGAGCCAAAACAGACTCCGTATGGTTCAGATATCCATGTTTCAGTTAACACTGCGCAAAACTGATTCCGAACGACAGTTACAGACTAGTTCTTGTGTAGTTGCACTCGATTTTTCCATTCTACTTCACTAAGCATATCCATATGAGATCCAATTACTTGTAGGGAAATGCAAGAGACCTCGGTTATGAGGATGCACTAGGTCCATAGCTGGAACTTTGTGTACATTCTCAAAATGCGTTTGTCGAGTGCTCATTAAGAAAGTTTCTATACAAGTTTCTGAACGAACTCCTTAAGAAAAGTTCTCCAAAAGTTCCCTATGAAAGAATCCTTTGAAGCATCTGGTGGTCGCAAACGTTTTGACTACTTGTGGAGCCAAAACGGACTCCGTATGAGTCAGATATCCATGTTTCAGTTAACACTGCCCAAAACTGATTCCGAACGACAGTTACAGACTAGTTCTTGTTTAGTTGCACTTGATTTTTTCCATTCTACTTCACTAAACATCTCCATATGAGATCGAATTATTTGTGGGGAAATGCAAGAGACCTCGGTTATGAGGATGCACTAGGTCCATAGCTGGGACTTTGTGTCTGTTCTCGAAATGCGTTTGTCGATTGCTCATTAAGCAAGTTTCTATAAAAGTTTCTAAACGAACTCCATAAAAAAAGTTCTCCAAAAGTTCCCTATGCAAGAATCCTTTGAAGCATCTGGTCGTCACAAACGTTTTGACTACTTGTGGAGCCAAAACGGACTCCGTATGAGTCAGATATCCATGTTTCAATTAACACTGTGCAAAACTGATTCCGAACGACAGTTACAGACTAGTTCTTGTGTAATTGCACTCAATTTTTTCCATTCTACTTCACTAAATATCTCCATATGAGATCCAATTACTTGTAGGGAAATGCAAGAGACCTCGGTTATGATGATGCACTAGGTCCATAGCTGGGACTTTGTGTATGTTCTCGAAATGCGTTTGTCGAGTGCTCATTAAGAAAGTTTCGATACAAATTTCTGAACGAACTCCTTAAGAAAAGTTCTCCAAAAGTTCCCTATGAAAGAATCCTTTGAAGCATCTAGTCGTCACAAACGTTTTGACTACTTGTGGAGCCAAAACAGACTCCGTATGAGTCAGATATCCATGTTTCAGTTAACACTGCGCAAATCTGATTCCAAACGACAGTTACAGACTAGTTCTTGTGTAGTTGCACTCGATTTTTACATTCTACTTCACTAAACATCTCCATATGAGATCCAATTACTTGTAGGGAAATGCAAGAGACCTTGGTTATGAGGATGCACTAGGTCCATAGCTGGAACTTTGTGTACATTCTCGAAATGCGTTTGTCGAGTGCTCATTAAGAAAGTTTCTATACAAGTTTCTGAACGAACTCCTTAAGAAAAGTTCTCCAAAAGTTCCCTATGAAAGAATCCTTTGAAGCATCTGGTGGTCGCAAACGTTTTGACAACTTGTGGAGCCAAAACGGACTCCATATGAGTCAGATATCCATGTTTCAGTTAACACTGCGCAAAACTGATTCCGAACGACAGTTACAGACTAGTTCTTGTTTAGTTGCACTCGATTTTTTCCATTCTACTTCACTAAACATATCCATATGAGATTGAATTATATGTGGGGAAATGCAAGAGACCTCGGTTATGAGGATGCACTAGGTCCATAGCTGGGACTTTGTGTCTGTTCTCGAAATGCGGTTCTCGAGTGCTCATTAAGCAAGTTTCTATAAAAGTTTCTGAACGAACTCCTTAAAAAAAGTTCTCCAAAAGTTCCCTATGCAAGAATCGTTTGAAGCATCTGGTCGTCACAAACGTTTTGACTACTTGTGAGCCAAAACGGACTCCGTATGAGTCAGATATCCATGTTCCAGTTAACACTGTGCAAAACTGATTCCGAACGACAGTTACAGACTAGTTCTTGTGTAGTTGCACTCGATTTTTTCCATTCTACTTCACTAAACTTCTCCATATGAGATCCAATTACTTGTAGGGAAATGCAAGAGACCTCGGTTATGATGATGCATTAGGTCCATAGCTGGGACTTTGTGTATGTTCTCGAAATGCGTTTGTCGAGTGCTCATTAAGAAAGTTTCTATACAAGTTTCTGAACGAACTCCTTAAGAAAAGTTCTCCAAAAGTTCCCCATGAAAGAATCCTTTAAAGCATCTGGTGGTCGCAAACATTTTGACTACTTGTGCAGCCAAAACGGACTCCGTATGAGTCAGATATCCATGTTTCAGTTAACACTGCGCAAAACTGATTCCGAACGACAGTTACAGACTAGTTCTTGTTTAGTTGCACTCGATTTTTTCCATTCTACTTCACTAAACATCTCCATATGAGATCCAATTATTTGTGGGGAAATGCAAGAGACCTCGGTTATGAGGATGCACTAGGTCCATAGCTGGGACTTTGTGTATGTTCTCGAAATGCGTTTGTCGAGTGCTCATTAAGCAAGTTTTATACAAGTTTCTGAACGAACTCCTTAAGAAAAGTTCTCCAAAAGTTCCCTATGCAAGAATCCTTTGAAGTATCTGGTCGTCACAAACGTTTTGACTACTTGTGGAGCCAAAACGGACTCCGTATGAGTCAGATATCCATGTTTCAATTAACACTGTGCAAAACTGATTCCGAACGACAGTTACAGACTAGTTCTTGTGTAGTTGCACTCAATTTTTTCCATTCTACTTCACTAAACATCTCCATATGAGATCCAATTACTTGTAGGGAAATGAAAGAGACCTTGGTTATGATGATGCACTAGGTCCATAGCTGGGACTTTGTGTATGTTCTCGAAATGCGTTTGTCGAGTGCTCATTAAGAAAGTTTCGATACAAGTTTCTGAACGAACTCCTTAAGAAAAGTTCTCCGAAAGTTCCCTATGAAAGAATCCTTTGAAGCATCTAGTTGTCACAAACGTTTTGACTACTTGTGGAGCCAAAACAGACTCCTTATGAGTCAGATATCCATGTTTCAGTTAACACTGCGCAAATCTGATTCCAAACGACAGTTACGGACTAGTTCTTGTGTAGTTGCACTCGATTTTTCCATTCTACTTCACTAAACATCTCCATATGAGATCCAATTACTTGTAGGGAAATGCAAGAGACCTCGGTTATGAGGATGCACTAGGTCCATAGCTGGAACTTTGTGTACATTCTCGAAATGCGTTTGTCGAGTGCTCATTAAGAAAGTTTCTATACAAGTTTCTGAACGAACTCCTTAAGAAAAGTTCTCCAAAAGTTCCCTATGAAAGAATCCTTTGAAGCATCTGGTGGTCGCAAACGTTTTGACAACTTGTGGAGCCAAAACGGACTCCATATGAGTCAGATATCCATGTTTCAGTTAACACTGCGCAAAACTGATTCCGAACGACAGTTACAGACTAGTTCTTGTTTAGTTGCACTCGATTTTTTCCATTCTACTTCACTAAACATATCCATATGAGATTGAATTATATGTGGGGAAATGCAAGAGACCTCGGTTATGAGGATGCACTAGGTCCATAGCTGGGACTTTGTGTCTGTTCTCGAAATGCGGTTCTCGAGTGCTCATTAAGCAAGTTTCTATAAAAGTTTCTGAACGAACTCCTTAAAAAAAGTTCTCCAAAAGTTCCCTATGCAAGAATCCTTTGAAGCATCTGGTCGTCACAAACGTTTTGACTACTTGTGGAGCCAAAACAGACTCCGTATGAGTCAGATATCCATGTTTCAGTTAACACTGTGCAAAACTGATTCCGAACGACAGTTACAGACTAGTTCTTGTGTAGTTGCACTCGATTTTTTCCATTCTACTTCTCTAAACTTCTCCATATGAGATCCAATTACTTGTAGGGAAATGCAAGAGACCTCGATTATGATGATGCATTAGGTCCATAGCTGGGACTTTGTGTATGTTCTCGAAATGCGTTTGTCGAGTGCTCATTAAGAAAGTTTCTATACAAGTTTCTGAACGAACTCCTTAAGAAAAGTTCTCCAAAAGTTCCCCATGAAAGAATCCTTTAAAGCATCTGGTGGTCGCAAACATTTTGACTACTTGTGGAGCCAAAACGGACTCCGTATGACTCAGATATCCATGTTTCAGTTAACACTGCGCAAAACTGATTCCGAACGACAGTTACAGACTAGTTCTTGTTTAGTTGCACTCGATTTTTTCCATTCTACTTCACTAAACATCTCCATATGAGATCCAATTATTTGTGGGGAAATGCAAGAGACCTCGGTTATGAGGATGCACTAGGTCCATAGCTGGGACTTTGTGTATGTTCTCGAAATGCGTTTGTCGAGTGCTCATTAAGCAAGTTTTATACAAGTTTCTGAACGAACTCCTTAAGAAAAGTTCTCCAAAAGTTCCCTATGCAAGAATCCTTTGAAGCATCTGGTCGTCACAAACGTTTCGACTACTTGTGGAGCCAAAACGGACTCCGTATGAGTCAGATATCCATGTTTCAATTAACACTGTGCAAAACTGATTCCGAACGACAGTTACAGACTAGTTCTTGTGTAGTTGCACTCAATTTTTTCCATTCTACTTCACTAAACATCTCCATATGAGATCCAATTACTTGTAGGGAAATGCAAGAGACCTTGGTTATGATGATGCACTAGGTCCATAGCTGGGACTTTGTGTATGTTCTCGAAATGCGTTTGTCGAGTGCTCATTAAGAAAGTTTCGATACAAGTTTCTGAACGAACTCCTTAAGAAAAGTTCTCCGAAAGTTCCCTATGAAAGAATCCTTTGAAGCATCTAGTTGTCACAAACGTTTTGACTACTTGTGGAGCCAAAACAGACTCCGTATGAGTCAGATATCCATGTTTCAGTTAACACTGCGCAAATCTGATTCCAAACGACAGTTACGGACTAGTTCTTGTGTAGTTGCACTCGATTTTTCCATTCTACTTCACTAAACATCTCCATATGAGATCCAATTACTTGTAGGGAAATGCAAGAGACCTCGGTTATGAGGATGCACTAGGTCCATAGCTGGAACTTTGTGTACATTCTCGAAATGCGTTTGTCGAGTGCTCATTAAGAAAGTTTCTATACAAGTCTCTGAACGAACTCCTTAAGAAAAGTTCTCCAAAAGTTCCCTATGAAAGAATCCTTTGAAGCATCTGGTGGTCGCAAACGTTTTGACAACTTGTGGAGCCAAAACGGACTCCATATGAGTCAGATATCCATGTTTCAGTTAACACTGCGCAAAACTGATTCCGAACGACAGTTACAGACTAGTTCTTGTTTAGTTGCACTCGATTTTTTCCATTCTACTTCACTAAACATATCCATATGAGATTGAATTATATGTGGGGAAATGCAAGAGACCTCGGTTATGAGGATGCACTAGGTCCATAGCTGGGACTTTGTGTCTGTTCTCGAAATGCGGTTCTCGAGTGCTCATTAAGCAAGTTTCTATAAAAGTTTCTGAACGAACTCCTTAAAAAAAGTTCTCCAAAACTTCCCTATGCAAGAATCCTTTGAAGCATCTGGTCGTCACAAACGTTTTGACTACTTGTGGAGCCAAAACGGACTCCGTATGAGTCAGATATCCATGTTTCAGTTAACACTGTGCAAAACTGATTCCGAACGACAGTTACAGACTAGTTCTTGTGTAGTTGCACTCGATTTTTTCCATTCTACTTCACTAAACTTCTCCATATGAGATGCAATTACTTGTAGGGAAATGCAAGAGACCTCGGTTATGATCATGCATTAGGTCCATAGCTGGGACTTTGTGTATGTTCTCGAAATGCCTTTGTCGAGTGCTCATTAAGCAAGTTTTATACAAGTTTCTGAACGAACTCCTTAAGAAAAGTTCTCCAAAAGTTCCCTATGCAAGAATCCTTTGAAGCATCTGGTCGTCACAAACGTTTTGACTACTTGTGGAGCCAAAACGGACTCCGTATGAGTCAGATATCCATGTTTCAGTTAACACTGCGCAAAACTGATTCCGAACGACAGTTACAAACTAGTTCTTGTTTAGTTGCACTCGATTCTTTCCATTCTACTTCACTAAACATCTCCATATGAGATCCAATTATTTGTGGGGAAATGCAAGAGACCTCGGTTATGAGGATGCACTATGTCCATAGCTGGGACTTTGTGTATGTTCTCGAAATGCCTTTGTCGAGTGCTCATTAAGCAAGTTTTATACAAGTTTCTGAACGAACTCCTTAAGAAAAGTTCTCCAAAAGTTCCCTATGCAAGAATCCTTTGAAGCATCTGGTCGTCACAAACGTTTTGACTACTTGTGGAGCCAAAACGGACTCCGTATGAGTCAGATATCCATGTTTCAGTTAACACTGTGCAAAACTGATTCCGAACGACAGTTACAGACTAGTTCTTGTGTAGTTGCACTCGATTTTTTCCATTCTACTTCACTAAACATCTCCATATGAGAACCAATTACTTGTAGGGAAATGCAACAGACCTCGGTTATGAGGATGCATTAGGTCCATAGCTGGGACTTTGTGTATGTTCTCGAAATGCGTTTGTCGAGTGCACATTAAGAAAGTTTCTATACAAGTTTCTGAACGAACTCCTTAAGAAAAGTTCTCCAAAAGTTCCCTATGAAAGAATACTTTGAAGCATCTGGTCGTCACAAACGTTTTGACTACTTGTGGAGCCAAAACGGACTCCGTATAAGTCAGTATCCATGTTTCAGTTATCATTGCACAAAACTGATTCCGAACGACAGTTACAGACTAGTTCTTGTGTAGTTGCACTCGATTTTTTCCATTGTACTTCACTAAACATCTCCATATGAGATCCAATTACTTGTAGGGAAATGCAAGAGACATCGGTTATGATGATGCACTAGGTCCATAGCTGGGACTTTGTGTATGTTCTCGAAATGCGTTTGTCGAGTGCTCATTAAGAAAGTTTCCATTCAAGTTTCTGAACGAAGTCCTTAAGAAACGTTCTCCAAAATTTCCCTATGAAATAATCCTTTGAAGCATCTGGTGGTCGCAAACATTTTGACTACTTGTGGAGCCAAAACGGACTCCGTATGATTCAGATATCCATGTTTCAGTTAACACTGTGCAAAACTGATTCCGAACGACAGTTACAGACTAGTTCTTGTTTAGTTGCACTCGAGTTTTTCCATTCTACTTCACTAAACATCTCCATATGAGATCCAATTATTTGTGGTGAAATGCAAGAGACCTTGGTTATGAGGATGCACTATGTCCAGAGCTGGGACTTTGTGTATGTTCTCGAAATGCCTTTGTCGAGTGCTCATTAAGCAAGTTTTATACAAGTTTCCGAACGAACTCCTTAAGAAATGTTCTCCAAAAGTTCCCTATTAAAGAATCCTTTGAAGCATCTGGTCGTCACAAACATTTTGGATACTTGTGGAGCCAAAACGGACTCCGTATGAGTCAGATATCCATGTTTCAATTAACACTGTGCAAAACTGATTCCGAACGACAGTTACAGACTAGTTCTTGTATAGTTGCACTCGATTTTTTCCATTCTACTTCACTAAACATCTCCATATGAGATCCAATTACTTGTAGAGAAATGCAAGAGACCTCGATTATGACGATGCACTAGGTCCATAGCTGGGACTTTGTGTATGTTCTCGAAATGCGTTTGTCGAGTGCTCATTAAGAAAATTTATATACAAGTTTCTGAACGAACTCCTTAAGAAAAGTTCTCCAAAAGTTCCCTATGAAAGAATCCTTTGAAGCATCTGGTCGTCACAAACATTTTGGATACTTGTGGAGCCAAAACGGACTCCGTATGAGTCAGATATCCATGTTTCAGTTAACACCGCGGAAAATTGATTCCGAACGACAGTTACAGACTAGTTCTTGTGTAGTTGCACTCGATTTTCTCCATTCTACTTCACTAAACATCTCCATATGAGATCCAATTACCTGTAGGGAAATCCAAGAGACCTTGGTTATGAGGATGCACTAGGTCCACAGCTGGGACTTTGTGTATGTTCTCGAAATGCATTTGTTGAGTGCTCATTAAGAAAGTTTCTATACAAGTTTCTGAATGGACTCCTTAAGAAAAGTTCTCCAAAAGTTCTCTATGAAAGAATCCTTTGAAGCATCTTGTCGTCACAAACGTTTTGACTACCTGTGGAGCCAAAACGGACTCCGTATGAGTCAGATATTCATGTTTCAGTTAACACTGCGCCAAACTGATTCCGAACTACAGTTACAGACTAGTTCTTGTGTAGTTGCATTCAATTATTTCCATTCTACTCACTAAACATATCCATATGAGATCCAATTACTTGTAGGGAAATTTAAGAGACCTTAGTTATGATGATGCACTAGGTCCGCAGCTGGGACTTTGTGTATGTTCTTGAAATGCGTTTGTCGAGTGCTCATTAAGAAAGTTTCTATACAAGTTTCTGAACGAACTCCTTAAGAAAAGTTCTCCAAAATTTCCCTATGAAAGAATCCTTTGAAGCATCTGGTGGTCGCAAACGTTTTGACTACTTGTGGAGCCAAAACGGACTCCGTATGATTCAGATATCCATGTTTCAGTTAAGACTGCGCAAAACTGATTCCGAACGACAGTTACAGACTAGTTCTTGTTTAGTTGCACTCGATTTTTTCCATTCTACTTCACTAAACATCTGCATATGAGATCCAATTATTCGTGGGAAATGCAAGAGACCTCGGTTATGAAGATGCACTAGGTCCATAGCTGGGACTTTGTGTAGGTTCTCGAAATGCCTTTGTCGAGTGCTCATTAAGCAAGTTTTATACAAGTTTCTGAAGAACTCCTTAAGAAAAGTTCTACAAAAGTTCCCTATGCAAGAATCCTTTGAAGCATCTGGTCGTCACAAACATTTTGACTGCTTGTGGAGCCAAAACGAACTCCGTATGAGTCAGCTATCCATGTTTCAGTTAACACTGTGCAAAACTGATTCCGAACGACAGTTACATACTAGTTCATGTGTAGTTGCACTCGATTTTTTCCATTCTACTTCACTAAACATCTCCATATGAGATCCAATTACTTGTAGGGAAATGCAAGAGACTCGGTTATGATGATGCACTAGGTCCATAGCTGGGACTTTGTGTATGTTCTCGAAATGCGTTTGTCGAGTGCTCATTAAGAAAGTTTCTATACAAGTTTCTAAACGAACTCCTTAAGAAAAGTTCTCCAAAAGTTCCCTATGAAAGAATCCTTTCAAGAATCTGGTCGTCACAAACGTTTTGACTACTTGTGGAGCCAAACGGACTCCATATAAGTGAGATATTCATGTTTCAGTTAACACTGCACAAAACTGATTCCGAACGACAGTTACAGACTAGTTCTTGTGTAGTTGCACTCGATTTTTCCATTCTACTTCACTAAACATCTCCATATGAGATCCAATTACTTGTAGGAAAATGCAAGAGACCTCGGTTATGAGGATGCACTAGGTCCATAGCTGGAACTTTGTGTACGTTCTCGAAATGCGTTTGTCGAGTGCTCATGAAGAAAGTTTCTATACAATTTTCTTAAAGAACTCCTTAAGAAAAGTTCTCCAAAAGTTCCCTATGAAAGAATCCTTTATAGCATCTGGTCGTCACAAATGTTTTGACTACTTGTGGAGCCAAAACGGACTCCGTGTGAGTCAGATATACATGTTTCAGTTAACACTGCGCAAAACTAATTCTGAACGATAGTTACACACTAGTTCTTGTGTAGTTGCACTCGATTTTTTCCATTCTACTGCACTAAACATCTCCATATGATATCCAATTACTTGTAGGGAAATGCAAAAGACCTCGGTTATGATGATGCACTAGGTCCATAGCTGGGACTTTGTGTATGTTCTCGAAATGCATTTGTCGAGTGCTCATTAAAAAAGTTTCTATACAAGTTTCTGAACGAACTCCTTAAGAAAAGTTCTCCAAAAGTTACCTATGAAAGAATCCTTGGAAGCATCAGGTGGTCGCAAATGTTTTGACTACTTGTGGAGACAAAACGGACTCCGTATGAGTCAGATATCCATGTTTCAGTTAACACTGCGCAAAACTGATTCCGAACGACAGTGACAGACTAGTTCTTGTTTAGTTGCACTCGATTTTTTCCATTCTACTTCACTAAACAGCTCCATATGAGATCCAATTACTTGTGGGGAAATGCAAGAGACCTCGGTTATGAGGATGCACTAGGTCCATAGCTGGGACTTTGTGTATGTTCTCGAAATGCGTTTGTCGAGTGCTCATTAAGAAAGTTTCTATACAAGTTTCTGAACGAACTCATTAAGAAAAGTTCTCCAAAAGTTCCCTATGCAAGAATCCTTTGAAGCATCTGGTCGTCACAAATGTTTTGACTACTTGTGGAGCCAAAACGGACTCCGTATGAGTCAGATATCCATGTTTCAGATAACACTGTGCAAAACTGATTCTGAACGACAGTTACAGACTAGTTCTTGTGTAGTTGCACTCGATTTTTTCCATTCTACTTCACTAAACATCTCCATATGAGATCCAATTACTTGTAGGGAAATACAAGAGACCTTGGTTATGATGATGCACTAGGTCCATAGCTGGGACCTTGTGTGTGTTCTCGAAATGCGTTTGTCGACAGCTCATTAAGAAAGTTTCTATACAAGTTTCTGAACGAACTCCTTAAGAAAAGTTCTCCAAAAGTTCCCTATGAAAGAATCCTTTAAAGCATCTGGTCATCACAAAAGTTTTGACTACTTGTGGAGCCAAAACGGACTCCGTACGAGTCGGATATCCATGTCTCTGTTAACACTGCGCGAAACTGATTCCGAACGACAGTTACTGACTAGTTCTTGTGTAGTTGCACTCGATTTTTTCCATTCTAATTCACTAAACATCTCCATATGAGATCCAATTACTTGTAGGGAAATGCAAGAGACCTCGGTTATGATGATGCTGTTGGAAATATGCCCTAGAGGCAATAATAAATGGTTATTATTATATTTCTTTGTTCATGATAATTGTCTATTGTTCATGCTATAATTGTGTTATCCGGAAATCGTAATACATGTGTGAATATATAGACCACAACGTGTCCCTAGTAAGCCTCTAGTTGACTAGCTCGTTGATCAACCGATAGTCATGGTTTCCTGACTATGGACATTGGATGTCGTTGATAACGGGATCAGATCATTAGGAGAATGATGTGATGGACAAGACCCAATCCTAAGCATAGCATAAAAGATCGTGTAGTTTCGTTTGCTAGAGCTTTTCCAATGTCAAGTATCTTTTCCTTAGACCATGGGATCGTGCAACTCCCGGATACTGTAGGAGTGCTTTGGGTGTGCCAAACGTCACAACGTAACTGGGTGACTATAAAGGTGCACTACGGGTATCTCCGAAAGTGTCTGTTGGGTTGGCACGGATCGAGACTGGGATTTGTCACTCCGTATGACGGAGAGGTATCTCTGGGCCCACTCGGTAATGCATCATCATAATGAGCTCAATGTGACTAAGGCGTTAGTCACGGGATCATGCATTGCGGTACGAGTAAAGAGACTTGCCGGTAACGAGATTGAACAAGGTATTGGGATACCGACGATCGAATCTCGGGCAAGTAACATACCGATTGACAAAGGGAATTGTATACGGGATTGATTAAATCCTCGACATCGTGGTTCATCCGATGAGATCATCGTGGAACATGTGGGAGCCAACATGGGTATCCAGATCCCGCTGTTGGTTATTGACCGGAGAGGCGTCTCGGTCATGTCTGCATGTCTCCCGAACCCGTAGGGTCTACACACTTAAGGTTCGGTGACGCTAGGGTTGAAGAGATATGAGTATGCGGAAACCCGAAAGTTGTTCGGAGTCCCGGATGAGATCCCGGACGTCACGAGGAGTTCCGGAATGGTCCGGAGGTGAAGAATTATATATAGGAAGTCAAGTTTCGGCCACCGGGAAAGTTTCGGGGGTTACCGGTATTGTACCGGGACCACCGGAAGGGTCCCGGGGGTCCACCGGGTGGGGACACCTATCCCGGAGGGCCCCGTGGGCTGAAGTGAGAAGGGAACCAGCCCCTAGTGGGCTGGGCGCCCCCCATGGGCCTCCCCCCTGTGCCTAGGGTTGGAAACCCTAGGGTGGGGGGGCGCCCCACTTGCCTTGGGGGGCAAGTCTCCCCACTTGGCCGCCGCCCCCTCCCTTGATGGGATCTTGGCCGGCGCCCCCCCTCCCAGGGGGCCTATATAAAGGGGGGAGGGAGGGCAGCAACATTACAGCCTTGGGCGCCTCCCTCCTCCCCTGCTACACCTCTCCCTCTCGCAGAAGCTCGGCGAAGCCCTGCCGAGACCCGCTACATCCACCACCACGCCGTCGTGCTGCTGGATCTCCATCAACCTCTCCTTCCCCCTTGCTGGATCAAGAAGGAGGAGACGTCGCTGCACCGTACTTGTGTTGAACGCGGAGGTGCCGTCCGTTCGGCACTCGGTCATCGGTGATTTGGATCACGGCGAGTACGACTCCGTCATCCACGTTCATTGGAACGCTTCCGCTCGCGATCTACAAGGGTACGTAGATGCACTCCTTTCCCCTCGTTGCTAGTATACTCCATAGATGGATCTTGGTGAGCATAGGAAAATTTTAAAATTCTGCTACGATCCCCAACAGTGGCATCATGAGCCAGGCCTATGCGTAGTTACTATGCACGAGTAGAACACAAAGCAGTTGTGGGCGTTGATGTTGCCAATTCTTCTTGCCGCTACTAGTCTTGTCTTGTTTCGGCGGTATTGTGGGATGAAGCGGCCCGGACCGACCTTACACGTACGCTTACGTGAGACAGGTTCCACCGACTGACATGCACTAGTTGCATAAGGTGGCTAGCGGGTGTCTGTCTCTCCTACTTTAGTCGGAACGGACTCGATGAAAAGGGTCCTTATGAAGGGTAAATAGAAATTGGCAAATCACGTTGTGGTTTTACGTAGGTAAGAAACGTTCTTGATAGAAACCTATACAAGCCACGTAAAAACTTGCAACAACAATTAGAGGACGTCTAACTTGTTTTTGCAGCAAGTGCTATGTGATGTGATATGGCCAGAAGATGTGATGAATGATATATGTGATGTATGAGATTGATCATATTCTTGTAATAGGAATCACGACTTGCATGTCGATGAGTATGACAACCGGCAGGAGCCATAGGAGTTGTCTTTATTATTTTGTATGACCTGCGTGTCATTGGATAACGCCATGTAAATTACTTTACTTTGTTGCTAAACGCGTTAGCCATAGAAGTAGAAGTAATCATTGGCGTGACGACTTCATGAAGACACAATGATGGAGATCATGATGATGGAGATCATGGTGTCATGCCGGTGACGAAGATGATCATGGTGCCCCGAAGATGGAGATCAAAGGAGCATAATGATATTGGCCATATCATGTCACTATTTGATTGCATGTGATGTTTATCATGTTTTTGCATCTTATTTGCTTAGTACGACGGTAGTAAGTAAGATGATCCCTTATGATAATTTCAAGCAAAGTGTTCCCCCTAACTGTGCACCGTTGCGAAGGTCCGTTGTTTCGAAGCACCACGTGATGATCGGGTGTGATAGATTCTAACGTTCGCATACAATGGGTGTTGACGAGCCTAGCATGTACAGACATGGCCTCGGAACACACGCAATACACTTAGGTTGACTTGACGAGCCTAGCATGTACAGACATGGCCTCGGAACACGGAGGACCGAAAGGTCGAGCATGAGTCGTATAGAAGATACGATCAACATGGAGATGTTCACCGATCTTGACTAGTCCGTCTCACGTGATGATCGGACACGGCCTAGTTAACTCGGATCATGTTTCACTTAGATGACTAGAGGGATGTCTATCTGAGTGGGAGTTCATTGAGTAATTTGATTAGATGAACTTAATTATCATGAACTTAGTCTAAAATCTTTACACTATGTCTTGTAGATCAAATGGCCCACGTTGTCCTCAATTTCAACGCGTTCCTAGAGAAAACCAAGCTGAAAGATGATGGCAGCAACTATACGGACTGGGTCCGGAACCTGAGGATCATCCTCATAGCAGCCAAGAAAGATTATGTCTTAGAAGCACCGCTAGGTGAAGCACCAATCCCAGAGAACCAAGACGTTATGAACGCTTGGCAGCAGCGTGCTGATGATTACTCCCTCGTTCAGTGCGGCATGCTTTACAGCTTAGAACCGGGTCTCCAAAAGCGTTTTGAGAAACATGGAGCATATGAGATGTTCGAGGAGCTGAAAATGGTTTTCCAAGCTCATGCCCGGGTCGAGAGATATGAAGTCGCCGACAAGTTCTTCAGCTGTAAAATGGAGGAGAATAGTTCTGTTAGTGAACACATACTCAGAATGTCTGGGTTACACAACCGCTTATCTCAGCTGGGAATCAATCTCCCGGATGACGCGGTCATTGACAGAATCCTCCAGTCGCTTCCACCAAGCTACAAGAGCTTTGTGATGAACTTCAATATGCAGGGGATGGAAAAGACCATTCCCGAGGTATATTCAATGCTGAAATCAGCGGAGGTGGAGATCAGAAAAGAACATCAAGTGTTGATGGTGAATAAAACCACTAAGTTCAAGAAGGGCAAGGGTAAGAAGAACTTCAAGAAGGACGGCAAGGGAGTTGCCGCGCCCGGTAAGCCAGTTAGTGGGAAGAAGTCAAAGAGTGGACCCAAGCCTGAGACTGAGTGCTTTTATTGCAAGGGAAGTGGTCACTGGAAGCGGAACTGCCCCAAATACTTAGCGGACAAGAAGGCCGGCAACACCAAAGGTATATGTGATATACATGTAATTGATGTGTACCTTACTAGTACTCGTAGTAGCTCCTGGGTATTTGATACCGGTGCGGTTGCTCATATTTGTAACTCAAAACAGGAACTACGGAATAAACGGAGACTGGTGAAGGACGAGGTGACGATGCGCGTCGGGAATGGTTCCAAGGTCGATGTGATCGCCGTCGGCACGCTACCTCTGCATCTACCCACGGGATTAGTTTTAAACCTCAATAATTGTTATTTAGTGCCAGCTTTGAGCATGAACATTGTATCTGGATCTCGTTTAATTCGAGATGGCTACTCATTTAAATCCGAGAATAATGGTTGTTCTATTTATATGAGAGATATGTTTTATGGTCATGCCCCGCTGATTAATGGTTTATTCTTGATGAATCTCGAACGTGATGTTACACATATTCATAGTGTGAATACCAAAAGATGTAAAGTTGATAACGATAGTCCCACATACTTGTGGCACTGCCGTCTTGGTCACATTGGTGTCAAGCGCATGAAGAAGCTCCATGCAGATGGACTTTTGGAGTCTCTTGATTACGAATCATTTGACACGTGCGAACCATGCCTCATGGGTAAGATGACCAAGACTCCGTTCTCCGGAACAATGGAGCGAGCAACCAACTTATTGGAAATCATACATACCGATGTGTGCGGTCCAATGAGTGTTGAGGCTCGTGGAGGATATCGTTATGTTCTCACTCTCACTGATGACTTAAGTAGATATGGGTATGTCTACCTAATGAAACACAAGTCTGAAACCTTTGAAAAGTTCAAGGAATTTCAGAGTGAGGTTGAGAATCAACGTGACAGGAGAATAAAATTCTTACGATCAGATCGTGGTGGAGAATATTTAAGTCATGAATTTGGTGCGCACTTAAGGAAATGTGGAATCGTTTCACAACTCACGCCGCCTGGAACACCTCAACGAAACGGTGTGTCCGAACGTCGTAATCGCACTCTATTGGATATGGTGCGATCTATGATGTCTCTTACCGATTTACCGCTCTCATTTTGGGGCTATGCTTTAGAGACTGCCGCATTCACTTTAAATAGGGCTCCGTCGAAATCCGTTGAGACGACACCGTATGAATTATGGTTTGGGAAGAAACCTAAGCTGTCGTTTCTAAAAGTTTGGGGATGCGATGCTTATGTCAAGAAACTTCAACCAGAAAAGCTCGAACCCAAGTCGGAAAAATGTGTCTTCATAGGATACCCTAAGGAAACTATTGGGTGTACCTTCTACCTCAGATCCGAAGGCAAGATCTTCGTTGCCAAAAACGGTTCCTTTCTGGAGAAGGAGTTTCTCTCGAAAGAATTGAGTGGGAGGAAAGTGGACCTTGATGAGGTGATAGTCACCCCTTCCGAACCGGAAAGTAGCGCAGCGCGGGAAGATGTTCCTGTGGTGCCTACACCGACTGGGGAGGAAGTTAATGATGATGATCATGAAGCTTCGGATCAAGTTACTACTGAACTTCGTAGGTCCACAAGGACACGTTCCGCACCAGAGTGGTACGGCAACCCTGTCCTGGAAATCATGTTGTTAGACAACGGTGAACCTTCGAACTATGAAGAAGCGATGGCGGGCCTGGATTCCGACAAATGGCTAGAAGCCATGAAATCCGAGATAGGATCCATGTATGAAAACGAAGTATGGACTTTGACTGACTTGCCCGATGATCAGCGAGCCATAGAAAACAAATGGATCTTTAAGAAGAAGACGGACGCGGATGGTAATGTGACCATCTACAAAGCTCGACTTGTCGCTAAGGGTTATCGACAAGTTCAAGGGGTTGACTACGATGAGACTTTCTCACCCGTAGCGAAGCTGAAGTCCGTCCGAATCATGTTAGCAATTGCCGCATACTATGATTATGAGATATGGCAGATGGACGTCAAAACGGCATTCCTTAACGGCTTCCTTAAGGAAGAGTTGTATATGATGCAGCCGGAAGGTTTTGTCGATCCTAAGAATGCTAACAAAGTTTGCAAGCTCCAGCACTCAATCTATGGGCTGGTGCAAGCATCTCGGAGTTGGAACATTCGCTTTGATGAGATGATCAAAGCGTTTGGGTTTACACAGACTTATGGAGAAGCCTGTGTTTACAAGAAAGTGAGTGGGAGCTCTGTAGCATTTCTCATATTATATGTG
The DNA here is from genome assembly GCF_002575655.3 of Aegilops tauschii subsp. strangulata. Classification (NCBI taxonomy): domain Eukaryota; kingdom Viridiplantae; phylum Streptophyta; class Magnoliopsida; order Poales; family Poaceae; genus Aegilops; species Aegilops tauschii. The sequence goes on from NC_053040.3 coordinate 117,541,919, forward strand.
GATGACATACTATTGATGGGAAATGATATAGAATTCTTGGAAAGTATAAAGGCCTATTTGAATAAGTGTTTTTCAATGAAGGACCTTGGAGAAGCTGCTTATATATTAGGCATCAAGATCTATAGAGATAGATCAAGACGCCTCATTGGTCTTTCACAGAGTACATACCTTGACAAGATATTGAAGAAGTTCAATATGGATCAGTCCAAGAAGGGGTTCTTGCCTGTATTGCAAGGTGTGCAATTGAGCACGGCTCAATGCCCGACCACGGCAGAAGATAGAGAAAAGATGAGTGTCATCCCCTATGCCTCGGCCATAGGGTCTATTATGTATGCCATGCTGTGTACCAGACCTGATGTAAACCTTGCCGTAAGTTTGGTAGGAAGGTACCAAAGTAATCCCCGCATGGAACACTAGACAGCGGTCAAGAATATCTTGAAGTACCTGAAGAGGACTAAGGATATGTTTCTCGTTTATGGAGGTGACGAAGAGCTCGTCATAAAGGGTTACGTCGACGCTAGCTTTGACACATATCTGGATGACTCGAAGTCACAAACCGGATACGTGTATATTTTGAATGGAGGAGCAGTAAGCTGGTGCAGTTGCAAGCAAAGCATCGTGGCAGGATCTACATGTGAAGCGGAGTACATGGCAGCCTCGGAGGCAGCACAGGAAGCAGTCTGGATGAAGGAGTTCATTACCGACCTAGGGGTGATTCCCAATGCGTCGGGCCCGATGACTCTCTTCTGTGACAACACTGGAGCTATTGCCCTTGCGAAGGAGCCCAGGTTTCACAGGAAGACCAGGCATATCAAGCGTCGCTTCAACTCCATTCGTGAAAGTGTTCAAAATGGAGACATAGATATTTGTAAAGTACTTACGGACCTGAATGTAGCAGATCCGTTGACTAAACCTCTCCCTAGAGCAAAACATGATCAACACCAGGACGCAATGGGTGTTCGATTCATCACAATGTAACTAGATTATTGACTAGTGCAAGTGGGAGACTGTTAGAAATATGCCCTAGAGGCAATAATAAATGGTTATTATTATATTTCTTTGTTCATGATAATTGTCTATTGTTCATGCTATAATTGTGTTATCCGGAAATCGTAATACATGTGTGAATATATAGACCGCAACGTGTCCCTAGTAAGCCTCTAGTTGACTAGCTCGTTGATCAACCGATAGTCATGGTTTCCTGACTCTGGACATTGGATGTCGTTTGATAACGGGATCACATCATTAGGAGAATGATGTGATGGACAAGACCCAATCCTAAGCATAGCATAAAAGATCGTGTAGTTTCGTTTGCTAGAGCTTTTCCAATGTCAAGTTCTTTTCCTTAGACCATGAGATCGTGCAACTCCCGGATACCGTAGGAGTGCTTTGGGTGTGCAAAACGTCACAACGTAACTGGGTGACTATAAAGGTGCACTACGGGTATCTCCGAAAGTGTCTGTTGGGTTGGCACGGATCGAGACTGGGATTTGTCTCTCCGTATGACGGAGAGGTATCTCTGGGCCCACTCGGTAATGCATCATCATAATGAGCTCAATGTGACTAAGGCGTTAGTCACGGGATCATGCATTGCGGTACGAGTAAAGAGACTTGCCGGTAACGAGATTGAACAAGGTATTGGGATACCGACGATCGAATCTCGGGCAAGTAACATACCGATTGACAAAGGGAATTGTATACGGGATTGATTAAATCCTCGACATCGTGGTTCATCCGATGAGATCATCGTGGAACATGTGGGAGCCAACATGGGTATCCAGATCCCGCTGTTGGTTATTGACCGGAGAGGCGTCTCGGTCATGTCTGCATGTCTCCCGAACCCGTAGGGTCTACACACTTAAGGTTGGGTGATGCTAGGGTTGAAGAGATATGAGTATGCGGAAACCCGAAAGTTGTTCGGAGTCCCAGATGAGATCCCGGACGTCACGAGGAGTTCCGGAATGGTCCGTAGGTGAAGAATTATATATAGGAAGTCAAGTTTCGGCCACCGGGAAAGTTTCGGGGGTTACCGGTATTGTACCGGGACCACCGGGTGGGGCCACCTATCTCGGAGGGCCCCGTGGGCTGAAGTGGGAAGGGAACCAGCCCCTAGTGGGCTGGGCGCCCCCCATGGGCCTCCCCCCTGCGCCTAGGGTTGGAAACCCTAGGGTGGGGGGCGCCCCACTTGCCTTGGGGGGCAAGTCTCCCCCCTTGGCCGCCGCCCCCTCCCTTGATGGGATCTTGGCCGGTGCCCCCCCTCCCAGGGGGCCTATATAAAGGGGGGGAGGGAGGGCAGCAACATTACAGCCTTGGGCGCCTCCCTCCTCCCCTGCTACACCTCTCCCTCAGCCAGAAGCTCGGCGAAGCCCTGCCGAGACCCGCTACATCCACCACCACGCCGTCGTGCTGCTGGATCTCCATCAACCTCTCCTTCCCCCATGCTGGATCAAGAAGGAGGAGACGTCGCTGCACCGTACGTGTGTTGAACGCGGAGGTGCCGTCCGTTCGGCACTCGGTCATCGGTGATTTGGATCACGGCGAGTACGACTCCGTCATCCACGTTCATTGGAACGCTTCCGCTCGCGATCTACAAGGGTATGTAGATGCACTCCTTTCCCCTCGTTGCTAGTATACTCCATAGATGGATCTTGGTGAGCGTAGGAAAATTTTAAAATTCTGCTACGATCCCCAACAGATGCACTAGGTCCATAGCTGGGACTTTGTGTATGTTCTCGAAATGCGTTTGTCGAGTGCTCATTAAGAAAGTTTCTATACAAGTTTCTGAAGGAACTCCTTAAGAAAAGTTCTCCAAAAGTTCCCTATGAAAGAATCCTTTGAAGCATCTGGTTGTCAAAATCGTTTTGACTACTTGTGGAGCCAAAACGGACTCCGTATGAGTCAGATAACCATGTTTCTGTTAACACTGCGCAAAACTGATTCGGAACGACAGTTACAGACTAGTTCTTGTGTAGTTGCACTCGATTTTTCCATTCTACTTCACTAAACATCTCGATATGAGATCCAATTACTTGTAGGGAAATGCAAGAGACCTCGGTTATGATTATGCACTAGGTCCACAGCTGCGACTTTGTGTATGTTCTCGAAATGCGTTTGTCGAGTGCTCATTAAGAAAGTTTCTATACAAGTTTCTGAACGAACTCCTTAAGAAAAGTTCTCCAAAAGTTCCCTATGAAAGAATCCTTTGAAGCATCTGGTTGTCAAAATCGTTTTGACTACTTGTGGAGCCAAAACGGACTCCGTATGAGTCAGATATCCATGTTTCTGTTAACACTGCGCAAAACTGATTCCGAACGACAGTTACAGACTAGTTCTTGTGTAGGTGCACTCGATTTTTCCATTCTACTTCACTAAACATCTCCATATGAGATCCAATTACTTGTAGGGAAATGCAAGAGACCTCGGTTATGTGATGCACTAGGTCCATAGCTGGGACTTTGTGTATGTTCTCGAAATGCGTTTGTCGAGTGCTCATTAAGAAAGTTTCTATACAAGTTTCTGAACGAACTCCTTAAGAAAAGTTCTCCAAAAGTTCCCTATGAAAGAATCCTTTGAAGGAACTGGTCTTCACAAACGTTTTGACTACTTGTGGAGCCAAAACGGACTCCGTATGAGTCAGATATCCATGTTTCAGTTAACACTGCACAAAACTGATTCCGAACGACAGTTACAGACTAGTTCTTGTGTAGTTGCACTCGATTTTTTCCATTCTACTTCACTAAGCATCTCCATATGAGATCCAATTACTTGTGGTGAAATGCAAGAGACCTCGGTTATGATGATGCACTACGTCCATAGCTGGGACTTTGTGTATGTTCTCGAAATGCGTTTGTCGAGTGCTCATTAATAAAGTTTCTATACAAGTTTCTGGACGAACTCCTTAAGAAAAGTTCTCCAAAAGTTCCCTATGAAAGAATCCTTTGAAACATCTGGTCGTCACAAATGTTTTGACTACTTGTGGAGCCAAAACGGACTCTGCATGAGTCGGATATCCATGTTTCAGTTAACACTGCGCAAAACTGATTCCGAACGACACTTACAGACTAGTTCTTGTGTAGTTGCACTCGATTTTTTCCATTCTACTTCACTAAACATCTCCATATGAGATCCAATTACTTGTAGGGGAATGCAAGAGACCTCGGTTATGATGATGCACTAGGTCCATAGCTGGGACTTTGTGTATGTTCTCGAAATGCGTTTGTCGAGTGCTCATTAAGAAAGTTTCTATACAAGTTTCTGAAGGAACTCCTTAAGAAAAGTTCTCCAAAAGTTCCCTATGAAAGAATCCTTTGAAGCATCTGGTTGTCAAAATCGTTTTGACTACTTGTGGAGCCAAAACGGACTCCGTATGAGTCAGATATCCATGTTTCAGTTAACACTGCGCAAAACTGATTCGGAACGACAGTTACAGACTAGTTCTTGTGTAGTTGCACTCGATTTTTCCATTCTACTTCACTAAACATCTCGATATGAGATCCAATTACTTGTAGGGAAATGCAAGAGACCTCGGTTATGATTATGCACTAGGTCCACAGCTGCGACTTTGTGTATGTTCTCGAAATGCGTTTGTCGAGTGCTCATTAAGAAAGTTTCTATACAAGTTTCTGAACGAACTCCTTAAGAAAAGTTCTCCAAAAGTTCCCTATGAAAGAATCCTTTGAAGCATCTGGTTGTCAAAATCGTTTTGACTACTTGTGGAGCCAAAACGGACTCCGTATGAGTCAGATATCCATGTTTCTGTTAACACTGCGCAAAACTGATTCCGAACGACAGTTACAGACTAGTTCTTGTGTAGGTGCACTCGATTTTTCCATTCTACTTCACTAAACATCTCCATATGAGATCCAATTACTTGTAGGGAAATGCAAGAGACCTCGGTTATGTGATGCACTAGGTCCATAGCTGGGACTTTGTGTATGTTCTCGAAATGCGTTTGTCGAGTGCTCATTAAGAAAGTTTCTATACAAGTTTCTGAACGAACTCCTTAAGAAAAGTTCTCCAAAAGTTCCCTATGAAAGAATCCTTTGAAGGAACTGGTCTTCACAAACGTTTTGACTACTTGTGGAGCCAAAACGGACTCCGTATGAGTCAGATATCCATGTTTCAGTTAACACTGCACAAAACTGATTCCGAACGACAGTTACAGACTAGTTCTTGTGTAGTTGCACTCGATTTTTTCCATTCTACTTCACTAAGCATCTCCATATGAGATCCAATTACTTGTGGTGAAATGCAAGAGACCTCGGTTATGATGATGCACTACGTCCATAGCTGGGACTTTGTGTATGTTCTCGAAATGCGTTTGTCGAGTGCTCATTAATAAAGTTTCTATACAAGTTTCTGGACGAACTCCTTAAGAAAAGTTCTCCAAAAGTTCCCTATGAAAGAATCCTTTGAAACATCTGGTCGTCACAAATGTTTTGACTACTTGTGGAGCCAAAACGGACTCTGCATGAGTCGGATATCCATGTTTCAGTTAACACTGCGCAAAACTGATTCCGAACGACACTTACAGACTAGTTCTTGTGTAGTTGCACTCGATTTTTTCCATTCTACTTCACTAAACATCTCCATATGAGATCCAATTACTTGTAGGGGAATGCAAGAGACCTCGGTTATGATGATGCACTAGGTCCATAGCTGGGACTTTGTGTATGTTCTCGAAATGCGTTTGTCGAGTGCTCATTAAGAAAGTTTCTATACAAGTTTCTGAACGAACTCCTTAAGAGAAGTTCTCCAAAAGTTCCCTATGAAAGAATCCTTTGAAGCATCTGGTCGTCGCAAACGTTTTGACTACTTGTGGAGCCAAAACGGACTCCGTATGAGTGAGATATCCATGTTTCAGTTAACACATCGCAAAACTGATTCCGAACGACAGTTACAGACTAGTTCTTGTGTAGTTGCACTCGATTTTTTCCATTCTACTTCAATAGACATCTCCATATGAGATCCAATTACTTTTAGGAAAATGCAAGAGACCTCGGTTATGATGATGCACTAGGTCCATAGCTGGGACTTTGTGTATGTTCTCGAAATGCGTTTGTCGACTGCTCATTAAGAAAGTTTCTATACAAGTTTCTGAACGAACTCCTTAAGAAAAGTTCTCCAAAAGTTCCCTATGAAAGAATACTTTGAAGCATCTGGTCGTCACAAATGTTTTGACTAATTGTGGAGCCAAAACGGACTCCGTATGAGTCAGATATCCATGTTTCAGTTAACACTGCGCAAAACTGATTCCGAACGACAGTTACAGACTAGTTCTTGTGTAGTTGCACTCGATTTTTCCATTCTAATTCACTAAACATCTCCATATGAGATCCAATTACTTGTAGGTAAATGCAAGAGACCTCGGTTATGAGGATGCACTAGGTCCATAGCTGGGATTTTGTGTATGTTCTCGAAATGCGTTTGTCGAGTGCTCATTAAGAAAGTTTCTATACAAGTTTCTGAACGAACTCCTTAAGAAAAGTTCTCCAAAAGTTCCCTATGAAAGAATCCTTTGAAGCGTCTGGTCGTCACAAATGTTTTGACTACTTGTGGAGCCAAAACAGACTCCGTATGAGTCAGATATCCATGTTTCAGTCAACACTGCGCAAAACTGATTCCGAACGACAGTTACAGACTAGTTCTTGTGTAGTTGCACTCGATTTTTCCACTGTACTTCAGTAAAAATCTCCATATGAGATCCAATTACTTTTAGGGGAATGCAAGAGACCTTGGTTTTGAGGATGCGCTAGGTCCATAGCTGGGACTTTGTGTATGTTCTCGAAATGCGTTTGTCGAGTGCTCTTTAAGAAAGTTTCTATACAAGTTTCTGAACGAACTCCTTAAGAAAAGTTCTCCAAAAGTTCCCTATGAAAGAATCCTTTGAAGCATCTAGTCGTCACAAACGTTTTGACTACTTATGGAGCCAAACCGGACTCCGTATGAGTCAGATATCCATGTTTCAGTTAACACTGCGCAAAACTGATTCCGAACGACAGTTAAAGACTAGTTCTTATGTAGTTGCACTCGATTTTTCCATTCTACTTCACTAAACATCTCCATATGAGATCCAATTACTTGTAGGGAAATGCAAGAGACCTCGGTTATGAGGATGCACTAGGTCCATAGCTGGGACTTTGTGTATGTTCTCGAAATGCGTTTGTCGAGTGCTCATTAAGAAAGTTTCTATACAAGTTTCTGAACGAACTCCTTAAGAAAAGTTCTCCAAAAGTTCCCTATGAAAGAATCCTTTGAAACATCTGGTCGTCACAAATGTTTTGCCTACTTGTGGAGCCAAAACGGACTCCGTATGAGTCAGATATCCATGTTTCAGTTAACACTGTGCAAAACTGATTCCGAACGACAGTTACAGACTAGTTCTTGTGTAGTTGCACTCGATTTTTTCCATTATACTTCACTAAACATCTCCATATGAGATCCAATTACTTGTAGGGAAATGCAAGAGACCTCGGTTATGAGGATGCACTAGGTCCATAGCTGGAACTTTGTGTACATTCTCGAAATGCGTTTGTAGTGCTCATTAAGAAAGTTTCTATACAAGTTTCTGAACGAACTCCTAAAGAAAAGTTCTCAAAAAGTTCCCTATGAAAGAATCCTTTGAAGCATCTGGTGGTCGCAAACGTTTTGACAACTTGTGGAGCCAAAACGGACTCCATATGAGTCAGATATCCATGTTTCAGTTAACACTGCGCAAAACTGATTCCGAACGACAGTTACAGACTAGTTCTTGTTTAGTTGCACTCGATTTTTCCATTGTAATTTACTAAACATCACCATATGAGATCCAATTACTTTTAGGGGAATGCAAGAGACCTTGGTTATGACGATGCACTAGGTCCATAGCTGGGACTTTGTGTATGTTCTCGAAATGCGTATGTCGAGTGCTCATGAAGAAAGTTTCTATACAAGTTTCTTAACGAACTCCTTAAGAAAAGTTCTCCAAAAGTTCCCTATGCAAGAATCCTTTGAAGCATCTGGTCGTCACAAACGTTTTGACTACTTTTGGAGCCAAAACAGACTCCGTATGAGTCAGATATTCATGTTTCAGTTAACACTGCTCCAAACTGATTCCGAACGACAGTTACAGACTAGTTCTTGTGTAGTTGCATTCAATTATTTCCATTCTACTTCACTATTCATATCCATATGAGATCCAATTACTTGTAGGGAAATTCAAGATATCTTAGTTATGATGATGCACTAGGTCCACAGCTGGGACTTTGTGTATGTTCTTGAAATGCGTTTGTCAAGTGCTTATTGAGAAAGTTTCTATACAAGTTTCTGAACGAACTCCTTAAGAGAAGTTCTCCAAAATTTCCCTATGAAAGAATCCTTTGAAGCATCTGGTCATAGCAAACATTTTGCCTACTTGTGGAGCCAAAACGGACTCCGTATGAGTCAGATATCCATGTTTCAGTTAACACTGTGCAAAACTGATTCCGAACGACAGTTACAGACTAGTGCTTGTGTAGTTGCACTCGATTTTTTCCATTCTACTTCACTAAACATCTCCATATGAGATCCAATTACTTGTGGGGAAATGCAAGAGACCTCGGTTATGATGATGCACTAGGTCCATAGCTGGGACTTTGTGTATGTTCTCGAAATGCATTTGTTGAGTGCTCATTAAGAAAGTTTCTATACAAGTTTCTGAACGAACTCCTTAAGAAAAGTTCTCCAAACGTTCCCGATGCAAGAATCCTTTGAAGCATCCGGTCGTCACAAATGTTTTGACTACTTGTGGAGCAAAAGCGGACTCCGTATGAGTGAGATATCCATGTTTCAGTTAACACTGCGCAAAACTGATTCCGAACGACAGTTACGGACTAGTTCTTGTGTAGTTGCACTCGATTTTTTCCATTCTACTTCACTAAACATCTCCATATGAGATCCAATTACTTTTAGGGAAATGCAAGAGACCTCGGTTATGATGATGCACTACGTCCATAGCTGGGACTTTGTGTATGTTCTCGAAATGCGTTTGTCGAGTGCTCATTAAGAAAGTTTCTATACAAGTTTCTGAACGAACTCCTTAAGAAAAGTTCCCTATGAAAGAATCCTTTGAAGCATCTGGTCGTCACAAATGTTTTGACTACTTGTGGAGCCAAAACGGACTCCGTATGAGTCAGATATCTCTGTTTCAGTCAACACTGCGCAAAACTGATTCCGAACGACAGTTACAGACTAGTTCTTGTGTAGTTGCACTCGATATTTCCACTGTACTTCAGTAAACATCTCCATATGAGATCCAATTATTTTAGGGGAATGCAAGAGACCTTGGTTCTGAGGATGCGCTAGGTCCATAGCTGGGACTTTCTGTATGTTCTCGAAATGCGTTTGTCGAGTGCTCATTAAGAAAGTTTGTATACAAGTTTCTTAACGAACTCCTTAAGAAAAGTTCTCCAAAAGTTCCCTATGCAAGAATCCTTTGAAGCATCTCATCGTTACAAATGTTTTGACTACGTTCGGAGCCAAAACGGACTCCGTATGAGTCAGATATTCATGTTTCAGTGAACACTGCACCAAACTGATTCCGAACTATAGTTACAAACTAGTTCTTGTGTAGTTGCATTCAATTATTTCCATTCTACTTCACTAAACATATCCATATGAGATCCAATTACTTGTAGGGAAATTCAAGAGACCTTAGTTATGATGATGCACTAGGTCCACAGCTGTGACTTTGTGTATGTTCTTGAAATGCGTTTGTCGAGTGCTTATTAAGAAAGTTTCTATACAAGTTTCTGAACGAACTCCTTAAGAAAAGTTCTCCAAAATTTCCCTATGAAAGAATACTTTGAAGGAACTGGTCTTCACAAAAGTTTTGACTACTTGTGGAGCCAAAACGGACTCCGTATGTGTCAGATATCCATGTTTCAGTTAACACTGCGCAAAACTGATTCCGAACGACAGTTACAGACTAGTTCTTGTGTAGTTGCACTCGATTTTTTCCATTCTACTTCACTAAGAATCTCCATATGAGATCCAATTACTTGTGGTGAAATGCAAGAGACCTCGGTTATGATGATGCACTACGTCCATAGCTGGGACTTTGTGTATGTTCTCGAAATGCGTTTGTCGAGTGCTCATTAAGAAAGTTTCTATACAAGTTTCTAGACGAACTCCTTAAGAAAAGTTCTCCAAAAGTCCCGATGCGAGAATCCTTTGAAGCATCTGGTCGTCACAAACTTTTTGACTACTTGTGGAGCCAAAACGGACTCTGTATGAGTCACATATCCATGTTTCAGTTAACACTGCGCAAAACTGATTCCGAACGACAGTTACAGACTAGTTCTTGTGTAGTTGCACTCGATTTTTTCCATTATACTTCACTAAACATCTCCATATGAGATCCAATTACTTGTAGGGAAATGCAAGAGACCTCGGTTATGAGGATGCACTAGGTCCATAGCTGGGACTTTGTGTATGTTCTCGAAATGCATTTGTTGAGTGCTCATTAAGAAAGTTTCTATACAAGTTTCTGAACGAACTCCTTAAGAAAAGTTCTCCAAACGTTCCCGATGCAAGAATCCTTTGAAGCATCCGGTCGTCACAAATGTTTTGACTACTTGTGGAGCAAAAGCGGACTCCGTATGAGTGAGATATCCATGTTTCAGTTAACACTGCGCAAAACTGATTCCGAACGACAGTTACGGACTAGTTCTTGTGTAGTTGCACTCGATTTTTTCCATTCTACTTCACTAAACATCTCCATATGAGATCCAATTACTTTTAGGGAAATGCAAGAGACCTCGGTTATGATGATGCACTACGTCCATAGCTGGGACTTTGTGTATGTTCTCGAAATGCGTTTGTCGAGTGCTCATTAAGAAAGTTTCTATACAAGTTTCTGAACGAACTCCTTAAGAAAAGTTCTCCAAAAGTTCCCTATGAAAGAATCCTTTGAAGCATCTGGTCGTCACAAATGTTTTGACTACTTGTGGAGCCAAAACGGACTCCGTATGAGTCAGATATCTCTGTTTCAGTCAACACTGCGCAAAACTGATTCCGAACGACAGTTACAGACTAGTTCTTGTGTAGTTGCACTCGATATTTCCACTGTACTTCAGTAAACATCTCCATATGAGATCCAATTATTTTAGGGGAATGCAAGAGACCTTGGTTCTGAGGATGCGCTAGGTCCATAGCTGGGACTTTCTGTATGTTCTCGAAATGCGTTTGTCGAGTGCTCATTAAGAAAGTTTGTATACAAGTTTCTTAACGAACTCCTTAAGAAAAGTTCTCCAAAAGTTCCCTATGCAAGAATCCTTTGAAGCATCTCATCGTTACAAATGTTTTGACTACGTTCGGAGCCAAAACGGACTCCGTATGAGTCAGATATTCATGTTTCAGTGAACACTGCACCAAACTGATTCCGAACTATAGTTACAAACTAGTTCTTGTGTAGTTGCATTCAATTATTTCCATTCTACTTCACTAAACATATCCATATGAGATCCAATTACTTGTAGGGAAATTCAAGAGACCTTAGTTATGATGATGCACTAGGTCCACAGCTGTGACTTTGTGTATGTTCTTGAAATGCGTTTGTCGAGTGGTTATTAAGAAAGTTTCTATACAAGTTTCTGAACGAACTCCTTAAGAAAAGTTCTCCAAAATTTCCCTATGAAAGAATACTTTGAAGGAACTGGTCTTCACAAAAGTTTTGACTACTTGTGGAGCCAAAACGGACTCCGTATGTGTCAGATATCCATGTTTCAGTTAACACTGCGCAAAACTGATTCCGAACGACAGTTACAGACTAGTTCTTGTGTAGTTGCACTCGATTTTTTCCATTCTACTTCACTAAGAATCTCCATATGAGATCCAATTACTTGTGGTGAAATGCAAGAGACCTCGGTTATGATGATGCACTACGTCCATAGCTGGGACTTTGTGTATGTTCTCGAAATGCGTTTGTCGAGTGCTCATTAAGAAAGTTTCTATACAAGTTTCTAGACGAACTCCTTAAGAAAAGTTCTCCAAAAGTCCCGATGCAAGAATCCTTTGAAGCATCTGGTCGTCACAAACTTTTTGACTACTTGTGGAGCGAAAACGGACTCTGTATGAGTCACATATCCATGTTTCAGTTAACACTGCGCAAAACTGATTCCGAACGACAGTTACAGACTAGTTCTTGTGTAGTTGCACTCGATTTTTTCCATTATACTTCACTAAACATCTCCATATGAGATCCAATTACTTGTAGGGAAATGCAAGAGACCTCGGTTATGAGGATGCACTAGGTCCATAGCTGGGACTTTGTGTATGTTCTCGAAATGCATTTGTCGAGTGCTCATTAAGAAATTTCTATACAAGTTTCTGAACAAACTCCTTAAGAAAAGTTCTCCAAAAGTTCCCTATGCAAGAATCCTTTGAAGCATCTCGTCGTCACAAATGTTTTGACTACTTGTGGAGCCAAAACGGACTCCGTATGAGTCGGATATCCATGTTTCAGTTAACACTGCGCAAAACTGATTCCGAACGACACTTACAGACTAGTTATTGTGTAGTTGCACTCGATTTTTCCATTCTACTTCACTAAACATCTCGATATGAGATCCAATTACTTGTAGGGAAATGCAAGAGACCTCGGTTATGATGATGCACTAGGTCCATAGCTGGGACTTTGTGTATGTTCTCGAAATGCGTTTGTCGAGTGCTCATTAAGAAAGTTTCTATACAAGTTTCTGAACGAACTCCTTAAGAAAAGTTCTCCAAAAGTTCCCTATGAAAGAATCCTCTGAAGCATCTGGTTGTCAAAATCGTTTTGACTACTTGTGGAGCCAAAACGGACTCCGTATGAGTCAGATATCCATGTTTCTGTTAACACTGCGCAAAACTGATTCCGAACGACAGTTACAGACTAGTTCTTGTGTAGGTGCATTCGATGTTTTCCATTCTACTTCACTAAACATCTCCATATGAGATCCAATTACTTGTAGGGAAATGCAAGAGACCTCGGTTATGATGATGCAATAGGTCCATAGCTGGGACTTTGTGTATGTTCTCGAAATGCGTTTGTCGAGTGCTCATTAAGAAAGTTTCTATACAAGTTTCTGAACGAACTCCTTAAGAAACGTTCTCCAAAAGTTCCCTATGAAAGAATCCTTTGAAGCATCTTATCATCACAAACGTTTTGACTACTTGTGGAGACAAAACGGACTCCGTATGAGTCAGATATCCATGTTTCAGTTAACACTGCGCAAAACTTATCCCGAACGACAGTTAAAGACTAGTTTTTATGTAGTTGCACTCCATTTTTCCATTGTACTTCACTAAACATCTCCATATGAGATCCAATTACTTTTAGGGAAATGCAAGAGACCTCGGTTATGAGGATGCACTTGGTCCATAGCTGGAACTTTGTGTACGTTCTCGAAATGCGTTTGTTGAGTGCTCATTAAGAAAGTTTCTAGACAAGTTTCTGAACGAACTCCTTAAGAAAAGTTCTCCAAAAGTTCCCTATGAAAGAATCCTCTGAAGCATCTAGTCTTCACAAACGTTTTGACTACTTGTGGAGCCAAAACGGACTCCGTATGAGTCAGATATCCATGTTTCAGTTAACACTACGCAAAACTGATTCCGAACGACAGTTACAGACTAGTTCTTGTTTAGTTGCACTCGATTTTTTCCATTCTACTTCACTAAACATCTCCATACGAGATCCAAATATTTGTGGGGAAATGCAAGAGACCTCGGTTATGAGGATGCACTAGGTCCATACCTGGGAATTTGTGTATGTTCTCGAAATGCGTTTGTCGAGTGCTCATTAAGCAAGTTTCTATACAAGTTTCTGAACGAACTCCTTAAAAAAAGTTCTCCAAAAGTTCCCTATGCAAGAATTCTTTGAAGCATCTGGTCGTCACAAACGTTTTGACTACTTGTGGAGCCAAAACGGACTCCGTATGAGTGAGATATCCATGTTTCAGTTAACACAGTGCAAAACAGATTCCGAACGACAGTTACAGACTAGTTCTTGTGTAGTTGCACTCGATTTTTTCCATTCTACTTCACTAAACATCTCCATATCAGATCCAATTACTTGCAGGGAAATGCAAGATACCTTGGTTATGATGATGCTCTAAGTCCATAGCTGGGCTTTGTGTATGTTCTCGAAATGCGTTTGTCGACTGCTCATTAAGAAAGTTTCTATACAAGTTTCTGAACGAACTCCTTAAGAAAAGTTCTCCAAAAGTTCCCTATGAAAGAATCCTTTGAAGCATCTGGTGGTCGCAAACGTTTTGACTACTTGTGGAGCCAAAACGGACTCCGTATGAGTCAGATATCCATGTTTCAGTTAACACTGCGCAAAACTGATTCCGAACGACAGTTACAGACTAGTTCTTGTTTTGTTTCACTCGATTTTTTCCATTCTACTTCACTAAACATCTCCATATGAGATCCAATTACTTGTGGGGAAATGCAAGAGACCTCGGTAATGAGGATGCACTAGGTCCATAGCTGGGACTTTGTGTATGTTCTCGAAATGCGTTTCTCGAGTGCTCATTAAGAAAGTTTATATACAAGTTTCTGAACGAACTCCTTAAGAAAAGTTCTCGAAAAGTTCCCTATGCAAGAATCCTTTGAAGCATCTGGTCGTCACAAACGTTTTGAATACTTGTGGAGCCAAAACGGACTCTGTATGAGTCAGATATCCATTTTTCAGATAACACTGTGCAAAACTGATTCTGAACGACAGTTACAGACTAGTTCTTGTGTAGTTGCACTCGATTTTTTCCATTCTACTTCACTAAACATCTCCATATGAGATCCAATTACTTGTAGGGAAATGCAAGAGACCTCGGTTATGAGGATGCACTTGGTCCATTGCTGGAACTTTGTGTACGTTCTCGAAATGCGTTTGTTGAGTGCTCATTAAGAAAGTTTCTAGACAAGTTTCTGAACGAACTCCTTAAGAAAAGTTCTCCAAAAGTTCCCTATGAAAGAATCCTCTGAAGCATCTAGTCTTCACAAATGTTTTGACTACTTGTGGAGCCAAAACGGACTCCGTATGAGTCAAATATCCATGTTTCAGTTAACACTGCGCAAAACAGATTCCGAACGACAGTTACAGACTAGTTCTTGTTTAGTTGCACTCGATTTTTTCCATTCTACTTCACTAAACATCTCCATACGAGATCCAAATATTTGTGGGGAAATGCAAGAGGCCTCGGTTATGAGGATGCACTAGGTCCATAGCTGGGACTTTGTGTATGTTCTAGAAATGCGTTTGTCGAGTGCTCATTAAGAAAGTTTCTATACAAGTTTCTGAACGAACTCCTTAAGAAAAGTTCTCCAAAAGTTCCCTATGAAAGAATCCTTTGAAGCATCTGGTCGTCGCAAACGTTTTGACTACTTGTGGAGCCAAAACGGACTCCGTATGAGTAAGATATCCATGTTTCAGTTAACACATCGCGAAACTGATTCCGAACGACAGTTACACACTAGTTCTTGTGTAGTTGCACTCGATTTTTTCCATTCTACTTCAATAGACACCTCCATATGAGATCCAATTACTTGTAGGGAAATGCAAGAGACCTCGGTTATGATGATGCACTAGGTCCATAGCTGGGACTTTGTGTATGTTCTCGAAATGCATTTGTCGAGTGCTCATTAAGAAAGTTTCTATACAAGTTTCTGAACGAACTCCTTAAGAAAAGTTCTCCAAAAGTTCCCTATGAAAGAATACTTTGAAGCATCTGGTCGTCACAAATGTTTTGACTACTTGTGGAGCCAAAACGGACTCCGTATGAGTCAGATATCCATGTTTTAGTTAACACTGCGCAAAACTGATTCCGAACGACAGTTACAGACTAGTTCTTGTGTAATTGCACTCGATTTGTCCATTCTACTTCAATAAACATCTCCATATGAGATCCAATTACTTGTAGGTAAATGCAAGAGACCTCGGTTATGAGGATGCACTAGGTCCATAGCTGGGATTTTGTGTATGTTCTCGAAATGCGTTTGTCGAGTGCTCATTAAGAAAGTTTCTATACAACTTTCTGAACGAACTCCTTAAGAAAAGTTCTCCAAAAGTTCTTTATGAAGGAATCCTTTGAAGCATATGGTCGTCACAAACGTTTTGACTACTTGTGGAGCCAAATCGGACTCCGTATGAGTCAGATATCCATGTTTCAGTCAACACTGCGGAAAACTGATTCCGAACGACAGTTACAGACTAGTTCTTGTGTAGTTGCACTCGATTTTTCCACTGTACTTCAGTAAACATCTCCATATGAGATCCAATTACTTTTAGGGGAATGCAAGAGACCTTGGTTCTAAGGATGCGCTAGGTCCATAGCAGGGACTTTGTGTATGTTCTCGAAATGCGTTTGTCGAGTGCTCATTAAGAAAGTTTCTATACAAGTTTCTGAACGAACTCCTTAAGAAAAGTTCTCCAAAAGTTCCCTATGAAAGAATCCTTTGAAGCATCTAGTCGTCCCAAACGTTTTGACTACTTATGGAGAAAAAACGGACTCCGTATGAGTCCGATATCCATGTTTCAGTTAACACTGCGCAAAACTGATTCCGAACGACAATTAAATACTAGTTCTTATGTAGTTGCACTCGATTTTTCCATTCTACTTCACTAAACATCTGCATATGAGATCCAATTACTTGTAGGGAAATGCAAGAGACCTCGGTTATGAAGATGCACTAGGTCCATAGCTGGGACTTTGTGTATGTTCTCGAAATGCGTTTGTCGAGTGCTCATTAAGAAAGTTTCTATACAAGTTTCTGAACGAACTACTTAAGAAAAGTTCTCCAAAAGTTCCCTATGAAAGAATCCTTTGAAACATCTGGTCGTCACAAATGTTTTGCCTACTTGTGGAGCCAAAACGGACTCCGTATGAGTCGGATATCCATGTTTCAGTTAACACTGCGCAAAACTGATTCCGAACGGCAGTTACAGACTAGTTCTTGTGTAGTTGCACTCGATTTTTTCCATTATACTTCACTAAACATCTCCATATGAGATCCAATTACTTGTAGGGAAATGCAAGAGACCTCGGTTATGAGGATGCACTAGGTCCATAGCTGGGACTTTGTGTATGTTCTCGAAATGCATTTGTCGAGTGCTCATTAAGACAGTTTCTATAGAAGTTTCTGAACAAACTCCTTAAGAAAAGTTCTCCATAAGTTCCCTATGCAAGAATACTTTGAAGCATCTGGTCGTCACAAACGTTTTGACTACTTATGGAGCCAAAACAGACTGCGTATGAGTCAGATATTCATGTTTCAGTTAACACTGCTCCAAACTGATTCCAAACTATAGTTACAGACTAGTTCTTGTGTAGTTGCATTCAATTATTTCCATTCTACTTCACTAAACATATCCATATGAGATCCAATTACTTGTAGGGAAATGCAAGAGATCTTAGTTATGATGATGCACTAGGTCCACAGCTGGGACTTTGTGTATGTTCTTGAAATGCGTTTGTCGAGTCCTTATTGAGAAAGTTTCTATACAAGTTTCTGCAGGAACTCCTTAAGAGAAGTTCTCCAAAAGTTCCCTATGAAAGAATCCTTTAAAGCATCTGGTCGTAGCAAACATTTTGCCTACTTGTGGAGCCAAAACGGACTCCGTATGAGTCAGATATCCATGTTTCAGTTAACACTGTGCAAAACTGATTCCGAACGACAGTTACAGACTAGTGCTTGTGTAGTTGCACTCGATTTTTTCCATTCTACTTCACTAAGCATCTCCATATGAGATCCAATTACTTGTGGGGAAATGCAAGAGACCTCGGTTATGATGATGCACTAGGTCCATAGCTGGGACTTTGTGTATGTTCTCGAAATGCGTTTGTTGAGTGCTCATTAAGAAAGTTTCTATACAAGTTTCTGAACGAACTCCTTAAGAAAAGTTCTCCAAAAGTTCCCTATGAAAGAATCCTTTGAAGCACCTGGTCATCACAAACGTTTTGCCTACTCGTGGAGCCAAAACAGACTCCGTATGAGTCAGATATCCATGTTTCAGTTAACACAGTGCAAAACTGATTCCGAACGACATTTACAGACTAGTTCTTGTGTAGGTGCACTCGATGTTTTCCATTCTACTTCACTAAACATCTCCATATGATATCCAATTACTTGCAGGGAAATGCAAGAGACCTCGGTTATGATGATGCTAGGTCCATAGCTGGGTCTTTGTGTATGCTCTCGAAATGCGTTTGTCGAGTGCTCATTAAGAAAGTTTCTATACAAGTTTCTGAACCAACTCCTTAAGAAAAGTTCTCCAAAAGTTCCCTGTGAAAGAATACTTTGAAGCATCTGGTCGTCACAAATGTTTTGACTACTTGTGGAGCCAAAACGGACTCCGTATGAATCAGATATCCATGTTTCAAGTAACACTGCGCAAAACTGATTCCGAACGACAGTTACAGACTAGTTCTTGTTTAGTTGCACTCAATTTTTTCCATTCTACTTCACTAAACCTCTCCATATGAGATCCAATTATTCGTGGGGAAATGCAAGAGACCTCGGTTATGAGGATGCACTAGGTCCATAGCTGGGACTTTGTGTATGTTCTCGAAATACCTTTGTCGAGTGCTCATTAAGCAAGTTTTATACATGTTTCTGAACGAACTCCTTAAGAAAAGTTCTACAAAAGTTCCCTATGCAAGAATCCTTTGAAGCATCTGGTCATCACAAACGTTTTGCCTACTTGTGGAGCCAAAACGGACTCCGTATGAGTCAGATATCCATGTTTCAGTTAACACTGTGCAAAACTGATTCCGAACGACAGTTACAGACTAGTGCTTGTGTAGTTGCACTCGATTTTTTCCATTCTACTTCACTAAGCATCTCCATATGAGATCCAATTACTTGTGGGGAAATGCAAGAGACCTCGGTTATGAGGATGCACTAGGTCCATAGCTGGGACTTTGTGTATGTTCTCGAAATGCGTTTGTCGAGTGCTCATTAAGAAAGTTTCTATACATGTTTCTGAACGAACTCCTTAAGAAAAGTTCTCCAAAAGTTCCCTATGAAAGAATCCTTTGAAGCATCTGGTCGTCACAAACGTTTTGACTACTTGTGCAGCCAAACGGACTCCGTATGAGTCAGATATCCATGTTTCAGCTAACACTGCACAAAACTGATTCCGAACGACAGTTACAGACTAGTTCTTGTGTAGTTGCACTCGATTTTTCCATGCTACTTCACTAAACATCTCCATATGAGATCCAATTACTTGTAGGGAAATGCAAGAGACCTCGGTTATGAGGATGCACTAGGTCCATAGCTGGAACTTTGTGTACGTTCTTGAAATGCGTTTGTCGAGTGCTCATTAAGAAAGTTTCTATACAAGTTTCTTAACGAACTCCTTAAGAAAAGTTCTCCAAAAGTTCCCTATGAAAGAATCCTTTGAAGCATCTGGTCCTCACAAATGTTTTGACTACTTGCGGAGCCAAAACGGACTCCGTGTGAGTCAGATATACATGTTTCAGTTAACACTGCGCAAAACTAATTCCGAACGATAGTTACAGACTAGTTCTTGTGTAGTTGCACTCAATTTTTTTCATTCTACTTCACTAAACATCTCCATATGAGATCCAATTACTTGTTGGGAAATGCAAAAGACCTCGGTTATGATGATGCACTAGGTCCATAGCTGGGACTTTGTGTATGTTCTCGAAATGCGTTTGTTGAGTGCTTATTAAGAAAGTTTCTATACAAGTTTCTGAACGAACTCCTTAAGAAAAGTTCTCCAAAAGTTAACTACGAAAGAATCCTTGGAAGCATCAGGTGGTTGCAAACGTTTTGACTACTTGTGGAGCCAAAACGGACTCCGTATGAGTCAGATATCCATGTTTCAGTTAACACTGCGCAAAACTGATTCCGAACGACAGTTGCAGACTAGTTCTTGTGCAGTTGCACTCAATTTTTTCCATTATACTTCACTAAACATCTCCATATGAAAGAATCTTTTGAAGCATCTGGTCGTCACAAACGTTTTGACTACTTGTGGAGCCAAAACGGACTCCGTATGAGTCAGATATCCATGTTTCGGTTAACACTGCGCAAAACTGATTCCGAATGACAGCTACAGACTAGTTCTTGTGTAGTTGCACTCGATTTTTCCATTCTACTTCACTAAACATCTCCATATGAGATCCAATTACTTGTAGGGAAATGCAAGAGACCTCGGTTATGATGATGCACTAGGTCCATAGCTGGGACTTTCTGTATGTTCTCGAAATGCGTTTGTCGAGTGCTCATTAAGAAAGTTTCTATACAAGTTTCTGAACGAACTCCTTCAGAAAAGTTTTCCAAAAGTTCCCTATGAAAGTATCCTTTGAAGCATCTGGTCGTCAAAATCATTTTGACTACTTGTGGAGCCAAAATGGAGTCCGTATGAGTCAGATATCCATGTTTCTGTTAAAACTGCGCAAAACTGATTCCGAACAACAGTTACAGACTAGTTCTTGTGTAGTTGCAGTCGATTTTTCTATTCTACTTCACTAAACATCTCCATATGAGATCCAATTACTTGTAGGGAAATGCAAGAGACCTCAGTTATGATGATGCACTAGGTCCATAGCTGGGACTTTGTGTATGTTCTCGAAATGCGTTTGTCGAGTGCTCATTAAAAAAGTTTCTATACAAGTATCTCAACGAACTACTTAAGAAAAGTTCTCCAAAAGTTCCCTATGAAATAATCCTTTGAAACACCTGGTCGTCACAAATCTTTTGACTACTTGTGGAGCCAAAACAGACACCGTATGAGTCGGATATCCATGTTTCAGTTAACACTGCGCAAAACTGATTCCGAACGACTGTTACTGACTAGTTCTTGTGTAGTTGCACTCGATTTTTTCCATTCTACTTCACTAAACATCTCCATATTAGATCCAATTACTTGAAGGGAAATGCAAGAGACCTCTGTTATGAGGATGCACTAGCTCCATAGCTGGGACTTTGTGTATGTTCTCGAAATGAGTTTGTCGAGTGCTCATTAAGAAAGTTTCTATACAAGTTTCTGAACGAACTCCTTAAGAAAAAAGTTCTCCAAAAGTTCCCTATGAAAGAATCCTTTGAAGCATCTGGTCGTAGCAAACATTTTGCCTACTTGTGGAGCCAAAACGGACTCCGTATGAGTCAGATATCCATGTTTCAGTTAACACTGTGCAAAACTGATTCCGAACGACAGTTACAGACTAGTGCTTGTGTAGTTGCACTCGATTTTTTCCATTCTACTTCACTAAGCATCTCCATATGAGATCCAATTACTTGTGGGGAAATGCAAGAGACCTCGGTTATGATGATGCACTAGGTCCATAGCTGGGACTTTGTGTATGTTCTCGAAATGCGTTTGTTGAGTGCTCATTAAGAAAGTTTCTATACAAGTTTCTGAACGAACTCCTTAAGAAAAGTTCTCCAAAAGTTCCCTATGAAAGAATCCTTTGAAGCACCTGGTCATCACAAACGTTTTGCCTACTCGTGGAGCCAAAACAGACTCCGTATGAGTCAGATATCCATGTTTCAGTTAACACAGTGCAAAACTGATTCCAAACGACATTTACAGACTAGTTCTTGTGTAGGTGCACTCGATGTTTTCCATTCTACTTCACTAAACATCTCCATATGATATCCAATTACTTGCAGGGAAATGCAAGAGTCCTCGGTTATGATGATGCTAGGTCCATAGCTGGGACTTTGTGTATGCTCTCGAAATGCGTTTGTCGAGTGCTCATTAAGAAAGTTTCTATACAAGTTTCTGAACGAACTCCTTAAGAAAAGTTCTCCAAAAGTTCCCTATGAAAGAATACTTTGAAGCATCTGGTCGTCACAAATGTTTTGACTACTTGTGGAGCCAAAACGGACTCCGTATGAATCAGATATCCATGTTTCAAGTAACACTGCGCAAAACTGATTCCGAACGACAGTTACAGACTAGTTCTTGTTTAGTTGCACTCGATTTTTTCCATTCTACTTCACTAAACCTCTCCATATGAGATCCAATTATTCGTGGGGAAATGCAAGAGACCTCGGTTATGAGGATGCACTAGGTCCATAGCTGGGACTTTGTGTATGTTCTCGAAATACCTTTGTCGAGTGCTCATTAAGCAAGTTTTATACATGTTTCTGAACGAACTCCTTAAGAAAAGTTCTACAAAAGTTCCCTATGCAAGAATCCTTTGAAGCATCTGGTCATCACAAACGTTTTGCCTACTTGTGGAGCCAAAATGGACTCCGTATGAGTCAGATATCCATGTTTCAGTTAACACTGTGCAAAACTGATTCCGAACGACAGTTACAGACTAGTGCTTGTGTAGTTGCACTCGATTTTTTCCATTCTACTTCACTAAGCATCTCCATATGAGATCCAATTACTTGTGGGGAAATGCAAGAGACCTCGGTTATGAGGATGCACTAGGTCCATAGCTGGGACTTTGTGTATGTTCTCGAAATGCGTTTGTCGAGTGCTCATTAAGAAAGTTTCTATACAAGTTTCTGAATGAACTCCTTAAGAAAAGTTCTCCAAAAGTTCCCTATGAAAGAATCCTTTGAAGCATCTGGTCGTCACAAACGTTTTGACTACTTGTGGAGCCAAACGGACTCCGTATGAGTCAGATATCCATGTTTCAGCTAACACTGCACAAAACTGATTCCGAACGACAGTTACAGACTAGTTCTTGTGTAGTTGCACTCGATTTTTCCATGCTACTTCACTAAACATCTCCATATGAGATCCAATTACTTGTAGGGAAATGCAAGAGACCTCGGTTATGAGGATGCACTAGGTCCATAGCTGGAACTTTGTGTACGTTCTTGAAATGCGTTTGTCGAGTGCTCATTAAGAAAGTTTCTATACAAGTTTCTTAACGAACTCCTTAAGAAAAGTTCTCCAAAAGTTCCCTATGAAAGAATCCTTTGAAGCATCTGGTCGTCACAAATGTTTTGACTACTTGCGGAGCCAAAACGGACTCCGTGTGAGTCAGATATACATGTTTCAGTTAACACTGCGCAAAACTAATTCCGAACGATAGTTACAGACTAGTTCTTGTGTAGTTGCACTCAATTTTTTTCATTCTACTTCACTAAACATCTCCATATGAGATCCAATTACTTGTAGGGAAATGCAAAAGACCTCGGTTATGATGATGCACTAGGTCCATAGCTGGGACTTTGTGTATGTTCTCGAAATGCGTTTGTTGAGTGCTTATTAAGAAAGTTTCTATACAAGTTTCTGAACGAACTCCTTAAGAAAAGTTCTCCAAAAGTTAACTACGAAAGAATCCTTGGAAGCATCAGGTGGTTGCAAACGTTTTGACTACTTGTGGAGCCAAAACGGACTCCGTATGAGTCAGATATCCATGTTTCAGTTAACACTGCGCAAAACTGATTCCGAACGACAGTTGCAGACTAGTTCTTGTGAAGTTGCACTCAATTTTTTCCATTATACTTCACTAAACATCTCCATATGAAAGAATCCTTTGAAGCATCTGGTCGTCACAAACGTTTTGACTACTTGTGGAGCCAAAACGGACTCCGTATGAGTCAGATATCCATGTTTCGGTTAACACTGCGCAAAACTGATTCCGAATGACAGCTACAGACTAGTTCTTGTGTAGTTGCACTCGATTTTTCCATTCTACTTCACTAAACATCTCCATATGAGACCCAATTACTTGTAGGGAAATGCAAGAGACCTCGGTTATGATGATGCACTAGGTCCATAGCTGGGACTTTCTGTATGTTCTCGAAATGCGTTTGTCGAGTGCTCATTAAGAAAGTTTCTATACAAGTTTCTGAACGAACTCCTTCAGAAAAGTTTTCCAAAAGTTCCCTATGAAAGTATCCTTTGAAGCATCTGGTCGTCAAAATCATTTTGACTACTTGTGGAGCCAAAACGGAGTCCGTATGAGTCAGATATCCATGTTTCTGTTAAAACTGCGCAAAACTGATTCCGAACAACAGTTACAGACTAGTTCTTGTGTAGTTGCAGTCGATTTTTCTATTCTACTTCACTAAACATCTCCATATGAGATCCAATTACTTGTAGGGAAATGCAAGAGACCTCAGTTATGATGATGCACTAGGTCCATAGCTTGGACTTTGTGTATGTTCTCGAAATGCGTTTGTCGAGTGCTCATTAAAAAAGTTTCTATACAAGTATCTCAACGAACTACTTAAGAAAAGTTCTCCAAAAGTTCCCTATGAAATAATCCTTTGAAACATCTGGTCGTCACAAATCTTTTGACTACTTGTGGAGCCAAAACAGACACCGTATGAGTCGGATATCCATGTTTCAGTTAACACTGCGCAAAACTGATTCCGAACGACTGTTACTGACTAGTTCTTGTGTAGTTGCACTCGATTTTTTCCATTCTACTTCACTAAACATCTCCATATTAGATCCAATTACTTGAAGGGAAATGCAAGAGACCTCTGTTATGAGGATGCACTAGCTCCATAGCTGGGACTTTGTGTATGTTCTCGAAATGAGTTTGTCGAGTGCTCATTAAGAAAGTTTCTATACAAGTTTCTGAACGAACTCCTTAAGAAAAAAGTTCTCCAAAAGTTCCCTATGAAAGAATCCTTTGAAGCATCTGGTCGTAGCAAACATTTTGCCTACTTGTGGAGCCAAAACGGACTCCGTATGAGTCAGATATCCATGTTTCAGTTAACACTGTGCAAAACTGATTCCGAACGACAGTTACAGACTAGTGCTTGTGTAGTTGCACTCGATTTTTTCCATTCTACTTCACTAAGCATCTCCATATGAGATCCAATTACTTGTGGGGAAATGCAAGAGACCTCGGTTATGATGATGCACTAGGTCCATAGCTGGGACTTTGTGTATGTTCTCGAAATGCGTTTGTTGAGTGCTCATTAAGAAAGTTTCTATACAAGTTTCTGAACGAACTCCTTAAGAAAAGTTCTCCAAAAGTTCCCTATGAAAGAATCCTTTGAAGCACCTGGTCATCACAAACGTTTTGCCTACTCGTGGAGCCAAAACAGACTCCGTATGAGTCAGATATCCATGTTTCAGTTAACACAGTGCAAAACTGATTCCGAACGACATTTACAGACTAGTTCTTGTGTAGGTGCACTCGATGTTTTCCATTCTACTTCACTAAACATCTCCATATGATATCCAATTACTTGCAGGGAAATGCAAGAGTCCTCGGTTATGATGATGCTAGGTCCATAGCTGGGACTTTGTGTATGCTCTCGAAATGCGTTTGTCGAGTGCTCATTAAGAAAGTTTCTATACAAGTTTCTGAACGAACTCCTTAAGAAAAGTTCTCCAAAAGTTCCCTATGAAAGAATACTTTGAAGCATCTGGTCGTCACAAATGTTTTGACTACTTGTGGAGCCAAAACGGACTCCGTATGAATCAGATATCCATGTTTCAAGTAACACTGCGCAAAACTGATTCCAAACGACAGTTACAGACTAGTTCTTGTTTAGTTGCACTCGATTTTTTCCATTCTACTTCACTAAACCTCTCCATATGAGATCCAATTATTCGTGGGGAAATGCAAGAGACCTCGGTTATGAGGATGCACTAGATCCATAGCTGGGACTTTGTGTATGTTCTCGAAATACCTTTGTCGAGTGCTCAATAAGCAAGTTTTATACATGTTTCTGAACGAACTCCTTAAGAAAAGTTCTACAAAAGTTCCCTATGCAAGAATCCTTTGAAGCATCTGGTCATCACAAACGTTTTGCCTACTTGTGGAGCCAAAATGGACTCCGTATGAGTCAGATATCCATGTTTCAGTTAACACTGTGCAAAACTGATTCCGAACGACAGTTACAGACTAGTGCTTGTGTAGTTGCACTCGATTTTTTCCATTCTACTTCACTAAGCATCTCCATATGAGATCCAATTACTTGTGGGGAAATGCAAGAGACCTCGGTTATGAGGATGCACTAGGTCCATAGCTGGGACTTTGTGTATGTTCTCGAAATGCGTTTGTCGAGTGCTCATTAAGAAAGTTTCTATACAAGTTTCTGAACGAACTCCTTAAGAAAAGTTCTCCAAAAGTTCCCTATGAAAGAATCCTTTGAAGCATCTGGTCGTCACAAACGTTTTGACTACTTGTGGAGCCAAACGGACTCCGTATGAGTCAGATATCCATGTTTCAGCTAACACTGCACAAAACTGATTCCGAACGACAGTTACAGACTAGTTCTTGTGTAGTTGCACTCGATTTTTCCATGCTACTTCACTAAACATCTCCATATGAGATCCAATTACTTGTAGGGAAATGCAAGAGACCTCGGTTATGAGGATGCACTAGGTCCATAGCTGGAACTTTGTGTACGTTCTTGAAATGCGTTTGTCGAGTGCTCATTAAGAAAGTTTCTATACAAGTTTCTTAACGAACTCCTTAAGAAAAGTTCTCCAAAAGTTCCCTATGAAAGAATCCTTTGAAGCATCTGGTCGTCACAAATGTTTTGACTACTTGCGGAGCCAAAACGGACTCCGTGTGAGTCAGATATACATGTTTCAGTTAACACTGCGCAAAACTAATTCCGAACGATAGTTACAGACTAGTTCTTGTGTAGTTGCACTCAATTTTTTTCATTCTACTTCACTAAACATCTCCATATGAGATCCAATTACTTGTAGGGAAATGCAAAAGACCTCGGTTATGATGATGCACTAGGTCCATAGCTGGGACTTTGTGTATGTTCTCGAAATGCGTTTGTTGAGTGCTTATTAAGAAAGTTTCTATACAAGTTTCTGAACGAACTCCTTAAGAAAAGTTCTCCAAAAGTTAACTACGAAAGAATCCTTGGAAGCATCAGGTGGTTGCAAACGTTTTGACTACTTGTGGAGCCAAAACGGACTCCGTATGAGTCAGATATCCATGTTTCAGTTAACACTGCGCAAAACTGATTCCGAACGACAGTTGCAGACTAGTTCTTGTGCAGTTGCACTCAATTTTTTCCATTATACTTCACTAAACATCTCCATATGAAAGAATCCTTTGAAGCATCTGGTCGTCACAAACGTTTTGACTACTTGTGGAGCCAAAACGGACTCCGTATGAGTCAGATATCCATGTTTCGGTTAACACTGCGCAAAACTGATTCCGAATGACAGCTACAGACTAGTTCTTGTGTAGTTGCACTCGATTTTTCCATTCTACTTCACTAAACATCTCCATATGAGATCCAATTACTTGTAGGGAAATGCAAGAGACCTCGGTTATGATGATGCACTAGGTCCATAGCTGGGACTTTCTGTATGTTCTCGAAATGCGTTTGTCGAGTGCTCATTAAGAAAGTTTCTATACAAGTTTCTGAACGAACTCCTTCAGAAAAGTTTTCCAAAAGTTCCCTATCAAAGTATCCTTTGAAGCATCTGGTCGTCAAAATCATTTTGACTACTTGTGGAGCCAAAACGGAGTCCGTATGAGTCAGATATCCATGTTTCTGTTAAAACTGCGCAAAACTGATTCCGAACAACAGTTACAGACTAGTTCTTGTGTAGTTGCAGTCGATTTTTCTATTCTACTTCACTAAACATCTCCATATGAGATCCAATTACTTGTAGGGAAATGCAAGAGACCTCAGTTATGATGATGCACTAGGTCCATAGCTGGGACTTTGTGTATGTTCTCGAAATGCGTTTGTCGAGTGCTCATTAAAAAAGTTTCTATACAAGTATCTCAACGAACTACTTAAGAAAAGTTCTCCAAAAGTTCCCTATGAAATAATCCTTTGAAACATCTGGTCGTCACAAATCTTTTGACTACTTGTGGAGCCAAAACAGACACCGTATGAGTCGGATATCCATGTTTTAGTTAACACTGCGCAAAACTGATTCCGAACGACTGTTACTGACTAGTTCTTGTGTAGTTGCACTCGATTTTTTCCATTCTACTTCACTAAACATCTCCATATTAGATCCAATTACTTGAAGGGAAATGCAAGAGACCTCTGTTATGAGGATGCACTAGCTCCATAGCTGGGACTTTGTGTATGTTCTCGAAATGAGTTTGTCGAGTGCTCATTAAGAAAGTTTCTATACAAGTTTCTGAACGAACTCCTTAAGAAAAAAGTTCTCCAAAAGTTCCCTATGAAAGAATCCTTTGAAGCATCTGGTCGTCACAAACGTTTTGACTACTTGTGGAGCCAAAACGGACTCCGTATGAGTCAGATATCCATGTTCCAGTTAACACTGCGCAAAACTGATTCCGAACGACAGTTACAGACTAGTTCTTGTGTAGTTGCACTTGATTTTTTCCATTCTACTTTACTAAACATCTCCATATGAGATCCAATTACTTGTGGGGAAATGCAAGAGACCTCAGTTATGATGATGCACTAGGTCCATAGCTGGGACTTTGTGTATGTTCTCGAAATGCGTTTGTCGAGTGCTCATTAAGAAAGTTTCTATACAAGTTTCTGAACGAACTCCTGAAGAAAAGTTCTCCGAAAGTTCCCGATGCAAGAATCCTTTGAAGCATTTGGTCGTCACAAACGTTTTGACTACTTGTGGAGCCCAAACGGACTCCGTATGGGTCAGATATCCATGTTTCAGTTCACACTGCGCAAAACTGATTCCGAACGATAGTTATAGACTAGTTCTTGTGTAGTTGCACACGATTTTTTCCATTCTACTTCTCTAAACATCTCCATAAGAGATCCAATTCCATGTAGGGAAATGCAAGAGACCTCGGTTATGATGATGCACTAGGTCCATAGCTGGGACTTTGTGTATGTTCTCGAAATGCGTTTGTCGAGTGCTCATTAAGAAAGTTTCAATACAAGTTTCTGAATAAACTCCTTAAGAAAAGTTCTCCAAAAGTTCCCTATGAAAGAATCCTATTAAGCATCTGGTCGTCGCAAACATATTGACTACTTGTGGAGCCAAAACGGACTCCGTATGAGTCAGATATCCATGTTTCAGTTAACGCTGCGCAAAACTGATTCCGAACGATAGTTACAGACTAGTTCTTGTGTAGTTGCACTCGATTTTTTCCATTCTACTTCACTAAACATCTCCATATGAGATCCAGTTACTTGTAGGGAAATGCAAGAGACCTCGGTTATGATGATGCACTAGGTCCATAGCTGGGACTTTGTGTATGTTCTCGAAATGCGTTTGTCGAGTGCTCATTAAGAAGTTCACTTGAGGAGAGTGGGAAGTGACTAGTCCGATAGGAGAAGAGCGGAAGTGCGATCTTTCGATCCAATCTACGTCGACTAAATCTATACAAGTTTCTGAACGAACTCCTTAAGAAAATTACTCCAAATGTTCCCTATGAAAGAATCCTTTGAAGCATCTGGTCGTCACAAACGTTTTGACTACTTGTGGAGCCAAAACGGACTCCGTATGAGTCAGATATCCATGTTTCGGTTAACACTGCGCAAAACTGATTCCGAATGACAGCTACAGACTAGTTCTTGTGTAGTTGCACTCGATTTTTCCATTCTACTTCACTAAACATCTCCATATGAGATCCAATTACTTGTAGGAAAATGCAAGAGACCTCGGTTATGAGGATGCACTAGGTCCATAGCTGGGACTTTGTGTATGTTCTCGAAATGCGTTTGTCGAGTGCTCATTAAGAAAGTTTCTATACAAGTTTCTGAAAGAACTACTTCAGAAAAGTTCTCCAAAAGTTCCCTATGAAAGAATCCTTTGAAACATCTGGTCGTCACAAATGTTTTGACTACTTGTGGAGCCAAAACGGACTCCGTATGAGTCGGATATCCATGTTTCAGTTAACACTGCGCAAAACTAATTCCGAACGACAGTTACAGACTAGTTCTTGTGTAGTTGCACTCGATTTTTTCCATTATACTTCACTAAACATCTCCATATGAGATCCAATTACTTGTAGGGAAATGCAAGAGACCTCGGTTATGAGGATGCACTTGGTCCATAGCTGGGACTTTGTGTATGTTCTCGAAACGCATTTGTCGAGTGCTCATTAAGAAAGTTTCTATACAAGTTTCTGAACAAACTCCTTAAGAAAAGTTCTCCAAAAGTTCCCTATGAAAGAATCCTTTGAAGCATCTGGTTGTCACAAATGTTTTGACTACTTGTGGACCCAAAACAGACTCCGTATGCGTCAGATATCCATGTTTCAGTTAACACTGCGCAAAACTGATTCAGAACGACAGTTACAGACTAGTTCTTGTGTAGTTGCACTCGATTTTTCCATTGTACTTTACTAAACATCTCCATATGAGATCCAATTACTTTTAGGGGAATGCAAGAGACCTTGGTTATGAGGATGCACTAGGTCCATAGCTGGTACTTTGTGTATGTTCTCGAAATGCGTTTGTCGAGTGCTCATTAAGAAAGTTTCTATACAAGTTTCTTAACGAACTCCTTAAGAAAAGTTCTCCAAAAGTTCCCTATGCAAGAATCCTTTGAAGCATCTGGTCGTCACAAACGTTTTGACTAATTTTGGAGCCAAAACAGACTCCGTATGAGTCAGATATTCATGTTTCAGTTAACACTGCTCCAAACTGATTCCAAACTATAGTTACAGACTAGTTCTTGTGTAGTTGCATTCAATTATTTCCATTCTACTTCACTAAACATATCCATATGAGATCCAATTACTTGTAGGGAAATTCAAGAGATCTTAGTTATGATGATGCACTAGGTCCACAGCTGGGACTTTGTGTATGTTCTTGAAATGCGTTTGTCGAGTGCTTATTGAGAAAGTTTCTATACAAGTTTCTGCACGAACTCCTTAAGAAAAGTTCTCCAAAATTTCCCTATGAAAGAATCCTTTGAAGCATCTGGTCGTAGCAAACATTTTGCCTACTTGTGGAGCCAAAACAGACTCCGTATGAGTCAGATATCCATGTTTCAGTTAACACTGTGCAAAACTGATTCTGAATGACAGTTACAGACTAGTTCTTGTGTAGTTGCACTCGATTTTTTCCATTCTACTTCACTAAACATCTCCATATGAGATCCAATTACTTGTGGGGAAATGCAAGAGACCTCGGTTATGATGATGCACTAGGTCCATAGCTGGGACTTTGTGTATGTTCTCGAAATGCGTTTGTTGAGTGCTCATTAAGAAAGTTTCTATACAAGTTTCTGAACGAACTCCTTAAGAAAAGTTCTCCAAAAGTTCCCTATGAAAGAATACTTTGAAGCACCTGGTCATCACAAACATTTTTCCTACTCGTGGAGCCAAAACAGACTCCGTATGAGTCGGATATCCATGGTTCAGTTAACACTGTGCAAAACTGATTCCGAACGACAGTTACAGACTAGTTCTTGTGTAGGTGCACTCGATGTTTTCCATTCTACTTCACTAAACATCTCCATATGATATCCAATTACTTGTGGGGAAATGCAAGAGACCTCGGTTATGATGATGCACTAGGTCCATAGCTGGGACTTTGTGTATGCTCTCGAAATGCGTTTGTCGAGTGCTCATTAAGAAAGTTTCTATACAAGTTTCTGAACGAACTCCTTAAGAAATGTTCTCCAAAAGTTCCCGATGCAAGAATCCTTTGAAGCATCTGGTCGTCACAAACGTTTTGACTACTTGTGGAGAAAAAGCGGACTCCGTATGAGTCAGATATCCATGTTTCAAGTAACACTGCGCAAAACTGATTCCGAACGACAGTTACGGACTAGTTCTTGTGTAGTTGCACTCGATTTTTTCCATTCTACTTCACTAAACATCTCCATATGAGATCCAATTACTTGCAGGGAAATGCAAGAGACCTCGATTATGATGATGCACTAGGTCCATAGCTGGGACTTTGTTTATGTTCTCGAAATGCGTTTGTCGAGTGCTCATTAAGAAAGTTTCTATACAAGTTTCTGAACGAACTCCTTAAAAAAAGTTCTCCAAGAGTTCCCTATGAAAGAATCCTTAGAAGCATCTGGTCGTCACAAATGTTTTGACTACTTATGGGGCCAAAATGGACTCCGTATGAGTCAAATATCCATGTTTCAGTCAACACTGCGCAAAACTGATTCCGAACGACAGTTACAGACTAGTTCTTGTGTAGTTGCACTCGATTTTTCCACTGTACTTCAGTAAACATCTCCATATGAGATCCAATTACTTTTAGGGGAATGCAAAAGACCTTGGTTCTGAGGATGCGCTAGGTCCATAGCTGGGACTTTGTGTATGTTCTCGAAATGCGTTTGTGGAGTGCTCATTAAGAAAGTTGGTATACAAGTTTCTTAACGAACTCCTTAAGAAAAGTTCTCCAAAAGTTCCCTATGCAAGAATCCTTTGAAGCATCTCATCGTCACAAATGTTTTGACTACGTTTGGAGCCAAAACGGACTCCGTATGAGTCAAATATTCATGTTTCAGTGAACACTGCGCCAAACTGATTCCGAACTATAGTTACAAACTAGTTCTTGTGTAGTTGCATTCAATTATTTCCATTCTACTTCACTAAAAATATCCATATGAGATCCAATTACTTGTAGGGAAATTCAAGAGACCTTAGTTATGATGATGCACTGGGTCCACAGCTGTGACTTTGTGTATGTTCTTGAAATGCGTTTGTCGAGTGCTTATTAAGAAAGTTTCTATACAAGTTTCTGAACGAACTCCTTAAGAGAAGTTCTCCAAAATTTCTCTATGAAAGAATCCTTTGAAGCACCTGGTCATCACAAACGTTTTGCCTACTCGTGGAGCCAAAACAGACTCCGTATGAGTCAGATATCCATGGTTCAGTTAACACTGTGCAAAACTGATTCCGAACGACAGTTACAGACTAGTTCTTGTGTAGGTGCACTCGATGTTTTCCATTCTACTTCACTAACCATCTCCATATGATATCCAATTACTTGTGGGGAATGCAAGAGACCTTGGTTATGAGGATGCACTAGGTCCATAGCTGGTACTTTGTGTATGTTCTCGAAATGCGTTTGTCGAGTGCTCATTAAGAAAGTTTCTATACAAGTTTCTTAACGAACTCCTTAAGAAAAGTTCTCCAAAAGTTCCCTATGCAAGAATCCTTTGAAGCATCTGGTCGTCACAAACGTTTTGAATAATTTTGGAGCCAAAACAGACTCCGTATGAGTCAGATATTCATGTTTCAGTTAACACTGCTCCAAACTGATTCCAAACTATAGTTACAGACTAGTTCTTGTGTAGTTGCATTCAATTATTTCCATTCTACTTCACTAAACATATCCATATGAGATCCAATTACTTGTAGGGAAATTCAAGAGATCTTAGTTATGATGATGCACTAGGTCCACAGCTGGGACTTTGTGTATGTTCTTGAAATGCGTTTGTCGAGTGCTTATTGAGAAAGTTTCTATACAAGTTTCTGCACGAACTCCTTAAGAAAAGTTCTCCAAAATTTCCCTATGAAAGAATCCTTTGAAGCATCTGGTCGTAGCAAACATTTTGCCTACTTGTGGAGCCAAAACAGACTCCGTATGAGTCAGATATCCATGTTTCAGTTAACACTGTGCAAAACTGATTCTGAATGACAGTTACAGACTAGTTCTTGTGTAGTTGCACTCGATTTTTTCCATTCTACTTCACTAAACATCTCCATATGAGATCCAATTACTTGTGGGGAAATGCAAGAGACCTCGGTTATGATGATGCACTAGGTCCATAGCTGGGACTTTGTGTATGTTCTCGAAATGCGTTTGTTGAGTGCTCATTAAGAAAGTTTCTATACAAGTTTCTGAACGAACTCCTTAAGAAAAGTTCTCCAAAAGTTCCCTATGAAAGAATACTTTGAAGCACCTGGTCATCACAAACATTTTTCCTACTCGTGGAGCCAAAACAGACTCCGTATGAGTCGGATATCCATGGTTCAGTTAACACTGTGCAAAACTGATTCCGAACGACAGTTACAGACTAGTTCTTGTGTAGGTGCACTCGATGTTTTCCATTCTACTTCACTAAACATCTCCATATGATATCCAATTACTTGTGGGGAAATGCAAGAGACCTCGGTTATGATGATGCACTAGGTCCATAGCTGGGACTTTGTGTATGCTCTCGAAATGCGTTTGTCGAGTGCTCATTAAGAAAGTTTCTATACAAGTTTCTGAACGAACTCCTTAAGAAAAGTTCTCCAAAAGTTCCCGATGCAAGAATCCTTTGAAGCATCTGGTCGTCACAAACGTTTTGACTACTTGTGGAGCAAAAGCGGACTCCGTATGAGTCAGATATCCATGTTTCAGTTAACACTGCGCAAAACTGATTCCGAACGACAGTTACGGACTAGTTCTTGTGTAGTTGCACTCGATTTTTTCCATTCTACTTCACTAAACATCTCCATATGAGATCCAATTACTTGCAGGGAAATGCAAGAGACCTCGATTATGATGATGCACTAGGTCCATAGCTGGGACTTTGTTTATGTTCTCGAAATGCGTTTGTCGAGTGCTCATTAAGAAAGTTTCTATACAAGTTTCTGAACGAACTCCTTAAAAAAAGTTCTCCAAGAGTTCCCTATGAAAGAATCCTTAGAAGCATCTGGTCGTCACAAATGTTTTGACTACTTGTGGGGCCAAAATGGACTCCGTATGAGTCAAATATCCATGTTTCAGTCAACACTGCGCAAAACTGATTCCGAACGACAGTTACAGACTAGTTCTTGTGTAGTTGCACTCGATTTTTCCACTGTACTTCAGTAAACATCTCCATATGAGATCCAATTACTTTTAGGGGAATGCAAGAGACCTTGGTTCTGAGGATGCGCTAGGTCCATAGCTGGGACTTTGTGTATGTTCTCGAAATGCGTTTGTGGAGTGCTCATTAAGAAAGTTGGTATACAAGTTTCTTAACGAACTCCTTAAGAAAAGTTCTCCAAAAGTTCCCTATGCAAGAATCCTTTGAAGCATCTCATCGTCACAAATGTTTTGACTACGTTTGGAGCCAAAACGGACTCCGTATGAGTCAAATATTCATGTTTCAGTGAACACTGCGCCAAACTGATTCCGAACTATAGTTACAAACTAGTTCTTGTGTAGTTGCATTCAATTATTTCCATTCTACTTCACTAAAAATATCCATATGAGATCCAATTACTTGTAGGGAAATTCAAGAGACCTTAGTTATGATGATGCACTAGGTCCACAGCTGTGACTTTGTGTATGTTCTTGAAATGCGTTTGTCGAGTGCTTATTAAGAAAGTTTCTATACAAGTTTCTGAACGAACTCCTTAAGAGAAGTTCTCCAAAATTTCTCTATGAAAGAATCCTTTGAAGCACCTGGTCATCACAAACGTTTTGCCTACTCGTGGAGCCAAAACAGACTCCGTATGAGTCAGATATCCATGGTTCAGTTAACACTGTGCAAAACTGATTCCGAACGACAGTTACAGACTAGTTCTTGTGTAGGTGCACTCGATGTTTTCCATTCTACTTCACTAACCATCTCCATATGATATCCAATTACTTGTGGGGAATGCAAGAGACCTTGGTTATGAGGATGCACTAGGTCCATAGCTGGTACTTTGTGTATGTTCTCGAAATGCGTTTGTCGAGTGCTCATTAAGAAAGTTTCTATACAAGTTTCTTAACGAACTCCTTAAGAAAAGTTCTCCAAAAGTTCCCTATACAAGAATCCTTTGAAGCATCTGGTCATCACAAACGTTTTGACAATTTTGGAGCCAAAACAGACTCCGTATGAGTCAGATATTCATGTTTCAGTTAACACTGCTCCAAACTATAGTTACAGACTAGTTCTTGTGTAGTTGCATTCAATTATTTCCATTCTACTTCACTAAACATATCCATATGAGATCCAATTACTTGTAGGGAAATTCAAGAGATCTTAGTTATGATGATGCACTAGGTCCACAGCTGGGACTTTGTGTATGTTCTTGAAATGCGTTTGTCGAGTGCTTATTGAGAAAGTTTCTATACAAGTTTCTGCACGAACTCCTTAAGAAAAGTTCTCCAAAATTTCCCTATGAAAGAATCCTTCGAAGCATCTGGTCGTAGCAAACATTTTGCCTACTTGTGGAGCCAAAACGGACTCCGTATGAGTCAGATATCCATGGTTCAGTTAACACTGTGCAAAACTGATTCCGAACGACAGTTACAGACTAGTTCTTGTGTAGTTGCACTCGATTTTTTCCATTCTACTTCACTAAACATCTCCATATGAGATCCAATTACTTGTGGGGAAATGCAAGAGACCTCGGTTATGATGATGCACTAGGTCCATAGCTGGGACTTTGTGTATGTTCTCGAAATGCGTTTGTTGAGTGCTCATTAAGAAAGTTTCTATACAAGTTTCTGAACGAACTCCTTAAGAAAAGTTCTCCAAAAGTTCCCTATGAAAGAATCCTTTGAAGCACCTGGTCATCACAAACGTTTTGCCTACTCGTGGAGCCAAAACAGACTCCGTATGAGTCAGATATCCATGGTTCAGTTAACACTGTGCAAAACTGATTCCGAACGACAGTTACAGACTAGTTCTTGTGTAGGTGCACTCGATGTTTTCCATTCTACTTCACTAAACATCTCCATATGATATCCAATTACTTGTGGGGAAATTCAAGAGACCTCGGTTATGATGATGCACTAGGTCCATAGCTGGGACTTTGTGTATGCTCTCGAAATGCGTTTGTCGAGTGCTCATTAAGAAAGTTTCTATACAAGTTTCGGAACGAACTCCTTAAGAAAAGTTCTCCAAAAGTTCCCGATGCAAGAATCCTTTGAAGCATCTGGTCGTCACAAACGTTTTGACTACTTGTGGAGCAAAAGCGGACTCCGTATGAGTCAGATATCCATGTTTCAGTTAACACTGCGCAAAACTGATTCCGAACGACAGTTACAGACTAGTTCTTGTGTAGTTGCACTCGATTTTTTCCATTCTACTTCACTAAACATCTCCATATGAGATCCAATTACTTGTAGGGAAATGCAAGAGACCTCGATTATGATGATGCACTAGGTCCATTGCTGGGACTTTGTGTATGTTCTCGAAATGCGTTTGTTGAGTGCTCATTAAGAAAGTTTCTATACAAGTTTCTGAACGAACTCCTTAAGAAAAGTTCTCCAAAAGTTCCCTATGAAAGAATCCTTTGAAGCATCTGGTCGTCACAAATGTTTTGACTACTTGTGGAGCCAAAATGGACTCCGTATGAGTCAGATATCCATGTTTCAGTCAACACTGCGCAAAACTGATTCCGAACGACAGTTACAGACTAGTTCTTGTGTAGTTGCACTCGATTTTTCCACTGTACTTCAGTAAACATCTCCATATGAGATCCAATTACTTTTAGGGGAATGCAAGAGACCTTGGTTCTGAGGATGCGCTAGGTCCATAGCTTGGACTTTGTGTATGTTCTCGAAATGCGTTTGTCGAGTGCTCATTAAGAAAATTGGTATACAAGTTTCTGAACGAACTCCTTAAGAAAAGTTCTCCAAAAGTTCCCTATGCAAGAATCCTTTGAAGCATCTCGTCGTCACAAATGTTTTGACTACGTTTGGAGCCAAAACGGACTCCGTATGAGTCAAATATTCATGTTTCAGTGAACACTGCGCCAAACTGATTCCGAACTATAGTTACAAACTAGTTCTTGTGTAGTTGCATTCAATTATTTCCATTCTACTTCACTAAACATATCCATATGAGATCCAATTACTTGTAGGGAAATTCAAGAGACCTTAGTTATGATGATGCACTAGGTCCACAGCTGGGACTTTGTGTATGTTCTTGAAATGCGTTTGTCGAGTGCTTATGAAGAAGGTTTCTATACAAGTTTCTGAACGAACTCCTTAAGAAAAGTTCTCCAAAATTTCCCTATGAACGAATACTTTGAAGGAACTGGACTTCACAAACGTTTTGACTAGTTGTGGAGCCAAAACGGACTCCGTATGAGTCAGATATCCATGTTTCAGTTAACACTACGCAAAACTGATTCCGAACGACAGTTACAGACTAGTTCTTGTGTAGTTGCACTCAATTATTTCATTCTACTTCACTAAGCATCTTCATATGAGATCCAATTACTTGTGGTGAAATGCAAGAGACCTCGGTTATGATGATGCACTAGGTCCATAGCTGGGACTTTGTGTATGTTCTCGAAATGCGTTTGTCGAGTGCTCATTAAGAAAGTTTCTATACAAGTTTCTGAACGAACTCCTTAAGAAAAGTTCTCCAAAAGTTCCCTATGAAAGAATCCTTTGAAGCACCTGGTCATCAAAAACGTTTTGCCTACTCGTGGAGCCAAAACAGACTCCGTATGAGTCAGATATCCATGGTTCAGTTAACACTGTGCAAAACTGATTCCGAACGACAGTTGAAGACTAGTTCTTGTGTAGGTGCACTCGATGTTTTCCATTCTACTTCACTAAACATCTCCATATGATATCCAATTACTTGTGGGGAAATTCAAGAGACCTCGGTTATGATGATGCACTAGGTCCATAGCTGGGACTTTGTGTATGCTCTCGAAATGCGTTTGTCGAGTGCTCATTAAGAAAGTTTCTATACAAGTTTCTGAACGAACTCCTTAAGAAAAGTTCTCCAAAAGTTCCCGATGCAAGAATCCTTTGAAGCATCTGGTCGTCACAAATGTTTTGACTACTTGTGGAGCACAAGCGGACTCCGTATGAGTCAGATATCCATGTTTCAGTTAACACTGCGCAAAACTGATTCCGAACGACAGTTACGGACTAGTTCTTGTGTAGTTGCACTCGATTTTTTCCATTCTACTTCACTAAACATCTCCATATGAGATCCAATTACTTGTAGGGAAATGCAAGAGACCTCGATTATGATGATGCACTAGGTCCATAGCTGGGACTTTGTGTATGTTCTCGAAATGTGTTTGTCGAGTGCTCATTAAGAAAGTTTCTATACAAGTTTCTGAACGAACTCCTTAAGAAAATTTCTCCAAAAGTTCCCTATGAAAGAATACTTTGAAGCATCTGGTCGTCACAAATGTTTTGACTACTTGTGGAGCCAAAATGGACTCCGTATGAGTCAGATATCCATGTTTCAGTCAACACTGCGCAAAACTGATTCCGAACGACAGTTACAGACTAGTTCTTGTGTAGTTGCACTCGATTTTTCCACTGTACTTCAGTAAACATCTCCATATGAGATCCAATTACTTTTAGGGGAATGCAAGAGACCTTGGTTCTGAGGATGCGCTAGGTCCATAGCTGGGACTTTGTGTATGTTCTCGAAATGCGTTTGTCGAGTGCTCATTAAGAAAATTGGTATACAAGTTTCTTAACGAACTCCTTAAGAAAAGTTCTCCAAAAGTTCCCTATGCAAGAATCCTTTGAAGCATCTCGTCGTCACAAATGTTTTGACTACGTTTTGAGCCAAAACGGACTCCGTATGAGTCAAATATTCATGTTTCAGTGAACACTGCGCCAAACTGATTCCGAACTATAGTTACAAACTAGTTCTTGTGTAGTTGCATTCAATTATTTCCATTCTACTTCACTAAACATATCCATATGAGATCCAATTACTTGTAGGGAAATTCAAGAGACCTTAGTTATGATGATGCACTAGGTCCACAGCTGGGACATTGTGTATGTTCTTGAAATGCGTTTGTCGAGTGCTTATTAAGAAAGTTTCTATACAAGTTTCTGAACGAACTCCTTAAGAAAAGTTCTCCAAAATTTCCCTATGAAATAATACTTTGAAGGAACTGGACTTCACAAACGTTTTGACTACTTGTGGAGCTAAAACGGACTCCGTATGAGTCAGATATCCATGTTTCAGTTAACACTGCGCAAAACTGATTCCGAACGACAGTTACAGACTAGTTCTTGTGTAGTTGCACTCAATTTTTTCCATTCTACTTCACTAAGCATCTCCATATGAGATCCAATTACTTGTGGTGAAATGCAAGAGACCTCGGTTATGATGATGCACTACGTCCATAGCTGGGACTTTGTGTATGTTCTCGAAATGCGTTTGTCGAGTGCTCATTAAGAAAGTTTCTATACAAGTTTTGGACGAACTCCTTAAGAAAAGTTCTCCAAAAGTCCCGATGCAAGAATGCTTTGAAGCATCTGGTCGTCACAAACTTTTTGACTACTTGTGGAGCCAAAACGGACTCTGTATGAGTCAGATATCCATGTTTCAGTTAACACTGCGCAAAACTGATTCCGAACGACAGTTACAGACTAGTTCTTGTGTAGTTGCACTCGATTTTTCCATTCTACTTCACTAAACATCTCCATATGAGATCCAATTACTTGTAGGGAAATGCAAGAGACCTCGGTTATGAGGATGCACTAGGTCCATAGCTGGAACTTTGTGTATGTTCTCGAAATGCGTTTGTCGAGTGCTCATTACGAAAGTTTCTATACAAGTTTCTGAACGAACCACTTAAGAAAAGTTCTCCAAAAGTTCCCTATGAAAGAATCCTTTGAAACATCTGGTCGTCACAAATGTTTTGACTACTTGTGGAGCCAAAACGGACTCCGTATGAGTCGGATATCCATGTTTCAGTTAACACTGCGCAAAACTGATTCCGAACGACACTTACAGACTAGTTCTTGTGTAGTTGCACTCGATTTTTTCCATTCTACTTCACTAAACATCTCCATATGAGGTCCAATACTTGTGGGGAAATGCAAGAGACCTCGGTTATGATGATGCACTAGGTCCATAGCTGGGACTTTGTGTATGTTCTCGAAATGCGTTTGTCGAGTGCTCATTAAGAAAGTTTCTATACAAGTTTCTGAACGAACTCCTTAAGAAAAGTTCTCCAAGATTTCCCTATGAAAGAATACTTTGAAGGAACTGGTCTTCAAAAACGTTTTGACTACTTGTGGAGCCAAAACAGACTCCGTATGAGTCAGATATCCATGTTTCAGTTAACACTGCGCAAAACTGATACCGAACGACAGTTACAGACTAGTTCTTGTGTAGTTGCACTCGATTTTTTCCATTCTACTTCACTAAGCATCTCCATATGAGATCCAATTACTTGTGGTGAAATGCAAGAGACCTCGGTTATGATGATGCACTACGTCCATAGCTGGGACTTTGTGTATGTTCTCGAAATGCGTTTGTCGAGTGCTCATTAAGAAAGTTTCTATACAAGTTTTGGACGAACTCCTTAAGAAAAGTTCTCCAAAAGTCCCGATGCAAGAATCCTTTGAAGCATCTGGTCGTCACAAACTTTTTGACTACTTGTGGAGCCAAAACGGACTCTGTATGAGTCAGATATCCATGTTTCAGTTAACACTGCGCAAAACTGATTCCGAACGACAGTTACAGACTAGTTCTTGTGTAGTTGCACTCGATTTTTCCATTCTACTTCACTAAACATCTCCATATGAGATCCAATTACTTGTAGGGAAATGCAAGAGACCTCGGTTATGAGGATGCACTAGGTGCATAGCTGGGACTTTGTGTATGTTCTCGAAATGCGTTTGTCGAGTGCTCATTAAGAAAGTTTCTATACAAGTTTCTGAACGAACCACTTAAGAAAAGTTCTCCAAAAGTTCCCTATGAAAGAATCCTTTGAAACATCTGGTCGTCACAAATGTTTTGACTACTTGTGGAGCCAAAACGGACTCCGTATGAGTCGGATATCCATGTTTCAGTTAACACTGCGCAAAACTGATTCCGAACAACACTTACAGACTAGTTCTTGTGTAGTTGCACTCGATTTTTTCCATTCTACTTCAATAAACATCTCCATATGAGGTCCAATTACTTGTGGGGAAATGCAAGAGACCTCGGTTATGATGATGCACTAGGTCCATAGCTGGGACTTTGTGTATGCTCTCGAAATGCGTTTGTCGAGTGCTCATTAAGAAAGTTTCTATACAAGTTTCTGAACGAACTCCTTAAGAAAAGTTCTCCAAAAGTTCCCGATGCAAGAATCCTGTGAAGCATCTGGTCGTCACAAATGTTTTGACTACTTGTGGAGCCAAAACGGACTCCGTATGAGTCAGATTTCCATGTTTCAGTTAACACTGCGCAAAACTTATTCTGAACGACAGTTACAAACTAGTTCTTGTGTAGTTGCACTCGATTTTTCCATTCTAATTCACTAAACATCTCCATATGAGATTCAATTACATGTAGGGAAATGCAAGAGACCTCGGTTATGAGGATGCACTAGGTCCATAGCTAGGATTTTGTGTATGTTCTCGAAATGCGTTTGTCGAGTGCTCATTAAGAAAGTTTCTACACAAGTTTCTGAACGAACTCCTGAAGAAAAGTTCTCCAAAAGTTCCGTATTAAAGAATCCTTTGAAGCATCTGGTCATCACAAACGTTTTGACTACTTGTGGAGCCAAAACGGACTCCGTATGAGTCAGATATCCATGTTTCGGTTCACACTGCGCAAAACTTATTCCGAACGA
This sequence comes from Aegilops tauschii subsp. strangulata, assembly GCF_002575655.3. Taxonomy (NCBI): domain Eukaryota; kingdom Viridiplantae; phylum Streptophyta; class Magnoliopsida; order Poales; family Poaceae; genus Aegilops; species Aegilops tauschii. The sequence goes on from NC_053040.3 coordinate 117,584,194, forward strand.
CAGTTAGAGACTAGTTCTTGTGTAGTTGCACTCGATTTTTTCCATTCTACTTCACTAAACATCTCCATATGAGATCAAATTACTTGTAGGGAAATGCAAGAGACCTCGGTTATGATGATGCACTAGGTCCATAGCTGGGACTTTGTGTATGTTCTCGAAGTGCGTTTGTCGAGTGCTCATTAAGAAAGTTTCTATACAAGTTTCTGAACGAACTCCTTAAGAAAAGTTCTCCAAAAGTTCCCTATGAAAGAATCCTTTGAAGCATCTGGTCGTCACAAACGTTTTTACTACTTGTGGAGCCAAAACGGACTCCGTATGAGTCAGATATCCATGTTTCAATTAACACTGCGCAAAACTGATTCTGAACGACAGTTACAGACTAGTTCTTCTGTAGTTGCACTCGATTTTTCCATTCTACTTCGCTAAACATCTCCATATGAGATCCAATTACTTGTAGGGAAATGCAAGAGACCTCGGTTATGAGGATGCACTAGGTCCATAGCTGGGACTTTGTGTATGTTCTCGAAATGCGTTTGTCGAGTGCTCATTAAGAAAGTTTCTATACAAGTTTCTGAACGAACTCCTTAAGAAAAATTCTTCAAAAGTTCCCTATGAAAGAATCCTTTGAAGCATCTGGTCATCACAAACGTTTTGACTACTTGTGGAGCCAAAATGGACTCCGTGTGAGTCAGATGTCCATGTTTCAGTCAACAGTGCGCAAAACTGATTCCGAACGATAGTTACAGAATAGTTCTTGTGTAGTTGCACTCGATTTTTTCCATTCTACTTCACTAAACATCTCCATATGAGATCCAATTAGTTGTAGGGAAATGCAATAGACCTCGGTCATGATGATGCACTAGGTCCATAGCTGGGACTTTGTGTATGTTCTCGAAATGCGTTTATCGAGTGCTCATTAAGAAAGTTCTCCCGAAGTTCCCTATGAAAGAATCCATTGAAGCATCTGGTCATCACAAACATTTTGACTACTTGTGGAGCCAAAACGGACTCCGTATGAGTCAGATATCCATGGTTCAGTTAACACTGTGCAAAACTGATTCCGAACGACAGTTACAGACTAGTTCTTCTGTAGTTGCACTCGATTTTTTCCATTCTACTTCACTAAACATCTCCATATGAGATCCAATTACTTGTAGGGAAATGCGAGGGACCTCGGTTATGATGATGCACTAGGTCCATAGCTGGGACTTTGTGTATGTTCTCGAAATGCGTCTGTCGAGTGCTCATTAAGAAAGTTTCCATACAAGTTTGTGAAGGAACTCCTTAAGAAAAGTTCTCCAAAAGTTCCCTATGAAATAATTCTTTGAAGCATCTGGTTGTCACAAACGTTTTGACTACTTGTTGAGCCAAAACGGACTCCGTATGAGTCAGATATCCATGTTTCAGTTAACACGGCGCAAAACTGATTCCGAACGACAGTTACAGACTAGTTCTTGTGTAGTTGCACTCGATTTTTTCCATTCTACTTCAGTAAACATCTCCATATGAGATCCAATTACTTGCAGGGAAATGCAAGAGACCTCGGTTATAATGATGCACTAGGTCCATAGCTGGGACTTTGTGTATGTTCTTGAAATGCGTTTGTCGAGTGCTCATTAAAAAAGTTTCTATACAAGTTTCTGAACGAACTCCTTAAGAAAAGTTCTCTAAAACTTACCTATGAAAAAATCCTTTGAAGCATCTGGTCGTCAGAAACATTTTGACTACTTGTGGAGCCAAAACGGACTCCGTATGAGTCAGATATCCATGTTTCAGTTAACACTGCGCAAAACTGATTCCGAACGACAGTTACAGACTAGTTCTTGTGTAGTTGCACTCGATTTGTCCATTCTAATTCAGTAAACATCTCCATATGAGATCCAATTACTTGTAGGGAAATGCAAGAGACCTCGGTTATGAGGATGCACTAGTTCCATAGCTGGGACTTTGTGTATGTTCTCGAAATGCGTTTGTCGAGTGCTCATTAAGAAAGTTTCTATACAAGTTTCTGAACGAACTCCTTAAGAAAAGTTCTCCAAAATTCCCCATGAAAGAATCCTTTGAAGCATCTGGTCGTCACAGACGCTTTGACTACTTGTGGAGCCAAAACAGACTCCGTGTGGGTCAGATATCCATGTTTCTGTTAACACTGCGCAAAACTGATTCTGAACGACAGTTACAGACTAGTTCTTGTGTAGTTGCACTCGATTTTTTCAATTCTATTTCACTAAACATCTCCATATGAGATCCAATTACTTGTAGGGAAATGCAAGAGACCTCGGTTATGATGATGCACTAGGTCCATAGCTGGTACTTTGTGTATGTTCTCGAAATGCGTTTGTCGAGTGCTCATTAAGAAAGTTTCTATACAAGTTTCTGAACGAACTCCTTAAGAAAAGTTCTCCAAAAGTTCCCTATGAAAGAATCCTTTGAAGCATCTGGTCATCACAAAAATTTTGACTACTGGTGGAGCCAAAACGGACTCCGTATGAGTCAGATATCCATGTTTCAGTTAACACTGCGCAAAACTTATTCCGAACGACAGTTACAGACTAGTTCTTGTGTAGTTGCACTCGATTTTTTCCATTCTACTTCACTAAACATCTCCATATGAGATCCAATTACTTGTAGGGAAATGCAAGAGACCTCGGTTATGAGGATGCACTAGGTCCATAGCTGGGACTTTGTGTATGTTCTCGAAATGCGTTTGTCGAGTGCTCATTAAGAAAGTTTCTATACAAGTTTCTGAACGAACTCCTTAAGAAAAGTTCTCCAAAAGTTCTGTATGAAAGAATCCTTTGAAGCATCTGGTCGTCATAAAAGTTTTGACTACTTGTGGAGCCAAAACGGACTCCGTATGATTCAGATATCCATGTCTCAGTTAACAATGCGCATAACTGATTCCGAACGACACTTACAGACTACTTGTTGTGTAGTTGCACTTGATTTTTTCCATTCTACTTCACTAAACATCTCCATATGAGATCCAATTACTTGTAGGGAAATGCAAGAGACCTCAGCCATGATGATGCACTAGGTCCATAGCTGGGACATTGTGTATGTTCTCGAAATGCGTTTGTCGAGTGCTCATTAAGAAAGTTTCTATACAAGTTTCTGAACGAACTCCTTAAGAAAAGTTCTCCAAAATTTACCGATGAAAGAATCCTTTGAAGCATCTGGTCGTCACAAACGTTTTGACTACTTGTGGAGCCAAAACGGACTCCGTATGAGTCAGATATCCATGGTTCAGTTAACACTGTGCAAAACTGATTCCGAACGACAGTTACAGACTAGTTCTTCTGTAGTTGCACTCGATTATTTCCATTCTACTTCACTAAACATCTCCATATGAGATCCAATTACTTGCAGGGAAATGCGAGGGATCTCGCTTATGATGATGCACTAGGTCCATAGCTGGGACTTTGTGTATGTTCTCGAAATGCGTTTGTCGAGTGCTCATTGAGAAAGTTTCTATACAAGTTTCTGAACGAACTCCTTAAGAAAAGTTCTCCAAAAGTTCCCTATGAAAGAATTCTTTGAAGCATCTGGTCGTGACAAACGTTTTGACTACTTGTGGAGCCAAAACGGACTCCGTATGAGTCAGATATCCATGTTTCAGTTAACACTGCACAAAACTGATTCCGAACGACAGTTACAGACTAGTTCTTGTGTAGTTGCACTCGATTTTTTCCATTCTACTTCACTAAACATCTCCATATGAGATCCAATTACTTGTAGGGAAATTCAAGAGACCTCGGTTATGATGATGCACTAGGTCCATAGCTGGGACTTTGTGTATGTTCTTGAAATGCGTTTGTCGAGTGCTCATTAAGAAAGTTTCTATACAATATTCTGAACGAACTCCGTAAGAAAAGTTCTCCAAAAGTTACCTATGAAAGAATCCTTTGAAGCATCTGGTCGTCACAAACGTTTTGACTACTTGTGGAGCCAAAATGGACTCCGTATGAGTCAGATATCCATGTTTCAGTTAACACTGCGCAAAACTGATTCCGAATGACAGTTACAGACTAGTTCTTGTGTAGTTACACTCAATTTTTCCATTCTACTTCACTAAATATCTCCATATGAGATCCAATTACATGTAGGGAAATGCGAGGGACCTCAGTTATGATGATGCACTAGGTCCATAGCTGGGACTTTGTGTATGTTCTTGAAATGCGTTTGTCGAGTGCTCATTAAGAAAGTTTCTATACAAGTTTCTGAACAAACTCCTTAAGAAAAGTTCTCCAAAAGTTCCCTATGAAAGAATTCTTTGAAGCATCTGGTCGTCACAAACGTTTTGACTACTTGTGGAGCCGAAACAGACTCTGTGTGAGTCAGATATCCATGTTTCAGTTAACACTGCGCAAAACTGATTCTGAACGACAGTTATTGTGTAGTTGCACTCGATTTTTTCCATTCTACTTCACTAAACATCTCCATATGAGATCCAATTACTTGTAGGGAAGTGCAAGAGACCTCGGTTATGATGATGCACTAGGTCCATAGCTGGTACTTTGTGTATGTTCTCGAACTGCGTTTGTCGAGTGCTCATTAAGAAAGTTTTTATACAAGTTTCTGAACGAACTCCTTAAGAAAAGTTGTCTAAAAGTTCCCTATGAAAGAATCCTTTGAAGCATCTGGTCCTCACAAACACTTTGACTACTTGTGGAGCCAAAACGGACTCCGTATGAGTCACATATCCATGTTTCAGTTAACACTGCGCAAAACTGATTCCGAACGACAGTTACAGACTAGTTTTTGTGTAGTTGCACTCGATTTGTCCATTCTAATTCACTAAACATCTCCATATGAGATCCAATTACTTGTAGGGAAATGCAAGAGACCTCGGTTATGAGGATGCACTAGGTCCATAGCTGGGATTTTGTGTATGTTCTCGAAATGCGTTTGTCGAGTGCTCATTAAGAAAGTTTCTATACAAGTTTCTGAACGAACTCCTTAAGAAAAGTTCTCTAGAAGTTCCCTATGAAAGAATCCTTTGAAGCATCTGGTCATCACAAACATTTTGACTACTTGTGGAGCCAAAACGGACTCTGTATGAGTCAGATATCCATGGTTCAGTTAACACTATGCAAAACTGATTCCGAACGACAGTTACAGACTAGTTCTTCTATAGTTGCACTCGATTTTTTCCATTCTACCTCACTAAACATCTCCATAAGAGATCCAATTGCTTGTAGGGAAATGCGAGGGACCTCGGTTATGATGATGCACTAGTTCCGTAGCCGGGATTTTGTGTATGTTCTCAAAATGCGTTTATCGAGTGCTCATTAAGAAAGTTTCTATACAAGTTTCTGAACGAACTCCTTAAGAAAAGTTCTCCAAAAGTTCCCTATGAAAGAATCCTTTGAAGCATCTGGTCGTCACAAACGTTTTGACTACTTGTGGAGCCTAAACAGACTCCGTGTGAGTCAGATATCCATGTTTCAGTTAACACTACGCAAAACTAATTCTGAACGACAGTTACAGACTAGTTCTTGTATAGTTGCACTCGATTTTTTCAATTCTACTTCACTAAACATCTCCATATGAGATCCAATTACTTGTAGGGAAATGCAAGAGACCTCGGTTATGAGGATGCACTAGGTCCATAGCAGGGACTTTGTGTATGTTCTCGAAATGCGTTTGTCGAGTGCTCATTAAGAAAGTTTCTATACAAGTTTCTGAACGAACTCCTTAAGAAAAGTTGTCCAAAAGTTCCCTATGAAAGAATCCTTTGAAGCATCTGGTCATCACAAACGTTTTGACTACTTGTGGAGCCAAAACGGACTCCGTATGAGTCAGATATCCATGTTTCAGTTAACACTGCGCAAAACTGATTCCGAACGACAGTTACAGACTAGTTCTTGTGTAGTAGCACTCGATTTTTTCCATTCTACTTCAGTAAACATCTCCATATGAGATGCAATTACTTGTAGGGAAATTCAAATGACCTCAGTTATGATAATGCACTAGTTCCATAGCTGGGACTTTGTGTATGTTCTCGAAATGCGTTTGTCGAGTGCTCATTAAGAAAGTTTCTATACAAGTTTCTGAACGAACTCCTTAAGAAAAGTTCTCCAAAATTCCCCATGAAAGAATCCTTTGAAACATCTGGTCGTCACAGACGCTTTGACTACTTGTGGAGCCAAAACAGACTCCGTGTGGGTCAGATATCCATGTTTCTGTTAACACTGCGCAAAACTGATTCTGAACGACAGTTACAGACTAGTTCTTGTGTAGTTGCACTCGATTTTTTCAATTCTATTTCACTAAACATCTCCATATGAGATCCAATTACTTGTAGGGAAATGCAAGAGACCTCGGTTATGATGATGCACTAGGTCCATAGCTGGTACTTTGTGTATGTTCTCGAAATGCGTTTGTCGAGTGCTCATTAAGAAAGTTTCTATACAAGTTTCTGAACGAACTCCTTAAGAAAAGTTGTCCAAAAGTTCCCTATGAAAGAATCCTTTGAAGCATCTGGTCGTCAGAAATGTTTTGACTACTTGTGGAGCCAAAACGGACTCTGTGTGAGTCAGATATCCATGTTTCAGTTAACACCGCGCAAAACTTATTCCGAACGACAGTTACAGACTAGTTCTTGTGTACTTGCACTCGATTTTTTCCATTCTACTTCAGTAAACATCTCCATATGAGATCCAATTACTTGTAGGGAAATGCAAATTACCTCAGTTATGATAATGCACTAGGTCCATAGCTGGGACTTTGTGTATGTTCTCGAAATGCGTTTGCCGAGTGCTCATTAAGAAAGTTTCTATACATGTTTCTGAACGAACTCCTTTAGAAAAGTTCTCCAAAAGTTCCCTATGAAAAAAATCCTTTGAAGCATCTGGTCATCACAAACGTTTTGACTACTTGTGGAGCCAAAACGGACTTCGTATGAGTCTGATATCCATGTTTCAGTTAACACTGCGCAAAACTGATTCTGAACGACAGTTACAGACTAGTTCTTGTGTAGTTGCACTCGATTTTACCATTGTACTTCACAAAACATCTCCATATGAGATCCAATTACTTTTAGAGGAATGCAAGAGACCTTGGTTCTGAGGATGCACTAGGTCCATAGCTGGGACTTTGTGTATGTTCTCGAAATGCGTTTGTCGAGTGCTCATTAAGAAACTTTGTATACAAGTTTCTTAATGAACTCCTTAAGAAAAGTTCTCCAAAAGTTCCCTATGAAAGAATACTTTGAAGCATCTGGTCTTCACAAACGTTTTGACTACTTGTGGAGCCAAAACGGACTCCTTATGAGTCAGATATCCATGTTTCAGTAAACACTGCGCAAAACTGATTCCGAACGACAGTTACAGACTAGTTCTTGTGTAGTTGCACTCAATTTTTCCATTCTACTTCACTAAACATCTCCGTATGAGATCCAATTACATGTAGGGAAATGCGAGGGACCTTAGTTATGATGATGCACTAGGTCCATAGCTGGGACTTGGTGTATGTTCTCGAAATGCGTTTGTCGAGTGCTCATTAAGAAAGTTTCTATACAAGTTTCTAAACGAACTCCTTATGAAAAGTCTTCCAAAAGTTCCCTATGAAAGAATCCTCTGAATCATCTGGTCGTCACAAACGTTTTGACTACTTATGGAGCCCAAACGGACTCCGTATGAGTCAGATATCCATGTTTCAGTTAAGACTGCGCAAAACTGATTCCGAACGACAGTTACAGACTAGTTCTTGTGTAGTTGCACTCGATTTTTCCATTCTACTTCACTAAATATCTCCATATGAGATCCAATTATTTGTAGGTAAGTGCAAGAGACCTCGGTTATGAGGATGCACTAGGTCCATAGCTGGGACTTTGTGTATGTTCTCGAAATGCGTTTGTCGAGTGCTCATGAAGAAAGTTTCTTTACAAGTTTCTGAACGAACTCCTTAAGAAAAGTTCTCTATGAAAGAATCCTTTGAAGCATTTGGTCATCATAAACTTTTTGACTACTTGTGGAGCCAGAACGGACTCCGTGTGAGTCAGATATCCATGTTTCAGTAAACACTGCGCAAAACTGATTCCGAACGACAGTTACAGACTAGTTCTTGTGTACTTGCACTCAATTTTTTCCATTCTACTTCACTAAACATCTCCATATGAGATCCAATTACTTGTAGGGAAATGAAAATGACCTCAGTTATGATGATGTATTAGGTCCATAGCTAGGACTTTGTGTATGTTCTCGAAATGCGTTTGTCGAGTGCTCATTAAGAAAGTTTCTATACAAGTTTCTGAACGAATTCCTTAAGAAAAGTTCTCCAAAAGTTCCCTATGAAAGAATCCTTCGAAGAATCTGGTCATCAAAAACGTTTTGACTACTTGTGGAGCCAAAACGGGCTCCTTATGAGTCAGATATCCATGTTTCATTTAACACTGCGCAAAACTGATTCTGAAAGACAGTTACAGACTAGTTCTTGTGTAGTTGCACTCGATTTTTCCATTCTACTTCACTAAACATCTCCATATAAGATCCAATTACTTGTAGGGAAATGCAAGAGACCTCGGTTATGATGATGCACTAGGTCCATAGCTGGGACTTTGTGTATGTTCTCGAAATGCGTTTGTCGAGTGCTCATTAAGAAAGTTTCTATACAAGTTTCTGAATGAACTCCTTACGAAAAGTTCTCCAAAAGTTCCCTATGAATGAATCCTTTGAATCATTTGGTCGTCACAAACGTTTTGACTACTTGTGGAGCCAAAACGGACTCCGTATGAGTCAGATATCCATGTTTCAGTTAAAACTGCGCAAAACTGATTCCGAACGATAGTTACAGACTAGTTCTTGTGTAGTTGCACTCGATTTTTCCATTCTACTTCACTAAACATCTCCATATGAGATCCAATTACATGTAGGGAAATGCAAGAGACCTCGATTATGAGGATGCACTAGGTCCATAGCTGGGACTTTGTGTATGTTCTCGAAATGCGTTTGTCGAGTGCTCATTAAGAAAGTTTCTATACAAGTTTCTGAACGAAATCCTTAAGAAAAGTTCTCCAAAGGTTCCCTATGAAAGAATCATTTGAAGCATCTGGTCGTCACAAACGTTTTGAGTACTTGTGGAGCCAAAACGGACTCCGTATGAGTTAGATATCCATGTTTCAGTTAACATTGCGCAAAACTGATTCTGAACGACAGTTACAGACTAGTTCTTGTGTAGTTGCACTCGATTTTTCCATTCTACTTCACTAAACATCTCCATATGAGATCCAATTACTTATAGGGAAATGAAATAGACCTCAGTTATGAGGATGCATTAGGTCCATAGCTGGGACTTTGTGTATGTTCTCGAAATGCGTTTGTCGAGTGCTCATTAAGAAAGTTTCTATACAAGTTTCTAAACGAACTCCTTTAGAAAAGTTCTCCAAAAGTTCCCTATGAAAGAATCCATTGAAGCATCTGCTCGTCACAAACGTTTTGACTACTTGTGGAGCCAAAACAGACTCCGCGTGAGTCAGATATCCATGTTTCAGTTAACACTTCGCAAACCTGATTCCGAACGAGAGTTACATACTAGTTCTTGTGTAGTTGCACTCGATTTTTTCCATTCTACTTCACTAAACATCTCCATATGATATCCAATTACTTGTAGGGAAATGCAAGAGACCTCGGTTATAAGGATGCACTAGGTCCATAGCTGGGACTTTGTGTATGTTCTCGAAATGCGTTTGTCGAGTGCTCATTAAGAAAGGTTCTATACAAGTTTCTGAACGAACTCCTTAAGAAAAGTTCTCCAAAAGTTACCTATGAAAGAATCCTTTGAAGCATCTGGTCATCACAAACGTTTTGACTAATTGTGGAGCCAAAACGGACTCCGTATGAGTCAGATATCCATGGTTCAGTTAACACTTCGCAAAACTGATTCCGAACGACTGTTATAGACTAGTTCTTGCGTAGTTGCACTCGATTTTTTCCATTCTACTTCACTAAACATCTCCATATGAGATCGAATTACTTGTAAGGAAATGCAAGAGACCTCGGTTATGACGATGCACTAGGTCCATAGCTGGGACTTTGTGTATGTTCTCGAAATGCGTTTGTCGAGTCCTCATTAAGAAAGTTTCTATACAAGTTTCTGAACGAACTCCTTAAGAAAAGTTCTCCAAAAGTTCCCTATGAAAGAATAATTTGAAGAATATGGTAGTCACAAACGTTTTGACTACTTTTGGAGCCAAAACGGACTCCGTATGAGTCAGATATCCATGTTTCACTTAACACTGCCAAAACTGATTCCGAACGACAGTTACAGACTAGTTCTTGTGTAGTTGCACTCGATTTTTTCCATTCTACTTCACTAAACATCTCCATATGAGATCTAATTACTTGTAGGGAAATGCAAGAGACCTCGGTTATGAGGATGCACTAGGTCCATAGCTGGGACTTTGTGTATGTTCTCGAAATGCGTTTGTCGAGTGCTCATTAAGAAAGTTTCTATACAATTTTCTTAACAAACTCCTTAATAAAAGTTCTCCAAAAGTTCCCTATGAAAGAATCCTTTGAAGCATCTGGTCGTCACAAACGTTCTGACTACTTGTGGAGCCAAAACGGACTCCGTATGAGTCAGATATCCATGTTTCAGTTAACACTGCGCAAAACTGATTCCGAACGACAGTTACAGACTAGTTGTTGTGTAGTTGCACTCGATTTTTTCCATTCTACTTCACTAAACATCTCCATATGAGATCCAATTACTTGTAGGGAAATGCAAGAGACCTCGGTTATGATGATGCACTAGGTCCACAGTTGGGACTTTGTGTATGTTCTCGAAATGCCTTTGTCGAGTGCTCATTAAGAAAGTTTCTATACAAGTTTCTGAACAAACTCCTTAAGAAATGTTCTCCAAAAGTTCACTATGAAACAATCCTGTCAAGCATCTGGTCATCACAAACGTTTTGACTACTTGTGGAGCCAACATGGACTCCGTATGAGTCAGATATCCATGTTTCAGTTAACACTGCGCAAAACTGATTCCAAACGACAGTTACAGACTAGTTCTTGTGTAGTTGCACCTGATTTTTTTCCTTTCTACTTCACTAAACATCTACATATGAGATCCAATTACTTGTAGGGAAATGCAAGAGATCTGGGTTATGAGGATGCACTAGGTCCATAGCTGGGACTTTGTGTATGTTTTCGTAATGCGTTTGTCGAGTGCTCACTAAGAAAGTTTCTATACAAGTTTCTGAACGAACTCCTTAAGAAAAGTTCTCCAAAAGTTCCCTATGAAAGAATCCTTCGAAGCATCTGGTCGTCACAAACGTTTTGACTACTTGTGGAGCCAAAACAGACTCCGTATGAGTCAGATATCCATGTTTCAGTTAACACTGTGCAAAACTGATTCCGAACGACAGTTACAGACTAGTTGTTGTGTAGTTGCACTCGATTTTTTCCATTCTACTTCACTAAACATCTCCATCTGAGATACAATAACTTGTAGGGTAATGCAAGAGCACTAGGTCCATAGCTGGGACTTTGTGTATGTTCTTGAAATGCGTTTGTCGAGTGCTCATTAAGAAAGTTTCTATACAAGTTTCTGAACGAACTCCTTATGAAAAGTTCTCCAAAAGTTACCTATGAAAGAATCCTTTGAAGCATCTGGTCCTAACAAATGTTTTGACTACTTGTGGAGCCAAAACGGACTCCGTATGAGTCAGATATCCATGGTTCAGTTAAGACTATGCAAAACTGATTCTGAACGACAGTTACAGACTAGTTCTTGTTTAGTTGCACTCGATTTTTTCCATTCTACTTCACTAGACATCTCCATATGAGATCCAATTACTTGTAGGGAAATGCAAGAGACCTCGGTTATGATGATGTACAAGGTCCATAGCTGGGACTTTGTGTATGTTCTCGAAATGCGTTTGTCGAGTGCTCATTAAGGAAGTTTCTATACAAGTTTCTGAACGAACTACTTAAGAAAAGTTCTCCAAAAGTTTCGTATGAAAGAATCCTTTGAAGCATCTGGTCGTCACAAACGTTTTGACTACTTGTGGAGCCAACATGGACTCCGTATGAGTCAGATATCCATGTTTCAATTAACACTGCGCAAAACTGATTCCGAACGACAGTTACAGACTAGTTCTTGTGTAGTTGCACTCGATTTTTCCATTCTACTTCACTAAACATATCCATATGAGATCCAATTACTTGTAGGGAAATGCAAGAGACCTCAGTTATGAGGATGCACTAGGTCCATAGCTGGGACTTTGTGTATGTTCTCGAAATGCGTTTGTCGAGTGCTCATTAAGAAAGTTTCTATACAAGTTTCTGAACGAACTCCTTAAGAAAAGTTCTCCAAAAGTTCCCTATGAAAGAATCCATCGAAGCATCTGGTCGTCACAAACGTTTTGACTACTTGTGGAGCCCAAACGGACTCCGTGTGAGTCAGATATCCATGTTTCAGTTAACACTGCGCAAAACTGATTCCGAACGACAGTTACAAACTAGTTCTTGTGTAGTTGCACTCGATTTTTTCCATTCTACTTCACTAAACATCTACATATGAGATCCAATTACTTGTAGGGAAATGCAAGAGACCTCGGTTATAAGGATGCACTAGGTCCATAGCTGGGACTTTGTGTATGTTCTCGAAATGCGTTTGTCGAGTGCTCATTAAGAAAGTTTCTATACAAGATTCTGAACGAACTCCTTAAGAAAAGTTCTCCAAAAGTTACCTATGAAAGAATCCTTTGAAGCATCTGGTCATCACAAACGTTCTGACTACTTGTGGATCCAAAACGGACTCCGTATGAGTCAGATATCCATGGTTTAGTTAACACTATGCAAAGCTGATTCCGAACGACAGTTACAGACTAGTTCTTGTGTAGTTGCACTCGATTTTTTCTATTTTACTTCACTAGACATCTCCATATAAGATCCAATTACTTGTAGGGAAATGCAAGAGACCTCGGTTATGACGATGCACTACGTCCATAGCTGGGACTTTGTGTATGTTCTCGAAATGCGTTTGTCGAGTGCTCATTAAGAAAGTTTCTATACAAGTTTCTGAACAAACTCCTTAAGAAAAGTTCTCCGAAAGTTCCCTATGAAAGAATACTTTGAAGCATCTGGTCATCACAAATGTTTTGACTACTTGTGGAGCCAAAACGGACTCCGTATGAGTCAGATATCCATGTTTCAGTTAACACTACGCAAAACTGATTCCGAACGCAGTTACACACTAGTTCTTGTGTAGTTGCACTCGATTTTTTCCATTCTACTTCACTAAACATCGCCATATGAGATCCAATTACTTGTAGGGAAATGCAAGAGACCTCGGTTATGATGATCCACTAGGTCCATAGCTACGACTTTGTGTATGTTCTCGAAATGCGTTTGTCGAGTGCTCATTAAGAAAGTTTCGATACAAGTTTCTGAACGAACTCCTTAAGAAAAGTTCTCCAAAAGTTCCCTATGAAAGAATCCTTTGAAGCATCTAGTCGTCACAAACGTTTTGACTACTTGTGGAGCCAACATGGACTGCGTATGAGTCGGATATCCATGTTTCAGTAAACACTACGCAAAACTGATTCCGAACGACAGTTACAGACTAGTTCTTGTGTAGTTGCACTCGATTTTTCCATTCTACTTCACTAAACATCTCCATATGAGATCCAATTACTTGTAGGGAAATGCAAGAGACCTCTCTTATGAAGATGCACTTGGTCCATAGCTGGGACTTTGTGTATGTTCTCGAAATGCGTTTGTCGAGTGCTCATTAAGAAAGTTTCTATACAAGTTTCTGAACGAACTCCTTAAGAAAAGTTCTCCAAAAGTTCCCTATGAAACAATCCATTGAAGCATCTGGTCGTCACAAACGTTTTGACTACATGTGGAGCCAAAACGGACTCCGTGTGAGTCAGATATCCATGTTTTAGTTAACACTGTGCAAAACTTATTCCGAACGACAGTTACAGACTAGTTCTTGTGTAGTTGCACTCGGTTTTTTCCATTCTACTTCACTAAACATCGCCATATGAGATCTAATTACTTGTAGGGAAATGAAAGAGACCTCGGTTATGAGGATGCACTAGGTCCATAGCTGGGACTTTGTGTATGTTCTCGAAATGCGTTTGTCGAGTGCTCATTAAGAAAGTTTCTATACAATTTTCAGAACAAACTCCTTAATAAAAGCTCTCCAAAAGTTCCGTATGAAAGAATCCTTTGAAGCATCTGGTCGTCACAAACGTTCTGACTACTTGTGGAGCCAAAACGGACTCCGTATGAGTAAGATATCCATGTTTCAGTTAACACTGCGCAAAACTGATTCTGAACGACAGTTACAGACTAGTTGTTGTGTAGTTGCACTCGATTTTTTCCATTCTACTTCACTAAACATCTCCATATGAGATCTAATTACTTGTAGGGAAATGCAAGAGACCTCGGTTATGAGGATGCACTAGGTCCATAGCTGGGACTTTGTGTATGTTTTCGTAATGTGTTTGTCGAGTGCTCGTTAAGAAAGTTTCTATACAAGTTTCTGAACGAACTCCTGATGAAAAGTTCTCCAAACTTTACCTATGAAAGAGTCCTTTGAAGCATCTGGTCCTTACAAATGTTTTGACTACTTGTGGAGCCAAAACGGACTCCGTATGAGTGAGATATCCATATTCAGTTAACATTGCGCAAAACTGATTCCGAACGACAGTTACAGACTAGTTGTTGTGTAGTTGCACTCGATTTTTTCCATTCTACTTCACTAAACATCTCCATATGAGATCCAATTACTTGTAGGGAAATGCAAGAGACCTCGGTTATGAGGATGCACTAGGTCCATAGCTGGGACTTTGTGTATGTTCTCGAAATGCCTTTGTCGAGTGCTCATTAAGAAAGTTTCTATACAAGTTTCTGAACGAACTCCTTAAGAAATGTTCTCCAAAAGTTCACTATGAAACAATCCTTTCAAGCATCTGGTCATCACAAACGTTTTGACTACTTGTGGAGCCAACATGGACTCCGTATGAGTCAGATATCCATGTTTCAGTTAACACTGCGCAAAACTGATTCCGAACGACAGTTACACACTAGTTCTTGTGTAGTTGCACCTGATTTTTTTCCTTTCTACTTCACTAAACATCTACATATGAGATCCAATTACTTGTAGGGAAATGCAAGAGACCTCGGTTATGAGGATGCACTAGGACCATAGCTGGGACATTGTGTATGTTTTCGTAATGCGTTTGTCGAGTGCTCATTAAGAAAGTTTCTATACAAGTTTCTGAACGAACTCCTTAAGAAAAGTTCTCCAAAAGTTCCCTATGAAAGAATCCTTCGAAGCATCTGGTCGTCACAAACTTTTTGACTACTTGTGGAACCAAAACGGACTCCGTGTGAGTCAGATATCCATGTTTCAGTTAACACTGCACAAAACTGATTCCGAACGACAGTTACAGATTAGTTCTTGTGTATTTGCACTCGATTTTTTCCATTCTACTTCACTAAATATCTCCATATGAGATCCAATTACTTGTAGGGAAATGCAAGAGACCTCGGTTATGTGGATGCACTAGGTCCATAGCTGGGACTTTGTGTATGTTCTCGAAATGCCTTTGTCGAGTGCTCATTAAGAAAGTTTCTATACAAGTTTCTGAACGAACTCCTTAAGAAATGTTCTCCAAAAGTTCACTATGAAACAATGCTTTCAAGCATCTGGTCATCACAAACGTTTTGACTACTTGTGGAGCCAACATGGACTCCGTATGAGTCAGATATCCATGTTTCAGTTAACACTGCGCAAAACTGATTCCGAACGACAGTTACACACTAGTTCTTGTGTAGTTGCACCTGATTTTTTTCCTTTCTACTTCACTAAACATCTACATATGAGATCCAATTACTTGTAGGGAAATGCAAGAGACCTCGGTTATGAGGATGCACTAGGACCATAGCTGGGACATTGTGTATGTTTTCGTAATGCGTTTGTCGAGTGCTCATTAAGAAAGTTTCTATACAAGTTTCTGAACGAACTCCTTAAGAAAAGTTCTCCAAAAGTTCCCTATGAAAGAATCCTTCGAAGCATCTGGTCGTCACAAACTTTTTGACTACTTGTGGAACCAAAACGGACTCCGTGTGAGTCAGATATCCATGTTTCAGTTAACACTGCACAAAACTGATTCCGAACGACAGTTACAGATTAGTTCTTGTGTATTTGCACTCGATTTTTTCCATTCTACTTCACTAAACATCTCCATATGAGATCCAATTACTTGTAGGGAAATGCAAGAGACCTCGGTTATGTGGATGCACTAGGTCCATAGCTAGGACTTTGTGTATGTTCTCGAAATGCCTTTGTCGAGTGCTCATTAAGAAAGTTTCTATACAAGTTTCTGAACGAACTCCTTAAGAAATGTTCTCCAAAAGTTCACTATGAAACAATGCTTTCAAGCATCTGGTCATCACAAACGTTTTGACTACTTGTGGAGCCAACATGGACTCCGTATGAGTCAGATATCCATGTTTCAGTTAACACTGCGCAAAACTGATTCCGAACGACAGTTACACACTAGTTCTTGTGTAGTTGCACCTGATTTTTTTCCTTTCTACTTCACTAAACATCTACATATGAGATCCAATTACTTGTAGGGAAATGCAAGAGACCTCGGTTATGAGGATGCACTAGGACCATAGCTGGGACATTGTGTATGTTTTCGTAATGCGTTTGTCGAGTGCTCATTAAGAAAGTTTCTATACAAGTTTCTGAACGAACTCCTTAAGAAAAGTTCTCCAAAAGTTCCCTATGAAAGAATCCTTCGAAGCATCTGGTCGTCACAAACTTTTTGACTACTTGTGGAACCAAAACGGACTCCGTGTGAGTCAGATATCCATGTTTCAGTTAACACTGCACAAAACTGATTCCGAACGACAGTTACAGATTAGTTCTTGTGTATTTGCACTCGATTTTTTCCATTCTACTTCACTAAACATCTCCATATGAGATCCAATTACTTGTAGGGTAATGCAAGAGACCTCGGTTATGAGGATGCACTAGGTCCATAGCTGGGACTTTGTGTATGTTCTCGAAATGCCTTTGTCGAGTGCTCATTAAGAAAGTTTCTATACAAGTTTCTGAACGAACTCCTTAAGAAATGTTCTCCAAAAGTTCACTATGAAACAATCCTTTCAAGCATCTGGTCATCACAAACGTTTTGACTACTTGTGGAGCCAACATGGACTCCGTATGAGTCAGATATCCATGTTTCAGTTAACACTGCGCAAAACTGATTCCGAACGACAGTTACACACTAGTTCTTGTGTAGTTGCACCTGATTTTTTTCCTTTCTACTTCACTAAACATCTACATATGAGATCCAATTACTTGTAGGGAAATGCAAGAGACCTCGGTTATGAGGATGCACTAGGTCCATAGCTGGGACTTTGTGTATGTTTTCGTAATGCGTTTGTCGACTGCTCATTAAGAAAGTTTCTATACAAGTTTCTGAACGAACTCCTTAAGAAAAGTTCCCCAAAAGTTCCCTATGAAAGAATCCTTCGAAGCATCTGGTCGTCACAAACTTTTTGACTACTTGTGGAACCAAAACGGACACCGTGTGAGTCAGATATCCATGTTTCAGTTAACACTGCGCAAAACTGATTCCGAACGATAGTTACATATTAGTTCTTGTGTATTTGCACTCGATTTTTTTCCATTCTACTTCACTAAACATCTCCATATGAGATCCAATAACTTGTAGGGTAATGCAAGAGACCTCGGTTATGATGATGCACTAGGTCCATAGCTGGGACTTTGTGTATGTTCTTGAAATGCGTTTGTCGAGTGCTCATTAAGAAAGTTTCTATACAAGTTTCTGAACGAACTCCTTATGAAAAGTTCTCCAAAAGTTACCTATGAAGGAATCCTTTGAAGCATCTGGTCCTTACAAATGTTTTGACTACTTGTGGAACCAAAACGGACTCCGTATGAGTCAGATATCCATGGTTCAGTTAACACTGTGCAAAACTGATTCCGAACGACAGTTACAGACTAGTTCTTGTTTAGTTGCACTCGATTGTTCCATTCTACTTCACTAAACATATCGATATGAGATCCAATTACTTGTAGGGAAATTCAAGAGACCTCAGTTATGAGGATGCACTAGGTCCATAGCTGGGACTTTGTGTATGTTCTCGAAATGCGTTTGTCGGGTGCTCATTAAGAAAGTTTCTATACAAGTTTCTGAACGAACTCCTTAAGAAAAGTTCTCCAAAAGTTCCCTATGAAAGAATCCATCGAAGCATCTGGTCGTCACAAACGTTTTGACTACTTGTGGAGCCGAAACGGACTCCGTGTGAGTCAGATATCCATGTTTCAGTTAACACTGCGCAAAACTGATTCCGAACGCAGTTACAGACTAGTTCTTGTGTAGTTGCAGTCGATTTTTTTCCATTCTACTTCACTAAACATCGCCATATGAGATCCAATTACTTGTAGGGAAATGCAAGAGACCTCGGTTATGATGATGCACTAGGTCCATAGCTACGACTTTGTGTATGTTCTCGAATGCGTTTGTCGAGTGCTCATTAAGAAAGTTTCGATACAAGTTTCTGAACGAACTCCTTAAGAAAAGTTCTCCAAAAGTTCCCTATGAAATAATCCTTTGAAGCATCTAGTCGTCACAAACGTTTTGACTACTTGTGGAGCCAACATGGACTGCGTATCAGTCAGATATCCATGTTTCAGTAAACACTGCGCAAAACTGATTCCGAACGACAGTTACAGCCTAGTTCTTGTGTAGTTGCACTCGATTTTTCCATTCTACTTCACTAAACATCTCCATATGAGATCCAATTACTTGTAGGGAAATGCAAGAGACCTCGCTTATGAAGCTGCACTAGGTCCATAGCTGGGACTTTGTGTATGTTCTCGAAATGCGTTTGTCGAGTGCTCATTAAGGAAGTTTCCATACAAGTTTCTGAACGAACTCCTTAAGAAAAGTTCTCCAAAAGTTCCCTATGAAAGAATCCTTTGAAGCATCTGGTCGTCACAAACGTTTTGACTACTTGTGGAGCCCAAACGGACTCCGTGTGAGTCAGATATCCATGTTTCAGTTAACACTGCGCAAAACTGATTCCGAACGACAGTTACACACTAGTTCTTGTGTAGTTGCACTCGATTTTTTCCATTCTACTTCACTAAACATCTCCATATGAGATCCAATTACTTGTGGGGAAATGCAAGAGACCTCGGTTATAAGGATGCACTAGGTCCATAGCTGGGACTTTGTGTATGTTCTCGAAATGCGTTTGTCGAGTGCTCATTAAGAAAGATTCTATACAAGATTCTGAACGAACTCCTTAAGAAAAGTTCTCCAAAAGTTACCTATGAAAGAATCCTTTGAAGCATCTGGTCATCGCAAATGTTTTGACTACTTGTGGAGCCAAAACGGACTCCGTATGAGTCAGATGTCCATGGTTTAGTTAACACTGTGCAAAACTGATTCCGAACGATAGTTACAGACTAGTTCTTGTGTAGTTGCACTCGATTTTTTCTATTTTACTTCACTAGACATCTCCATATAAGATCCAATTACTTGTAGGGAAATGCAAGAGACCTCGGTTATGAGGATGCACTAGGTCCATAGCTGGGACTTTGTGTATGTTCTCGAAATGCGTTTGTCGAGTGCTCATTAAGAAAGTTTCTATACAAGTTTCTGAACGAACTCCTTAAGAAAAGTTCTCGGAAAGTTGCCTATGAAAGAATACTTTGAAGCATCAGGTTGTCACAAACGTTTTGACTACTTGTGGAGCCAAAACGGACTACGTATGAGTCAGATATCCATGTTTCAGTTAACACTTTGCAAAACTGATTCCGAACGTAGTTACAGACTAGTTCTTGTGTAGTTGCAGTCGATTTTTTTCCATTCTACTTCACTAAACATCGCCATATGAGATCCAATTACTTGTAGGGAAATGCAAAAGACCTCGGTTATGATGATGCACTAGGTCCATAGCTACGACTTTGTGTATGTTCTCGAAATGCGTTTGTCGAGTGCTCATTAAGAAAGTTTCTATACAAGTTTCTGAACGAACTCCTTAAGAAAAGTTCTCCAAAAGTTACCTATGAAAGAATCCTTTGAAGCATCTGGTCCTAACAAATGTTTTGACTACTTGTGGAGCCAAAACGGACTCCGTATGAGTCAGATGTCCATGGTTTAGTTAACACTGTGCAAAACTGATTCCGAACGACAGTTACAGACTAGTTCTTGTGTAGTTGCACTCGATTTTTCTATTTTACTTCACTAGACATCTCCATATAAGATCCAATTACTTGTAGGGAAATGCAAGAGACCTCGGTTATGAGGATGCACTAGGTCCATAGCTGGGACTTTGTGTATGTTCTCGAAATGCGTTTGTCGAGTGCTCATTAAGAAAGTTTCTATACAAGTTTCTGAACGAACTCCTTAAGAAAAGTTCTCGGAAAGTTGCCTATGAAAGAATACTTTGAAGCATCAGGTTGTCACAAACGTTTTGACTACTTGTGGAGCCAAAACGGACTCCGTATGAGTCAGATATCCATGTTTCAGTTAACACTGCGCAAAACTGATTCCGAACGTAGTTACAGACTAGTTCTTGTGTAGTTGCAGTCGATTTTTTTCCATTCTACTTCACTAAACATCGCCATATGAGATCCAATTACTTGTAGGGAAATGCAAAAGACCTCGGTTATGATGATGCACTAGGTCCATAGCTACGACTTTGTGTATGTTCTCGAAATGCGTTTGTCGAGTGCTCATTAAGAAAGTTTCGATACAAGTTTCTGAACGAACTCCTTAAGAAAAGTTCTCCAAAAGTTCCCTATGAAATAATCCTTTGAAGCATCTAGTCGTCACAAACGTTTTGACTACTTGTGGAGCCAACATGGACTGCGTATCAGTCAGATATCCATGTTTCAGTAAACACTGCGCAAAACTGATTCCGAACGACAGTTACAGACTAGTTCTTGTGTAGTTGCACTCGATTTTTCCATTCTACTTCACTAAACATCTCCATATGAGATCCAATTACTTGTAGGGAAATGCAAGAGACCTCGGTTATGAGGATGCACTAGGTCCATAGCTGGGACTTTGTGTATGTTCTCGAAATGCGTTTGTCGAGTGCTCATTAAGAAAGTTTCTATACAAGTTTCTGAACGAACTCCTTAAGAAAAGTTCCCGGAAAGTTGCCTATGAAAGAATACTTTGAAGCATCAGGTTGTCACAAACGTTTTGACTACTTGTGGAGCCAAAACGGACTCCGTATGAGTCAGATATCCATGTTTCAGTTAACACTGCGCAAAACTGATTCCGAACGTAGTTACAGACTAGTTCTTGTGTAGTTGCAGTCGATTTTTTTCCATTCTACTTCACTAAACATCGCCATATGAGATCCAATTACTTGTAGGGAAATGCAAAAGACCTCGGTTATGATGATGCACTAGGTCCATAGCTACGACTTTGTGTATGTTCTCGAAATGCGTTTGTCGAGTGCTCATTAAGAAAGTTTCGATACAAGTTTCTGAACGAACTCCTTAAGAAAAGTTCTCCAAAAGTTCCCTATGAAATAATCCTTTGAAGCATCTAGTCGTCACAAACGTTTTGACTACTTGTGGAGCCAACATGGACTGCGTATCAGTCAGATATCCATGTTTCAGTAAACACTGCGCAAAACTGATTCCGAACGACAGTTACAGACTAGTTCTTGTGTAGTTGCACTCGATTTTTCCATTCTACTTCACTAAACATCTCCATATGAGATCCAATTACTTGTAGGGAAATGCAAGAGACCTCGCTTATGAAGATGCACTAGGTCCATAGCTGGGACTTTGTGTATGTTCTCGAAATGCGTTTGTCGAGTGCTCATTAAGAAAGTTTCTATACAAGTTTCTGAACGAACTCCTTCAGAAAAGTTCTCCAAAAGTTACCTATGAAAGAATCCTTTGAAGCATCTGGTCATCGCAAATGTTTTGACTACTTGTGGAGCCAAAACGGACTCCGTATGAGTCAGATGTCCATGGTTTAGTTAACACTGTGCAAAACTGATTCCGAACGACAGTTACAGACTAGTTCTTGTGTAGTTGCACTCGATTTTTTCTATTTTACTTCACTAGACATCTCCATATAAGATCCAATTACTTGTAGGGAAATGCAAGAGACCTCGGTTATGAGGATGCACTAGGTCCATAGCTGGGACTTTGTGTATGTTCTCGAAATGCGTTTGTCGAGTGCTCATTAAGAAAGTTTCTATACAAGTTTCTGAACGAACTCCTTAAGAAAAGTTCTCGGAAAGTTGCCTATGAAAGAATACTTTGAAGCATCAGGTTGTCACAAACGTTTTGACTACTTGTGGAGCCAAAACGGACTCCGTATGAGTCAGATATCCATGTTTCAGTTAACACTGCGCAAAACTGATTCCGAACGTAGTTACAGACTAGTTCTTGTGTAGTTGCAGTCGATTTTTTTCCATTCTACTTCACTAAACATCGCCATATGAGATCCAATTACTTGTAGGGAAAGGCAAAAGACCTCGGTTATGATGATGCACTAGGTCCATAGCTACGACTTTGTGTATGTTCTCGAAATGCGTTTGTCGAGTGCTCATTAAGAAAGTTTCGATACAAGTTTCTGAACGAACTCCTTAAGAAAAGTTCTCCAAAAGTTCCCTATGAAATAATCCTTTGAAGCATCTAGTCGTCACAAACGTTTTGACTACTTGTGGAGCCAACATGGACTGCGTATCAGTCAGATATCCATGTTTCAGTAAACACTGCGCAAAACTGATTCCGAACGACAGTTACAGACTAGTTCTTGTGTAGTTGCACTCGATTTTTCCATTCTACTTCACTAAACATCTCCATATGAGATCCAATTACTTGTAGGGAAATGCAAGAGACCTCGGTTATGAGGATGCACTAGGTCCATAGCTGGGACTTTGTGTATGTTCTCGAAATGCGTTTGTCGAGTGCTCATTAAGAAAGTTTCTATACAAGTTTCTGAACGAACTCCTTAAGAAAAGTTCTCGGAAAGTTGCCTATGAAAGAATACTTTGAAGCATCAGGTTGTCACAAACGTTTTGACTACTTGTGGAGCCAAAACGGACTCCGTATGAGTCAGATATCCATGTTTCAGTTAACACTGCGCAAAACTGATTCCGAACGTAGTTACAGACTAGTTCTTGTGTAGTTGCAGTCGATTTTTTTTCCATTCTACTTCACTAAACATCGCCATATAAGATCCAATTACTTGTAGGGAAATGCAAAAGACCTCGGTTATGATGATGCACTAGGTCCATAGCTACGACTTTGTGTATGTTCTCGAAATGCGTTTGTCGAGTGCTCATTAAGAAAGTTTCGATACAAGTTTCTGAACGAACTCCTTAAGAAAAGTTCTCCAAAAGTTCCCTATGAAATAATCCTTTGAAGCATCTAGTCGTCACAAACGTTTTGACTACTTGTGGAGCCAACATGGACTGCGTATCAGTCAGATATCCATGTTTCAGTAAACACTGCGCAAAACTGATTCCGAACGACAGTTACAGACTAGTTCTTGTGTAGTTGCACTCGATTTTTCCATTCTACTTCACTAAACATCTCCATATGAGATCCAATTACTTGTAGGGAAATGCAAGAGACCTCGCTTATGAAGATGCACTAGGTCCATAGCTGGGACTTTGTGTATGTTCTCGAAATGCGTTTGTCGAGTGCTCATTAAGAAAGTTTCTATACAAGTTTCTGAACGAACTCCTTAAGAAAAGTTCTCCAAAAGTTACCTATGAAAGAATCCTTTGAAGCATCTGGTCATCGCAAATGTTTTGACTACTTGTGGAGCCAAAACGGACTCCGTATGAGTCAGATGTCCATGGTTTAGTTAACACTGTGCAAAACTGATTCCGAACGACAGTTACAGACTAGTTCTTGTGTAGTTGCACTCGATTTTTTCTATTTTACTTCACTAGACATCTCCATATAAGATCCAATTACTTGTAGGGAAATGCAAGAGACCTCGGTTATGAGGATGCACTAGGTCCATAGCTGGGACTTTGTGTATGTTCTCGAAATGCGTTTGTCGAGTGCTCATTAAGAAAGTTTCTATACAAGTTTCTGAACGAACTCCTTAAGAAAAGTTCTCGGAAAGTTGCCTATGAAAGAATACTTTGAAGCATCAGGTTGTCACAAACGTTTTGACTACTTGTGGAGCCAAAACGGACTCCGTATGAGTCAGATATCCATGTTTCAGTTAACACTGCGCAAAACTGATTCCGAACGTAGTTACAGACTAGTTCTTGTGTAGTTGCAGTCGATTTTTTTCCATTCTACTTCACTAAACATCGCCATATGAGATCCAATTACTTGTAGGGAAAGGCAAAAGACCTCGGTTATGATGATGCACTAGGTCCATAGCTACGACTTTGTGTATGTTCTCGAAATGCGTTTGTCGAGTGCTCATTAAGAAAGTTTCGATACAAGTTTCTGAACGAACTCCTTAAGAAAAGTTCTCCAAATGTTCCCTATGAAATAATCCTTTGAAGCATCTAGTCGTCACAAATGTTTTGACTACTTGTGGAGCCAACATGGACTGCGTATCAGTCAGATATCCATGTTTCAGTAAACACTGCGCAAAACTGATTCCGAACGACAGTTACAGACTAGTTCTTGTGTAGTTGCACTCGATTTTTCCATTCTACTTCACTAAACATCTCCATATGAGATCCAATTACTTGTAGGGAAATGCAAGAGACCTCGGTTATGAGGATGCACTAGGTCCATAGCTGGGACTTTGTGTATGTTCTCGAAATGCGTTTGTCGAGTGCTCATTAAGAAAGTTTCTATACAAGTTTCTGAACGAACTCCTTAAGAAAAGTTCTCGGAAAGTTGCCTATGAAAGAATACTTTGAAGCATCAGGTTGTCACAAACGTTTTGACTACTTGTGGAGCCAAAACGGACTCCGTATGAGTCAGATATCCATGTTTCAGTTAACACTGCGCAAAACTGATTCCGAACGTAGTTACAGACTAGTTCTTGTGTAGTTGCAGTCGATTTTTTTTCCATTCTACTTCACTAAACATCGCCATATAAGATCCAATTACTTGTAGGGAAATGCAAAAGACCTCGGTTATGATGATGCACTAGGTCCATAGCTACGACTTTGTGTATGTTCTCGAAATGCGTTTGTCGAGTGCTCATTAAGAAAGTTTCGATACAAGTTTCTGAACGAACTCCTTAAGAAAAGTTCTCCAAAAGTTCCCTATGAAATAATCCTTTGAAGCATCTAGTCGTCACAAACGTTTTGACTACTTGTGGAGCCAACATGGACTGCGTATCAGTCAGATATCCATGTTTCAGTAAACACTGCGCAAAACTGATTCCGAACGACAGTTACAGACTAGTTCTTGTGTAGTTGCACTCGATTTTTCCATTCTACTTCACTAAACATCTCCATATGAGATCCAATTACTTGTAGGGAAATGCAAGAGACCTCGCTTATGAAGATGCACTAGGTCCATAGCTGGGACTTTGTGTATGTTCTCGAAATGCGTTTGTCGAGTGCTCATTAAGAAAGTTTCTATACAAGTTTCTGAACGAACTCCTTAAGAAAAGTTCTCCAAAAGTTACCTATGAAAGAATCCTTTGAAGCATCTGGTCATCGCAAATGTTTTGACTACTTGTGGAGCCAAAACGGACTCCGTATGAGTCAGATGTCCATGGTTTAGTTAACACTGTGCAAAACTGATTCCGAACGACAGTTACAGACTAGTTCTTGTGTAGTTGCACTCGATTTTTTCTATTTTACTTCACTAGACATCTCCATATAAGATCCAATTACTTGTAGGGAAATGCAAGAGACCTCGGTTATGAGGATGCACTAGGTCCATAGCTGGGACTTTGTGTATGTTCTCGAAATGCGTTTGTCGAGTGCTCATTAAGAAAGTTTCTATACAAGTTTCTGAACGAACTCCTTAAGAAAAGTTCTCGGAAAGTTGCCTATGAAACAATACTTTGAAGCATCAGGTTGTCACAAACGTTTTGACTACTTGTGGAGCCAAAACGGACTCCGTATGAGTCAGATATCCATGTTTCAGTTAACACTGCGCAAAACTGATTCCGAACGTAGTTACAGACTAGTTCTTGTGTAGTTGCAGTCGATTTTTTTCCATTCTACTTCACTAAACATCGCCATATGAGATCCAATTACTTGTAGGGAAAGGCAAAAGACCTCGGTTATGATGATGCACTAGGTCCATAGCTACGACTTTGTGTATGTTCTCGAAATGCGTTTGTCGAGTGCTCATTAAGAAAGTTTCGATACAAGTTTCTGAACGAACTCCTTAAGAAAAGTTCTCCAAATGTTCCCTATGAAATAATCCTTTGAAGCATCTAGTCGTCACAAACGTTTTGACTACTTGTGGAGCCAACATGGACTGCGTATCAGTCAGATATCCATGTTTCAGTAAACACTGCGCAAAACTGATTCCGAACGACAGTTACAGACTAGTTCTTGTGTAGTTGCACTCGATTTTTCCATTCTACTTCACTAAACATCTCCATATGAGATCCAATTACTTGTAGGGAAATGCAAGAGACCTCGGTTATGAGGATGCACTAGGTCCATAGCTGGGACTTTGTGTATGTTCTCGAAATGCGTTTGTCGAGTGCTCATTAAGAAAGTTTCTATACAAGTTTCTGAACGAACTCCTTAAGAAAAGTTCTCGGAAAGTTGCCTATGAAAGAATACTTTGAAGCATCAGGTTGTCACAAACGTTTTGACTACTTGTGGAGCCAAAACGGACTCCGTATGAGTCAGATATCCATGTTTCAGTTAACACTGCGCAAAACTGATTCCGAACGTAGTTACAGACTAGTTCTTGTGTAGTTGCAGTCGATTTTTTTTCCATTCTACTTCACTAAACATCGCCATATAAGATCCAATTACTTGTAGGGAAATGCAAAAGACCTCGGTTATGATGATGCACTAGGTCCATAGCTACGACTTTGTGTATGTTCTCGAAATGCGTTTGTCGAGTGCTCATTAAGAAAGTTTCGATACAAGTTTCTGAACGAACTCCTTAAGAAAAGTTCTCCAAAAGTTCCCTATGAAATAATCCTTTGAAGCATCTAGTCGTCACAAACGTTTTGACTACTTGTGGAGCCAACATGGACTGCGTATCAGTCAGATATCCATGTTTCAGTAAACACTGCGCAAAACTGATTCCGAACGACAGTTACAGACTAGTTCTTGTGTAGTTGCACTCGATTTTTCCATTCTACTTCACTAAACATCTCCATATGAGATCCAATTACTTGTAGGGAAATGCAAGAGACCTTGCTTATGAAGATGCACTAGGTCCATAGCTGGGACTTTGTGTATGTTCTCGAAATGCGTTTGTCGAGTGCTCATTAAGAAAGTTTCTATACAAGTTTCTGAACGAACTCCTTAAGAAAAGTTCTCCAAAAGTTACCTATGAAAGAATCCTTTGAAGCATCTGGTCATCGCAAATGTTTTGACTACTTGTGGAGCCAAAACGGACTCCGTATGAGTCAGATGTCCATGGTTTAGTTAACACTGTGCAAAACTGATTCCGAACGATAGTTACAGACTAGTTCTTGTGTAGTTGCACTCGATTTTTTCTATTTTACTTCACTAGACATCTCCATATAAGATCCAATTACTTGTAGGGAAATGCAAGAGACCTCGGTTATGAGGATGCACTAGGTCCATAGCTGGGACTTTGTGTATGTTCTCGAAATGCGTTTGTCGAGTGCTCATTAAGAAAGTTTCTATACAAGTTTCTGAACGAACTCCTTAAGAAAAGTTCTCGGAAAGTTGCCTATGAAACAATACTTTGAAGCATCAGGTTGTCACAAACGTTTTGACTACTTGTGGAGCCAAAACGGACTCCGTATGAGTCAGATATCCATGTTTCAGTTAACACTGCGCAAAACTGATTCCGAACGTAGTTACAGACTAGTTCTTGTGTAGTTGCAGTCGATTTTTTTCCATTCTACTTCACTAAACATCGCCATATGAGATCCAATTACTTGTAGGGAAAGGCAAAAGACCTCGGTTATGATGATGCACTAGGTCCATAGCTACGACTTTGTGTATGTTCTCGAAATGCGTTTGTCGAGTGCTCATTAAGAAAGTTTCGATACAAGTTTCTGAACGAACTCCTTAAGAAAAGTTCTCCAAATGTTCCCTATGAAATAATCCTTTGAAGCATCTAGTCGTCACAAACGTTTTGACTACTTGTGGAGCCAACATGGACTGCGTATCAGTCAGATATCCATGTTTCAGTAAACACTGCGCAAAACTGATTCCGAACGACAGTTACAGACTAGTTCTTGTGTAGTTGCACTCGATTTTTCCATTCTACTTCACTAAACATCTCCATATGAGATCCAATTACTTGTAGGGAAATGCAAGAGACCTCGGTTATGAGGATGCACTAGGTCCATAGCTGGGACTTTGTGTATGTTCTCGAAATGCGTTTGTCGAGTGCTCATTAAGAAAGTTTCTATACAAGTTTCTGAACGAACTCCTTAAGAAAAGTTCTCGGAAAGTTGCCTATGAAAGAATACTTTGAAGCATCAGGTTGTCACAAACGTTTTGACTACTTGTGGAGCCAAAACGGACTCCGTATGAATCAGATATCCATGTTTCAGTTAACACTGCGCAAAACTGATTCCGAACGTAGTTACAGACTAGTTCTTGTGTAGTTGCAGTCGATTTTTTTCCATTCTACTTCACTAAACATCGCCATATGAGATCCAATTACTTGTAGGGAAATGCAAAAGACCTCGGTTATGATGATGCACTAGGTCCATAGCTATGACTTTGTGTATGTTCTCGAAATGCGTTTGTCGAGTGCTCATTAAGAAAGTTTCTATACAAGTTTCTGAACGAACTCCTTAAGAAAAGTTCTCCAAAAGTTCCCTATGAAATAATCCTTTGAAGCATCTAGTCGTCACAAACGTTTTGACTACTTGTGGAGCCAACATGGACTGCGTATCAGTCAGATATCCATGTTTCAGTAAACACTGCGCAAAACTGATTCCGAACGACAGTTACAGACTAGTTCTTGTGTAGTTGCACTCGATTTTTCCATTCTACTTCACTAAACATCTCCATATGAGATCCAATTACTTGTAGGGAAATGCAAGAGACCTCGGTTATGAGGATGCACTAGGTCCATAGCTGGGACTTTGTGTATGTTCTCGAAATGCGTTTGTCGAGTGCTCATTAAGAAAGTTTCTATACAAGTTTCTGAACGAACTCCTTAAGAAAAGTTCTCGGAAAGTTGCCTATGAAAGAATACTTTGAAGCATCAGGTTGTCACAAACGTTTTGACTACTTGTGGAGCCAAAACGGACTCCGTATGAGTCAGATATCCATGTTTCAGTTAACACTGCGCAAAACTGATTCCGAACGTAGTTACAGACTAGTTCTTGTGTAGTTGCAGTCGATTTTTTTCCATTCTACTTCACTAAACATCGCCATATGAGATCCAATTACTTGTAGGGAAATGCAAAAGACCTCGGTTATGATGATGCACTAGGTCCATAGCTACGACTTTGTGTATGTTCTCGAAATGCGTTTGTCGAGTGCTCATTAAGAAAGTTTCGATACAAGTTTCTGAACGAACTCCTTAAGAAAAGTTCTCCAAAAGTTCCCTATGAAATAATCCTTTGAAGCATCTAGTCGTCACAAACGTTTTGACTACTTGTGGAGCCAACATGGACTGCGTATCAGTCAGATATCCATGTTTCAGTAAACACTGCGCAAAACTGATTCCGAACGACAGTTACAGACTAGTTCTTGTGTAGTTGCACTCGATTTTTCCATTCTACTTCACTAAACATCTCCATATGAGATCCAATTACTTGTAGGGAAATGCAAGAGACCTCGCTTATGAAGATGCACTAGGTCCATAGCTGGGACTTTGTGTATGTTCTCGAAATGCGTTTGTCGAGTGCTCATTAAGAAAG
The DNA here is from genome assembly GCF_002575655.3 of Aegilops tauschii subsp. strangulata. Lineage (NCBI taxonomy): Eukaryota > Viridiplantae > Streptophyta > Magnoliopsida > Poales > Poaceae > Aegilops > Aegilops tauschii. The sequence goes on from NC_053040.3 coordinate 117,614,171, forward strand.
TTTCTATACAAGTTTCTGAACGAACTCCTTAAGAAAAGTTCTCCAAAAGTTACCTATGAAAGAATACTTTGAAGCATCTGGTCATCGCAAATGTTTTGACTACTTGTGGAGCCAAAACGGACTCCGTATGAGTCAGATGTCCATGGTTTAGTTAACACTGTGCAAAACTGATTCCGAACGACAGTTACAGACTTGTTCTTGTGTAGTTGCACTCGATTTTTTCTATTTTACTTCACTAGACATCTCCATATAAGATCCAATTACTTGTAGGGAAATGCAAGAGACCTCGGTTATGAGGATGCACTAGGTCCATAGCTGGGACTTTGTGTATGTTCTCGAAATGCGTTTGTCGAGTGCTCATTAAGAAAGTTTCTATACAAGTTTCTGAACGAACTCCTTAAGAAAAGTTCTCCAAAAGTTCCCTATGAAAGAATCCATCAAAGCATCTGGTCGTCACAAACGTTTTGACTACTTGTGGAGCCCAAACGGACTCCGTGTGAGTCAGATATCCATGTTTCAGTTAACACTGCGCAAAACTGATTCCGAACGACAGTTACACACTAGTTCTTGTGTAGTTGCACTCGATTTTTTCCATTCTACTTCACTAAACATCTCCATATGAGATCCAATTACTTGTGGGGAAATGCAAGAGACCTCGGTTATAAGGATGCACTAGGTCCATAGCTGGGACTTTGTGTATGTTCTCGAAATGCGTTTGTCGAGTGCTCATTAAGAAAGATTCTATACAAGATTCTGAACGAACTCCTTAAGAAAAGTTCTCCAAAAGTTACCTATGAAAGAATCCTTTGAAGCATCTGGTCATCGCAAATGTTTTGACTACTTGTGGAGCCAAAACGGACTCCGTATGAGTCAGATGTCCATGGTTTAGTTAACACTGTGCAAAACTGATTCCGAACGACAGTTACAGACTAGTTCTTGTGTAGTTGCACTCGATTTTTTCTATTTTACTTCACTAGACATCTCCATATAAGATCCAATTACTTGTAGCGAAATGCAAGAGACCTCGGTTATGAGGATGCACTAGGTCCATAGCTGGGACTTTGTGTATGTTCTCTAAATGCGTTTGTCGAGTGCTCATTAAGAAAGTTTCTATACAAGTTTCTGAACGAACTCCTTAAGAAAAGTTCTCCGAAAGTTGCCTATGAAAGAATACTTTGAAGCATCAGGTTGTCACAAACGTTTTGACTACTTGTGGAGCCAAAACGGACTCCGTATGAGTCAGATATCCATGTTTCAGTTAACACTGCGCAAAACTGATTCCGAACGTAGTTACAGACTAGTTCTTGTGTAGTTGCAGTCGATTTTTTTCCATTCTACTTCACTAAACATCGCCATATGAGATCCAATTACTTGTAGGGAAATGCAAAAGACCTCGGTTATGATGATGCACTAGGTCCATAGCTACGACTTTGTGTATGTTCTCGAAATGCGTTTGTCGAGTGCTCATTAAGAAAGTTTCGATACAAGTTTCTGAACGAACTCCTTAAGAAAAGTTCTCCAAATGTTCCCTATGAAATAATCCTTTGAAGCATCTAGTCGTCACAAACGTTTTGACTACTTGTGGAGCCAACATGGACTGCGTATCAGTCAGATATCCATGTTTCAGTAAACACTGCGCAAAACTGATTCCGAACGACAGTTACAGACTAGTTCTTGTGTAGTTGCACTCGATTTTTCCATTCTACTTCACTAAACATCTCCATATGAGATCCAATTACTTGTAGGGAAATGCAAGAGACCTCGGTTATGAGGATGCACTAGGTCCATAGCTGGGACTTTGTGTATGTTCTCGAAATGCGTTTGTCGAGTGCTCATTAAGAAAGTTTCTATACAAGTTTCTGAACGAACTCCTTAAGAAAAGTTCTCGGAAAGTTGCCTATGAAAGAATACTTTGAAGCATCAGGTTGTCACAAACGTTTTGACTACTTGTGGAGCCAAAACGGACTCCGTATGAGTCAGATATCCATGTTTCAGTTAACACTGCGCAAAACTGATTCCGAACGTAGTTACAGACTAGTTCTTGTGTAGTTGCAGTCGATTTTTTTTCCATTCTACTTCACTAAACATCGCCATATAAGATCCAATTACTTGTAGGGAAATGCAAAAGACCTCGGTTATGATGATGCACTAGGTCCATAGCTACGACTTTGTGTATGTTCTCGAAATGCGTTTGTCGAGTGCTCATTAAGAAAGTTTCGATACAAGTTTCTGAACGAACTCCTTAAGAAAAGTTCTCCAAAAGTTCCCTATGAAATAATCCTTTGAAGCATCTAGTCGTCACAAACGTTTTGACTACTTGTGGAGCCAACATGGACTGCGTATCAGTCAGATATCCATGTTTCAGTAAACACTGCGCAAAACTGATTCCGAACGACAGTTACAGACTAGTTCTTGTGTAGTTGCACTCGATTTTTCCATTCTACTTCACTAAACATCTCCATATGAGATCCAATTACTTGTAGGGAAATGCAAGAGACCTCGCTTATGAAGATGCACTAGGTCCATAGCTGGGACTTTGTGTATGTTCTCGAAATGCGTTTGTCGAGTGCTCATTAAGAAAGTTTCTATACAAGTTTCTGAACGAACTCCTTAAGAAAAGTTCTCCAAAAGTTACCTATGAAAGAATCCTTTGAAGCATCTGGTCCTTACAAATGTTTTGACTACTTGTGGAGCCAAAACGGACTCCGTATGAGTGAGATATCCATATTCAGTTAACATTGCGCAAAACTGATTCCGAACGACAGTTACAGACTAGTTGTTGTGTAGTTGCACTCGATTTTTTCCATTCTACTTCACTAAACATCTCCATATGAGATCCAATTATTTGTAGGGAAATGCAAGAGACCTCGGTTATGAGGATGCACTAGGTCCATAGCTGGGACTTTGTGTATGTTCTCGAAATGCCTTTGTCGAGTGCTCATTAAGAAAGTTTCTATACAAGTTTCTGAACGAACTCCTTAAGAAATGTTCTCCAAAAGTTCACTATGAAACAATCCTTTCAAGCATCTGGTCATCACAAACGTTTTGACTACTTGTGGAGCCAACATGGACTCCGTATGAGTCAGATATCCATGTTTCAGTTAACACTGCGCAAAACTGATTCCGAACGACAGTTACACACTAGTTCTTGTGTAGTTGCACCTGATTTTTTTCCTTTCTACTTCACTAAACATCTACATATGAGATCCAATTACTTGTAGGGAAATGCAAGAGACCTCGGTTATGAGGATGCACTAGGACCATAGCTGGGACATTGTGTATGTTTTCGTAATGCGTTTGTCGAGTGCTCATTAAGAAAGTTTCTATACAAGTTTCTGAACGAACTCCTTAAGAAAAGTTCTCCAAAAGTTCCCTATGAAAGAATCCTTCGAAGCATCTGGTCGTCACAAACTTTTTGATTACTTGTGGAACCAAAACGGACTCCGTGTGAGTCAGATATCCATGTTTCAGTTAACACTGCACAAAACTGATTCCGAACGACAGTTACAGATTAGTTCTTGTGTATTTGCACTCGATTTTTTCCATTCTACTTCACTAAACATCTGCATATGAGATCCAATAACTTGTAGGGTAATGCAAGAGAACTCGGTTATGATGATGCACTAGGTCCATAGCTGGGACTTTGTGTATGTTCTTGAAATGCGTTTGTCGAGTGCTCATTAAGAAAGTTTCTATACAAGTTTCTGAACGAACTCCTTATGAAAAGTTCTCCAAACGTTACCTATGAAAGATCCTTTGAAGCATCTGGTCCTTAGAAATGTTTTTACTACTTGTGGAGCCAAAACGGACTCCGTATGAGTCAGATATCCATGGTTCAGTTAACACTGTGCAAAACTGATTCCGAACGACAGTTACAGACTAGTTCTTGTTTAGTTGCACTCGATTTTTCCATTCTACTTCACTAAACATATCCATATGAGATCCAATTACTTGTAGGGAAATTCAAGAGACCTCAGTTATGAGGATGCACTAGGTCCATAGCTGGGACTTTGTGTATGTTCTCGAAATGCGTTTGTCGGGTGCTCATTAAGAAAGTTTCTATACAAGTTTCTGAACGAACTCCTTAAGAAAAGTTCTCCAAAAGTTCCCTATGAAAGAATCCATCGAAGCATCTGGTCGTCACAAACGTTTTGACTACTTGTGGAGCCCAAACGGACTCCGTGTGAGTCAGATATCCATGTTTCAGTTAACACTGCGCAAAACTGATTCCGAACGACAGTTACAGACTAGTTCTTGTGTAGTTGCACTCAATTTTTTCCATTCTACTTCACCAAACATCTCCATATGAGATCTAATTACTTGTAGGGAAATGCAAGAGACCTCGGTTATAAGGATGCACTAGGTCCATAGCTGGGACTTTGTGTATGTTCTCGAAATGCGTTTGTCGAGTGCTCATTAAGAAAGTTTCTATACAAGATTCTGAACGAACTCCTTAAGAAAAGTTCTCAAAAAGTTACCTATGAAAGAATCCTTTGAAGCATCTGGTCATCGCAAACGTTTTGACTACTTGTGGAGCCAAAACGGACTCCGTATGAGTCAGATATCCATGGTTTAGTTAACACTGTGCAAAACTGATTCCGAACGACAGTTACAGACTAGTTCTTGTGTAGTTGCACTCGATTTTTTCCATTCCACTTCACTAAACATCTCCATATGAGATCCAATTACTTGTGGGGAAATGCAAGAGATCTCGGTTATGACGATGCACTAGGACCATAGCTGGGACTTTGTGTATGTTCTCGAAATGCGTTTGTCGAGTGCTCATTAAGGAAGTTTCTATACAAGTTTCTGAACGAACTCCTTAAGAAAAGTTCTCCAAAAGTTCCCTATGAAAGAATCCTTGGAAGCATCTGGTCGTCACAAACGTTTTGAATACTTCTGGAGCCCAAATGGACTCCGTGTGAGTCAGATATCCATGTTTCAGTTAACACTGCGCAAAACTGATTCCGAACGACAGTTACACACTAGTTCTTGTGTAGTTGCACTCGATTTTTTCCATTCTACCTCACTAAACATCTCCATATGAGATCCAATTACTTGTAGGGAAATGCAAGAGACCTCGGTTATAAGGATGCACTAGGTCCATAGCTGGGACTTTGTGTATGTTCTCGAAATGCGTTTGTCGAGTGCTCATTAAGAAAGTTTCTATACAAGATTCTGAACGAACTCCTTAAGAAAAGTTCTCCAAAAGTTACCTATGAAAGAATGCTTTGAAGCATCTGGTCATCGCAAACGTTTTGACTACTTGTTGAGCCAAAACGGACTCCGTATGAGTCAGATATCCATGGTTTAGTTAACACTGTGCAAAACTGATTCCGAACGACAGTTACAGACTAGTTCTTGTGTAGTTGCACTATATTTTTTCCATTGTACTTCACTGAACATCTCCATATGAGATCCAGTTACTTGAAGGGAAATGCAAGAGACCTCGGTTATGATGATGCACTAGGTCCATAGCTGGAACTTTGTGTATGTTCTTGAAATGCGTTTGTCGAGTGCTCATTAAGAAAGTTTCTATACAAGTTTCTGAACGAACTCCTTAAGAAAAGTTCTCCAAAAGTTCACTATGAAAGAATCCTTTGAAGCATCTGGTCGTCACAAACGTTTTGACTACTTGTGGAGCCAACATGGACTCCGTATGACTCAGATATCCATGTTTCAGTTAACACTGCGCAAAACTGATTCCGAACGACAGTTACAGACTAGTTCTTGTGTAGTTGCACTCGATTTTTTCCATTCTACTTCACTAAACATCTCCATATGAGATCTAACTACTTGTAGGGAAATGCAAGAGACCTCGGTTATGAGGATGCACTAGGTCCATAGCTGGGACTTTGTGTATGTTCTCGAAATGCGTTTGTCGAGTGCTTGTTAAGAAAGTTTCTATACAAGTTTCTGAACGAACTCCTTAAGAAAAGTTCTCCAAAAGTTCACTATGAAATAATCCTTTGAAGCATCTGGTCATCACAAACGTTTAGACTACTTGTGGAGCCAACATGGACTCCGTATGAGTCAGATATCCATGTTTCAGTTAACACTACGCAAAACTGATTCCGAACGACAGTTACAGACTAGTTCATGTGTAGTTGCACCTGATTTTTTTTCCTTTCTACTTCACTAAACATCTACATATGAGATCCAATTACTTGTAGGGAAATGCAAAAGACCTCGGTTATGAGGATGCACTAGGTCCATAGCTGGGACTTTGTGTATGTTCTCGTAATGCGTTTGTCGAGTGCTCATTAAGAAAGTTTCTTAACAAGTTTCTGAACGAACTCCTTAAGAAAAGTTCTCCAAAAGTTCCCTATGAAAGAATCCTTCGAAGCATCTGGTCGTCACAAACTTTTTGACTACTTGTGGAGCCAAAACGGACTCCGTGTGAGTCAGATATCCATGTTTCAGTTAACACTGCGCAAAACTGACTCCGAACGACAGTTACGGATTAGTTCTTGTGTATTTGCACTCGATTTTTTCCATTCTACTTCACTAAACATCTCCATAAGAGATCCAATAACTTGTAGGGTAATGCAAGAGACCTCGGTTATGATGATGCACTAGGTCCATAGCTGGGACTTTGTGTATGTTCTTGAAATGCGTTTGTCGAGTGCTCTTTAAGAAAGTTTCTATACAAGTTTCTGAACGAACTCCTTATGAAAAGTTCTGCAAAAGTTACCTATGAAAGAATCCTTTGAAGCATCTGGTCCTTACAATTTTTTTGACTACTTGTGGAGCCAAAACGGACCCCTTATGAGTCAGATATCCATGCTTCAGTTAACACTGTGCAAAACTGATTCCAAACGACAGTTACAGACTAGTTCTTGTTTAGTTGCACTCGATTTTTTCCATTCTACTTCACTAGACATCTGCATATGAGATCCAATTACTTGTAGGGAAATGCAAGAGACCTCGGTTATGATGATGTACAAGGTCCATAGCTGGGACTTTGTGTATGTTCTCGAAATGCGTTTGTCGAGTGCTCATTAAGGAAGTTTCTATACAAGTTTCTGAATGAACTCCTTAGGAAAAGTTCTCCAAAAGTTCCCTATGAAAGAATCCTTTGAAGCATCTGGTCGTCACAACCGTTTTGACTACTTGTGGAGCCAACATGGACTCCGTATGAGTCGGATATCCATGTTTCAGTTAACACTGCGCAAAACTGATTCCGAACGACAGTTACAGACTAGTTCTTGTGTAGTTGCACTCGATTTTTCCATTCTACTTCACTAAACATATCCATATGAGATCCAATTACTTGTAGGGAAATGCAAGAGATGTCAGTTATGAGGATGCACTAGGTCCATAGTTGGGACTTTGTGTATGTTCTCGAAATGCGTTTGTCGAGTGCTCATTAAGAAAGTTTCTATACAAGTTTCTGAACGAACTCCTTAAGAAAAGTTCTCCAAAAGTTCCCTATGAAAGAATCCATCGAAGCATCTGGTCGTCACAAACATTTTGACTACTTGTGGAGCCCAAATGCACTCCGTGTGAGTCAAATATCCATGTTTCAGTTAACACTGCGCAAAACTGATTCCGAACGACAGTTACTGACTAGTTCATGTGTAGTTGCACTCAATTTTTTCCATTCTACTTCAATAAACATCTCCATATGAGCTCCAATTACTTGTAGGGAAATGCAAGAGACCTCGGTTATAAGGATGCACTAGGTCCATAGCTAGGACTTTGTGTACGTTCTCGAAATGCGTTTGTCGAGTGCTCATTAAGAAAGTTTCTATACAAGATTCTGAACGAACTCCTTAAGAAAAGTTCTCCAAAAGTTACCTATGAAAGAATCCTTTGAAGCATCTGGTCAGCACAAACGTTTTGACCACTTGTGGAGCCAAAACGGACTCCGTATGAGTCAGCTATACATGGTTTAGTTAACACTGTGCAAAACTGATTCCGAACGACTTTTACGAACTAGTTCTTAACACTGTACATTCTCGATTTTTTCTATTCTACTTCACTAGACATCTCCATATAAGATCCAATTACTTGTAGGGAAATGCAAGAGACCTCGGTTATGACGATGCACTAGGTCCATAGCTGGGACTTTGTGTATGTTCTCGAAATGCGTTTGTCGAGTGCTCATTAAGAAAGTTTCTATACAAGTTTCTGAACGAATTCCTTAAGAAAAGTTCTCCAAAAGTTCCCTATGAAAGAATACTTTGAAGCATCTGGTCGTCACAAACGTTTTGACTACTAGTGGAGCCAAAACGGACTCCGTATGAGTCAGATATCCATGTTTCAGTTAACACTGCGCAAAACTGATTCCGAACGCAGTTACAGACTAGTTCTTGTGTAGTTGCACTCGATTTTTTCCATTCTACTTCACTAAACATCGCCATATGAGATCCAATTACTTGTAGGGAAATGAAAGAGACCTCGGTTATGATGATGCACTAGGTCCATAGCTGCGACTTTGTGGATGTTCTCGAAATGCGTTTGTCGAGTGCTCATTAAGAAAGTTTCTATACAAGTTTCTGAACGAACTCCTTAAGAAAAGTTGTCCAAATGTTCCCTATGAAAGAATCCTTTGAAGCATCTAGTCGTCACAAACATTTTGACTACATGTGGAGCCAACATGGACTGCGTATGAGTCAGATATCCATATTTCAGTAAACACTGCGCAAAACTGATTACGAACGACAGTTACAGACTAGTTCTTGTGTAGTTGCACTCGTTTTTTCCATTCTACTTCACTAAACATCTCCATATGAGATCCAATTACTTGTAGGGAAATGCAAGAGACTTCGCTTATGAATATGCACTAGGTCCATAGCTGGGACTTTGTGTATGTTCTCGAAATGCGTTTGTCGAGTGCTCATTAAGAAAGTTTCTATACAAGTTTCTGAACGAACTCCTTAAGAAAAGTTCTCCAAAAGTTCCCTATGAAAGAATCCATTGAAGCATCTGGTCGTCACAAACGTTTTGACTACTTGTGGAGCCAAAACGGACTCCGTGTGAGTCAGATATCCATGTTTCAGTTAACACTTTGCAAAACTGATTTCGAACGACAGTTACAGACTAGTTCTTGTGTAGTTGCACTCGATTTTTTCCATTCTACTTCACTAAACATCTCCATATGAGATCCAATTACTTATAGGGGAATGCATGAGACCTCGGTTATGAGGATGCACTAGGTCCATAGCTGGGACTTTGTGTATGTTCTGGAAATGCGTTTGTCGAGTGCTCATTAAGAAAGTTTCTATACAAGTTTCTGAACGAGCTCTTTAAGAAAAGTTCTCCAAAAGTTCCTTATGAAAGATCCTTTGAAGCACCTGGTCGTCACAAATGTTTTGACTACTTGTGGAGCCAAAACGGATTCCGTATGAGTCAGATATCCATGTTTCAGTTAACACTGCGCAAAACTGGTTACGAACGACCGTTACAGACTAGTTCTTGTGTAGTTGCACTCGATTCTTTCCATTGTACTTCACTAAACATCTCCATATGAGATCCAGTTTCTTGAAGGGAAATGCAAGAGAACTCAATTATGATGATGCACTAGGTCCATAGCTGGGACTTTGTGTTTGTTCTTGAAATGCGTTTGTCGAGTGCCCATTAAGAAAGTTTCTATACAAGTTTCTGAATGAACTCCTTAAGAAAAGTTCTCCAAAAGTTCACTATGAAAGAATCCTTTGAAGCATCTGGTCGTCACAAACATTTTGACTACTTGTGGAGCCAAAACGGACTTCGTATGAGTCAGATATCCATGTTTTAGTTAACACTGCACAAAACTGATTCCGAACGACAGTTACAGACTAGTTGTTGTGGAGTTGCACTCGATTTTTTCCATTCTACTTCACTAAACATCTCCATATGAGATGCAATTACTTGTAGGGAAATGCAAGAGACCTCGTTTATGATGATGCACTAGGTCCATAGTTGGGACTTTGTGTATGTTCTCGAAATGCCTTTGTCGAGTGCTCATTAAGAAAGTTTCTATACAAGTTTCTGAACGAATTCCTTAAGAAAAGTTCTCCAAAAGTTCACTACGAAATAATCCTTTGAAGCATCTGGTTGTCACAAACGTTTTGACTACTTGTGGAGCCTACATGGACTCCGTATGAGTCAGATATCCATGTTTCAGTTAACACTTTGCGAAACTGATTTCGAACGACAGTTACAGACTAGTTCTTGTGTAGTTGCACTCGATTTTTTCCATTCTACTTCACTAAACATCTCCATATGAGATCCAATTACTTGTAGGGGAATGCATGAGACCTCGGTTATGAGGATGCACTAGGTCCATAGCTGGGACTTTGTGTATGTTCTGGAAATGCGTTTGTCGAGTGCTTATTAAGAAAGTTTCTATACAAGTTTCTGAACGAGCTCTTTAAGAAAAGTTCTCCAAAAGTTCCTAATGAAAGAATCCTTTGAAGCACCTGGTCGTCACAAACATTTTGACTACTTGTGGAGCCAAAACGGACTTCGTATGAGTCAGATATCCATGTTTTAGTTAACACTGCACAAAACCGATTCCGAACGACAGTTACAGACTAGTTGTTGTGGAGTTGCACTCGATTTTTTCCATTCTACTTCACTAAACATCTCCATATGAGATGCAATTACTTGTAGGGAAATGCAAGAGACCTCGTTTATGATGATGCACTAGGTCCATAGTTGGGACTTTGTGTATGTTCTCGAAATGCCTTTGTCGAGTGCTCATTAAGAAAGTTTCTATACAAGTTTCTGAACGAATTCCTTAAGAAAAGTTCTCCAAAAGTTCACTACGAAATAATCCTTTGAAGCATCTGGTTGTCACAAACGTTTTGACTACTTGTGGAGCCTACATGGACTCCGTATGAGTCAGATGTCCATGTTTCAGTTAACACTGCGCAAAACAGATTCCGAACGACAGTTACAGACTAGTTCTTGTGTAGTTGCACCTGATTTTTTCCATTCTACTACAATAAACATCTCCATATGATATCCAATTACTTGTAGGGAAATGCAAGAGACCTCGGTTATGAGGATGCACTAGGTCCATAGCTGGGACTTTGTGTATGTTCTCGAAATGCGTTTGTCGAGTGCTCATTAAGAAAGTTTCTATATAAGATTCTGAACGAACTCCTTAAGAAAAGTTCTCCAAAAGTTACCTATGAAAGAATCCTTTGAAGCATCTGGTCAGCACAAACGTTTTGACTACTTGTGGAGCCAAAACGGACTCCGTATGACTCAGATGTACATGGTTTAGTTAACACTGTGCAAAACTGATTCCGAACGACTTTTACGGACTAGCTCTTAACACTGTACGTTCTCGATTTTTTCTATTCTACTTCACTAGACATCTCCATATAAGATCCAATTACTTGTAGGGAAATGCAAGAGACCTCGGTTATGACGATGCACTAGGTCCATAGCTGGGACTTTGTGTATGTTCTCGAAATGCGTTTGTCGAGTGCTCATTAAGAAAGTTTCTATACAAGTTTCTGAACGAATTCCTTAAGAAAAGTTCTCCAAAAGTTCCCTATGAAAGAATACTTTGAAGCATCTGGTCGTCACAAACGTTTTGACTACTTGTGGAGCCAGAACGGACTCCGTATGAGTCAGATATCCATGTTTCAGTTAACACTGCGCAAAACTGATTCCGAACGCACTTACAGACTAGTTCTTGTGTAGTTGCACTCGATTTTTTCCATTCTACTTCACTAAACATCGCCATATGAGATCCAATTTCTTGTAGGGAAATGAAAGAGACCTCGGTTATGATGATGCACTAGGTCCATAGCTGCGACTTTGTGGATGTTCTCGAAATGCGTTTGTCGAGTGCTCATTAAAAAGTTTCTATACAAGTTTCTGAACGAACTCCTTAAGAAAAGTTGTCCAAAAGTTCCCTATGAAAGAATCCTTTGAAGCATCTAGTCGTCACAAACATTTTGACTACTTGTGGAGCCAACATGGACTGCGTATGAGTCAGATATCCATGTTTCAGTAAACACTGCGCAAAACTGATTACGAACGACAGTTACAGACTAGTTCTTGTGTAGTTGCACTCGTTTTTTCCATTCTACTTCACTAAACATCTCCATATGAGATCCAATTACTTGTAGGGAAATGCAAGAGACTTCGCTTATGAATATGCACTAGGTCCATAGCTGGGACTTTGTGTATGTTCTCGAAATGCGTTTGTCGAGTGCTCATTAAGAAAGTTTCTATACAAGTTTCAGAACGAACTCCTTAAGAAAAGTTCTCCAAAAGTTCCCTATGAAAGAATCCATTGAAGCATCTGGTCGTCACAAACGTTTTGACTACTTGTGGAGCCAAAACGGACTCCGTGTGAGTCAGATATCCATGTTTCAGTTAACACTGCGCAAAACTGATTTCGAACGACAGTTACAGACTAGTTCTTGTGTAGTTGCACTCGATTTTTTCCATTCTACTTCACTAAACATCTCCATATGAGATCCAATTACTTGTAGGGGAATGCATGAGACCTCGGTTATGAGGATGCACTAGGTCCATAGCTGGGACTTTGTGTATGTTCTGGAAATGCGTTTGTCGAGTGCTCATTAAGAAAGTTTCTATACAAGTTTCTGAACGAGCTCTTTAAGAAAAGTTCTCCAAAAGTTCCTTATGACAGAATCCTTTGAAGCACCTGGTCGTCACAAATGTTTTGACTACTTGTGGAGCCAAAACGGATTCCGTATGAGTCAGATATCCATGTTTCAGTTAACACTGCGCAAAACAGGTTACGAACGACCGTTACAGACTAGTTCTTGTGTAGTTGCACTCGATTCTTTCCTTTGTACTTCACTAAACATCTCCATATGAGATCCAGTTTCTTGAAGGGAAATGCAAGAGAACTCAATTATGATGATGCACTAGGTCCATAGCTGGGACTTTGTGTATGTTCTCGAAATGCGTTTGTCGAGTGCTCATTAAGAAAGTTTCTATACAAGTTTCTGAACGAACTCCTTAGAAAAAGTTCTCCAAAAGTTACCGATGAAAGAATCCTTTGAAGCATCTGGTCATCACAAACGTTTTGACTACTTGTGGAGCCAAAATGAACTCCGTATGAGTCAGATATCCATGGTTCAGTTAACACTATGCAAAACTGATTCCGAACGACAGTTACACACTAGTTCTTGTGTAGTTGCACTCGATTTTTTCCATTCTACTTCACTAGACATCTCCATATGAGATCCAATTACTTGTAGGGAAATTCAAGAGACCTCGGTTATGATGATGCACTAGGTCCATAGCTGGGACTTTGTGTATGTTCTCGAAATGCGTTTGTCGAGTGCTCATTAAGAAAGTTTCTATACAAGTTTCTGAACGAACTCCTTAAGAAAAGTTCTCCAAAAGTTCCCTATGAAAGAATACTTTGAAGCATCTGGTCGTCAAACGTTTTGACTACTTGTGGAGCCAAAGCGGACTCCGTATGAGTCAGATATCCATGTTTCAGTTAACACTGAGCAAAACTGATTCCGAACGACAGTTACAGACTAGTTCTTGTGTAGTTGCACTCGATTTTTTCCATTCTACTTCACTAAAAATCTCCATATGAGATCTAATTACTTGTAGGGAAATGCAAGAGACCTCGGTTATGAGGATGCACTAGGTCCATAGCTGGGACTTTGTGTGTGTTCTCGAAATGCGTTTGTCGAGTGCTCATTAAGAAAGTTTCTATACCATTTTCTGAACAAATTCCTTAATAAAAGTTCTCCAAAAGTTCCCTATGAAAGAATCCTTTGAAGCATCTGGTCGTCACAAACATTTTGACTACTTGTGGAGCCAAAACGGACTCCGTATAAGTCAGATATCCATGTTTTAGTTAACACTGCGCAAAACTGATTCCGAACGACAATTACAGACTAGTTGTTGTGGAGTTGCACTCGATTTTTTCCATTCTACTTCACTAAACATCTCCATATGAGATGCAATTACTTGTAGGGAAATGCAAGAGACCTCGTTTATGATGATGCACTAGGTCCATAGTTGGGACTTTGTGTATGTTCTCGAAATGCGTTTGTCGAGTGCTCATTAAGAAAGTTTCTATACAAGTTTCTGAACGAACTCCTTAAGAAAAGTTCTCCAAAAGTTCACTACGAAATAATCCTTTGAAGCATCTGGTTGTCACAAACGTTTTGACTACTTGTGGAGCCAACATGGACTCCGTATGAGTCAGATGTCCATGTTTCAGTTAACACTGCGCAAAACTGATTCCGAACGACAGTTACAGACTAGTTCTTGTGTAGTTGCACCTGATTTTTTTCCATTCTACTACAATAAACATCTCCATATGATATCCAATTACTTGTAGGGAAATGCAAGAGACCTCGGTTATGAGGATGCACTAGGTCCATAGCTGGGACTTTGTGTATGTTCTCGAAATGCGTTTGTCGAGTGCTCATTAAGAAAGTTTCTATACAAGTTTCTGAACGAACTGCTTAAGAAAATTTCTCCAAAAGTTCCCTATGAAAGAATCCTTTGAAGCAACTGGTCTTCACAAACGTTTTGACTACTTGTGGAGCCAAAACGAACTCCGTATGAGTCAGATATCCATGTTTCAGTTTACGCTGCGGAAAACTGATTCTGAACGACAGTTACAGACTAGTTCTTGTGTAGTTGCACTCGATTTTTTCCATTCTACTTCAGTAAACATCTCCATATGAGATCCAATTACTTGTAGGGAAATGCAAGAGACCTAGGTTATAAGGATGCACTAGGTCCATAGCTGGGACTTTGTGTATGTTCTCGAAATGCGTTTGTCGAGTGCTCATTAAGAAAGTTTCTATACAAGTTTCTGAACGAGCTCTTTAAGAAAAGTTCTCCAAAAGTTACCTATGAAAGAATCCTTTGAAGCATCTGGTCGTCACAAACGTTTTGACTACTTGTGGAGCCAAAACGGACTCCGTATGAGTCAGATATCCATGGTTCAGTTAACACTATGCAAAACTGATTCCGAACGACAGTTACAGACTAGTTCTTGTGTAGCTGCACTCGATTTTTTCCATTCTACTTCACTAGACATCTCCATATGAGATCCAATTACTTGTAGGGAAATTCAAGAGACCTCGGTTATGACCATACACTAGGTCCATAACTGGGACTTTGTGTATGTTCTCGAAATGCGTTTGTCGAGTGCTCATTAAGAAAGTTTCTTTACAAGTTTCTGAACGAACTCCTTAAGAAAAGTTCTCCAAAAGTTCCCTATGAAAGAATCCTTTGAAGCATCTGGTCATCACAAACGTTTTGACTACTTGTGGAGCCAAAACGGACTCCGTATGAGTCAGATATCCATGGTTCAGTTACACTGTGCAAAACTGATTCCGAACGACAGTTACAGACTAGTTCTTGTGTAGTTGCACTCGATTTTTTCCATTCTACTTCACTAGACATCTCCATATGAGATCAAATTACTTGTAGGGAAATTCAAGAGACCTCGGTTATGACCATGCACTAGGTCCATAGCTGGGACTTTGTCTATGTTCTCGAAATGCGTTTGTCGAGTGCTCATAAAGAAAGTTTCTATACAAGTTTCTGAACGAACTCCTTAAGAAAAGTTCTCCAAAAGTTCCCTATGAATGAATCCTTTGAAGCATCTGGTCTTCACAAACGTTTTGACTACTTGTGGTGCCAAAACGGACTCCGTATGAGTTAGATATCCATGTTTCAGTTAACACTGCGCAAAACTGATTCCGTACGACAGTTACAGACTAGTTGTTGTGTAGTTGCACTCGATTTTTTCCATTCTACTTCACTAAACATCTCCATATGAGATCCAATTACTTGTAGGGAAATGCAAGAGACCTCGGTTATGATGATGCACTAGGTCCATAGTTGGGACTTTGTGTATGTTCTCGAAATGCGTATGTCGAGTGCTCATTAAGAAAGTTTCTATACAAGTTTCTGAACGGACTCCTTAAGTTCTCCAAAAGTTCACTATGAAATAATCTTTTGAAGCATCTGGTCGTCACAAACGTTTTGACTACTTGTGGAGCCAACATGGAATCCGTATGAGTCAGATATCCATGTTTCAGTTAACACTGCGCAAAACTGATTCCGAACGACAGTTACAGACTAGTTCTTGTGTAGTTGCACCTGATTTTTTTCCATTCTACTTCACTAAACATCTCCATATGAGATCCAATTACTTGTAGGGAAATGTAAGAGACCTCGGTTATGAGGATGCACTAGGTCCATAGCTGGGACTTTCTGTATGTTCTCGAAATGCGTTTGTCGAGTGCTCATTAAGAAAGTTTCTATACAAGTTTCTGAGCGAACTGCTTAAGAAAAGTTCTTCAAAAGTTCCCTATGAAAGATTCCTTTGAAGCAACTGGTCTTCACAAACGTTTGGACTACTTGTGGAGCCAAAACGAACTCCGTATGAGTCAGATATCCATGTTTCAGTTAACGCTGCGGAAAACTGATTCCGAACGACAGTTACAGACAAGTTCTTGTGTAGTGGCACTCGATTTTTTCCATTCTACTTCACTAAACATCTCCATATGAGATCCAATTACTTGTAGGGAAATGCAAGAGACCTCGGTTATAAGGATGCACTAGGTACATAGCTGGGACTTTGTGTATGTTCTCGAAATGCGTTTGTCGAGTGCTCATTAAGAAAGTTTCTATACAAGTTTTTGAACGAACTCCTTAGAAAAAGTTCTCCAAAAGTTACCTATGAAAGAATCCTTTGAAGCATCTGGTCATCACAAACGTTTTGACTACTTGTGGAGCCGAAACGAACTCCGTATGAGTCAGATATCCATGGTTCTGTTAACACTATGCAAAACTGATTCCGAACGACAGTTACACACTAGTTCTAGTGTAGTTGCACTCGATTTTTTCCATTCTACTTCACTAGACATCTCCATACGAGATCCAATTACTTGTAGGGAAATCCAAGAGACCTCGGTTATGACGATGCACTAGGTCCATAGCTGGGACTTTGTGTATGTTCTCGAAATGCGTTTGTCGAGTGCTCATTAAGAAAGTTTCTATACAAGTTTCTGAACGAACTCCTTAAGAAAAGTTCTCCAAAAGTTCCCTATGAAAGAATCCTTTGAAGCATCTGGTCGTCACAAACGTTTTGACTACTTGTCGAGCCAACATGGACTCCGTATGAGTCAGATATCCATGTTTCAGTTAACACTGCGCAAAACTGATTCCGAACGATAGTTACAGACTAGTTCGTGTGTAGTTGCACTCGATTTTTCCATTCTACTTCACTAAACATCTCCATATGAGATCAAATTACTTGTAGGGAAATGCAAGAGACCTCGCTTATGAGGATGCACTAGGTCCATAGCTGGGACTTTGTGTATGTTCTTGAAATGCGTTTGTCGAGTGCTCATTAAGAATGTTTCTATACAAGTTTCTGAAAGAATTCCTTAAGAAAAGTTCTCCAAAAGTTCCCTATGAAAGAATCCTTTGAAGCATCTGGTCGTCACAAACGTTTTGACTACTTGGTGAGCCAACATGGACTCCGTATGAGTCAGATATCCATGTTTCAGTTAACACTGCGCAAAACTGATTCCGAACGACAGTTACAGACTAGTTCTTGTGTAGTTGCACTCGATTTTTCCATTCTACTTCACTATACATATCCATATGAGATCCAATTACTTGTAGGGAAATGCAAGAGACCTCAGTTATGAGGATGCACTAGGTCCATAGCTGGGAGTTTGTGTATGTTCTCGAAATGCGTTTGTCGAGTGCTCATTAAGAAAGTTTCTATACAAGTTTCTGAATGAACTCTTTAAGAAAAGTTCTCCAAAAGTTCCCTATGAAAGAATCCTTTGAAGCATCTGGTCTTCACAAACATTTTGACTACTTGTGGAACCAAACGGACTCCGTATGAGTCAGATATCCATGTTTCAGTTAACACTGCGCTAAACTGATTACGAACGACAGTTACAGACTAGTTCTTGTGTAGTTGCACTCGATTTTTTCCATTCTACTTCACTAAACAACTCCATATGAGATCTAGTTACTTGAAGGGAAATGCAAGAGACCTCGGTTATGATGATGCACTAGGTCCATAGCTGGGACTTTGTGTATGTTCTTGAAATGCGTTTGTCGAGTGCTCATTATGAAAGTTTCTATACAAGTTTCTGAACGAACTCCTTAAGAAAAGTTCTCCAAAAGTTCACTATGAAAGAATCCTTTGAAGCATCTGGTCGTCACAAACGTTTTGACTACTTGTGGAGCCAACATGGACTCCGTATGACTCAGATATCCATGTTTCAGTTAACACTGCGCAAAACTGATTCCGAACGACAGTTACAGACTAGTTCTTGTGTAGTCGCACTCGATTTTTTCCATTCTACTTCACTAAACATCTCCATATGAGATCTAACTACTTGTAGGGAAATGCAAGAGACCTCGGTTATGAGGATGCACTAGGTCCATAGCTGGGACTTTGTGTATGTTCTCGAAATGCGTTTGTCGAGTGCTTGTTAAGAAAGTTTCTATACAAGTTTCTGAACGAACTCCTTAAGAAAAGTTCTCCAAAAGTTCACTATGAAATAATCCTTTGAAGCATCTGGTCATCACAAACGTTTAGACTACTTGTGGAGCCAACATGGACTCCGTATGAGTCAGATATCCATGTTTCAGTTAACACTACGCAAAACTGATTCCGAACGACAGTTACAGACTAGTTCATGTGTAGTTGCACCTGATTTTTTTTCCTTTCTACTTCACTAAACATCTACATATGAGATCCAATTACTTGTAGGGAAATGCAAAAGACCTCGGTTATGAGGATGCACTAGGTCCATAGCTGGGACTTTGTGTATGTTCTCGTAATGCGTTTGTCGAGTGCTCATTAAGAAAGTTTCTATACAAGTTTCTGAACGAACTCCTTAAGAAAAGTTCTCCAAAAGTTCCCTATGAAAGAATCCTTCGAAGCATCTGGTCGTCACAAACTTTTTGACTACTTGTGGAGCCAAAACGGACTCCGTGTGAGTCAGATATCCATGTTTCAGTTAACACTGCGCAAAACTGACTCCGAACGACAGTTACGGATTAGTTCTTGTGTATTTGCACTCGATTTTTTCCATTCTACTTCACTAAACATCTCCATAAGAGATCCAATAACTTGTAGGGTAATGCAAGAGACCTCGGTTATGATGATGCACTAGGTCCATAGCTGGGACTTTGTGTATGTTCTTGAAATGCGTTTGTCGAGTGCTCTTTAAGAAAGTTTCTATACAAGTTTCTGAACGAACTCCTTATGAAAAGTTCTGCAAAAGTTACCTATGAAAGAATCCTTTGAAGCATCTGGTCCTTACAAATTTTTTGACTACTTGTGGAGCCAAAACGGACCCCTTATGAGTCAGATATCCATGCTTCAGTTAACACTGTGCAAAACTGATTCCAAACGACAGTTACAGACTAGTTCTTGTTTAGTTGCACTCGATTTTTTCCATTCTACTTCACTAGACATCTGCATATGAGATCCAATTACTTGTAGGGAAATGCAAGAGACCTCGGTTATGATGATGTACAAGGTCCATAGCTGGGACTTTGTGTATGTTCTCGAAATGCGTTTGTCGAGTGCTCATTAAGGAAGTTTCTATACAAGTTTCTGAATGAACTCCTTAGGAAAAGTTCTCCAAAAGTTCCCTATGAAAGAATCCTTTGAAGCATCTGGTCGTCACAACCGTTTTGACTACTTGTGGAGCCAACATGGACTCCGTATGAGTCGGATATCCATGTTTCAGTTAACACTGCGCAAAACTGATTCCGAACGACAGTTACAGACTAGTTCTTGTGTAGTTGCACTCGATTTTTCCATTCTACTTCACTAAACATATCCATATGAGATCCAATTACTTGTAGGGAAATGCAAGAGATGTCAGTTATGAGGATGCACTAGGTCCATAGTTGGGACTTTGTGTATGTTCTCGAAATGCGTTTGTCGAGTGCTCATTAAGAAAGTTTCTATACAAGTTTCTGAACGAACTCCTTAAGAAAAGTTCTCCAAAAGTTCCCTATGAAAGAATCCATCGAAGCATCTGGTCGTCACAAACATTTTGACTACTTGTGGAGCCCAAATGCACTCCGTGTGAGTCAAATATCCATGTTTCAGTTAACACTGCGCAAAACTGATTCCGAACGACAGTTACTGACTAGTTCATGTGTAGTTGCACTCAATTTTTTCCATTCTACTTCAATAAACATCTCCATATGAGCTCCAATTACTTGTAGGGAAATGCAAGAGACCTCGGTTATAAGGATGCACTAGGTCCATAGCTAGGACTTTGTGTACGTTCTCGAAATGCGTTTGTCGAGTGCTCATTAAGAAAGTTTCTATACAAGATTCTGAACGAACTCCTTAAGAAAAGTTCTCCAAAAGTTACCTATGAAAGAATCCTTTGAAGCATCTGGTCAGCACAAACGTTTTGACCACTTGTGGAGCCAAAACGGACTCCGTATGAGTCAGCTATACATGGTTTAGTTAACACTGTGCAAAACTGATTCCGAACGACTTTTACGGACTAGTTCTTAACACTGTACATTCTCGATTTTTTCTATTCTACTTCACTAGACATCTCCATATAAGATCCAATTACTTGTAGGGAAATGCAAGAGACCTCGGTTATGACGATGCACTAGGTCCATAGCTGGGACTTTGTGTATGTTCTCGAAATGCGTTTGTCGAGTGCTCATTAAGAAAGTTTCTATACAAGTTTCTGAACGAATTCCTTAAGAAAAGTTCTCCAAAAGTTCCCTATGACAGAATACTTTGAAGCATCTGGTCGTCACAAACGTTTTGACTACTTGTGGAGCCAAAACGGACTCCGTATGAGTCAGATATCCATGTTTCAGTTAACACTGCGCAAAACTGATTCCGAACGCAGTTACAGACTAGTTCTTGTGTAGTTGCACTCGATTTTTTCCATTCTACTTCACTAAACATCGCCATATGAGATCCAATTACTTGTAGGGAAATGAAAGAGACCTCGGTTATGATGATGCACTAGGTCCATAGCTGCGACTTTGTGGATGTTCTCGAAATGCGTTTGTCGAGTGCTCATTAAGAAAGTTTCTATACAAGTTTCTGAACGAACTCCTTAAGAAAAGTTGTCCAAATGTTCCCTATGAAAGAATCCTTTGAAGCATCTAGTCGTCACAAACATTTTGACTACTTGTGGAGCCAACATGGACTGCGTATGAGTCAGATATCCATGTTTCAGTAAACACTGTGCAAAACTGATTACGAACGACAGTTACAGACTAGTTCTTGTGTAGTTGCACTCGTTTTTTCCATTCTACTTCACTAAACATCTCCATATGAGATCCAATTACTTGTAGGGAAATGCAAGAGACTTCGCTTATGAATATGCACTAGGTCCATAGCTGGGACTTTGTGTATGTTCTCGAAATGCGTTTGTCGAGTGCTCATTAAGAAAGTTTCTATACAAGTTTCTGAACGAACTCCTTAAGAAAAGTTCTCCAAAAGTTCCCTATGAAAGAATCCATTGAAGCATCTGGTCGTCACAAACGTTTTGACTACTTGTGGAGCCAAAACGGACTCCGTGTGAGTCAGATATCCATGTTTCAGTTGACACTTTGCAAAACTGATTTCGAACGACAGTTACAGACTAGTTCTTGTGTAGTTGCACTCGATTTTTTCCATTCTACTTCACTAAACATCTCCATATGAGATCCAATTACTTATAGGGGAATGCATGAGACCTCGGTTATGAGGATGCACTAGGTCCATAGCTGGGACTTTGTGTATGTTCTGGAAATGCGTTTGTCGAGTGCTCATTAAGAAAGTTTCTATACAAGTTTCTGAACGAGCTCTTTAAGAAAAGTTCTCCAAAAGTTCCTTATGAAAGATCCTTTGAAGCACCTGGTCGTCACAAATGTTTTGACTACTTGTGGAGCCAAAACGGATTCCGTATGAGTCAGATATCCATGTTTCAGTTAACACTGCGCAAAACTGGTTACGAACGACCGTTACAGACTAGTTCTTGTGTAGTTGCACTCGATTCTTTCCATTGTACTTCACTAAACATCTCCATATGAGATCCAGTTTCTTGAAGGGAAATGCAAGAGAACTCAATTATGATGATGCACTAGGTCCATAGCTGGGACTTTGTGTTTGTTCTTGAAATGCGTTTGTCGAGTGCCCATTAAGAAAGTTTCTATACAAGTTTCTGAATGAACTCCTTAAGAAAAGTTCTCCAAAAGTTCACTATGAAAGAATCCTTTGAAGCATCTGGTCGTCACAAACTTTTTGACTACTTGTGGAGCCAAAACGGACTCCGTGTGAGTCAGATATCCATGTTTCAGTTAACACTGCGCAAAACTGACTCCGAACGACAGTTACGGATTAGTTCTTGTGTATTTGCACTCGATTTTTTCCATTCTACTTCACTAAACATCTCCATAAGAGATCCAATAACTTGTAGGGTAATGCAAGAGACCTCGGTTATGACGATGCACTAGGTCCATAGCTGGGACTTTGTGTATGTTCTTGAAATGCGTTTGTCGAGTGCTCTTGAAGAAAGTTTCTATACAAGTTTCTGAACGAACTCCTTATGAAAAGTTCTCCAAAAGTTACCTATGAAAGAATCCTTTGAAGCATCTGGTCCTTACAAATGTTTTGACTACTTGTGGAGCCAAAACGGACCACTTATGAGTCAGATATCCATGCTTCAGTTAACACTGTGCAAAACTGATTCCAAACGACAGTTACAGACTAGTTCTTGTTTAGTTGCACTCGATTTTTTCCATTCTACTTCACTAGACATCTGCATATGAGATCCAATTACTTGTAGGGAAATGCAAGAGACCTCGGTTATGATGATGTACAAGGTCCATAGCTGGGACTTTGTGTATGTTCTCGAAATGCGTTTGTCGAGTGCTCATTAAGGAAGTTTCTATACAAGTTTCTGAATGAACTCCTTAGGAAAAGTTCTCCAAAAGTTCCCTATGAAAGAATCCTTTGAAGCATCTGGTCGTCACAACCGTTTTGACTACTTGTGGATCCAACATGGACTCCGTATGAGTCGGATATCCATGTTTCAGTTAACACTGCGCAAAACTGATTCCGAACGACAGTTACAGACTAGTTCTTGTGTAGTTGCACTCGATTTTTCCATTCTACTTCACTAAACATATCCATATGAGATCCAATTACTTGTAGGGAAATGCAAGAGATGTCAGTTATGAGGATGCACTAGGTCCATAGTTGGGACTTTGTGTATGTTCTCGAAATGCGTTTGTCGAGTGCTCATTAAGAAAGTTTCTATACAAGTTTCTGAACGAACTCCTTAAGAAAAGTTCTCCAAAAGTTCCCTATGAAAGAATCCATCGAAGCATCTGGTCGTCACAAACATTTTGACTACTTGTGGAGCCCAAATGGACTCCGTGTGAGTCAAATATCCATGTTTCAGTTAACACTGCGCAAAACTGATTCCGAACGACAGTTACAGACTAGTTCTTGTGTAGTTGCACTCGATTTTTTCCATTCTACTTCAATAAACATCTCCATATGAGCTCCAATTACTTGTAGGGAAATGCAAGAGACCTCGGTTATAAGGATGCACTAGGTCCATAGCTAGGACTTTGTGTACGTTCTCGAAATGCGTTTGTCGAGTGCTCATTAAGAAAGTTTCTATACAAGATTCTGAACGAACTCCTTAAGAAAAGTTCTCCAAAAGTTACCTATGAAAGAATCCTTTGAAGCATCTGGTCAGCACAAACGTTTTGACTACTTGTGGAGCCAAAACGGACTCCGTATGAGTCAGATATACATGGTTTAGTTAACACTGTGCAAAACTGATTCCGAACGACTTTTACGGACTAGTTCTTAACACTGTACGTTCTCGATTTTTTCTATTCTACTTCACTAGACATCTCCATATAAGATCCAATTACTTGTAGGGAAATGCAAGAGACCTCGGTTATGACGATGCACTAGGTCCATAGCTTGGACTTTGTGTATGTTCTCGAAATGCGTTTGTTGAGTGCTCATTAAGAAAGTTTCTATACAAGTTTCTGAACGAATTCCTTAAGAAAAGTTCTCCAAAAGTTCCCTATGAAAGAATACTTTGAAGCATCTGGTCGTCACAAACGTTTTGACTACTTGTGGAGCCAAAACGGACTCCGTATGAGTCAGATATCCATGTTTCAGTTAACACTGCGCAAAACTGATTCCGAACGCAGTTACAGACTAGTTCTTGTGTAGTTGCACTCGATTTTTTCCATTCTACTTCACTAAACATCGCCATATGAGATCCAATTACTTGTAGGGAAATGAAAGAGACCTCGGTTATGATGATGCACTAGGTCCATAGCTGCGACTTTGTGGATGTTCTCGAAATGCGTTTGTCGAGTGCTCATTAAGAAAGTTTCTATACAAGTTTCTGAACGAACTCCTTAAGAAAAGTTGTCCAAAAGTTCCCTATGAAAGAATCCTTTGAAGCATCTAGTCGTCACAAACATTTTGACTACTTGTGGAGCCAACATGGACTGCGTATGAGTCAGATATCCATGTTTCAGTAAACACTGCGCAAAACTGATTACGAACGACAGTTACAGACTAGTTCTTGTGTAGTTGCACTCGTTTTTTCCATTCTACTTCACTAAACATCTCCATATGAGATCCAATTACTTGTAGGGAAATGCAAGAGACTTCGCTTATGAATATGCACTAGGTCCATAGCTGGGACTTTGTGTATGTTCTCGAAATGCGTTTGTCGAGTGCTCATTAAGAAAGTTTCTATACAAGTTTCTGAACGAACTCCTTAAGAAAAGTTCTCCAAAAGTTCCCTATGAAAGAATCCATTGAAGCATCTGGTCGTCACAAACGTTTTGACTACTTGTGGAGCCAAAACGGACTCCGTGTGAGTCAGATATCCATGTTTCAGTTAACACTTTGCAAAACTGATTTCGAACGACAGTTACAGACTAGTTCTTGTGTAGTTGCACTCGATTTTTTCCATTCTACTTCACTAAACATCTCCATATGAGATCCAATTACTTGTAGGGGAATGCATGAGACCTCGGTTATGAGGATGCACTAGGTCCATAGCTGGGACTTTGTGTATGTTCTGGAAATGCGTTTGTCGAGTGCTCATTAAGAAAGTTTCTATACCATTTTTTGAACAAATTCCTTAATAAAAGTTCTCCAAAAGTTCCTAATGAAAGAATCCTTTGAAGCATCTGGTCGTCACAAACATTTTGACTACTTGTGGAGCCAAAACGGACTTCGTATGAGTCAGATATCCATGTTTTAGTTAACACTGCACAAAACTGATTCCGAACGACAGTTACAGACTAGTTGTTGTGGAGTTGCACTCGATTTTTTCCATTCTACTTCACTAAACATCTCCATATGAGATGCAATTACTTGTAGGGAAATGCAAGAGACCTCGTTTATGATGATGCACTAGGTCCATAGTTGGGACTTTGTGTATGTTCTCGAAATGCCTTTGTCGAGTGCTCATTAAGAAAGTTTCTATACAAGTTTCTGAACGAATTCCTTAAGAAAAGTTCTCCAAAAGTTCACTACGAAATAATCCTTTGAAGCATCTGGTTGTCACAAACGTTTTGACTACTTGTGGAGCCTACATGGACTCCGTATGAGTCAGATATCCATGTTTCAGTTAACACTTTGCAAAACTGATTTCGAACGACAGTTACGGACTAGTTCTTGTGTAGTTGCACTCGATTTTTTCCATTCTACTTCACTAAACATCTCCATATGAGATCCAATTACTTGTAGGGGAATGCATGAGACCTCGGTTATGAGGATGCACTAGGTCCATAGCTGGGACTTTGTGTATGTTCTGGATATGCGTTTGTCGAGTGCTTATTAAGAAAGTTTCTATACAAGTTTCTGAACGAGCTCTTTAAGAAAAGTTCTCCAAAAGTTCCTAATGAAAGAATCCTTTGAAGCACCTGGTCGTCACAAACATTTTGACTACTTGTGGAGCCAAAACGGACTTCGTATGAGTCAGATATCCATGTTTTAGTTAACACTGCGCAAAACTGATTCCGAACGACAGTTACAGACTAGTTGTTGTGGAGTTGCACTCGATTTTTTCCATTCTACTTCACTAAACATCTCCATATGAGATGCAATTACTTGTAGGGAAATGCAAGAGACCTCGTTTATGATGATGCACTAGGTCCATAGTTGGGACTTTGTGTATGTTCTCGAAATGCCTTTGTCGAGTGCTCATTAAGAAAGTTTCTATACAAGTTTCTGAACGAATTCCTTAAGAAAAGTTCTCCAAAAGTTCACTACGAAATAATCCTTTGAAGCATCTGGTTGTCACAAACGTTTTGACTACTTGTGGAGCCTACATGGACTCCGTATGAGTCAGATGTCCATGTTTCAGTTAACACTGCGCAAAACAGATTCCGAACGACAGTTACAGACTAGTTCTTGTGTAGTTGCACCTGATTTTTTCCATTCTACTACAATAAACATCTCCATATGATATCCAATTACTTGTAGGGAAATGCAAGAGACCTCGGTTATGAGGATGCACTAGGTCCATAGCTGGGACTTTGTGTATGTTCTCGAAATGCGTTTGTCGAGTGCTCATTAAGAAAGTTTCTATATAAGATTCTGAACGAACTCCTTAAGAAAAGTTCTCCAAAAGTTACCTATGAAAGAATCCTTTGAAGCATCTGGTCAGCACAAACGTTTTGACTACTTGTGGAGCCAAAACGGACTCCGTATGACTCAGATGTACATGGTTTAGTTAACACTGTGCAAAACTGATTCCGAACGACTTTTACGGACTAGTTCTTAACACTGTACGTTCTCGATTTTTTCTATTCTACTTCACTAGAAATCTCCATATAAGATCCAATTACTTGTAGGGAAATGCAAGAGACCTCGGTTATGACGATGCACTAGGTCCATAGTTGGGACTTTGTGTATGTTCTCGAAATGCGTTTGTCGAGTGCTCATTAAGAAAGTTTCTATACAAGTTTCTGAACGAATTCCTTAAGAAAAGTTCTCCAAAAGTTCCCTATGAAAGAATACTTTGAAGCATCTGGTCGTCACAAACGTTTTGACTACTTGTGGAGCCAAAACGGACTCCGTATGAGTCAGATATCCATGTTTCAGTTAACACTGCGCAAAACTGATTCCGAACGCACTTACAGACTAGTTCTTGTGTAGTTGCACTCGATTTTTTCCATTCTACTTCACTAAACATCGCCATATGAGATCCAATTACTTGTAGGGAAATGAAAGAGACCTCGGTTATGATGATGCACTAGGTCCATAGCTGCGACTTTGTGGATGTTCTCGAAATGCGTTTGTCGAGTGCTCATTAAGAAAGTTTCTATACAAGTTTCTGAACGAACTCCTTAAGAAAAGTTGTCCAAAAGTTCCCTATGAAAGAATCCTTTGAAGCATCTAGTCGTCACAAACATTTTGACTACTTGTGGAGCCAACATGGACTGCGTATGAGTCAGATATCCATGTTTCAGTAAACACTGCGCAAAACTGATTACGAACGACAGTTACAGACTAGTTCTTGTGTAGTTGCACTCGTTTTTTCCATTCTACTTCACTAAACATCTCCATATGAGATCCAATTACTTGTAGGGAAATGCAAGAGACTTCGCTTATGAATATGCACTAGGTCCATAGCTGGGACTTTGTGTATGTTCTCGAAATGCGTTTGTCGAGTGCTCATTAAGAAAGTTTCTATACAAGTTTCAGAACGAACTCCTTAAGAAAAGTTCTCCAAAAGTTCCCTATGAAAGAATCCATTGAAGCATCTGGTCGTCACAAACGTTTTGACTACTTGTGGAGCCAAAACGGACTCCGTGTGAGTCAGATATCCATGTTTCAGTTAACACTGCGCAAAACTGATTTCGAACGACAGTTACAGACTAGTTCTTGTGTAGTTGCACTCGATTTTTTCCATTCTACTTCACTAAACATCTCCATATGAGATCCAATTACTTGTAGGGGAATGCATGAGACCTCGGTTATGAGGATGCACTAGGTCCATAGCTGGGACTTTGTGTATGTTCTGGAAATGCGTTTGTCGAGTGCTCATTAAGAAAGTTTCTATACAAGTTTCTGAACGAGCTCTTTAAGAAAAGTTCTCCAAAAGTTCCTTATGAAAGAATCCTTTGAAGCACCTGGTCGTCACAAATGTTTTGACTACTTGTGGAGCCAAAACGGATTCCGTATGAGTCAGATATCCATGTTTCAGTTAACACTGCGCAAAACTGGTTACGAACGACCGTTACAGACTAGTTCTTGTGTAGTTGCACTCGATTCTTTCCTTTGTACTTCACTAAACATCTCCATATGAGATCCAGTTTCTTGAAGGGAAATGCAAGAGAACTCAATTATGATGATGCACTAGGTCCATAGCTGGGACTTTGTGTATGTTCTCGAAATGCGTTTGTCGAGTGCTCATTAAGAAAGTTTCTATACAAGTTTCTGAACGAACTCCTTAAGAAAAGTTCTCCAAAAGTTCCCTATGAAAGAATACTTTGAAGCATCTGGTCGTCACAAACGTTTTGACTACTTGTGGAGCCAAAGCGGACTCCGTATGAGTCAGATATCCATGTTTCAGTTAACACTGCGCAAAACTGATTCCGAACGACAGTTACAGACTAGTTCTTGTGTAGTTGCACTCGATTTTTTCCATTCTACTTCACTAAAAATCTCCATATGAGATCTAATTACTTGTAGGGAAATGCAAGAGACCTCGGTTATGAGGATGCACTAGGTCCATAGCTGGGACTTTGTGTGTGTTCTCGAAATGCGTTTGTCGAGTGCTCATTAAGAAAGTTTCTATACCATTTTCTGAACAAATTCCTTAATAAAAGTTCTCCAAAAGTTCCCTATGAAAGAATCCTTTGAAGCATCTGGTCGTCACAAACATTTTGACTACTTGTGGAGCCAAAACGGACTCCGTATAAGTCAGATATCCATGTTTTAGTTAACACTGCGCAAAACTGATTCCGAACGACAATTACAGACTAGTTGTTGTGGAGTTGCACTCGATTTTTTCCATTCTACTTCACTAAACATCTCCATATGAGATGCAATTACTTGTAGGGAAATGCAAGAGACCTCGTTTATGATGATGCACTAGGTCCATAGTTGGGACTTTGTGTATGTTCTCGAAATGCGTTTGTCGAGTGCTCATTAAGAAAGTTTCTATACAAGTTTCTGAACGAACTCCTTAAGAAAAGTTCTCCAAAAGTTCACTACGAAATAATCCTTTGAAGCATCTGGTTGTCACAAACGTTTTGACTACTTGTGGAGCCAACATGGACTCCGTATGAGTCAGATGTCCATGTTTCAGTTAACACTGCGCAAAACTGATTCCGAACGACAGTTACAGACTAGTTCTTGTGTAGTTGCACCTGATTTTTTTCCATTCTACTACAATAAACATCTCCATATGATATCCAATTACTTGTAGGGAAATGCAAGAGACCTCGGTTATGAGGATGCACTAGGTCCATAGCTGGGACTTTGTGTATGTTCTCGAAATGCGTTTGTCGAGTGCTCATTAAGAAAGTTTCTATACAAGTTTCTGAACGAACTGCTTAAGAAAATTTCTCAAAAAGTTCCCTATGAAAGAATCCTTTGAAGCAACTGGTCTTCACAAACGTTTTGACTACTTGTGGAGCCAAAACGAACTCCGTATGAGTCAGATATCCATGTTTCAGTTTACGCTGCGGAAAACTGATTCTGAACGAAAGTTACAGACTAGTTCTTGTGTAGTTGCACTCGATTTTTTCCATTCTACTTCAGTAAACATCTCCATATGAGATCCAATTACTTGTAGGGAAATGCAAGAGACCTAGGTTATAAGGATGCACTAGGTCCATAGCTGGGACTTTGTGTATGTTCTCGAAATGCGTTTGTCGAGTGCTCATTAAGAAAGTTTCTATACAAGTTTCTGAACGAGCTCTTTAAGAAAAGTTCTCCAAAAGTTACCTATGAAAGAATCCTTTGAAGCATCTGGTCGTCACAAACGTTTTGACTACTTGTGGAGCCAAAACGGACTCCGTATGAGTCAGATATCCATGGTTCAGTTAACACTATGCAAAACTGATTCCGAACGACAGTTACAGACTAGTTCTTGTGTAGCTGCACTCGATTTTTTCCATTCTACTTCACTAGACATCTCCATATGAGATCCAATTACTTCTAGGGAAATTCAAGAGACCTCGGTTATGACCATACACTAGGTCCATAGCTGGGACTTTGTGTATGTTCTCGAAATGCGTTTGTCGAGTGCTCATTAAGAAAGTTTCTTTACAAGTTTCTGAACGAACTCCTTAAGAAAAGTTCTCCAAAAGTTCCCTATGAAAGAATCCTTTGAAGCATCTGGTCATCACAAACGTTTTGACTACTTGTGGAGCCAAAACGGACTCCGTATGAGTCAGATATCCATGGTTCAGTTACACTGTGCAAAACTGATTCCGAACGACAGTTACAGACTAGTTCTTGTGTAGTTGCACTCGATTTTTTCCATTCTACTTCACTAGACATCTCCATATGAGATCCAATTACTTGTAGGGAAATTCAAGAGACCTCGGTTATGACCATGCACTAGGTCCATAGCTGGGACTTTGTCTATGTTCTCGAAATGCGTTTGTCGAGTGCTCATAAAGAAAGTTTCTATACAAGTTTCTGAACGAACTCCTTAAGAAAAGTTCTCCAAAAGTTCCCTATGAATGAATCCCTTGAAGCATCTGGTCTTCACAAACGTTTTGACTACTTGTGGTGCCAAAACGGACTCCGTATGAGTTAGATATCCATGTTTCAGTTAACACTGCGCAAAACTGATTCCGTACGACAGTTACAGACTAGTTGTTGTGTAGTTGCACTCGATTTTTTCCATTCTACTTCACTAAACATCTCCATATGAGATCCAATTACTTGTAGGGAAATGCAAGAGACCTCGGTTATGATGATGCACTAGGTCCATAGTTGGGACTTTGTGTATGTTCTCGAAATGCGTATGTCGAGTGCTCATTAAGAAAGTTTCTATACAAGTTTCTGAACGGACTCCTTAAGTTCTCCAAAAGTTCACTATGAAATAATCTTTTGAAGCATCTGGTCGTCACAAACGTTTTGACTACTTGTGGAGCCAACATGGAATCCGTATGAGTCAGATATCCATGTTTCAGTTAACACTGCGCAAAACTGATTCCGAACGACAGTTACAGACTAGTTCTTGTGTAGTTGCACCTGATTTTTTTCCATTCTACTTCACTAAACATCTCCATATGAGATCCAATTACTTGTAGGGAAATGCAAGAGACCTCGGTTATGAGGATGCACTAGGTCCATAGCTGGGACTTTCTGTATGTTCTCGAAATGCGTTTGTCGAGTGCTCATTAAGAAAGTTTCTATACAAGTTTCTGAGCGAACTGCTTAAGAAAAGTTCTCCAAAAGTTCCCTATGAAAGATTCCTTTGAAGCAACTGGTCTTCACAAACGTTTGGACTACTTGTGGAGCCAAAACGAACTCCGTATGAGTCAGATATCCATGTTTCAGT
Organism: Aegilops tauschii subsp. strangulata; assembly: GCF_002575655.3. Classification (NCBI taxonomy): domain Eukaryota; kingdom Viridiplantae; phylum Streptophyta; class Magnoliopsida; order Poales; family Poaceae; genus Aegilops; species Aegilops tauschii. The sequence continues at coordinate 117,645,670 of NC_053040.3, forward strand.
TAACGCTGCGGAAAACTGATTCCGAACGACAGTTACAGACTAGTTCTTGTGTAGTGGCACTCGATTTTTTCCATTCTACTTCACTAAACATCTCCATATGAGATCCAATTACTTGTAGGGAAATGCAAGAGACCTCGGTTATAAGGATGCACTAGGTACATAGCTGGGACTTTGTGTATGTTCTCGAAATGCGTTTGTCGAGTGCTCATTAAGAAAGTTTCTATACAAGTTTTTGAACGAACTCCTTAGAAAAAGTTCTCCAAAGTTCACTATGAAATAATCTTTTGAAGCATCTGGTCGTCACAAACGTTTTGACTACTTGTGGAGCCAACATGGAATCCGTATGAGTCAGATATCCATGTTTCAGTTAACACTGCGCAAAACTGATTCCGAACGACAGTTACAGACTAGTTCTTGTGTAGTTGCACCTGATTTTTTTCCATTCTACTTCACTAAACATCTCCATATGAGATCCAATTACTTGTAGGGAAATGCAAGAGACCTCGGTTATGAGGATGCACTAGGTCCATAGCTGGGACTTTCTGTATGTTCTCGAAATGCGTTTGTCGAGTGCTCATTAAGAAAGTTTCTATACAAGTTTCTGAGCGAACTGCTTAAGAAAAGTTCTCCAAAAGTTCCCTATGAAAGATTCCTTTGAAGCAACTGGTCTTCACAAACGTTTGGACTACTTGTGGAGCCAAAACGAACTCCGTATGAGTCAGATATCCATGTTTCAGTTAACGCTGCGGAAAACTGATTCCGAACGACAGTTACAGACTAGTTCTTGTGTAGTGGCACTCGATTTTTTCCATTCTACTTCACTAAACATCTCCATATGAGATCCAATTACTTGTAGGGAAATGCAAGAGACCTCGGTTATAAGGATGCACTAGGTACATAGCTGGGACTTTGTGTATGTTCTCGAAATGCGTTTGTCGAGTGCTCATTAAGAAAGTTTCTATACAAGTTTTTGAACGAACTCCTTAGAAAAAGTTCTCCAAAAGTTACCTATGAAAGAATCCTTTGAAGCATCTGGTCATCACAAACGTTTTGACTACTTGTGGAGCCGAAACGAACTCCGTATGAGTCAGATATCCATGGTTCTGTTAACACTATGCAAAACTGATTCCGAACGACAGTTACACACTAGTTCCTGTGTAGTTGCACTCGATTTTTTCCATTCTACTTCACTAGACATCTCCATACGAGATCCAATTACTTGTAGGGAAATCCAAGAGACCTCGGTTATGACGATGCACTAGGTCCATAGCTGGGACTTTGTGTATGTTCTCGAAATGCGTTTGTCGAGTGCTCATTAAGAAAGTTTCTATACAAGTTTCTGAACGAACTCCTTAAGAAAAGTTCTCCAAAAGTTCCCTATGAAAGAATCCTTTGAAGCATCTGGTCGTCACAAACGTTTTGACTACTTGTCGAGCCAACATGGACTCCGTATGAGTCAGATATCCATGTTTCAGTTAACACTGCGCAAAACTGATTCCGAACGATAGTTACAGACTAGTTCGTGTGTAGTTGCACTCGATTTTTCCATTCTACTTCACTAAACATCTCCATATGAGATCAAATTACTTGTAGGGAAATGCAAGAGACCTCGCTTATGAGGATGCACTAGGTCCATAGCTGGGACTTTGTGTATGTTCTTGAAATGCGTTTGTCGAGTGCTCATTAAGAATGTTTCTATACAAGTTTCTGAAAGAATTCCTTAAGAAAAGTTCTCCAAAAGTTCCCTATGAAAGAATCCTTTGAAGCATCTGGTCGTCACAAACGTTTTGACTACTTGGTGAGCCAACATGGACTCCGTATGAGTCAGATATCCATGTTTCAGTTAACACTGCGCAAAACTGATTCCGAACGACAGTTACAGACTAGTTCTTGTGTAGTTGCACTCGATTTTTCCATTCTACTTCACTATACATATCCATATGAGATCCAATTACTTGTAGGGAAATGCAAGAGACCTCAGTTATGAGGATGCACTAGGTCCATAGCTGGGAGTTTGTGTATGTTCTCGAAATGCGTTTGTCGAGTGCTCATTAAGAAAGTTTCTATACAAGTTTCTGAATGAACTCTTTAAGAAAAGTTCTCCAAAAGTTCCCTATGAAAAAATCCTTTGAAGCATCTGGTCTTCACAAACATTTTGACTACTTGTGGAACCAAACGGACTCCGTATGAGTCAGATATCCATGTTTCAGTTAACACTGCGCTAAACTGATTACGAACGACAGTTACAGACTAGTTCTTGTGTAGTTGCACTCGATTTTTTCCATTCTACTTCACTAAACAACTCCATATGAGATCTAGTTACTTGAAGGGAAATGCAAGAGACCTCGGTTATGATGATGCACTAGGTCCATAGCTGGGACTTTGTGTATGTTCTTGAAATGCGTTTGTCGAGTGCTCATTATGAAAGTTTCTATACAAGTTTCTGAACGAACTCCTTAAGAAAAGTTCTCCAAAAGTTCACTATGAAAGAATCCATTGAAGTATCTGGTCGTCACAAACGTTTTGACTACTTGTGGAGCCAACATGGACTCCGTATCAGTCAGATATCCATGTTTCAGTTAACACTGCGCAAATTTGATTCCGAACGACAGTTACAGACAAGTTCTTGTGTAGTTTCACTTGATTTTTTCCATTCTACTTCACTAAACATTTCCATATAAGATCTAATTACTTGTAGGGAAATGCAAGAGACCTCGGTTATGAGGATGCACTAGGTCCATAGCTGGGACTTTCTATATGTTCCTGAAATGCGTTTGTCGACTGCTCATTAAGTAAGTTTCTATACAAGTTTCTGAACAAACTCCTTAAAAAAGTTCTCCAAAAGTTCCCTATGAAAGAATCCTTTGAAGCATCTGGTCGTCACAAACGTTTTGACTACTTGGGGAGCCAAAACGGATTCCGTATGAGTCAGATATCCATGTTTCAGTTAACACTGCGCAAAACTGATTCCGAACGACAGTTACAGATTAGTTCTTGTGTAGTTGCACTCGGTTTTTTCCATTCTACTTCACTAAACATCTCCATATGAGATCCAATTACTTGTAGGGAAATGCAAGAGACCTCGGTTATGATGATGCACTAGGTCCATAGCTGGGACTTTGTGTATGTTCTCGAAATGCATTTGTCGAGCGCTCATTAAGAAAGTTTCTATACAAGTATCTGAACGAACTCCTTAAGAAAAGTTCTCCAAAGTTCACTATGAAATAATCCTTTGAAGCATATGGTCGTCACAAACATTTTGACTACTTGTGGAGCCAACGTGGACACCGTATGAGTCTGATATCCATGTTTCAGTTAACGCTGCGCAAAACTGATTCCGGACGACAGTTACAGACTAGTTATTGTGTAGTTGCACTCGATTTTTTCCATTCTACTTCACTAAACTTCTCCATATGAGATCCAATTACTCGTAGGGAAATGCAAGAGACCTCGGTTATGATGATGCACTAGCTCCATAGATGGGAGTTTGTGTATGTTCTCAAAATGCGTTTGTCCAGTGCTCATTTAGAAAGTTTCTATACAAGTTTCTAAACGAACTACTTAAGAAACGTTCTCCAAAAGTTCCCTATGAAAGAATCCTTTGAAGCATCTTGTCGTCACAAACGTTTTGACTACTTTTGGTGCCAAAACGTACTCCGTATGAGTCGGATATCGATGTTTCAGTTAACACTGCGCAAAACTGATTCCGAACGATATTTACAAACTAGTTCTTGTGTAGTTGCACTCGATTTTTCCCATTCTACTTCACTAAACATCTCCATATGAGATCCAGTTACTTGTAGGTAAATGCAAGAGACCTCAGTTATGAGGATGCACTAGGTCCATAGCTGGGAGTTTGTGTATGTTCTCGAAATGCGTTTGTCGAGTGCTCATTAAAAAGTGTCTATAACTGTTTCTAAACGAACTCCATTAGAAAAGTTCTCCAAAAGTTCCCTATGAAAGAATCCTTTGAAGCATCTGGTCGTCGGAAACATTTTCACTACTTTTGGAGCCAAAACGGACTCCGTATGAGTCAGATATCCATGTTTCATTTAACACTGCGCAATACTGATTCCGAATGACAGTTACAGACTACTTCTTGTGTATTTGCACTCGATGTTTTCCATTCCACTTCACTAAACATCTCCATATGAGATCCAATTAATTGTAAGGAAATGCAAGAGACTTCGATTATGAGGATGCACTAGGTCCATAGCTGGGACTTTGTGTATGTTCTCGAAATGCGTTTGTCGAGTGCTCATTAAGAAAGTTTCTATACAAGTTTCTGAACGAACTCCTTAAGAAAAGTTCTCCAAAAGTTCCCTATGGAAGAATCCTTTGAAGCATCTGGTCGTCACAAACGGTTTGACTAATTGTGGAGCCAAAACGGAATCTGTATGAGTCAGATATCCATGTTTCAGTTAACACTGCGCAAAACTAATTCCGAACGACAGTTACAGACTAGTTCTTGTGTAGTTGCACTCGATTTTTTCCATTCTACTTCACTAAAAATCTCCATATGAGATCCAATTACATGTAGGGAAATGCAAGAGACCTCAGTTATGACGATGCACTAGGTCCATACCTGGGACTTTGTGTATGTTCTCAAAATGCGTTTGTCGAGTGCTCATTAAGAAAGTTTCTATACAAGTTTCTGAACAAACTCCTTAATAAAAGTTCTCCAAAAGTTCCCTATGAAATAATCCTTTGAAGCATCTGGTCGTCACAAATGTTTGGACTACTTGTGGAGCCAAAACAGTCTCCGTATGAGTCAGATATCCATGTTTCAGTTAACACTGCGCAAAACTGATTCCGAACGACAGTTACAGACTAGTTCTTGTGTAGTTGCACTCGATTTTTTCCATTCTACTTCACTAAACATCTCCATACGAGATCCAATTACTTGTAGGGAAATGCAAGAGACCTCGGTTATGATGAAGCACTAGGTCCATAGCTGGGACTTTGTGTACGTTCTCAAAATGTGTTTGTCGAGTGCTCATTAAGAAAGTTTCTATACAAGTTTCTAAAGGAACTCCTTAAGAAAAGTTCTCCAAAAGTTCCCTATGGAAGAATCCTTTGAAGCATCTGGTCGTCACAAACGGTTTGACTACTTGTGGAGCCAGAACAGACTCCGTATGAGTCAGATATCCATGTTCAGTTAACACTGCGCAAAACTGATTCCGAATGACAGTTACAGACTAGTTCTTGCGTAGTTGCACTCGATTTTTTCCATTCTACTTCACTAAACATCTCCATATGAGATCCAATTACTTGTATGGAAATGCAAGAGACCTCGGTTATGTGGATGCACTATGTCCATAGCTGGGACTTTGTGTATGTTCTCGAAATGCGTTTGTCGAGTGCTCATTAAGAAAGTTTCTATACAAGTTTCTGAATGAACTCCTTAAGAAAAGTTCTCCAAAAGATCCCTATGAAAGAATACTTTGAGGAATCAGGTCGTCACAAATGTTTTGACTACTTCTGGAGCCAACATGGACTCCGTATGAGTCAGATATCCATGTTTCAGTTAACACTGCGCAAAACTGATTCCGAACGACAGTTACAGACTAGTTCTTGTGTAGTTGCACTCGATTTTTCCATTCTACTTCACTAAACATCTCCATATGAGATCCAATTACTTGTAGGGAAATGCAAGAGACCTCGGTTATGATGATGCACTAGCTCCATAGCAGGGACTTTGTGTATGTTCTCGAAATGCGTTTGTCGAGTGCTCATTAAGAACGTTTCTGAACGAACTACTTAAGAAAAGTTCTCCAAAAGTTCCATATGAAAGAATCCTTTGAAGCATCTGGTCATCACAAACGTTTTGACTACTTGTGGAGCCAAAACATACTCCGTGTGAGTCAGATATCCATGTTTCAGTTAACACTGTGCAAATTTGATTCCGAACGACAGTTACAGACTAGTTCTTGTGTAGTTGCACTCGATTTTTTCATTCTACTTCACTAAACATCTCCATGTGAGATCCAATTACTTGTAGGGAAATGCAAGAGACCTCGGTTATGATCATGCACAAGCTCCATAGCTGGGACTTCGTGTATGTTCTCAAAATGCGTTTGTCGAGTGCTCATTTAGAAAGTTTCTATACAAGTTTCTGAACGAACTACTTAAGAAAAGTTCTCCAAAAGTTCCCTATGAAAGAATCCTTTGAAGCATCTGGTCGTCACAAATGTTTTGACTACTTGTGGAGCCAAAATGGACTCCGTATGAGTCAGATATCCATGTTTCAGTTAACACTGCGCAAAACTGATTACGAACGACAGTTACAGACTAGTTCTTGTGTAGTTGCACTCGATTTTTTCCATTCTACTTCACTAAACATCTCCATATGAGATCTAATTACTTGTAGGGAAATGCAAGAGACCTCGGTTATGAGGATGCAGTAGGTCCATAGCTGGGACTTTGTGTATGTTCTCGAAATGCGTTTGTCGAGTGCTCATTAAGAATGTTTCTATACAAGTTTCTGAACGAACTCCTTAAGAAAAGTTCTCCAAATGTTCCCTATGAAAGAATCCATTGAAGCATCTGGTCGTCACAAATGTTTTGACTACTTGTGGAGCCAAAACGTACTCCGTGTGAGTCAGATATCCGTGTTTCAGTTAACACTGTGCAAAACTGATTCCGAACGACAGTTACATACTAGTTCTTGTGTAGTTGCACTTGATTTTTTCCATTCTACTTCACTAAATATCTCCATATGAGATCCAATTACTTGTAGGGAAATGCAAGAGACCTCGGTTATGAGGATGCACTAGGTCCATATCTGGGACTTTGTGTATGTTCTCGAAATGCGTTTGTCGAGTGCTCATTAAGAAAGTTTCTATACAAGTTTCTGAATGAACTCTTTAAGAAAAGTTCTCCAAAAGTTCCCTATGACAGAATCCTTTGAAGCATCTGGTCGGCACAAACATTTTGACTACTTGTGGAGCCAAACGGACTCCGTATGAGTCAGATATCCATGTTTCAGTTAACACTGCGCAAAACTGTATACGAACGACAGTTACAGACTAGTTCTTGTGTAGTTGCACTCGATTTTTTCCATTCTACTTCACTAAAGATCTCCATATGAGATCCAGTTACTTGAAGGGAAATGCAAGAGACCTCGGTTGTGATGATGCACTAGGTCCATAGCTGGGACTTTGTGTACGTTCTCGAAATGCGTTTGTCGAGTGCTCATTAAGAAAGTTTCTATACAAGTTTCTGAACGAACTCCTTAAGAAAAGTTCTCCAAAACTTCCCTATGAAAGAGTCCATTGAAGCATCTGGTCGTCACAAACGTTTTGACTACTTGTGGAGCCAAAACGGACTCCGTGTGAGTCAGATATCCATGTTTTAGTTAACACTGCGCAAAACTGATTCCGAACGACAGTTACAGACTAGTTCTTGTGTAGTTGCACTCGATTTTTTCCATTCTACTACAATAAACATCTCCATATGATATCCAATTACTTGTAGGGAAATGCAAGAGACCTCGGTTATGAGGATGCACTAGGTCCATAGTTGGGACTTTGTGTATGTTCTGGAAATGCGTTTGTCGAGTGCTCATTAAGAAAGTTTCGATACAAGTTTCTGAACGAGCTCTTTAAGAAAAGTTCTCCAAAAGTTCCTTATGAAAGAATCCTTTGAAGCACCTGGTCGTCACAAATGTTTTGACTACTTGTGGAGCCAAAACGGATTACGTATGAGTCAGATATCCATGTTTCAGTTAACACTGCGCAAAACTGATTACGAACGACAGTTACAGACTAGTTCTTGTGTAGTTGCACTTGATTTTTTCCATTGTACTTCACTAAACATCTCCACATGAGATCCAGTTACTTGAAGGGAAATGCAAGAGACCTCGGTTATGATGATGCACTAGGTCCATAGCTGGGACTTTGTGTATATTCTTGAAATGCGTTTGTCGAGTGCTCATTAAGAAAGTTTTATACAAGTTTCTGAACGAACTCCTTAAGAAGAGTTCTCCAAAAGTTCACTATGAAAGAATCCTTTGAAGCATCTGGTCGCCACAAACGTTTTGACTACTTGTGGAGCCAACATGGACTCCGTATGAGTCAGATAACCATGTTTCAGTTAACACTGCGCTAAACTGATTCCGAACGACATTTACAGACTAGTTCTTGTGTAGTTGCACTCGATTTTTTCCATTCTACTTCACTAAACATCTCCATATGAGATCTAATTACTTGTAGGGAAATGCAAGAGACCTCAGTTATGAGGATGCACTAGGTCCATAGCTGGGACTTTGTGTATGTTCTCGAAATGCGTTTGTCGGGTGCTCATTAATAAAGTTTCTATACAAGTTTTTGAACAAACTCCTTAATAAAAGTTCTGCAAAAGTTCCCTATGAATCAATCCTTTGAAGCATCTGGTCGTCACAAACGTTTTGACTACTTGTGGAGCCAAAACGGACTCCGTATGAGTCAGATATCCATGGTTCAGTTAACACTGTGCAAAACTGATTCCGAACGACAGTTACAGACTAGTTCTTGTGTAGTTACACTCGATTTTTTCCATTCTACTTCACTAAACATCTCCATATGAGATCCAATTCCTTGTAGGGAAATGCAAGAGACCTCGGTTATGATGATGCACTAGGTCCAAAGCTGGGACTTTGTGTATGTTCTCGAAATGCGTTTGTCGAGTGCTCATTAAGAAAGTTTCTATACAAGTTTCTGAACGAACTCCTTAAGAAAAGTTCTCCAAAAGATACCTATGAACGAATCCTTTGAAGCATCTGGTCGTCACAAATGTTTTGACTACTTGTGGAGCCAACATGGACTCCGTATGAGTCAGATATCCATGTTTCAGTTAACACTGCGCAAAACTGATTCCGAACGACAGTTACAGACTAGTTATGGTGTAGTTGCACTCGATTTTTCCATTCTACTTCACTAAACATCTCGATATGAGATCCAATTACTAGTAGGGAAATGCAAGAGATGTCGCTTATGAGGATGCACTAGGTCCATAGCTGGGACTTTGTGTATGTTCTCGAAATGCGTTTGTCGAGTGCTCATTAAGAATGTTTCTATACAAGTTTCTGAACGAACTCCTTAAGAAAAGTTCTCCAAAAGTTCCCTATGAAAGAATCCATTGAAGCATCTGGTCGTCACAAACGTTTTGACTACTTGTGGAGCCAAAACATACTCCGTGTGAGTCAGATATCCATGTTTCAGTTAACACTGTGCAAAACTGATTCCGAACGACAGTTACAGACTAGTTCTTGTGTAGTTGCACTCGATTTTTTCCATTCTACTTCACTAAACATCTCCATATGAGATCCAATTACTTGTAGGGAAATGCAAGAGACCTCGGTTATGAGGATGCACTAGGTCCATAGCTGGGACTTTGTGTATGTTCTGGAAATGCGTTTGTCGAGTGCTCATTAAGAAAGTTTCTATACAAGTTTCTCAACGAACTCTTTAAGAAAAGTTCTCCAAAAGTTCCCTATGAAAGAATCCTTTGAAGCATCTGGTCTTCACAAACATTTTGACTACCTGTGAAGCCAAATGGACTCCGTATGAGTCAGATATCCATGTTTCAGTTAACACTGTGCTAAACTGATTACGAACGACAGTTACAGACTAGTTCTTGTGTAGTTGCACTTGATTTTTTCAATTCTACTTCACTAAACATCTCCGTATGAGATCCAGTTACTTGAAGGGAAATGCAAGAGACCTCGGTTATGATGATGCACTAGGTCCATAGCTGGGACTTTGTGTATGTTCTTGAAATACGTTTGTCGAGTGCTCATTATGAAAGTTTCTATACAAGTTTCTGAATGAACTCCTTAAGAAAAGTTCTCCAAAAGTTCACTATGAAAGAATCCATTGAAGTATCTAGTCGTCACAAACGTTTTGACTACTTGTGGAGCCAACATGGACTCCGTATCAGTCAGATATCCATGTTTCAGTTAACACTGCGCAAAACTGATTCCGAACAACAGTTACAGACTAGTTCTTGTGTAGTTGCACTCGATTTTTCCATTCTACTTCACTAAACATCTCCATATGAGATCTAATTACTTGTAGGGAAATGCAAGAGACCTCGGTTATGAGGATGCACTAGGTCCATAGCTGGGACTTTGTGTATGTTCTCGAAATGCGTTTGTCGAGTGCTCATTAAGAAAGTTTCTATACAAGTTTCTGAACAAACTCCTTAATAAAAGTTCTCCAAAAGTTCCCTATGAAAGAATCCTTTGAAGCATCTGGTCGTCACAAACGTTTTGACTACTTGTGGAGCCAAAACGGACTCCGTATGAGTCAGATATCCATGTTTAAGTTAACACTGTGCAAAACTGATTCCGAACGACAGTTACAGACTAGTTCTTGTGTAGTTGCACTCGGTTTTTTCCATTCTACTTCACTAAACATCTCCATATGAGATGCAATTACTTGTAGGGAAATGCAAGAGACCTCGGTTATGATGATGCACTAGCTCCATAGCTTGGAGTTTGTGTAGGTTCTCAAAATGCGTTTGTCGAGTGCTTATTTAGAAAGTTTCTATACAAGTTTCTGAACGAACTACTTAAGAAGCGTTCTCCAAAAGTTCCCTATGAAAGAATCCTTTGAAGCATCTGGTCATTGCAAACGTTTTGACTACTTTTGGAGCCAAAACTTACTCCGTATGAGTTGGATATGCATATTTCAGTTAACACTGCGCTAAACTGATTCCGAACGACATTTACAGACTAGTTCTTGTGTAGTTGCACTCGATTTTTTCCATTCTACTTCACTAAACATCTCCATATGAGATCTAATTACTTGTAGGGAAATGCAAGAGACCTCGGTTATGTGGATGCACTAGGTCCATAGCTGGGACTTTGTGTATGTTCTCGAAATGCGTTTGTCGAGTGCTCATTAAGAAAGTTTCTATACAAGTTTCTGAACGAGCTCTTTAAGAAAAGTTCTCCAAAAGTTACCTATGAAAGAATCCTTTGAAGCATCTGGTCGTCACAAATGTTTTGACTACTTGTGGAGCCAACATGGACTCCGTATGAGTCAGATATCCATGTTTCAGTTAACACTGCGCAAAACTGATTCCGAACGACAGTTACAGACTAGTTATGGTGTAGTTGCACTCGATTTTTCCATTCTACTTCACTAAACATCTCGATATGAGATCCAATTACTAGTAGGGAAATGCAAGAGATGTCGCTTATGAGGATGCACTAGGTCCATAGCTGGGACTTTGTGTATGTTCTCGAAATGCGTTTGTCGAGTGCTCATTAAGAATGTTTCTATACAAGTTTCTGAACGAACTCCTTAAGAAAAGTTCTCCAAAAGTTCCCTATGAAAGAATCCATTGAAGCATCTGGTCGTCACAAACGTTTTGACTACTTGTGGAGCCAAAACATACTCCGTGTGAGTCAGATATCCATGTTTCAGTTAACACTGTGCAAAACTGATTCCGAACGACAGTTACAGACTAGTTCTTGTGTAGTTGCACTCGATTTTTTCCATTCTACTTCACTAAACATCTCCATATGAGATCCAATTACTTGTAGGGAAATGCAAGAGACCTCGGTTATGAGGATGCACTAGGTCCATAGCTGGGACTTTGTGTATGTTCTGGAAATGCGTTTGTCGAGTGCTCATTAAGAAAGTTTCTATACAAGTTTCTCAACGAACTCTTTAAGAAAAGTTCTCCAAAAGTTCCCTATGAAAGAATCCTTTGAAGCATCTGGTCTTCACAAACATTTTGACTACCTGTGAAGCCAAATGGACTCCGTATGAGTCAGATATCCATGTTTCAGTTAACACTGTGCTAAACTGATTACGAACGACAGTTACAGACTAGTTCTTGTGTAGTTGCACTTGATTTTTTCAATTCTACTTCACTAAACATCTCCGTATGAGATCCAGTTACTTGAAGGGAAATGCAAGAGACCTCGGTTATGATGATGCACTAGGTCCATAGCTGGGACTTTGTGTATGTTCTTGAAATACGTTTGTCGAGTGCTCATTATGAAAGTTTCTATACAAGTTTCTGAATGAACTCCTTAAGAAAAGTTCTCCAAAAGTTCACTATGAAAGAATCCATTGAAGTATCTAGTCGTCACAAACGTTTTGACTACTTGTGGAGCCAACATGGACTCCGTATCAGTCAGATATCCATGTTTCAGTTAACACTGCGCAAAACTGATTCCGAACAACAGTTACAGACTAGTTCTTGTGTAGTTGCACTCGATTTTTCCATTCTACTTCACTAAACATCTCCATATGAGATCTAATTACTTGTAGGGAAATGCAAGAGACCTCGGTTATGAGGATGCACTAGGTCCATAGCTGGGACTTTGTGTATGTTCTCGAAATGCGTTTGTCGAGTGCTCATTAAGAAAGTTTCTATACAAGTTTCTGAACAAACTCCTTAATAAAAGTTCTCCAAAAGTTCCCTATGAAAGAATCCTTTGAAGCATCTGGTCGTCACAAACGTTTTGACTACTTGTGGAGCCAAAACGGACTCCGTATGAGTCAGATATCCATGTTTAAGTTAACACTGTGCAAAACTGATTCCGAACGACAGTTACAGACTAGTTCTTGTGTAGTTGCACTCGGTTTTTTCCATTCTACTTCACTAAACATCTCCATATGAGATGCAATTACTTGTAGGGAAATGCAAGAGACCTCGGTTATGATGATGCACTAGCTCCATAGCTTGGAGTTTGTGTAGGTTCTCAAAATGCGTTTGTCGAGTGCTTATTTAGAAAGTTTCTATACAAGTTTCTGAACGAACTACTTAAGAAGCGTTCTCCAAAAGTTCCCTATGAAAGAATCCTTTGAAGCATCTGGTCATTGCAAACGTTTTGACTACTTTTGGAGCCAAAACTTACTCCGTATGAGTTGGATATGCATATTTCAGTTAACACTGCGCTAAACTGATTCCGAACGACATTTACAGACTAGTTCTTGTGTAGTTGCACTCGATTTTTTCCATTCTACTTCACTAAACATCTCCATATGAGATCTAATTACTTGTAGGGAAATGCAAGAGACCTCGGTTATGTGGATGCACTAGGTCCATAGCTGGGACTTTGTGTATGTTCTCGAAATGCGTTTGTCGAGTGCTCATTAAGAAAGTTTCTATACAAGTTTTTGAACAAACTCCTTAATAAAAGTTCTCCAAAAGTTCCCTATGAAATAATCCTCTGAAGAATCCGGTCATCACAAACGTTTTGACTACTTGTGGAGCCAAAACGGACTCCGTATGAGTCAGATATCCATGGTTCAGTTAACACTGTGCAAAACTGATTCCGAACGACAGTTACAGACTAGTTCTTGTGTAGTTGCACTCGATTTTTTCCATTCTACTTCACTAAACATCTCCATATGAGATCCAATTACTTGTAGGGAAATGCAAGAAACCTCGGTTATGATGAAGCACTAGGTCCATAGCTGGGACTTTGTGTACGTTCTCGAAATGCGTTTGTCGAGTGCTCATTAAGAAAGTTTCTATACAAGTTTCTGAACCATCTCCTTAAGAAAAGTTCTCCAAAAGTTCCCTATGAAATAATACTCTGAAGAATCCGGTCGTCACAAACGTTTTGACTTCTTGTGGATCCAAAACGGACTCCGTATGAGTCAGATATCCATGTTTCAGTTAACACTGCGCAAAACTGATTACGAACGACAGTTACAGACTAGTTCTTGTGTAGTTGCACTCGATTTTTTCATTCTACTTCACTAAACATCTCCATATGAGATCTAATTACTTGTAGGGAAATGCAAGAGACCTCGGTTATGAGGATGCACTAGGTCCATAGCTGGGACTTTGTGTATGTTCTCGAAATGCGTTTGTCGAGTGCTCATTAAGAAAGTTTCTATACAAGTTTCTGAACAAACTCCTTAAGAAAAGTTCTCCAAAAGTTCCCTATGAAAGAATCCTTTAAAGCATCTGGTCGTCACAAATGTTTTGACTACTTGTGGAGCCAAAACGGACTCCGTATCAGTCAGATATCCATGTTTCAGTTAACACTGCGCGAAACTGATTCCGAACGACAGTTACAGACTAGTTCTTGTGTAGTTGCACTCGATTTTTTCCATTCTACTTCACTAAACATCTCCATATGAGATCCAATTACTTGTAGGGAAATGCAAGAGACCTCGGTTATGAGGATGCACTAGGTACATAGCTTGGACTTTGTGTATGTTCTCGAAATGCGTTTGTCGAGTGCTCATTAAGAAAGTTTCTATACAAGTTTCTGAACAAACTCCTTAAGAAAAGTTCTCCAAAAGTTCCCTATGAAAGAATCCTTTGAAGCATCTGGTCGTCACAAATGTTTTGACTACATGTGGAGCCAAAACGGACTCCGCATGAGTCATATATCCATGTTTCAGTTAACACTTCGCAAAACGGATTCCGAACGACAGTTACAGACTAGTTCTTGTGTAGTTGCACTCAATTTTTTCCATTCTACTTCACTAAACATCTCCATATGAGATCCAATTACTTGTAGGGAAACGCAAGAGACCTTGGTTATGATGAAGCACTAGGTCCATAGCTGGAACTTTGTGTACGTTCTCGAAATGCGTTTGTCGAGTGCTCATTAAGAAAGTTTCTATACAAGTTTCTGAACCAACTCCTTAAGAAAAGTTCTCCAAAAGTTCCCTATGAAATAATACTCTGAAGAATCCGGTCGTCACAAACGTTTTGACTTCTTGTGGATCCAAAACGGACTCCGTATGAGTCAGATATCCATGTTTCAGTTAACACTGCGCAAAACTGATTACGAACGACAGTTACAGACTAGTTCTTGTGTAGTTGCACTCGATTTTTTCATTCTACTTCACTAAACATCTCCATATGACATCTAATTACTTGTAGGGAAATGCAAGAGACCTCGGTTATGAGGATGCACTAGGTCCATAGCTGTGACTTTGTGTATGTTCTCGAAATGCGTTTTTCGAGTGCTCATTAAGAAAGTTTCTATACAAGTTTCTGAAAAAACTCCTTAAGAAAAGTTCTCCAAAAGTTCCCTATGAAAGAATCCTTTAAAGCATCTGGTCGTCACAAATGTTTTGACTACTTGTGGAGCCAAAACGGACTCCGTATCAGTCAGATATCCATGTTTCAGTTAACACTGCGCAAAACTGATTCCGAACGACAGTTACAGACTAGTTCTTGTGTAGTTGCACTCGATTTTTTCCATTCTACTTCACTAAACATCTCCATATGAGATCCAATTACTTGTAGGGAAATGCAAGAGACCTCGGTTATGATGAAGCACTAGGTCCATAGCTGGGACTTTGTGTACGTTCTCGAAATGCGTTTGTCCAGTGCTCATTAAGAAAGTTTCTATACAAGTTTCTGAACCAACTCCTTAAGAAAAGTTCTCCAGAAGTTCCCTATGAAATAATCCTCTGAAGAATCCGGTCGTCACAAACGTTTTGACTTCTTGTGGAGCCAAAACGGACTCCGTATGAGTCAGATATCCATGTTTCAGTTAACACTGCGCAAAACTGATTACGAACGACAGTTACAGACTAGTTCTTGTGTAGTTGCACTCGATTTTTTCATTCTACTTCACTAAACATCTCCATATGAGATCTAATTAATTGTAGGGAAATGCAAGAGACCTCGGTTATGAGGATGCACTAGGTCCATAGCTGGGACTTTGTGTATGTTCTCGAAATGCGTTTGTCGAGTGGTCATTAAGAAAGTTTCTATACAAGTTTGTGAACAAACTCCTTAAGAAAAGTTTTTCAAAAGTTCCCTATGAAAGAATCCTTTGAAGCATCTGGTCGTCACAAACATTTTGACTACTTGTGGAGCCAAAACGAACTCCGTATGAGTCAGATATCCATGTTTCAGTTAACGCTGCGCAAAACTGATTCCGAACGACAGTTACAGACTAGTTCTTATGTAGTTGCACTCACCTTTTTCATTCTACTTCACTAAACATCTCCATGTGAGATCCAATTACTTGTAGGGAAATGCAAGAGACCTCGGTTATGAGGATGCACTAGGTCCATAGCTGGGACTTTGTGTATGTTCTTGAAATGCGTTTGTCGAGTGCTCATTAAGAAAGTTTCTATACAAGTTTCTGAACGAACTCCTTAAGAAAAGTTCTCCAAAAGTTCCCTATGGAAGAATCCTTTGAAGCATCTGGTCGTCACAAACGGTTTGACTACTTGTGGAGCCAAAACGGAATCCGTATGAGTCAGATATCCATGTTTCAGTTAACACTGCGCAAAACTAATTCCGAACGACAGTTACAGACTAGTTCTTGTGTAGTTGCACTCGATTTTTTCCATTCTACTTCACTAAACTTCTCCATATGAGATCCAATTACTTGTAGGGAAATGCAAGCAACCTTGGTTATGATGATGCACTAGGTCCATTGCTGGGACTTTGTGTATCTTCTCGAAATGCGTTTGTCGAGTGCTCATTAAGAAAGTTTCTATACAAGTTTCTGATCGAACTCCTTAAGAAAAGTTCTCCAAAAGTTCCCTATGGAAGAATCCTTTGAAGCATCTGGTCGTCACAAACGGTTTGACTACTTGTGGAGCCAAAAAAGTATCCGTATGAGTCAGATATCCATGTTTCAGTTAACACTGCGCAAAACTAATTCCGAACGACAGTTACAGACTAGTTCTTGTGTAGTTGCACTCGATTTTTTCCATTCTACTTCACTAAACTTCTCCATATGAGATCCAATTACTTGTAGGGAAATGAAAGCAACCTTGGTTATGATGATGCACTAGGTCCATAGCTGGGACTTTGTGTATGTTCTCGAAATGCGTTTGTCGAGTGCTCATTAAGAAAGTTTCTATACAAGTTTCTGAACAAACTCCTTAAGAAAAGTTCTCCAAAAGTTCCCTATGAAAGAATCATTTGAAGAATCCGGTCGTCACAAATGTTTTGACTTCTTGTGGAGCCAAAACGGACTCCGTATGAGTCAGATATCCATGTTTCAGTTAACACTACGCAAAACGGATTCCGAACGACAGTTACAGACTAGTTCTTGTGTAGTGGCACTCGATTTTTTCCATTCTACTTCACTAAACTTCTCCATATGAGATCCAATTACTTGTAGGGAAATGCAAGCAACCTTGGTTATGATGATGCACTAGGTCCATAGCTGGGACTTTGTGTATGTTCTCGAAATGCGTTTGTCGAGTGCTCATTAAGAAAGTTTCTATACAAGTTTCTGAACAAACTCCTTAAGAAAAGTTCTCCAAAAGTTCCCTATGAAAGAATCATTTGAAGAATCCGGTCGTCACAAATGTTTTGACTTCTTGTGGAGCCAAAACGGACTCCGTATGAGTCAGATATCCATGTTTCAGTTAACACTGCGCAAAACGGATTCCGAACGACAGTTACAGACTAGTTCTTGTGTATTGGCACTCGATTTTTTCCATTGTACTTCACTAAACATCTCCATATGAGATCCAATTACTTGTAGGGAAACGCAAGAGACCTCGTTTATGATGAAGCACTAGGTCCATAGCTGGGACTTTGTGTACGTTCTCGAAATGCGTTTGTCGAGTGCTCATTAAGAAAGTTTCTATACAAGTTTCTGAACCAACTCCTTAAGAAAAGTTCTCCAAAAGTTCCCTATGAAATAATTCTCTGAAGAATCCGGTCGTCACAAATGTTTTGACTACTTGTGGAGCCAAAATGGACTCCGTATGAGTCAGATATCCATGTTTCACTTAACATTGCGCAAAACTGGCTACGAACGACAGTTACAGACTAGATCTTGTGTAGTTGCACTCGATTTTTTCCATTCTACTTCACTAAACATCTCCATATGAGATCTAATTACTTGTAGGGAAATGCAAGAGACCTCGGTTATGAGGATGCACTAGGTCCATAGCTGGGACTTTGTGTATGTTCTCGAAATGCGTTTGTAGAGTGCTCATCAAGAAAGTTTCTATACAAGTTTCTAAACAAACTCCTTAAGAAAAGTTCTTCAAAAGTTCCCTATGAAAGAATCCTTTGAAGCATCTGGTCGTCACAAATGTTTTGACTACTTGTGGAGCCAAAACGGACTCCGTATGAGTCAGATATCCATGTTTCAGTTAACACTGCGCAAAACTGATTCCGAACGACAGTTACAGACTAGTTCTTGTGTAGTTGCACTCGATTTTTTCCATTCCACTTCACTAAACATCTCCATATGAGATCCAATTACTTGTGGGGAAATGCAAGAGACCTCGGTTGTGAGGATGCACTATGTCCATAGCTGGGACTTTGCGTATGTTCTCGAAATGCGTTAGTCGAGTGCTCATTAAGAAAGTTTCTATACAAGTTTCTGAACGAACTCCTTAAGAAAAGTTCTCCAAAAGTTCACTATGAAATAATCCTCTGAAGCACCTAGTCGTCACAAACGTTTTGACTACTTGTGGAGCCAACACGTACTCCGTATGAGTCGGATATGCATGTTTCAGTTAACACTGCGCAAAACTGATTCCGAACGACAGGTACAGACTAGTTCTTGTGTAGTTGCACCTGATTTGTTTCCATTCTACTTCACTAAACATCTACATATGAGATCCAATTACTTGTAGGGAAACGCAAGAGACCTCGGTTATGAGGATGCACTAGGTCCATAGCCGGGACTTTGTGTTTGTTCTCGAAATGCGTTTGTCGAGTGCTCATTAAGAAAGTTTCTATACAAGTTTCTGAACGAACTGCTTAAGAAAAGTTCTCCAAATGTTCCCTATGAAAGAATCCTTTGAAGCAACTGGTCTTCCCAAATGTTTTGACTACTTGTGGAGCCAAAATAGACCCCGTCCGAGTCAGATATCCATGTTTCAGTTAACGCTGCGCAATACTGATTCCGGACGACAGTTACAGACTAGTTCTTGTGTAGTTGCACTCGATGTTTTCCATTCCACTTCACTAAACATCTCCATATGAGATCCAATTACTTGTGGGGAAATGCAAGAGACCTCGGTTGTGAGGATGTACTATGTCCATAGCTGGTACTTTGCGTATGTTCTCGAAATGCGTTTGTCGAGTGCTCATTAAGAAAGTTTCTATACAAGTTTCTGAACGAACTCCTTAAGAAAAGTTCTCCAAATGTTCACTATGAAATAATCCTCTGAAGCATCTGGTCGTCATAAACGTTTTGACTACTTGTGGAGCCAACATGGACTCCGTATGAGTCAGATATCCATGTTTCAGTTAACACTGCGCAAAACTGATTCCGAACGACAGTTACAGACTAGTTCTTGTGTAGTTGCACCTGATTTTTTCCCATTCTACTTCACTAAACATCTACATATGATATCCAATTACTTGTAGGGAAATGCAAGAGACTTCGGTTATGAGGATGCACTAGGTCCATAGCCGGAACTTTGTGTTTGTTCTCGAAATGCGTTTGTCGAGTGCTCATTAAGAAAGTTTCTATACAAGTTTCTGAACGAACTGCTTAAGAAAAGTTCTCCAAAAGTTCCCCATGAAAGAATCCTTCGCAGCAACTGGTCTTCACAAACGTTTTGACTACTTGTGGAGCCAAAACAGACCCCGTCTGAGTGAGATATCCATGTTTCAGTTAACGCTGCGCAAAAACGAATTTTGAACGACAGTTACAGACTAGTTCTTTTGTAGTTGCACTCGATTTTTTCATTCTACTTCACTAAACATCTCCAAAAGTTCCCTATGAAAGAATCCTTTGAAGCATATGGTCTTCACAAACATTTTGACTACCCGTGGAGCCAAACGGACTCCGTATGAGTCAGATATCCATGTTTCAGTTAACACTGTGCTAAACTGATTACGAACGACAGTTACAGACTAGTTCTTGTGTAGTTGCACTCGATTTTTTCCATTCTACTTCACTAAACATCTCCGTATGAGATCCAGTTACTTGAAGGGAAATGCAAGAGACCTCGGTTATGATGATGCACTAGGTCCATAGCTGGGACTTTGTGTATGTTCTTGAAATGCGTTTGTCGAGTGCTCATTATGAAAGTTTCTATACAAGTTTCTGAATGAACTCCTTAAGAAAAGTTCTCCAAAAGTTCACTATAAAAGAATCCATTGAAGTATCTGGTCGTCACAAACGTTTTGACTACTTGTGGAGCCAACATGGACTCCGTATCAGTCAGATATCCATGTTTCAGTTAACACTGCGCAAAACTGATTCCGAACAACAGTTACAGACTAATTCTTGTGTAGTTGCACTCGATTTTTTCCATTCTACTTCACTAAACATCTCCATATGAGATCTAATGACCTGTAGGGAAATGCAAGAGACCTCGGTTATGAGGATGCACTAGGTCCATAGCTGGGACTTTGTGTATGTTCTCCAAATGCGTTTGTCGAGTGCTCATTAAGAAAGTTTCTATACAAGTTTCTGAACAAACTCCTTAATAAAAGTTCTCCAAAAGTTCACTATGAAATAATCCTTTGAAGCATCTGGTGGTAACAAACATTTGGACTACTTGTGGAGCCAACATGGACTCCGTATGAGTCAGATATCCATGTTTCAGTTAACGCTGCTCAAAACTGATTCCGAATGACAGTTACAGACTAGTTATTGTGTAGTTGCACTCGATTTTTTCCATTCTACTTCACTAAACATCACCATATGAGATCCAATTACTTGTAGGGAAATGCAAGAGACCTCGGTTATGATGATGCTCTAGCTCCATAGCTGGGAGTTTGTGTATGTTCTCTAAATGCGTTTGTCGAGTGCTCATTTAGAAAGTTTCTATACAAGTTTCTGAACGAACTACTAAAGAAGCGTTCTCCAAAAGTTCCCTATGAAAGAATCCTTTGAAGCATCTGGTCGTCACAAACATTTTGACTACTTTTGGAGCCAAAACGTACTCCGTATGAGTCGGATATGCTTATTTCAGTTAACACTGCGCAAAACTGATTCCGAACGATATTTACAAACTAGTTCTTGTGTAGTTGCACTCGATTTTTTCGATTCTACTTCACTAAACATCTCCATATGAGATCTTGTTACTTGTAGGGAAACGCAAGAGACCTCATTTATGAGGATGCACTAGGTCCATAGCTGGGACTTTGTGTATGTTCTCGAAATGCGTTTGTCGAGTGCTCATTAAGAAAGTTTCTATACAAGTTTCTAAACGAACTCCATAAGAAAAGTTCTCCAAATGTTCCTATGAAAGAATCCTTTGAAGCATCTGGTCGTCGGAAACGTTTTCACTACTTGTGGAGCCAAAACGGACTCCGTATGAGTCAGATATCCATGTTTCAGTTAACACTGCGCAAAACTAATTACGAACGACAGTTACAGACTAGTCTTGTGTAGTTGCACTCGATTTTTTCCATTCTACTTCACTAAACATCTCCATATGAGATCTAATTACTTGTAGGGAAATGCAAGAGACCTCGGTTATGAGGATGCACTAGGTCCATAGCTGGGACTTTGTGTATGTTCTTGAAATGCGTTTGTCGAGTGCTCATTAAGAAAGTTTCTATACAAGTTTCTGAACGAACTCCTTAAGAAAAGTTCTCCAAAAGTTCCCTATGGAAGAATCCTTTGAAGCATCTGGTCGTCACAAACGGTTTGACTACTTGTGGAGCCAAAACGGAATCCGTATGAGTCAGATATCCATGTTTCAGTTAACACTGCGCAAAACTAATTCCGAACGACAGTTACAGACTAGTTCTTGTGTAGTTGCACTCGATTTTTTCCATTCTACTTCACTAAACTTCTCCATATGAGATCCAATTACTTGTAGGGAAATGCAAGCAACCTTGGTTATGATGATGCACTAGGTCCATTGCTGGGACTTTGTGTATGTTCTCGAAATGCGTTTGTCGAGTGCTCATTAAGAATGTTTCTATACAAGTTTCTGAACGAACTCCTTAAGAAAAGTTCTCCAAAAGTTCTATATGGAAGAATCCTTTGAAGCATCTGGTCGTCACAAACGGTTTGACTACTTGTGGAGCCAAAACAGAATCCGTATGAGTCAGATATCCATGCTTCAGTTAACACTGCGCAAAACTAATTCCGAACGACAGTTACAGACTAGTTCTTGTGTAGTTGCACTCGATTTTTTCCATTCTACTTCACTAAACTTCTCCATATGAGATCCAATTACTTGTAGGGAAATGCAAGCAACCTTGGTTATGATGATGCACTAGGTCCATAGCTGGGACTTTGTGTATGTTCTCGAAATGCGTTTGTCGAGTGCTCATTAAGAAAGTTTATATACAAGTTTCTGAACAAACTCCTTAAGAAAAGTTCTCCAAAAGTTCCCTATGAAAGAATCATTTGAAGAATCCGGTCGTCACAAATGTTTTGACTTCTTGTGGAGCCAAAACGGACTCCGTATGAGTCAGATATCCATGTTTCAGTTAACACTGCGCAAAACGGATTCCGAACGACAGTTACAGACTAGTTCTTGTGTAGTGGCACTCGATTTTTTCCATTGTACTTCACTAAACATCTCCATATGAGATCCAATTACTTGTAGGGAAACGCAAGAGACCTCGGTTATGATGAAGCACTAGGTCCATAGCTGGGACTTTGTGTACGTTCTCGAAATGCGTTTGTCGAGTGCTCATTAAGAAAGTTTCTATACAAGTTTCTGAACCAACTCCTTAAGAAAAGTTCTCCAAAAGTTCCCTATGAAATAATTCTCTGAAGAATCCGGTCGTCACAAATGTTTTGACTACTTGTGGAGCCAAAATGGACTCCGTATGAGTCAGATATCCATGTTTCACTTAACATTGCGCAAAACTGATTACGAACGACAGTTACAGACTAGTTCTTGTGTAGTTGCACTCGATTTTTTCCATTCTACTTCACTAAAAATCTCCATATGAGATCTAATTACTTGTAGGGAAATGCAAGAGACCTCGGTTATGAGGATGCACTAGGTCCATAGCTGGGACTTTGTGTATGTTCTCGAAATGCGTTTGTAGAGTGCTCATCAAGAAAGTTTCTATACAAGTTTCTAAACAAACTCCTTAAGAAAAGTTCTTCAAAAGTTCCCTATGAAAGAATCCTTTGAAGCATCTGGTCGTCACAAATGTTTTGACTACTTGTGGAGCCAAAACGGACTCCGTATGAGTCAGATATCCATGTTTCAGTTAACACTGCGCAAAACTGATTCCGAACGACAGTTACAGACTAGTTCTTGTGTAGTTGCATTCGATTTTTTCCATTCCACTTCACTAAATATCTCCATATGAGATCCAATTACTTGTGGGGAAATGCAAGAGACCTCGGTTGTGAGGATGCACTATGTCCATAGCTGGGACTTTGCGTATGTTCTCGAAATGCGTTTGTCGAGTGCTCATTAAGAAAGTTTCTGTACAAGTTTCTGAACGAACTCCTTAAGAAAAGTTCTCCAAAAGTTCACTATGAAATAATCCTCTGAAGCATCTAGTCGTCACAAACGTTTTGACTACTTGTGGAGCCAACACGTACTCCGTATGAGTCGGATATGCATGTTTCAGTTAACACTGCGCAAAACTGATTCCGAACGACAGTTACACACTAGTTCTTGTGTAGTTGCACCTGATTTTTTTCCATTCTACTTCACTAAACATCTACATATGAGATCCAATTACTTGTAGGGAAATGCAAGAGACCTCGGTTATGAGGATGCACTAGGTCCATAGCCGGGACTTTGTGTTTGTTCTCGAAATGCGTTTGTCGAGTGCTCATTAAGAAAGTTTCTATACAAGTTTCTGAACGAACTGCTTAAGAAAAGTTCTCCAAAAGTTCCCTATGAAAGAATCCTTTGAAGCAACTGGTGTTCCCAAACATTTTGACTACTTGTGGAGCCAAAACAGACCCCGTCCGAGTCAGATATCCTTGTTTCAGTTAACGCTGCGCAATACTGATTCCGGACGACAGTTACAGACTAGTTCTTGTGTAGTTGCACTCGATGTTTTCCATTCCACTTCACTAAACATCTCCATATGAGATCCAATTACTTGTGGGGAAATGCAAGAGACCTCGGTTGTGAGGATGCACTATGTCCATAGCTGGGACTTTGCGTATGTTCTCGAAATGCGTTTGTCGAGTGCTCATTAAGAAAGTTTCTATACAAGTTTCTGAACGAACTCCTTAAGAAAAGTTCTCCAAATGTTCACTATGAAATAATCCTCTGAAGCATCTGGTCGTCACAAACGTTTGGACTACTTGTGGAGCCAACATGGACTCCGTATGAGTCAGATATCCATGTTTCAGTTAACACTGCGCAAAACTGATTCCGAACGACAGTTACAGACTAGTTCTTGTGTAGTTGCACCTGATTTTTTTCCATTCTACTTCACTAAACATCTACATATGAGATCCAATTACTTGTAGGGAAATGCAAGAGACCTCGGTTATGAGGATGCACTAGGTCCATAGCCGGGACTTTGTGTTTGTTCTCGAAATGCGTTTGTCGAGTGCTCATTGAGAAAGTTTCTATACAAGTTTCTGAACGAACTGCTTAAGAAAAGTTCTCCAAAAGTTCCCTATGAAAGAATCCTTTGAAGCAACTGGTCTTGACAAACGTTTTGACTACTTGTGGAGCCAAAACAGACCCCGTCTGAGTCAGATATCCATGTTTCAGTTAACGCTGCGCAAAACTGATTTCGAACGACAGTTACAGACTAGTTCTTGTGTAGTTGCACTCGATTTTTTCATTCTACTTCACTAAACATCTCCATGTGAGATCCAATTACTTGTAGGGAAATGCAAGAGACCTCGGTTATGATCATGCACAAGCTCCATAGCTGGGACTTTGTGTATGTTCTCAAAATACGTTTGTCGAGTCCTCATTTAGAAAGTTTCTATACAAGTTTCTGAACGAACTACTTAAGAAAAGTTCTCCAAAAGTTCCCTATGAAAGAATCCTTTGAAGCATCTGGTCGTCACAAATGTTTTGACTACTTGTGGAGCCAAAATGGACTCCGTATGAGTCAGATATCCATGTTTCAGTTAACACTGCGCAAAACTGATTACGAACGACAGTTACAGACTAGTTCTTGTGTAGTTGCACTCGATTTTTTCCATTCTACTTCACTAAACATCTCCATATGAGATCTAATTACTTGTAGGGAAATGCAAGAGACCTCGGTTATGAGGATGCACTAGGTCCATAGCTGGGACTTTGTGTATGTTCTCGAAATGCGTTTGTCGAGTGCTTATTAAGAAAGTTTCTATACAAGTTTCTGAACAAACTCCTTAAGAAAAGTTCTTCAAAAGTTCCCTATGAAAGAATCCTTTGAAGCATCTGGTCGTCACAAACGTTTTGACTACTTGTGGAGCCAAAACGTACTCCGTATGAGTCAGATATCCATGTTTCAGTTAACACTACGCAAAACTGATTCCGAACGACAGTTACAGACTAGTTCTTGTGTAGTTGCACTCGATTTTTTCCATTCTACTTCACTAAACATCTCCATATGAGATCCAATTACTTGTGGGGAAATGCAAGAGACCTCGGTTGTGAGGATGCACTATGTCCATAGCTGGGACTTTGCGTATGTTCTCGAAATGCATTTGTCGAGTGCTCATTAAGAAAGTTTCTATACAAGTTTCTGAACGAACTCCTTAAGAAAAGTTCTCCAAAAGTTCACTATGAAATAATCCTCTGAAGCATCTAGTCGTCACAAACATTTTGACTACTTGTGGAGCCAACATGGACTCCGTATGAGTCAGATATCCATGTTTCAGTTAACACTTCGCAAAACTCATTCAGAACGACAGTTACAGACTAGTTCTTGTGTAGTTGCACCTGATTTTTTTTCCATTCTACTTCACTAAACATCTACATATGAGATCCAATTACTTGTAGGGAAATGCAAGAGACCTCGGTTATGAGGATGCACTAGGTCCATAGCCGGGACTTTGTGTTTGTTCTCGAAATGCGTTTGTCGAGTGCTCATTAAGAAAGTTTCTATACAAGTTTCTGAACGAACTGCTTAAGAAAAGTTCTCCAAAAGTTCCCTATGAAAGAATCCTTTGAAGCAACTGGTCTTCAAAAATGTTTTGACTACTTGTGGAGCCAAAACAGACCCCGTCTGAGTCAGATATCCATGTTTCAGTTAACGCTGCGCAAAACGAATTTCGTACGACAGTTACAGACTAGTTCTTGTGTAGTTGCACTCGATTTTTTCGTTCTACTTCACTAAACATCTCCACGTGAGATCCAATTACTTGTAGGGAAATGCAAGAGACCTCGGTTATGATGATGCACTAGCTCCATAGCTGGGACTTTGTGTATGTTCTCAAAATGCGTTTGTCGAGTGCTCATTTAGAAAGTTTCTATACATGATTCTGAACGAATTACTTAAGAAAAGTTCTCCAAAAGTTCCCTATGAAAGAATCATTTGAAGCATCTGGTCGTCACAAATGTTTTGACTACTTGTGGAGCCAAAATGGACTCCGTATGAGTCAGATATCCATGTTTCAGTTAACATTGCGCAAAACTGATTACGAACGACAGTTACAGACTAGTTCTTGTGTAGTTGCACTCGATTTTTTCCATTCTACTTCACTAAACATCTCGATATGAGATCTAATTACTTGTAGGGAAATGCAAGAGACCTCAGTTATGAGGATGCACTAGGTCCATAACTGGGACTTTGTGTATGTTCTCGAAATGCGTTTGTCGTGTGCTCATCAAGAAAGTTTCTATACAAGTTTCTGAACAAACTCCTTCAGAAAAGTTCTTCAAAAGTTCCCTATGAAAGAATCCTTTGAAGCATCTGGTTGTCACAAACGTTTTGACTACTTGTGGAGCCAAAACGGACTCCGTATGAGTCAGATATCCATGTTTGAGTTAACACTGCGCAAAACTGATTCCGAACGACAGTTACAGACTAGTTCTTGTGTAGTTGCACTCGATTTTTTCCATTCTACTTCACTAAACATCTCCATATGAGATCCAATTACTTGTGGGGAAATGCAAAAGACCTCGGTTGTGAGGATGCACTATGTCCATAGCTGGGACTTTGCGTATGTTCTCGAAATGCGTTTGTCGAGTGCTCATTAAGAAAGTTTCTATACAAGTTTCTGAACGAACTCCTTAAGAAAAGTTCTCCAAAAGTTCACTATGAAATAATCCTCTGAAGCATCTAGTCGTCACAAACGCTTTGACTACTTGTGGAGCCAACACGTACTCCGTATGAGTCGGATATGCATGTTTCAGTTAACACTGCGCAAAACTGATTCCGAACGACAGTTACAGACTAGTTCTTGTGTAGTTGCACCTGATTTTTTTCCATTCTACTTCACTAAACATCTACATATGAGATCCAATTACTTGTAGGGAAACGCAAGAGACCTTGGTTATGAGGATGCACTAGGTCCATAGTCGTGACTTTGTGTTTGTTCTCGAAATGCGTTTGTCGAGTGCTCATTAAGAAAGTTTCTATACAAGTTTCTGAACGAACTGCTTAAAAAAAGTTCTCGAAAAGTTCCCTATGAAAGAATCCTTTGAAGCAACTGGTCTTCACAAACGTTTTGACTACTTGTGGAGCCAAAACAGACCCCGTCTGAGTCAGATATCCATGTTTCAGTTAACACTGCGCAAAACGAATTTCGAACGACAGTTACAGACTAGTTCTTGTGTAGTTGCACTCGATTTTTTCATTCTACTTCACTAAACATCTCCATGTGAGATCAAATTACTTGTAGGGAAATGCAAGAGACCTCGGTTATGATGATGCACTAGCTCCATAGCTGGGATTTTGTGTATGTTCTCAAAATGCGTTTGTCGAGTGCTCATTTAGAAAGTTTCTATACAAGTTTCTGAACGAACTCCTTAAGAAAAGTTCTCCAAAAGTTCACTATGAAATAATCCTCTGAAGCATCTAGTCGTCACAAACATTTTGACTACTTGTGGAGCCAACATGGACTCCCTATGAGTCAGATATCCATGTTTCATTTAACACTACGCAAAACTGATTCCGAACGACAGTTACAGACTAGTTCTTGTGTAGTTGCACCTGATTTTTTTCCATTCTACTTCACTAAACATCTACATATGAGATCCAATTACTTGTAGGGAAATGCAAGAGACCTCGGTTATGAGGATGCACTAGGTCCATAGCCGGGACTTTGTGTTTGTTCTCGAAATGCGTTTGTCGAGTGCTCATTAAGAAAGTTTCTATACAAGTTTCTGAACGAACTGCTTAAGAAAAGTTCTCCAAAAGTTCCCTATGAAAGAATCCTTTGAAGCAACTGGTCTTCACAAATGTTTTGACTACTTGTGGAGCCAAAACAGACCCCGTCTGAGTCAGATATCCATGTTTCAGTTAACGCTGCGCAAAACGAATTTCGGACGACAGTTACAGACTAGTTCTTGTGTAGTTGCACTCGATTTTTTCATTCTACTTCACTAAACATCTCCATGTGAGATCCAATTACTTGTAGGGAAATGAAAGAGACCTCGGTTATGATGATGCACTAGCTCCATAGCTGGGACTTTGTGTATGTTCTCAAAATGCGTTTGTCGAGTGCTCATTTAGAAAGTTTCTATACAAGTTTCTGAACGAACTACTTAAGAAATTTTCTCCAAAAGTTCCCTATGAAAGAATCATTTGAAGCATCTGGTCGTCACAAATGTTTTGACTACTTGTGGAGCCAAAATGGACTCCGTATGAGTCAGATATCCATGTTTCAGTTAACATTGCGCAAAACTGATTACGAACGACAGTTACAGACTAGTTCTTGTGTAGTTGCACTCGATTTTTTCCATTCTACTTCACTAAACATCTCGATATGAGATCTAATTACTTGTAGGGAAATGCAAGAGACCTCGGTTATGAGGATGCACTAGGTCCATAGCTGGGACTTTGTGTATGTTCTCGAAATGCGTTTGTCGAGTGCTCATGAAGAAAGTTTCTATACAAGTTTCTGAACAAACTCCTTCAGAAAAGTTCTTCAAAAGTTCCCTATGAAAGAATCCTTTGAAGCATCTGGTCGTCACAAATGTTTTGACTACTTGTGGAGCCAAAACGGACTCCGTTTGAGTCAGATATCCATGTTTGAGTTAACACTGCGCAAAACTGATTCCGAACGACAGTTACAGACTAGTTCTTGTGTAGTTGCACTCGATTTTTTCCATTCTACTTCACTAAACATCTCCATATGAGATCCAATTACTTGTGGGGAAATGCAAAAGACCTCGGTTGTGAGGATGCACTATGTCCATAGTTGGGACTTTGCGTATGTTCTCGAAATGCGTTTGTCGAGTGCTCATTAAGAAAGTTTCTATACAAGTTTCTGAACGAACTCCTTAAGAAAAGTTCTCCAAAAGTTCACTATGAAATAATCCTCTGAAGCATCTAGTCGTCACAAACGTTTTGACTACTTGTGGAGCCAACACGTACTCCGTATGAGTCGGATATGCATGTTTCAGTTAACACTGCGCAAAACTGATTCCGAACGACAGTTACAGACTAGTTCTTGTGTAGTTGCACCTGATTTTTTTCCATTCTACTTCACTAAACATCTACATATGAGATCCAATTACTTGTAGGGAAACGCAAGAGACCTCGGTTATGAGGATGCACTAGGTCCATAGCCGGGACTTTGTGTTTGTTCTCGAAATGCGTTTGTCGAGTGCTCATTAAGAAAGTTTCTATACAAGTTTCTGAACGAACTGCTTAAGAAAAGTTCTCCAAAAGTTCCCTATGAAAGAATCCTTTGAAGCAACTGGTCTTCACAAACGTTTTGACTACTTGTGGAGCCAAAACAGACCCCGTCTGAGTCAGATATCCATGTTTCAGTTAACGCTGCGCAAAACGAATTTCGAACGACAGTTACAGACTAGTTCTTGTGTAGTTGCACTCGATTTTTTCATTCTACTTCACTAAACATCTCCATGTGAGATCCAATTACTTGTAGGGAAATGCAAGAGACCCCGGTTATGATGATGCACTAGCTCCATAGCTGGGATTTTGTGTATGTTCTCAAAATGCGTTTGTCGAGTGCTCATTTAGAAAGTTTCTATACAAGTTTCTGAACGAACTACTTAAGAAAAGTTCTCCAAAAGTTCCCTATGAAAGAATCCTTTGAAGCATCTGGTCGTCACAAATGTTTTGACTACTTGTGGAGCCAAAATGGACTCCGTATGAGTCAGATATCCATGTTTCAATTAACACTGCGCAAAACTGATTACGAACGACAGTTACAGACTAGTTCTTGTGTAGTTGCACTCGATTTTTTCCATTCTACTTCACTAAACATCTCCATATGAGATCTAGTTACTTGTAGGGAAATGCAAGAGACCTCGGTTATGAGGATGCACTAGGTCCATAGCTGGGACTTTGTGTATGTTCTCGAAATGCGTTTGTCGAGTGCTCATTAAGAAAGTTTCTATACAAGTTTCTGAACAAACTCCTTAAGAAAAGTTCTTCAAAGGTTCCCTATGAAAGAATCCTTTGAAGCATCTCGTCGTCACAAACGTTTTGACTACTTGTGGAGCCAAAACGGACTCCGTATGAGTCAGATATCCATGTTTCAGTTAACACAGCGCAAAACTGAATCCGAACGACAGTTACTGACTAGTTCTTGTGTAGTTGCACTCGATTTTTTCCATTCTACTTCACTAAACATCTCCATATGAGATCCAATTACTTGTGGGGAAATGCAAGAGACCTCGGTTGTGAGGATGCACTATGTCCATAGCTGGGACTTTGCGTATGTTCTCAAAATGCGTTTGTCGAGTGCTCATTAAGAAAGTTTCTATACAAGTTTTTGAATGAACTCCTTAAGAAAAGTTCTCCAAAAGTTCACTATCAAATAATCCTCTAAAGCATCTAGTCGTCACAAACGTTTTGACTACTTGTGGAGCCAACATGGACTCCGTATGAGTCAGATATCCATCTTTCAGTTAACACTGCGCAAAACTGATTCCGAACGACAGTTACACAATAGTTTTTGTGTAGTTGTACCTGATTTTTTCCATTCTACTTCACTAAACATCTACATATGAGATCCAATTACTTGTAGGGAAATGCAAGAGACCTCGGTTATGAGGATGCACTAGGTCCATAGCCGGGACTTTGTGTTTGTTCTCGAAATGCGTTTGTCGAGTGCTCATTAAGAAAGTTTCTATACAAGTTTCTGAACGAACTGCTTAAGAAAAGTTCTCCAAAAGTTCCCTATGAAAGATTCCTTTGAAGCAACTGGTCTTCACAAACGTTTTGACTACTTGTGGAGCCAAAACAGACCCCGTCTGAGTCAGATATCCATGTTTCAGTTAACGCTGCGCAAAACGAATTTTGAACGACAGTTACAGACTAGTTCTTGTGTAGTTGCACTCGATTTTTTCATTCTACTTCACTAAACATCTCCATGTGAAATCCAATTACTTGTAGGGAAATGCAAGAGACCTCGGTTATGATGATGCACTAGCTCCATAGCTGGGATTTTGTGTATGTTCTCAAAATGCGTTTGTCGAGTGCTCATTTAGAAAGTTTCTATACAAGTTTCTGAACGAACTCCTTAAGAAAAGTTCTCCAAAAGTTCACTATGAAATAATCCTCTGAAGCATCTAGTCGTCACAAACATTTTGACTACTTGTGGAGCCAACATGGACTCCGTATGAGTCAGATATCCATGTTTCATTTAACACTACGCAAAACTGATTCCGAACGACAGTTACAGACTAGTTCTTGTGTAGTTGCACCTGATTTTTTTCCATTCTACTTCACTAAACATCTACATATGAGATCCAATTACTTGTAGGGAAATGCAAGAGACCTCGGTTATGAGGATGCACTAGGTCCATAGCCGGGACTTTGTGTTTGTTCTCGAAATGCGTTTGTCGAGTGCTCATTAAGAAAGTTTCTATACAAGTTTCTGAACGAACTGCTTAAGAAAAGTTCTCCAAAAGTTCCCTATGAAAGAATACTTTGAAGCAACTGGTCTTCACAAATGTTTTGACTATTTGTGGAGCCAAAACAGACCCCGTCTGAGTCAGATATCCATGTTTCAGTTAACGCTGCGCAAAACGAATTTCGGACGACAGTTACAGACTAGTTCTTGTGTAGTTGCACTCGATTTTTTCATTCTACTTCACTAAACATCTCCATGTGAGATCCAATTACTTGTAGGGAAATGCAAGAGACCTCGGTTATGATGATGCACTAGCTCCATAGCTGGGACTTTGTGTATGTTCTCAAAATGCGTTTGTCGAGTGCTCATTTAGAAAGTTTCTATACAAGTTTCTGAACGAACTACTTAAGAAATTTTCTCCAAAAGTTCCCTATGAAAGAATCATTTGAAGCATCTGGTCGTCACAAATGTTTTGACTACTTGTGGAGCCAAAATGGACTCCGTATGAGTCAGATATCCATGTTTCAGTTAACATTGCGCAAAACTGATTACGAACGACAGTTACAGACTAGTTCTTGTGTAGTTGCACTCGATTTTTTCCATTCTACTTCACTAAACATCTCGATATGAGATCTAATTACTTGTAGGGAAATGCAAGAGACCTCGGTTATGAGGATGCACTAGGTCCATAGCTGGGACTTTGTGTATGTTCTCGAAATGCGTTTGTCGAGTGCTCATCAAGAAAGTTTCTATACAAGTTTCTGAACAAACTCCTTCAGAAAAGTTCTTCAAAAGTTCCCTATGAAAGAATCCTTTGAAGCATCTGGTCGTCACAAATGTTTTGACTACTTGTGGAGCCAAAACGGACTCCGTATGAGTCAGATATCCATGTTTGAGTTAACACTGCGCAAAACTGATTCCGAACGACAGTTACAGACTAGTTCTTGTGTAGTTGCACTCGATTTTTTCCATTCTACTTCACTAAACATCTCCATATGAGATCCAATTACTTGTGGGGAAATGCAAAAGACCTCGGTTGTGAGGATGCACTATGTCCATACCTGGGACTTTGCGTATGTTCTCGAAATGCGTTTGTCGAGTGCTCATTAAGAAAGTTTCTATACAAGTTTCTGAACGAACTCCTTAAGAAAAGTTCTCCAAAAGTTCACTATGAAATAATCCTCTGAAGCATCTAGTCGTCACAAACGTTTTGACTACTTGTGGAGCCAACACGTACTCCGTATAAGTCGGATATGCATGTTTCAGTTAACACTGCGCAAAACTGATTCCGAACGACAGTTACAGACTAGTTCTTGTGTAGTTGCACCTGATTTTTTTCCATTCTACTTCACTAAACATCTACATATGAGATCCAATTACTTGTAGGGAAATGCAAGAGACCTCGGTTATGAGGATGCACTAGGTCCATAGCCGGGACTTTGTGTTTGTTCTCGAAATGCGTTTGTCGAGTGCTCATTAAGAAAGTTTCTATACAAGTTTCTGAACGAACTGCTTAAGAAAAGTTCTCCAAAAGTTCCCTATGAAAGAATCCTTTGAAGCAACTGGTCTTCACAAACGTTTTGACTACTTGTGGAGCCAAAACAGACCCCGTCTGAGTCAGATATCCATGTTTCAGTTAACGCTGCGCAAAACGAATTTTGAACGACAGTTACAGACTAGTTCTTGTGTAGTTGCACTCGATTTTTTCATTCTACTTCACTAAACATCTCCATGTGAGATCCAATTACTTGTAGGGAAATGCAAGAGACCTCGGTTATGATGATGCACTAGCTCCATAGCTGGGATTTTGTGTATGTTCTCAAAATGCGTTTGTCGAGTGCTCATTTAGAAAGTTTCTATACAAGTTTCTGAACGAACTACTTAAGAAAAGTTCTCCAAAAGTTTCCTATGAAAGAATCCTTTGAAGCATCTGGTCGTCACAAATGTTTTGACTACTTGTGGAGCCAAAATGGACTCCGTATGAGTCAGATATCCATGTTTCAGTTAACACTGCGCAAAACTGATTACGAACGACAGTTACAGACTAGTTCTTGTGTAGTTGCACTCGATTTTTTCCATTCTACTTCACTAAACATCTCCATATGGGATCTAGTTACTTGTAGGGAAATGCAAGAGACCTCGGTTATGAGGATGCACTAGGTCCATAGCTGGGACTTTGTGTATGTTCATGAAATGCGTTTGTCGAGTGCTCATTAAGAAAGTTTCTATACAAGTTTCTGAACAAACTCCTTAAGAAAAGTTCTTCAAAGGTTCCCTATGAAAGAATCCTTTGAAGCATCTCGTCGTCACAAACGTTTTGACTACTTGTGGAGCCAAAACGGACTCCGTATGAGTCAGATATCCATGTTTCAGTTAACACAGCGCAAAACTGAATCCGAACGACAGTTACTGACTAGTTCTTGTGTAGTTGCACTCGATTTTTTCCATTCTACTTCACTAAACATCTCCATATGAGATCCAATTACTTGTGGGGAAATGCAAGAGACCTCGGTTGTGAGGATGCACTATGTCCATAGCTGGGACTTTGCGTATGTTCTCAAAATGCGTTTGTCGAGTGCTCATTAAGAAAGTTTCTATACAAGTTTTTGAATGAACTCCTTAAGAAAAGTTCTCCAAAAGTTCACTATCAAATAATCCTCTGAAGCATCTAGTCGTCACAAACGTTTTGACTACTTGTGGAGCCAACATGGACTCCGTATGAGTCAGATATCCATCTTTCAGTTAACACTGCGCAAAACTGATTCCGAACGACAGTTACACAATAGTTCTTGTGTAGTTGTACCTGATTTTTTCCATTCTACTTCACTAAACATCTACATATGAGATCCAATTACTTGTAGGGAAATGCAAGAGACCTCGGTTATGAGGATGCACTAGGTCCATAGCCGGGACTTTGTGTTTGTTCTCGAAATGCGTTTGTCGAGTGCTCATTAAGAAAGTTTCTATACAAGTTTCTGAACGAACTGCTTAAGAAAAGTTCTCCAAAAGTTCCCTATGAAAGATTCCTTTGAAGCAACTGGTCTTCACAAACGTTTTGACTACTTGTGGAGCCAAAACAGACCCCGTCTGAGTCAGATATCCATGTTTCAGTTAACGCTGCGCAAAACGAATTTTGAACGACAGTTACAGACTAGTTCTTGTGTAGTTGCACTCGATTTTTTCATTCTACTTCACTAAACATCTCCATGTGAAATCCAATTACTTGTAGGGAAATGCAAGAGACCTCGGTTATGATGATGCACTAGCTCCATAGCTGGGATTTTGTGTATGTTCTCAAAATGCGTTTGTCGAGTGCTCATTTAGAAAGTTTCTATACAAGTTTCTGAACGAACTCCTTAAGAAAAGTTCTCCAAAAGTTCACTATGAAATAATCCTCTGAAGCATCTAGTCGTCACAAACATTTTGACTACTTGTGGAGCCAACATGGACTCCGTATGAGTCAGATATCCATGTTTCATTTAACACTACGCAAAACTGATTCCGAACGACAGTTACAGACTAGTTCTTGTGTAGTTGCACCTGATTTTTTTCCATTCTACTTCACTAAACATCTACATATGAGATCCAATTACTTGTAGGGAAATGCAAGAGACCTCGGTTATGAGGATGCACTAGGTCCATAGCCGGGACTTTGTGTTTGTTCTCGAAATGCGTTTGTCGAGTGCTCATTAAGAAAGTTTCTATACAAGTTTCTGAACGAACTGCTTAAGAAAAGTTCTCCAAAAGTTCCCTATGAAAGAATCCTTTGAAGCAACTGGTCTTCACAAATGTTTTGACTATTTGTGGAGCCAAAACAGACCCCGTCTGAGTCAGATATCCATGTTTCAGTTAACGCTGCGCAAAACGAATTTCGGACGACAGTTACAGACTAGTTCTTGTGTAGTTGCACTCGATTTTTTCATTCTACTTCACTAAACATCTCCATGTGAGATCCAATTACTTGTAGGGAAATGCAAGAGACCTCGGTTATGATGATGCACTAGCTCCATAGCTGGGACTTTGTGTATGTTCTCAAAATGCGTTTGTCGAGTGCTCATTTAGAAAGTTTCTATACAAGTTTCTGAACGAACTACTTAAGAAATTTTCTCCAAAAGTTCCCTATGAAAGAATCATTTGAAGCATCTGGTCGTCACAAATGTTTTGACTACTTGTGGAGCCAAAATGGACTCCGTATGAGTCAGATATCCATGTTTCAGTTAACATTGCGCAAAACTGATTACGAACGACAGTTACAGACTAGTTCTTGTGTAGTTGCACTCGATTTTTTCCATTCTACTTCACTAAACATCTCGATATGAGATCTAATTACTTGTAGGGAAATGCAAGAGACCTCGGTTATGAGGATGCACTAGGTCCATAGCTGGGACTTTGTGTATGTTCTCGAAGTGCGTTTGTCGAGTGCTCATCAAGAAAGTTTCTATACAAGTTTCTGAACAAACTCCTTCAGAAAAGTTCTTCAAAAGTTCCCTATGAAAGAATCCTTTGAAGCATCTGGTCGTCACAAATGTTTTGACTACTTGTGGAGCCAAAACGGACTCCGTATGAGTCAGATATCCATGTTTCAGTTAACACAGCGCAAAACTGAATCCGAACGACAGTTACAGACTAGTTCTTGTGTAGTTGCACTCGATTTTTTCCATTCTACTTCACTAAACATCTCCATATGAGATCCAATTACTTGTGGGGAAATGCAAAAGACCTCGGTTGTGAGGATGCACTATGTCCATAGCTGGGACTTTGCGTATGTTCTCGAAATGCGTTTGTCGAGTGCTCATTAAGAAAGTTTCTATACAAGTTTCTGAACGAACTCCTTAAGAAAAGTTCTCCAAAAGTTCACTATCAAATAATCCTCTGAAGCATCTAGTCGTCACAAACGTTTTGACTACTTGTGGAGCCAACATGGACTCCGTATGAGTCAGATATCCATCTTTCAGTTAACACTGCGCAAAACTGATTCCGAACGACAGTTACACAATAGTTCTTGTGTAGTTGTACCTGATTTTTTCCATTCTACTTCACTAAACATCTACATATGAGATCCAATTACTTGTAGGGAAATGCAAGAGACCTCGGTTATGAGGATGCACTAGGTCCATAGCCGGGACTTTGTGTTTGTTCTCGAAATGCGTTTGTCGAGTGCTCATTAAGAAAGTTTCTATACAAGTTTCTGAACGAACTGCTTAAGAAAAGTTCTCCAAAAGTTCCCTATGAAAGATTCCTTTGAAGCAACTGGTCTTCACAAACGTTTTGACTACTTGTGGAGCCAAAACAGACCCCGTCTGAGTCAGATATCCATGTTTCAGTTAACGCTGCGCAAAACGAATTTTGAACGACAGTTACAGACTAGTTCTTGTGTAGTTGCACTCGATTTTTTCATTCTACTTCACTAAACATCTCCATGTGAAATCCAATTACTTGTAGGGAAATGCAAGAGACCTCGGTTATGATGATGCACTAGCTCCATAGCTGGGATTTTGTGTATGTTCTCAAAATGCGTTTGTCGAGTGCTCATTTAGAAAGTTTCTATACAAGTTTCTGAACGAACTCCTTAAGAAAAGTTCTCCAAAAGTTCACTATGAAATAATCCTCTGAAGCATCTAGTCGTCACAAACATTTTGACTACTTGTGGAGCCAACATGGACTCCGTATGAGTCAGATATCCATGTTTCATTTAACACTACGCAAAACTGATTCCGAACGACAGTTACAGACTAGTTCTTGTGTAGTTGCACCTGATTTTTTTCCATTCTACTTCACTAAACATCTACATATGAGATCCAATTACTTGTAGGGAAATGCAAGAGACCTCGGTTATGAGGATGCACTAGGTCCATAGCCGGGACTTTGTGTTTGTTCTCGAAATGCGTTTGTCGAGTGCTCATTAAGAAAGTTTCTATACAAGTTTCTGAACGAACTGCTTAAGAAAAGTTCTCCAAAAGTTCCCTATGAAAGAATCCTTTGAAGCAACTGGTCTTCACAAATGTTTTGACTATTTGTGGAGCCAAAACAGACCCCGTCTGAGTCAGATATCCATGTTTCAGTTAACGCTGCGCAAAACGAATTTCGGACGACAGTTACAGACTAGTTCTTGTGTAGTTGCACTCGATTTTTTCATTCTACTTCACTAAACATCTCCATGTGAGATCCAATTACTTGTAGGGAAATGCAAGAGACCTCGGTTATGATGATGCACTAGCTCCATAGCTGGGACTTTGTGTATGTTCTCAAAATGCGTTTGTCGAGTGCTCATTTAGAAAGTTTCTATACAAGTTTCTGAACGAACTACTTAAGAAATTTTCTCCAAAAGTTCCCTATGAAAGAATCATTTGAAGCATCTGGTCGTCACAAATGTTTTGACTACTTGTGGAGCCAAAATGGACTCCGTATGAGTCAGATATCCATGTTTCAGTTAACATTGCGCAAAACTGATTACGAACGACAGTTACAGACTAGTTCTTGTGTAGTTGCACTCGATTTTTTCCATTCTACTTCACTAAACATCTCGATATGAGATCTAATTACTTGTAGGGAAATGCAAGAGACCTCGGTTATGAGGATGCACTAGGTCCATAGCTGGGACTTTGTGTATGTGCTCGAAGTGCGTTTGTCGAGTGCTCATCAAGAAAGTTTCTATACAAGTTTCTGAACAAACTCCTTCAGAAAAGTTCTTCAAAAGTTCCCTATGAAAGAATCCTTTGAAGCATCTGGTCGTCACAAATGTTTTGACTACTTGTGGAGCCAAAACGGACTCCGTATGAGTCAGATATCCATGTTTGAGTTAACACTGCGCAAAACTGATTCCGAACGACAGTTACAGACTAGTTCTTGTGTAGTTGCACTCGATTTTTTCCATTCTACTTCACTAAACATCTCCATATGAGATCCAATTACTTGTGGGGAAATGCAAAAGACCTCGGTTGTGAGGATGCACTATGTCCATAGCTGGGACTTTGCGTATGTTCTCGAAATGCGTTTGTCGAGTGCTCATTAAGAAAGTTTCTATACAAGTTTCTGAACGAACTCCTTAAGAAAAGTTCTCCAAAAGTTCACTATGAAATAATCCTCTGAAGCATCTAGTCGTCACAAACGTTTTGACTACTTGTGGAGCCAACACGTACTCCGTATGAGTCGGATATGCATGTTTCAGTTAACACTGTGCAAAACTGATTCCGAACGACAGTTACAGACTAGTTCTTGTGTAGTTGCACCTGATTTTTTTCCATTCTACTTCACTAAACATCTACATATGAGATCCAATTACTTGTAGGGAAATGCAAGAGACCTCGGTTATGAGGATGCACTAGGTCCATAGCCGGGACTTTGTGTTTGTTCTCGAAATGCGTTTGTCGAGTGCTCATTAAGAAAGTTTCTATACAAGTTTCTGAACGAACTGCTTAAGAAAAGTTCTCCAAAAGTTCCCTATGAAAGAATCCTTTGAAGCAACTGGTCTTCACAAACGTTTTGACTACTTGTGGAGCCAAAACAGACCCCGTCTGAGTCAGATATCCATGTTTCAGTTAATGCTGCGCAAAACGAATTTTGAACGACAGTTACAGACTAGTTCTTGTGTAGTTGCACTCGATTTTTTCATTCTACTTCACTAAACATCACCATGTGAGATCCAATTACTTGTAGGGAAATGCAAGAGACCTCGGTTATGATGATGCACTAGCTCCATAGCTGGGATTTTGTGTATGTTCTCAAAATGCGTTTGTCGAGTGCTCATTTAGAAAGTTTCTATACAAGTTTCTGAACGAACTACTTAAGAAAAGTTCTCAAAAGTTTCCTATGAAAGAATCCTTTGAAGCATCTGGTCGTCACAAATGTTTTGACTACTTGTGGAGCCAAAATGGACTCCGTATGAGTCAGATATCCATGTTTCAGTTAACACTGCGCAAAACTGATTACGAACGACAGTTACAGACTAGTTCTTGTGTAGTTGCACTCGATTTTTTCCATTCTACTTCACTAAACATCTCCATATGGGATCTAGTTACTTGTAGGGAAATGCAAGAGACCTCGGTTATGAGGATGCACGAGGTCCATAGCTGGGACTTTGTGTATGTTCTCGAAATGCGTTTGTCGAGTGCTCATTAAGAAAGTTTCTATACAAGTTTCTAAACAAACTCCTTAAGAAAAGTTCTTCAAAGGTTCCCTATGAAAGAATCCTTTGAAGCATCTCGTCGTCACAAACGTTTTGACTACTTGTGGAGCCAAAACGGACTCCGTATGAGTCAGATATCCATGTTTCAGTTAACACAGCGCAAAACTGAATCCGAACGACAGTTACAAACTAGTTCTTGTGTAGTTGCACTCGATTTTTTCCATTCTACTTCACTAAACATCTCCATATGAGATCCAATTACTTGTGGGGAAATGCAAGAGACCTCGGTTGTGAGGATGCACTATGTCCATAGCTGGGACTTTGCGTATGTTCTCAAAATGCGTTTGTCGAGTGCTCATTAAGAAAGTTTCTATACAAGTTTTTGAATGAACTCCTTAAGAAAAGTTCTCCAAAAGTTCACTATGAAATAATCCTCTGAAGCATCTAGTCGTCACAAACGTTTTGACTACTTGTGGAGCCAACACGTACTCCGTATGAGTCGGATATGCATGTTTCAGTTAACACTGTGCAAAACTGATTCCGAACGACAGTTACAGACTAGTTCTTGTGTAGTTGCACCTGATTTTTTTCCATTCTACTTCACTAAACATCTACATATGAGATCCAATTACTTGTAGGGAAATGCAAGAG
Organism: Aegilops tauschii subsp. strangulata; assembly: GCF_002575655.3. Classification (NCBI taxonomy): domain Eukaryota; kingdom Viridiplantae; phylum Streptophyta; class Magnoliopsida; order Poales; family Poaceae; genus Aegilops; species Aegilops tauschii. The sequence continues at coordinate 117,686,190 of NC_053040.3, forward strand.
ACCTCGGTTATGAGGATGCACTAGGTCCATAGCCGGGACTTTGTGTTTGTTCTCGAAATGCGTTTGTCGAGTGCTCATTAAGAAAGTTTCTATACAAGTTTCTGAACGAACTGCTTAAGAAAAGTTCTCCAAAAGTTCCCTATGAAAGAATCCTTTGAAGCAACTGGTCTTCACAAACGTTTTGACTACTTGTGGAGCCAAAACAGACCCCATCTGAGTCAGATATCCATGTTTCAGTTAACGCTGCGCAAAACGAATTTTGAACGACAGTTACAGACTAGTTCTTGTGTAGTTGCACTCGATTTTTTCATTCTACTTCACTAAACATCTCCATGTGAGATCCAATTACTTGTAGGGAAATGCAAGAGACCTCGGTTATGATGATGCACTAGCTCCATAGCTGGGATTTTGTGTATGTTCTCAAAATGCGTTTGTCGAGTGCTCATTTAGAAAGTTTCTATACAAGTTTCTGAACGAACTACTTAAGAAAAGTTCTCAAAAGTTTCCTATGAAAGAATCCTTTGAAGCATCTGGTCGTCACAAATGTTTTGACTACTTGTGGAGCCAAAATGGACTCCGTATGAGTCAGATATCCATGTTTCAGTTAACACTGCGCAAAACTGATTACGAACGACAGTTACAGACTAGTTCTTGTGTAGTTGCACTCGATTTTTTCCATTCTACTTCACTAAACATCTCCATATGGGATCTAGTTACTTGTAGGGAAATGCAAGAGACCTCGGTTATGAGGATGCACGAGGTCCATAGCTGGGACTTTGTGTATGTTCTCGAAATGCGTTTGTCGAGTGCTCATTAAGAAAGTTTCTATACAAGTTTCTAAACAAACTCCTTAAGAAAAGTTCTTCAAAGGTTCCCTATGAAAGAATCCTTTGAAGCATCTCGTCGTCACAAACGTTTTGACTACTTGTGGAGCCAAAACGGACTCCGTATGAGTCAGATATCCATGTTTCAGTTAACACAGCGCAAAACTGAATCCGAACGACAGTTACAGACTAGTTCTTGTGTAGTTGCACTCGATTTTTTCCATTCTACTTCACTAAACATCTCCATATGAGATCCAATTACTTGTGGGGAAATGCAAGAGACCTCGGTTGTGAGGATGCACTATGTCCATAGCTGGGACTTTGCGTATGTTCTCAAAATGCGTTTGTCGAGTGCTCATTAAGAAAGTTTCTATACAAGTTTTTGAATGAACTCCTTAAGAAAAGTTCTCCAAAAGTTCACTATGAAATAATCCTCTGAAGCATCTAGTCGTCACAAACGTTTTGACTACTTGTGGAGCCAACATGGACTCCGTATGAGTCAGATATCCATCTTTCAGTTAACACTACGCAAAACTGATTCCGAACGACAGTTACAGACTACTACTTGTGTAGTTGCACCTGATTTTTTCCATTCTACTTCACTAAACATCTACATATGAGATCCAATTACTTGTAGGGAAATGCAAGAGACCTCGGTTATGAGGATGCACTAGGTCCATAGCCGGGACTTTGTGTTTGTTCTCGAAATGCGTTTGTCGAGTGCTCATTAAGAAAGTTTCTATACAAGTTTCTGAACGAACTGCTTAAGAAAAGTTCTCCAAAAGTTCCCTATGAAAGAATCCTTTGAAGCAACTGGTCTTCACAAACGTTTTGACTACTTGTGGAGCCAAAACAGACCCCGTCTGAGTCAGATATCCATGTTTCAGTTAACGCTGCGCAAAACGAATTTTGAACGACAGTTACAGACTAGTTCTTGTGTAGTTGCACTCGATTTTTTCATTCTATTTCACTAAACATCTCCATGTGAGATCCAATTACTTGTAGGGAAATGCAAGAGACCTCGGTTATGATGATGCACTAGCTCCATAGCTGGGATTTTGTGTATGTTCTCAAAATGCGTTTGTCGAGTGCTCATTTAGAAAGTTTCTATACAAGTTTCTGAACGAACTACTTAAGAAAAGTTCTCCAAAAGTTTCCTATGAAAGAATCCTTTGAAGCATCTGGTCGTCACAAATGTTTTGACTACTTGTGGAGCCAAAATGGACTCCGTATGAGTCAGATATCCATGTTTCAGTTAACACTGCGCAAAACTGATTACGAACGACAGTTACAGACTAGTTCTTGTGTAGTTGCACTCGATTTTTTCCATTCTACTTCACTAAACATCTCCATATGGGATCTAGTTACTTGTAGGGAAATGCAAGAGACCTCGGTTATGAGGATGCACTAGGTCCATAGCTGGGACTTTGTGTATGTTCTCGAAATGCGTTTGTCGAGTGCTCATTAAGAAAGTTTCTATACAAGTTTCTGAACAAACTCCTTAAGAAAAGTTCTTCAAAGGTTCCCTATGAAAGAATCCTTTGAAGCATCTCGTCGTCACAAACGTTTTGACTACTTGTGGAGCCAAAACGGACTCCGTATGAGTCAGATATCCATGTTTCAGTTAACACAGCGCAAAACTGAATCCGAACGACAGTTACTGACTAGTTCTTGTGTAGTTGCACTCGATTTTTTCCATTCTACTTCACTAAACATCTCCATATGAGATCCAATTACTTGTGGGGAAATGCAAGAGACCTCGGTTGTGAGGATGCACTATGTCCATAGCTGGGACTTTGCGTATGTTCTCAAAATGCGTTTGTCGAGTGCTCATTAAGAAAGTTTCTATACAAGTTTTTGAATGAACTCCTTAAGAAAAGTTCTCCAAAAGTTCACTATCAAATAATCCTCTGAAGCATCTAGTCGTCACAAACGGGTCTGACTACTTGTGGAGCCAAAACGGAATCCGTATGTGTCAGATATCCATGTTTCAGTTAACACTGCGCAAAACTAATTCCGAACGACAGTTACAGACTAGTTCTTGTGTAGTTGCACTCGATTTTTTCCATTCTACTTCACTAAACATCTCCATATGAGATCCAATTACTTGTAGGGAAATGCAAGAGACCTCGGTTATGATGATGCACTAGGTCCATAGCTGGGACTTGTGGAGCCAAAACGGACTCCGTATGAGTCAGATATCCATGTTTCAGTTAACACTGCGCAAAACCGATTATGAACGACAGTTATAGACTAGTTCTTGTGTAGTTGCACTCGATTTTTTCCATTATACTTCACTAAACATCTCCATATGAGATCTAATTACTTGTAGGGAAATGCAAGAGACCTCGGTTATGATGATGCACTAGGTCCATAGCTGGGACTTTGTGTATGTTCTCGAAATGCGTTTGTCGAGTGCTCATTAAGAAAGTTTCTATACAAGTTTCTGAACGAACTCCATAAGAAAAGTTCTCCAAAAGTTCACTATGAAAGAATCCTTTGAATCATCTGGTCGTCACAAACGTTTTGACTACTTGTGGAGCCAACATGGACTCCGTATGAGTCAGATATCCATGTTTCAGTTAACACTGCGCAATACTGATTCCGAACGACAGTTACAGACTAGTTCATGTGTAGTTGCACCTGATTTTTTTCCATTCTACTTCAATAAACATCTCCATATGAGATCCAATAACTTGTAGGGAAATGCAAGAGACCTCGGTTATGAGGATGCACTAGGTCCATAGCTGGGACTTTGTGTATGTTCTCGCAATGCGTTTGTCGAGTGCTCATTAAAAAAGTTTCTATAGAAGTTTCTATAGAAGTTTCTGAACGAACTCCTTGAGAAAAGTTCTCCAAAAGTTCCCTATGAAAGAATCCTTTGAAGCAACTGGTCGTCACAAACGTTTTGACTACTTGTGGAGCCAAAACAGACTCCGTATGTGTCAGATATCCATGTTTAAGTTAACGCTGCGCAAAACTGATTCCGAACGATAGTTACAGACTAGTTCTTGTGTAGTTGTACTCGATTTTTTTCCATTCTACTTCACTAAAAATCTCCATATGAGATCCAATTACTTGTAGGGAAATGCAAGAGACCTTGGTTATGATGATGCACTAGCTCCATAGCTGGGACTTTGTGTATGTTCTCGAAATGCGTTTGTCGAATGCTCATTAAGAAAGTTTCTATACAAGTTTCTGAACGAACTACTTAAGAAAGGTTCTCCAAAAGTTCCCGATGAAAGAATCCTTTGAAGCAACTGGTCGTCACAAATGTTTTGACTACTTGTGGAGCCGAAACAGACTCCGTATGAGTCAGATATCCATGTTTAAGTTAACGCTGCGCAAAACTGATTCCGAACGACAGTTACAGACTAGTTCTTGTGTAGTTGCACTCGATTTTTTCCATTGTCCTTCACTAAACATCTCCATATGAGATCCAGTTACTTGTAGGGAAATGCAAGAGACCTCAGTTATGAGGATGCACTAGGTCCATAGCTGGGACTTTGTGTATCTTCTCGAAATGCGTTTGTCGAGTGCTCAGTAAGAAAGTTTCTATACAAGTTTCTAAACGAACTCCATAAGAAAAGTTCTCCAAAAGTTCCCTATGAAAGAATCCTTTGAAGCATCTGGTCGTCAGAAATGTTTTCACTACTTGTGGAGCCAAAACGGACTCCGTATGAGTCAGATATCCATGTTTCATTTAACATTGCGCAATACTGATTCCGAACGACAGTTACAGACTACTTCTTGTGTAGTTGCACTCAATTTTTTCCATTCTAGTTCACTAAACATCTCCATATGAGATCCAATTACTTGTAGGGAAATGCAAGATACCTCGATTACGAGGATGCACTAGGTCCATAGTTGGGACTTTCTGTATGTTCTCGAAATGCGTTTATCGAGTGCTCATTAAGAAAGTTTCTATACAAGTTTCTGAACGAACTCCTTGAGAAAAGTTCTCCAAAGTTTCCCTATGGAAGAATCCTTTGAAGCATCTGGTCGTCACAAACATTTTGACTACTTGTGGAACCAAAACGGAATCCGTATGAGTCAGATATCCATGTTTCAGTTAACACTGCGGAAATCTAATTCCGAACGACAGTTACAGACTAGTTCTTGTGTAGTTGCACTCGATTTTTTTCCATTCTACTTCACTAAACATCTCCATAAGAGATCCAATTACTTGTAGGGAAATGCAAGAGACCTCGGTTCTGGTGATACACTAGGTCCATAGCTGGGACTTTGTGTATGTTCTCGAAACGCGTTTGTCGAGTGGTCATTAAGAAAGTTTCTATACAAGTTTCTGAACGAACTCTTTAAGAAAAGTTCTCCAAAAGTTCCCTATAAAAGAATCCTTTGAAGCATCTGGCCGTCACAAACGTTTTGACTACTTGTGGAGCCAAAATGGACTCCGTATGAGTCAGATATCCATATTTCAGTTAACACTGCGCAAAACTGATTACGAACTATAGTTACAGACTAGTTCTTGTGTAGCTGCACTCGATATTTTCCTTTACACTTCACTAAACATCTCCATATGAGATCCAATTAATTGTAGGGAAATGCAAGAGACCTCGGTTATGATGATGCACTAGCTCCATAGCTGGGACTTTGTGTATGTTTTCGAAATGCGTTTGTCGAGTGCTCAATAAGAAAGTTTCTATACAAGTTTCTGAACGAACTACTTAAGAAAGGTTCTCCAAAAGTTCCCTATGAAAGAATCCTTTGAAGCATCTGGTCGTCACAAACGTTTTGACTACTTGTGGAGCCAGAACGGACTCCGTATGAGTTGGATATCCATGTTTCAGTTAACACTGCGCAAAACTGATTCCGAACGATTGTTACAGACTAGTTCTTGTGTAGTTGCACTCGATTTTTTCCATTCTACTTCACTAAACATCTCCATATGAGATCCAGTTACTTGTTGGGAAATGCAAGAGACCTCGCTTATGAGGATGCACTAGGTCCATCGCTGGGACTTTGTGTATGTTCTAGAAATGCGTTTGTCGAGTGCTCATTAAGAAAGTTTCTATACAAGTTTCTAAACGAACTCCATAAGAAAAGTTCTCCAAAAGTTCCCTATGAAAGAATCCTTTGAAGCATCTGGTCGTCAGAAATGTTTTCACTACTTGTGGAGCCAAAACGGACTCCGTATGAGTCAGATATCCTTGTTTCATTTAACACTGCGCAAAACTGATTACGAACTATAGTTACAGACTAGTTCTTGTGTAGTTGCACTCGATATTTTCCATTACACTTCACTAAACATCTCCATATGAGATCCAATTAATTGTAGGGAAATGCAAGAGACCTCGATTATGAGGATGCACTAGGTCCATAGCTGGGACTTACTGTATGTTCTCGAATTGCGTTTGTCGAGTCCTCATTAAGAAAGTTTCTATACAAGTTTCTGAACGAACTCCTTAAGAAAAGTTCTCCAAAATTTCCCTATGGAAGAATCCTTTGAAGCATCTGGTCGTCACAAACGTTTTGACTACTTGTGGAGCCAAAACGGAATCCGTATGAGTCAGATATCCATGTTTCAGTTAACACTGCGGAAAACTAATTCCGAACGACAGTTACACACTAGTTCTTGTGTAGTTGCACTCGATTTGTTTCCATTCTACTTCACTAAACATCTCCATATGAGATCCAATTACTTGTAGGGAAATGCAAGAGACCTCGGTTATGGTGATGCACTAGGTCCATAGCTAGGACTTTGTGTATGTTCTCGAAATGCGTTTGTCGAGTGGTCATTAAGAAAGTTTCTATACAAGTTTCTGAACGAACTCTTTAAGAAAAGTTCTCCAAAAGTTCACTATAAAAGAATCCTTTGAAGCATTTCGTCGTCACAAACGTTTTGACTACTTGTGGAGCTAAAACGGACTCCGTATGAGTCAGATATCCATGTTTCAGTTAACACTGCGCAAAACTGACTACGAATGATAGTTACAGACTAGTTCTTGTGTAGTTGCACTAGATATTTTCCATTATACTTCACTAAACATCTCCATTTGAGATCCAATTACTTGTAGGGAAATTTAAGAGACCTGGGTTATGATGATGCACTAGGTCCATAGCTGGGACTTTGTGTATGTTCTCGAAATGCGTTTGTCGAGTGCTCATTAAGAAAGTTTCTATACAAGTTTCTGAACGAACTCCATAAGAAAAGTTCTCCAAAAGTTCACTATGAAAGAATCCTTTGAAGCATCTGGTCGTCAGAAATGTTTTCACTACTTGTGGAGCCAAAACGGACTCCGTATGAGTCAGATATCCATGTTTCATTTAACACTGCGCAATACTGATTCCGAACGACAGTTACAGACTACTTCTTGTGTAGTTGCACTCAATTTTTTCCATTGTAGTTCACTAAGCATCTCCATATGAGATCCAATTACTTGTAGGGAAATGCAAGATACCTCGATTACGAGGATGCACTAGGTCCATAGCTGGGACTTTCTATATGTTCTCGAAATGCGTTTATCGAGTGCTCATTAAGAAAGTTTCTATACAAGTTTCTGAACGAACTCCTTGAGAAATGTTCTCCAAAGTTTCCCTATGGAAGAATCCTTTGAAGCATCTGGTCGTCACAAACATTTTGACTACTTGTGGAACCAAAACGGAATCCGTATGAGTCAGATATCCATGTTTCAGTTAACACTGCGGAAAACTAATTCCGAACGACAGTTACAGACTAGTTCTTGTGTAGTTGCACTCGATTTTTTTCCATTCTACTTCACTAAACATCTCCATAAGAGATCCAATTACTTGTAGGGAAATGCAAGAGACCTCGGTTCTGGTGATGCACTAGGTCCATAGCTGGGACTTTGTGTATGTTCTCGAAACGCGTTTGTCGAGTGGTCATTAAGAAAGTTTCTATACAAGTTTCTGAACGAACTCCTTAAGAAAAACTCTCCAAAAGTTCACTATGAAAGAATACTTTGAAGCATCTGGTCATCACAAATGTTTTGACTACTTGTGGTGCCAACATGGACTCCGTATGAGTCAGATATCCATGTTTCAGTTAACACTGCACAAAACTGATTCCGAACGGGAGTTACAGACTAGTTCTTGTGTAGTTGCACCTGATTTTTTTCCATTCTACTTCACTAAACATCTCCATATGAGATCCAATTACTTGTAGGGAAATGCAAGAGACCTCGGTTATGAGGATGCACTAGGTCCATAGCTGGGACTTTGTGTATGTTCTCGCAATGCGTTTGTCGAGTGCTCATTAAAAAAGTTTCTATAGAAGTTTCTGACCGAACTCCTTGAGAAAAGTTCTCCAAAAGTTCCCTATGAAAGAATCCTTTGAAGCAACTAGTCGTCACAAATGTGTTGACTACTTGTGGAGCCAAAACAGACTCCGTATGAGTCAGATGTCCATGTTTAAGTTAACGTTGCGCAAAACTGATTCCGAACGACAGTTACAGACTAGTTCTTGTGTAGTTGCACTCGATTTTTTCCATTCTACTTCACTAAACATCTCCATATGAGATCCAATTACTTGTAGGGAAATGCAAGAGACCTCGGTTATGATGGTGCACTAGCTCCATAGCTGGGACTTTGTGTATGTTCTCGAAATGCGTTTGTCATGTGCTCAATAAGAAAGGTTCTCCAAAAGTTCCCTATGAAAGAATCCTTTGAAGCATCTGGTCGTCAAAAATGTTTTGACTACTTGTGGAGCCAAAACGGACTCCGTATGAGTTGGATATCCATGTTTCAGTTAATACTGCGCAAAACTGATTCCGAACGATTGTTACAGACTAGTTCTTGTGTAGTTGCACTCGATTTTTTCCATTCTACTTCACTAAACATGTCCATATGAGATCCAGTTACTTGTAGGGAAATGCAAGAGACCTCGGTTATGAGAATGCACTAGGTCCATAGCTGGGACTTTGTGTATGTTCTCGAAATGCGTTTGTCGAGTGCTCATTAAGAAAGTTTCTATACAAGTTTCTAAACGAACTCCGTAAGAAAAGTTCTCCCAAAGTTCACTATGAAAGAATACTTTGAAGCATCTGGTTGTCACAAATGTTTTGACTACTTGCGGAGCCAACATGGACTCCGTATGAGTCAGATATCCATGTTTCAGTTAACACTGCGCAAAACTGATTCCGAACGACAGTTACAGACTAGTTCTTGTGTAGTTGCACTCGATTTTTTCCATTCTACTTCACTAAACATCTCCATATGAGATCCAACTACTTGTAGGGAAATGCAGGAGACCTCGGTTATGAGGATGCACTAGGTCCATAGCTGGGACTTTGTGTATGTTCTCGAAATGCGTTAGTCGAGTGCTCATTAAGAAAGTTTCTATACAAGTTTCTGAACAAACTTTTAAAAAAAGTTCTCCAAAAGTTCCCTATGAAAGAATCCTTTGAAGCATATGGCCGTCACAAACGTTTTGCCTACTTGTGGAGCCAAAACAGACTCCGTATGAGTCAGATATCCATGTTTCAGTTAACACGGTGCTAAACTGATTCCGAACGAGAGTTACAGACTAGTTGTGTAGTTGCACTCGATTTTTTCCATTCTACTTCAAAAAACATCTCCATATGAGATCCAATTACTTGTAGGGAAATGCAAGAGACCTCGGTTATGCTGATGCACTACGTCCATAGCTGGGACTTTGTGTATGTTCTCGAAATGCGTTTGTCGAGTGCTCATTAAGAAAGTTTCTATACAAGTTTCTGAACGAACTCCATAAGAAAAGTTCTCCAAAAGTTCACTATGAAAGAATCCTTTGAATCATCTGGTCGTCACAAACGTTTTGACTACTTGTGGAGCCAACATGGACTCCGTATGAGTCAGATATCCATGTTTCAGTTAACACTGCGGAAAACTGATTCCGAACGACAGTTACAGACTAGTTCTTGTGTAGTTGCACTCGATTTTTTTCCATTCTACTTCACTAAACATCTCCATATGAGATCCAATTACTTGTAGGGAAATGCAAGAGACCTCGATTATGAGGATGCACTAGGTCCATAGCTGGGACTTTGTGTATTTTCTCGAAATGCGTTTGTCGAGTGCTCATTAAGAAAGTTTCTATACAAGTTTTTGAACGAACTGCTTAAGAAAAGTTCTCCAAAAGTTCCCTATGAAAGAATCCATTGAAGCAACTGGTCGTCACAAACGTTTTGACTACTTGTGGAGCCAAAACGGACTCCGCATGAGTCAGATATCCATGTTTCAGTTAACGCTGCGCAAAACTAATTCCGAACGATAGTTACAGACTAGTTCTTGTGTAGTTGCACTCTATTTTTTCCATTCTACTTCACCAAACATATCCATATGAGATCCAATTACTTGTAGGGAAATGCAAGAGACCTCGGTTATGATGATGCACTAGCTCCATACCTGGGACTTTGTGTATGTTCTCGAAATGCGTTTGTCGAGTGCTCATTAAGAAAGTTTCTGAACGAACTACTTAAGAAAAGTTCTCCAAAAGTTCCCTATGCAAGAATCCTTTGAAGCATCTAGTCGTCTCAAACTTTTTGACTACTTGTGGAGCCAAAACGGACTCCGTATGAGTCGGATATCCATGTTTCAGTTAACACTGCACAAAACTGATTCCGAACGACAGTTACAGACTAGTTCTTGTGTAGTTGCACTCGATTTTTTCCATTCTACTTCACTAAACATCTCCATATGAGATACAATTACTTGTAGGGAAATGCAAGAGACCTCAGTTATGAGGATTCAATAGGTCCATAGCTGGGACTTTGTGTATGTTTTCGAAATGCGTTTGTCGATTAAACGAACTCCTTAAGAAAAGTTCTCCAAAAGTTCACTATGAAAGAATCTTTCGAAGCATGTGGTCGTCACAAACGTTTTGACTACTTGTGGAGCCAAAGCGGACTCTGTATGAGTCAAATATCCATGTTTCATTTAACACTGCGCAATACTGATTTCGAACGACAGTTACAGACTAGTTCTTGTGTAGTTGCACTCGATTTTTTCCATTCTACTTCACTAAACATCTCCATATGAGATCCAATTACTTGTAGGGAAATGCAAGAGACCTCGATTACGAGGATGCACTATGTTGAGGATGTAGACCTTAGAGTCACCCGCCAGGAGGGGCCAGGTTACTCTTCGGATGGTCATTGTCAGAAGCCCAGAGCCAAGTTTCAAGATGATGGGCCAGAGATGGGCTGAGACCCGGATATGGCTTAGAGCCTGTAGTTACCATCATTATTATAGCAGAACTTGTAGTGTAAGGCAAGTATAGTTTAGAGTCCGAGCCGGACACTCTTATGATCCGGCCGCGACTCTAAGGGCTGCTGGGCGTCAGCCTCCCTATATAAAGGGACGACCCGGCAGCGGTTCAAGGGCGACAACAACCTCATCGAGAGCCGGGCATAGCTGTTTAGCTCCCTGGCGATCGTAACCCTAATCAAGATCACCTCAAACTGGACGTAGGCTTTTACCTTCACCGTAAGGGGCCGAACCAGTATAAACCCTCGTGTTCCTTGTCCCGCATAACCCCTTCAAGCTTCCTGGTTGCGATGGCTCCACGACTAAGTCCTAGCTCGAGGACATCTGCCGTGAAAATTCCACGACAGTTGGCACCCACCGTGGGGCCAGCGCACGGTGGATTTGAGTTCTTGAAGGGCAGCTTCGAAGGGCAGCTTCGAAGGGCTCAAGGGATATGCTGTGGGCCGGATGACCAAGAGTCGTCGCGGCAAGCTCTATATCGACGATGCGGACTGGGGCCCCAACGCCGACTCAATTGAGTACGGGTACCGGGTCCCCTTTGGCGCAATCCATGTCTTCATTGGCAAGATTAGTGAGCCGGGCCCCGAGCCGGATCTCTGCGCCGACCTCATTGAAACGGCTCAGCGCGCACAACCCGCCCGGGCCCGGCCTGCCTTAAGGCGCGCTTTTGTGGGATGCATCCATGGAGGGCCCTCTGATCCATCCGGGTCCGGTGATGAGGCGGCCGCTGGCTCTGACGGCGAGTCGGCCACTGATGAGTCAAACTCGTTGTACCAACTTCAGGATGGCAGGCTCATGGGTTGTTCCGACGGTGACAGCATTCCGGACCTTTTTGAGCCACCAAGTCAGGTTGGAGTTTTTATGGCTGGTGCGCAGCCTGTTCAGAACCCTGCTGCTGGAGCGGGAAACCCGGTGCCTTCTCCGGCTCAGGTGCTAATGGATCTCACGGACAAGATGACGGCCCTATTAACCGCCACGGTTGACCCGGCAGATCAAGCTCAGCATGATGCGGAGGTGGCACAGCTAAAATTGGATCTGATAAAAGCTAAAGAGGATCTTGCAGCGGAAGGGATTAGGCTGGCTGCGGAGCGGGCGGCTCTCGACGCCCGGACTCAGCTGATTCAGGCGCAGTCCTTCCAACTCACGATGGATCAGAACGCGGCCAACAAGGTCATGAGAAGGAGGCATCAGAAGGCCCAGTCGCGACTCCCGCCGGTTTACGATCCACGCAATCTCTTCAACACGCCGGGTGCAGGGTCTAGTAACCCGCCAGGGGTCATTGCGCCTGGGTCTGGACCCCTTATTCAGCCACGAGTGATGGGGCCTCCCCAGGTGCCCCCTGCCCCGCCTCAGTATGTGCCAATACCCCCGGGTCATTATGATAACCCGCTGGAGAACATGGTAGCTGCGGCAGCACGGCTGGCGGCTCTCCCCGTTGACGGCGATTCTCCGGCGGCCATTGAAACCCGCCGGGTCAGGGAACTCCTGCAGACGGCACTAGCGCAGCAAGAGGCGTACTCCTACAGCCGCGACAGGATCCACTCGACCCCCCGTCCAGGCCAGAGCCCGAGTTACAGCCGGCACTTGGTCTCAGCAACCGGTTCAAGTAATGTACGACGCCATGACCCGCCCCCTGGCCATGGCCCGGCTCATAATGGAGCCTTCTACGCAACAGACCAAGCGCGGCAAGAGGCGGAGCAGGCGCCTCAATTGACGGCTTATCAGACCCCCCCGGCTTATCCGACGATGTCCGTTGATGTGGGAATTTCTACCAGGACCGGGGGTGTCCCTTGTTTGGTACCAGCCATCCGTAATGAACGTCTACCTAAGGACTTCAAGGGCCCTAGGAAGGTGCCTAACTATACAGCGGACTTACAACCCGCAGCTTGGATTGAGAGTTACGAGATGGCTATGGAATTGCTGGAGGTCAGTGAGGCGGCCATGGCCAAATATTTCACCATGATGTTAGATGGAACTGCCCGCACGTGGTTGAAAGGGTTACCGCCGAACTCCATTGGGTCTTGGGCTGAGCTGAAAGCCCGGTTCATTCAAAACTTCAAAGATACCTGCAGGCAATCTATGTCAATTGTGGATTTGACTAACTGTAAGCAGCAGGAGGGTGAGTCCACGACCCATTGGGTTCGCCGGGTCAAGGAGATCATACATTCATCAGATAAGATGGATGCCGGCTCTGCAGTCTTAATGTTGGAACAGAACTGTCGCTTTGTGCCCCTTAAGATGAAGCTTGGGCGGCTCAAGCGCGACTGCACCGATATGGGTACCCTAATGGCGGCTCTTGTCAAGTACGCCGATTCCGATGGTACCAAGGATCCCCCTTCAGACGATGAAAGGGCAGGGAAGGGAAAGAAGAATGGCAACGGCAAGGGTCCTCAGTTTAACCCGGGGAACCAAGGAGGGGGCAAGCGTAAGGCCGATGGCAGCCTAGAGTTTGTAGCCAACGCCAACTCCCAAGGTAATAATCAGCGACGCAAGGGGAGGCCCCCTCCCCGAGGCGGCGGGTCAGGTCCAACGCTGGAGCAGCTGTTGAATGAACCTTGTCCAAGGCATGGCTCTAGAGAGAAGCCGGCGACTCACCTGTGGAAGGATTGCGCGATCATGAAGGCCTTTAAGAGCTACAATGGCCCGGGCGGCGGCTCAGGCGCCGGCGGCTTTCATGGCCCGGGCGGCGGCTCAAATTCCGGTCCTCAGAACGGTCAAGGGGGCTTTAATCAACAGTCTAGTCAGGGTCGTCAACAGCAGCAGGGGGTTATCAGACCAACCCAAAGCAGCTTAGCGGTGGACGGTATCATGTGTTCACCACCAGTTTGTGCAAACGGGATCAGAAGCTTCACAAAAGAGCTGTTCATGCTGTTGAGCCGGCGGTTCCACGCTACTTACGGTGGTCTGAGCAGCCTATAGTGTGGAGTAGGGAGGATCACCCTCCCCGGGTGGATAACCCGGGCCACTTGGCCTTGGTGGTGGCTCCTCAGGTGGGAGGCTATAAGTTCACAAAGGTACTCATGGATGGAGGCAGCAGCATCAATATTCTTTATTATGAGACTTTCCGTCGCATGGGGCTAGTCGATAAGAACCTCAGCCAGTCAAACACTATCTTCCATGGTGTGGTGCCCGGTAAGTCGGCTTATCCAGTCGGCAAGATCGAATTGGAAGTGGCTTTTGGTGATGAGAACAACTATAGGGTGGAGAAGCTGACCTTTGAGGTGGTCAAGATAAGAAGTGCATACCATGCTATATTTGGACGGCCGGCTTATGCCAAGTTCATGGCACGGCCGTGCTACATGTACTTACAGCTCAAAATGCCGGGTCACAACGGGACTATTACGGTTCACGGCAGCCGAAAGGTGGCTCTGGAGTGCGAGGAAGGCGACGCGGCTTATGCAGAGTCTGTTTGTGCAACAAAGGAGTTGAAGTTTTACAAAGACAATGTTGACCCAACAGATATGACCTCTCTGAAAAAGCCAACCACGGAGAATGAACCAGCAATGAAATTTAAATCAGCTGATGAGACTAAACTTGTTGATTTCGTTCCAGGTGACTCGTCTCAGCAGTTTAGCATCAGTGCAAATCTGGACCCGAAATAGGAAAGCGCGCTCATCGAGTTCATCCGTGAGAATAGGGACATCTTCGCGTGGAAACCTTCTGACATGCCAGGTGTACCTAGAAAACTCGCTGAGCACACTCTCAATGTTGATCCAAAATTTAAGCCGGTTAGACAGTTCCTTCGACGGTTTAACGAAGAGAGGCGGAAAGCTATTGGTGAAGAAGTGGCCCGGCTCTTGGCGGCCGGGTTCATTGTTGAAGTTTTTCACCCGGAGTGGTTGGCTAACCCGGTGCTCGTACTCAAGAAGAACGGCACCTTGCAGATGTGTGTGGACTACACGGACTTGAACAAAGCGTGTCCGGCTGATCCTTTTGCTCTCCCCCGTATTGATCAAATCATTGATGCTACGGCAGGTTGTGCACGCTTAAGTTTCTTGGATGCCTATTCCGGGTATCATCAAATTAAGATGGCAGTTAAGGACCAGGAGAAGACGACGTTCATCACTCCCTTTGGAGCCTTCTGCTATGTGTCTATGCCCTTTGGACTCAAGTGTGCACAGGCGACTTACCAGCGTTGTGTACAGAATTGTCTTCATAAACAGATCGGGCGCAATGTTCACGCTTACGTGGATGATATTGTGGTTAAATCCATCAAGGAGGAAACCCTGATAGATGACTTAAGGGAAACCTTCGATAATCTCCGGGTCTACAAGATGATGCTTAACCCGGCCAAGTGTGTTTTTGGTGTCCCTGCAGGCGAACTATTGGGCTTCTTGGTTTCCGACAGAGGCATTGAGGCTAACCCGGAGAAGATAAAGGCTATCACCTCCCTAGCTAAGCCGGCATGTATAAATGACGTTCAGCGTTTGGCGGGTCGCATCGCTGCTTTAAGCCGGTTTATAAGCCGTTTGGGTGAGAAAGCTATGCCCTTATATCAGTTGATGAAGAAAACTGATAACTTTATCTGGAATGATGCAGCTAATACCGCTTTTGAGGATTTGAAAAAGCAACTGGCAGAGCCCCCCGTCCTTGCTGCTCCGGTTGATAAGGAGCCCTTGCTACTATATGTAGCGGCAAATGCACGAGCCGTCAGCGTGGCTATTGTAGTGGAGCGCAAGGAGGCGGGTAAGGAGCATCCGGTTCAGCGGCCGGTTTATTATGTCAGCGAGGTGCTCATTGAGTCCAAGCAGCGGTACCCGCATTGGCAGAAGCTCGTATACGGTGTGTTCATGGCGAGCCGGAAGCTCAAACATTATTTTCAGGGTCATCCCATCACTGTGGTCAGTTCTGCCCCTCTTGGTGATATTATCCAGAACAGAGAGGCTACAGGGAGAATTGCTAAGTGGGCTATAGAACTTGGACCTCATGGCCTCAAATATGTGCCACGCACTGCTGTTAAATCTCAGGCTTTGGTGGATTTCATCAATGATTGGACGGAGTCTCAAGTGCCTGAGCAAAAGCCGGATAACACTTATTGGACTATCCACTTCGATGGGTCCAGACAGTTGGAGGGCTCGGGGGCTGGTGTTGTGTTGGCTTCCCCTAAAGGTGACAAGTTCCATTATGTGCTACGGTTGATGTTTCCTTGCACTAACAATGCGGCTGAATACGAGGCTTTGCTCCACGGTCTTTGGGTGGCTAAGGAGATGAGCTTAAGCCGGGTAAGGTGCTTTGGTGACTCAGACTTGGTGGCTCAACAAGTATCGGGCACCTGGGATTCTAAGGATCCTCTCATGGCGGCTTATCGCCGCGAGGTTGATGCCATTGCTGGGCATTTCCAGGGATACCAAGTGGAGCACATTGACCGCAGGAAGAACGAGGCGGCTGATGCCTTAAGCCGGCTAGGCTCTCAACGAAAGCCGGTGCCGCCTAACACTTTCCTGGATGTCCTGTATAACCCCTCGGTTAAGTTGCCTACAGAAGAGGACTTGGCTATCCCTGACCCGGAGGCACGACTGGTGGCGGCTCTTCATGTCACACCAGACTGGACAATGCCATATCTGGCTTATATAACCCGGGGAGAGTTGCCTGAGGATGAAACTTTGGCCAGGCAAATCACCCGGCGGGCTAAGTCAACGATCGTCATCGATGGCGAGTTGCATCATCGCAGTGTTTCAGGGGCATTTCAGCGTTGTATCTCTCCTGAGGAAGGTCAAGAGATCTTGCGCGAGATCCATGAAGGGGATTGTGGCCATCATGCCGGTTCAAAATCTCTTGTGGCCAAGGCTTTCCGTCATGGTTTTTATTGGCTGACGGCTCACGCTGATGCAGAGGACTTGGTCAGTAAATGTGAAGGTTGCCAAAGGTTCTCACGACGGGCTCATGTGCCGGCTCAGGAGTTGAGGATGATCCCAATCACTTGGCCCTTTGCGGTCTGGGGGCTTGATATGGTTGGGCCTTTTAAACGGTCCAAGGATAAGAAGACCCACCTCTTGGTGGCAGTTGACAAATTCACGAAGTGGGTGGAGGCTGAGCCAGTTAGCAAGTGCGATGCAGCCACAGCGGTTCAATTTATGAAAAAGGTGATTTTCCGCTTCGGCTTTCCGCACAGCATCATAACTGACAATGGCACCAATCTATCCAAGGGCGTTATGGATAAGTTTTGTCAACGAGAGCATATCCTACTTGATGTTTCCTCAGTGGCTCATCCCCAATCCAATGGTCAAGCTGAGAGAGCTAACCAGGAGATTCTGAAGGGCATCAAACCCCGGTTTTTGGTCCCTTTGCAACGGACGCTGGGTTGTTGGGTGGAGGAGTTGCCCTCCATCTTATGGAGCATCAACACTACTCCTAACAGGTCTACTGGCTTCACGCCTTTCTTCATGGTTTATGGAGCAGAAGCAGTCCTCCCCAACGACATCCGTCACGAGTCACCTCGTGTGGCGGCTTATGTTGAGACGGATAATGAACAGGCGCGTCAAGATGCTCTGGACTTGTTGGACGAACAGCGTGATGTGGCGGCAGCCCGTTCAGCGATTTACCAACAAGACCTGCGCCGTTATCATAGCCGCCGGGTCAAATCCCGGGTCTTCCAGGAAGGCGACCTTGTGCTCCGGCTCATCCAGGATCAAATAGATGCACACAAGTTATCCCCACCTTGGGAAGGGCCCTTTGTGGTCAGTAAGAACTTGCACAACGGGTCATATTACCTCATTGATATTCGGGAACATAAAGATTCGCGTAAGTCTGAGGAGGAGACCCGTCGGCCGTGGAATATAGCTCAGCTTCGGCCTTACTACACTTGAGCTGCCGGCTCTCGTGGTGTACATATTTATCTCAGACATGTATATATTATGATAAGCAATAAAGCAGGGCCTCTGTCCCTTTTTCTCCCCAATTATGCGTGTGTTATTTTTTACATGCTGATTTAAAGGAGGATCCGGCTTATGATCGTATTTGAGTCTAGCCGTAAGCAGTAAGGTCACTTGGGGGCTTCCTGTTCAACCATGGGTCGTATTCGAACCAAAGAGAACATAGCTGTCGATACCCACTTGATTGGCAAAGTGCCGAGCTCGTTGGGAAGTTAACTTTGATCATATTTGAATCACAGTTTAACCCCTCTGAGAACCGACGTGGATCGTATTCGAATCAGCGTCGTTAAACAATTTTAAGAATCACTTGGGGGCTTCCTGTTCAAACATGGGTCGTATTCGAACCAAAGAGAACATAGCTGTCGGTACCATCTTGATTGGCATCGCCACACCCACTGGGGGCTATATGATCATATCCGAATCTTGGCTTAACCACTTTTGGGCCGGGTCTCTGGTCGTATTCGAACTGGAAGCCCCTAAGTTCTGATTTATCACAAGTTTACTCTGATTATGACAAAGTGTGCATGGCCGGGTTTCACTTGCCGGCTTAATTTTGGGCTTATCTTGTTAATTGAACATCATGGATGTCATCAAGGCAAGTCAATTAGAGTTAAGATACCAACCGTGCTACCCGGGTTATTTAATCCGGAGGTATGCTTATAGGCCGTTAAGTGTGTTATCACGGCTATGTTCAGAGTGTAACTAAGGACCAGTCCTTTTTGATTCATATTCCGGGTTATCCATCTCAAACACCTGATTCTCAGGGTGGTAAGCCGCCTTGAGACTTGTGATTTGCCTTTCTACGCAGATACTTAAAGGCACCTTTTAAGGTTGAGAAGGACAAAGGGATAATTATGACCTGGAGGAACACCAAAAGGATAACTTAAAGGGATTTCAGCATTCATTACATGCACGATGGCACGACAGAGATAAATTGTTGCACCTATTCTATTACAAAATTCATCAAGTCTCAAGGATGGAGCGTTGTTCGGTGAACTGCCAGCCGCTTTATGATGCTTGCTGAGTTGAAGTCCCCGGCTCGTTCCTGTCTTCTGCTCCGGCTGATCCCAAGACCTCGAAGGTTGACGACTTCCAGTTGATGCCGCTGAGAGCTTCAAACTGGGCTTCTTCGTCAATTAACCCGGCCGGGTCAATCTCCGCGGCGAAGGTGTGCTGACGAGCCGGAGGAATCAGATTGAGAGCTTCATAGCGAGGGGTTGGAATCCTCTGATTCTCCGCGTTGTACCCCGGCTAATACTTGGTTAAGTCGGTGTCATTCCCGATGATGGTGGCCACCGGGCGTACAGCCTTCACACATGCCGCGAAGTCCTTCTGGTCGAAGGCTGAGCCGTCTTCCTTCAGGCTTGGGTAACCCAGGGCGATGTCTGCCGGGTCTAGCTTCGGCAGGAATGCTTTGGCCCGGCTCAGCGCGGCAATTGCTCCGGCTCTTGCGGAGGCTCGGCGTAGCTCCTGGATCCGCTGCGGCAGAACAGCAAGCCGGCGCAGGACTTCGGCCAGATGGGTTGGCACCTCGTTGGATAGGGCCACCACAGCTAAGGCGCGCTGTGACCCGGTGTAGAGTTGTTCCACCAGGGTGTACACGGCCTTTAACTTGGTGACCACGCTCTGGTTGAGGTTGGCACTCCTGGGACCTGTTTAATAAAGATCAGATAAGCCGGTGACAAGGATGAATCAGAACATATACAGACTTGATGAAAGCCGGCGAGGCGACTTACCGAAGATAGCAGCCACCATTTGGGAAACCTGGCGCTTTAGGCCGGAGAGTTCAGCAGTCTTCTCAGTGAGGGCCTTCTCCGCCTGTTCTGCCCGGGTCACCAGTGCGGCTTTCTCCTCAGCCCAGGCTTTCCGCTCAGCATCAAATTCGGTCTTCAGCTTCTCTTGAGCGGCGATGCTGGAGACAAACTTGGCGTTTGCCTTCCGGGTCTCCATCTCTTGTGTCTTTAGCCGGCTCTTGAGATCCGCAAGGTCCGACTCTAATTTCTTGCCAACAGCCTGCATATATTTCCGGGTTATTAACAGTCATTCTATAAGTCCCAAGCGCTTTCCAAGCAAAGACACTTGGCACTTGGGGGCTAATGCATATTGAACGTATCTATCTACGTACTACCGGCTTAGTTGAGTAAGCCGGGACCTAAGTCTACAGCATATTCAAGTATAAGTTGTCGACTTAGGGGCTAGCATGACAAGTGTCACTATGCAGAAAGTAAGAAGACAGCAGAAGGATACCTCAGATTTTTGTTGGATCTGGTTGACCATGGCGATCTCGGCGTCCCGGCTCTTGTGAACTTGGCTAATGTAGGCAGAGACGAGCTCTCCAATGCTCAAGTCGGTGTAGCTGGAGAGGTCCAGATTCACCCGGTGGGGCTGCAGCAACTCCCCCTTCGCGGAGCATTTGGCCAGCACGGTCGGTCTCCCCGGCTCAACATACTCCGTCCGGGTAATTACCACGTCCGGGTCGTCAGCTGGTGGGGTTGAGCCGGAGGCCTCCGGGTTAACCGACGCTTCGGTCGTTGTCTTGGTAGTCGGGGCAGGGGCTTCAGGCGCCGTGTCCATGGGAATGGTGGCTTCGGGGGCGGAGGCAGCTGGCGGCTCTTGAGCCGTCGCCTCCGGCTCAGGCAAGTCCGGCACTCCGGCTGACCTGGTCTTCTTTGCTCTTTTGGTGAGCTTTGCCTGGGCACTGAAAAGGCAGAAGTGTTAGGCATACAAAGAGTAAATACAGACAGATAATGTAAGGAGATTGTTATTACCCGGGTGCAGTCTTGAAGGCCGGCAGACTTGACTGCATGGAGTCACCCGAAGAGGGGGAGGTCTCTTGATAATTGGAGTCAGAAGAGTTGAGTGGCTGACGGATGACACCCGCCAACGGATGAAAAGGGTACAGGTGAGAAAAAACCTCAGTGCAACGCTTCCTTGTTGCGTATGGGTAACCCGGCGGAGAGGTCGGTGTCCTTGCGGGCCCGGGTGTGACGCCGGCTTTCGTGAACCTGCTGCTTCAAAAGAAATTGAGGGTCTTGATGAGCTAATGGATGTGAAAAGCTTACTTTCCGGGTTACTCTTCGGACTTTCAGCTGTGGCAAGGGCTCTGAGTCGGAGGAAAGTGACATTACCTCTTCAACCACCGGGTTACTGGCGCCGGTGTCATCCTGTCAATAAGCAAAATGTTGATAAGGCGGACGGCAACAAACAACAAATATGGCAAGAGTTTAAAGGTTTAAGGGTTACCTCTGACTCGGAGCTGTCGCTTAATTGCAGTAGCTCCGAAGCAGTGAGTCTGCTTCCCTTTTTGCGAGGGGCGGCTTTCTTGGCGGCTTTCTTTGCCTTCCTGGCCTTCTTGGCCGCCTCATGGTCATACTTGACCCGCCAGAATTTATCATCAGCCTGAGAAATACAGTAATGAATTCTTAAAATGGTTCAGAGCAAGGTGACATGCAAAAGAAGTTGAAAGGTTAAAGTCAGCGGCTTACCGCTGGGGCTGGATTGGTCTTGCAGAACGGGGCTAGCCCGGTCCTTCCACAGTCTGCCAGGCTCTCGTTTAACAGAGCCTTGGTCTCTTCTTCAGCAACGTCTTCTGGAAGATCATTGTGACTGTGCCTCTGCGGGTCATCCTTTCGCCCGGTGTACTCACACATTAAGCCGGGGCGGCGGCTCAATGGGATCACCCGCCATGAGATCCAGACCCGGACCAGGTCTATTCCGTTCAGACCGTTGCCTAGCAGGGCCTTGATCTTATTGATCGTTGGAAGCAGAGGCTGGCGTTCCGCGGCAGTCAGTTTGTCGGATAGCGGATGAGTCGGTTCTAGGCGTGTTGGGCGAAAGCCGGGCAGCGGGTTCTCGTCAACCGGGGACGTATCTTGGCAGTAGAACCAAGTCATATTCCAGTCCTTGGGGTGGCTTGGCGGCTCTGCGTAAGGGAATAGACAGTCCCTACGCCGTTGGATGGAGATGCCGCCTAATTCCAGACTTGGCCCGTTCGCACACTCGTTTTGGCGGTTTAAGTAGAACAGTTCTCTGAAGAGCAGCAGACTCGGCTCTTCTCCAAGATACACTTCACATAAGACTTGGAAGTTGCAGATGTTGGATACGGAGTTGGGTCCTATATCCTGAGGCCGAAGGTCAAAGAAGTTGAGCACGTCCCGAAAGAATTTTGAGCCGGGCGGTGCGAAGCCCCGGCTCATATGGTCCGCAAAGATCACTACCTCCCCGTCCCTTGGCTGTGGTCTTTCTTCGGACGGATCAGGGGCACAGTAGGACATCACTTCCTTCTTGGGCAGATATCCGGACTTAACGAAGTTGGCCAGGGTGTCGTCAGTAACGTTGGATCTCATCCAGTTGCAAGTGATGGGAGCCTTGGGAGGCATGGTGAAGGTTGGTGGTCTATGGTAAAGAGAAAAGTGTCCGGGTTAATTGTAAGCCGGAGATTATCATTCAAACTACAATGGCGGCTTATGAAGGGGACTAATGATATATATTCAGATACGGTGGGTTATTTAAGCCGCAGGGGATTCAGAGTAAATTGATTATTTACGGATTTATTACAGTTAAGCCGGAGGATTCTACAGAACATGGTTCTCTTTAAACCGGGAAGTTCTACGGCGTGTGTTTTCTTTAAGCCGGAAATGTAAGCCGCCAATATTCAAGGGCTGCAGTTTTTACTAAGTGTGGTAAAACAGGTTTCACATATTGCAGTAACTTTTTTGGATCAAAGTGGTCGGGTGAAACAAAAATTTTCTAGACCTAAAAAACAAAGGCAGGAGAAGTTCTTTAGGGTGAACACGGTTCTTATGCAGCAAAAGGAGGGTTTCTTGCAGGGGAAATGGATCTCGAACATCTACCGCAGTGGTTCTATGAAGAGTTAAGATCAGCAAGGGCAGTGACTACAGGAACTACCGAAGCTTATGGCTATGGTGACGAACATGAAGAACACAGACGAACTCTACCACAGATCTGTTCTAGCCAGGCAGAGGAGACTCACCGGAGCTGAAGAGGAGCGGGAGTCGCCGCCGTTTGTCTGGTCCGGGTCAGGGTGATGCAGCGGCCGAGGTTGACGAAGGTCGGAGGCGAGACGACGGCGGTGGAGCACGAGCTCGGGCAGAGGAGCGACGGCGCGAGGAGGAAGAAGGAGAGCGTGAGAAGAAAGCGTTGGGCCGGCCTATTTATAAGGCAGAGTCATAAGTGGGCGCGAGATTCAAGGAGACCACGGCATGGTTATCTCCCCCTCACGGCGCCTCGATTTTTGGAACGACAGTAAAAGCAAAGATCTGTTGCGGATCTGGCGGAGTAAAAAACGGACTTAATGGAGGATGACGTCACGGCGGATTATCCGGAGTCCAGAGGATGACGTCACTCCGGGTTATGGCTTTCATATGAATGGTAAGCCGGAGATTTTTTCTTTCGGCAAAATTGAAGATTGACGCGAGCCGGCTCAAGTCAATCTGGGGCCTAATGTTGAGGATGTAGACCTTAGAGTCACCCGCCAGGAGGGGCCGGGTTACTCTTCGGATGGTCATTGTCAGAAGCCCGGAGCCAAGTTTCAAGATGATGGGCCAGAGATGGGCTGAGACCCGGATATGGCTTAGAGCCTGTAGTTACCATCATTATTATAGCAGAACTTGTAGTGTAAGGCAAGTATAGTTTAGAGTCCGAGCCGGACACTCTTATGAGCCGGCCGGGACTCTAAGGGCTGCTGGGCGTCAGCCTCCCTATATAAAGGGACGACCCGGCAGCGGTTCAAGGGCGACAACAACCTCATCGAGAGCCGGGCATAGCTGTTTAGCTCCCTGGCGATCGTAACCCTAATCAAGATCACCTCAAACTGGACGTAGGCTTTTACCTTCACCGTAAGGGGCCGAACCAGTATAAACCCTCGTGTTCCTTGTCCCGCATAACCCCTTCAAGCTTCCTGGTTGCGATGGCTCCACGACTAAGTCCTAGCTCGAGGACATCTGCCGTGACAATTCCACGACACACTAGGTCCATTGCTGGGACTTTGTGTATGTTCTCGAAATGCGTTCGTCGAGTGCTCATTAAGAAAGTTTCTATACAAGTTTCTGAATGAACTTCTTAAGAAAATTCTCCAAAAGTTCCCTATGGAAGAATCCTTTGAAGCATCTGGTCGTCAGAAACGTTTTGACTACTTGTGGAGCCAAAATGGAATCTGTATGAGTCAGATATCCATGTTTCAGTTAACACTGCGCAAAACTGATTCCGATCGATAGTTACAGACTAGTTCTTGTGTAGTTGCACTCGATTTTTTCCATTCTACTTCACTAAACATCTCCATATGAGATCAAATTACTTGTAGGGAAATGCAAGAGACCTCGGTTATGATGATCCACTAGGTCCATAGCTGGGACTTTGTGTATGTTCTCGAAATGCGTTTGTCGAGTGCTCATTAAGAAAGTTTCTATACAAGTTTCTGAACGAACTCTTTAAGAACAGTTCTCCAAAAGTTCCCTATAAAAGAATCCTTTGAAGCATCTGGTCCTCACAAACGTTTTGACTACTTGTGGAGCCAAAACGGACTCCGTATGAGTCAGATATCCATGTATCAGTTAACACTGCGCAAAACTGATTACGAACGACAGTTACAGACTAGTTCTTGTGTAGTTGCACTCGATTTGTTCCATTCTACTTCACTAAACATCTCCATATGAGATCCAATTACTTGTAGGGAAATGCAAGATACCTCGGTTAGGAGGATGCAATAGGTCCATAGCTGGGACTTTGTGTATGTTCTCGAAATGCGTTTGTCGAGTGCTCATTAAGAAAGTTTCTATACAAGTTTCTGAACGAACTCCTTAAGAAAAGTTCTCCAGAAGTTCACTATGAAAGAATCCTTTGAAGCATCTGGTCGTCACAAACGTTTTGACTACTTGTGGAGCCAAAACGGACTCCGTATGAGTCCGATATCCATGTTTCAGTTAACACTGCGCAAAACTGATTCCGAACGACAGTTACAGACTAGTTCTTGTGTAGTTGCACTCGATTTTTTTTCCATTCTACTTCACTAAACATCTCCATATGAGATCCAATTACTTGTAGGGAAATGCAAGATACCTCGGTTATGAGGATGCACTAGGTCCATAGCTGGGACTTTGTGTATGTTCTCGAAATGCGTTTGTCGAGTGCTCATTAAGAAAGTTTCTATACAAGTTTCTGAGCGATCTGCTTAAGAAAAGTTCTCGAAAAGTTCCCTATGAAAGAATCCTTTGAAGCAACTGGTCGTCACAAACGTTTTGACTACTTGTGGAGCTGAAACGGACTCCGTATGAGTCAGATATCCATGTTTCGGTTAACGCTGCGCAAAACTCATTCCGAACGACAGTTACAGACTAGTTCTTGTGTAGTTGCATTCGATTTTTTCCATTCTACTTCACTAAACATCTCCATATGAGATCCAATTACTTGTAGGGAAATGCAAGAGACCTCAGTTATGATGATGCACTAGGTCCATAGCTGGCACTTTGTGTATGTTCTCGAAATGCGTTTGTCGAGTGCTCATTAAGAAAGTTTCTATACAAGTTTCTGAACGAACTCCTTAAGAAAAGTTCTCCAAAAGTTCACTATGAAAGAATCCTTTGAAGCATCTGGTCGTCACAAACGTTTTGACTACTTGTCGAGCCAAAACGGACTCTGTATGAGTCCGATATCCATGTTTCAGTTAACACTGCGCAAAACTGATTCCGAACGACAGTTACAGACTAGTTCTTGTGTAGTTGCACTCGATTTTTTTTCCAATCTACTTCACTAAACATCTCCATATGAGATCCAATTACTTGTAGGGAAATGCAAGATACCTCGGTTAGGAGGATGCACTAGGTCCATAGCTGGGACTTTGTGTATGTTCTCGAAATGCGTTTGTCGAGTGCTCATTAAGAAAGTTTCTATATAAGTTTGTGAACGAACTCCTTAAGAAAAGTTCTCCAGAAGTTCACTATGAAAGAATCCTTTGAAGCATCTGGTCGTCACAAACGTTTTGACTACTTGTCGAGCCAAAACGGACTCCGTATGAGTGCGATATCCATGTTTCAGTTAACACTGCGCAAAACTGATTCCTAACGACAGTTACAGACTAGTTCTTGTGTAGTTGCACTCGATTTTTTCCATTCTACTTCACTAAACATCTTCATATGAGATCCAATTACTTGTAGGGAAATGCAAGAGACCTCAGTTATGAGGATGCACTAGGTCCATAACTGGGACTTTGTGTACGTTCTCGAAATGCGTTTGTCGAACGGTCATTAAGAAAGTTTCTATTAAAGTTTCTGAACGAACTCCATAAGAAAAGTTCTGCAAAAGTTCCCTATGAAAGAATACTTTGAAGCATCTGGTTGTCACAAACGTGTTGACTACTTGTGGAGCCAAAACGGACTCCGTATGAGTCAGATATCCATGTTTCAGTTAACACTGCGCAAAACTGATTCCGAACGACAGTTACAGACTAGTTCTTGTGTAGTTGCACTCGATTTTTTCCATTATACTTCAATAAACATCTCCATATGAGATCCAGTTACTTGTAGGGAAATGCAAGACACCTCGGTTATGATGATGCACTAGGTCCATAGCTGGGACTTTGTGTATGTTCTCGAAATGCGTTTGTCGAGTGCTCATTAAGAAAGTTTCTATACCAGTTTCTGAACGAACTCCTGAAGAAAAGTTCTCCAAATGTTCCCTATGAAAGAATCCTTTGAATCTTCTGGTCGTCACAAATGTTTTGACTACTTGTGGAGCCAAAACGGAATTCGTATGAGTCAGATATCCATGTTTCAGTTAACACTTCGCAAAACTGATTCCGAACGACAGTTACAGACTAGTTCTTGTGTAGTAGCACTCGATTTTTTCCATTCTACTAAACTAAACATCTTCATATGAGATCCAATTACTTGTAGGGAAATGCAAGAGACCTCAGTTATGAGGATGCACTAGGTCCATAACTGGGACTTTGTGTACGTTCTCGAAATGCGTTTGTCGAACGGTCATTAAGAAAGTTTCTATTAAAGTTTCTGAACGAAATCCATAAGAAAAGTTCTCCAAAAGTTCCCTATGAAAGAATCATTTGAAGCATCTGGTTGTCACAAACGTGTTGACTACTTGTGGAGCCAAAACGGACTCCGTATGAGTCAGATATCCATGTTTCAGTTAACACTGCGCAAAACTGATTCCGAACGACAGTTACAGACTAGTTCTTGTGTAGTTGCACTCAATTTTTTCCATTATACTTCACTAAACATCTCCATATGAGATCCAATTACTTGTAGGGAAATGCAAGAGACCTCGGTTATGAGGATGCAATAGGTCCATTGCTGGTACTTTGTGTATGTTCTCGAAATGCGTTTGTCGAGTGCTCATTAAGAAAGTTTCTATACAAGTTTCTGAACGAACTCCTTAAGAAAAGTTCTCCAAATGTTCCATATGAAAGAATCCATTGAAGCATCTGGTCGTCACAAACATTTTGACTACTTGTGGAGCCAAAATGGACTCCGTACGAGTCAGATATCCGTGTTTCAGTTAACACCGCGCAAAACCAATTCCGAACGACAGTTACAGACTAGTTCTTGTGTAGTTGCACTCGATTCTTTCCATTCTACTTCATTAAACATCTCCATATGAGATCTAATTACTTGTAGGGAAATGCAAGAGACCTTGCTTATGAGGATGCACTAGGTCCATAGCTGGGACTTTGTGTATGTTCTCGAAATGCGTTTGTCGAGTGCTCATTAAGAAAGTTTCTATACCAGTTTCTGAACGAACTCCATAAGAAAAGTTCTCCAAAAGTTCCCTATGAAAGAATCCTTTGAAGCATCTGGTTGTCACAAACGTGTTCACTACTTGTGGAGCCAAAACGGACTCCGTATGAATCAGATATCAATGTTTCAGTTAACACTGCGCAAAACTAATTCCGAACGACAGTTACAGACTAGTTCTTGTGTAGTGGCACTCGATTTTTTCCATTCTACTTCACTAAACATCTCCATATGAGATCCAATTACTTGTAGGGAAATGCAAGAGACCTCGGTTATGAGGATGCACGAGGTCCATAGCTGTGACTTTGTGTATGTTCTCGAAATACGTTTGTCGAGTGCTCATTAAGAAAGTTTCTATACAAGTTTCTGAGCGATCTGCTTAAGAAAAGTTCTCCAAAAGTTCCCTATGAAAGAATCCTTTGAAGCAACTGGTCGTCAGAAACGTTTTGACTACTTGTGGAGCTGAAACGGACTCCGTATGAGTCAGATATCCATGTTTCAGTTAACTTTGTGCAAAACTCATTCCGAACGACAGTTACAGACTAGTTCTTGTGTAGTTGCATTCGATTTTTTCCATTCTACTTCACTAAACATCTCCATATGAGATCCAATTACTTGTAGGGAAATGCAAGAGACCTCAGTTATGATGATGCACTAGGTCCATAGCTGGCACTTTGTGTATGTTCTCGAAATGCGTTTGTCGAGTGCTCATTAAGAAAGTTTCTATACAAGTTTCTGAACGAACTCCTTAAGAAAAGTTCTCCAAAAGTTCACTACGAAAGAATCCTTTGAAGCATCTGGTCGTCACAAACGTTTTGACTACTTGTCGAGCCAAAACGGACTCCGTATGAGTCCGATATCCATGTTTCAGTTAACACTGCGCAAAACTGATTCCGAACGACAGTTACAGACTAGTTCTTGTGTAGTTGCACTCGATTTTTTTTCCATTCTACTTCACTAAACATCTCCATATGAGATCCAATTACTTGTAGGGAAATGCAAGATACCTCGGTTATGAGGATGCAATAGGTCCATAGCTGGGACTTTGTGTATGTTCTCGAAATGCGTTTGTCTAGTGCTCATTAAGAAAGTTTCTATACAAGTTTCTGAGCGATCTGCTTAAGAAAAGTTCTCCAAAAGTTCCCTATGAAAGAATCCTTTGAAGCAACTGGTCGTCACAAACGTTTTGACTACTTGTGGAGCTGAAACGGACTCCGTATGAGTCAGATATCCATGTTTCAGTTAACGCTGCGCAAAACTGATTCCGAACGACAGTTACACACTAGTTCTTGTGTAGTTGCACTCAATTTTTTCCATTCTACTTCACTAAACATCTCCATATGAGATCCAATTACTTGTAGGGAAATGCAAGAGACCTCGGTTATGATGATGCACTAGCTCCATAGCTGGGAGTTTGTGTATGTTCTCGAAATGCGTTTGTCTAGTGCTCATTAAGAAAGTTTCTGAACGAACTACTTAAGAAAAGTTCTCCAAAAGTTCCCTATGAAAGAATCCTTTGGAGCATCTGGTCGTCACAAACGTTTTGACTACTTGTGGAGCCAAAACGGACTCTGTATGAGTCGGACATCCATGTTTCAGTTAACACTGCGGAAAACTGATTCCGAACGACAGTTACAGACTAGTTCTTGTGTAGTTGCACTCGATTTTTCCATTCGACTTCACTAAACATCTCCATATGAGATCCAATTACTTGTAGGGAAATGCAAGAGACCTCGGTTATGAGGATGCACTAGGTCCATAGCTGGGACTGTGTGTATGTTCTCGAAATGCGTTTGTCGAGTGCTCATTAAGAAGGTTTCTATACAAGTTTCTAAACGAACTCCTTAAGAAAAGTTGTCCAAAATTTCCCTATGAAAGAATCCTTTGAAGCATCTGGTCATCACAAAAGTTTTGACTACTTGTGGAGCCAAAACGGACTCCGTATGAGTCAGATATCCATGTTTCATTTAACACTGCGCAATACTGATTCCGAACGACAGTTACACACTAGTTCTTGTGTAGTTGCACTCGCATTTTTCCATTCTACTTCACTAAACATCTCCATATGAGATCCAATTACTTGTAGGGAAATGCAAGAGACCTCGATTATGAGGATGCACTAGGTCCATTGCTGGGACTTTGTGTATGTTCTCGAAATGCGTTTGTCGAGTGCTCATTAAGAAAGTTTCTATACCAGTTTCTGAACAAACTCTTTGAGAAAAGTTCTCCAAAAGTTCCCTATGAAAGAATCCTTTGAAGCATCTGGTTATCACAAATGTTTTGACTACTTGTGGAGCCACAACGGACTCCGTATGAGTCAGATATCCATGTTTCAGTTAACACTGCGCAAAACTGATTCCGAACGACAGTTACAGACTAGTTCTTGAGTAGTTGCACTCCATTTTTTCCATTCTACTTCACTAAACATCTCCATACGAGATCCAATTGATTGTAGGGAAATGCAAGAGACCTCGGTTATGAGGATGCACTAGGTCCATAGCTGGGACTTTGTGTATGTTATCGAAATGCGTTTGTCGAGTGCTCATTAAGAAAGTTTCTATACAAGTTTCTAAACGAACTCCTTAAGAAAAGTTCTCCAAAAGTTCACTATGAAAGTATCCTTTGAAGCATCTGGTCGTCACAAACATTTTGACTACTTATGGTGCCAACATGGACTCCGTATGAGGCAGATATCCATGTTTCAGTTAACAGTGCGCAAAACTGATTCCGAACGACAGTTACAGACTAGTTCTTGTGTAGTCGCACTCGATTTTTTCCATTCCACTTCACTAAACATCTCCATATGAGATCCAATTAGTTGTAGGGAAATGCAAGAGACCTCAGTTATGAGGATGCACTAGGTTCATAGCTGGGGCTTTGTGTGTGTTCTCGTAATGCGTTTGTCGAGTGCTCATTAAGAAAGTTCCTATACAAGTTTTTGAACAAACTCCTTAAGAAAAGTTCTCCAAAAGTTCCCTATGAAAGAATCCTTTGAAGCATCTGGTCGTCACAAACGTTTTGACTACTTGTGGAGCCAAAACGGACTCCGTATGAGTAGATATCCAGGTTTCATTTAACACTGCGCAAAACTGATTCCAAACGACAGTTACAGACTAGTTCTTGTGTAGTTGCATTCGATTTTTTCCATTCTACTTCACTAAACATCTCCATATGAGATCCAATTACTTGTAGGGAAATGCAAGAGACCTCGGTTATGATGATGCACTAGGTCCATAACTGGGACTTTGTGTATGTTCTCGAAATGCGTTTGTCGAGTGCTCATTAAGAAAGTTTCCTATACAAGTTTCTGAATGAACTCCTTAAGAAAAGTTCTTCAAAAGTTTACTATGAAAGAATACTTTGAAGCATCTGGTCGTCACAAACGTTTTGACTACTTGTGGAGCCAACATGGACTCCGTATGAGTCAGATATCCATATTTCAGTTAACACTGCGCAAAACTGATTCCGAACGACAGTTACAGACAAGTTCTTGTGTAGTTGCACTCGATTTTTTTCCATTCTACTTCACTAAACATCTCCATATGAGATCCAATTACTTGTAGGGAAATTCAAGATACCTCGGTTATGAGGATGCACTAGGTCCATAGCTAGGACTTTGTGTATGTTCTCGAAATGCGTTTGTCGAGTGCTCATTAAGAAAGTTTCTATACAAGTTTCTGAACAAACTCTTTAAGAAAGGTTCTCCAAAAGTTCCCTATGAAAGAATCCTTTGAAGCATCTGGTCGTCACAAACGTTTTGACTACTTGTGGAGACAAAACGGACTCCGTATGAGTCAGATATCCATGTTTCAGTTAACATTGCGCAAAACTGATTCCGAACGACAGCTACAGACTAGTTCTTGTGTAGTTGCACTCGATTTTTTCCATTCTACTTCACTAAACATCCCCATATGAGATCCAATTACTTGTAGGGAAATGCAAGAGACCTCGGTTATGATGATGCACTAGCTCCATAGCTGGGACTTTGTGTATGTTCTCGAAATGCGTTTGTCGAGTGCTCATTAAGAAAGTTTCTATACAAGTTTCTGAATGAACTCCTTAAGAAAAGTTCTCCAGAAGTTCACTATGAAAGAATCCTTTGAAGCATCTGGTCGTCACAAATGTTTCGCCTACTTGTCGAGCCAAAACGGACTCCATATGGGTCCGATATCCATGTTTCAGTTAACACTGCGCAAAACTGATTCCGAACGACAGTTACAGACTAGTTCTTGTGTAGTTGCACTCGATTTTTTTTCCATTCTACTTCACTAAACATCTCCATATGAGATCCAATTACTTGTAGGGAAATGCAAGATACCTCGGTTATGAGGATGCAATAGGTCCATAGCTGGGACTTTGTGTATGTTCTCGAAATGCGTTTGTCTAGTGCTCATTAAGAAAGTTTCTATACAAGTTTCTGAGCGATCTGCTTAAGAAAAGTTCTCCAAAAGTTCCCTATGAAAGAATCCTTTGAAGCAACTGGTCGTCACAAACGTTTTGACTACTTGTGGAGCTGAAACGGACTCCGTATGAGTCAGATATCCATGTTTCAGTTAACGCTGCGCAAAACTGATTCCGAACGACAGTTACACACTAGTTCTTGTGTAGTTGCACTCAATTTTTTCCATTCTACTTCACTAAACATCTCCATATGAGATCCAATTACTTGTAGGGAAATGCAAGAGACCTCGGTTATGATGATGCACTAGCTCCATAGCTGGGAGTTTGTGTATGTTCTCGAAATGCGTTTGTCTAGTGCTCATTAAGAAAGTTTCTGAACGAACTACTTAAGAAAAGTTCTCCAAAAGTTCCCTATGAAAGAATCCTTTGGAGCATCTGGTCGTCACAAACGTTTTGACTACTTGTGGAGCCAAAACGGACTCTGTATGAGTCGGACATCCATGTTTCAGTTAACACTGCGGAAAACTGATTCCGAACGACAGTTACAGACTAGTTCTTGTGTAGTTGCACTCGATTTTTCCATTCGACTTCACTAAACATCTCCATATGAGATCCAATTACTTGTAGGGAAATGCAAGAGACCTCGGTTATGAGGATGCACTAGGTCCATAGCTGGGACTGTGTGTATGTTCTCGAAATGCGTTTGTCGAGTGCTCATTAAGAAGGTTTCTATACAAGTTTCTAAACGAACTCCTTAAGAAAAGTTGTCCAAAATTTCCCTATGAAAGAATCCTTTGAAGCATCTGGTCATCACAAAAGTTTTGACTACTTGTGGAGCCAAAACGGACTCCGTATGAGTCAGATATCCATGTTTCATTTAACACTGCGCAATACTGATTCCGAACGACAGTTACACACTAGTTCTTGTGTAGTTGCACTCGCATTTTTCCATTCTACTTCACTAAACATCTCCATATGAGATCCAATTACTTGTAGGGAAATGCAAGAGACCTCGATTATGAGGATGCACTAGGTCCATTGCTGGGACTTTGTGTATGTTCTCGAAATGCGTTTGTCGAGTGCTCATTAAGAAAGTTTCTATACCAGTTTCTGAACAAACTCTTTGAGAAAAGTTCTCCAAAAGTTCCCTATGAAAGAATCCTTTGAAGCATCTGGTTATCACAAATGTTTTGACTACTTGTGGAGCCACAACGGACTCCGTATGAGTCAGATATCCATGTTTCAGTTAACACTGCGCAAAACTGATTCCGAACGACAGTTACAGACTAGTTCTTGAGTAGTTGCACTCCATTTTTTCCATTCTACTTCACTAAACATCTCCATACGAGATCCAATTGATTGTAGGGAAATGCAAGAGACCTCGGTTATGAGGATGCACTAGGTCCATAGCTGGGACTTTGTGTATGTTATCGAAATGCGTTTGTCGAGTGCTCATTAAGAAAGTTTCTATACAAGTTTCTAAACGAACTCCTTAAGAAAAGTTCTCCAAAAGTTCACTATGAAAGTATCCTTTGAAGCATCTGGTCGTCACAAACATTTTGACTACTTATGGTGCCAACATGGACTCCGTATGAGGCAGATATCCATGTTTCAGTTAACAGTGCGCAAAACTGATTCCGAACGACAGTTACAGACTAGTTCTTGTGTAGTCGCACTCGATTTTTTCCATTCCACTTCACTAAACATCTCCATATGAGATCCAATTAGTTGTAGGGAAATGCAAGAGACCTCAGTTATGAGGATGCACTAGGTTCATAGCTGGGGCTTTGTGTGTGTTCTCGTAATGCGTTTGTCGAGTGCTCATTAAGAAAGTTCCTATACAAGTTTTTGAACAAACTCCTTAAGAAAAGTTCTCCAAAAGTTCCCTATGAAAGAATCCTTTGAAGCATCTGGTCGTCACAAACGTTTTGACTACTTGTGGAGCCAAAACGGACTCCGTATGAGTAGATATCCAGGTTTCATTTAACACTGCGCAAAACTGATTCCAAACGACAGTTACAGACTAGTTCTTGTGTAGTTGCATTCGATTTTTTCCATTCTACTTCACTAAACATCTCCATATGAGATCCAATTACTTGTAGGGAAATGCAAGAGACCTCGGTTATGATGATGCACTAGGTCCATAACTGGGACTTTGTGTATGTTCTCGAAATGCGTTTGTCGAGTGCTCATTAAGAAAGTTTCCTATACAAGTTTCTGAATGAACTCCTTAAGAAAAGTTCTTCAAAAGTTTACTATGAAAGAATACTTTGAAGCATCTGGTCGTCACAAACGTTTTGACTACTTGTGGAGCCAACATGGACTCCGTATGAGTCAGATATCCATATTTCAGTTAACACTGCGCAAAACTGATTCCGAACGACAGTTACAGACAAGTTCTTGTGTAGTTGCACTCGATTTTTTTCCATTCTACTTCACTAAACATCTCCATATGAGATCCAATTACTTGTAGGGAAATTCAAGATACCTCGGTTATGAGGATGCACTAGGTCCATAGCTAGGACTTTGTGTATGTTCTCGAAATGCGTTTGTCGAGTGCTCATTAAGAAAGTTTCTATACAAGTTTCTGAACAAACTCTTTAAGAAAGGTTCTCCAAAAGTTCCCTATGAAAGAATCCTTTGAAGCATCTGGTCGTCACAAACGTTTTGACTACTTGTGGAGACAAAACGGACTCCGTATGAGTCAGATATCCATGTTTCAGTTAACATTGCGCAAAACTGATTCCGAACGACAGCTACAGACTAGTTCTTGTGTAGTTGCACTCGATTTTTTCCATTCTACTTCACTAAACATCCCCATATGAGATCCAATTACTTGTAGGGAAATGCAAGAGACCTCGGT
This sequence comes from Aegilops tauschii subsp. strangulata, assembly GCF_002575655.3. NCBI lineage: Eukaryota > Viridiplantae > Streptophyta > Magnoliopsida > Poales > Poaceae > Aegilops > Aegilops tauschii. The sequence continues at coordinate 117,721,141 of NC_053040.3, forward strand.
TATGATGATGCACTAGCTCCATAGCTGGGACTTTGTGTATGTTCTCGAAATGCGTTTGTCGAGTGCTCATTAAGAAAGTTTCTATACAAGTTTCTGAATGAACTCCTTAAGAAAAGTTCTCCAGAAGTTCACTATGAAAGAATCCTTTGAAGCATCTGGTCGTCACAAATGTTTCGCCTACTTGTCGAGCCAAAACGGACTCCATATGGGTCCGATATCCATGTTTCAGTTAACACTGCGCAAAACTGATTCCGAACGACAGTTACAGACTAGTTCTGGCGTAGTTGCACTCCATTTTTTCCATTCTACTTCACTAAACATCTCCATATGAGATCCAATTAATTGTAGGGAAATGCAAGAGACCTCGGTTATGAGGATGCACTAGGTCCATAGCTGGGACTTTGTGTATGTTATCGAAATGCGTTTGTCGAGTGCTCATTAAGAAAGTTTCTATACAAGTTTCTAAACGAACTCCTTAAGAAAAGTTCTCCAAAAGTTCACTATGAAAGTATCCTTTGAAGCATCTGGTCGTCACAAACATTTTGACTACTTATGGTGCCAACATGGACTCCGTATGAGGCAGATATCCATGTTTCAGTTAACAGTGCGCAAAACTGATTCCGAACGACAGTTACAGACTAGTTCTTGTGTAGTCGCACTCGATTTTTTCCATTCCACTTCATTAAACATCTCCATATGAGATCTAATTACTTGTAGGGAAATGCAAGAGACCTTGCTTATGAGGATGCACTAGGTCCATAGCTGGGACTTTGTGTATGTTCTCGAAATGCGTTTGTCGAGTGCTCATTAAGAAAGTTTCTATACCAGTTTCTGAACGAACTCCATAAGAAAAGTTCTCCAAAAGTTCCCTATGAAAGAATCCTTTGAAGCATCTGGTTGTCACAAACGTGTTGACTACTTGTGGAGCCAAAACGGACTCCGTATGAATCAGATATCAATGTTTCAGTTAACACTGCGCAAAACTAATTCCGAACGACAGTTACAGACTAGTTCTTGTGTAGTGGCACTCGATTTTTTCCATTCTACTTCACTAAACATCTCCATATGAGATCCAATTACTTGTAGGGAAATGCAAGAGACCTCGGTTATGAGGATGCACGAGGTCCATAGCTGTGACTTTGTGTATGTTCTCGAAATACGTTTGTCGAGTGCTCATTAAGAAAGTTTCTATACAAGTTTCTGAGCGATCTGCTTACGAAAAGTTCTCCAAAAGTTCCCTATGAAAGAATCCTTTGAAGCAACTGGTCGTCAGAAACGTTTTGACTACTTGTGGAGCTGAAACGGACTCCGTATGAGTCAGATATCCATGTTTCAGTTAACTTTGTGCAAAACTCATTCCGAACGACAGTTACAGACTAGTTCTTGTGTAGTTGCATTCGATTTTTTCCATTCTACTTCACTAAACATCTCCATATGAGATCCAATTACTTGTAGGGAAATGCAAGAGACCTCAGTTATGATGATGCACTAGGTCCATAGCTGGCACTTTGTGTATGTTCTCGAAATGCGTTTGTCGAGTGCTCATTAAGAAAGTTTCTATACAAGTTTCTGAACGAACTCCTTAAGAAAAGTTCTCCAAAAGTTCACTACGAAAGAATCCTTTGAAGCATCTGGTCGTCACAAACGTTTTGACTACTTGTCGAGCCAAAACGGACTCCGTATGAGTCCGATATCCATGTTTCAGTTAACACTGCGCAAAACTGATTCCGAACGACAGTTACAGACTAGTTCTTGTGTAGTTGCACTCGATTTTTTTTCCATTCTACTTCACTAAACATCTCCATATGAGATCCAATTACTTGTAGGGAAATGCAAGATACCTCGGTTATGAGGATGCACTAGGTCCATAGCTGGGACTTTGTGTATGTTCTCGAAATGCGTTTGTCTAGTGCTCATTAAGAAAGTTTCTATACAAGTTTCTGAGCGATCTGCTTAAGAAAAGTTCTCCAAAAGTTCCCTATGAAAGAATCCTTTGAAGCAACTGGTCGTCACAAACGTTTTGACTACTTGTGGAGCTGAAACGGACTCCGTATGAGTCAGATATCCATGTTTCAGTTAACGCTGCGCAAAACTGATTCCGAACGACAGTTACAGACTAGTTCTTGTGTAGTTGCACTCGATTTTTTCCATTCTACTTCACTAAACATCTCCATATGAGATCCAATTACTTGTAGGGAAATGCAAGAGACCTCGGTTATGATGATGCACTAGCTCCATAGCTGGGAGTTTGTGTATGTTCTCGAAATGCGTTTGTCTAGTGCTCATTAAGAAAGTTTCTGAACGAACTACTTAAGAAAAGTTCTCCAAAAGTTCCCTATGAAAGAATCCTTTGGAGCATCTGGTCGTCACAAACGTTTTGACTACTTGTGGAGCCAAAACGGACTCTGTATGAGTCGGACATCCATGTTTCAGTTAACACTGCGGAAAACTGATTCCGAACGACAGTTACAGACTAGTTCTTGTGTAGTTGCACTCGATTTTTCCATTCGACTTCACTAAACATCTCCATATGAGATCCAATTACTTGTAGGGAAATGCAAGAGACCTCCGTTATGAGGATGCACTAGGTCCATAGCTGGGACTGTGTGTATGTTCTCGAAATGCGTTTGTCGAGTGCTCATTAAGAAGGTTTCTATACAAGTTTCTAAACGAACTCCTTAAGAAAAGTTGTCCAAAATTTCCCTATGAAAGAATCCTTTGAAGCATCTGGTCATCACAAAAGTTTTGACTACTTGTGGAGCCAAAACGGACTCCGTATGAGTCAGATATCCATGTTTCATTTAACACTGCGCAATACTGATTCCGAACGACAGTTACACACTAGTTCTTGTGTAGTTGCACTCGCATTTTTCCATTCTACTTCACTAAACATCTCCATATGAGATCCAATTACTTGTAGGGAAATGCAAGAGACCTCGATTATGAGGATGCACTAGGTCCATTGCTGGGACTTTGTGTATGTTCTCGAAATGCGTTTGTCGAGTGCTCATTAAGAAAGTTTCTATACAAGTTTCTGAACAAACTCTTTGAGAAAAGTTCTCCAAAAGTTCCCTATGAAAGAATCCTTTGAAGCATCTGGTTATCACAAATGTTTTGACTACTTGTGGAGCCACAATGGACTCCGTATGAGTCAGATATCCATGTTTCAGTTAACACTGCGCAAAACTGATTCCGAACGACAGTTACAGACTAGTTCTTGAGTAGTTGCACTCCATTTTTTCCATTCTACTTCACTAAACATCTCCATATGAGATCCAATTGATTGTAGGGAAATGCAAGAGACCTCGGTTATGAGGATGCACTAGGTCCATAGCTGGGACTTTGTGTATGTTATCGAAATGCGTTTGTCGAGTGCTCATTAAGAAAGTTTCTATACAAGTTTCTAAACGAACTCCTTAAGAAAAGTTCTCCAAAAGTTCACTATGAAAGTATCCTTTGAAGCATCTGGTCGTCACAAACATTTTGACTACTTATGGTGCCAACATGGACTCCGTATGAGGCAGATATCCATGTTTCAGTTAACAGTGCGCAAAACTGATTCCGAACGACAGTTACAGACTAGTTCTTGTGTAGTCGCACTCGATTTTTTCCATTCCACTTCACTAAACATCTCCATATGAGATCCAATTAGTTGTAGGGAAATGCAAGAGACCTCGGTTATGAGGATGCACTAGGTTCATAGCTGGGGCTTTGTGTGTGTTCTCGTAATGCGTTTGTCGAGTGCTCATTAAGAAAGTTCCTATACAAGTTTCTGAACAAACTCCTTAAGAAAAGTTCTCCAAAAGTTCCCTATGAAAGAATCCTTTGAAGCATCTGGTCGTCACAAACGTTTTGACTACTTGTGGAGCCAAAACGGACTCCGTATGAGTAGATATCCAGGTTTCATTTAACACTGCGCAAAACTGATTCCAAACGGCAGTTACAGACTAGTTCTTGTGTAGTTGCATTCGATTTTTTCCATTCTACTTCACTAAACATCTCCATATGAGATCCAATTACTTGTAGGGAAATGCAAGAGACCTCGGTTATGATGATGCACTAGGTCCATAACTGGGACTTTGTGTATGTTCTCAAAATGCGTTTGTCGAGTGCTCATTAAGAAAGTTTCCTATACAAGTTTCTGAATGAACTCCTTAAGAAAAGTTCTTCAAAAGTTTACTATGAAAGAATACTTTGAAGCATCTGGTCGTCACAAACGTTTTGACTACTTGTGGAGCCAACATGGACTCCGTATGAGTCAGATATCCATATTTCAGTTAACACTGCGCAAAACTGATTCCGAACGACAGTTACAGACAAGTTCTTGTGTAGTTGCACTCGATTTTTTTCCATTCTACTTCACTAAACATCTCCATATGAGATCCAATTACTTGTAGGGAAATTCAAGATACCTCGGTTATGAGGATGCACTAGGTCCATAGCTAGGACTTTGTGTATGTTCTCGAAATGCGTTTGTCGAGTGCTCATTAAGAAAGTTTCTATACAAGTTTCTGAACAAACTCTTTAAGAAAGGTTCTCCAAAAGTTCCCTATGAAAGAATCCTTTGAAGCATCTGGTCGTCACAAACGTTTTGACTACTTGTGGAGACAAAACGGACTCCGTATGAGTCAGATATCCATGTTTCAGTTAACATTGCGCAAAACTGATTCCGAACGACAGCTACAGACTAGTTCTTGTGTAGTTGCACTCGATTTTTTCCATTCTACTTCACTAAACATCCCCATATGAGATCCAATTACTTGTAGGGAAATGCAAGAGACCTCGGTTATGATGATGCACTAGCTCCATAGCTGGGACTTTGTGTATGTTCTCGAAATGCGTTTGTCGAGTGCTCATTAAGAAAGTTTCTATACAAGTTTCTGAATGAACTCCTTAAGAAAAGTTCTCCAGAAGTTCACTATGAAAGAATCCTTTGAAGCATCTGGTCGTCACAAATGTTTCGCCTACTTGTCGAGCCAAAACGGACTCCATATGGGTCCGATATCCATGTTTCAGTTAACACTGCGCAAAACTGATTCCGAACGACAGTTACAGACTAGTTCTGGCGTAGTTGCACTCCATTTTTTCCATTCTACTTCACTAAACATCTCCATATGAGATCCAATTAATTGTAGGGAAATGCAAGAGACCTCGGTTATGAGGATGCACTAGGTCCATAGCTGGGACTTTGTGTATGTTATCGAAATGCGTTTGTCGAGTGCTCATTAAGAAAGTTTCTATACAAGTTTCTAAACGAACTCCTTAAGAAAAGTTCTCCAAAAGTTCACTATGAAAGTATCCTTTGAAGCATCTGGTCGTCACAAACATTTTGACTACTTGTGGTGCCAACATGGACTCCGTATGAGGCAGATATCCATGTTTCAGTTAACAGTGCGCAAAACTGATTCCGAACGACAGTTACAGACTAGTTCTTGTGTAGTCGCACTCGATTTTTTCCATTCCACTTCACTAAACATCTCCATATGAGATCCAATTAGTTGTAGGGAAATGCCAGAGACCTCGGTTATGAGGATGCACTAGGTTCATAGCTGGGGCTTTGTGTGTGTTCTCGTAATGCGTTTGTCGAGTGCTCATTAAGAAAGTTTCTATACAAGTTTCTGAACAAACTCCTTAAGAAAAGTTCTCCAAAAGTTCCCTATGAAAGAATCCTTTGAAGCATCTGGTCGTCACAAACGTTTTGACTACTTGTGGAGCCAAAACGGACTCCGTATGAGTTAGATATCCAGGTTTCATTTAACACTGCGCAAAACTGATTCCAAACGACAGTTACAGACTAGTTCTTGTGTAGTTGCATTCGATTTTTTCCATTCTACTTCACGAAACATCTCCATATGAGATCCAATTACTTGTAGGGAAATGCAAGAGACCTCGGTTATGATGATGCACTAGGTCCATAGCTGGGACTTTGTGTATGTTCTCGAAATGCGTTTGTCGAGTGCTCATTAAGAAAGTTTCCTATACAAGTTTCTGAATGAACTCCTTAAGAAAAGTTATTCGAAAGTTCACTATGAAAGAATACTTTGAAGCATCTGGTCGTCACAAACGTTTTGACTACTTGTGGAGCCAACATGGACTCCGTATGAGTCAGATATCCATATTTCAGTTAACACTGCGCAATACTGATTCCGAACGACAGTTACAGACAAGTTCTTGTGTAGTTGCACTCGATTTTTTTCCATTCTACTTCACTAAGCATCTCCATATGAGATCCAATTACTTGTAGGGAAATTCAAGATACCTCGGTTATGAGGATGCACTAGGTCCACAGCTAGGACTTTGTGTATGTTCTCGAAATGCGTTTGTCGAGTGCTCATTAAGAAAGTTTCTATACAAGTTTCTGAACAAACTCTTTAAGAAAGGTTCTCCAAAAGTTCCCTATGAAAGAATCCTTTGAAGCATCTGGTCGTCACAAACGTTTTGACTACTTGTGGAGCCAAAACGGACTCCGTATGAGTCAGATATCCATGTTTCAGTTAACGTTGCGCAAAACTGATTCCGAACGACAGCTACAGACTAGTTCTTGTGTAGTTGCACTCGATTTTTTCCATTCTACTTCACTAAACATCCGCATATGAGATCCAATTACTTGTAGGGAAATGCAAGAGACCTCGGTTATGATGATGCACTAGCTCCATAGCCGGGACTTTGTGTATGTTCTCGAAATGCGATTGTCGAGTGCTCATTAAGAAAGTTTCTATACAAGTTTCTGAACGAACTACTTAAGAAAAGTTCTCCAAAAGTTCCCTATGAAAGAATCTTTGAAGCATCTGGTAATCACAAACGTTTTGAATACTTGTGGATCCAAAACGGACTGCGTATGAGTCAGATATCCATGTTTCAGTTAACACTCTGCAAAACTGATTCCGAACGACAGTTACAGACTAGTTCTTGTGTAGTTGCACTCGATTTTTTCCATTCTACTTCACTAAACATCTCCATATGAGATCCAATTACTTTTAGGGAAATGCAAGATACCTCGGTTATGAGGATGCACTAGGTCCATAGCTGGGACTGTGTGTATGTTCTCGAAATGCGTTTGTCGAGTGCTCATTAAGAAAGTTTCTATACAAGTTTCTAAACGAACTCCTTAAGAAAAGTTCTCCAAAAGTTCCCTATGAAAGAATCCTTTGAAGCATCTGGTCGTCACAAACGTTTTGACTACTTGTGGAGCCAAAACGGACTCCGTATGAGTTAGATATCCACGTTTCATTTAACACTTCGCAAAACTGATTCCGAACGACAGTTACAGACTTGTTCTTGTGTAGTTGCATTCGATTTTTTCCATTCTACTTCACTAAACATCTCCATATGAGATCCAATTACTTGTAGGGAAATGCCAGAGACCTCGGTTATGAGGATGCACTAGGTCCATAGCTGGGACTTTGTGTATGTTCTCGAAATGCGTTTGTCGAGTGCTCATTAAGAAAGTTTCCTATACAAGTTTCTGAATGAACTCCTTAAGAAAAGTTCTTCAAAAGTTCACTATGAAAGAATACTTTGAAGCATCTGGTCGTCACAAACGTTTTGACTACTTGTGGAGCCAACATGGACTCCGTATGAGTCAGATATCCATGTTTCAGTTAACACTGCGCAAAACTGATGCCGAACGACAGTTACAAACAAGTTCTTGTGTAGTTGCACTCGATTTTTTTTCGATTCTACTTCACTAAACATCTCCATATGAGATCCAATTACTTGTAGGGAAATTCAAGATACCTCGGTTATGAGGATGCACTAGGTCCATAGCTAGGACTTTGTGTATGTTCTCGAAATGCGTTTGTCGAGTGCTCATTAAGAAAGTTTCTATACAAGTTTCTGAACAAAGTCTTTAAGAAAGGTTCTCCAAAAGTTCCCTATGAAAGAATCCTTTGAAGCCTCTGGTCGTCACAAATGTTTTGACTACTTGTGGAGCCAAAACGGACTCCGTGTGAGTCAGATATCCATGTTTCAGTTAACGTTGCGCAAAACTGATTCCGAACGACAGTTACAGACTAGTTCTTGTGTAGTTGCACTCGATTTTTTCCATTCTACTTCACTAAACATCTCCATATGAGATCCAATTACTTGTAGGGAAATGCAAGAGACCTCGGTTATGATGATGCACTAGCTCCATAGCTGGGACTTTGTGTATGTTCTCGAAATGCGTTTGTCGAGTGCTCATTAAAAAAGTTTCTATACAAGTTTCTGAACGAACTACTTAAGAAAAGTTCTCCAAAAGTTCCCTATGAAAGAATCTTTGAAGCATCTGGTAATCACAAACGTTTTGACTACTTGTGGATCCAAAACGGACTGCGTATGAGTCCGATATCTATGTTTCAGTTAACACTGCGCAAAACTTATTCTGAACGATAGTTACAGACTAGTTCTTGTGTAGTTGCACCCAATTTTTTTTCCATTCTACTTCACTAAACATCTCCATATGAGATCCAATTACTTGTAGGGAAATGCAAGATACCTCGGTTATGAGGATGCACTAGGTCCATAGCTGGGACTTTGTGTATGTTCTCGAAATGCGTTTGTCGAGTGCTCATTAAGAAAGTTTCTATACAAGTTTCTGAGCGATCTGCTTAAGAAAAGTTCTCCAAAAGTTCCCTATGAAAGAATCCTTTGAAGCAACTGGTCGTCACAAACGTTTTGACTACTTGTGGAGCTAAAACGGACTCCGTATGAGTCAGATATCCATGTTTCAGTTAACGCTGCGCAAAACTGATTCCGAACGACAGTTACAGACTAGTTCTTGTGTAGTTGCACCCGATTTTTTCCATTCTACTTCACTAAACATCTCCATATGAGATCCAATTACTTGTAGGGAAATGCAAGAGACCTCGGTTATGATGATGCACTAGCTCCATAGCAGGGACTTTGTGTATGTTCTCGAAATGCGTTTGTCTAGTGCTCATTAAGAAAGTTTCTGAACGAACTACTAAAGAAAAGTTCTCCAAAAGTTCCCTATGAATAAATCCTTTGAAGCATCTAGTCGTCACAAACGTTTTGACTACTTGTGGAGCCAAAACGGACTCCGTATGAGTCGGATATCCATGTTTCAGTTAACACTGCGGAAAACTGATTCCGAACGACAGTTACAGACTAGTTCTTGTGTAGTTGCACTCGATTTTTCCATTCTACTTCACTAAACATCTCCATATGAGATCCAATTACTTGTAGGGAAATTCAAGAGACCTCGGTTATGAGGATGCACTAGGTCCATAGCTGGGACTGTGTGTATGTTCTCGAAATGCGTTTGTCGAGTGCTCATTAAGAAAGTTTCTATACAAGTTTCTAAACGAACTCCTTAAGAAAAGTTCTCCAAAAGTTCCCTATGAAAGAATCCTTTGAAGCATCTGGTCGTCACAAACGTTTTGACTACTTGTGGAGCCAAAACGGACTCCGTATGAGTTAGATATCCATGTTTCATTTAACACTGCGCAAAACTGATTCCGAACGACAGTTACAGACTAGTTCTTGTGTAGTTGCATTCGATTTTTTCCATTCTACTTCACTAAACATCTCCATATGAGATCCAAGTACTTGTAGGGAAATGCCAGAGACCTCGGTTATGAGGATGCACTAGGTACATAGCTGGGACTTTGTGTATGTTCTCGAAATGCGTTTGTCGAGTGCTCATTAGGAAAGTTTCCTATACAAGTTTCTGAATGAACTCCTTAAGAAAAGTTCTTCAAAAGTTCACTATGAAAGAATACTTTGAAGCATCTGGTCATCACAAATGTTTTGACTATTTGTGGGGCCAACATGGACTCCGTATGAGTCAGATATCCATATTTCAGTTAACACTGCGCAAAACTGATTCCGAACGACAGTTACAGACAAGTTCTTGTGTAGTTGCACTCGATTATTTTCCATTCTACTTCACTAAACATCTTCATATGAGATCCAATTACTTGTAGGGAAATTCAAGATACCTCGGTTATGAGGATGCACTAGGTCCATAGCTAGGACTTTGTGTATGTTCTCGAAATGCGTTTGTCGAGTGCTCATTAAGAAAGTTTCTATACAAGTTTCTGAACAAACTCTTTAAGAAAGGTTCTCCAAAAGTTCCCTATGAAAGAATCCTTTGAAGCATCTGGTCGTCACAAACGTTTTGACTACTTGTGGAGCCAAAACGGACTCCGTATGAGTCAGATATCCATGTTTCAGTTAACGTTGCGCAAAACTGATTCCGAACGACAGTTACAGACTAGTTCTTGTGTAGTTGCACTCGATTTTTTCCATTCTACTTCACTAAACATCTCCATATGAGATCCAATTACTTGTAGGGAAATGCAAGAGACCTCGGTTATGATGATGCACTAGGTCCATAGCTGGGACTTTGTGTATGTTCTCGAAATGCGTTTGTCGAGTGCTCATTAAGAAAGTTTCTGAACGAACTACTTAAGAAAAGTTCTCCAAAAGTTCCCTATGAAAGAATCCTTTGAAGCATCTGGTCGTCACAAACGTTGTGACTACTTGTGGAGCCAAAATGGACTCCGTATGAGTCGGATATCCATGTTTCAGTTAACACTGCGCAAAACTGATTCCGAACGACGGTTACAAACTAGTTCTTGTGTAGTTGCACTCAATTTTTTCCATTCTACTTCACTAAACATCTCCATATGAGATCCAATTACTTGTAGGGAAATGCAAGAGACCTCGGTTATGAGGATGCACTAGGTCCATAGCTGGGACTTGGTGTATGTTCTCAAAATGCGTTTGTCGAGTGCTCATTAAGAAAGTTTCTATACAAGTTTCCGAACGAACTCTTTAAAAAAAGTTCTCCAAAATTTCCCTATGAAAGAATCCTTTGAAGCATATGGCCATCACAAACGTTTTGACTACTTGTGGAGCCAAAACGGACTCCGTATGAGTCAGATATCCATGTTTCAGTTAACACTGCGCAAAACTGATTCCGAACGACAGTTACAGACTAGTTGTGTAGTTGCACTCGATTTTTCCATTCTACTTCACTAAACATCTCCATATGAGATCCAATTACTTGTAGGGAAATGCAAGATACCTCGGTTATGATGATCCACTAGGTCCATAGCTAGGACTTTGTGTATGTTCTCGAAATGCGTTTGTCGAGTGCTCATTAAGAAAGTTTCTATACAAGTTTCTGAACGCACTCCTTAAGAAAAGTTCTCCAAAAGTTCACTATGAAAGAATCTTTTGAAGCATCTGGTCGTCACAAACATTTTGACTACTTGTGGAGCCAACATGGACTCCGTATGAGTCAGATATCCATGTTTCAGTTAACACTGCGCAAAACTTATTCCGAACGACAGTTACAGACTAGTTCTTGTGTAGTTGCACTCCATTTTTTCCATTCTACTTCACTAAACATATCCATATGAGATCCAATTACTTGTAGGGAAATGCAATATACCTCGGTTATGAGGATGCACTAGGTCCATAGCTGGGACTTTGTGTATGTTCTGGAAATGCGTTTGTCGAGTGCTCATTAAGAAAGTTTCTATACAAGTTTCTGAACGAACTCCTTAAGAAAAGTTCTCCAAAAGTTCCCTATGGAAGAATCCTTTGAAGCATCTGGTCTTCAGAAATGTTTTGACTACTTGTGGGGCCAAAACGGAATCTGTATGAGTCAGATATCCATGTTTTGAGTTAACACTGCGCAAAACTGATTCCGAACGACAGTTACAGACTAGTTCTTGTGTAGTTGCACTCGATTTTTTCCATTCTACTTCACTAAAACTCTCTATATGAGATCCAATTACTTGTAGGGAACTGCAAGAGACCTCAGTTATGAGGATGCACTAGGTCCATAGCTGGGACTTGGTGTATGTTCTCGAAATGCGTTTGTCGAGTGCTCATTAAGAAAGTTTCTATACAAGTTTCTGAACGAACTCCGGAAGAAAAGTTCTCCAAAAGTTCCCTATGAAAGAATCCTTTGAAGCATCTGGTCGTCACAAACGTTTTGACTAGTTGTGGAGCCAAAACGAACTCCGTATGAGTCAGATATCCATGTTTCAGTGAACACTGCGCAAAACTGATTCCGAACGACAGTTACAGACTAGTTCTTGTGCAGTTGCACTTGATTTATTCCATTCTACTTCACTAAACATCTCCATATGAGATCCGATTACTTGTAGGGAAATGCAAGAGACGTTGGTTATGATGATGCACTAGGTCCACAGCTGGGAGTTTGTGTATGTTCTTGAAATGCGTTTGTCGAGTGCTCATTAAGAAAGTTTCTATACAAGTTTCTGAACGAACTCCTTAAGAAAATTTCTCCAAAAGTTCACTATGAAAGAATACTTTGAATTATCCGGTCGTTACAAATGTTTTGACTACTTGTGGAGCCAATATGGACTCCGTATGAGTCAGATATCCATGTTTCAGTTAACCTACGCAAAACTGATTCCCAACGACAGTTACAGACTAGTTCTTTTGTAGTTGCACTCGATTTTTTCCATTCTACTTCACTAAACATCTCCATATGAGATCCATTTACTTGTAGGGAAATGCAAGAGACCTCAGTTATGAGGATGCACTAGGTCCATAGCTGGGACTTTGTGTATGTTCTCGAAATGCGTTTGTCGAGTGCTAATTAAGAAAGTTTCTATACAAGTTTCTGAACAAACTCTTTAAGAAAAGTTCTCCAAAAGTTCCCTATGAAAGAATCCTTTGAAGCATCTGGTCGTCACAAACATTTTGACTACTTGTGGAGCCAAAACAGACTCCGTATGAGTCGGATATCCATGTTTCAGTTAACACTGCGCAAAACGGATTCCGAACGACAGTTACACACTAGTTCTTGTGTAGTTGCACTCGATTTTTTTCCATTCTACTTCACTAAACATCTCCATATGAGATCCAATTACTTGTACAGAAATGCAAGAGACCTCGGTTATGATGATGCACTAGGTCCATAGCTGAGACTTTGTGTATGTTCTCGAAATGCGTTTGTCGAGTGCTCATTAAGAAAGTTTCTATACAAGTTTCTGAACGAACTCCTTAAGAAAATTTCTCCAAAAGTTCACTTTGAAAGAATCCTTTGAAACATCTGGTCGTCACACACGTTTTGACTACTTGCGGAGCCAACATGGACTCCGTATGAGTCAGATATCCATGTTTCAGTTAACACTGCGCAAAACTGATTCCGAACGACAGTTACAGACTAGTTCTTGTGTAGTTGCACTCGATTTTTTCCATTCTACTTCACTAAACATCTCCATATGAGATCCAATTACTTGTAGGGAAATGCAAGAGACCTCGGTTATGGTAATCCACTAGGTCCATAGCTGGGACTTTGTGTATGTTCTCGAAATGCGTTTGTCGAGTGCTCATTAAGAAAGTTTCTATACAAGTTTCTTAACGAACTCTTTAAGAAAAGTTCTCCAAAAGTTCCCTATAAAAGAATTGTTTGAAGCATCTGGTCGTCACAAATGTTTTGACTACTTGTGGAGCCAAAACAGACTCCGTATGTGTCAGATATCCATGTTTCAGTTAACACTGCGCAAAACTGATTACGAACGACAGTTACAGACTAGTTCTTGTGTAGTTGCACTCGATTTGTTCCAATCTACTTCACTAAACATCTCCATATGAGATCCAATTACTTGTAGGGAAATGAAAGAGACGTCGGTTATGATGATGCATAGGTCCATAGATGGGACTTTGTGTATGTTCTTGAAATGCGTTTGTCGAGTGCTCATTAAGAAAGTTTCTATACAAGTTTCTGAACGAACTCCTTAAGAAAAGTTCTCCAAAAGTTCACTATGAAAGACTACTTTGAAGCATCTGGTCGTCACAAATGTTTTGAATACTTGTGGAGCCCACATGGACTCCGTATGAGTCAGATATCCATGTTTCAGGTAACACTGCGCAAAACTGATTCCGAACGACAGTTACAGACTAGTTCTTGTGTAGTTGCACTCGATTTTTTCCATTCTACTTCACTAAACATCTCCATATGAGATCCAATTACTTGTAGGGAAATGCAAGAGACCTCGGTTATGAGGATGCACTAGTTCCATAGCTGGGACTTTGTGTATGTTCTCGAAATGCGTTTGTTGAGTGCTCATTAAGAAAGTTTATGTACAAGTTTCTTAACAAACTCTTTAAAAAAGTTCTCCACAAGTTCCCTATGAAAGAATCCTTTGAAGCATCTGGCCGTCACAAACGTTTTTTCTACTTGTGGAGCAAAAACGGACTCCGTATGAGTCAGATATCCATGTTTCAGTTAACACTGCGCAAAACTGATTCCGAACGACAGTTACAGACTAGTTGTGTAGTTGCTCTCGATTTTTTCCATTCTACTTCACTAAACATGTCCATATGAGATCCAATTACTTGTAAGGAATGCAAGAGACCTCGGTTATGATGATGCACTAGGTCCATAGCTGGGACTTTGTGCATGTTCTCGAAATGCGTTTGTCGAGTGCTCATTAAGACAGTTTCTATACAAGTTTCTGAACGAACTCCGTAAGAAAACTTCTCCAAAAGTTCACTATGAAAGAACCCTTTGAAGCATCTGGTCGTCACAAACGTTTTGACTACTTGTGGAGCCAACATGGACTCTGTATGAGTCAGATATCCATGTTTCAGTTAACACTACGCAAAACTGATTCTGAACGACAGATACAGACTAGTTCTTGTGTAGTTGCACTCGATTTTTTTCCATTCTACTTCACTAATCATCTCCATATGAGATCCAATTACTTGTAGGGAAATGCAAGAGACGTTGGTTATGATGATGCACTAGGTCCATAGCTGGGACTTTGTGTATGTTCTTGAAATGCGTTTGTCGAGTGCTCATTAAGAAAGTTTCTATACAAGTTTCTGAACGAACTCCTTAAGAAAATTTCTCCAAAAGTTCACTATGAAAGAATACTTTGAAGCATCCGGTCATTACAAACGTTTTGACTACTTGTGGAGCCAATATGGACTCCGTATGAGTCAGATATCCATGTTTCAGTTAACCTACGCAAAACTGATTCCCAACGACAGTTACAGACTAGTTCTTGTGTAGTTGCGCTCGATTTTTTCCATTCTACTTCACTAAACATCTCCATATGAGATCGATTTACTTGTAGGGAAATGCAAGAGACCTCGGTTATGAGGATGCACTAGGTCCATAGCTGGGACTTTCTGTATGTTCTCGAAATGCGTTTGTCGAGTGCTAATTAAGAAAGTTTCTATACAAGTTTCTGAACAAACTCTTTAAGAAAAGTTCTCCAAAAGTTCCCTATGAAAGAATCCTTTGAAGCATCTGGTCTTCACAAACATTTTGACTACTTGTGGAGCCAAAACAGACTCCGTATGAGTCGGATATCCATGTTTCAGTTAACACTGCGCAAAACTGATTCCGAACGACAGTTACAGACTAGTTCTTGTGTAGTTGCACTCGATTTTTTCCATTCTACTTCACTAAAAATCTCTATATGAGATCCAATTACTTGTAGGGAA
This sequence comes from Aegilops tauschii subsp. strangulata, assembly GCF_002575655.3. NCBI lineage: Eukaryota > Viridiplantae > Streptophyta > Magnoliopsida > Poales > Poaceae > Aegilops > Aegilops tauschii. Next base: position 117,736,585 of record NC_053040.3, read on the forward strand.
ATGCAAGAGACCTCGGTTATGAGGATGCACTAGCTCCATAGCTGGGACTTTGTGTATGTTCTCGAAATGCGTTTGTCGAGTGCTCATTAAGAAAGTTTCTATACAAGTTTCTGAACGAACTCCGTAAGAAAAGTTCTCCAAAAGTTCCCTATGAAAGAATCCTTTGAAGCATCTGGTCGTCACAAACGTTTTGACTAGTTGTGGAGCCAAAACGGACTCCGTATGAGTCAGATATCCATGTTTCAGTTAACACTGTGCAAAACTGATTCCGAACGACAGTTACAGACTAGTTCTTGTGTAGTTGCACTCGATTTGTTCCATTCTACTTCACTAAACATCTCCATATGAGATCCAATTACTTGTAGGGAAATGCAAGACACGTTGGTTATGATGATGCACTAGGTCCATAGCTAGGACTTTGTGTATGTTCTTGAAATGCGTTTGTCGAGTGCTCATTAAGAAAGTTTCTATACAAGTTTCTGAACGAACTCCTTAAGAAAATTTCTCCAAAAGTTCACTATGAAAGAATACTTTGAAGCATCCGGTCGTTACAAACGTTTTGACTACTTGTGGAGCCAATATGGACTCCGTATGAGTCAGATATCCATGTTTCAGTTAACCTACGCAAAACTGATTCCCAACGACAATTACGGACTAGTTCTTGTGTAGTTGCACTCGATTTTTTCCATTCTACTTCACTAAACATCTCCATATGAGATCCATTTACTTGTAGGGAAATGCAAGAGACCTCGGTTATGAGGATGCACTAGGTCCATAGCTGGGACTTTGTGTATGTTCTTGAAATGCGTTTGTCGAGTGCTAATTAAGAAAGTTTCTATACAAGTTTCTGAACAAACTCTTTAAGAAAAGTTCTCCAAAAGTTCCCTATGAAAGAATCCTTTGAAGCATCTGGTCGTCACAAACATTTTGACTACTTGTGGAGCCAAAACAGACTCCGTATGAGTCGGATATCCATGTTTCAGTTAACACTGCGCAAAACTGATTCCGAACGACAGTTACACACTAGTTCTTGTGTAGTTGCACTCGATTTTTTTCCATTCTACTTCACTAAACATCTCCATATGAGATCCAATTACTTGTACGGAAATGCAAGAGACCTCGGTTATGATGATGCACTAGGTCCATAGCTGAGACTTTGTGTATGTTTTCGAAATGCGTTTGTCGAGTGCTCATTAAGAAAGTTTCTATAAAAGTTTCTGACCGAACTCCTTAAGAAAAGTTCTCCAAAAGTTCACTATGAAAGAATCCTTTGAAGCATCTGGTCGCCACACACGTTTTGACTACTTGTGGAGCCAACATGGACTCCGTATGAGTCAGATATCCATGTTTCAGGTAACACTGCGCAAAACTGATTCCGAACGACAGTTACAGACTAGTTCTTGTGTAGTTGCACTCGATTTTTTCCATTCTACTTCACTAAACATCTCCATATGAGATCCAATTACTTGTAGGGAAATGCAAGAGACCTCGGTTATGGTGATCCACTAGGTCCATAGCTGGGACTTTGTGTATGTTCTCGAAATGCGTTTGTCGAGTGGTCATTAAGAAAGTTTCTATACAAGTTTCTGAACGAACTCCTTAAGAAAAGTTCTCCAAAAGTTCACTATGAAAGAATACTTTGAAGCATCTGGTCGTCACAAAAGTTTTGACTACTTGTGGAGCCCACATGGACTCCGTATGAGTCAGATATCCATGTTTCAGTTAACACTGCGCAAAACTGATTCCGAACGATAGTTACAGACTAGTTCTTGTGTAGTTGCACTCGATTTTTTCCATTCTACTTCACTAAACATCTCCATATGAGATCCAATTACTTGTAGGGAAAGTCAAGAGACCTCGGTTATGAGGATGCACTAGGTCCATAGCTGGGACTTTGTGTATGTTCTCGAAATGCGTTTGTCGAGTGCTCATTAAGAAAGTTTCTGTACAAGTTTGTAAACAAACTCTTTAAAAAAGTTCTCCACAAGTTCCCTATGAAAGAATCCTTTGAAGTATCTGGCCGTCACAAACGTTTTGACTACTTGTGGAGCGAAAACGGACTCCGTATGAGTCAGATATCCATGTTTCAGTTAACACTGCGCAAAACTGATTCCGAACGACAGTTACAGACTAGTTGTGTAGTTGCACTCGATTTTTTCCATTCTACTTCACTAAACATGTCCATATGAGATCCAATTACTTGTAAGGAAATGCAAGAGACCTCGGTTATGATGATGCACTAGGTCCATAGCTGGGACTTTGTGTATGTTCTCGAAATGCGTTTGTCGAGTGCTCATTAAGATAGTTTCTATACAAGTTTCTGAACGAACTCCGTAAGAAAAGTTCTCCAAAAGTTCACTATGAAAGAATAAATTGAAGCATCTGGTCGTCACAAATATTTTGACTACTTGTGGAGCCAACATGGACTCCGTATGAGTCAGATATCCATATTTCAGTTAACCTGCGCAAAACTGATTCCGAACGACAGTTACAGACTAGTTCTAGTGTAGTTGCACTCAATTTTTTCCAGTCTACTTCACTAAACATATCCATATGAGATCCAATTACTTGTAGGGAAATGCAAGAGACCTCGGTTATGAGGATGCACTAGGTCCATAGCTGGGACTTTGTGTATGTTCTCGAAATGCGTTTGTCGAGTGCTCATTAAGAAAGTTTCTGTACAAGTTTCTAAACAAACTCTTTAAAAAAGTTCTCCAAAAGTTCCCTATGAAAGAACCCTTTGAAGCATCTGGCCGTCACAAACGTTTTGACTACTTGTGGAGCCAAAATAGACTCAGTATGAGTCAGATATCCATGTTTCAGTTAAGACTGCGCAAAACTGATTCGGAACAACAGTTACAGACTAGTTGTGTAGTTGCACTCGATTTTTTCCATTCTACTTCACTAAACATGTCCATATGAGATCCAATTACTTGTAAGGAAATGCAAGAGACCTCGGTTATGATGATGCACTAGGTCCATAGCTGGGACTTTGTGTATGTTCTCGAAATGCGTTTGTCAAGTGCTCATTAAGACAGTTTCTGTACAGGTTTCTGAACGAACTCCTTAAGAAAACTTCTCCAAAAGTTCACTATGAAAGAATCCTTTGAAGCATCTGGTCGTCACAAACGTTTTGACTACTTGTGGAGCCAACATGGACTCCGTATGAGTCAGATATCCATGTTTCAGTTAACAGTGCGCAAAACTGATTCCGAACGACAGTTACAGACTAGTTCTTGTGTAGTTGCACTCGATTTTTTCCATCCCACTTCACTAAACATCTCTATATGAGATACAATTACTTGTAGGGAAATTCAAGATACCTCGGTTATGACGATGCACTAGGTCCATCGCTGGGACTTTGTGTATGTTCTCGAAATGCGTTTGTCAAGTGCTCATTAAGAAAGTTTCTATACAAGTTTCTGAACGAACTGCTGAAGAAAAGTTCTCCAAAAGTTCGCTATGAAATAATGCTTTGAAGCAACTGGTCATCACAAACGTTTTGACTACTTGTGGAGCCAAAACAGACTCCGTATGAGTCAGATATCAATGTTTCAGTTAACGCTGCGCAAAACTGATTCCGAACGACAGTTACAGACTAGTTCTTGTGTAGTTGCACTTGATTTTTTCTATTCTACTTCACTAAACATCTCCATATGAGATCCAATTACTTGTAGGGAAATGCAAGAAACATCTGTTATGATGATGCACTAACTCCATAGCTGGGACTTTGTGGATGTTCTCGAAGTGCGTTTGTCGAGTGCTCATTAAGAAAGTTTCTATACAAGTTTCTGAACGAACTCCTTAAGAAAAGTTCTCCAAAAGTTCCCTATGAAAGAATGCTTTGAAGCAACTGGTCATCAGAAACGTTTTGACTACTTGTGGAGCCAAAACGGACTCCGTATGAGTCAGATATCAATGTTTCAGTTAAGGCTGCGCAAAACTGATTCCGAACGACAGTTACAGACTAGTTCTTGTGTAGTTGCACTCGATTTTTTCTATTCTACTTCACTAAACATCTCCATATGAGATCCAATTACTTGTAGGGAAATGCAATAAACAACTGTTATGATGATGCACTAGCTCCATAGCTGGGACTTTGTGTATGTTCTCGAAATGCGTTTGTCGAGTGCTCATTAAGAAAATTTCTGAACGAACTACTTAAGAAAAGTTCTCCAAAAGTTCCCTATGAAAGAATCCTTTGAAGCATCTGGTCGTCACAAACGTTTTGACTACATGTCGAGCCAAAACGGACTCCGTATGAGTCAGATATCCATGTTTCAGTTAACACTGTGCAAAATTGATTCCGAACGACAGTTAGAGACTGGTTCTTGTGTGGTTGCACTCGATTTTTTCCATTCTACTTCACTAAACATCTCCATATGAGATCCAATTACTTGTAGGGAAATGCAAGAGACCTCGGTTATGAGGATGCACTAGGTCCACAGCTGGGACTTTGTGTATGTTCTCGAAATGCGTTTGTCGAGTGCTCATTAAGAAAGTTTCTATACAAGTTTCTAAACGAACTCCTTAAGAAAACTTCTCCAAAAGTTCACTATGAAAGAATCCTTTGAAGCATCTGGTCATCACAAACGTTTTGACTACTTGTGGAGCCAACATGGACTCCGTATGAGTCAGATATCCATGTTTCAGTGAACACTACGCAAAACTGATTCTGAACGACAGTTACAGACTAGTTCTTGTGTAGTTGCACTCGATTTTTTTCCATTCTAGTTCACTAAACATCTCCATATGAGATCCAATTACTTGTAGGGAAATTCAAGATACCTCGGTTATGAGGATGCACTAGGTCCATCGCTGGGACTTTGTGTATGTTCTCGAAATGCGTTTGTCGAGTGCTCATTTAGAAAGTTTCTATACAAGTTTCTGAACGAACTGCTTAAGAAAAGTTCTCCAAAAGTTCCCTATGAAAGAATGCTTTGAAGCAACTGGTCATCACAAACGTTTTGACTACTTGTGGAGCCAAAACGGACTCCGTATGAGTCAGATATCAATGTTTCAGTTAACGCTGCGCAAAACTGATTCCGAACGACAGTTACAGACTAGTTCTTGTATAGTTGCACTCTATTTTTTCTATTCTACTTCACTAAACATCTCCATATGAGATCCAATTACTTGTAGGGAAATGCAAGAAACATCTGTTATGATGATGCACTAGCTCCATAGCTGGGACTTTGTGTATGTTCTCGAAATGCGTTTGTCGAGTGCTCATTAAGAAAGTTTCTGAATGAACTACTTAAGAAAAGTTCTCCAAAAGTTCCCTATGAAAGAATCCTTTGAACCATCTGGTCGTCACAAACGTTTTGACTACTTGTGGAGCCAAAACGGACTCCGTATGAGTCGGATATCCATGTTTCAGTTAACACTGCGCAAAACTGATTCCGAACGACAGTTACAGACTAGTTCTTGTGTGGTTGCACTCGATTTTTTCCATTCTACTTCACTAAACATCTCCATATGAGATCCAATTACTTGTAGGGAAATGCAAGAGACCTCGGTTATGAGGATGCACTAGGTCCACAGTTGGGACTTTGTGTATGTTCTCGAAATGCGTTTGTCGAGTGCTCATTAAGAAAGTTTCTATACAAATTTCTAAACGAACTCCTTAAGAAAAGTTCTCCAAAAGTTCCCTATGAAAGAATACTTTCAAGCATCTGGTCATCACAAACGTTTTGACTACATGTGGAGCCAAACGGACTCCGTATGAGTCAGATATCCATGTTTCATTTAACACTGCGCAATACTGATTCCGAACGACAGTTACAGACTAGTTTTTGTGTAGTTGCACTCGATTTTTTCCATTCTACTTCACTAAGCATCTCCATATGAAATCCAATTACTTGTAGGGAAATGCAAGAGACCTCAATTATGAGGATGCACTAGGTCCATAGCTGGGACTTTGTGAATGTTCTCGAAATGCGTTTGTCGAGTGCTCATTAAGAAAGTTTCTATACAAGTTTCTGAACAAACTCCTTAAGAAAAGTTCTCCAAAAGTTCACTATGAAAGAATAAATTGAAGCATCTGGTCGTCACAAACGTTTTGACTACTTGTGGAGCCAACATGGACTCCGTATGAGTCAGATATCCATGTTTCAGTTAACCTGCGCAAAACTGATTCCGAACGACAGTTACAGACTAGTTCTTGTGTAGTTGCACTCGATTTTTTCCAGTCTACTTCACTAAACATATCCATATGAGATCCAATTACTTGTAGGGAAATGCAAGAGACCTCGGTTATGAGGATGCAGTAGGTCCATAGCTGGGACTTTGTGTATGTTCTCGAAATGCGTTTGTCGAGTGCTCATTAAGAAAGTTTCTGTACATGTTTCTAAACAAACTCTGTAAAAAAGTTCTCCAAAAGTTTCCTATGAAAGAATCCTTTGAAGCATCTGGCCGTCACAAACGTTTTGACTACTTGTGGAGCCAAAACGGACTCCGTATGAGTCAGATATCCATGTTTCAGTTAACACTGCGCAAAACTGATTCCGAACGACAGTTACAGACTAGTTCTTGTGTAGTTGCACTCGATTTTTTCCAGTCTACTTCACTAAACATATCCATATGAGATCCAATTACTTGTAGGGAAATGCAAGAGACCTCGGTTATGAGGATGCACTAGGTCCAAAGCTGGGACTTTGTGTATGTTCTCGAAATGCGTTTGTGGAGTGCTCATTAAGAAAGTTACTATACAAGTTTCTGAACAAACTCTTTAAGAAAAGTTCTCCAAAACTTCCCTATGAAAGAATTATTTGAAGCATCTGGCCGTCACAAACATTTTGACTACTTGTGGAGCCAAAACGGACTCCGTATGAGTCAGATATCCATGTTTCGGTTAACACTGCGCAAAACTGATTACGAACGACAGTTACAGACTAGTTCTTGTGTAGTTGCACTCGATTTGTTCCATTCTACTTCTCTAAACATCTCCATATGAGATCCAATTACTTGTAGGGAAATGCATGAGACGTCGGTTATGATGATGCACTAGGTCCATAGCTGGGACTTTGTGTATGTTCTTGAAATGCGTTTGTCGAGTGCTCATTAAGAAAGTTTATATACAAGTTTCTGAACGAACTCATTAAGAAAGGCTTTCCAAAAGTTCACTATGAAAGAATAATTTGAAGCATCTCGTCGTCACAAACGTTTTGACTACTTGTGGAGCCAACATGGACTCTGTATGAGGCAGATATCCATGTTTCAGTTAACAGTGCGCAAAACTGATTTCGAACGACAGTTACACACTAGTTCTAGTGTAGTTGCACTCGATTTTTTCCATTCCACTTCATTAAACATCTCCATATGAGATCCAATTAGTTGTAGGGAAATGCTAGAGACCTCGGTTATGAGGATGCACTAGGTCCATAGCTGGGGCTTTGTGTATGTTCTCGAAATGCGTTTGTCGAGTGCTCATTAAGAAAGTTTCTATACAAGTTTCTGAACAAACACCTTAAGAAAAGTTCTCCAAAAGTTCCCTATGAAAGAATCCTTTGAAGCATCTGGTCTTCACAAACGTTTTGACTACTTGTGGAGCCAAAACGGACTCCGTATGAATCAGATATCCATGTTTCAGTTAACACTGCGCAAAACTGATTCCGAACGACAGTTACAGACTAGTTCTTGTGTAGTTGCACTCGATCTTTTCCATTCTACTTCACTAAACATATCCATATGAGATCCAATTACTTGTAGGGAAATGCAAGAGACCTCGGTTATGATGATGCACTAGGTCCACAGCTGGGACTTTGTGTATGTTCTCGAAATGCGTTTGTCAAGTGCTCATTAGGAAAGTTTCTATACAAGTTTCTAAATGAACTCCTTAAGAAAAGTTATCCAAAATTCCCTATGAAAGAATCCTTCCAAGCATCTGGTCATCACAAACGTTTTGACTACATGTGGAGCCAAAACGGACTCCGTATGAGTCAGATATCCATGTTTCATTTAACACTGCGCAATACTGATTCCGAACGACAGTTACAGACTAGTTCTTGTGTAGTTGCACTCGATTTTTTCCATTCTACTTCACTAAACATCTCCATATGAAATCCAATTACTTGTAGGGAAATGCAAGAAACCTCAATTATGAAGATGCACTAGGTCCGTAGCTGGGACTTTGTGTATCTTCTCGAAATGCGTTTGTCGAGAGCTCATTAAGAAAGTTTCTATACAAGTTTCTGAACAAACTCCTTAAGAAAACTTCTCCAAAAGTTCACTATGAAACAATAAATTGAAGCATCTGGTCATCACAAACGTTTTGACTACTTGTGGAGCCAACATAGACTCCGTATGAGTCAGATATCCATGTTTCAGTTAACCTGCGCAAAACTGATTCCGAACGACAGTTACAGACTAGTTCTTGTGTAGTTGCACTCGATTTTTTCCAGTCTACTTCACTAAACATATCCATATGAGATCCAATTACTTGTAGGGAAATGCAAGAGACCTCTGTTATGAGGATGCACTAGGTCCATAGCTAGGAATTTGTGTATGTTCTCGAAATGCGTTGGTCGAGTGCTCATTAAGAAAGTTTCTGTACAAGTTTCTAAACAAACTCTTTAAAAAATTTCTCCAAAAGATCCCTATGAAAGAATCATTTGAAGCATCTGGCCGTCACAAACGTTTTGAATACTTGTGGAGCCAAAACGGACTCGGTATGAGTCAGATATCCATGTTTCAGTTAACACTGCGCAAAACTGATTCCGAATGACAGTTACAGACTAGTTCTTGTGTAGTTGCACTCGATTTTTTCCATTCTACTTCACTAAACATCTCCATATGAAATCCAATTACTTGTAGGGAAATGCAAGAGACCTCAATTATGAGGATGCACTAGGTCCATAGCTGGGACTTTGTGTATGTTCTCGAAATGCGTTTGTCGAGTGCTCATTAAGAAAGTTTCTATACAAGTTTCTGAATGAACTGCTGAAGAAAAGTTCTCCAAAAGTTCCCTATGAAATAATGCTTTGAAGCAACTGTTCATCACAAACGTTTTGACTACTTGTGGAGCCAAAACAGACTCCGTATGAGTCAGATATCAATGTTTCAGTTAACGCTGGACAAAACTGATTCCGAACGACAGTTACAGACTAGTTCTTGTGTAGTTGCACTCGATTTTTTTTCTATTTTACTTCACTAAACATCTCCATATGATATCCAATTACTTGTAGGGAAATGCAAGAAACATCTGTTATGATGATGCAGTAACTCCATAGCTGGGACTTTGTGTATGTTCTCGAAGTGCGTTTGTCGAGTGCTCATTAAGAAAGTTTCTGAACGAACTACTTAAGAAAAGTTCTCCAAAAGTTCCCTATGAAAGAATCGTTTGAAGCATCTGGTCGTCACAAACGTTTTGACTACTTGTGGTGCCAAAACGGACTCCGTATGAGTCGGATATCCATGTTTCAGTTAACACTGCGCAAAACTGATTCCGAACGACAGTTACAGACTAGTCCTTGTGTAGTTGCACTCGATTTTTTCCATTCTACTTCACTAAACATCTCCATATGAGATCCAATTACTTGTAGGGAAAGTAAAGAGACCTCGGTTATGAGGATGCACTAGGTCCACAGCTGGGACTTTGTGTATGTTCTCGAAATGCGTTTGTCGAGTGCTCATTAAGAAAGTTTCTATACAAGTTTCTAAACGAACTCCTTAAGAAAAGTTCTCCAAAAGTTCCCTATGAAAGAATAAATTGAAGCATCTGGTCGTCACAAACATTTTGACTACTTGTGGAGCCAACATGAACTCCGTATGAGTCAGATATCCATGTTTCAGTTAACCTGCACAAAACTGATTCCGAACGACAGTTATAGACTAGTTCTTGTGTAGTTGCACTCGATTTTTTCCAGTCTACTTCACTAAACATATCCATATGAGATCCAATTACTTGTAGGGAAATTCAAGAGACCTCGGTTATGAGGATGCACTAGGTCCAAAGCTGGGACTTTGTGTATGTTCTCGAAATGCGTTTGTGGAGTGCTCATTAAGAAAGTTACTATACAAGTTTCTGAACAAACTCTTTAAGAAAAGTTCTCCAAAAGTTCCCTATGAAAGAATCCTTTGAAGCATCTGGCCGTCACAAATGTTTTGACTACTTGTGGAGCCAAAACGGACTCCGTATGAGTCATATATCCATGTTTCAGTTAACACTGCGCAAAATTGATTACGAACGACAGTTACAGACTAGTTCTTGTGTAGTTGCACTCGATTTGTTCCATTCTACTTCACTAAACATCTCCATATGAGATACAATTACTTGTAGGGAAATGCAAGAGACGTCGGTTATGATGATGCACTAGGTCCATAGCTGGGACTTTGTGTATGTTCTTGAAATGCGTTTGTCGAGTGCTCATTAAGAAAGTTTATATACAAGTTTCTGAACGAACTCCTTAAGAAAAGTTCTCCAAAAGTTCACTAAGAAAGAATAATTTGCAGCATCTCATCGTCACAAACGTTTTGACTACTTGTGGAGCCAACATGGACTCCGTATGAGTCCGATATCCATGTTTCAGTTAACCTGCGCAAAACTGATTCCGAACGACAATTACAGACTAGTTCTTGTGTAGTTGCACTCGATTTTTTCTAGTCTACTTCACTAAACATATCCATATGAGATCCAATTACTTGTAGGGAAATTCAAGAGACCTCGGTTATGAGGATGCACTAGGTCCATAGCTGGGACTTTGTGTATGTTCTCGAAATGCGTTTGTCGAGTGCTCATTAAGAAAGTTTCTATACAAGTTTCTGAACAAACTCTTTAAGAAAAGTTCTCCAAAAGTTCCCTATGAAAAAATCCTTTGAAGCATCTGGTCGTCACAAATGTTTTGACTACTTGTGGAGCCAAAAGGGACTCCGTATGAGTCAGATATCCATGTTTCAGTTAACACTGCGCAAAACTGATTCCGAACGACAGTTACACACTAGTTCTTGTGTAGTTGCACTCGATTTTTTCCATTCTACTTCACTAAACATCTCCATATGAGATCCAATTACTTGTAGGTAAATGCAAGGGACCTCGGTTATGATGATGCACTAGGTCCATAGCTGAGACTTTGTATATGTTCTCGAAATGCGTTTGTCGAGTGCTCATTAAGAAAGTTTCTATACAAGTTTCTGAATGAACTCCTTAAGAAAAGTTCTCCAAAAGTTCACTATGAAAGAATGCTTTGAAGCATCTGGTCGTCACAAACGTTTTGACTACTTGTGGAGCCAACATGGACTCTGTATGAGGCAGATATCCATGTTTCAGTTAACAGTGCGCAAAACTGATTTCTAACGACAGTTACACACTAGTTCTTGTGTAGTTGCACTCGATTTTTTCCATTCCACTTCACTAAACATCTCCATATGAGATCCAATTAGTTGTAGGGAAATGCAAGAGACCTCGGTTATGAGGATGCACTAGGTCCATAGCTGGGGCTTTGTGTATGTTCTCTAAATGCGTTTGTCGAGTTCTCATTAAGAAAGTTTCTATACAAGTTTCTGAACGAACTCCTTAAGAAAAGTTCTCCAAAAGTTCCCTATGAAAGAATCCTTTGAAGCATCTGGTCGTCACAAACATTTTGACTACTTGTGGAGCCAAAACGGACTCCGTATGAGTCAGATATCCATGTTTCAGTTAACACTGCGCAAAACTGATTCCGAACGACAATTACAGACTAGTTCTTGTGTAGTTGCACTCGATTTTTTCCATTCTACTTCACTAAACATATCCATATGAGATCCAATTACTTGTAGGGAAATGCAAGAGACCTCAGTTATGATTATGCACTAGGTCCATAGCTGGGACTTTGTGTATGTTCTCGAAATGCGTTTGTCGAGTGCTCATTAAGAAAGTTTTCTATACAAGTTTCTGAACGAACTCCTTAAGAAAAGTTCTCCAAAAGTTCACTATGAAAGAATACTTTGAAGCATCTGGTCATCACAAACGTTTTGACTATTTGTGGAGCCAACATGGACTTCGTATGAGTCAGATATCCATGTTTCAGTTAACACTGCGCAAAACTGATTCCGAACGACAGTTACAGACTAGTTCTTGTGTAGTTACACTTGATTTCTTTCCATTCTACTTCACTAAACATCTCCATATGAGATCCAATTATTTGTAGGGAAATTCAAGAGACCTAGGTTATGAGGATGCACTAGGTCCATAGCTGGGACTTTGTGTATGTTCTCGAAATGCGTTTGTCGAGTGCTCATTAAGAAAGTTTCTATACAAGTTTCTGAACAAACTCTTGAAGAAAAGTTCTCCAGAAGTTCCCTATGAAAGAATCCTTTGAAGCATCTGGTCGTCAAAAATGTTTTGACTACTTGTGGAGCCAAAATGGACTCCGTATGAGTCAGATATCCATGTTTCAGTTAACACTGCGCAAAACTGATTCCGAACGACAGTTACACACTAGTTCTTGTGTAGTTGCACTCGATTTTTTCCATTCTACTTCACTAAACATCTCCATATGAGATCCAATTACATGTAGGGAAATGCAAGGGACCTCGGTTATGATGATGCACTAGGTCCATAGCTGAGACTTTGTGTATGTTCTCGAAATGCGTTTATCGAGTGCTCATTAAGAAAATTTCTATACAAGTTTCTGAACGAACTCCTTATGAAAAGTTCTCCAAAAGTTCACTATGAAAGAATGCTTTGAAGCATCTGGTCGTCACAAACGTTTTGACTACTTGTGGAGCCAACATGGACTCTGTATGAGGCAGATATCCATGTTTCAGTTAACGGTGTGAAAAACTGATTCCGAACGACAGTTACAGACTAGTTCTTGTGTAGTTGCACTCGATTTTTTCCATTCCACTTCACTAAACATCTCCATATGAGATCCAATTAGTTGTAGGGAAATGCAAGAGACCTCGGTTATGAGGATGCACTAGGTCCATAGCTGGGGCTTTGTGTATGTTCTCGAAATGCGTTTGTCGAGTGCTCATTAAGAAAGTTTCTGTACAAGTTTCTGAACAAACTCCTTAAGAAAAGTTCTCCAAAAGTTCCCTATGAAAGAATCCTTTGAAACATCTGCGTCACAAACGTTTTGACTACTTGTGGAGCCAAAACGGACTCCGTATGAGTCAGATATCCATGTTTCAGTTAACACTGCGCAAAACTGATTCCAAACGACACTTACAGACTAGTTCTTGTGTAGTTGCACTCGATTTTTCCCATTCTACTTCACTAAACATCTCCATATGAGATCCAATTACTTGTAGGTAAATTCAAGAGACCTCAGTTATGATGATGCACTAGGTCCATAGCTGGGACTTCGTGTATGTTCTCGAAATGCGTTTGTCGAGTGCTCATTAAGAAAGTTTTCTATACAAGTTTCTGAACGAACTCCTTAAGAAAAGTTCTCCAAAAGTTCACTATGAAAGAATCCTTTGAAGCATCTGGTCGTCACAAACATTTTGACTACTTGTGGAGCCAACATGGACTTCGTATGAGTCAGATATCCATGTTTCAGTTAACACTGCGCAAAACTGATTCCGAACGACAGTTACAGACTAGTTCTTGTGTAGTTTCCCTCGATTTTTTTCCATTCTACTTCACTAAACATCTCCATATGAGATCCAATTACTTGTAGGGAAATGCAAGTGACCTCGGTTATGAGGATGCACTAGGTCCATAGCTGGGACTTTGTGTATGTTCTCGAAATGCGTTTGTCGAGTGCTCATTAAGAAAGTTTCTATACAAGTTTCTGAACAAACTCTTTAAGAAAAGTTCTCCAAAAGTTCCCTATGAAAGAATCCTTTGAAGCAACTGGTCGTCACAAACGTTTTGACTACTTGTGGATCCAAAATGGACTCCGTATGAGTCAGATATCCTTGTTTCAGTTAACGCTGCGCAAAACTGATTCCGAACGACAGTTACAGACTAGTTCTTGTGTAGTTGCACTCGATTTTTTCCATTCTACTTCACTAAACATCTCCATATGAGATCCAATTACTTGTAGGGAAATGCAAGAGACCTCGGTTATGATGATGCACTAGCTCTATAGCTGGGACTTTGTGTATGTTCTTGAAATGCGTTTGTCGAGTGCTCATTAAGAAAGTTTCTATACAAGTTTCTTAACGAACTACTTAAGAAAAGTTCTCCAAAAGTTCCCTATGAAATAATCTTTGAAGCATCTGGTCGTCACAAATGCTTTGACTACTTGTGGAGCCAAAACGGACTGCGTATGAGTCGGATATCCATGTTTCAGTTAACACTGCGCAAAACTGATTCCGAACGACAGTTACAGACTAGTTCTTGTGTAGTTGCACTTGATTTTTTCCATTCTACTTCACTAAACATATCCATATGAGATCCAATTACACTCAGGGAAATGCAATAGACCTCGATTATGAGGATGCACTAGGTCCATAGCTGGTACTTTGTGTATGTTCTCGAAATGCTTTTGTCGAGTGCTCATTAAGAAAGTTTCAATACAAGTTTCTGAACGAACTCCTTAAGAAAATTTCTCCAAAGGTTCCCCATGAAAGAATCCTTTGAAGCATCTGGTCGTCACAAACATTTTGACTACTTGTGGAGCCAAAACGGACTCCGTATGAGTTAGATGTCCATGTTTCAGTTAACACTGCGCAAAACTGATTCCGAACGACAGTTACACACTAGTTCTTGTGTAGTTGCACTCAATTTTCTCCATTCTACTTCACTAAATATCTCCATATGAGATCCAATTACTTGTAGGGAAATGCAAGAGACCTTGGTTATGAGGATGCACTAGGTCCATAGCTGGGACTTTCTGTATGTTCTCGAAATGCGTTTGTTGAGTGCTCATTAAGAAAGTTTCTATATAAGTTTCTGAACGAACTCTTTAAGAAAAGTTCTCCAAAACTTCCCTATGAAAGAATCCTTTGAAGCAACTGGTCGTCACAAACATTTGACTACTTGTGGAGCCAAAACGGACTCTGTATGAGTCAGATATCCATGTTTCAGTTAACACTGCGCAAAACTGATTCCGAACGAAAGTTACACACTAGTTCTTGTGTAGTTGCACTCAATTTTTTTCCTTTCTACTTCACTAAACATCTCCATATGAGATGTAATTACTTGTAAGGAAATGCAAGGGACCTCGGTTATGATGATGCACTAGGTCCGTAGCTGGGACTTTGTGTATGTTCTCGAAATGCGTTTGTCGAGTGCTCATTAAGAAAGTTTCTATACAAGTTTCTGAACGAACTCCTTAAGAAAAGTTCTCCAAAAGTACACAATGAAAGAATCCTTTGAAGCATCTGGTCGTCACAAACATTTTGACTACTTGTGGAGCCAACATGGACTCCGTATGAGTCAGATATCCATGTTTCAGTTAACACTGCGCAAAACTGATTCCGAACGACAGTTACAGACTAGTTCTTGTGTAGTTGCACTCGATTTTTTCCATTCTACTTCACTAAACATCTCCATATGAGATCCAATTACTTGTAGGGAAATGCAAGAGACCTCGGTTATGATGATGCACTAGGTCCATAGCTGGGACTTTGTGTATGTTCTCGAAATGCGTTTGTCGAGTGCTCATTAAGAAAGTTTCTATACAAGTTTCTGAACGAACTGCTTAAGAAAAGTTATCCAGAAGTTCCCTATGAAAGAATCTTTTGAAGCAACTGGTCATCACAAATGTTTTGACTACTTGTGGAGCCAAAACAGACTCCGTATGAGTCAGATATCCACGTTTCAGTTAACGCTACGCAAAACTGATTCCGATCGATAGTTACAGACTTGTTCTTGTGTTGTTGCACTCGATTTTTTTCCATTCTACTTCACTAAAAATCACCATATGAGATTCAATTACTTGTAGGGAAATGAGAGAGACCTCGGTTATGAGGATGCACTAGGTCCATAGCGGGGACTTTGTGTATGTTCTCGAAATGCGTTTGTCGAGTGCTCATTAAGAAAGTTCCTATACAAGTTTCTGAACGAACTCTTTAAGAAAAGTTCTCCAAAAGTTCCCTATGAAAGAATCCTTTGAAGCATATTGTCATCACAAACGTTTTGACTGCTTGTGGAGCCAAAACGGACTCCCTATGAGTCAGATATGCATGTTTCAGTTAACACTGCGCAAAACTGATTCCGAACGACAGTTACAGACTAGTTCTTGTGTAGTTGCATTCGATTTTTTCCATTCTACTTCCCTAAACATCTCCATATGAGATCCAATTACTTGTAGGGAATTGCAAGAGACCTCGGTTATGAGGATGCACTAGGTCCATAGCTGGGACCTTGTGTATATTCTCGAAATGCGTTTGTTGAGTGCTCATTAAGAAATTTTCTATACAAGTTTCTGAACGAACTCCTTAAGAAAAGTTCTCCAAAAGTTCACTATGAAAGAATCCTTTGAAGCATCTGGTCGTCACAAACGTTTTGACTACTTGTGGAGCCCACATGGACTCCGTATGAGTCAGATATCCATGTTTCAGTTAACAGTGCGCAAAACTGATTCCGAACGACAGTTACAGACTAGTTCTTGTGTAGTTGCACTCGATTTTTTCCATCCCACTTCACTAAACATCTCTATATGAGATCCAATTAGTTGTAGGGAAATGCAAGAGACCTCGGTTATGATGATGCACTAGGTCCATAGCTGGGGCTTTGTGTATGTTCTCGAAATGCGTTTGTCGAGTGCTCATTAAGAAAGTTTCTATACAAGTTTGTGAACAAACTCTTTAAGAAAAGTTCTCCAAAAGTTCCCTATGAAAGAATCCTTTGAAGCATCTAGTCATCACAAACGTTTTGACTACTTGTGGAGCCAAAACGGACTCCGTATGAGTCAGATATCCATGTTTCAGTTAACACTGCGCAAAACTGATTCCGAACGACAGTTACAGACTAGTTCTTGTGTAGTTGCATTCGATTTTTTCCATTCTACTTCACTAAACATCTCCATATGAGATCCAATTACTTGTAGGGAAATGCAAGAGACGTCATTTATGATGATGCACTAGGTCCATAGCTTGGACCTTGTGTATATTCCCGAAATGCATTTGTCGAGTGCTCATTAAGAAAGTTTCTATACAAGTTTCTGAACGAACTCCTTGAGAAAAGTTCTCCAAAAGTTCACTATGAAAGAATCCTTTGAAGCACCTGGTCGTCACAAACGTTTTGACTACTTGTGGAGCCAACATGGACTCCGTATGAGTCAGATATCCATGTTTCAGTTAACAGTGCGCAAAACTGATTCCGAACGACAGTTACAGACTAGTTCTTGTGTAGTTGCACTCGATTTTTTCCATCCCACTTCACTAAACATCTCTATATGAGATACAATTAGTTGTAGGCAAATGCAGGAGACCTCGGTTATGATGATGCACTAGGTCCATAGCTGGGACTTTGTGTATGTTCTCGAAATGCGTTTGTCGAGTGCTCATTAAGAAAGTTTCTATACAAGTTTCTGAACGAATTCCTTAAGAAAATTTCTCCAAAGGTTCCCCATGAAAGAATCCTTTGAAGCATCTGGTCGTCACAAACATTTTGACTACTTGTGGAGCCAAAACGGACTCCGTATGAGTTAGATGTCCATGTTTCAGTTAACACTGCGCAAAACTGATTCCGAACGACAGTTACACACTAGTTCTTGTGTAGATGCACTCGATTTTCTCCATTCTACTTCACTAAACATCTCCATATGAGATCCAATTACTTGTAGGGAAATGCAAGAGACCTTGGTTATGAGGATGCACTAGTTCCATAGCTGGGACTTTCTGTATGTTCTCGAAATGCGTTTGTTGAGTGCTCATTAAGAAAGTTTCTATATAAGTTTCTGAACGAACTCTTTAAGAAAAGTTCTCCAAAACTTCCCTATGAAAGAATCCTTTGAAGCAACTGGTCGTCACAAACATTTGACTACTTGTGGAGCCAAAACGGACTCTGTATGAGTCAGATATCCATGTTTCAGTTAACACTGCGCAAAACTGATTCCGAACGAAAGTTACACACTAGTTCTTGTGTAGTTGCACTCAATTTTTTCCTTTCTACTTCACTAAACATCTCCATATGAGATGTAATTACTTGTAAGGAAATGCAAGGGACCTCGGTTATGATGATGCACTAGGTCCGTAGCTGGGACTTTGTGTATGTTCTCGAAATGCGTTTGTCGAGTGCTCATTAAGAAAGTTTCTATACAAGTTTCTGAACGAACTCCTTAAGAAAAGTTCTCCAAAAGTACACAATGAAAGAATCCTTTGAAGCATCTGGTCGTCACAAACATTTTGACTACTTGTGGAGCCAACATGGACTCCGTATGAGTCAGATATCCATGTTTCAGTTAACACTGCGCAAAACTGATTCCGAACGACAGTTACAGACTAGTTCTTGTGTAGTTGCACTCGATTTTTTCCATTCTACTTCACTAAACATCTCCATATGAGATCCAATTACTTGTAGGGAAATGCAAGAGACCTCGGTTATGATGATGCACTAGGTCCATAGCTGGGACTTTGTGTATGTTCTCGAAATGCGTTTGTCGAGTGCTCATTAAGAAAGTTTCTATACAAGTTTCTGAACGAACTGCTTAAGAAAAGTTATCCAGAAGTTCCCTATGAAAGAATCTTTTGAAGCAACTGGTCGTCACAAATGTTTTGACTACTTGTGGAGCCAAAACAGACTCCGTATGAGTCAGATATCCACGTTTCAGTTAACGCTACGCAAAACTGATTCCGATCGATAGTTACAGACTTGTTCTTGTGTTGTTGCACTCGATTTTTTTCCATTCTACTTCACTAAAAATCACCATATGAGATTCAATTACTTGTAGGGAAATGAGAGAGACCTCGGTTATGAGGATGCACTAGGTCCATAGCGGGGACTTTGTGTATGTTCTCGAAATGCGTTTGTCGAGTGCTCATTAAGAAAGTTCCTATACAAGTTTCTGAACGAACTCTTTAAGAAAAGTTCTCCAAAAGTTCCCTATGAAAGAATCCTTTGAAGCATATTGTCATCACAAACGTTTTGACTGCTTGTGGAGCCAAAACGGACTCCCTATGAGTCAGATATGCATGTTTCAGTTAACACTGCGCAAAACTGATTCCGAACGACAGTTACAGACTAGTTCTTGTGTAGTTGCATTCGATTTTTTCCATTCTACTTCACTAAACATCTCCATATGAGATCCAATTACTTGTAGGGAATTGCAAGAGACCTCGGTTATGAGGATGCACTAGGTCCATAGCTGGGACCTTGTGTATATTCTCGAAATGCGTTTGTTGAGTGCTCATTAAGAAAGTTTCTATACAAGTTTCTGAACGAACTCCTTAAGAAAAGTTCTCCAAAATTTCACTATGAAAGAATCCTTTGAAGCATCTGGTCGTCACAAACGTTTTGACTACTTGTGGAGCCCACATGGACTCCGTATGAGTCAGATATCCATGTTTCAGTTAACAGTGCGCAAAACTGATTCCGAACGACAGTTACAGACTAGTTCTTGTGTAGTTGCACTCGATTTTTTCCATCCCACTTCACTAAACATCTCTATATGAGATCCAATTAGTTGTAGGGAAATGCAAGAGACCTCGGTTATGATGATGCACTAGGTCCATAGCTGGGGCTTTGTGTATGTTCTCGAAATGCGTTTGTCGAGTGCTCATTAAGAAAGTTTCTATACAAGTTTCTGAACAAACTCTTTAAGAAAAGTTCTCCAAAAGTTCCCTATGAAAGAATCCTTTGAAGCATCTAGTCATCACAAACGTTTTGACTACTTGTGGAGCCAAAACGGACTCCGTATGAGTCAGATATCCATGTTTCAGTTAACACTGCGCAAAACTGATTCCGAACGACAGTTACAGACTAGTTCTTGTGTAGTTGCATTCGATTTTTTCCATTCTACTTCACTAAACATCTCCATATGAGATCCAATTACTTGTAGGGAAATGCAAGAGACGTCATTTATGATGATGCACTAGGTCCATAGCTTGGACCTTGTGTATATTCCCGAAATGCATTTGTCGAGTGCTCATTAAGAAAGTTTCTATACAAGTTTCTGAACGAACTCCTTGAGAAAAGTTCTCCAAAAGTTCACTATGAAAGAATCCTTTGAAGCACCTGGTCGTCACAAACGTTTTGACTACTTGTGGAGCCAACATGGACTCCGTATGAGTCAGATATCCATGTTTCAGTTAACAGTGCGCAAAACTGATTCCGAACGACAGTTACAGACTAGTTCTTGTGTAGTTGCACTCGATTTTTTCCATCCCACTTCACTAAACATCTCTATATGAGATACAATTAGTTGTAGGCAAATGCAAGAGACCTCGGTTATGATGATGCACTAGGTCCATAGCTGGGACTTTGTGTATGTTCTCGAAATGCGTTTGTCGAGTGCTCATTAAGAAAGTTTCTATACAAGTTTCTGAACGAATTCCTTAAGAAAATTTCTCCAAAGGTTCCCCATGAAAGAATCCTTTGAAGCATCTGGTCGTCACAAACATTTTGACTACTTGTGGAGCCAAAACGGACTCCGTATGAGTTAGATGTCCATGTTTCAGTTAACACTGCGCAAAACTGATTCCGAACGACAGTTACACACTAGTTCTTGTGTAGATGCACCCGATTTTCTCCATTCTACTTCACTAAACATCTCCATATGAGATCCAATTACTTGTAGGGAAATGCAAGAGACCTTGGTTATGAGGATGCACTAGGTCCATAGCTGGGACTTTCTGTATGTTCTCGAAATGCGTTTGTTGAGTGCTCATTAAGAAAGTTTCTATATAAGTTTCTGAACGAACTCTTTAAGAAAAGTTCTCCAAAACTTCCCTATGAAAGAATCCTTTGAAGCAACTGGTCGTCACAAACATTTGACTACTTGTGGAGCCAAAACGGACTCTGTATGAGTCAGATATCCATGTTTCAGTTAACACTGCGCAAAACTGATTCCGAACGAAAGTTACACACTAGTTCTTGTGTAGTTGCACTCAATTTTTTCCTTTCTACTTCACTAAACATCTCCATATGAGATGTAATTACTTGTAAGGAAATGCAAGGGACCTCGGTTATGATGATGCACTAGGTCCGTAGCTGGGACTTTGTGTATGTTCTCGAAATGCGTTTGTCGAGTGCTCATTAAGAAAGTTTCTATACAAGTTTCTGAACGAACTCCTTAAGAAAAGTTCTCCAAAAGTACACAATGAAAGAATCCTTTGAAGCATCTGGTCGTCACAAACATTTTGACTACTTGTGGAGCCAACATGGACTCCGTATGAGTCAGATATCCATGTTTCAGTTAACAGTGCGCAAAACTGATTCCGAACGACAGTTACAGACTAGTTCTTGTGTAGTTGCACTCGATTTTTTCCATTCTACTTCACTAAACATCTCCATATGAGATCCAATTACTTGTAGGGAAATGCAAGAGACCTCGGTTATGATGATGCACTAGGTCCGTAGCTGGGACTTTGTGTATGTTCTCGAAATGCGTTTGTCGAGTGCTCATTAAGAAAGTTTCTATACAAGTTTCTGAACGAACTGCTTAAGAAAAGTTATCCAGAAGTTCCCTATGAAAGAATCTTTTGAAGCAACTGGTCGTCACAAATGTTTTGACTACTTGTGGAGCCAAAACAGACTCCGTATGAGTCAGATATCCACGTTTCAGTTAACGCTACGCAAAACTGATTCCGATCGAGAGTTACAGACTTGTTCTTGTGTTGTTGCACTCGATTTTTTTCCATTCTACTTCACTAAAAATCACCATATGAGATTCAATTACTTGTAGGGAAATGAGAGAGACCTCGGTTATGAGGATGCACTAGGTCCATAGCGGGGACTTTGTGTATGTTCTCGAAATTCGTTTGTCGAGTGCTCATTAAGAAAGTTCCTATACAAGTTTCTGAACGAACTCTTTAAGAAAAGTTCTCCAAAAGTTCCCTATGAAAGAATCCTTTGAAGCATATTGTCATCACAAACGTTTTGACTGCTTGTGGAGCCAAAACGGACTCCCTATGAGTCAGATATGCATGTTTCAGTTAACACTGCGCAAAACTGATTCCGAACGACAGTTACAGACTAGTTCTTGTGTAGTTGCATTCGATTTTTTCCATTCTACTTCACTAAACATCTCCATATGAGATCCAATTACTTGTAGGGAATTGCAAGAGACCTCGGTTATGAGGATGCACTAGGTCCATAGCTGGGACCTTGTGTATATTCTCGAAATGCGTTTGTTGAGTGCTCATTAAGAAAGTTTCTATACAAGTTTCTGAACGAACTCCTTAAGAAAAGTTCTCCAAAAGTTCACTATGAAAGAATCCTTTGAAGCATCTGGTCGTCACAAACATTTTGACTACTTGTGGAGCCCACATGGACTCCGTATGAGTCAGATATCCATGTTTCAGTTAACAGTGCGCAAAACTGATTCCGAACGACAGTTACAGACTAGTTCTTGTGTAGTTGCACTCTATTTTTTCCATCCCACTTCACTAAACATCTCTATATGAGATCCAATTAGTTGTAGGGAAATGCAAGAGACCTCGGTTATGATGATGCACTAGGTCCATAGCTGGGGCTTTGTGTATGTTCTCGAAATGCGTTTGTCGAGTGCTCATTAAGAAAGTTTCTATACAAGTTTCTGAACAAACTCTTTAAGAAAAGTTCTCCAAAAGTTCCCTATGAAAGAATCCTTTGAAGCATCTAGTCATCACAAACGTTTTGACTACTTGTGGAGCCAAAACGGACTCCGTATGAGTCAGATATCCATGTTTCAGTTAACACTGCGCAAAACTGATTCCGAACGACAGTTACAGACTAGTTCTTGTGTAGTTGCATTCGATTTTTTCCATTCTACTTCACTAAACATCTCCATATGAGATCCAATTACTTGTAGGGAAATGCAAGAGACGTCATTTATGATGATGCACTAGGTCCATAGCTTGGACCTTGTGTATATTCCCGAAATGCATTTGTCGAGTGCTCATTAAGAAAGTTTCTATACAAGTTTCTGAACGAACTCCTTGAGAAAAGTTCTCCAAAAGTTCACTATGAAAGAATCCTTTGAAGCACCTGGTCGTCACAAACGTTTTGACTAATTGTGGAGCCAACATGGACTCCGTATGAGTCAGATATCCATGTTTCAGTTAACAGTGCGCAAAACTGATTCCGAACGACAGTTACAGACTAGTTCTTGTGTAGTTGCACTCGATTTTTTCCATCCCACTTCACTAAACATCTCTATATGAGATACAATTAGTTGTAGGCAAATGCAAGAGACCTCGGTTATGATGATGCACTAGGTCCATAGCTGGGACTTTGTGTATGTTCTCGAAATGCGTTTGTCGAGTGCTCATTAAGAAAGTTTCTATACAAGTTTCTGAACGAACTCCTTCAGAAAAGTTCTCCAAAAGTTCACTATGAAAGAATCCTTTGAAGCATCTGGTCGACACAAACGTTTTGATTACTTGTGGAGCCAACATGGACTCCGTATGAGTTAGATATCCATGTTTCAGTTAACACTGCGCAAAACTGATTCCGAACGACAGTTACAAACTAGTTCTTGTGTAG
This sequence comes from Aegilops tauschii subsp. strangulata, assembly GCF_002575655.3. NCBI lineage: Eukaryota > Viridiplantae > Streptophyta > Magnoliopsida > Poales > Poaceae > Aegilops > Aegilops tauschii. The sequence continues at coordinate 117,760,085 of NC_053040.3, forward strand.
TTGCACTTGATTTTTTCCATCCCACTTCACTAAACATCTCCATATGAGATCCAATTAGTTGTAGGGAAATGCAAGAGACCTCGGTTATGGTGATGCACTATGTCGATAGCTGGGACTTTGTGTATGTTCTCGAAATGCGTTTGTCGAGTGCTCATTAAGAAAGTTTTTATACAAGTTTCTGAACGAACTACTTAAGAAAAGTTCTCCAAAAGTTCCATATGAAAGAATGCTTTGAAGAAACTGGTTGTCACAAACGTTTTGACTACTTGTGGAGCCAAAACGGACTTCGTATGAGTCAGATATCCATGTTTCAGTTAACGCTGCGCAAAACTAATTTCGAACGACAGTTACAGACTAGTTCTTGTGTAGTTGCACTCGATTTTTTCCATTCTACTTCACTAAACATCTCGTATGAGATCCAATTACTTGTAGGGGAATGTAAGAGACCTCGGTTATGATGATGCACTAGCTCCATAGCTGGGACTTTGTGTATGTTCTCGAAATGCGTTTGTCGAGTGCTCATTAAGAAAGTTTCTATACAAATTTCTGAACGAACTACTTAAGAAAAGTTCTCCAAAAGTTCCCTATGAAAGAATGTTTGAAGCATCTGGTTGTCACAACTGTTTTGACTACTTGTGGAGCCAAAACAGACTGCGCATGAGTCGGATATCGATGTTTCAGTTAACACTGCGCAAAACTGATTCCGAACGACAGTTACAGACTAGTTCTTGTGTAGTTGCACTCGATTTTTTCCATTCTACTTCACTAAACATCTCCATATGAGATCTAATTACTTGTAGGGAAATGCAATAGACCTCGATTATGAGGATGCACTAGGTCCATAGCTGGAACTTTGTGTATGTTCTCGAAATGCGTTTGTCGAGTGCTCAATGAGAAAGTTTCTATACAAGTTTCTGAACAAACTCCTTAAGAAATTTCTCCAAAAGTTCCCTATGAAAGAATCCTTTGAAGCATCTGGTCGTCACAAACGTTTTGACTACTCGTGCAGCAAAAACGGACTCCGTATGAGTCAGATATCCATGTTTTAGTTAACACTGCGCAAAACTGATTCCGAACGACAGTTACAGACTAGTTCTTGTGTAGTTGCACTCGATTTTTTCCAGTCTACTTCACTAAACATCTCCATATAAGATCCAATTAGTTGTAGGGAAATGCAAGAGACCTCGGTTATGATGATGCACTAGGTCCATAACTAGGACTTTGTGTATGTTCTCGAAATGCGTTTGTCGATTGCTCATTAAGAAAGTTTCTATACAAGTTTCTAAACGAACTCCTTAAGAAAAGTTCTCCAAAAGTTCCCTTTGAAAGAATCCTTTGAAGCGTCTGGTCGTCACAAAAATTTTGACTACTTGTGGAGCCAACATGGACTCCGTATGAGTCAGATATCCATGTTTCAGTTAACACTGCGCAAAACTGATTCCGAACGACAGTTACAGACTAGTTCTTGTGTAGTTGCACTCGATTTTTTCCATTCTACTTCACTAAACATCTCCATATGAGATCCAATTACTTGTAGGGAAATGCAAGAGACCTCGGTTATGATGATGCACTAGGTCCATAGCTGGGACTTTGTGTATGTTCTCGAAATGCGTTTGTCGAGTGCTCATTAAGAAAGTTTCTATACAAGTTTCTGAACGAACTGCTTAAGAAAAGCTATCCAGAAGTTCCCTATGAAAGAATCTTTTGAAGCAACTGGTCGTCACAAACGTTTTGACTACTTGTGGAGCCAAAACGGACTCCGTATGAGTCAGATATCCATGTTTCCGTTAACGCTATGCAAAACTGATTCCGATCGATAGTTACAGACTGGTTCTTGTGTAGTTGCACTCGATTTTTTTCCATTCTACTTCACTAAAAATATCCATATGAGATTCAATTACTTGTAGGGAAATGAGAGAGACCTCGGTTATGAGGATGCACTAGGTCCATAGCAGGGACTTTGTGTATGTTCTCGAAATGCGTTTGTCGAGTGCTCATTAAGAAAGTTCCTATACAAGTTTCTGAACGAACTCTTTAAGAAAAGTTCTCCAAAAGTTCCCTATGAAAGAATCCTTTGAAGCATATGGTCGTCACAAAAGTTTTGACTACTTGTGGTGCCAAAACGGACTCTGTATGAGTCAGATATCCATGTTTCAGTTAACACTGCGCAAAACTTATTCCGAACGACAGTTACAGGCTAGTTCTTGTGTAGTTGCACTCGATTTTTTCCATTCTACTTCACTAAACATATCCATATGAGATCCAATTACTTGTAGGGAAATGTAAGAGACCTCGGTTATGATGATGTACTAGCTCCATAGCTGGGACTTTGTGTATGTTCTCGAAATGCGTTTGTCGAGTGCTCATTAAGAAAGTTTCTATACAAGTTTCTGATTGAACTACTTAATAAAAGTTCTCCAAAAGATACATATGAAAGAATGCTTTGAAGCAACTGGTCGTCACAATCGTTTTGACTACTTGTGGAGCCAAAACGGACTCCGTATGAGTCAGATATCCATGTTTCAGTTAACGCTGCGCAAAACTGATTCCGAAAGACAGTTACAGACTAGTTCTTGTGTAGTTGCACTCTTTTTTTTCCATTCTACTCACTAAACATCTCCATATGAGATCCAATTACTTGTAGGGAAATGTAAGAGACCTCGGTTATGATGATGCACTAGCTCCATAGCTGGGACTTTGTGTATGTTCTCGAAATGCGTTTGTCGAGTGCTCATTAAGAAAGTTTCTATACAAGTTTCTGAACGAACTACTTAAGAAAAGTTCTCCAAAAGTTCCATATGAAAGAATGCTTTGAAGCAACTAGACATCACAAACGTTTTGACTACTTGTGGAGCCAAAATGGACTCCGTATGAGTCACATATCCATGTTTCAGTTAACGCTGCGCAAAACTGATTCCGAACGACAGTTACAGACTAGTTCTTGTGTAGTTGCACTCGATTTTTTCCATTCTACTTCACTAAACATCTCCATATAATATCCAATTACTTGTAAGGAAATGTAAGAGACCTCGGTTATGATGATGCACTAGCTCCATGGTTGGGACTTTGTGTATGTTCTCGAAATGCGTTTGTCGAGTGCTCATTAAGAAAGTTTCTATACAAGTTTCTGAACGAACTACTTAAGAAAAGTTCTCCAAAAGTTCCATATGAAAGAATGCTTTGAAGCAACTAGTCATCACAAATGTTTTGACTACTTGTGGAGCCAAAACGGACTCCGTATGAGTCAGATATCCATGTTTCAGTTAACGCTGCGCAAAACTGATTCCGAACGACAGTTACAGACTAGTTCTTGTGTAGTTGCACTCGATTTTTTCCATTCTACTTCACTAAACATCTCCATATAATATCCAATTACTTGTAGGGAAATCTAAGAGACCTCGATTACGATGATGCACTAGCTCCATGGCTGGGACTTTGTGTATGTTCTCGAAATGCGTTTGTCGAGTGCTCATTAAGAAAGTTTCTATACAAGTTTCTGAACGAACTACTTAAGAAAAGTTCTCCAAAAGTTCCCTATGAAATAATCTTTGAAGCATCTGGTCGTCACAAATGATTTGACTACTTGTGGAGCCAAAACGGACTGCGTATGAGTCGGATATCGATGTTTCTGTTAACACTGCGCAAAACTGATTCCGAACGACAGTTACAGACTAGTTCTTGTGTAGTTGCACTCAATTTTTTTCCATTCTACTTCACTAAAAATCTCCATATTAGATCCAATTACTTGTAGGGAATTGCAATAGACCTCGGTTTTGATTATGCACTAGGTCCATAGCTGGGACTTTGTGTATGTTCTCGAAATGCGTTTGTCGATTGCTCATTAATAACTTTCTATACAAGTTTCTGAACGAACTCCTTAAGAAAAGTTCTCCAAAAGTTCACTATGAAAGAATCCTTTGAAGCATCTGGTCGTCACAAACGTTTTGACTACTTGTGGAGCCAACAGGGACTCCGTATGAGTCAGATATCCATGTTTCAGTTAACACTGCGCAAAACTGATTCCGATCGACAGTTACACACTAGGTCTTGTGTAGTTGCACTCGATTTTATTCCATACGACTTCACTAAACATCTCCATATGAGATCCAATTACTTGTAGGGAAATGCAAGGGACCTCGGTTATGATGATGCACTAGGTCAATAGCTGGGACTTTGTGTAAATGCGTTTGTCGAGTGCTCATTAAGAAAGAATCTTTGAAGCATCTGGTCGTCACAAATTTTTGACTACTTGTGGAGCCAAAACGGACTGCGTATGAGTCGGATATCGATGTTTCAGTTAACACAGCGCAAAACTGATTCCGAACGACGGTTACAAACTAGTTCTTGTGTAGTTGCACTCGATTTTTTCCATTCTACTTCACTAAACATCTCCATATGAGACCCAACTACATGTAGGGAAATGCAACAGACCTCGGTTATGAGGATGCACTAGGTCCATAGCTGGGACTTTGTGTATGTTCTCGAAATGCGTTTGTCGAGTGATCATTGAGAAAGTTTCTATACAAGTTTCTGAACAAACTCCTTAAGAATTTTCTCCAAAAGTTCCCTATGAAAGAATCCTTCTATGCATCTGGTCGTAACAAACATTTTGACTACTTGTGGAGCAAAAACGGACTCCGTATGAGTCAGATATCCATGTTTCAGTTAACACTGCGCAAAACTGATTCGGAACGACAGTTACACACTAGTTCTTGTATTGTTGCACTCTATTTTTCCATTCTACTTCACTAAACATCTCCATATGATATCCAATTACTTGTAGGGAAATGCAAGAGACCTCGGTTATGATGATGCACTAGGTCCATAGCTGGGACTTTGTGTATGTTCTCGAAATGCGTTTGTCGATTGCTCATTAAGAAAGTTTCTATACAAGTTTCTGAACGAACTCCTTAAGAAAAGTTCTCCAAAAGTTCACTATGAAAGAATCCTTTGAAGCATCTGGTCGTCACAAACGTTTTGACTACTTGTGGAGCCAACATGGACTCCGTATGAGTCAGATATCCATGTTTCAGTTAACCTGCGCAAAACTGATTCCGAACGACAGTTACAGACTAGTTCTTCTGTAGTTGCACTCGATTTTTTCCAGTCTACTTCACTAAACATATCCATATGAGATCCAATTACTTGTAGGGAAATGTAAGAGACCTCGGTTATGATGATGCACTAGCTCCATAGCTGGGACTTTGTGTATGTTCTCAAAATGCGTTTGTCGAGTGCTCATTAAGAAAGTTTCTACACAAGTTTCTGAACGAACTACTTAAGAAAAGTTCTCCAAAAGTTCCATATGAAAGAATGCTTTGAAGCAGCTGGTCATCACAAACGTTTTGACTACTTATGGGGCCAAAATGGACTCCGTATGAGTCAGATATCCATGTTTCAGTTAACGCTGCGCAAAACTGATTCCGAACGACAGTTACAAACAAGTTCTTTGTAACATCCCAAATTTTCAATTTGGAATGTTATACATAGATCATCATTGCATATCATGTTTTGTTGCATTTTGACAAATCCTCGATAAATCCTAAGCAACTCAAGGACCCTCGGAGAGAGTTGGGGATTTTCTCGAATTTTCAAATTTGATTTTCAAACGAGGATTGTGGTTTTAATTATTTTTCTCTCCGGAAAAATATATATTTCATTTTAAATAAACGAGAGGAGAAAATATGACTTCTCCAAAACAAATGAAATACTGGAGGAAAAATGTTAAAATCATTATTTGGAATTTATTTGGATTTTATTTGCAATTTTTATTGCATTAAAAAATATTGCATGTTTTCAAAATATTTATTTTGGATTATGAAAATGTTCACCCTATTATAGATTTTCTAACTAGACGGGGAAAATTTATTTCGTATTTTTCTGATTTGTTTTATTTTTCTACGAATTATTTTCCGCGGAACTTATTTAAAAAAAAACCGCCCGCGCGCCGACTGGGCCAAAGGCCCAGCCGACGGCCCGCCTCGCGCCTCTCCTCTTCCCGCACGGGAGCACCGCCGCCGCCCTTGCCGAGTCCGGCCGCCGCACGCCTCCCGCTCGCCCGCCCCCTCCCCTAGGCCACCCCTCGGCCCCCCCTATATATACCCCCCACTCTCTCTCCTCTCAACTCGAGCCGCCGCCGCCGCAACTCGCCTCGCCGCCGTAGCCCGCCGCCGCGTTCGTCGCCGGGAGTCGCCGCCCCTCGACTCGCCCGCACCCCCCCGAGCCCCGCACCCCACGCCCCTCGTGCCCGAGCCGGAGCCCCGCCGGAGCCCTCGCCGGAGTAGCCCCGACGAGGTATGCCCGCCGCCCGTTGACTTGCCGGTTTTTTTTGTTTAAAAAAACCCTTCGTCTTAAAAAAACCCTAGATCGGTTTTTTTTCGGTTTTATTATTTTACGAGCGTTCACTGAACCGTTCGTTTTAACGAATGCGTTCGTCGGTTTTTCTCTATTGACGAACGTCCGTTATTTAGCCGTTCGTCCGTTTTTCTTTTTCGTCGGATTTTTCTCATTATTTTCTCAGATTCGATTTCTGATCGAATCTTCGATTCTGTTTAACTTCTCGCTCGTTTATCGGAATCAGGCGATTCAAGCGCCTAGAGTTTCGTCTCGAAATTCTCTTTCCGTTTAATCTACTCAAACAAGTTTTTGCTACAGTAAAATTTGACCTAGATCCAGATTAGCAAACGAAGTTTCTTTCTTTCGCCGTTTGACTTTCGTTGCTTCTTTCGAGTTGATTCTTTTTGCAAACCGGAGTTCTTAAGTTGAACTTTCTGGTTGGATCTTTCATTCGAGTTTTACCTGTGCATTAGTTGAGTACTGATTGTATGCTTGTTTGTTTGCGATAGAGTACCCGGAGTGTGCCGCTTGTTACTTCGAAACGCTAGGTTTTGCGGATCATCAGCAAGGCAAGTTCACACTTTGATCATACCCCGTTCATACCCAGTTTTATTGCATTAGATCTGTTTTCCTCAAACACTTGCATGATTAGGATCTAATTAAATTGTGGGTATTGGGAAGTAGTTGAGGTAGAACCTATTACCTGTTTTCTATTCAAACCCTTGGGAGTTACTTCTACGTTGCTTTCACTATTGCCATGCTATGCTCGTAGACGTGGATTGGGTTTGAGTGAAATTCATGACAGATGTGAGATTGTTAATTAATGGTTTACTTAAGGTGGCAACTTAAACTCACATCTGGGTGGATTGAGGTACCTGGGTATTCCAGGATTGCCTGTTTTTCTTTTGGACCGCCACCCAGGTTCAAAGGGATCATGAGATTATTCATGCTAGAAACTTCCGTGTGCAGCCGCAAGCTATTATGGGCTCTAGAATAGTTGATTAAGTTGTGTGAACTCTTAAAGTGGTAGACTAGCAGATGTAGGGGAAAGTAGGTGAGGTGCAAACACTTCTGAAAGACTGTGTCTTGGTCATCCGTTACTCAAACACCATGTAGTGCGAGTAATCCAACGGAGGAGATCAAGTCTTGTGGGGAAAAGTGCACAAACCTCTGCAGAGTGTACAAACTAATCATGGTTAGCCGTGTCCCCGGTTATGGACAACTTGAGTATCTAGTACTTGGATTATCATGTGAATCTCAACACTATGTTACTTCTAATTAATTTTTGTTGGGTTATTGATGACATTTTAATTGGGATTGAGATGCTGTCAACCATCTCAATGTTTCACAACCACCATGATAGTTAAATAAAATTTATTCCTTTGAAGTAGGATAAAATTGGCTTTTCACAAAAACTGTAACCATAGAGCTTTCCACCAGCCATATATGCATATAGTATAGCATTATCATTGTTCATTATTCTCTATGTGTTACTTTGCCAGCATATTCTATGTGCTGACCCGTTTTCGGGCTGCAACGTTTCATGTTGCAGACTTTTCAGACGACGAGTAAGATGCCTTAGGTCGTGGTCTTATACTCAGTGATGCCGCTGGAGTTGATGGACTCACTTATCTTCCAAGTCTTCCGCTGTTATCGTTGTTAGATGGCCTTAAGCCATGTTTATCATACTTAATCTCTTTGGAGATATTCGATGTAATAAGTGTGTGATTGCTACTCTGTTATAAATCCTCCATTTGTACTGTGCGTGTCGGCATTACTGATCCAGGGATGACACTGGTGCACAGCAGCACAGGCCATTTGAGGTCTGGTCGCTACAAAGTTGGTATCAGAGCACACGCTGACTATAGGACACGACCACTAAGCTTAAGCCCTAGAAAGCTTCTCTCTTCTCATTTTTGACCCCTCTCCACTTTCTACTCTTTTAGGAATGGCGAATGCAAGGAGCAAGTTCATGCAACCGGATGAAGACACGCCGTTTGGTCGACATTTGAAGGAAGTCACCAAGTACTTGAACATAGGAATACCAAGCGTCACCGGAACCTACAACGCCACATTACCTGAAGAGGAGAGCTGGAAGATTCAAGTTATCATTCCAGGAAGGACGTTTGTGCCAATTACGGAACCCATGAGATTGGTTTTCGAAGCACCAACTTGGAGTTTAGGGAAGAGTATGGCCGCACACATCGCCATGGGACGCATCGGAGAAGTCTACCACCAGGAGCTTAAGGATACAATTTATCAGATTTGTGGACGTCGAGACGCGCAATGGGAGATGATCAAGACTAAGAAGGATGGATCAGTTGCAGCTTTCATCCAGGAGCAGAACCAACATATTCGACGCCAGGAGAATCAGATGTGCACGGACAAGGAAGAACTGAAGAAGGCATTCACGAAGATCAAGGAACTCCAAGAAGAACTCAAGGCTACACACGAAGATTACTTGGAGGAAATCAACGCACTAGTAGGGAAGATTGACGACCTGGAGAATAAGATTGGAGCATTCGTGGGAAATCCAGTGCCAAAAGCAGAAGTCGACGAATGCACTTGTCCGGATAACTACATCATCATCGACGACACCGACTCGGAACCAAGTGAAGACGAATGGATTGATGAAGCTGGAGCAGACATCATGGAGTCTTCAACGGATCAGAATTTCTAGTAGACCACCATATCAGTAGTAGTTTTTCCCCCATTCAATAGTATAGTTCAAGCACTTTGTAACACTAGTTAGACCGATTGTTTTGCCTTGATTGGATTGATTGAGTGATATTGATTGAATTTGTCTCATGAGCATATGGGTAGTGTTTTCTCTCTAGACCTCATTCTACTCTTAACTCTCATCTTTTCTAAACCTATCAGATGCCTCCGAGATGCGACACCAGATTTGTTTTTCCGCAGAGATCACCCAGTTGATTCAGCAACAGAATGCCCTGATGCAAGTGTTAGTTCAGAACCAAGGCAACAACAACAACAACAACCCACCGCCACCACCACATGTTGATCACTTAGCCCGTTTCTTAAGGCTAAACCCGCCGGTGTTTTCCAGTAGCACCGAGCCGATTGTAGCGGATGATTGGCTCCGCAAAGTTGGAAGGGAGTTGACCACTGCAGGATGCACAGATGCGGAAAGAGTGCGTTTTGCTGCACATCAGCTTGAGGGACCCGCAGCATCATGGTGGGAGAATTATACAGCCACGCACCCTATTGACACTGTCACATGGGACCAGTTTCAGCAAGCTTTCCGTACAGCTCATGTTTCAGCAGGAGCTATGGCTATGAAGAAGCGTGAGTTTCGCAACCTACGCCAAGGAGGACGCACCGTAGGCCAGTATGTGGAGGAATTCAGTAAGTTAGCACGTTATGCACCAGATGACGTTGCTACAGATGCTGCCAAGCAAGAGAAGTTTTTGGAAGGACTGAATGATGAACTGAGCATGCAGTTGATGGTAGCAACTTTCAACAACTACCAGGAGCTGGTAGATAGAGCTCTCATGATTGAAGGGAAGCAACAGCAGATTGAAAACCGTAAGAGGAAGTATGGACAAGGGAAGTATAACTGAGGAGCTCAGCAAAAGCCTCGATTTACCCCAAAGCCGGGAGGACAGTTTCAGCATACCCATGGAGGAGGTAGTTCGCACAACCATAATGGCTCCAAGAATGGTAATGGGAATGGAGGAAGCAACGGACAGAACCGCACCAACCCATCTACCCCAGCCAAGAGGGACCTGAGCCAAGTCACTTGTTTTAAGTGCCAGAAGAATGGACATTATGCAAATGAATGTCCTGAAGCCCAAAATGGAAATGGCAATGGAAGCTCTGGGAAGAAGCCGAACCCGTTCAACAAAGGACATGTGAACCACGTGAGCGTGGAGGAGGTTGAAGCTCAACCTGATGCAGTAATAGGTAAGTTTTTGGTTAAGTCATTTACTGCAACTGTTCTTTTCGATACTGGTGCATCGCATTCATACATATCAAGGGGATTCGTGAATAAGTTTAAGATGTCCACCAAAGTTCTCAGAAACCCTATGTTAGTAACCTCACCAGGAGCAGAGTATATGGCCACCCAAGGATGTTTTCAGATACCATTGGCCATTGGTAGGCATGTTTTCCCCTCAGACCTCATTGTTTTGGAATCGCAAGGTTTGGATGTGATTTTGGGAATGGATTGGCTATCGTTGTATGGAGGAAACATCGATTGTGCCAGCAAGACGATTTTGCTTACCACCCCGGAAGGAAAAAGGATCAAGTATGTATCCCGGCATATGCCGAAGAGGACTCGAGTAAATTCCTTATCAGGAGTTGTACAGGAGGAAGTACCAGTGGTGAAAGATTATCCGGATGTATTTCCAGAAGAGTTGCCAGGCATGCCACCGGATAGAGACATTGAGTTCTTGATTGAACTTTTGCCAGGCATAGGGCCAATATCTAAGAGACCGTACAGGATGCCCGCAAAGGATTTGGAGGAAATTAAGAAGCAGATCAAGGAGTTACTGGATAAAGGCTATATTCGCCCAAGTTCATCACCTTGGGGATCACCAGTACTTCTAGTGGAGAAGAAAGATGGATCGCTGAGGATGGTTGTTGATTACCGTGGATTGAATGAAGTGACCATCAAAAACAAGTACCCACTGCCGATGATCAACGATTTGTTTGACCGCCTGCAAGGAGCTAAGGTATTTTCCAAGATCGATCTACGATCAGGATACCACCAGTTAAAGATTCGAGAGCAGGATATACCTAAGACAGCATTTACCACCAGATATGGATTGTATGAGTATACCGTTATGTCATTTGGGCTGACTAACGCACCTGCCTATTTCATGAACCTGATGAACAAAGTGTTTATGGAGTTTTTGGATAAGTTCGTCGTGGTGTTCATTGATGATATTTTAATCTTTTCCAAAGATGAAGAAGAGCATGAGGAGCATTTACGATTGGTACTTGAGAAGCTCAGAGAACATCAGTTATACGCCAAGTTCAGCAAATGTGAGTTTTGGCTGAAGGAAGTTGGATTCCTTGGACATGTTATTTCTGGAGAAGGAATAGCAGTAGACCCTGCCAAGGTTGACACCGTGACAAGTTGGGAATCACCCACGACAGTTGGAGAAATCCGGAGTTTTCTTGGACTTGCAGGATACTACCGTAGATTCATCGAGAATTTCTCAAGGATTGCTAAGCCCATGACTGAGCTATTGAAGAAGACACCAAATTCAATTGGACTGAGGAATGTGAAGCTAGTTTCCAAGAGTTGAAGAAACGATTGGTTACCTCACCAGTGTTGATTCTGCCAGATCAACGCAAGAATTATGAAGTTTATTGCGACGCTTCACGTCGAGGACTTGGAGCAGTGCTTATGCAGGAAGGAAGAGTTGTGTCATATGCTTCACGACAACTTAAACCCCATGAGAAGAATTATGCTACGCACGATTTGGAATTAGCAGCCGTGGTGCATGCATTGAAGACATGGAGACATTTTCTCATCGGAAACCATTATGAGGTGTACACGGATCACAAGAGTTTGAAGTACATTTTCACACAGAAGGAGTTAAATCTCAGACAGAGGAGATGGTTGGAGCTCATCAAGGATTATGATATGAGATTGCATTATCACCCTGGAAAGGCTAACGTAGTAGCAGACGCGTTGAGCCGCAAGAGTCATGTTAACACCCTCATGACCGGAGAGTTACCTCAGGAGTTAGCCGAGGACCTTCGCGAGCTATGTTTGGAGATAGTCCCAAGAGGCTATTTAGCGACATTGGAGATTCAGTCTACCTTGATGGAAAGGATCAGAGAAGCTCAGAAGACAGACAAGGAGATTGAAGAGATAAAGGAGAAGATGAGCAAAGGAAAAGCCAAGGGATTTCGTGAGGATGAGCACGATACCTTATGGTTCGAGGACCGTGTATATGTGCCAAACGATCCGGAGATCAGGAAGTTGATTTTGCAAGAAGCCCATGATTCACCGTACTCGATTCACCCAGGGAATACCAAGATGTATTTGGATTTGAAGAATACTTTCTGGTGGACCGGAATGAAGAACGATATTGCGGAGTATGTAGCAGTTTGTGATGTATGTCAGAGAGTGAAGGCAGAGCATCAGAAGCCAGCAGGATTGCTACAGCCATTGCCGATACCCGAATGGAAGTGGGATAAAATAGGCATGGATTTTATCACAGGATTACCCAGGACTCGTTCAGGCTATGACTCGATATGGGTTGTAGTCGACCGTTTGACGAAAGTGGCCCATTTCATTCCAGTGAAGACCACTTACACCAGTGCTAAGTTGGCAAAGGTATACATGACCAGGATAGTATGTTTGCATGGAGTTCCGAGGACCATTGTATCAGACAGAGGAACCCAATTTACCTCGAAGTTTTGGAAGCAGTTACATGAAACAATGGGAACCAGGCTGGAATTTAGTACAGCATTTCACCCACAGACAGATGGACAGACCGAGAGAGTCAACCAGATTTTGGAGGACATGTTGAGAGCATGTGCACTAGATTATGGATCTAGTTGGGACGACAATTTGCCATATGCGGAGTTTTCGTATAACAACAGTTACCAAACCAGTTTGAAGATGGCCCCTTTCGAAGCCTTGTACGGAAGGAGGTGTAGAACACCGTTGTTGTGGACGAAGTTGGAGATCGTCAGTTGTTTGGACCAGATTTGATTAAGGAGTCTGAACAGAAAGTGAGGTTGATTCGCGATAGACTCAAGGTAGCCCAGTCCAGGCAGAAGAGTTATGCTGATTCTAAACGAAAGGAGACCGTTCACGAAGTCGGAGACAGAGTGTATCTTCGAGTATCACCCCTTCGAGGAGTGAAGCGCTTTGGAGTTAAAGGAAAGTTAGCGTCCCGTTTTATTGGACCATATAGAGTGTTGGAACGTATGGGAGAAGTTGCCTACAAGTTGGAATTGCCCGAAGGATTTTCTGGAGTTCATGATGTATTTCACGTTTCGCAGTTGAAGAAGTGCCACGCAAAGATGGCTGAGATACCACTGAGAGATACTGTGCCACTGGAAGCGATTCAGTTGGAAAGTGATTTGACTTATGAGGAGAAACCAGTTAAGATTCTCGAGTATGCTAGCCGAGTTACCCGCAGCAAGGTTTTCAAGTTTTGCAAAGTTCAGTGGAGTCACCACACAGAAGATGAAGCCACCTGGGAGCGAGAGGAAGATCTACGGAAAAACCACTCCCACCTGTTTTCTAGCCAACCCGAATCTCGAGGGCGAGATTCATCTTAAGGGGGGTAGGTTTGTAACATCCCAAATTTTCAATTTGGAATGTTATACATAGATCATCATTGCATATCATGTTTTGTTGCATTTTGACAAATCCTCGATAAATCCTAAGCAACTCAAGGACCCTCGGAGAGAGTTGGGGATTTTCTCGAATTTTCAAATTTGATTTTCAAACGAGGATTGTGGTTTTAATTATTTTTCTCTCCGGAAAAATATATATTTCATTTTAAATAAACGAGAGGAGAAAATATGACTTCTCCAAAACAAATGAAATACTGGAGGAAAAATGTTAAAATCATTATTTGGAATTTATTTGCAATTTTTATTGCATTAAAAAATATTGCATGTTTTCAAAATATTTATTTTGGATTATAAAAATGTTCACCCTATTCTAGATTTTCTAACTAGACAGGGAAAATTTAATTCGTATTTTTCTGATTTTTATTTATTTTTCTACGAATTATTTTCCGCGGAACTTATTTAAAAAAAAACCGCCCGCGCGCCGACTGGGCCAAAGGCCCAGCCGACGGCCCGCCTCGCGCCTCTCCTCTTCCCGCACGGGAGCACCGCCGCCGCCCTTGCCGAGTCCGGCCGCCGCACGCCTCCCGCTCGCCCGCCCCCTCCCCCAAGCCACCCCTCGGCCCCCCCTATATATACCCCCCCCCCTCTCTCTCTCCTCTCAACTCGAGCCGCCGCCGCCGCCGTAGCCCGTCGCCGCCGCCGCGTTCTCGCCGGGAGCCGCCGCCCCTCGCCTCGCCCGCACCCCCCCCCGAGCCCCGCACCCCGCGCCCCTCGTGCCCGAGCCGGAGCCCCGCCGGAGCCCTCGCCGGAGTAGCCCCGACGAGGTATGCCCGCCGCCCGTTGACTCGCCGGTTTTTTTGTTTAAAAAAACCCTTCGTCTTAAAAAAAACCCTAGATCGGTTTTTTTCGGTTTTATTATTTTACGAGCGTTCACTGAACCGTTCGTTTTAACGAACGCGTTCGTCGGTTTTTCTCTGTTAACGAACGTCCGTTATTTAACCGTTCGTCCGTTTTTCTTTTTCGTCGGATTTTTCTCGTTATTTTCTCAGATTCGATTTCTGATCGAATCTTCGATTCTGTTTAACTTCTCGCTCGTTTATCGGAATCAGGCGATTCAAGCGCCTAGAGTTTCGTCTCGAAATTCTCTTTCCGTTTAATCTACTCAAACAAGTTTTTGCTACAGTAAAATTTGACCTAGATCCAGATAAGCAAACGAAGTTTCTTTCTTTCGCCGTTTGACTTTCGTTGCTTCTTTCGAGTTGATTCTTTTTGCAAACCGGAGTTCTTAAGTTGAACTTTCTGGTTGGATCTTTCATTCGAGTTTTACCTGTGCATTAGTTGAGTACTGATTGTATGCTTGTTTGTTTGCGATAGAGTACCCGGAGTGTGCCGCTTGTTACTTCGAAACGCTAGGTTTTGCGGATCATCAGCAAGGCAAGTTCACACTTTGATCATACCCCGTTCATACCCAGTTTTATTGCATTAGATCTGTTTTCCTCAAACACTTGCATGATTAGGATCTAATTAAATTGTGGGTATTGGGAAGTAGTTGAGGTAGAACCTATTACCTGTTTTCTATTCAAACCCTTGGGAGTTACTTCTACGTTGCTTTCACTATTGCCATGCTATGCTCGTAGACGTGGATTGGGTTTGAGTGAAATTCATGACAGATGTGAGATTGTTAATTAATGGTTTACTTAAGGTGGCAACTTAAACTCACATCTGGGTGGATTGAGGTACCTGGGTATTCCAGGATTGCCTGTTTTTCTTTTGGACCGCCACCCAGGTTCAAAGGGATCATGAGATTATTCATGCTAGAAACTTCCGTGTGCAGCCGCAAGCTATTATGGGCTCTAGAATAGTTGATTAAGTTGTGTGAACTCTTAAAGTGGTAGACTAGCAGATGTAGGGGAAAGTAGGTGAGGTGCAAACACTTCTGAAAGACTGTGTCTTGGTCATCCGTTACTCAAACACCATGTAGTGCGAGTAATCCAACGGAGGAGATCAAGTCTTGTGGGGAAAAGTGCACAAACCTCTGCAGAGTGTACAAACTAATCATGGTTAGCCGTGTCCCCGGTTATGGACAACTTGAGTATCTAGTACTTGGATTATCATGTGAATCTCAACACTATGTTACTTCTAATTAATTTTTGTTGGGTTATTGATGACATTTTAATTGGGATTGAGATGCTGTCAACCATCTCAATGTTTCACAACCACCATGATAGTTAAATAAAATTTATTCCTTTGAAGTAGGATAAAATTGGCTTTTCACAAAAACTGTAACCATAGAGCTTTCCACCAGCCATATATGCATATAGTATAGCATTATCATTGTTCATTATTCTCTATGTGTTACTTTGCCAGCATATTCTATGTGCTGACCCATTTTCGGGCTGCAACGTTTCATGTTGCAGACTTTTCAGACGACGAGTAAGATGCCTTAGGTCGTGGTCTTATACTCAGTGATGCCGCTGGAGTTGATGGACTCACTTATCTTCCAAGTCTTCATCTGTTATCGTTGTTAGATGGCCTTAAGCCATGTTTATCATACTTAATCTCTTTGGAGATATTCGATGTAATAAGTGTGTGATTGCTACTCTGTTATAAATCCTCCATTTGTACTGTGCGTGTCAGCATTACTGATCCTGGGATGACACTGGTGCACAGCAGCACAGGCCATTTGAGGTCTGGTCGCTACATTCTTGTGTAGTTGCACTTGATTTTTTCCATTCTACTTCACTAAACATCTCCATATGAGATCCAATTACCTGTAGGGAAATGTAAGAGACCTCGGTTATGATGATGCACTAGCTCCATAGCTAGGACTTAGTGTATGTTCTCGTAATGCGTTTGTCGAGTGCTCATTAAGAAAGTTTCTACACAAGTTTCTGAATGAACTACTTAAGAAAAGTTCTCCAAAAGTTCCATATGAAAGAATGCTTGAAGCAACTAGTCGTCACAAACGTTTTTACTACTTGTGGAGCCAAAACGGACTCCGTATGAGTCAGATATCCATGTTTCAGTTAACGCTACGCAAAACTGATTCCGAACGACAGTTACAGACTAGTTCTTGTGTAGTTGCACTCGATTTTTTCCATTCTACTTCACTAAACATCTCCATATGAGATCCAATTACTTGTAGGGAAATGCAAGAGACCTCGATTATGATGATGCACTAGGTCCATAGCTGGGACTTTGTGTATGTTCTCGAAATGCGTTTGTCGATTGCTCATTAAGAAAGTTTCTATACAAGTTTCTGAACGAACTCCTGAAGAAAAGTTCTCCAAAAGTTAACTATGAAAGAATCCTTTGAAGCATCTGGTCGTCACAAACGTTTTGACTACTTGTGGAGCCAAAATGGACTCCGTATGAGTTAGATATCCATGTTTCAGTTAACACTGCGCAAAACTGATTCCGAACGACAGTTACAGACTAGTTCTTGTCTAGTTGCACTCGATTTTTTACATTCTACTTCACTAAACATCTCCATATGAGATCCAATTACTTGTAGGGAAATGTAAGAGACCTCGGTTATGATGATGCACTAGGTCCATAGCTGGGACTTTGTGTATGTTCTCGAAATGCGTTTGTCGAGTGCTTATTAAGAAAGTTTCTATACAAGTTTCTGAACGAACTACTTAAGAAAAGTTCTCCAAAAGTTCCATATGAAAGAATGCCTTGAAGCAACTGGTCGTCACAAACGTTTTGACTACATGTGGAGCCAAAACGGACTCCGTATGAGTCAGATATCAATGTATCAGTTAACGCTGCGCAAAACTGATTCCGAACGACAGTTACAAACAAGTTCTTGTGTAGTTGCACTCTATTTTTCCATTCTACTTCACCAAAAATCTCCATATGAGATCCAATTACCCGTAGGGAAATGTAAGAGACCTCGGTTATGATGATGCACTAGCTCCATAGCTGGGACTTTGTGTATGTTCTCGTAATGCGTTTGTCGAGTGCTCATTAAGAAAGTTTCTATATAAGTTTCTGAACGAACTACTTAAGAAATGTTCTCCAAAAGTTCCATATGAAAGAATGCTTTGAAGCAACTCGTCGTCACAAACGTTTTGACTACTTGTGGAGCCAAAACGGACTCCGTATGAGTCAGATATCCATGTTTCAGTAAACGCTGCGCAAATCAGATTCCGAACGACAGTTACAGACTAGTTCTTGTGTAGTTGCACTCGATTTTTTCCATTCTACTTCACTAAACATCTCCATATGAGATCCAATTACTTGTAGGGAAATGTAAGAGACCTCGGTTATGATGATGCACTAGCTCCATGGCTGGGACTTTGTGTATGTTCTCGAAGTGCGTTTGTCGAGTGCTCATTAAGAAAGTTTCTATACAAGTTTCTGAACGAACTACTTAAGAAAAGTTCTCCAAAAGTTCCCGATGCAAGAATCCTTTGAAGCATCTGGTCGTCACAAACGTTTTGACTACTTGTGGAGCCAAAACGGACTCCGTATGAGTCAGATATCCATGTTTCAGTTAACACTGCGCAAAACTGATTCCGAATGACAGTTACAGACTAGTTCTTGTGTAGTTGCACTCGATTTTTCCATTCTACTTCACTAAACATCTCCATATGAGATCCAATTACTTGTAGGGAAATGTAAGAGACCTCGGTTTTGATGATGCACTAGCTCCATAGCTGGGACTTTGTGTATGTTCTCGAAATGCGTTGTCGAGTGCTCATAAAGAAAGTTTCTATACAAGTTTCTGAACGAACTACTTAAGAAAAGTTCTCCAAAAGTTCCCTATGAAAGAATCTTTGAAGCATCTGGTCGTCACAAATGTTTTGACTACTTGTGCAGCCAAAACCGACTGCGTATGAGTCGGATATCGATGTTTCAGTTAACACTGCGCAAAACTGATTCCAAACGACAGTTACAGACTAGTTCTTGTGTAGTTGCACTCGATTTTTTCCATTCTACTTCACTAAACATCTCCATATGAGATCCAACTACATATAGGGAAATGCAAGAGACCTCGGTTATGAGGATGTACTAGGTCCATAGCTGGGACTTTGTGTATGTTCTCGAAATGCGTTTGTCGAGTGCTCATTGAGAAAGTTTCTATACAAGTTTCTGAACAAACTCCTTAAGAAATTTCTCCAAAAGTTCCCTATGAAAGAATCCTTTGATGCATCTGGTCGTGACAAACGTTTGACTACTTGTGGAGCAAAAACTGATTCCGAACGACAGTTACACACTAGTTCTTGTGTAGTGTCACTCGATTTTTTCCATTCTACTTCACTAAACATCTCCATATGAGATCCAATTACTTGTAGGGAAATGCAAGAGACCTCGATTATGATGATGCACTAGGTCCATAGCTGGGACTTTGTGTATGTTCTCGAAATGCGTTTGTCGATTGCTCATTAAGAAAGTTTCTATACAAGTTTCTGAACGAACTCCTGAAGAAAAGTTCTCCAAAAGTTCCCGATGGAAGAATCCTTTGAAGCATCTGGTCGTCACAAACGTTTTGACTACTTGTGGAGCCAAAACGGACTCCGTATGAGTCAGATATCCATGTTTCAGTTAACACTGCGCAAAACTGATTCCGAATGACAGTTACAGACTAGTTCTTGTGTAGTTGCACTCGATTTTTCCATTCTACTTCACTAAACATCTCCATATGAGATCCAATTACTTGTAGGGAAATGTAAGAGACCTCGGTTATGATGATGCACTAGCTCCATAGCTGGGACTTTGTGTATGTTCTCGAAATGCGTTGTCGAGTGCTCATAAAGAAAGTTTCTATACAAGTTTCTGAATGAACTACTTAAGAAAAGTTCTCCAAAAGTTCCCTATGAAAGAATCTTTGAAGCATCTGGTTGTCACAAATATTTTGACTACTTGTGCAGCCAAAACCGACTGTGTATGAGTCGGATATCGATGTTTCAGTTAACACTGCGCAAAACTGATTCCAAACGACAGTTACAGACTAGTTCTTGTGTAGTTGCACTCGATTTTTTCCATTCTACTTCACTAAACATCTCCATATGAGATCCAACTACATATAGGAAAATGCAAGAGACCTCGGTTATGAGGATGCACTAGGTCCATAGCTGGGACTTTCTGTATGTTCTCGAAATGCGTTTGTCGAGTGCTCATTGAGAAAGTTTCTATACAAGTTTCTGAACAAACTCCTTAAGAAATTTCTCCAAAAGTTCCCTATGAAAGAATCCTTTGATGCATCTGGTCGTGACAAACGTTTTGACTACTTGTGGAGCAAAAACTGATTCCGAACGACAGTTACACACTAGTTCTTGTGTAGTTTCACTCGATTTTTTCCATTCTACTTCACTAAACATCTCCATATGAGATCCAATTACTTGTAGGGAAATGCAAGAGACCTCGGTTATGATGATGCACTAGGTCCATAGCTGGGACTTTGTGTATGTTCTCGAAATGCGTTTGTCGAGTGCTCATTAAGAAAGTTTCTATACAAGTTTCTTAACGAACTACTTAAGAAAAGTTCTCCAAAAGTTCCCTATGAAATAATCTTTGAAGCATCTGGTCATCACAAACGTTTTGACTACTTGTGGAGCCAAAACGGACTGCGTATGAGTCAGATATCCATGTTTCAGTTAACGCTGCGCAAAACTGATTCCGAACAACAGTTTCAGACTAGTTCTTGTGTAGTTGCACTCGATTTTTTCCATTCTAATTCACTAAACATCTCCATATGAGATCCAATTACTTGTAGGGAAATGTAAGAGACCTCGGTTATGATGATGCACTAGCTCCATAGCAGGGACTTTGTGTATGTTCTCGAAATGCGTTGTCGAGTGCTCATAAAGAAAGTTTCTATACAAGTTTTTGAACGAACTACTTAAGAAAAGTTCTCCAAAAGTTCCCTATGAAAGAATCTTTGAAGCATCTGGTCGTTACAAATGTTTTGAGTATTTGTGGAGCCAAAACGGACTGCGTATGAGTCGGATATCGATGTTTCAGTTAACGTTGCGCAAAACTGATTCCGAACGACAGTTACAAACTAGTTCTTGTGTAGTTGCAATCGATTTTTTCAATTCTACTACACTAAACATCTCCATATGAGATCCAACTACTTGTAGGGAAATGCAATAGACCTCGATTATGAAGATGCACTAGGTCCATAGCTGGGACTTTGTGTATGTTCTCGAAATGCGTTTGTCGAGTACTCATTGAGAAAGTTTCTATACAAGTTTCTGAACAAACTCCTTAAGAAATTTCTCCAAAAGTTCCCTATGAAAGAATCCTTTGAAGCATCTGGTCGTCACAAACGTTTTGACTACTTGTGGAGCAAAAACTGATTCCGAACGACAGTTACACACTAGTTCTTGTGTAGTTGCACTCGATTTTTTCCATTCTACTTCACTAAACATCTCCATATGAGATCCAATTACTTGTAGGGAAATGCAAGAGACCTCGGTTATGATGATGCACTAGGTCCATAGCTGGGACTTTGTGTATGTTCTCGAAATGCGTTTGTTGATTGCTCATTAAGAAAGTTTCTATATAAGTTTCTGAACGAACTCCTTAAGAAAAGTTCTCCAAAAGTTCACTATGAAAGAATCCTTTGAAGCATCTGGTCGTCACAAACGTTTTGACTACTTGTGGAGCCAACATGGACTCTGTATGAGGCAGATGTCCATGTTTCAGTTAACACTGCGCAAAACTGATTCCGAACGACAGTTACAGACTAGGTCTTGTGTAGTTGCACTCGATTTTTTCCATTCTACTTCACTAAACATCTCCATATGAGATCCAATTACTTATAGGGAAATGTAAGAGACCTCGGTTATGATGATGCACTAGCTCCATAGCTGGGACTTTGTGTATGTTCTCGAAATGCGTTTGTCGAGTGCTCATTAAGAAAGTTTCTACACAAGTTTCTGAACGAACTACTTAAGGAAAGTTCTCCAAAAGTTCCCTATGAAAGAATCTTTGAAGCATCTGGTCGTTGCAAATGTTTTGACCATTTGTGGAGCAAAAACGGACTGCGTATGAGTCGGATATCGATGTTTCAGTTAACACTGCGCAAAACTGATTCCGAACGACAGTTACAGACTAGTTCTTGTGTAGTTGCACTCGATTTTTTCCATTCTACTTCACTAAACATCTCCATATGAGATATAGTTACTTGTAGGGAAATGTCAGAGACCTCGGTTATGATGATGCACTAGCTCCATAGCTGGGACTTTGTGTATGTTCTCGAAATGCGTTTGTCGAGTGCTTATTAAGAAAGTTTTATACAAGTTTCTGAACGAACTACTTAAGAAAAGTTCTCCAAAAGTTCCATATGAAAGAATGGTTTGAAGCAACTGGTCGTCACAAACGTTTTGACTACTTGTGGAGCCAAAACGGACTCCGTATGAGTCAGATATCCATGTTTCAGTTAACGCTGCGCAAGACTGATTCCGAACGACAGTTACAGACTAGTTCTTATGTAGTTGCACTCGATTTTTTCCATTCTACTTCACTAAACATCTCCATATGAGATCCAATTACTTGTAGGGAAATGCAAGAGACCTCGGTTATGATGATGCACTAGGTCCATAGCTGGGACTTTGTGTATGTTCTCGAAATGCGTTTGTCGATTGCTCATTAAGAAAGTTTCTATACAAGTTTCTGAACGAACTCCTTAAGAAAAGTACTCCAAAAGTTCACTATGAAAGAATCCTTTGAAGCATCTGGTCGTCACAAACGTTTTGAATACTGTGGAGCCAACATGGACTCCGTATGAGTCACATATCCATGTTTCAGTTAACACTACGCAAAACTGATTCCGAACGACAGTTACAGACTAGGTCTTGTGTAGTTGCACTCAATTTTTTTCCATTCTACTTCA
The DNA here is from genome assembly GCF_002575655.3 of Aegilops tauschii subsp. strangulata. Taxonomy (NCBI): domain Eukaryota; kingdom Viridiplantae; phylum Streptophyta; class Magnoliopsida; order Poales; family Poaceae; genus Aegilops; species Aegilops tauschii. Next base: position 117,782,556 of record NC_053040.3, read on the forward strand.
CTAACCATCTCCATATGAGATCCAATTACTTGTAGGGAAATTCAAGAGACCTCGGTTATGAGGATGCACTAGGTCCATAGCTGGGACTTTGTGTATGTTCTCGAAATGCGTTTGTCGAGTGCTCATTAAGAAAGTTTCTACACAAGTATCTGAACGAACTCCTTAAGAAAAATTCTTCAAAAGTTCCCTATGAAAGAATCCTTTGAAGCATTTGGTCGTCACAAACGTTTTAACTAGTTGTGGAGCCAAAATGGACTCCGTATGAGTCAGATATCCATGTTTCTGTTAACACTGCGCAAAACTGATTCTGAACGACAGTTACAGACTAGTTCTTGTGTAGTTGCACTCAATTTTTTCCATTCTACTTCACTAAACATCTCCATATGAGATCCAATTACTTGTAGGGAAATGTAAGAGACCTCCGTTATGATGATGCACTAGCTCCATAGCTGGGACTTTGTGTATGTTCTCGAAATGCGTTTGTCGAGTGCTCATTAAGAAAGTTTCTATACAAGTTTCTGAACGAACTACTTAAGAAAAGTTCTCCAAAAGTTCCATATGAAAGAATGCTTTGAATCAACTGGTCGTCACAAACGTTTTGACTACTTGTGGAGCCAAAACGGACTCCGTATGAGTCAGATATCCATGTTTCAGTTAACGCTGCGCAAAACGGATTCCGAACGACAGTTACAGACTAGTTCTTGTGTAGTTGCACTCGATTTTTTCCATTCTACTTCACTAAACATCTCCATATGAGATCCAATTACCTGTAGGGAAATGTAAGAGACCTCGGTTATGATGATGCACTAGCTCCATAGCTGGGACTTAGTGTATGTTCTCGTAATGCGTTTGTCGAGTGCTCATTAAGAAAGTTTCTATACAAGTTTCTGAATGAACTACTTAAGAAAAGTTCTCCAAAAGTTGCATATGAAAGAATACTTTGAAGCATCTGGTCGTCACAAACGTTTTGACTACTTGTGGAGCCAAAATAGACTCCGTATGAGTCAGATATCCATGTTTCAGTTAACACTGCGCAAAACTGATTCCGAACGACAGTTACAGACTAGTTCTTGTGTAGTTGCACTCGATTTTTTACATTCTACTTCACTAAATATCTCCATATGAGATCCAATTACTTGTAGGGAAATGTAAGAGACCTCGGTTATGATGATGCACTAGCTCCATAGTTGGGACTTTGTGTGTGTTCTCGAAATGCGTTTGTCGAGTGCTTATTAAGAAAGTTTTATACAAGTTTCAGAATGAACTACTTAAGAAAAGTTCTCCAAAAGTTCCATATGAAAGAATGCTTTGAAGCAACTGGTCGTCACAAACGTTTTGACCACTTGTGGAGCCAAAACGGACTCCGTATGAGTCAGATATCCATGTTTCAGTTAACGCTGTGCAAAACTGATTCCGAACGACAGTCAACTGGTCATCACAAACGTTTTGATTACTTGTGGAGCCAAAACGGACTCCGTATGAGTCGGATATCCATGTTTCAGTTAACACTGCGCAAAACTGATTCCGAACGACAGTTTCAGACTAGTTCTTGTGTAGTTGCACTTGATTTTTTCCATTCTACTTCACTAAACATCTCCATATGAGATCCAATTACATGTAGGGAAATGTAAGAGACCTCGGTTATGATCATGCACTAGCTCCATAGCTGGGACTTTGTGTATGTTCTCGAAATGCGTTTGTCGAGTGCTCATTAAGAATGTTTCTATACAAGTTTCTGAATGAACTACTTAAGAAAAGTTCTCCAAAAGTTGCATATGAAGGAATACTTTGAAGCAACTGGTCGTCACAAACGTTTTGACTACTTGTGGAGCCAAAACGGACTCCGTATGAGTCAGATATCCATGTTTCAGTTAACGCTGCGCAAAACTGATTCCGAACGACAGTTACAGACTAGTTCTTGTGTAGTTGCACTCGATTTTTTCCATTCTACTTCACTAAACATCTCCATATGAGATCCAATTACCTGTATGGAAATGTAAGAGACCTCAGTTATGATGATGCACTAGCTCCATAGCTGGGACTTAGTGTATGTTCTCGTAATGCGTTTGTCGAGTGCTCATTAAGAAAGTTTCTATACAAGTTTCTGAATGAACTACTTAAGAAAAGTTCTCCAAAAGTTGCATATGAAGGAATACTTTTTAGCAACTGGTCGTCACAAACGTTTTGACTACTTGTGGAGCCAAAACGGACTCCGTATGAGTCAGATATCCATGTTTCAGTTAACGCTGCGCAAAACTGATTCCGAACGACAGTTACAGACTAGTTCTTGTGTAGTTGCACTCGATTTTTTCCATTCTACTTCACTAAACATCTCCATATGAGATCCAATTACTTGTAGGGAAATGTAACAGACCTCGGTTATGATGATGCACTGGCTCCATAGCTGGGACTTTGTGTATGTTCTCGTAATGCGTTTGTCGAGTGCTCATTAAGAAAGTTTCTATACAAGTTTCTGAACGAACTACTTAAGAAAAGTTCTCCAAAAGTTCCCTATGAAAGAATGCTTTGAAGCAACTGGTCGTCACAAACGTTTTGACTACTTGTGGAGCCAAAATGGACTCCGTATGAGTCAGATATCCATGTTTCAGTTAACGCTGCGCAAAACTGATTTCGAACGACAGTTACAGACTAATTCTTGTGTAGTTGCACTCGATTTTTTCCATTCTACTTCACTAAACATCTCCATATGAGATCTAATTACTTGTAGGGAAATGCAATAGACCTTGATTATGAGGATGCACTAGGTCCATAGCTGGGACTTTGTGTATGTTCTCGAAATGCGTTTGTCGAGTGCTCATTGAGAAAGCTTCTATACAAGTTTCTGAACAAACTCCTTAAGAAATTTCTCCAAAAGTTCCCTATGAAAGAATCCTTTGATGCATCTGGTCGTCACAAATGTTTTCACTACTTGTGGAGCAAAAACGGACTCCGTATGAGTCAGATATCCATGTTTCAATTAAGACTGCGCAAAACTGATTCCGAACGACAGTTACAGACTAGTTCTTGTGTAGTTGCACTCGATTTTTTCCATTCTACTTCACTAAACATCTCCATATGAGATCCAATTACCTGTAGGGAAATGTAAGGGACCTCGGTTATGATGATGCACTAGCTCCATAGCTGGGACTTAGTGTATGTTCTCGTAATGCGTTTGTCGAGTGCTCATTAAGAAAGTTTCTATACAAGTTTCTGAATAAACTACTTAAGAAAAGTTCTCCAAAAGTTGCATATGAAAGAATACTTTGAAGCATCTGGTCGTCACAAACGTTTTGACTACTTGTGGAGCCAAAATAGACTCCGTATGAGTCAGATATCCATGTTTCAGTTAACAGTGCGCAAAACTGATTCCGAACGACAGTTACAGACTAGTTCTTGTGTAGTTGCACTCGATTTTTTACATTCTACTTCACTAAACATCTCCGTATGAGATCCAATTACTTGTAGGGAAATGTAAGAGACCTCGGTTATGATGATGCACTAGCTCCATAGCTTGGACTTTGTGTATGTTCTCGAAATGCGTTTGTCGAGTGCTTATTAAGAATGTTTTATACAAGTTTCAGAATGAACTACTTAAGAAAAGTTCTCCAAAAGTTCCATATGAAAGAATGCTTTGAAGCAACTGGTCGTCACAAACGTTTTGACTACTTGTGGAGCCAAAACGGACTCCGTATGAGTCAGATATCCATGTTTCAGTTAACGCTGCGCAAAACTGATTCCGAACGACAGTCAGCTGGTCGTCACAAACGTTTTGACTACTTGTGGAGCCAAAACGGACTCCGTATGAGTCGGATATCCATGTTTCAGTTAACACTGCGCAAAACTGATTCCGAACGACAGTTTCAGACTAGTTCTTGTGTAGTTGCACTTGATTTTTTCCATTCTACTTCACTAAACATCTCCATATGAGATCCAATTACATGTAGTGAAATGTAAGAGACCTCGGTTATGATCATGCACTAGCTCCATAGCTGGGACTTTGTGTATGTTCTCGAAATGCGTTTGTCGAGTGCTCATTAAGAATGTTTCTATACAAGTTTCTGAACGAACTACTTAAGAAAAGTTCTCCAAAAGTTCCATATGAAAGAATGCTTTGAAGCAACTGGTCGTCACAAACGTTTTGGCTACTTGTGGAGCCAAAACAGACTCCGTATGAGTCAGATATCCATGTTTCAGTTAACGCTGCGCAAAACTGATTCCGAGCGACAGTTACAGACTAGTTCTTGTGTAGTTGCACTCGATTTTTTCCATTCTACTTCACTAAACATCTCCATATGAGATCCAATTACTTGTAGGGAAATGAAAAAGAGACCTCGGTTATGATGATGCACTAGCTCCATAGCTGGGACTTTGTGTATGTTCTCGAAATGCGTTTGTCGAGTGCTCATTAAGAAAGTTTCTATACAAGTTTCTGAACGAACTACTTAAGAAAAGTTCTCCAAAAGTTCCCTATGAAAGAATGCTTTGAAGCAACTGGTCGTCACAAACGTTTTGACTACTTGTGGAGCCAAATCGGACTGCGTATGAGTCGGATATCGATGTTTCAGTTAACACTGCTCAAAACTGATTCCGAACGACAGTTACAGACTTGTTCTTGTGTACTTGCACTCGATTTTTTCCATTCTACTTCACTAAACATCTCCATATGATATCTAATTACTTGTAGGGAAATGCAATAGACCTCGATTATGAGGATGCACTAGGTCCATAGCTGGGATTTGTGTATGTTCTCGAAATGCGTTTGTCGAGTGATCATTGAGAAAGTTTCTATACAAGTTTCTGAACAAACTCCTTAAGAAATTTCTCCAAAAGTTCCCTATGAAAGAATCCTTTGATGCATCTAGTCGTCACAAACGTTTTGACTACTTGTGGAGCAAAAATGGACTCCGTATGAGTCAGATATCCATGTTTCAGTTAACACTGCGCAAAACTGATTCCGAACGACAGTTACAGACTAGTTCTTGTGTAGTTGCACTCGATTTTTTCCATTCTACTTCACTAAACATCTCCATATGATATCTAATTACTTGTAGGGAAATGCAATAGACCTCGATTATGAGGAGGCACTAGGTCCATAGCTGGGACTTTGTGTATGTTCTCGAAATGCGTTTGTCGAGTGATCATTGAGAAAGTTTCTATACAAGTTTCTGAATAAACTCCGTAAGAAATTTCTCCAAAAGTTCCCTATGAAAGAATCCTTTGATACATCTTGTCGTCACAAACGTTTTGACTACTTGTGGAGCAAAAATGGACTCAGTATGAGTCAGATATCCATGTTTCAGTTAACACTGCGCAAAACTGATTCCGAACGACAGTTACAGACTAGTTCTTATGTAGTTGCACTCGATTTTTTCCATTCTACTTCACTAAACATCTCCATATGAGATCCAATTACTTGTAGGGAAATGCAAGAGACCTCGGTTATGATGATGCACTAGGTCCATAGCTGGGACTTTGTGTATGTTCTCGAAATGCGTTTGTCGATTGCTCATTAAGAAAGTTTCTATACAAGTTTCTGAACGAACTCCTTAAGAAAAGTACTCCAAAAGATCACTATGAAAGAATCCTTTGAAGCATCTGGTCGTCACAAACGTTTTGAATACTGTGGAGCCAACATGGACTCCGTATGAGTCACATATCCATGTTTCAGTTAACACTACGCAAAACTGATTCCGAACGACAGTTACAGACTAGGTCTTGTGTAGTTGCACTCAATTTTTTTCCATTCTACTTCACTAACCATCTCCATATGAGATCCAATTACTTGTAGGGAAATTCAAGAGACCTCGGTTATGAGGATGCACTAGGTCCATAGCTGGGACTTTGTGTATGTTCTCGAAATGCGTTTGTCGAGTGCTCATTAAGAAAGTTTCTACACAAGTATCTGAACGAACTCCTTAAGAAAAATTCTTCAAAAGTTCCCTATGAAAGAATCCTTTGAAGCATTTGGTCATCACAAACGTTTTAACTAGTTGTGGAGCCAAAATGGACTCCGTATGAGTCAGATATCCATGTTTCTGTTAACACTGCGCAAAACTGATTCTGAACGACAGTTACAGACTAGTTCTTGTGTAGTTGCACTCAATTTTTTCCATTCTACTTCACTAAACATCTCCATATGAGATCCAATTACTTGTAGGGAAATGTAAGAGACCTCCGTTATGATGATGCACTAGCTCCATAGCTGGGACTTTGTGTATGTTCTCGAAATGCGTTTGTCGAGTGCTCATTAAGAAAGTTTCTATACAAGTTTCTGAACGAACTACTTAAGAAAAGTTCTCCAAAAGTTCCATATGAAAGAATGCTTTGAATCAACTGGTCGTCACAAACGTTTTGACTACTTTTGGAGCCAAAACGGACTCCGTATGAGTCAGATATCCATGTTTCAGTTAACGCTGCGCAAAATTGATTCCGAACGACAGTTACAGACTAGTTCTTGTGTAGTTGTACTCGATTTTTTCCATTCTACTTCACTAAACATCTCCATATGAGAACCAATTACTTGTAGGGAAATGTAAGAGACCTCGGTTATGATGATGCACTAGCTCCATAGCTGGGACTTTGTGTATGTTCTCGAAATGCGTTTGTCGAGTGCTCATTGAGAAAGTTTCTATACAAGTTTCTGAACAAACTCCTTAAGAAATTTCTCCAAAAGTTCCCTATGAAAGAATCCTTTGATGCATCTGGTCCTCGCAAACGTTTTCACTACTTGTGGAGCAAAAACGGACTCCGTATGAGTCAGATATCCATGTTTCAGTTAAGACTGCGCAAAACTAATTCCGAACGACAGTTACAGACTAGTTCTTGTGTAGTTGCACTCGATTTTTTCCATTCTACTTCACTAAACATCTCCATATGAGATCCAACTACCTGTAGGGAAATGTAAGAGACCTCGGTTATGATGATGCACTAGCTCCATAGCTGGGACTTAGTGTATGTTCTCGTAATGCGTTTGTCGAGTGCTCATTAAGAAAGTTTCTATACAAGTTTCTGAATGAACTACTTAAGAAAAGTTCTCCAAAAGTTGCATATGAAAGAATACTTTGAAGCATCTGGTCGTCACAAACGTTTTGACTACTTGTGGAGCCAAAATAGACTCCGTATGAGTCAGATATCCATGTTTCAGTTAACACTGCGCAAAACTGATTCCGAACGACAGTTACAGACTAGTTCTTGTGTAGTTGCACTCGATTTTTTACATTCTACTTCACTAAATATCTCCATATGAGATCCAATTACTTGTAGGGAAATGTAAGAGACCTCGGTTATGATGATGCACTAGCTCCATAGTTGGGACTTTGTGTGTGTTCTCGAAATGCGTTTGTCGAGTGCTTATTAAGAAAGTTTTATACAAGTTTCAGAATGAACTACTTAAGAAAAGTTCTCCAAAAGTTCCATATGAAAGAATGCTTTGAAGCAACTGGTCGTCACAAACGTTTTGACCACTTGTGGAGCCAAAACGGACTCCGTATGAGTCAGATATCCATGTTTCAGTTAACGCTGTGCAAAACTGATTCCGAACGACAGTCAACTGGTCGTCACAAACGTTTTGATTACTTGTGGAGCCAAAACGGACTCCGTATGAGTCGGATATCCATGTTTCAGTTAACACTGCACAAAACTGATTCCGAACGACAGTTTCAGACTAGTTCTTGTGTAGTTGCACTTGATTTTTTCCATTCTACTTCACTAAACATCTCCATATGAGATCCAATTACATGTAGGGAAATGTAAGAGACCTCGGTTATGATCATGCACTAGCTCCATAGCTGGGACTTTGTGTATGTTCTCGAAATGCGTTTGTCGAGTGCTCATTAAGAATGTTTCTATACAAGTTTCTGAACGAACTACTTAAGAAAAGTTCTCCAAAAGTTCCATATGAAAGAATGCTTTGAAGCAACTGGTCGTGACAAACATTTTGGCTACTTGTGGAGCCAAAACAGACTCCGTATGAGTCAGATATCCATGTTTCAGTTAACGCTGCGCAAAACTGATTCCGAACGACAGTTACAGACTAGTTCTTGTGTAGTTGCACTAGATTTTTTCCATTCTACTTCACTAAAAATCTCCATATGAGATCCAATTACTTGTAGGGAAAGGTAAGAGACCTCGGTTATGATGATGCACTAGCTCCATAGCTGGGACTTTGTGTATGTTCTCGTAATGCGTTTGTCGAGTGCTCATTAAGAAAGTTTCTATACAAGTTTCTGAACGAACTACTTAAGAAAAGTTCTCCAAAAGTTCCATATGAAAGAATGCTTTGAAGCAACTGGTCGTCACAAACGTTTTGACTACTTGTGGAGCCAAATCGGACTCCGTATGAGTCAGATATCCATGTTTCAGTTAACGCTGCACAAAACTGATTCCGAGCGACAGTTACAGACTAGTTCTTGTGTAGTTGCACTCGATTTTTTCCATTCTACTTCACTAAACATCTCCATATGAGATCCAATTACTTGTAGGGAAATGAAAAAGAGACCTCGGTTATGATGATGCACTAGCTCCATAGCTGGGACTTTGTGTATGTTCTCGAAATGCGTTTGTCGAGTGCTCATTAAGAAAGTTTCTATACAAGTTTCTGAACGAACTACTTAAGAAAAGTTCTCCAAAAGTTCCCTATGAAAGAATCTTTGAAGCATCTGGTCATCACAAATGTTTTGACTAGTTGTGGAGTCAAAACGGACTGTGTATGAGTCGGATATCGATGTTTCAGTTAACACTGCTCAAAACTGATTCCGAACGACAGTTACAGACTTGTTCTTGTGTAGTTGCACTCGATTTTTTCCATTCTACTTCACTAAACATCTCCATATGATATCTAATAACTTGTAGGGAAATGCAATAGACCTCGATTATGAGGATGCACTAGGTCCATAGCTGGGACTTTGTGTATGTTCTCGAAATGCGTTTGTCGAGTGATCATTGAGAAAGTTTCTATACAAGTTTCTGAACAAACTCCTTAAGAAATTTCTCCAAAAGTTCCCTATGAAAGAATCCTTTGATGCATCTGGTCGTCACAAACGTTTTGACTACTTGTGGAGCAAAGACGGACTCCGTATGAGTCAGATATCCATGATTCAGTTAACACTGCGCAAAACTGATTCCGAACGACAGTTACAGACTAGTTCTTGTGTAGTTGCACTCGATTTTTTCCATTCTACTTCACTAAATATCTCCATATGAGATCCAATTACTTGTACGGAAATGCAAGAGACCTCGGTTATGATGATGCACTAGGTCCATAGCTGGGACTTTGTGTATGTTCTCGAAATGCGTTTGTCGATTGCTCATTAAGAAAGTTTCTATACAAGTTTCTGAACGAACTCCTTAAGAAAAGTTCTCCAAAAGTTCACTATGAAAGAATCCTTTGAAGCATCTGGTCGTCACAAACGTTTTGAATACTGTGGAGCCAACATGGACTCCGTATGACTCACATATCCATGTTTCAGTTAACACTGCGCAAAACTGATTCCGACCGACAGTTACAGACTAGGTCTTGTGTAGTTGCACTCAATTTTTTTCCATTCTACTTCACTAACCATCTCCATATGAGATCCAATTACTTGTAGGGAAATGCAAGAGACCTCGGTTATGAGGATGCACTAGGTCCATAGCTGGGACTTTGTGTATGTTCTCGAAATGCGTTTGTCGAGTTCTCATTAAGAAAGTTTCTATACAAGTTTCTGAACGAACTCCTTAAGAAAAATTCTTCAAAAGTTCCCTATGAAAGAATCCTTTGAAGCATTTGGTCGTCACAAACGTTTTAACTAGTTGTGGAGTCAAAACGGACTCCGTATGAGTCAGATATCCATGTTTCTGTTAACACTGCGCAAAACTGATTCTGAACGACAGTTACAGACAAGTTCTTGTGTAGTTGCACTCAATTTTTTCCATTCTACTTCACTAAACATCTCCATATGAGATCCAATTACTTGTAGGGAAATGTAAGAGACCTCAGTTATGATGATGCACTAGCTCCATAGCTGGGACTTTGTGTATGTTCTCGAAATGCGTTTGTCGAGTGCTCATTAAGAAAGTTTCTATACAAGTTTCTGAACGAACTACTTAAGAAAAGTTCTCCAAATGTTCCAGATGAAAGAATGCTTTGAATCAACTGGTCGTCACAAACGTTTTGACTACTTGTGGAGCCAAAACGGACTCCGTATGAGTCAGATATCCATGTTTCAGTTAACGCTGCGCAAAATTGATTCCGAACGACAGTTACAGACTAGTTCTTGTGTAGTTGTACTCGATTTTTTCCATTCTACTTCACTAAACATCTCCATATGAGATCCAATTACTTGTAGGGAAATGTAAGAGACCTCGGTTATGATGATGCACTAGCTCCATAGCTGGGACTTTGTGTATGTTCTCGAAATGCGTTTGTCGAGTGCTCATTGAGAAAGTTTCTATACAAGTTTCTGAACAAACTCCTTAAGAAATTTCTCCAAAAGTTCCCTATGAAAGAATCCTTTGATGCATCTGGTCGTCACAAACTTTTTCACTACTTGTGGAGCAAAAACGGACTCCGTATGAGTCAGATATCCATGTTTCAGTTAAGACTGCGCAAAACTGATTCCGAACGACAGTTACAGACTAGTTCTTCTGTAGTTGCACTCGAGTTTTTCCATTCTACTTCACTAAACATCTCCATATGAGATCCAATTACCTGTAGGGAAATGTAAGAGACCTCGGTTATGATGATGCACTAGCTCCATAGCTGGGACTTAGTGTATGTTCTCGTAATGCGTTTGTCGAGTGCTCATTAAGAAAGTTTCTATACAAGTTTCTGAATGAACTACTTAAGAAAAGTTCTCCAAAAGTTGCATATGAAAGAATACTTTGAAGCATCTGGTCGTCACAAACGTTTTGACTACTTGTGGAGCCAAAATAGACTCCGTATGAGTCAGATATCCATGTTTCAGTTAACACTGCGCAAAACTGATTCCGAACGACAGTTACAGACTAGTTCTTGTGTAGTTGCACTCGATTTTTTACGTTCTACTTCACTAAACATCTCCATATGAGATCCAATTACTTGTACGGAAATGTAAGAGACCTCGGTTATGATGATGCACTAGCTCCATAGCTGGGACTTTGTGTATGTTCTCGAAATGCGTTTGTCGAGTGCTTATTAAGAAAGTTTTATACAAGTTTCAGAATGAACTACTTAAGAAAAGTTCTCCAAAAGTTCCATATGAAAGAATGCTTTGAAGCAACTGGTCGTCACAAACGTTTTGACTACTTGTGGAGCCAAAACGGACTCCGTATGAGTCAGATATCCATGTTTCAGTTAACGCTGCGCAAAACTGATTCCGAACGACAGTCAACTGGTCGTCACAAACGTTTTGACTACTTGTGGAACCAAAACGGACTCCGTATGACTCGGATATCCATGTTTCAGTTAACACTGCGCAAAACTGATTCCGAACGACAGTTTCAGACTAGTTCTTGTGTAGTTGCACTTGATTTTTTCCATTCTACTTCACTAAACATCTCCATATGAGATCCAATTACATGTAGGGAAATGTAAGAGACCTCGGTTATGATCATGCACTAGCTCCATAGCTGGGACTTTGTGTATGTTCTCGAAATGCGTTTGTCGAGTGCTCATTAAGAATGTTTCTATACAAGTTTCTGAACGAACTACTTAAGAAAAGTTCTCCAAAAGTTCCATATGAAAGAATGCTTTGAAGCAACTGGTCGTCACAAACGTTTTGGCTACTTGTGGAGCCAAAACAGACTTCGTATGAGTCAGATATCCATGTTTCAGTTAACGCTGCGCAAAACTGATTCCGAACGACAGTTACAGACTAGTTCTTGTGTAGTTGCACTCGATTTTTTCCATTCTACTTCACTAAAAATCTCCATATGAGATCCAATTACTTGTAGGGAAAGGTCAGAGACCTCGGTTATGATGATGCACTAGCTCCATAGCTGGGACTTTGTGTATGTTCTCGTAATGCGTTTGTCGAGTGCTCATTAAGAAAGTTTCTATACAAGTTTCTGAACGAACTACTTAAGAAAAGTTCTCCAAAAGTTCCATATGAAAGAATGCTTTGAAGCAACTAGTCGTCACAAACGTTTTGACTACTTGTGGAGCCAAATCGGACTCCGTATGAGTCAGATATCCATGTTTCAGTTAACGCTGCGCAAAACTGATTCCGAACGACAGTTACAGACTAGTTCTTGTGTAGTTGCACTCGATTTTTTCCATTCTACTTCACTAAACATCTCCATATGAGATCCAATTACTTGTAGGGAAATGAAAAAGAGACCTCGGTTATGATGATGCACTAGCTCCATAGCTGGGACTTTGTGTATGTTCTCGAAATGCGTTTGTCGAGTGCTCATTAAGAAAGTTTCTATACAAGTTTCTGAACGAACTACTTAAGAAAAGTTCTCCAAAAGTTCCCTATGAAAGAATCTTTGAAGCATCTGGTCATCACAAATGTTTTGACTACTTGTGGAGTCAAAACGGACTGCGTATGAGTCGGATATCGATGTTTCAGTTAACACTGCTCAAAACTGATTCCGAACGACAGTTACAGACTTGTTCTTGTGTAGTTGCACTCGATTTTTTGCATTCTACTTCACTAAACATCTCTATATGATATCTAATTACTTGTAGGGAAATGCAATAGACCTCGATTATGAGGATGCACTAGGTCCATAGCTGGAATTTTGTGTATGTTCTCGAAATGCGTTTGTCGAGTGATCATTGTGAAAGTTTCTATACAAGTTTCTGAACAAACTCCTTAAGAAATTTCTCCAAAAGTTCCCTATGAAAGAATCCTTTGATGCATCTGGTCGTCACAAACGTTTTGACTACTTGTGGAGCAAAAACGGACTCCGTATGAGTCAGATATCCATGTTTCAGTTAACACTGCGCAAAACTGATTCCGAACGACAGTTACAGACTAGTTCTTGTGTAGTTGCACTTGATTTTTTCCATTCTAGTTCACTAAACATCTCCATATGAGATCCAATTACTTGTACGGAAATGCAAGAGACCTCGGTTATGATGATGCACTAGGTCCATAGCTGGGACTTTGTGTATGTTCTCGAAATGCGTTTGTCGATTGCTCATTAAGAAAGTTTCTATACAAGTTTCTGAACGAACTCCTTAAGAAAAGTTCTCCAAAAGTTCACTATGAAAGAATCCTTTGAAGCATCTGGTCGTCACAAACGTTTTGAATACTGTGGAGCCAACATGGACTCCGTATGACTCACATATCCATGTTTCAGTTAACACTGCGCAAAACTGATTCCGAACGACAGTTACAGACTAGGTCTTGTGTAGTTGCACTCAATTTTTTTCCATTCTACTTCACTAACCATCTCCATATGAGATCCAATTACTTGTAGGGAAATGCAAGAGACCTCGGTTATGAGGATGCACTAGGTCCATAGCTGGGACTTTGTGTATGTTCTCGAAATGCGTTTGTCGAGTGCTCAATAAGAAAGTTTCTACACAAGTATCTGAACGAACTCCTTAAGAAAAATTCTTCAAAAGTTCCCTATGAAAGAATCCTTTGAAGCATTTGGTCATCACAAACATTTTAACTAGTTGTGGAGCCAAAACGGACTCCGTATGAGTCAGATATCCATGTTTCTGTTAACACTGCGCAAAACTGATTCTGAACGACAGTTACAGACTAGTTCTTGTGTAGTTGCACTCAATTTTTTCCATTCTACTTCACTAAACATCTCCATATGAGATCCAATTACTTGTAGGGAAATGTAAGAGACCTCAGTTATGATGATGCACTAGCTCCATAGCTGGGACTTTGTGTATGTTCTCGAAATGCGTTTGTCGAGTCCTCATTAAGAAAGTTTCTATACAAGTTTCTGAACGAACTACTTAAGAAAAGTTCTCCAAAAGTTCCATATGAAAGAATGCTTTGAATCAACTGGTCGTCACAAACATTTTGACTACTTGTGGAGCCAAAACGGACTCCGTATGAGTCAGATATCCATGTTTCAGTTAACGCTGCGCAAAATTGATTCCGAACGACAGTTACAGACTAGTTCTTGTGTAGTTGTACTCGATTTTTTCCATTCTACTTCACTAAACATCTCCATATGAGATCCAATTACTTGTAGGGAAATGTAAGAGACCTCTGTTATGATGATGCACTAGCTCCATAGCTGGGACTTTGTGTATGTTCTCGAAATGCGTTTGTCGAGTGCTCATTAAGAAAGTTTCTATACAAGTTTCTGAACGAACTACTTAAGAAAAGTTCTCCAAAAGTTCCATATGAAAGAATGATTTGAAGCAACTGGTCGTCACAAACGTTTTGACTACTTGTGGAGCCAAAACGGACTCCGTATGAGTCAGATATCCATGTTTCAATTAACGCTGCGCAAAACTGATTCCGAACGACAGTTACAGACTAGTTCTTGTGTAGTTGCACTCATTTTTTCCATTCTACTTCACTAAAAATCTCCATATGAGATCCAATTACTTGTAGGGAAATGTAAGAGACCTCGGTTATGATGATGCACTAGCTCCATAGCTGGGACCTTGTGTATGTTCTCGTAATGCGTTTGTCGAGTGCTCATTAAGAAAGTTTCTATACAAATTTCTGAACGAACTACTTAAGAAAAGTACACCAAAAGTTCCATATGAAAGAATGATTTGAAGCAACTGGTCGTCACAAATGTTTTGACTACTTGTCGAGCCAAAACGGACTCCGTATGAGTCAGATATCCATGTTTCAGTTAACGCTGCGCAAAACTGATTCCGAACGACGGTTACAGACTAGTTCTTGTGTAGTTGCACTCAATTTTTTCCATTCTACTTCACTAAACATCTCCATATGAGATCCAATTACTTGTAGGGAAATGCGAGAGACCTCGGTTATGATGATGCACTAGGTCCACAGCTGGGACTTTGTGTATGTTCTCGAAATGCGTTTGTCGAGTGCTCATTAAGAAAGTTTCTATACAAGTTTCTGAACGAACTCCTGAAGAAAAGTTCTCCAAAAGTTCACTATGAAAGAATCCTTTGAAGCATCTGGTCGTCACAAACATTTTGACTACTTGTGGAGCCAAAAGGGACTCCGTATGAGTCAGATATCCATGTTTCAGTTAACACTGCCCAAAATTGATTCCGAACGACAGTTACAGACTAGTTCTTGTGTAGTTGTACTCGATTTTTTCCATTCTACTTCAGTAAACATGTCCATATGAGATCCAATTACTTGTAGGGAAATGTAAGAGACCTCGGTTATGATGATGCACTAGCTCCATAGCTGGGACTTTGTGTATGTTCTCGAAATGCGTTTGTCGAGTGCTCATTAAGAAAGTTTCTATACAAGTTTCTGAACGAACTACTTAAGAAAAGTTCTCCAAAAGTTCCATATGAAACAATGATTTGAAGCAACTGGTCGTCACAAACGTTTTGACTACTTGTGGAGCCAAAACGGACTCCGTATGAGTCAGATATCCATGTTTCAGTTAACGCTGCGCAAAACTGATTCCGAACGACAGTTATAGACTAGTTCTTGTGTAGTTGCACTCGATTTTTTACATTCTACTTCACTAAACATCTCCATATGAGATCCAATTACCTGTAGGGAAATGTAAGAGACCTCGGTTATGATGATGCACTAGCTCCATAGCTGGGACTTTCGTGTATGTTCTCGTAATGCATTTGTCGAGTGCTCATTACGAAAGTTTCTATAAAAGTTCTGAACGAACTACTTAAGAAAAGTTCTCCAAAAGTTCCATATGAAAGAATGCTTCGAAGCAACTAGTCGTCACAAACGTTTTGACTACTTGTGGAGCCAAAACGGACTCCGTATGAGTCAGATATCCATGTTTCAGTTAACGCTGCGCAAAACTGATTCCGAAGGACAGTTACAGACTAGTTCTTGTATAGTTGCACTAAATTTTTTCCATTCTACTTCACTAAACATCTCCATATGAGAGCCAATTACTTGTAGGGAAATGTAAGAGACCTCGGTTATGATGATGCACTAGCACCATGGCTGGGAATTAGTGTATGTTCTCGAAATGCGTTTGTCGAGTGCTCATTAAGAAAGTTTCTATACAAGTTTCTGTATGAACTACTTAAGAAAAGTTCTCCAAAAGTTCCCTATGAAAGAATATTTGAAGCATCTGGTCGTCACAAATGTTTTGACTACTTCTGGAGCCAAAACAGACTGCGTATGAGTCGGATATCGATGTTTCAGTTAACACTGCGCAAAACTGATTCCGAACGACAATTACAGACTAGTTCTTGTGTAGTTGCACTCGATTTTTTTTCCATTCTACTTCACTAAACATGTCCATATGAGATCCAATTACTTGTAGGGAAATGAAAAAGAGACCTCGGTTATGATGATGCACTAGCTCCATAGCTGGGACTTTGTGTATGTTCTCGAAATGCGTTTGTCGAGTGCTCATTAAGAAAGTTTCTATACAAGTTTCTGAACGAACTACTTAAGAAAAGTTCTCCAAAAGTTCCCTATAAAAGAATCTTTGAAGCATCTGGTCGTCACAAATGTTTTGACTACTTGTGGAGCCAAAACGGACTGCGTATGAGTCGGATATCGATGTTTCAGTTAACACTGCGCCAAACTGATTCCGAACGACAGTTACAGACTAGGTCTTGTGTAGTTGCACTCGATTTTTTCCATTCTACTTCACTAAACATCTCCATACGAGATCTAATTACTTGTAGGGAAATGAAAGGGACCTCGATTATGAGGATGCACTAGGTCCATACTTGGGACTTTGTGTATGTTCTCGAAATGTGTTTGTCGAGTGCTCATTGAGAAAGTTTCTATACAAGTTTCTGAACAAACTCCTTAAGAAATTTCTCCAGAAGTTCCCTATGAAAGAATCCTTTGAAGCATCTGGTCAACACAAACGTTTTGACTACTTGTGGAGCAAAAACGGACTCCGTATGAGTCAGATATCAATGTATCACTTAACACTGCGCAAAACTGATTCCGAACGACAGTTATAGACTAGTTCTTGTGTAGTTGCACTCGATTTTTTCCATTCTACTTCACTAAACATCTCCATATGAGATCCAATTACTTGTAGGGAAATGTAAGAGACCTTGGTTATGATGATGCACTAGCTCCATAGCTGGGACTTTGTGTATGTTCTCGAAATGCGTTTGTCGAGTGCTCATTAAGAAAGTTTCTATACAAGTTTCTGAACGAACTACTTAAGAAAAGTTCTCCAAAAGATCCATATGAAAGAATGGTTTGAAGCAACTGGTTGTCACAAACGTTTTGACTACTTGTGGAGCCAAAACAGACTCCGTATGAGTCGGATATCCATGTTTCAGTTAACACTGCGCAAAACTGATTCCGAACGACAGTTTCAGACTAGTTCTTGTGTAGTTGCACTCGATTTTTTCCATTGTACTTCACTAAACATCTCCATATGAGATCCAATTACTTGTAGGGAAACGTAAGAGACCTCGGTTATGATGATGCACTAGCTCCATAGCTGGGACTTTGTGTATGTTCTCGAAATGCGTTTGTCGAGTGCTCATTAAGAAAGTTTCTATACAAGTTTCTGAACGAACTACTTAAGAAAAATTCTCCAGAAGTTCCATATGAAAGAATGCTTTGAAGCAACTGGTCTTCACAAACGTTTTGACTACTTGTGGAGCCAAAACAGACTCCGTATGAGTCAGATATCCATGTTTCAGTTAACGCTGCGCAAAACTGATTCCGAACGACAGTTACAGACTAGTTCTTGTGTAGTTGCACTCGATTTTTTCCATTCTACTTCACTAAAAATCTCCACATGAGATCCAATTACTTGTAGGGAAATGTAAGAGACCTCGGTTATGATGATGCACTAGCTCCATAGCTGGGACTTTGTGTATGTTCTCGTAATGCGTTTGTCGAGTGCTCATTAAGAAAGTTTCTATACAAGTTTCTAAACGAACTACTTAAGAAAAGTTCTCCTAAAGTTCCATATGAAAGAATGCATTGAAGCAACTGGTCGTCACAAATGTTTTGACTACTTGTGGAGCAAAAACGGACTCCGTATGAGTCAGATATCCATGTTTCAGTTAACGCTGCGCAAAACTGATTCCGAACGACAGTTACGGACTAGTTCTTGTGTAGTTGCACTCGATTTTGTCCATTCTACTCCACTAAACATCTCCATATGAGATCCAATTACTTGTAGGGAAATGAAAAAGAGACCTTTGTTATGATGATGCACTAGCTCCATGGCTGGGACTTTGTGTATGTTCTCGAAATGCGTTTGTCGAGTGCTCATTAAGAAAGTTTCTATACAAGTTTCTGAATGAACTACTTAAGAAAAGTTCTCCAAAAGTTCCCTATGAAAGAATATTTGAAGCATCTGGTCGTCACAAATGTTTTGACTACTTGTGGAGCCAAAATGGACTGCGTATGAGTCGGATATCGATGTTCCAGTTAACACTGCGCAAAACTGATTCCGAACGACAGTTACAGACTAGTTCTTGTGTAGTTGCACTCGATTTTTTTTCCATTCTACTTCACTAAACATCTCCATATGAGATCCAATTACTTGTAGGGAAATGAAAAAGAGACCTCGGTTATGATGATGCACTAGCTCCATAGCTGGGACTTTGTGTATGTTCTCGAAATGCGTTTGTCGAGTGCTCATTAAGAAAGTTTCTATACAAGTTTCTGAATGAACTACTTAAGAAAAGTTCTCCAAAAGTTCCCTATGAAAGAATCTTTGAAGCATCTGGTCGTCACAAATGTTCTGACTACTTGTGGATCCAAAACAGACTGCGTATGAGTCAGATATCGATGTTTCAGTTAACACTGTGCAAAACTGATTCCGAACGACAGTTACAGACTAGGTCTTGTGTAGTTGCACTCGATTTTTTTCCATTCTACTTCACTAAACATCTCCATACAAGATCTAATTACTTGTAGGGAAATGCAAGGGACCTCGATTATGAGGATGCACTAGGTCCATAGCTGGGACTTTGTGTATGTTCTCGAAATGTGTTTGTCGAGTGCTCATTGAGAAAGTTTCTATACAAGTTTCTGAACAAACTCCTTCAGAAATTTCCCCAGAAGTTCCCTATGAAAGAATCCTTTGAAGCATCTGGTCATCACAAACGTTTTGACTACTTGTGGAGCAAAAACGGACTCCGTATGAGGCAGATATCAATATATCAGTTAACACTGCGCAAAACTGATTCCGAACGACAGTTATAGACTAGTTCTTGTGTAGTTGCACTCGATTTTTTCCATTCTACTTCACTAAACATCTCCATATGAGATCCAATTACTTGTAGGGAAATGTAATAGACCTTGGTTATGATGATGCACTAGGTCCATAGCTGGGACTTTGTGTATGTTCTCGAAATGCGTTTGTCGAGTGCTCATTAAGAAAGTTTCTATACAAGTTTCTGTATGAACTACTTAAGAAAAGTTCTCCAAAAGTTCCCTATGAAAGAATCTTTGAAGCATCTGGTCGTCACAAATGTTTTGACTACTTGTGGAGCCAAAACGGACTGCGTATGAGTCGGATATCGATGTTTCAGTTAACACTGCGCAAAACTGATTCCGAACGACAGTTACAGACTAGGTCTTGTGTAGTTGCACTCGATTTTTTTTTTCCATTCTACTTCACTAAACATGTCCATATGAGATCCAATTACTTGTAGGGAAATGAAAAAGAGACCTCGGTTATGATGATGCACTAGCTCCATAGCTGGGACTTTGTGTATGTTCTCGAAATGCGTTTGTCGAGTGCTCATTAAGAAAGTTTCTATACAAGTTTCTGAACGAACTACTTAAGAAAAGTTCTCCAAAAGTTCCATATGAAAGAATGATTTGAAGCAACTGGTCGTCACAAACGTTTTGACTACTTGTGGAGCCAAAACGGACTCCGTATGAGTCAGATATCCATGTTTCAGTTAACGCTGCGCAAAACTGATTCCGAACGACAGTTACAGACTAGTTCTTGTGTAGTTGCACTCGATTTTTTCCATTCTACTTCACTAAACATCTCCATATGAGATCCAATTACTTGTAGGGAAATGTAACAGACCTCGGTTATGATGATGCACTGGCTCCATAGCTGGGACTTTGTGTATGTTCTCGTAATGCGTTTGTCGAGTGCTCATTAAGAAAGTTTCTATACAAGTTTCTGAACGAACTACTTAAGAAAAGTTCTCCATAAGTTCCCTATGAAAGAATGCTTTGAAGCAACTGGTCGTCACAAACGTTTTGACTACTTGTGGAGCCAAAATGGACTCCGTATGAGTCAGATATCCATGTTTCAGTTAACGCTGCGCAAAACTGATTTCGAACGACAGTTACAGACTAATTCTTGTGTAGTTGCACTCGATTTTTTCCATTCTACTTCACTAAACATCTCCATATGAGATCTAATTACTTGTAGGGAAATGCAATAGACCTTGATTATGAGGATGCACTAGGTCCATAGCTGGGACTTTGTGTATGTTCTCGAAATGCGTTTGTCGAGTGCTCATTGAGAAAGCTTCTATACAAGTTTCTGAACAAACTCCTTAAGAAATTTCTCCAAAAGTTCCCTATGAAAGAATCCTTTGATGCATCTGGTCGTCACAAATGTTTTCACTACTTGTGGAGCAAAAACGGACTCCGTATGAGTCAGATATCCATGTTTCAATTAAGACTGCGCAAAACTGATTCCGAACGACAGTTACAGACTAGTTCTTGTGTAGTTGCACTCGATTTTTTCCATTCTACTTCACTAAACATCTCCATATGAGATCCAATTACCTGTAGGGAAATGTAAGGGACCTCGGTTATGATGATGCACTAGCTCCATAGCTGGGACTTAGTGTATGTTCTCGTAATGCGTTTGTCGAGTGCTCATTAAGAAAGTTTCTATACAAGTTTCTGAATAAACTACTTAAGAAAAGTTCTCCAAAAGTTGCATATGAAAGAATACTTTGAAGCATCTGGTCGTCACAAACGTTTTGACTACTTGTGGAGCCAAAATAGACTCCGTATGAGTCAGATATCCATGTTTCAGTTAACAGTGCGCAAAACTGATTCCGAACGACAGTTACAGACTAGTTCTTGTGTAGTTGCACTCGATTTTTTACATTCTACTTCACTAAACATCTCCGTATGAGATCCAATTACTTGTAGGGAAATGTAAGAGACCTCGGTTATGATGATGCACTAGCTCCATAGCTTGGACTTTGTGTATGTTCTCGAAATGCGTTTGTCGAGTGCTTATTAAGAATGTTTTATACAAGTTTCAGAATGAACTACTTAAGAAAAGTTCTCCAAAAGTTCCATATGAAAGAATGCTTTGAAGCAACTGGTCGTCACAAACGTTTTGACTACTTGTGGAGCCAAAACGGACTCCGTATGAGTCAGATATCCATGTTTCAGTTAACGCTGCGCAAAACTGATTCCGAACGACAGTCAGCTGGTCGTCACAAACGTTTTGACTACTTGTGGAGCCAAAACGGACTCCGTATGAGTCGGATATCCATGTTTCAGTTAACACTGCGCAAAACTGATTCCGAACGACAGTTTCAGACTAGTTCTTGTGTAGTTGCACTTGATTTTTTCCATTCTACTTCACTAAACATCTCCATATGAGATCCAATTACATGTAGTGAAATGTAAGAGACCTCGGTTATGATCATGCACTAGCTCCATAGCTGGGACTTTGTGTATGTTCTCGAAATGCGTTTGTCGAGTGCTCATTAAGAATGTTTCTATACAAGTTTCTGAACGAACTACTTAAGAAAAGTTCTCCAAAAGTTCCATATGAAAGAATGCTTTGAAGCAACTGGTCGTCACAAACGTTTCGGCTACTTGTGGAGCCAAAACAGACTCCGTATGAGTCAGATATCCATGTTTCAGTTAACGCTGCGCAAAACTGATTCCGAGCGACAGTTACAGACTAGTTCTTGTGTAGTTGCACTCGATTTTTTCCATTCTACTTCACTAAACATCTCCATGTGAGATCCAATTACTTGTAGGGAAATGAAAAAGAGACCTCGGTTATGATGATGCACTAGCTCCATAGCTGGGACTTTGTGTATGTTCTCGAAATGCGTTTGTCGAGTGCTCATTAAGAAAGTTTCTATACAAGTTTCTGAACGAACTACTTAAGAAAAGTTCTCCAAAAGTTCCCTATGAAAGAATGCTTTGAAGCAACTGGTCGTCACAAACGTTTTGACTACTTGTGGAGCCAAATCGGACTGCGTATGAGTCGGATATCGATGTTTCAGTTAACACTGCTCAAAACTGATTCCGAACGACAGTTACAGACTTGTTCTTGTGTACTTGCACTCGATTTTTTCCATTCTACTTCACTAAACATCTCCATATGATATCTAATTACTTGTAGGGAAATGCAATAGACCTCGATTATGAGGATGCACTAGGTCCATAGCTGGGATTTGTGTATGTTCTCGAAATGCGTTTGTCGAGTGATCATTGAGAAAGTTTCTATACAAGTTTCTGAACAAACTCCTTAAGAAATTTCTCCAAAAGTTCCCTATGAAAGAATCCTTTGATGCATCTAGTCGTCACAAACGTTTTGACTACTTGTGGAGCAAAAATGGACTCCGTATGAGTCAGATATCCATGTTTCAGTTAACACTGCGCAAAACTGATTCCGAACGACAGTTACAGACTAGTTCTTGTGTAGTTGCACTCGATTTTTTCCATTCTACTTCACTAAACATCTCCATATGATATCTAATTACTTGTAGGGAAATGCAATAGACCTCGATTATGAGGAGGCACTAGGTCCATAGCTGGGACTTTGTGTATGTTCTCGAAATGCGTTTGTCGAGTGATCATTGAGAAAGTTTCTATACAAGTTTCTGAATAAACTCCGTAAGAAATTTCTCCAAAAGTTCCCTATGAAAGAATCCTTTGATACATCTTGTCGTCACAAACGTTTTGACTACTTGTGGAGCAAAAATGGACTCAGTATGAGTCAGATATCCATGTTTCAGTTAACACTGCGCAAAACTGATTCCGAACGACAGTTACAGACTAGTTCTTATGTAGTTGCACTCGATTTTTTCCATTCTACTTCACTAAACATCTCCATATGAGATCCAATTACTTGTAGGGAAATGCAAGAGACCTCGGTTATGATGATGCACTAGGTCCATAGCTGGGACTTTGTGTATGTTCTCGAAATGCGTTTGTCGATTGCTCATTAAGAAAGTTTCTATACAAGTTTCTGAACGAACTCCTTAAGAAAAGTACTCCAAAAGATCACTATGAAAGAATCCTTTGAAGCATCTGGTCGTCACAAACGTTTTGAATACTGTGGAGCCAACATGGACTCCGTATGAGTCACATATCCATGTTTCAGTTAACACTACGCAAAACTGATTCCGAACGACAGTTACAGACTAGGTCTTGTGTAGTTGCACTCAATTTTTTTCCATTCTACTTCACTAACCATCTCCATATGAGATCCAATTACTTGTAGGGAAATTCAAGAGACCTCGGTTATGAGGATGCACTAGGTCCATAGCTGGGACTTTGTGTATGTTCTCGAAATGCGTTTGTCGAGTGCTCATTAAGAAAGTTTCTACACAAGTATCTGAACGAACTCCTTAAGAAAAATTCTTCAAAAGTTCCCTATGAAAGAATCCTTTGAAGCATTTGGTCATCACAAACGTTTTAACTAGTTGTGGAGCCAAAATGGACTCCGTATGAGTCAGATATCCATGTTTCTGTTAACACTGCGCAAAACTGATTCTGAACGACAGTTACAGACTAGTTCTTGTGTAGTTGCACTCAATTTTTTCCATTCTACTTCACTAAACATCTCCATATGAGATCCAATTACTTGTAGGGAAATGTAAGAGACCTCCGTTATGATGATGCACTAGCTCCATAGCTGGGACTTTGTGTATGTTCTCGAAATGCGTTTGTCGAGTGCTCATTAAGAAAGTTTCTATACAAGTTTCTGAACGAACTACTTAAGAAAAGTTCTCCAAAAGTTCCATATGAAAGAATGCTTTGAATCAACTGGTCGTCACAAACGTTTTGACTACTTTTGGAGCCAAAACGGACTCCGTATGAGTCAGATATCCATGTTTCAGTTAACGCTGCGCAAAATTGATTCCGAACGACAGTTACAGACTAGTTCTTGTGTAGTTGTACTCGATTTTTTCCATTCTACTTCACTAAACATCTCCATATGAGAACCAATTACTTGTAGGGAAATGTAAGAGACCTCGGTTATGATGATGCACTAGCTCCATAGCTGGGACTTTGTGTATGTTCTCGAAATGCGTTTGTCGAGTGCTCATTGAGAAAGTTTCTATACAAGTTTCTGAACAAACTCCTTAAGAAATTTCTCCAAAAGTTCCCTATGAAAGAATCCTTTGATGCATCTGGTCCTCGCAAACGTTTTCACTACTTGTGGAGCAAAAACGGACTCCGTATGAGTCAGATATCCATGTTTCAGTTAAGACTGCGCAAAACTAATTCCGAACGACAGTTACAGACTAGTTCTTGTGTAGTTGCACTCGATTTTTTCCATTCTACTTCACTAAACATCTCCATATGAGATCCAACTACCTGTAGGGAAATGTAAGAGACCTCGGTTATGATGATGCACTAGCTCCATAGCTGGGACTTAGTGTATGTTCTCGTAATGCGTTTGTCGAGTGCTCATTAAGAAAGTTTCTATACAAGTTTCTGAATGAACTACTTAAGAAAAGTTCTCCAAAAGTTGCATATGAAAGAATACTTTGAAGCATCTGGTCGTCACAAACGTTTTGACTACTTGTGGAGCCAAAATAGACTCCGTATGAGTCAGATATCCATGTTTCAGTTAACACTGCGCAAAACTGATTCCGAACGACAGTTACAGACTAGTTCTTGTGTAGTTGCACTCGATTTTTTACATTCTACTTCACTAAATATCTCCATATGAGATCCAATTACTTGTAGGGAAATGTAAGAGACCTCGGTTATGATGATGCACTAGCTCCATAGTTGGGACTTTGTGTGTGTTCTCGAAATGCGTTTGTCGAGTGCTTATTAAGAAAGTTTTATACAAGTTTCAGAATGAACTACTTAAGAAAAGTTCTCCAAAAGTTCCATATGAAAGAATGCTTTGAAGCAACTGGTCGTCACAAACGTTTTGACCACTTGTGGAGCCAAAACGGACTCCGTATGAGTCAGATATCCATGTTTCAGTTAACGCTGTGCAAAACTGATTCCGAACGACAGTCAACTGGTCGTCACAAACGTTTTGATTACTTGTGGAGCCAAAACGGACTCCGTATGAGTCGGATATCCATGTTTCAGTTAACACTGCGCAAAACTGATTCCGAACGACAGTTTCAGACTAGTTCTTGTGTAGTTGCACTTGATTTTTTCCATTCTACTTCACTAAACATCTCCATATGAGATCCAATTACATGTAGGGAAATGTAAGAGACCTCGGTTATGATCATGCACTAGCTCCATAGCTGGGACTTTGTGTATGTTCTCGAAATGCGTTTGTCGAGTGCTCATTAAGAATGTTTCTATACAAGTTTCTGAACGAACTACTTAAGAAAAGTTCTCCAAAAGTTCCATATGAAAGAATGCTTTGAAGCAACTGGTCGTGACAAACATTTTGGCTACTTGTGGAGCCAAAACAGACTCCGTATGAGTCAGATATCCATGTTTCAGTTAACGCTGCGCAAAACTGATTCCGAACGACAGTTACAGACTAGTTCTTGTGTAGTTGCACTAGATTTTTTCCATTCTACTTCACTAAAAATCTCCATATGAGATCCAATTACTTGTAGGGAAAGGTAAGAGACCTCGGTTATGATGATGCACTAGCTCCATAGCTGGGACTTTGTGTATGTTCTCGTAATGCGTTTGTCGAGTGCTCATTAAGAAAGTTTCTATACAAGTTTCTGAACGAACTACTTAAGAAAAGTTCTCCAAAAGTTCCATATGAAAGAATGCTTTGAAGCAACTGGTCGTCACAAACGTTTTGACTACTTGTGGAGCCAAATCGGACTCCGTATGAGTCAGATATCCATGTTTCAGTTAACGCTGCACAAAACTGATTCCGAGCGACAGTTACAGACTAGTTCTTGTGTAGTTGCACTCGATTTTTTCCATTCTACTTCACTAAACATCTCCATATGAGATCCAATTACTTGTAGGGAAATGAAAAAGAGACCTCGGTTATGATGATGCACTAGCTCCATAGCTGGGACTTTGTGTATGTTCTCGAAATGCGTTTGTCGAGTGCTCATTAAGAAAGTTTCTATACAAGTTTCTGAACGAACTACTTAAGAAAAGTTCTCCAAAAGTTCCCTATGAAAGAATCTTTGAAGCATCTGGTCATCACAAATGTTTTGACTAGTTGTGGAGTCAAAACGGACTGTGTATGAGTCGGATATCGATGTTTCAGTTAACACTGCTCAAAACTGATTCCGAACGACAGTTACAGACTTGTTCTTGTGTAGTTGCACTCGATTTTTTCCATTCTACTTCACTAAACATCTCCATATGATATCTAATAACTTGTAGGGAAATGCAATAGACCTCGATTATGAGGATGCACTAGGTCCATAGCTGGGACTTTGTGTATGTTCTCGAAATGCGTTTGTCGAGTGATCATTGAGAAAGTTTCTATACAAGTTTCTGAACAAACTCCTTAAGAAATTTCTCCAAAAGTTCCCTATGAAAGAATCCTTTGATGCATCTGGTCGTCACAAACGTTTTGACTACTTGTGGAGCAAAGACGGACTCCGTATGAGTCAGATATCCATGATTCAGTTAACACTGCGCAAAACTGATTCCGAACGACAGTTACAGACTAGTTCTTGTGTAGTTGCACTCGATTTTTTCCATTCTACTTCACTAAATATCTCCATATGAGATCCAATTACTTGTACGGAAATGCAAGAGACCTCGGTTATGATGATGCACTAGGTCCATAGCTGGGACTTTGTGTATGTTCTCGAAATGCGTTTGTCGATTGCTCATTAAGAAAGTTTCTATACAAGTTTCTGAACGAACTCCTTAAGAAAAGTTCTCCAAAAGTTCACTATGAAAGAATCCTTTGAAGCATCTGGTCGTCACAAACGTTTTGAATACTGTGGAGCCAACATGGACTCCGTATGACTCACATATCCATGTTTCAGTTAACACTGCGCAAAACTGATTCCGACCGACAGTTACAGACTAGGTCTTGTGTAGTTGCACTCAATTTTTTTCCATTCTACTTCACTAACCATCTCCATATGAGATCCAATTACTTGTAGGGAAATGCAAGAGACCTCGGTTATGAGGATGCACTAGGTCCATAGCTGGGACTTTGTGTATGTTCTCGAAATGCGTTTGTCGAGTTCTCATTAAGAAAGTTTCTATACAAGTTTCTGAACGAACTCCTTAAGAAAAATTCTTCAAAAGTTCCCTATGAAAGAATCCTTTGAAGCATTTGGTAGTCACAAACGTTTTAACTAGTTGTGGAGTCAAAACGGACTCCGTATGAGTCAGATATCCATGTTTCTGTTAACACTGCGCAAAACTGATTCTGAACGACAGTTACAGACAAGTTCTTGTGTAGTTGCACTCAATTTTTTCCATTCTACTTCACTAAACATCTCCATATGAGATCCAATTACTTGTAGGGAAATGTAAGAGACCTCAGTTATGATGATGCACTAGCTCCATAGCTGGGACTTTGTGTATGTTCTCGAAATGCGTTTGTCGAGTGCTCATTAAGAAAGTTTCTATACAAGTTTCTGAACGAACTACTTAAGAAAAGTTCTCCAAATGTTCCAGATGAAAGAATGCTTTGAATCAACTGGTCGTCACAAACGTTTTGACTACTTGTGGAGCCAAAACGGACTCCGTATGAGTCAGATATCCATGTTTCAGTTAACGCTGCGCAAAATTGATTCCGAACGACAGTTACAGACTAGTTCTTGTGTAGTTGTACTCGATTTTTTCCATTCTACTTCACTAAACATCTCCATATGAGATCCAATTACTTGTAGGGAAATGTAAGAGACCTCGGTTATGATGATGCACTAGCTCCATAGCTGGGACTTTGTGTATGTTCTCGAAATGCGTTTGTCGAGTGCTCATTGAGAAAGTTTCTATACAAGTTTCTGAACAAACTCCTTAAGAAATTTCTCCAAAAGTTCCCTATGAAAGAATCCTTTGATGCATCTGGTCGTCACAAACTTTTTCACTACTTGTGGAGCAAAAACGGACTCCGTATGAGTCAGATATCCATGTTTCAGTTAAGACTGCGCAAAACTGATTCCGAACGACAGTTACAGACTAGTTCTTCTGTAGTTGCACTCGAGTTTTTCCATTCTACTTCACTAAACATCTCCATATGAGATCCAATTACCTGTAGGGAAATGTAAGAGACCTCGGTTATGATGATGCACTAGCTCCATAGCTGGGACTTAGTGTATGTTCTCGTAATGCGTTTGTCGAGTGCTCATTAAGAAAGTTTCTATACAAGTTTCTGAATGAACTACTTAAGAAAAGTTCTCCAAAAGTTGCATATGAAAGAATACTTTGAAGCATCTGGTCGTCACAAACGTTTTGACTACTTGTGGAGCCAAAATAGACTCCGTATGAGTCAGATATCCATGTTTCAGTTAACACTGCGCAAAACTGATTCCGAACGACAGTTACAGACTAGTTCTTGTGTAGTTGCACTCGATTTTTTACGTTCTACTTCACTAAACATCTCCATATGAGATCCAATTACTTGTACGGAAATGTAAGAGACCTCGGTTATGATGATGCACTAGCTCCATAGCTGGGACTTTGTGTATGTTCTCGAAATGCGTTTGTCGAGTGCTTATTAAGAAAGTTTTATACAAGTTTCAGAATGAACTACTTAAGAAAAGTTCTCCAAAAGTTCCATATGAAAGAATGCTTTGAAGCAACTGGTCGTCACAAACGTTTTGAGTACTTGTGGAGCCAAAACGGACTCCGTATGAGTCAGATATCCATGTTTCAGTTAACGCTGCGCAAAACTGATTCCGAACGACAGTCAACTGGTCGTCACAAACGTTTTGACTACTTGTGGAACCAAAACGGACTCCGTATGACTCGGATATCCATGTTTCAGTTAACACTGCGCAAAACTGATTCCGAACGACAGTTTCAGACTAGTTCTTGTGTAGTTGCACTTGATTTTTTCCATTCTACTTCACTAAACATCTCCATATGAGATCCAATTACATGTAGGGAAATGTAAGAGACCTCGGTTATGATCATGCACTAGCTCCATAGCTGGGACTTTGTGTATGTTCTCGAAATGCGTTTGTCGAGTGCTCATTAAGAATGTTTCTATACAAGTTTCTGAACGAACTACTTAAGAAAAGTTCTCCAAAAGTTCCATATGAAAGAATGCTTTGAAGCAACTGGTCGTCACAAACGTTTTGGCTACTTGTGGAGCCAAAACAGACTTCGTATGAGTCAGATATCCATGTTTCAGTTAACGCTGCGCAAAACTGATTCCGAACGACAGTTACAGACTAGTTCTTGTGTAGTTGCACTCGATTTTTTCCATTCTACTTCACTAAAAATCTCCATATGAGATCCAATTACTTGTAGGGAAAGGTCAGAGACCTCGGTTATGATGATGCACTAGCTCCATAGCTGGGACTTTGTGTATGTTCTCGTAATGCGTTTGTCGAGTGCTCATTAAGAAAGTTTCTATACAAGTTTCTGAACGAACTATTTAAGAAAAGTTCTCCAAAAGTTCCATATGAAAGAATGCTTTGAAGCAACTAGTCGTCACAAACGTTTTGACTACTTGTGGAGCCAAATCGGACTCCGTATGAGTCAGATATCCATGTTTCAGTTAACGCTGCGCAAAACTGATTCCGAACGACAGTTACAGACTAGTTCTTGTGTAGTTGCACTCGATTTTTTCCATTCTACTTCACTAAACATCTCCATATGAGATCCAATTACTTGTAGGGAAATGAAAAAGAGACCTCGGTTATGATGATGCACTAGCTCCATAGCTGGGACTTTGTGTATGTTCTCGAAATGCGTTTGTCGAGTGCTCATTAAGAAAGTTTCTATACAAGTTTCTGAACGAACTACTTAAGAAAAGTTCTCCAAAAGTTCCCTATGAAAGAATCTTTGAAGCATCTGGTCATCACAAATGTTTTGACTACTTGTGGAGTCAAAACGGACTGCGTATGAGTCGGATATCGATGTTTCAGTTAACACTGCTCAAAACTGATTCCGAACGACAGTTACAGACTTGTTCTTGTGTAGTTGCACTCGATTTTTTGCATTCTACTTCACTAAACATCTCTATATGATATCTAATTACTTGTAGGGAAATGCAATAGACCTCGATTATGAGGATGCACTAGGTCCATAGCTGGAACTTTGTGTATGTTCTCGAAATGCGTTTGTCGAGTGATCATTGTGAAAGTTTCTATACAAGTTTCTGAACAAACTCCTTAAGAAATTTCTCCAAAAGTTCCCTATGAAAGAATCCTTTGATGCATCTGGTCGTCACAAACGTTTTGACTACTTGTGGAGCAAAAACGGACTCCGTATGAGTCAGATATCCATGTTTCAGTTAACACTGCGCAAAACTGATTCCGAACGACAGTTACAGACTAGTTCTTGTGTAGTTGCACTTGATTTTTTCCATTCTAGTTCACTAAACATCTCCATATGAGATCCAATTACTTGTACGGAAATGCAAGAGACCTCGGTTATGATGATGCACTAGGTCCATAGCTGGGACTTTGTGTATGTTCTCGAAATGCGTTTGTCGATTGCTCATTAAGAAAGTTTCTATACAAGTTTCTGAACGAACTCCTTAAGAAAAGTTCTCCAAAAGTTCACTATGAAAGAATCCTTTGAAGCATCTGGTCGTCACAAACGTTTTGAATACTGTGGAGCCAACATGGACTCCGTATGACTCACATATCCATGTTTCAGTTAACACTGCGCAAAACTGATTCCGAACGACAGTTACAGACTAGGTCTTGTGTAGTTGCACTCAATTTTTTTCCATTCTACTTCACTAACCATCTCCATATGAGATCCAATTACTTGTAGGGAAATGCAAGAGACCTCGGTTATGAGGATGCACTAGGTCCATAGCTGGGACTTTGTGTATGTTCTCGAAATGCGTTTGTCGAGTGCTCAATAAGAAAGTTTCTACACAAGTATCTGAACGAACTCCTTAAGAAAAATTCTTCAAAAGTTCCCTATGAAAGAATCCTTTGAAGCATTTGGTCATCACAAACATTTTAACTAGTTGTGGAGCCAAAACGGACTCCGTATGAGTCAGATATCCATGTTTCTGTTAACACTGCGCAAAACTGATTCTGAACGACAGTTACAGACTAGTTCTTGTGTAGTTGCACTCAATTTTTTCCATTCTACTTCACTAAACATCTCCATATGAGATCCAATTACTTGTAGGGAAATGTAAGAGACCTCAGTTATGATGATGCACTAGCTCCATAGCTGGGACTTTGTGTATGTTCTCGAAATGCGTTTGTCGAGTCCTCATGAAGAAAGTTTCTATACAAGTTTCTGAACGAACTACTTAAGAAAAGTTCTCCAAAAGTTCCATATGAAAGAATGCTTTGAATCAACTGGTCGTCACAAACATTTTGACTACTTGTGGAGCCAAAACGGACTCCGTATGAGTCAGATATCCATGTTTCAGTTAACGCTGCGCAAAATTGATTCCGAACGACAGTTACAGACTAGTTCTTGTGTAGTTGTACTCGATTTTTTCCATTCTACTTCACTAAACATCTCCATATGAGATCCAATTACTTGTAGGGAAATGTAAGAGACCTCTGTTATGATGATGCACTAGCTCCATAGCTGGGACTTTGTGTATGTTCTCGAAATGCGTTTGTCGAGTGCTCATTAAGAAAGTTTCTATACAAGTTTCTGAACGAACTACTTAAGAAAAGTTCTCCAAAAGTTCCATATGAAAGAATGATTTGAAGCAACTGGTCGTCACAAACGTTTTGACTACTTGTGGAGCCAAAACGGACTCCGTATGAGTCAGATATCCATGTTTCAATTAACGCTGCGCAAAACTGATTCCGAACGACAGTTACAGACTAGTTCTTGTGTAGTTGCACTCATTTTTTCCATTCTACTTCACTAAAAAACTCCATATGAGATCCAATTACTTGTAGGGAAATGTAAGAGACCTCGGTTATGATGATGCACTAGCTCCATAGCTGGGACCTTGTGTATGTTCTCGTAATGCGTTTGTCGAGTGCTCATTAAGAAAGTTTCTATACAAATTTCTGAACGAACTACTTAAGAAAAGTACACCAAAAGTTCCATATGAAAGAATGATTTGAAGCAACTGGTCGTCACAAATGTTTTGACTACTTGTCGAGCCAAAACGGACTCCGTATGAGTCAGATATCCATGTTTCAGTTAACGCTGCGCAAAACTGATTCCGAACGACGGTTACAGACTAGTTCTTGTGTAGTTGCACTCAATTTTTTCCATTCTACTTCACTAAACATCTCCATATGAGATCCAATTACTTGTAGGGAAATGCGAGAGACCTCGGTTATGATGATGCACTAGGTCCACAGCTGGGACTTTGTGTATGTTCTCGAAATGCGTTTGTCGAGTGCTCATTAAGAAAGTTTCTATACAAGTTTCTGAACGAACTCCTGAAGAAAAGTTCTCCAAAAGTTCACTATGAAAGAATCCTTTGAAGCATCTGGTCGTCACAAACATTTTGACTACTTGTGGAGCCAAAAGGGACTCCGTATGAGTCAGATATCCATGTTTCAGTTAACACTGCCCAAAATTGATTCCGAACGACAGTTACAGACTAGTTCTTGTGTAGTTGTACTCGATTTTTTCCATTCTACTTCAGTAAACATGTCCATATGAGATCCAATTACTTGTAGGGAAATGTAAGAGACCTCGGTTATGATGATGCACTAGCTCCATAGCTGGGACTTTGTGTATGTTCTCGAAATGCGTTTGTCGAGTGCTCATTAAGAAAGTTTCTATACAAGTTTCTGAACGAACTACTTAAGAAAAGTTCTCCAAAAGTTCCATATGAAACAATGATTTGAAGCAACTGGTCGTCACAAACGTTTTGACTACTTGTGGAGCCAAAACGGACTCCGTATGAGTCAGATATCCATGTTTCAGTTAACGCTGCGCAAAACTGATTCCGAACGACAGTTATAGACTAGTTCTTGTGTAGTTGCACTCGATTTTTTACATTCTACTTCACTAAACATCTCCATATGAGATCCAATTACCTGTAGGGAAATGTAAGAGACCTCGGTTATGATGATGCACTAGCTCCATAGCTGGGACTTTCGTGTATGTTCTCGTAATGCATTTGTCGAGTGCTCATTACGAAAGTTTCTATACAAGTTCTGAACGAACTACTTAAGAAAAGTTCTCCAAAAGTTCCATATGAAAGAATGCTTCGAAGCAACTAGTCGTCACAAACGTTTTGACTACTTGTGGAGCCAAAACGGACTCCGTATGAGTCAGATATCCATGTTTCAGTTAACGCTGCGCAAAACTGATTCCGAAGGACAGTTACAGACTAGTTCTTGTATAGTTGCACTAAATTTTTTCCATTCTACTTCACTAAACATCTCCATATGAGAGCCAATTACTTGTAGGGAAATGTAAGAGACCTCGGTTATGATGATGCACTAGCACCATGGCTGGGAATTAGTGTATGTTCTCGAAATGCGTTTGTCGAGTGCTCATTAAGAAAGTTTCTATACAAGTTTCTGTATGAACTACTTAAGAAAAGTTCTCCAAAAGTTCCCTATGAAAGAATATTTGAAGCATCTGGTCGTCACAAATGTTTTGACTACTTCTGGAGCCAAAACAGACTGCGTATGAGTCGGATATCGATGTTTCAGTTAACACTGCGCAAAACTGATTCCGAACGACAGTTACAGACTAGTTCTTGTGTAGTTGCACTCGATTTTTTTTCCATTCTACTTCACTAAACATGTCCATATGAGATCCAATTACTTGTAGGGAAATGAAAAAGAGACCTCGGTTATGATGATGCACTAGCTCCATAGCTGGGACTTTGTGTATGTTCTCGAAATGCGTTTGTCGAGTGCTCATTAAGAAAGTTTCTATACAAGTTTCTGAACGAACTACTTAAGAAAAGTTCTCCAAAAGTTCCCTATAAAAGAATCTTTGAAGCATCTGGTCGTCACAAATGTTTTGACTACTTGTGGAGCCAAAACGGACTGCGTATGAGTCGGATATCGATGTTTCAGTTAACACTGCGCCAAACTGATTCCGAACGACAGTTACAGACTAGGTCTTGTGTAGTTGCACTCGATTTTTTCCATTCTACTTCACTAAACATCTCCATACGAGATCTAATTACTTGTAGGGAAATGAAAGGGACCTCGATTATGAGGATGCACTAGGTCCATACTTGGGACTTTGTGTATGTTCTCGAAATGTGTTTGTCGAGTGCTCATTGAGAAAGTTTCTATACAAGTTTCTGAACAAACTCCTTAAGAAATTTCTCCAGAAGTTCCCTATGAAAGAATCCTTTGAAGCATCTGGTCAACACAAACGTTTTGACTACTTGTGGAGCAAAAACGGACTCCGTATGAGTCAGATATCAATGTATCACTTAACACTGCGCAAAACTGATTCCGAACGACAGTTATAGACTAGTTCTTGTGTAGTTGCACTCGATTTTTTCCATTCTACTTCACTAAACATCTCCATATGAGATCCAATTACTTGTAGGGAAATGTAAGAGACCTTGGTTATGATGATGCACTAGCTCCATAGCTGGGACTTTGTGTATGTTCTCGAAATGCGTTTGTCGAGTGCTCATTAAGAAAGTTTCTATACAAGTTTCTGAACGAACTACTTAAGAAAAGTTCTCCAAAAGATCCATATGAAAGAATGGTTTGAAGCAACTGGTTGTCACAAACGTTTTGACTACTTGTGGAGCCAAAACAGACTCCGTATGAGTCGGATATCCATGTTTCAGTTAACACTGCGCAAAACTGATTCCGAACGACAGTTTCAGACTAGTTCTTGTGTAGTTGCACTCGATTTTTTCCATTGTACTTCACTAAACATCTCCATATGAGATCCAATTACTTGTAGGGAAACGTAAGAGACCTCGGTTATGATGATGCACTAGCTCCATAGCTGGGACTTTGTGTATGTTCTCGAAATGCGTTTGTCGAGTGCTCATTAAGAAAGTTTCTATACAAGTTTCTGAACGAACTACTTAAGAAAAATTCTCCAGAAGTTCCATATGAAAGAATGCTTTGAAGCAACTGGTCTTCACAAACGTTTTGACTACTTGTGGAGCCAAAACAGACTCCGTATGAGTCAGATATCCATGTTTCAGTTAACGCTGCGCAAAACTGATTCCGAACGACAGTTACAGACTAGTTCTTGTGTAGTTGCACTCGATTTTTTCCATTCTACTTCACTAAAAATCTCCACATGAGATCCAATTACTTGTAGGGAAATGTAAGAGACCTCGGTTATGATGATGCACTAGCTCCATAGCTGGGACTTTGTGTATGTTCTCGTAATGCGTTTGTCGAGTGCTCATTAAGAAAGTTTCTATACAAGTTTCTAAACGAACTACTTAAGAAAAGTTCTCCTAAAGTTCCATATGAAAGAATGCATTGAAGCAACTGGTCGTCACAAATGTTTTGACTACTTGTGGAGCAAAAACGGACTCCGTATGAGTCAGATATCCATGTTTCAGTTAACGCTGCGCAAAACTGATTCCGAACGACAGTTACGGACTAGTTCTTGTGTAGTTGCACTCGATTTTGTCCATTCTACTCCACTAAACATCTCCATATGAGATCCAATTACTTGTAGGGAAATGAAAAAGAGACCTTTGTTATGATGATGCACTAGCTCCATGGCTGGGACTTTGTGTATGTTCTCGAAATGCGTTTGTCGAGTGCTCATTAAGAAAGTTTCTATACAAGTTTCTGAATGAACTACTTAAGAAAAGTTCTCCAAAAGTTCCCTATGAAAGAATATTTGAAGCATCTGGTCGTCACAAATGTTTTGACTACTTGTGGAGCCAAAATGGACTGCGTATGAGTCGGATATCGATGTTCCAGTTAACACTGCGCAAAACTGATTCCGAACGACAGTTACAGACTAGTTCTTGTGTAGTTGCACTCGATTTTTTTCCATTCTACTTCACTAAACATCTCCATATGAGATCCAATTACTTGTAGGGAAATGAAAAAGAGACCTCGGTTATGATGATGCACTAGCTCCATAGCTGGGACTTTGTGTATGTTCTCGAAATGCGTTTGTCGAGTGCTCATTAAGAAAGTTTCTATACAAGTTTCTGAATGAACTACTTAAGAAAAGTTCTCCAAAAGTTCCCTATGAAAGAATCTTTGAAGCATCTGGTCGTCACAAATGTTCTGACTACTTGTGGATCCAAAACAGACTGCGTATGAGTCAGATATCGATGTTTCAGTTAACACTGTGCAAAACTGATTCCGAACGACAGTTACAGACTAGGTCTTGTGTAGTTGCACTCGATTTTTTTCCATTCTACTTCACTAAACATCTCCATACAAGATCTAATTACTTGTAGGGAAATGCAAGGGACCTCGATTATGAGGATGCACTAGGTCCATAGCTGGGACTTTGTGTATGTTCTCGAAATGTGTTTGTCGAGTGCTCATTGAGAAAGTTTCTATACAAGTTTCTGAACAAACTCCTTCAGAAATTTCCCCAGAAGTTCCCTATGAAAGAATCCTTTGAAGCATCTGGTCATCACAAACGTTTTGACTACTTGTGGAGCAAAAACGGACTCCGTATGAGGCAGATATCAATATATCAGTTAACACTGCGCAAAACTGATTCCGAACGACAGTTATAGACTAGTTCTTGTGTAGTTGCACTCGATTTTTTCCATTCTACTTCACTAAACATCTCCATATGAGATCCAATTACTTGTAGGGAAATGTAATAGACCTTGGTTATGATGATGCACTAGGTCCATAGCTGGGACTTTGTGTATGTTCTCGAAATGCGTTTGTCGAGTGCTCATTAAGAAAGTTTCTATACAAGTTTCTGTATGAACTACTTAAGAAAAGTTCTCCAAAAGTTCCCTATGAAAGAATCTTTGAAGCATCTGGTCGTCACAAATGTTTTGACTACTTGTGGAGCCAAAACGGACTGCGTATGAGTCGGATATCGATGTTTCAGTTAACACTGCGCAAAACTGATTCCGAACGACAGTTACAGACTAGGTCTTGTGTAGTTGCACTCGATTTTTTTTTTCCATTCTACTTCACTAAACATGTCCATATGAGATCCAATTACTTGTAGGGAAATGAAAAAGAGACCTCGGTTATGATGATGCACTAGCTCCATAGCTGGGACTTTGTGTATGTTCTCGAAATGCGTTTGTCGAGTGCTCATTAAGAAAGTTTCTATACAAGTTTCTGAACGAACTACTTAAGAAAAGTTCTCCAAAAGTTCCCTATAAAAGAATCTTTGAAGCATCTGGTCGTCACAAATGTTTTGACTACTTGTGGAGCCAAAACGGACTGCGTATGAGTCGGATATCGATGTTTCAGTTAACACTGCGCCAAACTGATTCCGAACGACAGTTACAGACTAGGTCTTGTGTAGTTGCACTCGATTTTTTCCATTCTACTTCACTAAACATCTCCATACGAGATCTAATTACTTGTAGGGAAATGAAAGGGACCTCGATTATGAGGATGCACTAGGTCCATACCTGGGACTTTGTGTATGTTCTCGAAATGTGTTTGTCGAGTGCTCATTGAGAAAGTTTCTATACAAGTTTCTGAACAAACTCCTTAAGAAATTTCTCCAGAAGTTCCCTATGAAAGAATCCTTTGAAGCATCTGGTCAACACAAACGTTTTGACTACTTGTGGAGCAAAAACGGACTCCGTATGAGTCAGATATCAATGTATCACTTAACACTGCGCAAAACTGATTCCGAACGACAGTTATAGACTAGTTCTTGTGTAGTTGCACTCGATTTTTTCCATTCTACTTCAATAAACATCTCCATATGAGATCCAATTACTTGTAGGGAAATGTAAGAGACCTTGGTTATGATGATGCACTAGCTCCATAGCTGGGACTTTGTGTATGTTCTCGAAATGCGTTTGTCGAGTGCTCATTAAGAAAGTTTCTATACAAGTTTCTGAACGAACTACTTAAGAAAAGTTCTCCAAAAGATCCATATGAAAGAATGCTTTGAAGCAACTGGTGGTCACAAACGTTTTGACTACTTGTGGAGCCAAAACAGACTCCGTATGAGTCGGATATCCATGTTTCAGTTAACACTGCGCAAAACTGATTCCGAACGACAGTTTCAGACTAGTTCTTGTGTAGTTGCACTCGATTTTTTCCATTGTACTTCACTAAACATCTCCATATGAGATCCAATTACTTGTAGGGAAACATAAGAGACCTCGGTTATGATGATGCACTAGATCCATAGCTGGGACTTTGTGTATGTTCTCGAAATGCGTTTGTCGAGTGCTCATTAAGAAAGTTTCTATACAAGTTTCTGAACGAACTACTTAAGAAAAGTTCTCCAAAAGTTCCATATGAAAGAATGCTTTGAAGCAACTGGTCTTCACAAACGTTTTGACTACTTGTGGAGCCAAAACAGACTCCGTATGAGTCAGATATCCATGTTTCAGTTAACGCTGCGCAAAACTGATTCCGAACGACAGTTACAGACTAGTTCTTGTGTAGTTGCACTCGATTTTTTCCATTCTACTTCACTAAAAATCTCCATATGAGATCCAATTACTTGTAGGGAAATGTAAGAGACCTCGGTTATGATGATGCACTAGCTCCATAGCTGGGACTTTGTGTCTGTTCTCGTAATGCGTTTGTCGAGTGCTCATTGAGAAAGTTTCTATACAAGTTTCTAAACGAACTACTTAAGAAAAGTTCTCCAAAAGTTCCATATGAAAGAATGCATTGAAGCAACTGGTCGTCACAAATGTTTTGACTACTTGTGGAGCAAAAACGGACTCCGTATGAGTCAGATATCCATGTTTCAGTTAACGCTGCGCAAAACTGATTCCGAACGACAGTTACGGACTAGTTCTTGTGTAGTTGCACTCGATTTTGTCCATTCTACTTCACTAAACATCTCCATATGAGATCCAATTACTTGTAGGGAAATGAAAAAGAGACCTTTGTTATGATGATGCACTAGCTCCATGGATGGGACTTTGTGTATGTTCTCGAAATGCGTTTGTCAAGTGCTCATTAAGAAAGTTTCTATACAAGTTTCTGAATGAACTACTTAAGAAAAGTTCTCCAAAAGTTCCCTATGAAAGAATATTTGAAGCATCTGGTCGTCACAAATGTTTTGACTACTTGTGGAGCCAAAATGGACTGCGTATGAGTCGGATATCGATGTTTCAGTTAACACTGCGCAAAACTGATTCCGAACGACAGTTACAGACTAGTTCTTGTGTAGTTGCACTCGATTTTTTTCCATTCTACTTCACTAAAC
This sequence comes from Aegilops tauschii subsp. strangulata, assembly GCF_002575655.3. NCBI lineage: Eukaryota > Viridiplantae > Streptophyta > Magnoliopsida > Poales > Poaceae > Aegilops > Aegilops tauschii. The sequence goes on from NC_053040.3 coordinate 117,822,086, forward strand.
ATCTCCATATGAGATCCAATTACTTGTAGGGAAATGAAAAAGAGACCTCGGTTATGATGATGCACTAGCTCCATAGCTGGGACTTTGTGTATGTTCTCGAAATGCGTTTGTCGAGTGCTCATTAAGAAAGTTTCTATACAAGTTTCTGAACGAACTACTTAAGAAAAGTTCTCCAAAAGTTCCCTATGAAAGAATCTTTGAAGCATCTGGTCGTCACAAATGTTTTGACTACTTGTGGAGCCAAAACGGACTGCGTATGAGTCAGATATCGATGTTTCAGTTAACACTGCGCAAAACTGATTCCGAACGACAGTTACAGACTAGGTCTTGTGTAGTTGCACTCGATTTTTTTCCATTCTACTTCACTAAACATCTCCATACAAGATCTAATTACTTGTAGGGAAATGCAAGGGACCTCGATTATGAGGATGCACTAGGTCCATAGCTGGGACTTTGTGTATGTTCTCGAAATGTGTTTGTCGAGTGCTCATTGAGAAAGTTTCTATACAAGTTTCTGAACAAACTCCTTAAGAAATTTCTCCAGAAGTTCCCTATGAAAGAATCCTTTGAAGCATCTGGTCATCACAAACGTTTTGACTACTTGTGGAGCAAAAACGGACTCCGTATGAGGCAGATATCAATGTATCAGTTAACACTGCGCAAAACTGATTCCGAACGACAGTTATAGACTAGTTCTTGTGTAGTTGCACTCGATTTTTTCCATTCTACTTCACTAAACATCTCCATATGAGATCCAATTACTTGTAGGGAAATGTAAGAGACCTTGGTTATGATGATGCACTAGCTCCATAGCTGGGACTTTGTGTATGTTCTCGAAATGCGTTTGTCGAGTGCTCATTAAGAAAGTTTCTATACAAGTTTCTGAACGAACTACTTAAGAAAAGTTCTCCAAAAGATCCATATGAAAGAATGCTTTGAAGCAACTGGTCGTCACAAACATTTTGACTACTTGTGGAGCCAAAACAGACTCCCTATGAGTCGGATATCCATGTTTCAGTTAACACTGCGCAAAACTGATTCCGAACGACAGTTTCAGACTAGTTCTTGTGTAGTTGCACTCGATTTTTTCCATTCTACTTCACTAAACATCTCCATATGAGATCCAATTACTTGTAGGGAAATGTAAGAGACCTCGGTTATGATGATGCACTAGCTCCATAGCTGGGACTTTGTGTATGTTCTCGAAATGCGTTTGTCGAGTGCTCATTAAGAAAGTTTCTATACAAGTTTCAGAACGAACTACTTAAGAAAAGTTCTCCAAAAGTTCCATATGAAAGAATGCTTTGAAGCAACTGGTCGTCACAAATGTTTTGACTACTTGTGGAGCCAAAACAGACTCCGTATGAGTCAGATATCCATGTTTCAGTTAACGCTGCGCAAAACTGATTCCGAACGACAGTTACAGACTAGTTCTTGTGTAGTTGCACTCGATTTTTTCCATTCTACTTCACTAAACATCTCCATATGAGATCCAATTACTTGTAGGGAAATGCAAGAGACCTCGGTCATGATGATGCACTAGGTCCATAGCTGGGACTTTGTGTATGTTCTCGAAATGCGTTTGTCGAGTGCTCATTAAGAAAGTTTCTATACAAGTTTCTGAATGAACTACTTAAGAAAAGTTCTCCAAAAGTTCCATATGAAAGAATGCTTTGAAGCAACTGGTCGTCACAAATGTTTTGAATACTTGTGGAGCCAAAACGGACTCCGTATGAGTCGGATATCCATGTTTAAGTTAACACTTCGCAAAACTGATTCCGAACGACAGTTTCAGACTAGTTCTTGTGTAGTTGCACTCGATTTTTTCCATTGTACTTCACTAAACATCTCCATATGAGATCCAATTACTTGCAGGGAAATGTAAGAGACGTCGGTTATGATGATGCACTAGCTCCATAGCTGGGACTTTGTGTATGTTCTCGAAATGCGTTTGTCGAGTGCTCATTAAGAAAGTTTCTATACAAGTTTCTGAACGAACTACTTAAGAAAAATTCTCCAGAAGTTCCATAGGAAAGAATGCTTTGAAGCAACTGGTCGTCACAAACGTTTTGACTACTTGTGGAGCCAAAACAGACTCCGTATGAGTCAGATATCCATGTTTCAGTTAACGCTGCGCAAAACTGATTCCGAACAACAGTTACAGACTAGTTCTTGTGTAGTTGCACTCGATTTTTTCCATTCTACTTCACTAAAAATCTCCATATGAGATCCAATTACTTGTAGGGAAATGTAAGAGACCTTGGTTATGATAATGCACTAGCTCCATAGCTGGGACTTTGTGTATGTTCTCGAAATGCGTTTGTCGAGTGCTCATTAAGAAAGTTTCTATACAAGTTTCTAAACGAACTACTTAAGAAAAGTTCTCCAAAAGTTCCATATGAAAGAATGCTTTGAAGCAACTGGTCGTGACAAATGTTTTGACTACTTGTGGAGCCAAAACAGACTCCGTATGATTCAGATATCCATGTTTCAGTTAACGCTGCGCAAAACTGATTCCGAACGACAGTTACGGACTAGTTCTTGTGTAGTTGCACTCGATTTTTTCCATTCTACTTCACTAAAAATCTCCATATGAGATCCAATTACTTGTAGGGAAATGTAGGAGACCTCGGTTATTATGATGCACTAGCTCCATAGCTGGGACTTTGTGTATGTTCTCGTAATGCGTTTGTCGAGTGCTCATTAAGAAAGTTTCTATACAAGTTTCTAAACGAACTACTTAAGAAAAGTTCTCCAAAAGTTCCATACGAAAGAATGCTTTGAAGCAACTGGTCATCACAAACGTTTTGACTACTTGTGGAGCAAAAACGGACTCCGTATGAGTCAGATATCCATGTTTCAGTTAACGCTGCGCAAAACTGATTCCGAACGACAGTTATAGACTAGTTCTTGTGTAGTTGCACTCGATATTTTCCATTCTACTTCACCAAACATCTCTATATGAGATCCAATTACTTGTAGGGAAATGTAAGAGACCTTGGTTATGATGATGCACTAGCTCCATAGCTGGGACTTTGTGTATGTTCTCGAAATGCGTTTGTCGAGTGCTCATTAAGAAAGTTTCTATACAAGTTTCTGAACGAACTACTTAAGAAAAGTTCTCCAAAAGATCCATATGAAAGAATGCTTTGAAGCAACTGGTCGTCACAAACATTTTGACTACTTGTGGAGCCAAAACGGACTCCGTATGAGTCGGATATCCATGTTTCACTTAACACTGCGCAAAACTGATTCCGAACGACAGTTACAGACTAGTTCTTGTGTAGTTGCACTCAATTTTTTCCATTCTACTTCACTAAAAATCTCCATATGAGATCCAATTACTTGTAGGGAAATGTAAGAGACCTCGGTTATGATGATGCACTAGCTCCATAGCTGGGACTTTGTGTATGTTCTCGAAATGCGTTTGTCGAGTGCTCATTAAGAAAGTTTCTATACAAGTTTCTGAATGAACTACTTAAGAAAAGTTCTCCAAAAGTTCCATATGAAAGAATTCTTTGAAGCAACTGGTCGTCACAAATGTTTGGCCTACTTGTGGAGCCAAAACGGACTCCGTATGAGTCGGATATCCATGTTTCAGTTAACACTGCGCAAAACTGATTCCGAACGACAGTTTCAGACTAGTTCTTGTGTAGTTGCACTCGATTTTTTTCCATTGTACTTCACTAAACATCTCCATATGAGATCCAATTACTTGTAGGGAAATGTAAGAGACCTCGGTTATGATGATGCACTAGCTCCATAGCTGGGACTTTGTGTATGTTCCCGAAATGCGTTTGTCGAGTGCTCATTAAGAAAGTTTCTATACAAGTTTCTGAATGAACTACTTAAGAAAAATTCTCCAGAAGTTCCATATGAAAGAATGCTTTGAAGCAACTGGTCGTCACAAACGTTTTGACTACTTGTGGAGCCAAAACAGACTCCGTATGAGTCTGATATCCATGTTTCAGTTAACGCTGCGCAAAAGTGATTCCGAACGACAGTTACAGACTAGTTCTTGTGTAGTTGCACTCGATTCTTTCCATTGTACTTCACTAAACATCTCCATATGAGATCCAATTACTTGCAGGGAAATGTAAGAGACGTCGGTTATGATGATGCACTAGCTCCATAGCTGGGACTTTGTGTATGTTCTCGAAATGCGTTTGTCGAGTGCTCATTAAGAAAGTTTCTATACAAGTTTCTGAACGAACTACTTAAGAAAAATTCTCCAGAAGTTCCATAGGAAAGAATGCTTTGAAGCAACTGGTCGTCACAAACGTTTTGACTACTTGTGGAGCCAAAACAGACTCCGTATGAGTCAGATATCCATGTTTCAGTTAACGCTGCGCAAAACTGATTCCGAACAACAGTTACAGACTAGTTCTTGTGTAGTTGCACTCGATTTTTTCCATTCTACTTCACTAAAAATCTCCATATGAGATCCAATTACTTGTAGGGAAATGTAAGAGACCTTGGTTATGATAATGCACTAGCTCCATAGCTGGGACTTTGTGTATGTTCTCGAAATGCGTTTGTCGAGTGCTCATTAAGAAAGTTTCTATACAAGTTTCTAAACGAACTACTTAAGAAAAGTTCTCCAAAAGTTCCATATGAAAGAATGCTTTGAAGCAACTGGTCGTGACAAATGTTTTGACTACTTGTGGAGCCAAAACAGACTCCGTATGATTCAGATATCCATGTTTCAGTTAACGCTGCGCAAAACTGATTCCGAACGACAGTTACGGACTAGTTCTTGTGTAGTTGCACTCGATTTTTTCCATTCTACTTCACTAAAAATCTCCATATGAGATCCAATTACTTGTAGGGAAATGTAGGAGACCTCGGTTATTATGATGCACTAGCTCCATAGCTGGGACTTTGTGTATGTTCTCGTAATGCGTTTGTCGAGTGCTCATTAAGAAAGTTTCTATACAAGTTTCTAAACGAACTACTTAAGAAAAGTTCTCCAAAAGTTCCATACGAAAGAATGCTTTGAAGCAACTGGTCATCACAAACGTTTTGACTACTTGTGGAGCAAAAACGGACTCCGTATGAGTCAGATATCCATGTTTCAGTTAACGCTGCGCAAAACTGATTCCGAACGACAGTTATAGACTAGTTCTTGTGTAGTTGCACTCGATATTTTCCATTCTACTTCACCAAACATCTCTATATGAGATCCAATTACTTGTAGGGAAATGTAAGAGACCTTGGTTATGATGATGCACTAGCTCCATAGCTGGGACTTTGTGTATGTTCTCGAAATGCGTTTGTCGAGTGCTCATTAAGAAAGTTTCTATACAAGTTTCTGAACGAACTACTTAAGAAAAGTTCTCCAAAAGATCCATATGAAAGAATGCTTTGAAGCAACTGGTCGTCACAAACATTTTGACTACTTGTGGAGCCAAAACGGACTCCGTATGAGTCGGATATCCATGTTTCACTTAACACTGCGCAAAACTGATTCCGAACGACAGTTACAGACTAGTTCTTGTGTAGTTGCACTCAATTTTTTCCATTCTACTTCACTAAAAATCTCCATATGAGATCCAATTACTTGTAGGGAAATGTAAGAGACCTCGGTTATGATGATGCACTAGCTCCATAGCTGGGACTTTGTGTATGTTCTCGAAATGCGTTTGTCGAGTGCTCATTAAGAAAGTTTCTATACAAGTTTCTGAATGAACTACTTAAGAAAAGTTCTCCAAAAGTTCCATATGAAAGAATTCTTTGAAGCAACTGGTCGTCACAAATGTTTGGCCTACTTGTGGAGCCAAAACGGACTCCGTATGAGTCGGATATCCATGTTTCAGTTAACACTGCGCAAAACTGATTCCGAACGACAGTTTCAGACTAGTTCTTGTGTAGTTGCACTCGATTTTTTTCCATTGTACTTCACTAAACATCTCCATATGAGATCCAATTACTTGTAGGGAAATGTAAGAGACCTCGGTTATGATGATGCACTAGCTCCATAGCTGGGACTTTGTGTATGTTCCCGAAATGCGTTTGTCGAGTGCTCATTAAGAAAGTTTCTATACAAGTTTCTGAATGAACTACTTAAGAAAAATTCTCCAGAAGTTCCATATGAAAGAATGCTTTGAAGCAACTGGTCGTCACAAACGTTTTGACTACTTGTGGAGCCAAAACAGACTCCGTATGAGTCTGATATCCATGTTTCAGTTAACGCTGCGCAAAAGTGATTCCGAACGACAGTTACAGACTAGTTCTTGTGTAGTTGCACTCGATTCTTTCCATTCTACTTCACTAAAAATCTCCATATGAGATCCAATTACTTGTAGGGAAATGTAAGAGACCTCGGTTATGATAATGCACTAGTTCCATAGCTGGGACTTTGTGTATGTTCTCGAAATGCGTTTGTCGAGTGCTCATTAAGAAAGTTTCTATACAAGTTTCTGAACGAACTACTTAAGAAAAGTTCTCCAAAAGTTCCATATGAAAGAATGCTCTGAAGCAACTGGTCGTCACAAATGTTTTGACTACTTGTGGAGCCAAAACAGACTCCGTATGATTCAGATATACATGTTTCAGTTAACGCTGCACAAAACTGATTCCGAACGACAGTTACGGACTAGTTCTTGTGTAGTTGCACTCGATTTTTTCCATTCTACTTCACTAAAAATCTCCATATGAGATCCAATTACTTGTAGGGAAATGTAAGAGACCTCGGTTATGATGATGCACTAGCTCCATAGCTGGGACTTTGTGTATGTTCTAGTAATGCGTTTGTCGAGTGCTCATTAAGAAAGTTTCTATACAAGTTTCTAAACGAACTACTTAAGAAAAGTTCTCCAAAAGTTCCATACGAAAGAATGCTTTGAAGAAACTGGTCGTCACAAACGTTTTGACTACTTGTGGAGCAAAAACGGACTCCGTATGAGTCAGATATCCATGTTTCAGTTAACGCTGCGCAAAACTGATTCCGAACGACAGTTACAGACTAGTTCTTGTGTAGTTGCACTCGATTTTTTCCATTCTACTTCACTAAACATCTCCATATGAGATCCAATTACTTGTAGGGAAATGAAAAAGAGACCTTTGTTATGATGATGCACTAGCTCCATGGCTGGGACTTTGTGTATGTTCTCGAAATGCGTTTGTCGAGTGCTCATTAAGAAAGTTTCTATACAAGTTTCTGAATGAACTACTTAAGAAAAGTTCTCCAAAAGTTCCCTATGAAAGAATATTTGAAGCATCTGGTCGTCACAAATGTTTTGACTACTTGTGGAGCCAAAACGGACTGCGTATGAGTCGGATATCGATGTTTCAGTTAACACTGCGCAAAACTGATTCCGAACGACAAGTACAGACTAGTTCTTGTGTAGTTGCACTCGATTTTTTTCCATTCTACTTCACTAAACATCTCCATATGAGATCCAATTACTTGTAGGGAAATGCAAGAGACCTCGGTTATGATGATACACTAGCTCCGTAGCTGGGACTTTGTGTATGTTCTCGAAATGCGTTTGTCGAGTGCTCATTAAGAAAGTTTCTATACAAGTTTCTGAACGAACTACTTAAGAAAAGTTCTCCAAAAGATCCATATGAAAGAATGCTTTGAAGCAACTGGTCGTCACAAACATTTTGACTACTTGTGGAGCCAAAACAGACTCCCTATGAGTCGGATATCCATGTTTCAGTTAACACTGCGCAAAACTGATTCCGAACGACAGTTTCAGACTAGTTCTTGTGTAGTTGCACTCGATTTTTTCATTCTACTTCACTAAACATCTCCATATGAGATCCAATTACTTGTAGGGAAATGAAAAAGAGACCTCGGTTATGATGATGCACTAGCTCCATAGCTGGGACTTTGTGTATGTTCTCGAAATGCGTTTGTCGAGTGCTCATTAAGAAAGTTTCTATACAAGTTTCTGAACGAACTACTTAAAAAAAGTTCTCCAAAAGTTCCCTATGAAAGAATCTTTGAAGCATCTGGTCGTCACAAATGTTTTGACTACTTGTGGAGCCAAAACGGACTCTGTATGAGTCGGATATCGATGTTTCAGTTAACACTGCGCAAAACTGATTCCGAACGACAGTTACAGACTAGGTCTTGTGTAGTTGCACTCGATTTTTTTCCATTCTACTTCACTAAACATCTCCATACGAGATCTAATTACTTGTAGGGAAATGCAAGGGACCTCGATTATGAGGATGCACTAGGTCCATAGCTGGGACTTTGTGTATGTTCTCGAAATGTGTTTGTCGAGTGCTCATTGAGAAAGTTTCTATACAAGTTTCTGAACAAACTCCTTAAGAAATTTCTCCAGAAGTTCCCTATGAAAGAATCCTTTGAAGCATCTGGTCATCACAAACGTTTTGACTACTTGTGGAGCAAAAACGGACTCCGTATGAGGCAGATATCAATGTATCAGTTAACACTGCGCAAAACTGATTCCGAACGACAGTTATAGACTAGTTCTTGTGTAGTTGCACTCGATTTTTTCCATTCTACTTCACTAAACATCTCCATATGAGATCCAATTACTTGTAGGGAAATGTAAGAGACCTTGGTTATGATGATGCACTAGCTCCATAGCTGGGACTTTGTGTATGTTCTCGAAATGCGTTTGTCGAGTGCTCATTAAGAAAGTTTCTATACAAGTTTCTGAACGAACTACTTAAGAAAAGTTCTCCAAAAGATCCATATGAAAGAATGCTTTGAAGCAACTGGTCGTCACAAACGTTTTGACTACTTGTGGAGCCAAAACGGACTCCGTATGAGTCGGATATCCATGTTTCAGTTAACACTGCGCAAAACTGATTCCGAACGACAGTTTCAGACTAGTTCTTGTGTAGTTGCACTCGATTTTTTCCATTCTACTTCACTAAACATCTCTATATGAGATCCAATTACTTGTAGGGAAATGTAAGAGACCTTGGTTATGATGATGCACTAGCTCCATAGCTGGGACTTTGTGTATGTTCTCGAAATGCGTTTGTCGAGTGCTCATTAAGAAAGTTTCTATACAAGTTTCTGAACGAACTACTTAAGAAAAGTTCTCCAAAAGTTCCATATGAAAGAATGTTTTGACGCAACTGGTCATCACAAACGTTTTGACTACTTGTGGAGCCAAAACGGACTCTGTATGAGTCAGATATCCATGTTTCAGTTAACACTTCGCAAAACTGATTCCGAACGACAGTTACAGACTAGTTCTTGTGTAGTTGCACTCGATTTTTTCCCTTCTACTTCACTAAACATCTCCATATGAGATCCAATTACTTGTAGGGAAATGTAAGAGACCTCGGTTATGATGATGCACTAGCTCCATGGCTGGGACTTTGTGTATGTTCACGAAATGCGTTTGTCGAGTGCTCATTAAGAAAGTTTCTATACAAGTTTCTGAATGAACTACTTAAGAAAAGTTCTCCAAAAGTTCCCTATGAAAGAATCTTTGAAGCATCTGGTCGTCACAAATGTTTTGACTACTTGTGGAGCCAAAACGGACTCCGTATGAGTCGGATATAGATGTTTCAGTTAACACTGCGCAAAACTGATTCCGAACGACAGTTACACACTAGTTCTTGTGTAGTTGCACTCAATTTTTTTCCATTCTACTTCACTAAAAATCTCCATATGAGATCCAACTACTTGTAGGGAATTGCAAGAGACCTCGGTTTTGATGATGCACTAGGTCCATAGCTGGGACTTTGTATATGTTCTCGAAATGCGTTTGTCGAGTGCTCATTAAGAAAGTTTCTATACAAGTTTCCGAACGAACTACTTAAGAAAAGTTCTCCAAAATTTCACTACGAAAGAATCCTTTGAAGCATCTGGTCGTCACAAACGTTTTGACTACTTGTGGAGCCAACATGGACTCCGTATGAGTCAGATATCGATGTTTCAGTTAACACTGCGCAAAACTGATTCCGAACGACAGTTACAGACTAGGTCTTGTGTAGTTGCACTCGATTTTTTTCCATTCTACTTCACTAAACATCTCCATATGAGATCTAATTACTTGTAGGGAATTTCAAGAGACCTCGGTTATGAGGATGCACTAGGTCCATAGCTGGGACTTTGTGTATGTTCTCGAAATGCGTTTGTCGAGTGCTCATTGAGAAAGTTTCTATACAAGTTTCTGAACAAACTCCTTAAGAAATTTCTCCAAAAGTTCCCTATGAAAGAATCCTTTGAAGCATCTCATCATCACAAACGTTTTGACTACTTGTGGAGCAAAAACGGACTCCGTATGAGTCAGATATCAATGTATCAGTTAACACTGCGCAAAACTGATTCCGAACGACAATTACAGACTAGTTCTTGTGTAGTTGCACTCGATTTTTTCCATTCTACTTCACTAAACATCTCCATATGAGATCCAATTACTTGTAAGGAAATGTAAGAGACCTTGGTTATGATGATGCACTAGCTCCATAGCTGGGACTTTGTGTATGTTCTCGAAACGTGTTTGTCGAGTGCTCATTAAGAAAGTTTCTTTACAAGTTTCTGAAGGAACTACTTAAGAAAAGTTCTCCAAAAGTTCCATATGAAAGAATGCTTTGAAGCAACTGGTCGTCACAAACGTTTTGACTACTTGTGTAGCCAAAACGTACTCCGTATGAGTCGGATATCCATGTTTCAGTTAACACTGCGCAAAACTGATTCCGAACGACAGTTACAGACTAGTTCTTGTGTAGTTGCACTCGATTTTTTCCATTCTACTTCACTAAACATCTCCATATGAGATCCAATTACTTGTAGGGAAATGTAAGAGACCTCGGTTGTGATGATGCACTGGCTCCATAGCTGGGACTTTGTGTATGTTCTCGAAATGCGTTTGGCGAGTGCTCATTAAGAAAGTTTCTATACAAGTTTCTGAACGAACTACTTAAGAAAAGTTCTCCAAAAGTTCCATATGAAAGAATGCTTTGAAGCAACTGGTCTTCACAAACGTTTTGACTACTTGTGGAGCCAAAACGGACTCCGTATGAGTCAGATATCCATGTTTCAGTTAGCACAGCGCAAAACTGATTCTGAATGACAGTTACAGACTAGTTCTTGTCTAGTTGCACTCGATTTTTTCCATTCTACTTCACTAACATCTCCATATGAGATCCAATTACTTGTAAGTAAATTTAAGAGACCTCGGTTATGATGATGCACTAGCTCCATGGCTGGGACTTTGTGTATGTTCTCGAAATGCGTTTGTCGAGTGCCCATTAAGAAAGTTTCCATACAAGTTTCTGAATGAACTACTTAAGAAAAGTTCTCCAACAGTTCCCTATGAAAGAATCTTTGAAGCATCTGGTCGTCACAAATGTTTTGACTACTTGTGGAGCCAAAATGGACTGCGTATGAGTCGGATATAGATGTTTCAGTTAACACTGCGCAAAACTGATTCCGAACGACAGTTATAGACTAGTTCTTGTGTAGTTGCACTCGATTTTTTTCCATTCTACTTCACTAAAAATCTCCATATGAGATCCAACTACTTGTAGGGAATTGCGAGAGACCTCGGTTTTGATGATGCACTAGGTCCATAGCTGGGACTTTGTGTATGTTCTCGAAATGCGTTTGTCGAGTGCTCATTAAGAAAGTTTCTATACAAGTTTCTGAACGAACTACTTAAGAAAAGTTCTCCAAAAGTTCACTATTAAAGAATTCTTTGAAGCATCTGGTCGTCATAAACGGTTTGACTACTTGTGGAGCCAACATGGACTCCGTATGAGTCAGATATCGATGTTTCAGTTAACACTGCGCAAAACTTATTCCGAACGACAGTTACAGACTAGGTCTTGTGTAGTTGCACTCGATTTTTTTCCATTCTACTTCACTAAACATCTCCATACGAGATCTAATTACTTGTAGGGAAATGAAAGGGACCTCGATTATGAGGATGCACTAGGTCCATAGCTGGGACTTTGTGTATGTTCTCGAAATGCGTTTGTCGAGTGCTCATTGAGAAAGTTTCTATACAAGTTTCTGAACAAACTCCTTAAGAAATTTCTCCAAAAGTTCCCTATGAAAGAATCCTTTGAAGCATATCGTCATCACAAACGTTTTGACTACTTGTGGAGCAAAAATGGACTCCGTATGAGTCAGATATCAATGGATCAGTTAACACTGCGCAAAACTGATTCCGAACGACAGTTACAGACTAGTTCTTGTGTAGTTGCACTTGATTTTTTCCATTCTACTTCACTAAACATCTCCATATGAGATCTAATTACTTGTAAGGAAATGTAAGAGACCTTGGTTATGATGATGCACTAGCTCCATAGCTGGGACTTTGTGTATGTTCTCGAAATGCGTTTGTCGAGTGCTCATTAAGAAAGTTTCTTTACAAGTTTCTGAACGAACTACTTAAGAAAAGTTCTCCAAAAGTTCCATATGAAAGAATGCATTGAAGCAACTGGTCGTCACAAACGTTTTGACTACTTGTGGAGCCAAAACCGACTCCGTATGAGTCGGATATCCATGTTTCAGTTAACACTGCGCAAAACTGATTCCGAACGACAGGTACAGACTAGGTCTTGTGTAGTTGCACTCGATTTTTTCCATTCTACTTCACTAAACATCTCCATATGAGATCCAATTACTTGTAGGGAAATGCAAGAGACCTCGGTTATGATGATGCACTAGCTCCATAGCTGGGACTTTGTGTATGTTCTCGAAATGCGTTTGTCGAGTGCTCATTAAGAAAGTTTCTATACAAGTTTCTGAACAAATTACTTAAGAAAAGTTCTCCAAAAGTTCCATATGAAAGAATGCTTTGAAGCAACTGGTCGTCACAAACGTTTTGACTACTTGTGGAGCCAAAACAGACTCCGTATGAGTCAGATATCCATGTTTCAGTTAACGCTGCGCAAAACTGATTCCGAACGACAGTTACAGACTAGTTCTTGTGTAGTTGCACTCGATTTTTTCCATTCTACTTCACTAAATATCTCCATTTGAGATCCAATTACTTGTAGGGAAATGTAAGAGACCTCGGTTATGATGATGCACCAGCTCCATAGCTGGGACTTTGTGTATGTTGTCGTAATGCGTTTGTCGAGTGCTCATTAAGAAAGTTTCTATACAAGTTTCTGAACGAACTACTTAAGAAAAGTTCTCCAAAAGATCCCTATGAAAGAATATTTTAAGCATCTGGTCGTCACAAATGTTTTGACTACTTGTGGAGGCAAAACGGACTGTGTATGAGTCGGATATCGACATTTCAGTTAACACTGCTCAAAACTGATTCCGAACGACAGTTAGAGACTAGTTCTTGTGTAGTTGCACTCGATTTTTTCCATTCTACTTCACTAAACATCTCCATATGAGATCTAATTACTTGTAGGGAAATGCAATAGACCTCGATTATGAGGATGCACTAGGTCCATAGCTGGGACTTTGTGTATGTTCTCGAAATGCGTTTGTCGAGTGCTCATTGAGAAAGTTTCTATACAAGTTTCTGAACAAACTCCTTCAGAAATTTCTCCAAAAGTTCCCAATGAAAGAATCCTTTGATGCATCTGGTCGTCACAAACGTTTTGACTACTTGTGGAGCAAAAACGGACTCCGTATGAGTCAGATATCCATGTTTCAGTTAACACTGCGCAAAACTGATTTCGAACGACAGTTACAGACTAGTTCTTTGTGTAGTTGCACTCGATTTTTTCCATTCTACTTCACTAAACATCTCCATATGAGATCCAATTACTTTTAGGGAATTGCAAGAGACCTCGGTTTTGATGATGCACTAGGTCCATAGCTGGGACTTTGTGTATGTTCTCGAAATGCGTTTGTCGATTGCTCATTAAGAAAGTTTCTATACAAGTTTCTGAACGAACTCCTTAAGAAAAGTTCTCCAAAAGTTCACTATGAAAGAATCCTTTGAAGCATCTGGTCATCACAAAAGTTTTGAATACTTGTGGAGCCAACATAAACTCCGTATGAGTCAGATATCCATGTTTTAGTTAACACTGCGCAAAACTGATTCCGAACGACAGTTACAGCCTAGTTCTTGTGTAGTTGCACTCAATTTTTTTCCATTCTACTTCACTAACCATCTCCATATGAGATCCAATTACTTGTAGGGAAATGCAAGAGACCTCGGTTATGAGGATGCACTAGGTCCATAGCTGGGACTTTGTGTATGTTCTCGAAATGCGTTTGTCGAATGCTCATTAAGAAAGTTTCTATACAAGTTTCTGAACGAACTCCTTAAGAAAAATTCTTCAAAAGTTCCCTATGAAAGAATCCTTTGAAGCATTTGGTCGTCACAAATGTTTTAACTACTTATGGAGCGAAAACGGACTCCGTATGAGTCAAATATCCATGTTTCAGTTAACACTGCGCAAAACTGATTCCGAACGACAGTTACAGACTAGTTCTTGTGTAGTTGCACACAATTTTTACCATTCTACTTCACTAAACATCTCCATATGAGATCCAATTACTTGTAGGGAAATGTAAGAGACCTCGGTTATGATGATGCACTAGCTCCATAGCTGGGACTTTGTGTATGTTCTCGAAATGCGTTTGTTGAGTGCTCATTAAGAAAGTTTCTATACAAGTTTCTGAACGAACTACTTAAGAAAAGTTCTCCAAAAGTTCCATATGAAAGGATGCTTTGAATCAACTGGTCGTCACAAACGTTTTGACTACTTGTGGAGCCAAAACGGACTCCGTATGAGTCAGATATCCATGTTTCAGTTAACGCTGCGCAAAATTGATTCCGAACGACAGTTACAGACTAGTTCTTGTGTAGTTGCACTCGATTTTTTCCATTCTACTTCAGTAAACATCTCCATATGAGATCCAATTACTTGTAGGGAAATGTAAGAGACCTCGGTTATGATGATGTACTGGCTCCATAGCTGGGACTTTGTGTATGTTCTCGAAATGCGTTTCTCGAGTGCTCATTAAGAAAGTTTCTATACAAGTTTCTGAATGAACTACTTATGAAAAGTTCTCCAAAAGTTCCATATGAAAGAATGCTTTGAAGAAACTGGTCGTCGCAAACGTTTTGACTACTTGTGGAGCCAAAACAGACTCCGTATGAGTCAGATATCCATGTTTCAGTTAACGCTGCGCAAAACTGATTCCGAATGACAGTTACAGATTAGTTCTTGTGTAGTTGCACTTGATTTTTTCCATTCTACTTCACTAAACATCTCCATATGAGATCCAATTACTTGTAGGGAAATGTAAGATACCTCGGTTATGATGATGCACTAGCTCCATGGCTGGGACTTTGTGTATGTTCTCGAAATGCGTTTGTCGAGTGCTCATTAAGAAAGTTTCTATACAAGTTTCTGAACGAACTACTTAAGAAAAGTTCTCCAAAATTTCCCGATGAAAGAATCTTTGAAGCATCTGATCGTCACAAATTTTTTGACTACTTGTGGAGCCAAAACGGACTGCGTATGAGTCGGATATCGATGTTTCAGTTAACACTGCGCAAAACTGATTCCGAACGACAGTTACAGACTAGTTCTTGTGTAGTTGCACTCGATTGTTTTCCATTCTACTTCACTAAAAATCTCCATATGAGATCCAATTACTTTTAGGGAATTGCAAGAGACCTCGGTTTTGATGATGCACTAGGTCCATAGCTGGGACTTTGTGTATGTTCTCGAAATGCATTTGATGATTGCTCATTAAGAAAGTTTCTATACAAGTTTCTGAACGAACTCCTTAAGAAAAGTTCTCCAAAAGTTCACTATGAAAGAATCCTTTGAAGCATCTGGTCATCACAAACGTTTTGAATACTTGTGGAGCCAACATAAACTCCATATGAGTCAGATATCCATGTTTCAGTTAACACTGCGCAAAACTGATTCCGAACGACAGTTACAGACTAGTTCTTGTGTAGTTGCACTCAATTTTTTTCCATTCTACTTCACTAACCATCTCCATATGAGATCCAATTACTTGTAGGGAAATGCAAGAGACCTCGGTTATGAGGATGCACTAGGTCCATAGCTGGGACTTTGTGTATGTTCTCGAAATGCGTTCGTCGAGTGCTCATTAAGAAAGTTTCTATACAAGTTTGTGAACGAACTCCTTAAGAAAAGTTCTCCAAAAGTTCACTATGAAAGAATCCTTTGAAGCATATGGTCGGCACAAACGTTTTGAATACTTGTGGAGCCAACATGGACTCCGTATGAGTCAGATATCGATGTTTCAGTTAACACTGCGCAAAACTGATTCCGAACGACAGTTACAGACTAGGTCTTGTGTAGTTGCACTCGATTTTTTTCATTCTACTTCACTAAACATCTCCATATGAGATCTAATTACTTGTAGGGAAATGCAAGGGACCTCGATTATGAGGATGCACTAGGTCCATAGCTGGGATTTTGTGTATGTTCTCGAATTGCGTTTGTCGAGTGCTCATTGAGAAAGTTTCTATACAAGTTTCTGAACAAACTCCTTAAGAAATTTCTCCTAAAGTTCCCTATGAAAGAATTCTTTGAAGCATCTGGTCATGACAAACGTTTTGACCACTTGTGGAGCAAAAACGGACTCCGTAGGAGTCAGATATCAATGTTTCAGTTAACACTGCGCAAAACTGATTCCGAACGACAGTTACAGACTAGTTCTTGTGTAGTTGCACTCAATTTTTTCCATTCTACTTCACTAAACATCTCCATATGAGATCCAATTACTTGTAGGGAAATGTAAGAGACCTCGGTTATGATGATGCACTAGCTCCATAGCTGGGACTTTGTGTATGTTCTCGAAATGCGTTTGTTGAGTGCTCATTAAGAAAGTTTCTATACAAGTTTCTGAACGAACTACTTAAGAAAAGTTCTCCAAAAGTTCCATATGAAAGAATGCTTTGAATCAACTGGTCGTCACAAACGTTTTGACTACTTGTGGAGCCAAAACGGACTCCGTATGAGTCAGATATCCATGTTTCAGTTAACGCTGCGCAAAATTGATTCCGAACGACAGTTACAGACTAGTTCTTGTGTAGTTGCACTCGATTTTTTCCATTCTACTTCAGTAAACATCTCCATATGAGATCCAATTACTTGTAGGGAAATGTAAGAGACCTCGGTTATGATGATGCACTGGCTCCATAGCTGGGACTTTGTGTATGTTCTCGAAATGCGTTTGTCGAGTGCTCATTAAGAAAGTTTCTATACAAGTTTCTGTATGAACTACTTATGAAAAGTTCTCCAAAAGTTCCATATGAAAGAATGCTTTGAAGAAACTGGTCGTCGCAAACATTTTGACTACTTGTGGAGCCAAAACGGACTCCGTATGAGTCAGATATCCATGTTTCAGTTAACGCTGCGCAAAACTGATTCCGAACGACAGTTACAGATTAGTTCTTGTGTAGTTGCACTCGATTTTTTCCATTCTACTTCACTAAACATCTCCATATGAGATCCAATTACTTGTAGGGAAATGTAAGATACCTTGGTTATGATGATGCACTAGCTCCATGGCTGGGACTTTGTGTATGTTCTCGAAATGCGTTTGTCGAGTGCTCATTAAGAAAGTTTCTATACAAGTTTCTGAACGAACTACTTAAGAAAAGTTCTCCAAAATTTCCCTATGAAAGAATCTTTGAAGCATCTGATCGTCACAAATTTTTTTACTACTTGTGGAGCCAAAACGGACTGCGTATGAGTCGGATATCGATGTTTCAGTTAACACTGCGCAAAACTGATTCCGAACGACAGTTACAGACTAGTTCTTGTGTAGTTGCACTCGATTGTTTTCCATTCTACTTCACTAAAAATCTCCATATGAGATCCAATTACTTTTAGGGAATTGCAAGAGACCTCGGTTTTGATGATGCACTAGGTCCATAGCTGGGACTTTGTGTATGTTCTCGAAATGCGTTTCATGATTGCTCATTAAGAAAGTTTCTATACAAGTTTCTGAACGAACTCCTTAAGAAAAGTTCTCCAAAAGTTCACTATGAAAGAATCCTTTGAAGCATCTGGTCATCACAAACGTTTTGAATACTTGTGGAGCCAACATAAACTCCATATGAGTCAGATATCCATGTTTCAGTTAACACTGCGCAAAACTGATTCCGAACGACAGTTACAGACTAGTTCTTGTGTAGTTGCACTCAATTTTTTTCCATTCTACTTCACTAACTATCTCCATATGAGATCCAATTACTTGTAGGGAAATGCAAGAGACCTCGGTTATGAGGATGCACTAGGTCCATAGCTGGGACTTTGTGTATGTTCTCGAAATGCGTTTGTCGAGTGCTCATTAAGAAAGTTTCTATACAAGTTTCTGAACGAACTCCTTAAGAAAAATTCTTCAAAAGTTCCCTATGAAAGAATCCTTTGAAGCATTTGGTCGTCACAAATGTTTTAACTACTTGTGGAGCGAAAACGGACTACGTATGAGTCAAATATCCATGTTTCAGTTAACACTGCGCAAAACTGATTCCGAACGACAGTTACAGACTAGTTCTTGTGTAGTTGCACTCAATTTTTTCCATTCTACTTCACTAAACATATCCATATGAGATCCAATTAATTGTAGGGAAATGTAAGAGACCTCGGTTATGAGGATGCACTAGGTCCATAGCTGGGACTTTGTGTATGTTCTCGAAATGCGTTCGTCGAGTGCTCATTAAGAAAGTTTCTATACAAGTTTGTGAACGAACTCCTTAAGAAAAGTTCTCCAAAAGTTCACTATGAAAGAATCCTTTGAAGCATATGGTCGGCACAAACGTTTTGACTACTTGTGGAGCCAACATGGACTCCGTATGAGTCAGATATCGATGTTTCAGTTAACACTGCGCAAAACTGATTCCGAACGACAGTTACAGACTAGGTCTTGTGTAGTTGCACTCGATTTTTTTCATTCTACTTCACTAAACATCTCCATATGAGATCTAATTTATTTTAGGGAAATGCAAGGGACCTCGATTATGAGGATGCACTAGGTCCATAGCTGGGACTTTGTGTATGTTCTCGAATTGCGTTTGTCGAGTGCTCATTGAGAAAGTTTCTATACAAGTTTCTGAACAAACTCCTTAAGAAATTTCTCCAAAAGTTCCCTATGAAAGAATCCTTTGAAGCATCTGGTCATGACAAACGTTTTGACCACTTGTGGAGCAAAAACGGACTCCGTATGAGTCAGATATCAATGTTTCAGTTAACACTGCGCAAAACTGATTCCGAACGACAGTTACAGACTAGTTCTTGTGTAGTTGCACTCGATTTTTTCCATTCCACTTCACTAAACATCTCCATATGAGATCCAATTATTTGTAGGGAAATGTAAGAGACATCGGTTATGATGATGCACTAGCTCCATAGCTGGGACTTTGTGTATGTTCTCGAAATGCGTTTGTCGAGTGCTCATTAAGAAAGTTTCTATACAAGTTTCTGAACGAACTACTTAAGAAAAGTTCTCCAAAAGTTCCATATGAAAGAATGCTTTGAAGCAACTGGTCGTCACAAACGTTTTGACTACTTGTGGTGCCAAAACAGACTCCGTATGAGTCAGATATCCATGTTACAGTTAACACTGCGCAAAACTGATTCCGAACGATAGTTACAGACTAGTTCTTGTGTAGTTGCACTCGATTTTTTCCATTCTACTTCATTAAACATCTCCATATGAGATCCAATTACTTGTAGGGAAATGTAAGAGACCTCGGTTATGATGATGCACTGGCTCCATAGCTGGGACTTTGTGTATGTTCTCGAAATGCGTTTGTCGAGTGCTCATTAAGAAAGTTTCTATACAAGTTTCTGAACGAACTCCTTAAGAAAAGTTCTCCAAAAGTTCACTATGAAAGAATCCTTTGAAGCATCTGGTCGTCACAAACGTTTTGACTACTTGTGGAGCAAAAACGGACTCCGTATGAGTCAGATATCAATGTATCAGTTAACACTGCGCAAAACTGATTCCGAACGACAGTTACAGACTAGTTCTTGTGTAGTTGCACTCGATTTTTTCCTTTCTACTTCACTAAACATTTCCATATGAGATCCAATTACTTGTAAGGAAATGTAAGAGACCTTGGTTATGATGATGCACTAGCCCCATAGCTGGGACTTTGTGTATGTTCTCGAAATGCGTTTGTCGAGTGCTCATTAAGAAAGTTTCTTTACAAGTTTCTGAACGAACTACTTAAGAAAAGTTCTCCAAAAGTTCCATATGAAAGAATGCTTTGAAGCAACTGGTCATCACAAACGTTTTGACTACTTGTGGAGCCAAAACCGACTCCGTATGAGTCGGATATCCATGTTTCAGTTAACACTGCGCAAAACTGATTCCGAACGACAGGTACAGACTAGTTCTTGTGTAGTTGCACTCGATTTTTTCCATTCTACTTCACTAAACATCTCCATATGAGATCCAATTACTTGTAGGGAAATGCAAGAGACCTCAGTTATGATGATGCACTAGCTCCATAGCTGGGACTTTGTGTATGTTCTCGAAATGCGTTTGTCGAGTGCTCATTAAGAAAGTTTCTATACAAGTTTCTGAACGAACTACTTAAGAAAAGTTCTCCAAAAGTTCCATATGAAAGAATGCTTTGAAGCAACTGGTCGTCACAAACGTTTTGACTACTTGTGGAGCCAAAACAGACTCCGTATGAGTCAGATATCCATGTTTCAGTTAACGCTGCGCAAAACTGATTCCGAACGACAGTTACAGACTAGTTCTTGTGTAGTTGCACTCGATTTTTTCCATTCTACTTCACTAAAAATCTCCATTTGAGATCCAATTACTTGTAGGGAAACGAAAAAGAGACCTCGGTTATGATGATGCACGAGCTCCATAGCTGGGACTTTGTGTATGTTCTCGAAATGCGTTTGTCGAGTGCTCATTAAGAAAGTTTCTATACAAGTTTCTGAACGAACTACTTAAGAAAAGTTCTCCAAAAGATCCCTATGAAAGAATATTTTAAGCATCTGGTCGTCACAAATGTTTTGACTACTTGTGGAGGCAAAACGGACTGTGTATGAGTCGGATATCGATATTTCAGTTAACACTGCTCAAAACTGATTCCGAACGACAGTTACAGACTAGTTCTTGTGTAGTTGCACTCGATTTTTTCCATTCTACTTCACTAAACATCTCCATATGAGATCTAATTACTTGTAGGGAAATGCAATAGACCTCGATTATGAGGATGCACTAGGTCCATAGCTGGGACTTTGTGTATGTTCTCGAAATGCGTTTGTCGAGTGCTCATTGAGAAAGTTTCTATACAAGTTTCTGAACAAACTCCTTAAGAAATTTCTCCAAAAGTTCCCTATGAAAGAATCCTTTGATGCATCTGGTCGTCACAAACGTTTTGACTACTTGTGGAGCAAAAACGGACTCCGTATGAGTCAGATATCCATGTTTCAGTTAACACTTCGCAAAACTGATTTCGAACGACAGTTACAGACTAGTTCTTGTGTAGTTGCACTCGATTTTTTCCATTCTACTTCACTAAACATCTCCATATGAGATCCAATTACTTGTAGGGAAATGCAAGAGACCTCGGTTATGATGATGCACTAGGTCCATAGCTGGGACTTTGTGTATGTTCTCGAAATGCGTTTGTCGATTGCTCATTAAGAAAGTTTCTATACAAGTTTCTGAACGAACTCCTTAAGAAAAGCTCTCCAAAAGTTCACTATGAAAGAATCCTTTGAAGCATCTGGTCATCACAAATGTTTTGAATACTTGTGGAGCCAACATAAACTCCGTATGAGTCAGATATCCATGTTTCAGTTAACACTGCGCAAAACTGATTCCGAACGACAGTTACAGACTAGTTCTTGTGTAGTTGCACTCAATTTTTTTCCATTCTACTTCACTAACCATCTCCATATGAGATCCAATTACTTGTAGGGAAATGCAAGAGACCTCGGTTATGAGGATGCACTAGGTCCATAGCTGGGACTTTGTGTATGTTCTCGAAATGCGTTTGTCGAGTGCTCATTAAGAAAGTTTCTATACAAGTTTCTGAACGAACTCCTTAAGAAAAATTCTTCAAAAGTTCCCTATGAAAGAATCCTTTGAAGCATTTGGTCGTCACAAATGTTTTAACTATTTGTGGAGCAAAAACGGACTCCGTATGAGTCAAATATCCATGTTTCAGTTAACACTGCGCAAAACTGATTCCGAACGACAGTTACAGACTAGTTCTTGTGTAGTTGCACTCAATTTTTTCCATTCTACTTCACTAAACATCTCCATATGAGATCCAATTACTTGTAGGGAAATGTAAGAGACCTCGGTTATGATGATGCACTAGCTCCATAGCTGGGACTTTGTGTATGTTCTCGAAATGCGTTTGTCGAGTGCTCATTAAGAAAGTTTCTATACAAGTTTCTGAACGAACTACTTAAGAAAAGTTCTCCAAAAGTTCCATATGAAAGAATGCATTGAATCAACTGGTCGTCACAAACATTTTGACTACTTGTGGAGCCAAAACGGACTCCGTATGAGTCAGATTTCCATGTTTCAGTTAACGCTGCGCAAAATTGATTCCGAACGACAGTTACAGACTAGTTCTTGTGTAGTTGCACTCGATTTTTTCCATTCTACTTCAGTAAACATCTCCATATGAGATCCAATTACTTGTAGGGAAATGTAAGAGACCTCGGTTATGATGATGCACTGGCTCCATAGCTGGGACTTTGTGTATGTTCTCGAAATGCGTTTGTCGAGTGCTCATTAAGAAAGTTTCTATACAAGTTTCTGAATGAACTACTTATGAAAAGTTCTCCAAAAGTTCCATATGAAAGAATGCTTTGAAGAAACTGGTCGTCGCAAACGTTTTGACTACTTGTGGAGCCAAAACGGACTCCGTATGAGTCAGATATCCATGTTTCAGTTAACGCTGCGCAAAACTGATTCCGAACGACAGTTACAGAGTAGTTCTTGTGTAGTTGCACTCGATTTTTTCCATTCTACTTCACTAAACATCTCCATATGAGATCCAATTACTTGTAGGGAAATGTAAGATACCTCGGTTATGATGATGCACTAGCTCCATGGCTGGGACTTTGTGTATGTTCTCGAAATGCGTTTGTCGAGTGCTCATTAAGAAAGTTTCTATACAAGTTTCTGAACGAACTACTTAAGAAAAGTTCTCCAAAATTTCCCTATGAAAGAATCTTTGAAGCATCTGATCGTCACAAATTTTTTGACTACTTGTGGAGCCAAAACGGACTGCGTATGAGTCGGGTATCGATGTTTGAGTTAACACTGCGCAAAACTGATTCCGAACGACAGTTACAGACTAGTTCTTGTGTACTTGCACTCGATTGTTTTCCATTCTACTTCACTAAAAATCTCCATATGAGATCCAATTACTTTTAGGGAATTACGAGAGACCTCGGTTTTGATGATGCACTAGGTCCATAGCTGGGACTTTGTGTAAGTTCTCGAAATGCGTTTGACGATTGCTCATTAAGAAAGTTTCTATACAAGTTTCTGAACGAACTCCTTAAGAAAAGTTCTCCAAAAGTTCACTATGAAAGAATCCTTTGAAGCATATGGTCGGCACAAACGTTTTGACTACTTGTGGAGCCAACATGGACTCCGTATGAGTCAGATATCGATGTTTCAGTTAACACTGCGCAAAACTGATTCCGAACGACAGTTACAGACTAGGTCTTGTGTAGTTGCACTCGATTATTTTTCATTCTACTTCATTAAACATCTCCATATGAGATCTAATTACTTGTAGGGAAATGCAAGGGATCTCGATTATGAGGATGTACTAGGTCCATAGCTGGGACTTTGTGTATGTTCTCGAATTGCGTTTGTCGAGTGCTCATTGAGAAAGTTTCTATACAAGTTTCTGAACAAACTCCTTAAGAAAATTCTCCAAAAGTTCCCTATGAAAGAATCCTTTGAAGCATCTGGTCATGACAAACGTTTTGACCACTTGTGGAGCAAAAACGGACTCCGTATGAGTCAGATATCAATGTTTCAGTTAAGACTGCGCAAAACTGATTCCGAACGACAGTTACAGACTAGTTCTTGTGTAGTTGCACTCGATTTTTTCCATTCTACTTCACTAAACATCTCCATATGAGATCCAATTACTTGTAGGGAAATGTAAGAGACATCGGTTATGATGATGCACTAGCTCCATAGCTGGGACTTTGTGTATGTTCTCGAAATTCGTTTGTCGAGTGCTCATTAAGAAAGTTTCTATACAAGTTTCTGAACGAACTACTTAAGAAAAGTTCTCCAAAAGTTCCATATGAAAGAATGCTTTGAAGCAACTGGTCGTCACAAACGTTTTGACTACTTGTGGAGCCAAAACAGACTCCGTATGAGTCAGATATCCATGTTACAGTTAACACTGCGCAAAACTGATTCCGAACGACAGTTACAGACTAGTTCTTGTGTAGT
The DNA here is from genome assembly GCF_002575655.3 of Aegilops tauschii subsp. strangulata. Lineage (NCBI taxonomy): Eukaryota > Viridiplantae > Streptophyta > Magnoliopsida > Poales > Poaceae > Aegilops > Aegilops tauschii. The sequence continues at coordinate 117,846,411 of NC_053040.3, forward strand.
TGCACTCGATTTTTTCCATTCTACTTCATTAAACATCTCCATATGAGATCCAATTACTTGTAGGGAAATGTAAGAGACCTCGGTTATGATGATGCACTGGCTCCATAGCTGGGACTTTGTGTATGTTCTCGAAATGCGTTTGTCGAGTGCTCATTAAGAAATTTTCTATACAAGTTTCTGAACGAACTACTTAAGAAAAGTTCTCCAAAAGTTCCATATGAAAGAATGCTTTGAAGCAACTGGTCGTCACAAATGTTTTGACTACTTGTGGAGCCAAAACGGACTCTGTATGAGTCAGATATCCATGTTTCAGTAAACACTGCGCAAAACTGATTCCGAACGACAGTTACAGACTAGGTCTTGTGTAGTTGCACTCGATTTTTTCCATTCTACTTCACTAAACATCTCCATATGAGATCCAATTACTTGTAGGGAAATGCAAGAGACCTCGGTTATGATGATGCACTAGGTCCATAGCCAGGACTTTGTGTATGTTCTCGAAATGCGTTTGTCGAGTGCTCATTAAGAAAGTTTCTATACAAGTTTCTGAACGAACTCCTTAAGAAAAGTTCTCCAAAAGTTCACTATGAAAGAATCCTTTGAAGCATCTGGTCGTCACAAACATTTTGACTACTTGTGGAGCCAACATGGACTCCGTATGAGTCAGATATCCATGTTTCAGTTAACACTGCGCAAAACTGATTCCGAACGACAGTTACAGACTAGTTCTTGTGTTGTTGCACTCGATTTTTTCCATTCTACTTCACTAAACATCTCCATACGAGATCTAATTACTTGTAGGGAAATGCAATAGACCTCGATTATGAGGATGCACTAGTGTAACACCCACGATGCGGCTATATCTCCCACGTGTCGAGGCACGACTTAGAGGCATAACCGCATTGTGGTTTTGTCGCAAGAAGGGTCATCTTCACACAATCCTATGTAATGAACAAGAATGGGATAAAGAGTTGGCTTACAGTCGCCACTTCACACAATACATAAATAAATCATACATCAATCAGAGTACACACATAGGTCCGACTACGGAACCAAAATAAAAGAAGACAACCCCAAATGCTAGATCCCCGATCGTCCCAACTGGGCTCCAGTACTGATCAACAGGAAACGAAACAACACAACGAACAAGATCTTCATCGAGCTCCCACTTGAGCTCAGTTGCGTCACCTGCACTGGTATCCTCGACACCTGCAACTGTTTGGAAGTATCTGGTGAGTCACGAGGACTCGGCAATCTCACACCCGCGAGATCAAGACTATTTAAGCTTATGGGTAGGAAAGGGTAGTGAGGTGGAGCTGCAGCAAGCACTAGCATATATGGTGGCTAACATACGCAAATAAGAGCCAGAAGAGGAGCAACGGAACGATCGTCAACTAGTAATGATCAAGAAGTGATCCTGAACTCCTACTTACGTCAAACATAACCCAAAAGCCGTGTTCTCTTCCCGGACTCCGCCGAAAAGAGACCATCACGGCTACACACGCGGTTGATGCGTTTTTAATTAAGTCGAGTGTCAAGTTCTCTACAACCGGATATTAACAAATTCCCATCTGCCACATAACCGCGGGCACGGCTCTCGAAAGTTTATACCCTGCAGGGGTGTCCCAACTTAGCCCATTATAAGCTCTCACGGTCAACGAAGGATATTCCTTCTCCCGGGAAGACCCGACCAGTCTCGGAATCCCGGTTTACAAGACATTTCGACAATGGTAAAACAAGACTAGCAAGACCACCCGAATGTGCCGACAAATCCCGATAGGAGCTGCACATATCTCGTTCTCAGGGCACACCGGATAAGCTAAGCGTATAGGTACCGACATAACCCAAGTTGCCAAGGGATGGTCCCGCACGATGCTCTAGTTTGGACCAACACTCAGAGAAGCACTGGCCCGGGGGGTTAAAATAAAGATGACCCTTGAGTCTGCAGAACCCAAGGGAAAAAGGCTTAGGTGGCAAATGTTAAAACCAAGGTTGGGCCTTGCTGGAGGAGTTTTATTCAAGGCGAACTATCAAGGGGTCCCATAAATCACCCAACCGCGTAAGGAACGCAAAATCAAGGAACATAACACCGGTATGAAGAAAACTAGGGCGGCAAGAGTCGAACAAAACACCAGGCATAAGGCCGAGCCTTCCACCCTTTACCAAGTATATAGATGCATTAATTAAATAAGAGATATTGTGATATCCCAACATAAACATGTTCCAACATGGAACCAACTTCAACTTCACCTGCAACTAGCAACGCTATAAGAAGGGCTGAGCAAAAGCAGTAACTTAGCCAAACAACGGTTTGCTAGGAAAGGATGGTTAGAGGCTTGACATGGCAACATGGGAGGCATGATATAGCAAGTGGTAGGTAGCGCAGCATAGCAATTGAGCGAACAACTAGCAAGCAAAGATAGAAGTGATTTCGAGGGTATGGTCACCTTGCCTGAGATCCCGCAAGGAATTAGAACGAGTCCATGAAGAAGACAAACAGATGTAGTCGAACGAATCCTCACAACTCCGGAACGAAACTGAAGCTAACGAGAGAAGCAAACCGGAAAGAAGCAAACAACATGGTAAACAACCATCACAGAAACATGGCATGATGCACAATCAAGTATGATGCATGTCCGGTTTAATGATTCATGGCATGGCAAATGCAGCAAACAACACTACAAATTAAGTGGAGCTCAATATGCAATGAGTTGCATATACACGAAACACCACATTCGAGTTATTTAGTTCGCTCTCATTAAGGTACACAACAATATTAAATGCTTTTTAAACATGGCAAGAGGTGACGCATAAATAAACTAACTATTTAGGCAAATTTAAATGAGGCCGGAACAACAAACAACAATTCCGGAAAATCCTCATGTCCATATTTTAGATTTGGTACTGTTCTGTCCTAAAGCATATATTACAGTTGTTAAACATGCAAATTAGTGCTACCATGTTAATCTATGCATTTTTCCACCCCATTTACATATAAAGTTTGTTAAAATCGGAGCTACGGTTAATTAATTATGAAATAAATCATTTTAACATGGCATTTGAGCAAATTTAAACAAACAGCATTTTAAACATTTTAAACATGGATGAGAGTGGCATATTATGAAACTAGATGAAATTCTAAGCACTTTTCATATATAAATCATTTTAATCCGATGCACCATTTGTGAGTTATTAAATGCATGATCTAGAGGGACTTTTCTGTAAAAGAGGTAAAACCTGGGATAAATGCTAAAATCGCAACAGGAAAAAAACACGTATCGGGCCGAAATCTGGATCGACTGGGCTGCTCACCATGGGCTCAAAGGCCAACTGGAGCAGCGGGGTTCGCGGGCCGGCAGATCTGGATGCGGCTGCTGGGCCTTGGTGATGCGGACGGGGTCGGCAGGAGCCTCGCGATGAGAAGTCAACGCGGGCGGGCGGTGCTGCGAGCGTTTTCTCCTGCTCGAAGCAGAAACAGGGGAGGCAGGGGCACGATGCGGAGGCTCGGCGGCAGCGAGACTTGGACGATGTGGCACGGCGGCGCTCGGGCGACTCCGGCAGGAGGAGGCTGGGAACGCAGGGCCTCGCCGGATCTTGCGGAGGCGGCGACGAACGGAGCAGGGTGGTGGCGCAGCTGCAAAGGCCATGGCGGGGAAGAATTTAGAGGGGATGCAGCAAGAAAGAGAGAACACAAGGGAAGGGGAGCAGCAGCAGGGCTCACCGGAGCACAAGCGGGCGGCAAGGACGAAGCAGAGGCGACCCGAGGTGGCAGGTGACCAGGGCAGCGCGGCTCCATCTCCATGGACGGACGGCCATGGTTTCTTTCCTGCGAAGAGAAACGAGAGAGATGAGAGATTCTGAGAGAGAGCGAGATCCAGGGAACGAAAGGAGAAGGAGGAACGGGCGGTTCCTGGTGACTGTCGCTACTGGCCGGGAACCTTCGACGGGGAAGCACCGGCGAGGAGGAGGCTGAGCACGGGAGGCCGGCGCTGGGTCGTTGCGGGAGCACCTGGACAAGGGCTCGAACGAGCAGGAGATCGGGCGAGGTGGTAGAAGGCCTGCGGGAGGAGGCAGCAGGTGAGGTGGAGTTGGATCGAGAGGGGCTCGGGATGGGCAGGAGCTGCTCCTGCTGCCGGTGGCAGGGACGAGGCGGAGGAAACGCGTGAGCTCTGCTGGTCCTCGAGAAGAACAAGCGGAGGCGCGGGATAGCAGGCAGAGGAAGGAGGAGGCTCTCGGCTGGCCGAATTGTGGGGATCCAGAGGAGAGCGCCGGTTGCGTAGGTTCGACGGTGACTGGCCGATGGCTGAAATCGAGGAGAGGTGGGTGGATCGGGAGGGATCCCGATGAAGATGCTGAGTGGGTGGCGGCGCGGCTGGGGGTGGATGGGACAAGGGGGCTAGATTTTAGGGATTGGTCTAGGGTTGGACTATTTATATAGGTAGGGGATTAGGGTAGGGGTTAATCCGGTCCGTCCAATTATAATCGGGCAGTCGTAAATAAATAGGTTAGGTAGCCCGAATAATAAAACGGAGATGTTTTATAGATGTTTGGGGATGATTCGGAGCCATTGGTAACAACAACCCGGGTCGGGTTCGGGACAATTTTCGGACGTGCGCGAGGGGTGGTCTGAGAGGGGTCGACAAAGACAAAGTGTCTGACAAAAGGCCCCAGAGAAGACAAGAGAGAAAATGAGGAGCAACGTTGCAAGTGAGGTTGGTCTCGAAACGGTCAACGAAAGCAAGGGGGGACGCGGCAACTATGAGCGGATGCAAGTTTTAAGAAAAACATGCGGATGCAATGCTCATGATGACATGATGAAATGCAACAAACAAATAAAACACATGACGGTCACGCAAAACATGGCAGGCTTCTGGAGCGTCGGTCTTGGGGCGTCACAACTAGCTCCATAGCTGGGACTTTGTGTATGTTCTCGTAATGCGTTTGTCGAGTGCTCATTAAGAAAGTTTCTATACAAGTTTCTAAACGAACTACTTAAGAAAAGTTCTCCAAAAGTTCCCTATGAAAGAATCTTTGAAGCATCTGGTCTTCACAAACGTTTTGACTACTTGTGGGGCCAAAACGGACTACATATGAGTCGGATATCCATGTTTCAGTTAACACTGCGCAAAACTGATTCCGAACGACAGTTACACACTAGTTCTTGTGTAGTTGCACTTGATTTTTTCCATTCTACTTCACTAAACATCTCCATATGAGATCCAATTACTTGTAGGGAAATGCAAGAGACCTCGGTTATGAGGATGCACTAGGTCCATAGCTGGGACTTTGTGTATGTTCTCGAAATGCGTTCGTTGAGTGCTCATTAAGAAAGTTTCTATACAAGTTTCTGTACGAACTCTTTAAGAAAAGTTCTCCAAAAGTTCCCTATGAAAGAATCCTTTGAAGCATCCGGTCTTCACAAACGTTTTGACTACTGGTGGAGCCAAAATGGACTCTGTCTGAGTCAGATAACCATGTTTCAGTTAACACTGCGCAAAACTGATTCCGAACGATAGTTACAGACTAGTTCTTGTGTAGTTGCACTCGATTTTTTCCATTCTACTTCACTAAACATCTCCATATGAGATCCAATTACTTGTAGGGAAATGCAAGGGACCTCGGTTATGATGATGCACTAGGTCCGTAGCTGGGACTTTGTGTATGTTCTCGATATGCGTTTGTCAAGTGCTCATTAAGAAAGTTTGTATACAAGTTTCTGAATGAACTCCATAAGAAAAATTCACCAACAGTTCACTACGAAAGAATCCTTTGAAGCATCTGGTCGTCACAAATGTTTTGACTACTTGTGGAGCCAATATGGACTCCGTATGAGTCAGATATCCATGTTTCACTTAACACTCCGCAAAACTGATTCTGAACGACAGTTACAGACTAGTTCTTGTGTAGTTACACTAGATTTTTTCCATTCTACTTCACTAAACATCTCCATATGAGATCCAATTACTTGTAGGGAAATGCAAGAGACCTCGGTTATGATGATGCACTAGCTCCATAGCTGGGACTTTGTGTATGTTCTCGAAAAGCGTTTGTCGAGTGCTCATTAAGAAAGTTTCTATACAAGTTTCTGAACGAACTACTTAAGAAAAGTTCTCCAAAAGTTCCCTATGAAAGAATCTTTGAAGCATCTGGTCGTCACAAACATTTTGACTACTTGTGGAGCCAAAACGGACTCCGTATGAGTCGGATATCCATGTTTCAATTAACACTTCGCAAAACTGATTCCGAACGACAGTTACAGACTAGTTCTTGTGTAGTTGCACTCGATTTTTTCCATTCTACTTCACTAAACATCTCCATATGAGATCCAATTACTTGTAGGGAAATGCAATAGACCTCGATTTTGAGGATGCACTAGGTCCATAGCATGGACTTTGTGTATGTTCTCGAAATGCGTTTGTCGAGTGCTCATTAAGAAAGTTTCTATACAAGTTTCTGAACGAACTCCTTAAGAAAATTTCTCCAAAAGTTCCCTATGAAGGAATCCTTTGAAGCATCTGGTCGTCACAAATGTTTTGACTACTTGTGGAGCCAAAACGGACTCCGTATGAGTCAGATATCCATGTTTCAGTTAACACTGCGCAAAACTGATTCCGAACGACAGTTACACACTAGTTCTTGGGTAGTTGCACTCAATTTTTTCCATTCTACTTCACTAAACATCTCCATATGAGATCCAATTAATTGTAGGGAAATGCAAGACACCTCGGTTATGAGGATGCACTAGGTCCATAGCTGGGACTTTGTGTATGTTCTCTAGATGCGTTTGTTCAGTGCTCATTATGAAAGTTTCTATACAAGTTTCTGAACGAACTCTTTAAGAAAAGTCTCCAAAAGTTCCCTATGAAAGAATCCTTTGAAGCATCTGGTCGTCACAAACATTTTCACTACTTGTGGAGCCATAACAGACTCTGTATGAGTCAGATATCCATGTTTCAGTTAACACTGCGCAAAACTGATTCCGAACGACAGTTACAGACTAGTTCTTGTGTAGTTGCACTTGATTTTTTCCATTCTACTTCACTAAACATCTCCATATGAGATCCAATTAATTGTAGGGAAATTCAAGGGACCTCAGTTATGATGATGCACTAGGTCCGTAGCTGGGACTTTGTTTATGTTCTCGAAATGCGTTTGTCAAGTGCTCATTAAGAAAGTTTCTATACAAGTTTCTGAACGAACTCCTTAAGAAAAGTTCTCCAAAAGTTCACTATGAAAGAATCCTTTAAAGCATCTGGTCGTCACAAACGATTTGACTACTTGTGGAGCCAACATGGACTCCGTATGAGTCAGAGATTCATGTTTCAGTTAACATTGCGCAAAACTGATTCCGAACAACAGTTATAGACTAGTTCTTGTGTAGTTGCACTCCATTTTTTCCATTCTACTTCACTAAACATCTCCATATGAGATCCAATTACTTGTAGGGAAATGCAAGAGACCTCGGTTTTGATGATGCACTAGGTCCATAGCTGGGACTTTGTGTATGTTCTCGAAATGCGTTTGTCGAGTGCTCATTAAGAAAGTTTCTATACAAGTTTCTGAACGAACTGCTTAAGAAAAGTTATCCAAAAGTTCCCTATGAAAGAATCCTTTGAAGCAACTGGTCGTCAGAAACATTTTGACTACTTGTGGAGCCAAAACGGACTCCGTATGAGTCAGATATCCATGTTTCAGTTAACGCTACACAAAACTGATTCCGAACGATAGTTACAGACTAATTCTTGTGTAGTTGCACTCGATTTTTTCCATTCTACTTCACTAAACATCTCCATATGAGATCCAATCTCTTGTAGGGAAATGCAAGAGACCTCGATTATGATGATGCACTAGCTCCATAGCTGGGACTTTGTGTATGTTCTCGAAATGCGTTTATCGAGTGCTCATTAAGAAAGTTTCTATACAAGTTTCTGAACGAACTACTTAAGAAAAGTTCTCCAAAAGTTCCTATGAAAGAATCTTTGAAGCATCTGGTCGTCACAAACGTTTTGACTACTTGTGGAGCCAAAACGGACTCCGTATGAGTCGGATATCCATGTTTCAGTTAACACTTCGCAAAACTGATTCTGAACAACAGTTACAGACTAGTTCTTGTGTAGTTGCACTTAATTTTTTCCATTCTACTTCACTAAACATCTCCATATGAGATCCAATTACTTGTAGGGAAATGCAATAGACCTCGATTATGAGGATGCACTAGGTCCATAGCTGGGACTTTGTGTATGTTCTCGAAATGCGTTTGTCGAGTGCTCATTAAGAAAGTTTCTATACAAGTTTCTGAACGAACTCCTTAAGAAAATTTCTCCAAAAGTTCCCTATGAAAGAATCCTTTGAAGCATCTGGTCGTCACAAATGTTTTGACTACTTGTGGAGCCAAAACGGACTCCGTATGAGTCAGATATCCATGTTTCAGTTAACACTGCGCAAAACTGATTCCGAACGACAGTTACAGACTAGTTCTTGTGTAGTTGCACTCAATTTTTTCCATGGTACTTCACTAAACATCTCCATATGAGATCCAATTAATTGTAGGGAAATGCAAGAGACCTCGGTTATGAGGATGCACTAGGTCCATAGCTGGTACTCTGTGTAGGTTCTCGAAATGCGTTTGTTGAGTGCTCATTAAGAAAGTTTCCATACAAGTTTCTGAACGAACTCTTTAAGAAAAGTTCTCCAACAGTTCCCTATGAAAGAATCCTTTGAAACATCTGGTCGTCACAAACGTTTTCACTACTTGTGGAGCCATAACAGACTCTGTATGAGTCAGATATCCATGTTTCACTTAACACTGTGCAAAACTGATTCCGAACGACAGTTACAGACTAGTTCTTGTGTAGTTGCACTCGATTTTTTCCATTCTACTTCACTAAACATCTCCATATGAGATCCAATTACTTGTAGGGAAATGCAAGGGACCTCGGTTATGATGATGCACTAGGTCCGTAGCTGGGACTTTGTGTATGTTCTCGAAATGCGTTTGTCGAGTGCTCATTAAGAAAGTTTCTATACAAGTTTCTGAACGAACTACTTAAGAAAAGTTCTCCAAAAGTTCCCTATGAAAGAATCTTTGAAGCATCTGGTTGTCACAAACGTTTTGACTACTTGTGGAGCCAAAACGGACTCCGTATGAGTCGGATATCCATTTTTCAATTAACACTTCGCAAAACTGATTCCGAACGACAGTTACAGACTAGTTCTTGTGTAGTTGCACTCGATTTTTTCCATTCTACTTCACTAAACATCTCCATATGAGATCCAATTACTTGTAGGGAAATGCAATAGACCTCGATTATGAGGATGCACTAGGTCCATAGCTGGGACTTTGTGTATGTTCTCGAAATGCGTTTGTCGAGTGCTCATTAAGAAAGTTTCTATACAAGTTTCTGAACGAACTCCTTAAGAAAATTTCTCCAAAAGTTCCCTATGAAAGAATCCTTTGAAGCATTTGGTCGTCACAAACGTTTTTACTACTTGTGGAGCCAGACTCCGTATGAGTCAGATATCCATGTTTCAGTTAACACTGCGCAAAACTGATTCCGAATGACAGTTACAGACTAGTTCTTGTGTAGTTGCACTCAATTTTTTCCATGGTACTTCACTAAACATCTCCATATGAGATCCAATTAATTTTAGGGAAATGCAAGAGACCTCGGTTATGAGGATGCACTAGGTCCATAGCTGGGACTCCGTGTATGTTCTCGAAATTCTTTTGTTGAGTGCTCATTAAGAAAGTTTCTATACAAGTTTCTGAATGAACTCTTTAAGAAAAGTTCTCCAAAAGTTCCCTATGAAAGAATTCTTTGAAGCATCTGGTCGTCACAAACGTTTTCACTACTTGTGGAGCCATAACAGACTCTGTATGAGTCAGATATCCATGTTTCACTTAACACTATGCAAAACTGATTCCGAACGACAGTTACAGACTAGTTCTTGTGTAGTTGCACTCGATTTTGTCCATTCTACTTCACTAAACATCTCCATATGAGATCCAATTACTTGTAGGGAAATGCAAGAGACCTCGGTTATGATGATACACTAGCTCCGTAGCTGGGACTTTGTGTATGTTCTCAAAATGCGTTTGTCGAGTGCTCATTAAGAAAGTTTCTATACAAGTTTTTGAACGAACTACTTAAGAAAAGTTCTCCAAAAGTTCCCTATGAAAGAATCTTTGAAGCAGCTGGTCGTCCCAAACGTTTTGACTACTTGTGGAGCCAAAACGGACTCCGTGTGAATCGGATATCCATGTTTCAGTTAACACTTCGCAAAACTGATTCCGAACGACAATTACAGACTAGTTCTTGTGTAGTTGCACTCGATTTTTTCCATTCTACTTCACTAAACATCTCCATATGAGATCCAATTACTTGTAGGGAAATGCAATAGACCTCAATTATGAGGATGCACTAGGTCCATAGCTGGGACTTTGTGTATGTTCTCGAAATGCGTTTGCCGAGTGCTCATTAAGAAAGTTTCTATAAAAGTTTCTGAACGAACTGCTTAAGAAAAGTTATCCAAAAGTTCCCTATGAAAGAATCCTTTGAAGCAACTGGTCGTCACAAACATTTTGACTACTTGTGGAGCCAAAACGGACTCCGTATGAGTCAGATATCCATGTTTCAGTTAACACTGCGCAAAACTGATTCCGAACGACAGTTACAGACTAGTTCTTGTGTAGTTGCACTCAATTTTTTCCATGGTACTTCACTAAACATCTCCATATGAGATCCAATTAATTGTAGGGAAATGCAAGAGACCTCGGTTATGAGGATGCACTATGTCCATAGCTGGGACTCTGTCTATGTTCTCGAAATGCGTTTGTTGAGTGCTCATTAAGAAAGTTTCTATACAAGTTTCTGAACGAACTCTTTAAGAAAAGTTCTCCAAAATTTCCCTATGAAAGAATCCTTTGAAGCATCTGGTCGTCACAAACGTTTTCACTACTTGTGGAGCCATAACAGACTCTGTATGAGTCAGATATCCATGTTTCACTTAACACTGTGCAAAACTGATTCCGAACGACAGTTACAGACTAGTTCTTGTGTTGTTGCACTCGATTTTTTCCATTCTACTTCACTAAACATCTCCATATGAGATCCAATTACTTGTAGGGAAATGCAAGGGACCTCGGTTATGATGATGCACTAGGTCCGTAGCTGGGACTTTGTGTATGTTCTCGAAATGCGTTTGTCGAGTGCTCATTAAGAAAGTTTCTATACAAGTTTCTGAACGAACTACTTAAGAAAAGTTCTCCAAAAGTTCCCTATGAAAGAATCTTTGAAGCATCTGGTTGTCACAAACGTTTTGACTACTTGTGGAGCCAAAACGGACTCCGTATGAGTCGGATATCCATTTTTCAGTTAACACTTCGCAAAACTGATTCCGAACGACAGTTACAGACTAGTTCTTGTGTAGTTGCACTCGATTTTTTCCATTCTACTTCACTAAACATCTCCATATGAGATCCAATTACTTGTAGGGAAATGCAATAGACCTCGATTATGAGGATGCACTAGGTCCATAGCTGGGACTTTGTGTATGTTCTCGAAATGCGTTTGTCGAGTGCTCATTAAGAAAGTTTCTATACAAGTTTCTGAACGAACTCCTTAAGAAAATTTCTCCAAAAGTTCCCTATGAAAGAATCCTTTGAAGCATTTGGTCGTCACAAACGTTTTTACTACTTGTGGAGCCAGACTCCGTATGAGTCAGATATCCATGTTTATGTTAACACTGCGCAAAACTGATTCCGAATGACAGTTACAGACTAGTTCTTGTGTAGTTGCACTCAATTTTTTCCATGGTACTTCACTAAACATCTCCATATGAGATCCAATTAATTTTAGGGAAATGCAAGAGACCTCGGTTATGAGGATGCACTAGGTCCATAGCTGGGACTCCGTGTATGTTCTCGAAATTCTTTTGTTGAGTGCTCATTAAGAAAGTTTCTATACAAGTTTCTGAACGAACTCTTTAAGAAAAGTTCTCCAAAAGTTCCCTATGAAAGAATTCTTTGAAGCATCTGGTCGTCACAAACGTTTTCACTACTTGTGGAGCCATAACAGACTCTGTATGAGTCAGATATCCATGTTTCACTTAACACTATGCAAAATTGATTCCGAACGACAGTTACAGACTAGTTCTTGTGTAGTTGCACTCGATTTTGTCCATTCTACTTCACTAAACATCTCCATATGAGATCCAATTACTTGTAGGGAAATGCAAGAGACCTCGGTTATGATGATACACTAGCTCCGTAGCTGGGACTTTGTGTATGTTCTCAAAATGCGTTTGTCGAGTGCTCATTAAGAAAGTTTCTATACAAGTTTCTGAACGAACTACTTAAGAAAAGTTCTCCAAAAGTTCCCTATGAAAGAATCTTTGAAGCAGATGGTCGTCCCAAACGTTTTGACTACTTGTGGAGCCAAAACGGACTCGGTGTGAATCGGATATCCATGTTTCACTTAACACTTCGCAAAACTGATTCCGAACGACAATTACAGACTAGTTCTTGTGTAGTTGCACTCGATTTTTTCCATTCTACTTCACTAAACATCTCCATATGAGATCCAATTACTTGTAGGGAAATGCAATAGACCTCAATTATGAGGATGCACTAGGTCCATAGCTGGGACTTTGTGTATGTTCTCGAAATGCGTTTGCCGAGTGCTCATTAAGAAAGTTTCTATAAAAGTTTCTGAACGAACTGCTTAAGAAAAGTTATCCAAAAGTTCCCTATGAAAGAATCCTTTGAAGCAACTGGTCGTCACAAACATTTTGACTACTTTTGGAGCCAAAACGGACTCCGTATGAGTCAGATATCCATGTTTCAGTTAACACTGCGCAAAACTGATTCCGAACGACAGTTACAGACTAGTTCTTGTGTAGTTGCACTCAATTTTTTCCATGGTACTTCACTAAACATCTCCATATGAGATCCAATTAATTGTAGGGAAATGCAAGAGACCTCGGTTATGAGGATGCACTAGGTCCATAGCTGGGACTCTGTCTATGTTCTCGAAATGCGTTTGTTGAGTGCTCATTAAGAAAGTTTCTATACAAGTTTCTGAACGAACTCTTTAAGAAAAGTTCTCCAAAATTTCCCTATGAAAGAATCCTTTGAAGCATCTGGTCGTCACAAACGTTTTCACTACTTGTGGAGCCATAACAGACTCTGTATGAGTCAGATATCCATGTTTCACTTAACACTGTGCAAAACTGATTCCGAACGACAGTTACAGACTAGTTCTTGTGTAGTTGCACTCGATTTTTTCCATTCTACTTCACTAAACATCTCCATATGAGATCCAATTACTTGTAGAGAAATGCAAGGGACCTCGTTTATGATGATGCACTAGGTCCGTATCTGGGACTTTGTGTATGTTCTCGAAATGCGTTTGTCGAGTGGTCATTAAGAAAGTTTCTATACAAGTTTCTGAACGAACTACTTAATAAAATTTCTCCAAAAGTTCCCTATGAAAGAATCTTTGAAGCATCTGGTCGTCCCAAACGTTTTGACTACTTGTGGAGCCAAAACGGACTCCGTGTGTGTCGGATATCCATGTTTCAGTTAACACTTCGCAAAACTGATTCCGAACGACAATTACGGACTAGTCCTTGTGTAGTTGCACTCGATTTTTTCCATTCTACTTCACTAAACATCTCCATATGACATCCAATTACTTGTAGGGAAATGCAATAGACCTCGATTATGAGGATGCACTAGGTCCATAGCTAGGACTTTGTGTATGTTCTCGAAATGCGTTTGTCGAGTGCTCATTAAGAAATTTCTATACAAGTTTCTGAACGAACTCCTTAAGAAAATTTCTCCAAAAGTTCCCTATGAAAGAATCCTTTGAAGCATCTGGTCGTCACAAAAGTTTTGACTACTTGTGGAGCCAAAACGGACTCCGTATGAGTCATATATCCATGTTTCAGTTAACACTGCGCAAAACTGATTCCGAACGACAGTTACAGACTAGTTCTTGTGTAGTTGCACTCGATTTTTTCCATTCTACTTCACTAAACATCTCCATATGAGATCCAATTAATTGTAGGGAAATGCAAGAGACCTCGGTTATGAGGATGCACTATGTCCATAGCTGGGACTCTGTGTATGTTCTCGAAATGCGTTTGTTGAGTGCTCATTAAGAAAGTTTCTATACAAGTTTCTGAACGAACTCTTTAAGAAAAGTTCTCCAAAAGTTCCCTATGAAAGAATCCTTTGAAGCATCTGGTCGTCACAAACGTTTTGACTACTTGTGGAGCCATAACAGACTCTGTATGAGTCAGATATCCATGTTTCACTTAACACTGCGCAAAACTGTTTCCGAACGACAGTTACAGACTAGTTCTTGTGTAGTTGCACTCGATTGTTTCCATTCTACTTCACTAAACATCTCCATATGAGATCCAATTACTTGTAGGGTAATGCAGGGGACCTCGGTTATGATGATGCACTAGGTCCGTAGCTAGGACTTTGTGTATGTTCTCGGAATGCGTTTGTCGAGTGCTCATTAAGAAAGTTTCTATACAAGTTTCTGAACGAACTCCTTAAGAAAATTTCTCCAAAAGTTCCCTATGAAAGAATCCTTTGAAGCATTTGGTCGTCACAAACGTTTTGACTACTTGTGGAGCCAAAACGGACTCCGTATGAGTCAGATATCCATGTTTCAGTTAACACTGCGCAAAACTGATTCCGAACGACAGTTACAGACTAGTTCTTGTGTAGTTGCACTCAATTTTTTCCATGGTACTTCACTAAACATCTCCATATGAGATCCAATTAATTGTAGGGAAATGCAAGAGACCTCGGTTATGAGGATGCACTAGGTCCATAGCTGGGACTCTGTGTATGTTCTCGAAATGCATTTGTTAAGTGCTCATTAAGAAAGTTCCTATACAAGTTTCTGAACGAACTCTTTAAGAAAAGTTCTCCAAAAGTTCCCTATGAAAGAATCCTTTGAAGCATATGGTCGTCACAAATGTTTTCACTACTTGTGGAGCCATAACAGACTCTGTATGAGTCAGATATCCATGTTTCACTTAACACTGTGCAAAACTGATTCCGAACGACAGTTACAGACTAGTTCTTGTGTAGTTGCACTCGATTTTTTCCATTCTACTTCACTAAACATCTCCATATGACATCCAATTACTTGTAGGGAAATGCAAGAGACCTCGGTTATGATGATGCACTAGCTCCGTAGCTGGGACTTTGTGTATGTTCTTGAAATGCGTTTGTCGAGTGCTCATTAAGAAAGTTTCTATACAGGTTTCTGAACGAACTACTAAAGAAAAGTTCTCCAAAAGTTCCCTATGAAAGAATCTTTGAAGCATCTGGTCGTCCCAAACGTTTTGACTACTTGTGGAGCCAAAACGGACTCCATGTGTGTCGGATATCCATGTTTCAGTTAACACTTCGCAAAACTGATTCCGAACGACAATTACGGACTAGTCCTTGTGTAGTTGCACTCGATTTTTTCCATTCTACTTCACTAAACATCTCCATATGAGATCCAATTACTTGTAGGGAAATGCAATAGACCTCGATTATGAGGATGCACTAGGTCCATAGCTGGGACTTTGTGTATGTTCTCGAAATGCGTTTGTCGAGTGCTCATTAAGAAAGTTTCTATACAAGTTTCTGAACGAACTCCTTAAGAAAATTTATCCAAAAGTTCCCTATGAAAGAATCCTTTGAAGCACCTGGTCGTCACAAATGTTTTGACTACTTGTGGAGCCAAAACGGACTCCGTATGAGTCATATATCCATGTTTCAGTTAACACTGCGCAAAACTGATTCCGAACGATAGTTACAGACTAGTTCTTGTGTAGTTGCACTCGATTTTTTCCATTCTACTTTACTAAACATCTCCATATGAGATCCAATTAATTGTAGGGAAATGCAAGAGACCTCGGTTATGAGGATGCACTAGGTCCATAGCTGGGACTCTGTGTATGTTCTCGAAATGCATTTGTTGAGTGCTCATTAAGAAAGTTTCTATACAAGTTTCTGAACGAACTCTTAAAGAAAAGTTCTCCAAAAGTTCCCTATGAAAGAATCCTTTGAAGCATCTGGTCGTCACAAACGTTTTGACTACTTGTGGAGCCATAACAGACTCCGTATGAGTCAGATATCCATGTTTCACTTAACACTGCGCAAAACTGATTCCGAACGACAGTTACAGACTAGTTCTTGTGTAGTTGCACTCGATTGTTTCCATTCTACTTCACTAAACATCTCCATATGAGATCCAATTACTTGTAGGGAAATGCAGGGGACCTCGGTTATGATGACGCACTAGGTCCGTAGCTAGGACTTTGTGTATGTTCTCGAAATGAGTTTGTCGAGTGCTCATTAAGAAATTTTCTATACAAGTTTCTGAACGAACTCCTTAAGAAAATTTCTCCAAAAGTTCACTATGAAAGAATCCTTTGAAGCATCTGGTCGTCACAAACATTTTGACTACTTGTAGAGCCAACATGGACTCCGTATGAGTCAGATATTCATGTTTCAGTTAACACTGCGCAAAACTGATTCCGAACGACAGTTACAGATTAGTTCTTGTGTAGTTGCACTCCATTTTTTCCATTCTACTTCACTAAACATCTCCATATGAGATCCAATTACTTGTAGGGAAATGCAAGAGACCTCGGTTATGAGGATGCATTAGGTCCATAGCTGGGACTTTGTGTATGTTCTCGAAATGCGTTTGCCGAGTGCTCATGAAGAAAGTTTATATACAAGTTTCTGAACGAACTCCTTAAGAAAAGTTCTCCAAAGGTTCCCTATGAAAGAATCCTTTGAAGCATCTGGTCGTCACAAATGTTTTGACTACTTGTGGAGCCAAAATGGCTCCGTATGAGTCAGATATCCATGTTTCAGTTAACGCTGCGCAAAACTGATTCCGAACAACGGTTACAGACTAGTTCTTGTGTAGTTGCACTCGATGTTTTCCATTCTACTTCACTAAACATCTCCATATGAGATCCAATTACTTATAGGGAAATGCAAGAGACCTCGATTATGATGATGCACTAGGTCCATAGCTGGGACTTTGTGTATGTTCTCGAAATGCGTTTGTCGTGTGCTCATTAAGAAAGTTTCTATACAAGTTTCTGAACGAACTCCTTAAGAAAAGTTCTCCAAAAGTTTACTATGAAAGAATCCTTTGAAGCATCTGGTCGTCACAAACGTTTTGACTACTTGTGGAGCCAAAATGGACTCTGTATGAGTCAGATATCCATGTTTCAGTTAACACTGCGCAAAACTGATTCCGGACGACAGTTACACACTAGTTCTTGGGTAGTTGCACTCGATTTTTTCCATTCTACTTCACTAAACATCTCCATATGAGATCCAATTACTTGTAGGGAAATGCAAGAGACCTCAGTTATGAGGATGCAAGAGGTCCATAGCTGGGACATTGTGTATGTTCTCGAAATGCGTTTGTCGAGTGCTCATTAAGAAAGTTTCTATACAAGTTTCTGAACGAACTGCTTAAGAACAGTTATCCAAAATTTCCCTATGAAAGACTCATTTGAAGCAACTGGTCGTCACAAATGTTTTGACTACTTGTGGAGCCAAAACAGACTCCGTATGAGTCAGATATCCATGTTTCAGTTAACACTGCGCAAAACTGATTCCGAACGACAGTTACAGACTAGTTCTTGTGTAGTTGCACTCGATTCTTTCCATTCTACTTCAGTAAACATCTCCATATGAGAATCCAATTACTTGTAGGGAAATGCAAGAGACCTCGGTTATGAGGATGCACTAGGTCCATAGCTGGGACTTTGTGTATGTTCTCGAAATGCGTTTGTCGAGTGCTCATTAAGAAAGTTTCTATACAAGTTTCTGAATGAACTCTTTAAGAAAAGTTCTCCAAAAGTTCCCTATGAAAGAATCCTTTGAAGCATCTGGTCGTCACAAACATTTTCACTACTTGTGGACCCATAACAGACTCTGTATGAGTCAGATATCCATGTTTCACTTAACACTGTGCAAAACTGATTCCGAACGACAGTTACAGACTAGTTCTTGTGTAGTTGCACTCGATGTTTTCCGTTCTACTTCACTAAACATCTCCATATGACATCCAATTACTTGTAGGGAAATGCAAGAGACCTCGGTTATGATGATGCACTAGCTCCGTAGCTGGGACTTTGTGTATGTTCTCGAAATGCGTTTGTCGAGTGCTCATTAAGAAAGTTTCTATACAAGTTTCTGAACGAACTACTTAAGAAAAGTTCTCCAAAAGTTCCCTATGAAAGAATCTTTGAAGCATCTGGTCGTCCCAAACGTTTTGACTACTTGTGGAGCCAAAACGGACTCCGTGTGTGTCGGATATCCATGTTTCAGTTAACACTTCGCAAAACTGATTCCGAACGACAATTACGGACTAGTCCTTGTGTAGTTGCACTCGATTTTTTCCATTCTACTTCACTAAACATCTCCATATGAGATCCAATTACTTGTAGGGAAATGCAATAGACCTCGATTATGAGGATGCACTAGGTCCATAGCTGGGACTTTGTGTATGTTCTCGAAATGCGTTTGTCGAGTGCTCATTAAGAAATTTCTATACAAGTTTCTGAACGAACTCCTTAAGAAAAGTTCTCCAAAAGGTCCCTATGAAAGAATCCTTTGAAGCATCTGGTCGTCACAAACGTTTTGACTACTTGTGGAGCCATAACAGACTCTGTATGAGTCAGATATCCATGTTTCACTTAACACTGCGCAAAACTGATTCCGAACGACAGTTACAGACTAGTTCTTGTGTAGTTGCACTCGATTGTTTCCATTCTACTTCACTAAACATCTCCATATGAGATCCAATTACTTGTAGGGTAATGCAGGGGACCTCGGTTATGATGATGCACTAGGTCCGTAGCTATGACTTTGTGTATGTTCTCGAAATGAGTTTGTCGAGTGCTCATTAAGAAAGTTTCTATACAAGTTTCTGAACGAACTCCTTAAGAAAATTTCTCCAAAAGTTCACTATGAAAGAATCCTTTGAAGCATCTGGTCGTCACAAACGTTTTGACTACTTGTGGAGCCAACATGGACTCCGTATGAGTCAGATATTCATGTTTCAGTTAACACTGCGCAAAACTGATTCCGAACGACAGTTACAGACTAGTTCTTGTGTAGTTGCACTCCATTTTTTCCATTCTACTTCACTAAACATCTCCATATGAGATCCAATTACATGTAGGGAAATGCAAGAGACCTCGGTTATGATTATGCACTAGGTCCATAGCTGGGACTTTGTGTATGTTCTCGGAATGCGTTTGTCGAGTGCTCATTAAGAAAGTTTCTATACAAGTTTCTGAACGAACTCCTTAAGAAAATTTCTCCAAAATTTCCCTATGAAAGAATCCTTTGAAGCATTTGGTCGTCACAAACGTTTTGACTACTTGTGGAGCCAAAACGGACTCCGTATGAGTCCGATATCCATGTTTCAGTTAACACTGCGCAAAACTGATTCCGAACGACAGTTACAGACTAGTTCTTGTGTAGTTGCACTCAATTTTTTCCATGGTACTTCACTAAACATCTCCATATGAGATCCACATAATTGTAGGGAAATGCAAGAGACCTCGGTTATGAGGATGCACTAGGTCCATAGCTGGGACTCTGTGTATGTTCTCGAAATGTGTTTGTTGAGTGCTCATTAAGAAAGTTTCTATACAAGTTTCTGAACGAACTCTTTAAGAAAAGTTCTCCAAAAGTTCCCTATGAAAGAATCCTTTGAAGCATATGGTCGTCACAAATGTTTTCACTACTTGTGGAGCCATAACAGACTCTGTATGAGTCAGATATCCATGTTTCACTTAACACTGTGCAAAACTGATTCCGAACGACAGTTACAGACTAGTTCTTGTGTAGTTGCACTCGATTTTTTCCATTCTACTTCACTAAACATCTCCATATGACATCCAATTACTTGTAGGGAAATGCAAGAGACCTCGGTTATGATGATGCACTAACTCCGTAGCTGGGACTTTGTGTATGTTCTCGAAATGCGTTTGTCGAGTGCTCATTAAGAAAGTTTCTATACAAGTTTCTGAACGAACTACTTAAGAAAAGTTCTCCAAAAGTTCCCTATGAAAGAATCTTTGAAGCATCTGGTCGTCCCAAACGTTTTGACTACTTGTGGAGCCAAAACGGACTCCATGTGTGTCGGATATCCATGTTTCAGTTAACACTTCGCAAAACTGATTCCGAACGACAATTACGGACTAGTCCTTGTGTAGTTGCACTCGATTTTTTCCATTCTACTTCACTAAACATCTCCATATGCGATCCAATTACTTGTAGGGAAATGCAATATACCTCGATTATGAGGATGCACTAGGTCCATAGCTGGGACTTTGTGTATGTTCTCGAAATGCGTTTGTCGAGTGCTCATTAAGAAAGTTTCTATACAAGTTTCTGAACGAACTCCTTAAGAAAATTTATCCAAAAGTTCCTTATGAAAGAATCCTTTGAAGCATCTGGTCGTCACAAAAGTTTTGACTACTTGTGGAGCCAAAACGGACTTCGTATGAGTCATATATCCATGTTTCAGTTAACACTGCGCAAAACTGATTCCGAACGACAGTTACAGACTAGTTCTTGTGTAGTTGCACTCGATTTTTTCCATTCTACTTCACTAAACATCTCCATATGAGATCCAATTAATTGTAGGGAAATGCAAGAGACCTCGGTTATGAGGATGCACTAGGTCCATAGCTGGGACTCTGTGTATGTTCTCGAAATGCATTTGTTGAGTGCTCATTAAGAAAGTTTCTATACAAGTTTCTGAACGAACTCTTAAAGAAAAGTTCTCCAAAAGTTCCCTATGAAAGAATCCTTTGAAGCATCTGGTCGTCACAAACGTTTTGACTACTTGTGGAGCCATAACAGACTTCGTATGAGTCAGATATCCATGTTTCACTTAACACTGCGCAAAACTGATTCCGAACGACAGTTACAGACTAGTTCTTGTGTAGTTGCACTCGATTGTTTCCATTCTACTTCACTAAACATCTCCATATGAGATCCAATTACTTGTAGGGAAATGCAGGGGACCTCGGTTATGATGATGCACTAGGTCCGTAGCTAGGACTTTGTGTATGTTCTCGAAATGAGTTTGTCGAGTGCTCATTAAGAAAGTTTCTATACAAGTTTCTGAACGAACTCCTTAAGAAAATTTCTCCAAAAGTTCACTATGAAAGAATCCTTTGAAGCATTTGGTCGTCACAAACGTTTTGACTACTTGTGGAGCCAACATGGACTCCGTATGAGTCAGATATTCATGTTTCAGTTAACACTGCGCAAAACTGATTCCGAACGACAGTTACAGATTAGTTCTTGTGTAGTTGCACTCCATTTTTTCCATTCTACTTCACTAAACATCTCCATATGAGATCCAATTACTTGTAGGGAAATGCAAGAGACCTCGGTTATGAGGATGCATTAGGTCCATAGCTGGGACTTTGTGTATGTTCTCGAAATGCGTTTGCCGAGTGCTCATGAAGAAAGTTTATATACAAGTTTCTGAACGAACTCCTTAAGAAAAGTTCTCCAAAGGTTCCCTATGAAAGAATCCTTTGAAGCATCTGGTCGTCACAAACGTTTTGACTACTTGTGGAGCCAAAATGGCTCCGTATGAGTCAGATATCCATGTTTCGGTTAACGCTGCGCAAAACTGATTCCGAACAACGGTTACAGACTAGTTCTTGTGTAGTTGCACTCGATGTTTTCCATTCTACTTCACTAAACATCTGCATATGAGATCCAATTACTTATAGGGAAATGCAAGAGACCTCGGTTATGATGATGCACTAGGTCCATAGCTGGGACTTTGTGTATGTTCTCGAAATGCGTTTGTCGTGTGCTCATTAAGAAAGTTTCTATACAAGTTTCTGAACGAACTCCTTAAGAAAAGTTCTCCAAAAGTTCACTATGAAAGAATCCTTTGAAGCATCTGGTCTTCACAAACGTTTTGACTACTTGTGGAGCCAAAACGGACTCTGTATGAGTCAGATATCCATGTTTCAGTTAACACTGCGCAAAACTGATTCCGGACGACAGTTACACACTAGTTCTTGGGTAGTTGCACTCGATTTTTTCCATTCTACTTCACTAAACATCTCCATATGAGATCCAATTACTTGTAGGGAAATGCAAGAGACCTCAGTTATGAGGATGCAAGAGGTCCATAGCTGGGACATTGTGTATGTTCTCGAAATGCGTTTGTCGAGTGCTCATTAAGAAAGTTTCTATACAAGTTTCTGAACGAACTCCTTAAGAACAGTTATCCAAAATTTCCCTATGAAAGACTCATTTGAAGCAACTGGTCGTCACAAATGTTTTGACTACTTGTGGAGCCAAAACAGACTCCGTATGAGTCAGATATCCATGTTTCAGTTAACACTGCGCAAAACTGATTCCGAACGACAGTTACAGACTAGTTCTTGTGTAGTTGCACTCGATTCTTTCCATTCTACTTCAGTAAACATCTCCATATGAGAATCCAATTACTTGTAGGGAAATGCAAGAGACCTCGGTTATGAGGATGCACTAGGTCCATAGCTGGGACTTTGTGTATGTTCTCGAAATGCGTTTGTCGAGTGCTCATTAAGAAAGTTTCTATACAAGTTTCTGAACGAACTATTTAAGAAAAGCTCTCCAAAAGTTCCCTATGAAAGAATCCTTTGAAGCATCTGGTCGTCACAAACGTTTTGACTACTTGTGGAGCCAAAACGGACTTTGTATGAGTCAGATATCCATGTTTCAGTTAACACTACGCAAAACTGATTCCGAACTACAGTTACAGACAAGTTCTTGTGTAGTTGCACTCGATTTTTTCCATTCTACTTCACCAAACATCTCCATATGAGATCCAATTACTTGTAGGGAAATGCAAGAGACCTCGGTTATGACGAAGCACTAGGTCCATAGCTGGGACTTTGTGTATGTTCTCGAAATGCGTTTGTCGAGTGCTCATTAAGAAAGTTTCTATACAAGTTTCTGAACGAACTACTTAAGAAAAGTTCTCCAAAAGTTCCCTATGAAAGAATCATTGAAGCATCTGGTCGTCCCAAACGTTTTGACTACTTGTGGAGCCAAAACGGACTCCATGTGTGTCGGATATCCATGTTTCAGTTAACACTTCGCAAAACTGATTCCGAACGACAATTACGGACTAGTCCTTGTGTAGTTGCACTCGATTTTTCCCATTCTACTTCACTAAACATCTCCATATGAGATCCAATTACTTGTAGGGAAATGCAATAGACCTCGATTATGAGGATGCACTAGGTCCATAGCTGGGACTTTGTGTATGTTCTCGAAATGCGTTTGTCGAGTGCTCATTAAGAAAGGTTCTATACAAGTTTCTGAACGAACTCCTTAAGAAAATTTATCCAAAAGTTCCCTATGAAAGAATCCTTTGAAGCATCTGGTCGTCACAAAAGTTTTGACTACTTGTGGAGCCAAAACGGACTCCGTATGAGTCATATATCCATGTTTCAGTTAACACTGCGCAAAACTGATTCCGAACGACAGTTACAGACTAGTTCTTGTGTAGTTGCACTCGATTTTTTCCATTCTACTTCACTAAACATCTCCATATGAGATCCAATTAATTGTAGGGAAATGCAAGAGACCTCGGTTATGAGGATGCACTAGGTCCATAGCTGGGACTCTGTGTATGTTCTAGAAATGCGTTTGTTGAGTGCTCATTAAGAAAGTTTCTATACAAGTTTCTGAACGAACTCTTTAAGAAAAGTTCTCCAAAAGTTCCCTATGAAAGAATCCTTTGAGGCATCTGGTCGTCACAAACGTTTTGACTACTTGTGGAGCCATAACAGACTCTGTATGAGTCAGATATCCATGTTTCACTTAACACTGCGCAAAACTGATTCTGAACGACAGTTACAGACTAGTTCTTGTGTAGTTGCACTCGATTGTTTCCATTCTACTTCACTAAACATCTCCATATGAGATCCAATTACTTGTAGGGTAATGCAGGGGACCTCGGTTATGATGATGCACTAGGTCCGTAGCTAGGACTTTGTGTATGTTCTCGAAATGAGTTTGTCGAGTGCTCATTAAGAAAGTTTCTATACAAGTTTCTGAACGAACTCCTTAAGAAAATTTCTCCAAAAGTTCACTATGAAAGAATCCTTTGAAGCATCTGGTCGTCACAAACGTTTTGACTACTTGTGGAGCCAACATCGACTCCGTATAAGTCAGATATTCATGTTTCAGTTAACACTGCGCAAAACTGATTCCGAACGACAGTTACAGACTATTTCTTGTGTAGTTGCACTCCATTTTTTCCATTCTACTTCACTAAACATCTCCGTATGAGATCCAATTACTTGTAGGGAAATGCAAGAGACCTCGGTTATGATTATGCACTAGGTCCATAGCTGGGACTTTGTGTATGTTCTCGGAATGCGTTTGTCGAGTGCTCATTAAGAAAGTTTCTATACAAGTTACTGAACGAACTCCTTAAGAAACTTTTGCCAAAAGTTCCCTATGAAAGAATCCTTTGAAGCATTTGGTCGTCACAAACGTTTTGACTACTTGTGGAGCCAAAACGGACTCCGTATGAGTCAGATATCCATGTTTCAGTTAACACTGCGCAAAACTGATTCCGAACGACAGTTACGGATTAGTTCTTGTGTAGTTGCACTCCATTTTTTCCATTCTACTTCACTAAACATCTCCATATGAGATCCAATTACTTGTAGGGAAATGCAAGAGACCTCGGTTATGAGGATGCACTAGGTCCATAGCTGGGACTCTGTGTATGTTCTCGAAATGCGTTTGTTGAGTGCTAATTAAGAAAGTTTCTATACAAGTTTCTGAACGAACTCTTTAAGAAAAGTTCTCCAAAAGTTCCCTATGAAAGAATCCTTTGAAGCATATGGTCGTCACAAATGTTTTCACTACTTGTGGAGCCATAACAGACTCTGTATGAGTCAGATATCCATGTTTCACTTAACACTGTGCAAAACTGATTCCGAACGACAGTTACAGACTATTTCTTGTGTAGTTGCACTCGATTTTTTCCATTCTACTTCACTAAACATCTCCATATGACATCCAATTACTTGTAGGGAAATGCAAGAGACCTCGGTTATGATGATGCACTAGCTCCGTAGCTGGGACTTTGTGTATGTTCTCGAAATGCGTTTGTCGAGTGCTCATTAAGAAAGTTTCTATACAAGTTTCTGAACGAACTACTTAAGAAAAGTTCTCCAAAAGTTCCCTATGAAAGAATCTTTGAAGCATCTGGTCGTCCCAAACGTTTTGACTACTTGTGGAGCCAAAACGGACTCCATGTGTGTCGGATATCCATGTTTCAGTTAACACTTCGCAAAACTGATTCCGAACGACAATTACGGACTAGTCCTTGTGTAGTTTCACTCGATTTTGTCCATTCTACTTCACTAAACATCTCCATATGAGATCCAATTACTTGTAGGGAAATGCAATAGACCTCGATTATGAGGATGCACTAGGTCCATAGCTGGGACTTTGTGTATGTTCTCGAAATGCGTTTGTCGAGTGCTCATTAAGAAAGTTTCTATACAAGTTTCTGAACGAACTCCTTAAGAAAATTTATCCAAAAGTTCCCTATGAAAGAATCCTTTGAAGCATCTGGTCGTCACAAAAGTTTTGAATACTTTTGGAGCCAAAACGGACTCCGTATGAGTCATATATCCATGTTTCAGTTAACACTGCGCAAAACTGATTCCGAACGACAGTTACAGACTAGTTCTTGTGTAGTTGCACTCGATTTTTTCTATTCTACTTCACTAAACATCTCCATATGAGATCCAATTAATTGTAGGGAAATGCAAGAGACCTCGGTTATGAGGATGCACTAGGTCCATAGCTGGGACTCTGTGTATGTTCTCGAAATGCATTTGTTGAGTGCTCATTAAGAAAGTTTCTATACAAGTTTCTGAACGAACTCTTTAAGAAAAGTTCTCCAAAAGTTCCCTATGAAAGAATCCTTTGAAGCATCTGGTCGTCACAAACGTTTTGACTACTTGTGGAGCCATAACAGACTCCGTATGAGTCAGATATCCATGTTTCACTTAACACTGCGCAAAACTGATTCCGAACGACAGTTACAGACTAGTTCTTGTGTAGTTGCACTCGATTGTTTCCATTCTACTTCACTAAACATCTCCATATGAGATCCAATTACTTTTAGGGAAATGCAGGGGACCTCGGTTATGATGATGCACTAGGTCCGTAGCTAGGACTTTGTGTATGTTCTCGAAATGAGTTTGTCGAGTGCTCATTAAGAAAGTTTCTATACAAGTTTCTGAACGAACTCCTTAAGAAAATTTCTCCAAAAGTTCACTATGAAAGAATCCTTTGAAGCATCTGGTCGTCAAAAACGTTTTGACTACTTGTGGAGCCAACATGGACTCCGTATGAGTCAGATATTCATGTTTCAGTTAACACTGCGCAAAACTGATTCCGAACGACAGTTACAGATTAGTTCTTGTGTAGTTGCACTCCATTTTTTCCATTCTACTTCACTAAACATCTCCATATGAGATCCAATTACTTGTAGGGAAATGCAAGAGACCTTGGTTATGAGGATGCATTAGGTCCATAGCTGGGACTTTGTGTATGTTCTCGAAATGCGTTTGCCGAGTGCTCATGAAGAAAGTTTATATACAAGTTTCTGAACGAACTCCTTAAGAAAAGTTCTCCAAAGGTTCCCTATGGAACAATCCTTTGAAGCATCTGGTCGTCACAAACGTTTTGACTACATGTGGAGCCAAAATGGCTCCGTATGAGTCAGATATCCATGTTTCAGTTAACGCTGCGCAAAACTGATTCCGAACAACGGTTACAGACTAGTTCTTGTGTAGTTGCACTCGATGTTTTCCATTCTACTTCACTAAACATCTCCATATGAGATCCAATTACTTATAGGGAAATGCAAGAGACCTCGGTTATGATGATGCAGTAGGTCCATAGCTGGGACATTGTGTATGTTCTCGAAATGCGTTTGTCGAGTGCTCATTAAGAAAGTTTCTATACAAGTTTCTGAACGAACTGCTTAAGAACAGTTATCCAAAATTTCCCTATGAAAGACTCAGTTGAAGCAACTGGTCGTCACAAATGTTTTGACTACTAGTGGAGCCAAAACAGACTCCGTATGAGTCAGATATCCATGTTTCAGTTAACACTGCGCAAAACTGATTCCGAACGACAGTTACAGACTAGTTCTTGTGTAGTTGCACTCGATTCTTTCCATTCTACTTCAGTAAACATCTCCATATGAGAATCCAATTACTTGTAGGGAAATGCAAGAGACCTCGGTTATGAGGATGCACTAGGTCCATAGCTGGGACTTTGTGTATGTTCTCGAAATGCGTTTGTCGAGTGCTCATTAAGAAAGTTTCTATACAAGTTTCTGAACGAACTCTTTAAGAAAAGCTCTCCAAAAGTTCCCTATGAAAGAATCCTTTGAAGCATCTGGTCGTCACAAACGTTTTGACTACTTGTGGAGCCAAAACGGACTTTGTATGAGTCAGATATCCATGTTTCAGTTAACACTGCGCAAAACTGATTCCGAACTACAGTTACAGACTAGTTCTTGTGTAGTTGCACTCGATTTTTTACATTCTACTTCACCAAACATCTCTATATGAGATCCAATTACTTGTAGGGAAATGCAAGAGACCTCGGTTATGATGAAGCACTAGGTCCATAGCTGGGACTTTGTGTATGTTCTCGAAATGCGTTTGTCGAGTGCTCATTAAGAAAGTTTCTATACAAGTTTCTGAATGAACTCCTTAAGAAAAGTTCTTCATAAGTTCCCTATGAAAGAATCCTTTGAAGCATCTGGTCGTCACAAATGTTT
Source organism: Aegilops tauschii subsp. strangulata (assembly GCF_002575655.3). NCBI lineage: Eukaryota > Viridiplantae > Streptophyta > Magnoliopsida > Poales > Poaceae > Aegilops > Aegilops tauschii. Next base: position 117,874,322 of record NC_053040.3, read on the forward strand.
TGACTACTTGTGGAGCCAAAACGGACTCCGTATGAGTCGGATATAAATGTTTCAGCTAACAACGCGCAAAACTGATTCCGGACGACAGTTACAGACTAGCTCTTGTGTAGTTGCACTCGATTTTTTCCATTCTACTTCACAAAACATCTCCATATGAGATCCAATTACTTGTAGGGAAATGCGAGAGACCTCGATTATGAGGATGCACTAGGTCCATAGCTGGGACTTTGTGTATGTTCTCGAAATGCGTTTGTCGAGTGCTCATTAAGAAAGTTTCTATACAAGTTTCTGAACGAACTGCTTAAGAAAAGTTCTCCAAAAGTTTCCTATGAAAGAATCCTTTGAAGCATCTGGTCGTCACAAACGTTTTTACTACCTGTGGAGCCAAAACGGACTCCGTATGAGTCAGATATCCATGTTTCAGTTAATGCTGCGCAAAACTGATTCCGAACGATAGTTACAGACTAGTTCTTGTGTAGTTGCACTCGATATTTTCCATTCTACTTCACTAAACATCTCCATATGAGATCCAATTACTTGTCGGGAAATGGAAGAGACCTCGGTTATGATGATGCACTAGGTCCATAGCTGGGACTTTGTGTATGTTCTCGAAATGCGTTTGTCGAGTGCTCATTAAGAAAGTTTCTATACAAGTTTCTGAAAGAACTCCTGAAGAAAAGTTCTCCATAAGTTCCTATGAAAGAATCCTTTGAAGCATCTGGTCATCACAAATGTTTTGACTACTTGTGGAGCCAAAACGGACTCCGTATGAGTCAGATATCCATGTTTCAGTGAACACTGCGCAAAACTGATTCCAAACGACAGTTACAGACTAGTTCTTGTGTAGTTGCACTCGATTTTTTCCATTCTACTTCACTAAACATCTCGATATGAGATCCAATTACTTTTAGGGAATTGCAAGAGACCTCGGTTATGATGATGCACTAGGTCCATAGCCGGGACTTTTTGTATGTTCTCGAAATGCGTTTGTCAAGTGCTCATTATGAAATTTCTATACAAGTTTCTGAACGACCTCCTTAAGAAAAGTTCTCCAAAGGTTCCCTATGAAAGAATCCTTTGAAGCATCTGGTCGTCAAAAACGTTTTGCCTACTTGTGGAGCCAAAACGGACTCCGTATGAGTCAGATATCGATGTTCCAGTTAACACTACGGAAAACTGATTCCGAACGACGGTTACAGACTAGTTCTTGTGTAGTTGCACTCGATTTTTTCCATTCTACTTCACTAAACATCTCCATATGATATCCAATTACTTGTAGGGAAATGCAAGAGACCTCGGTTATGAGGATGCACTAGGTCCATAGGTGGGACTTTGTGTATGTTCTCGAAATGCGTTTGTCGAGTGCTCATTAAGAAAGTTTATATACAAGTTTCTGAACGAACTCCTTAAGAAAAGTTCTCCAAAGTTTCCCTATGAAAGAATTCTTTGAAGTATCTGGTCGTCACAAACATTATGACTACTTGTGGAGCCAAAACGGACTCCGTATGAGTCACATATCCATGTTTCAGTTAACACTGCGCAAAACTGATTCCGAACAACGGTTACAGACTAGTTCTTGTGTAGTTGCACTCGATTTTTTCCATTCTACTTCACTAAACATCTCCATGTGAGATCCAATTACTTGTAGGGAAATGCAAGAGACCTCGGTTATGATGATGCACTACGTCCATAGTCGAGACTTTTTCTTTGTTCTCGAAATGCGTTTGTCGAGTGCTCATTCAGAAAGTTTCTCTACAAGTTTCTGAACGAACTCCTTAATAAAAGTTCTCCAAAGGTTCCCTATGAAAGAATACTTTGAAACATCTGGTCGTCACAAAAGTTTTGACTACTTGTGGAGCCAAAACGGACTCCGTATGAGTCAGATATCCATTTTTCAGTTAACACTGCACAAAACTGATTCCGAACGACGGTTACAGACTAGTTCTTGTGTAGTTGCACTCGATGTTTTCCATTCTACTTCACTAAACATCTCCATATGAGATCCAATTACTTGTAGGGAAATGCAAGAGACCTCAATTATGATGATGCACTAGGTCCATAGCCGGGACTTTTTGTTTGTTCTCGAAATGCGTTTGTCAAGTGCTCATTCAGAAAGTTTATATACAAATTTCTGAACGAACTCTTTAAGAAAAGTTCTCCAAAGGTTCCCTATGAAAGAATCCTTTGAAGCATCTGGTCGTCACAAAAGTTTTGCCTACTTGTGGAGCCAAAACGGACTCCGTATGAGTCAGATATCCATTTTTCAGTTAACACTGCGCAAAACTGATTCCGAACGACGGTTACAGACTAGTTCTTGTGTAGTTGCACTCGATTTTTTCCATTCTACTTCACCAAACATCTCCATATGAGATCCAATTACTTGTAGGGAAATGCAGGAGACCTCGGTTATGATGAAGCACTAGGTCCATAGCTGGGACTTTGTGTATGTTCTCGAAATGCGTTTGTCGAGTGCTCATTAAGAAAGTTTCTATACAAGTTTCTGAATGAACTCCTTAAGAAAAGTTCTTCATAAGTTCCCTATGAAAGAATCCTTTGAAGCATCTGGTCGTCACAAATGTTTTGACTACTTGTGGAGCCAAAACGGACTCCGTATGAGTCGGATATAAATGTTTTAGCTAACACCGCGCAAAACTGATTCCGGACGACAGTTACAGACTAGCTCTTGTGTAGTTGCACTTGATGTTTTCCGTTCTACTTCACTAAACATCTCCATATGACATCCAATTACTTGTAGGGAAATGCAAGAGACCTCGGTTATGATGATGCACTAGCTCCGTAGCTGGGACTTTGTGTATGTTCTCGAAATGCGTTTGTCGAGTGCTCATTAAGAAAGTTTCTATACAAGTTTCTGAACGAACTACTTAAGAAAAGTTCTCCAAAAGTTCCCTATGAAAGAATCTTTGAAGCATCTGGTCGTCCCAAACGTTTTGACTACTTGTGGAGCCAAAACGGACTCCGTGTGTGTCGGATATCCATGTTTCAGTTAACACTTCGCAAAACTGATTCCGAACGACAATTACGGACTAGTCCTTGTGTAGTTGCACTCGATTTTTTCCATTCTACTTCACTAAACATCTCCATATGAGATCCAATTACTTGTAGGGAAATGCAATAGACCTCGATTATGAGGATGCACTAGGTCCATAGCTGGGACTTTGTGTATGTTCTCGAAATGCGTTTGTCGAGTGCTCATTAAGAAATTTCTATACAAGTTTCTGAACGAACTCCTTAAGAAAAGTTCTCCAAAAGGTCCCTATGAAAGAATCCTTTGAAGCATCTGGTCGTCACAAACGTTTTGACTACTTGTGGAGCCATAACAGACTCTGTATGAGTCAGATATCCATGTTTCACTTAACACTGCGCAAAACTGATTCCGAACGACAGTTACAGACTAGTTCTTGTGTAGTTGCACTCGATTGTTTCCATTCTACTTCACTAAACATCTCCATATGAGATCCAATTACTTGTAGGGTAATGCAGGGGACCTCGGTTATGATGATGCACTAGGTCCGTAGCTATGACTTTGTGTATGTTCTCGAAATGAGTTTGTCGAGTGCTCATTAAGAAAGTTTCTATACAAGTTTCTGAACGAACTCCTTAAGAAAATTTCTCCAAAAGTTCACTATGAAAGAATCCTTTGAAGCATCTGGTCGTCACAAACGTTTTGACTACTTGTGGAGCCAACATGGACTCCGTATGAGTCAGATATTCATGTTTCAGTTAACACTGCGCAAAACTGATTCCGAACGACAGTTACAGACTAGTTCTTGTGTAGTTGCACTCCATTTTTTCCATTCTACTTCACTAAACATCTCCATATGAGATCCAATTACATGTAGGGAAATGCAAGAGACCTCGGTTATGATTATGCACTAGGTCCATAGCTGGGACTTTGTGTATGTTCTCGGAATGCGTTTGTCGAGTGCTCATTAAGAAAGTTTCTATACAAGTTTCTGAACGAACTCCTTAAGAAAATTTCTCCAAAATTTCCCTATGAAAGAATCCTTTGAAGCATTTGGTCGTCACAAACGTTTTGACTACTTGTGGAGCCAAAACGGACTCCGTATGAGTCCGATATCCATGTTTCAGTTAACACTGCGCAAAACTGATTCCGAACGACAGTTACAGACTAGTTCTTGTGTAGTTGCACTCAATTTTTTCCATGGTACTTCACTAAACATCTCCATATGAGATCCACATAATTGTAGGGAAATGCAAGAGACCTCGGTTATGAGGATGCACTAGGTCCATAGCTGGGACTCTGTGTATGTTCTCGAAATGTGTTTGTTGAGTGCTCATTAAGAAAGTTTCTATACAAGTTTCTGAACGAACTCTTTAAGAAAAGTTCTCCAAAAGTTCCCTATGAAAGAATCCTTTGAAGCATATGGTCGTCACAAATGTTTTCACTACTTGTGGAGCCATAACAGACTCTGTATGAGTCAGATATCCATGTTTCACTTAACACTGTGCAAAACTGATTCCGAACGACAGTTACAGACTAGTTCTTGTGTAGTTGCACTCGATTTTTTCCATTCTACTTCACTAAACATCTCCATATGACATCCAATTACTTGTAGGGAAATGCAAGAGACCTCGGTTATGATGATGCACTAACTCCGTAGCTGGGACTTTGTGTATGTTCTCGAAATGCGTTTGTCGAGTGCTCATTAAGAAAGTTTCTATACAAGTTTCTGAACGAACTACTTAAGAAAAGTTCTCCACAAGTTCCCTATGAAAGAATCTTTGAAGCATCTGGTCGTCCCAAACGTTTTGACTACTTGTGGAGCCAAAACGGACTCCATGTGTGTCGGATATCCATGTTTCAGTTAACACTTCGCAAAACTGATTCCGAACGACAATTACGGACTAGTCCTTGTGTAGTTGCACTCGATTTTTTCCATTCTACTTCACTAAACATCTCCATATGCGATCCAATTACTTGTAGGGAAATGCAATATACCTCGATTATGAGGATGCACTAGGTCCATAGCTGGGACTTTGTGTATGTTCTCGAAATGCGTTTGTCGAGTGCTCATTAAGAAAGTTTCTATACAAGTTTCTGAACGAACTCCTTAAGAAAATTTATCCAAAAGTTCCTTATGAAAGAATCCTTTGAAGCATCTGGTCGTCACAAAAGTTTTGACTACTTGTGGAGCCAAAACGGACTTCGTATGAGTCATATATCCATGTTTCAGTTAACACTGCGCAAAACTGATTCCGAACGACAGTTACAGACTAGTTCTTGTGTAGTTGCACTCGATTTTTTCCATTCTACTTCACTAAACATCTCCATATGAGATCCAATTAATTGTAGGGAAATGCAAGAGACCTCGGTTATGAGGATGCACTAGGTCCATAGCTGGGACTCTGTGTATGTTCTCGAAATGCATTTGTTGAGTGCTCATTAAGAAAGTTTCTATACAAGTTTCTGAACGAACTCTTAAAGAAAAGTTCTCCAAAAGTTCCCTATGAAAGAATCCTTTGAAGCATCTGGTCGTCACAAACGTTTTGACTACTTGTGGAGCCATAACAGACTTCGTATGAGTCAGATATCCATGTTTCACTTAACACTGCGCAAAACTGATTCCGAACGACAGTTACAGACTAGTTCTTGTGTAGTTGCACTCGATTGTTTCCATTCTACTTCACTAAACATCTCCATATGAGATCCAATTACTTGTAGGGAAATGCAGGGGACCTCGGTTATGATGATGCACTAGGTCCGTAGCTAGGACTTTGTGTATGTTCTCGAAATGAGTTTGTCGAGTGCTCATTAAGAAAGTTTCTATACAAGTTTCTGAACGAACTCCTTAAGAAAATTTCTCCAAAAGTTCACTATGAAAGAATCCTTTGAAGCATTTGGTCGTCACAAACGTTTTGACTACTTGTGGAGCCAACATGGACTCCGTATGAGTCAGATATTCATGTTTCAGTTAACACTGCGCAAAACTGATTCCGAACGACAGTTACAGATTAGTTCTTGTGTAGTTGCACTCCATTTTTTCCATTCTACTTCACTAAACATCTCCATATGAGATCCAATTACTTGTAGGGAAATGCAAGAGACCTCGGTTATGAGGATGCATTAGGTCCATAGCTGGGACTTTGTGTATGTTCTCGAAATGCGTTTGCCGAGTGCTCATGAAGAAAGTTTATATACAAGTTTCTGAACGAACTCCTTAAGAAAAGTTCTCCAAAGGTTCCCTATGAAAGAATCCTTTGAAGCATCTGGTCGTCACAAACGTTTTGACTACTTGTGGAGCCAAAATGGCTCCGTATGAGTCAGATATCCATGTTTCGGTTAACGCTGCGCAAAACTGATTCCGAACAACGGTTACAGACTAGTTCTTGTGTAGTTGCACTCGATGTTTTCCATTCTACTTCACTAAACATCTGCATATGAGATCCAATTACTTATAGGGAAATGCAAGAGACCTCGGTTATGATGATGCACTAGGTCCATAGCTGGGACTTTGTGTATGTTCTCGAAATGCGTTTGTCGTGTGCTCATTAAGAAAGTTTCTATACAAGTTTCTGAACGAACTCCTTAAGAAAAGTTCTCCAAAAGTTCACTATGAAAGAATCCTTTGAAGCATCTGGTCTTCACAAACGTTTTGACTACTTGTGGAGCCAAAACGGACTCTGTATGAGTCAGATATCCATGTTTCAGTTAACACTGCGCAAAACTGATTCCGGACGACAGTTACACACTAGTTCTTGGGTAGTTGCACTCGATTTTTTCCATTCTACTTCACTAAACATCTCCATATGAGATCCAATTACTTGTAGGGAAATGCAAGAGACCTCAGTTATGAGGATGCAAGAGGTCCATAGCTGGGACATTGTGTATGTTCTCGAAATGCGTTTGTCGAGTGCTCATTAAGAAAGTTTCTATACAAGTTTCTGAACGAACTCCTTAAGAACAGTTATCCAAAATTTCCCTATGAAAGACTCATTTGAAGCAACTGGTCGTCACAAATGTTTTGACTACTTGTGGAGCCAAAACAGACTCCGTATGAGTCAGATATCCATGTTTCAGTTAACACTGCGCAAAACTGATTCCGAACGACAGTTACAGACTAGTTCTTGTGTAGTTGCACTCGATTCTTTCCATTCTACTTCAGTAAACATCTCCATATGAGAATCCAATTACTTGTAGGGAAATGCAAGAGACCTCGGTTATGAGGATGCACTAGGTCCATAGCTGGGACTTTGTGTATGTTCTCGAAATGCGTTTGTCGAGTGCTCATTAAGAAAGTTTCTATACAAGTTTCTGAACGAACTATTTAAGAAAAGCTCTCCAAAAGTTCCCTATGAAAGAATCCTTTGAAGCATCTGGTCGTCACAAACGTTTTGACTACTTGTGGAGCCAAAACGGACTTTGTATGAGTCAGATATCCATGTTTCAGTTAACACTACGCAAAACTGATTCCGAACTACAGTTACAGACAAGTTCTTGTGTAGTTGCACTCGATTTTTTCCATTCTACTTCACCAAACATCTCCATATGAGATCCAATTACTTGTAGGGAAATGCAAGAGACCTCGGTTATGACGAAGCACTAGGTCCATAGCTGGGACTTTGTGTATGTTCTCGAAATGCGTTTGTCGAGTGCTCATTAAGAAAGTTTCTATACAAGTTTCTGAACGAACTACTTAAGAAAAGTTCTCCAAAAGTTCCCTATGAAAGAATCATTGAAGCATCTGGTCGTCCCAAACGTTTTGACTACTTGTGGAGCCAAAACGGACTCCATGTGTGTCGGATATCCATGTTTCAGTTAACACTTCGCAAAACTGATTCCGAACGACAATTACGGACTAGTCCTTGTGTAGTTGCACTCGATTTTTCCCATTCTACTTCACTAAACATCTCCATATGAGATCCAATTACTTGTAGGGAAATGCAATAGACCTCGATTATGAGGATGCACTAGGTCCATAGCTGGGACTTTGTGTATGTTCTCGAAATGCGTTTGTCGAGTGCTCATTAAGAAAGGTTCTATACAAGTTTCTGAACGAACTCCTTAAGAAAATTTATCCAAAAGTTCCCTATGAAAGAATCCTTTGAAGCATCTGGTCGTCACAAAAGTTTTGACTACTTGTGGAGCCAAAACGGACTCCGTATGAGTCATATATCCATGTTTCAGTTAACACTGCGCAAAACTGATTCCGAACGACAGTTACAGACTAGTTCTTGTGTAGTTGCACTCGATTTTTTCCATTCTACTTCACTAAACATCTCCATATGAGATCCAATTAATTGTAGGGAAATGCAAGAGACCTCGGTTATGAGGATGCACTAGGTCCATAGCTGGGACTCTGTGTATGTTCTAGAAATGCGTTTGTTGAGTGCTCATTAAGAAAGTTTCTATACAAGTTTCTGAACGAACTCTTTAAGAAAAGTTCTCCAAAAGTTCCCTATGAAAGAATCCTTTGAGGCATCTGGTCGTCACAAACGTTTTGACTACTTGTGGAGCCATAACAGACTCTGTATGAGTCAGATATCCATGTTTCACTTAACACTGCGCAAAACTGATTCCGAACGACAGTTACAGACTAGTTCTTGTGTAGTTGCACTCGATTGTTTCCATTCTACTTCACTAAACATCTCCATATGAGATCCAATTACTTGTAGGGTAATGCAGGGGACCTCGGTTATGATGATGCACTAGGTCCGTAGCTAGGACTTTGTGTATGTTCTCGAAATGAGTTTGTCGAGTGCTCATTAAGAAAGTTTCTATACAAGTTTCTGAACGAACTCCTTAAGAAAATTTCTCCAAAAGTTCACTATGAAAGAATCCTTTGAAGCATCTGGTCGTCACAAACGTTTTGACTACTTGTGGAGCCAACATCGACTCCGTATAAGTCAGATATTCATGTTTCAGTTAACACTGCGCAAAACTGATTCCGAACGACAGTTACAGACTATTTCTTGTGTAGTTGCACTCCATTTTTTCCATTCTACTTCACTAAACATCTCCGTATGAGATCCAATTACTTGTAGGGAAATGCAAGAGACCTCGGTTATGATTATGCACTAGGTCCATAGCTGGGACTTTGTGTATGTTCTCGGAATGCGTTTGTCGAGTGCTCATTAAGAAAGTTTCTATACAATTTACTGAACGAACTCCTTAAGAAGTTTTTGCCAAAAGTTCCCTATGAAAGAATCCTTTGAAGCATTTGGTCGTCACAAACGTTTTGACTACTTGTGGAGCCAAAACGGACTCCGTATGAGTCAGATATCCATGTTTCAGTTAACACTGCGCAAAACTGATTCCGAACGACAGTTACAGACTAGTTCTTGTGTAGTTGCACTCCATTTTTTCCATTCTACTTCACTAAACATCTCCATATGAGATCCAATTACTTGTAGGGAAATGCAAGAGACCTCGGTTATGAGGATGCACTAGGTCCATAGCTGGGACTCTGTGTATGTTCTCGAAATGCGTTTGTTGAGTGCTAATTAAGAAAGTTTCTATACAAGTTTCTGAACGAACTCTTTAAGAAAAGTTCTCCAAAAGTTCCCTATGAAAGAATCCTTTGAAGCATATGGTCGTCACAAATGTTTTCACTACTTGTGGAGCCATAACAGACTCTGTATGAGTCAGATATCCATGTTTCACTTAACACTGTGCAAAACTGATTCCGAACGACAGTTACAGACTATTTCTTGTGTAGTTGCACTCGATTTTTTCCATTCTACTTCACTAAACATCTCCATATGACATCCAATTACTTGTAGGGAAATGCAAGAGACCTCGGTTATGATGATGCACTAGCTCCGTAGCTGGGACTTTGTGTATGTTCTCGAAATGCGTTTGTCGAGTGCTCATTAAGAAAGTTTCTATACAAGTTTCTGAACGAACTACTTAAGAAAAGTTCTCCAAAAGTTCCCTATGAAAGAATCTTTGAAGCATCTGGTCGTCCCAAACGTTTTGACTACTTGTGGAGCCAAAACGGACTCCATGTGTGTCGGATATCCATGTTTCAGTTAACACTTCGCAAAACTGATTCCGAACGACAATTACGGACTAGTCCTTGTGTAGTTTCACTCGATTTTTTCCATTCTACTTCACTAAACATCTCCATATGAGATCCAATTACTTGTAGGGAAATGCAATAGACCTCGATTATGAGGATGCACTAGGTCCATAGCTGGGACTTTGTGTATGTTCTCGAAATGCGTTTGTCGAGTGCTCATTAAGAAAGTTTCTATACAAGTTTCTGAACGAACTCCTTAAGAAAATTTATCCAAAAGTTCCCTATGAAAGAATCCTTTGAAGCATCTGGTCGTCACAAAAGTTTTGACTACTTTTGGAGCCAAAACGGACTCCGTATGAGTCATATATCCATGTTTCAGTTAACACTGCGCAAAACTGATTCCGAACGACAGTTACAGACTAGTTCTTGTGTAGTTGCACTCGATTTTTTCTATTCTACTTCACTAAACATCTCCATATGAGATCCAATTAATTGTAGGGAAATGCAAGAGACCTCGGTTATGAGGATGCACTAGGTCCATAGCTGGGACTCTGTGTATGTTCTCGAAATGCATTTGTTGAGTGCTCATTAAGAAAGTTTCTATACAAGTTTCTGAACGAACTCTTTAAGAAAAGTTCTCCAAAAGTTCCCTATGAAAGAATCCTTTGAAGCATCTGGTCGTCACAAACGTTTTGACTACTTGTGGAGCCATAACAGACTCCGTATGAGTCAGATATCCATGTTTCACTTAACACTGCGCAAAACTGATTCCGAACGACAGTTACAGACTAGTTCTTGTGTAGTTGCACTCGATTGTTTCCATTCTACTTCACTAAACATCTCCATATGAGATCCAATTACTTGTAGGGAAATGCAGGGGACCTCGGTTATGATGATGCACTAGGTCCGTAGCTAGGACTTTGTGTATGATCTCGAAATGAGTTTGTCGAGTGCTCATTAAGAAAGTTTCTATACAAGTTTCTGAACGAACTCCTTAAGAAAATTTCTCCAAAAGTTCACTATGAAAGAATCCTTTGAAGCATCTGGTCGTCAAAAACGTTTTGACTACTTGTGGAGCCAACATGGACTCCGTATGAGTCAGATATTCATGTTTCAGTTAACACTGCGCAAAACTGATTCCGAACGACAGTTACAGATTAGTTCTTGTGTAGTTGCACTCCATTTTTTCCATTCTACTTCACTAAACATCTCCATATGAGATCCAATTACTTGTAGGGAAATGCAAGAGACCTTGGTTATGAGGATGCATTAGGTCCATAGCTGGGACTTTGTGTATGTTCTCGAAATGCGTTTGCCGAGTGCTCATGAAGAAAGTTTATATACAAGTTTCTGAACGAACTCCTTAAGAAAAGTTCTCCAAAGGTTCCCTATGGAACAATCCTTTGAAGCATCTGGTCGTCACAAACGTTTTGACTACATGTGGAGCCAAAATGGCTCCGTATGAGTCAGATATCCATGTTTCAGTTAACGCTGCGCAAAACTGATTCCGAACAACGGTTACAGACTAGTTCTTGTGTAGTTGCACTCGATGTTTTCCATTCTACTTCACTAAACATCTCCATATGAGATCCAATTACTTATAGGGAAATGCAAGAGACCTCGGTTATGATGATGCAGTAGGTCCATAGCTGGGACATTGTGTATGTTCTCGAAATGCGTTTGTCGAGTGCTCATTAAGAAAGTTTCTATACAAGTTTCTGAACGAACTGCTTAAGAACAGTTATCCAAAATTTCCCTATGAAAGACTCAGTTGAAGCAACTGGTCGTCACAAATGTTTTGACTACTTGTGGAGCCAAAACAGACTCCGTATGAGTCAGATATCCATGTTTCAGTTAACACTGCGCAAAACTGATTCCGAACGACAGTTACAGACTAGTTCTTGTGTAGTTGCACTCGATTCTTTCCATTCTACTTCAGTAAACATCTCCATATGAGAATCCAATTACTTGTAGGGAAATGCAAGAGACCTCGGTTATGAGGATGCACTAGGTCCATAGCTGGGACTTTGTGTATGTTCTCGAAATGCGTTTGTCGAGTGCTCATTAAGAAAGTTTCTATACAAGTTTCTGAACGAACTCTTTAAGAAAAGCTCTCCAAAAGTTCCCTATGAAAGAATCCTTTGAAGCATCTGGTCGTCACAAACGTTTTGACTACTTGTGGAGCCAAAACGGACTTTGTATGAGTCAGATATCCATGTTTCAGTTAACACTGCGCAAAACTGATTCCGAACTACAGTTACAGACTAGTTCTTGTGTAGTTGCACTCGATTTTTTACATTCTACTTCACCAAACATCTCTATATGAGATCCAATTACTTGTAGGGAAATGCAAGAGACCTCGGTCATGATGAAGCACTAGGTCCATAGCTGGGACTTTGTGTATGTTCTCGAAATGCGTTTGTCGAGTGCTCATTAAGAAAGTTTCTATACAAGTTTCTGAATGAACTCCTTAAGAAAAGTTCTTCATAAGTTCCCTATGAAAGAATCCTTTGAAGCATCTGGTCGTCACAAATGTTTTGACTACTTGTGGAGCCAAAACGGACTCCGTATGAGTCGGATATAAATGTTTCAGCTAACAACGCGCAAAACTGATTCCGGACGACAGTTACAGACTAGCTCTTGTGTAGTTGCACTCGATTTTTTCCATTCTACTTCACAAAACATCTCCATATGAGATCCAATTACTTGTAGGGAAATGCGAGAGACCTCGATTATGAGGATGCACTAGGTCCATAGCTGGGACTTTGTGTATGTTCTCGAAATGCGTTTGTCGAGTGCTCATTAAGAAAGTTTCTATACAAGTTTCTGAACGAACTGCTTAAGAAAAGTTCTCCAAAAGTTTCCTATGAAAGAATCCTTTGAAGCATCTGGTCGTCACAAACGTTTTTACTACCTGTGGAGCCAAAACGGACTCCGTATGAGTCAGATATCCATGTTTCAGTTAATGCTGCGCAAAACTGATTCCGAACGATAGTTACAGACTAGTTCTTGTGTAGTTGCACTCGATATTTTCCATTCTACTTCACTAAACATCTCCATATGAGATCCAATTACTTGTCGGGAAATGGAAGAGACCTCGGTTATGATGATGCACTAGGTCCATAGCTGGGACTTTGTGTATGTTCTCGAAATGCGTTTGTCGAGTGCTCATTAAGAAAGTTTCTATACAAGTTTCTGAAAGAACTCCTGAAGAAAAGTTCTCCATAAGTTCCTATGAAAGAATCCTTTGAAGCATCTGGTCATCACAAATGTTTTGACTACTTGTGGAGCCAAAACGGACTCCGTATGAGTCAGATATCCATGTTTCAGTGAACACTGCGCAAAACTGATTCCAAACGACAGTTACAGACTAGTTCTTGTGTAGTTGCACTCGATTTTTTCCATTCTACTTCACTAAACATCTCGATATGAGATCCAATTACTTTTAGGGAATTGCAAGAGACCTCGGTTATGATGATGCACTAGGTCCATAGCCGGGACTTTTTGTATGTTCTCGAAATGCGTTTGTCAAGTGCTCATTATGAAATTTCTATACAAGTTTCTGAACGACCTCCTTAAGAAAAGTTCTCCAAAGGTTCCCTATGAAAGAATCCTTTGAAGCATCTGGTCGTCAAAAACGTTTTGCCTACTTGTGGAGCCAAAACGGACTCCGTATGAGTCAGATATCGATGTTCCAGTTAACACTGCGGAAAACTGATTCCGAACGACGGTTACAGACTAGTTCTTGTGTAGTTGCACTCGATTTTTTCCATTCTACTTCACTAAACATCTCCATATGATATCCAATTACTTGTAGGGAAATGCAAGAGACCTCGGTTATGAGGATGCACTAGGTCCATAGGTGGGACTTTGTGTATGTTCTCGAAATGCGTTTGTCGAGTGCTCATTAAGAAAGTTTATATACAAGTTTCTGAACGAACTCCTTAAGAAAAGTTCTCCAAAGTTTCCCTATGAAAGAATTCTTTGAAGTATCTGGTCGTCACAAACATTATGACTACTTGTGGAGCCAAAACGGACTCCGTATGAGTCACATATCCATGTTTCAGTTAACACTGCGCAAAACTGATTCCGAACAACGGTTACAGACTAGTTCTTGTGTAGTTGCACTCGATTTTTTCCATTCTACTTCACTAAACATCTCCATGTGAGATCCAATTACTTGTAGGGAAATGCAAGAGACCTCGGTTATGATGATGCACTACGTCCATAGTCGAGACTTTTTCTTTGTTCTCGAAATGCGTTTGTCGAGTGCTCATTCAGAAAGTTTCTCTACAAGTTTCTGAACGAACTCCTTAATAAAAGTTCTCCAAAGGTTCCCTATGAAAGAATACTTTGAAACATCTGGTCGTCACAAAAGTTTTGACTACTTGTGGAGCCAAAACGGACTCCGTATGAGTCAGATATCCATTTTTCAGTTAACACTGCACAAAACTGATTCCGAACGACGGTTACAGACTAGTTCTTGTGTAGTTGCACTCGATGTTTTCCATTCTACTTCACTAAACATCTCCATATGAGATCCAATTACTTGTAGGGAAATGCAAGAGACCTCAATTATGATGATGCACTAGGTCCATAGCCGGGACTTTTTGTTTGTTCTCGAAATGCGTTTGTCAAGTGCTCATTCAGAAAGTTTATATACAAATTTCTGAACGAACTCTTTAAGAAAAGTTCTCCAAAGGTTCCCTATGAAAGAATCCTTTGAAGCATCTGGTCGTCACAAAAGTTTTGCCTACTTGTGGAGCCAAAACGGACTCCGTATGAGTCAGATATCCATTTTTCAGTTAACACTGCGCAAAACTGATTCCGAACGACGGTTACAGACTAGTTCTTGTGTAGTTGCACTCGATTTTTTCCATTCTACTTCACCAAACATCTCCATATGAGATCCAATTACTTGTAGGGAAATGCAGGAGACCTTGGTTATGATGAAGCACTAGGTCCATAGCTGGGACTTTGTGTATGTTCTCGAAATGCGTTTGTCGAGTGCTCATTAAGAAAGTTTCTATACAAGTTTCTGAATGAACTCCTTAAGAAAAGTTCTTCATAAGTTCCCTATGAAAGAATCCTTTGAAGCATCTGGTCGTCACAAATGTTTTGACTACTTGTGGAGCCAAAACGGACTCCGTATGAGTCGGATATAAATGTTTTAGCTAACACCGCGCAAAACTGATTCCGAACGACAGTTACAGACTAGCTCTTGTGTAGTTGCACTCGATTTTTTCCATTCTACTTCACAAAACATCTCCATATGAGATCCAATTACTTGTAGGGAAATGCGAGAGACCTCGATTATGAGGATGCACTAGGTCCATAGCTGGGACTTTGTGTATGTTTTCGAAATACGTTTGTCGAGTGCTCATTAAGAAAGTTTCTATACAAGTTTCTGAACGAACTGCTTAAGAAAAGTTCTCCAAAAGTTCCCTATGAAAGAATCCTTTGAAGCATCTGGTCGTCACAAACGTTTTTACTACCTGTGGAGCCAAAATGGACTCCGTATGAGTCAGATATCCATGTTTCAGTTAATGGTGCGCAAAACTGATTCCGAACGATAGTTACAGACTAGTTCTTGTGTAGTTGCACTCGATATTTTCCATTCTACTTCACTAAACATCTCCATATGAGATCCAATTACTTGTCGAGAAATGGAAGAGACCTCGGTTATGATGATGCACTAGGTCCATAGCTGGGACTTTGTGTATGTTCTCGAAATGCGTTTGTCGAGTGCTCATTAAGAAAGTTTCTATACAAGTTTCTGAACGAACTCCTGAAGAAAAGTTCTCCATAAGTTCTATGAAAGAATCCTTTGAAGCATCTCGTCATCACAAATGTTTTGATTACTTGTGGAGCCAAAACGGACTCCGTATGAGTCAGATATCCATGTTTCAGTGAACACTGCGCAAAACTGATTCCAAACGACAGTTACAGACTAGTTCTTGTGTAGTTGCACTCGATTTTTTCCATTCTACTTCACTAAACATCTCGATATGAGATCCAATTACTTTTAGGGAATTGCAAGAGACCTCGGTTATGATGATGCACTAGGTCCATAGCCGGGACTTTTTGTATGTTCTCGAAATGCGTTTGTCAAGTGCTCATTATGAAATTTCTATACAAGTTTCTGAACGACCTCCTTAAGAAAAGTTCTCCAAAGGTTCCCTATGAAAGAATCCTTTGAAGCATCTGGTCGTCACAAACGTTTTTCCTACTTGTTCCAGTTAACACTGCACAAAACTAATTCCGAACGACGGTTACAGACTAGTTCTTGTGTAGTTGCACTCGATTTTTTCCATTCTACTTCACTAAAAATCTCCATATGATATCCAATTACTTGTAGGGAAATGCAAGAGACCTCAGTTATGAGGATGCACTAGGTCCATAGGTGGGACTTTGTGTATGTTCTCGAAATGCGTTTGTCGAGTGCTCATTAAGAAAGTTTATATACAAGTTTCTGAACGAACTCCTTAAGAAAAGTTCTCCAAAGTTTCCCTATGAAAGAATTCTTTGAAGCATCTGGTCGTCACAAACATTTTGACTACTTGTGGAGCCAAAACGGACTCCGTATGAGTCACATATCCATGTTTCAGTTAACACTGCGCAAAACTGATTCCGAACAACGGTTACAGACTAGTTCTTGTGTAGTTGCACTCGATTTTTTCCATTCTACTTCACTAAACATCTCCATATGAGATCCAATTACATGTAGAGAAATGCAAGAGACCTCGGTTATGATGATGCACTACGTCCATAGCCGAGACTTTTTGTTTGTTCTCGAAATGCGTTTGTCGAGTGCTCATTCAGAAAGTTTCTATACAAGTTTCTGAACGAACTCCTTAAGAAAAGTTCTCCAAAGGTTCCCTATGAAAGAATACTTTGAAACATCTGGTCGTCACAAAAGTTTTGACTACTTGTGGAGCCAAAACGGAGTCCGTATGAGTCAGATATCCATTTTTCAGTTAACACTGCGCAAAACTGATTCCGGACGACGGTTACAGACTAGTTCTTGTGTAGTTGCACTCGATGTTTTCCATTCTACTTCACTAAACATCTCCATATGAGATCCAATTACTTGTAGGGAAATGCAAGAGACCTCGGCTATGATGATGCACTAGGTCCATAGCCGGGACTTTTTGTTTGTTCTCGAAATGCGTTTGTCAAGTGCTCATTCAGAAATTTCTATACAAGTTTCTGAACGAACTCCTTAAGAAAAGTTCTCCAAAGGTTCCCTATGAAAGAATCCTTTGAAGCATCTGGTCGTCACAAAAGTTTTGCCTACTTGTGGAGCCAAAACGGACTCCGTATGAGTCAGATATCCATTTTTCAGTTAACACTGCGCAAAACTGATTCCGAACGACGGTTACAGACTAGTTCTTGTGTAGTTGCACTCGATTTTTTTCTATTCTACTTCACTAAACATCTCCATATGAGATCCAATTACTTGTAGGGAAATGCAAAAGACCTCGGTTATGAGGATGCACTAGGTCCATAGCTGGGACTTTGTGTATGTTCTCGAAATCCGTTTGTCGAGTGCTCATTCAGAAAGTTTCTATACAAGTTTCTGAACGAACACCTTAAGAAAAGTTCTCCAAAGGTTACCTATGAAAGAATCCTTTGAAGCATCTGGTCGTCACAAACGTTTTGACTACTTGTGGATCCAAAACGGACTCCGTATGAGTCAGATATCCATGTTCCAGTTAACATTGCGCAAAACTGATTCCGAACGACGGTTACAGACTAGTTCTTGTGTAGTTGCACTCGATGTTTTCCATTCTACTTCACTAAATATCTCCATATGAGATCCAATTACTTTTAGGGAAATGCAAGAGACCTCGGTTATGAGGATGCACTAGGTCCATAGCCGGGACTGTTTGTTCTCGAAATGCGTTTGTCAAGTGCTCATGAAGAAAGTTTATATACCAGCTTTGAACGAACTCCTTAAGAAAAGTTCTCCAAAGGTTCCCTATGAAAGAATCCTTTGAAGCATCTGGTCGTCACAAACATTTTGACTACTTGTGGAGCCAAAATGGACTCCGTATGAGTCAGATATCCATGTTTCAGTTAACACTGCACAAAACTGATTCCGAACGACGGTTACAAACTAGTTCTTGTGTAGTTGCACTCGATTTTTTTCTATTCTACTTCACTAAACATCTCCATATGAGATCCAATTACTTGTAGGGAAATGAAAGAGACCTCGGTTATGAGGATGCACTAGGTCCATAGCTGGGACTTTGTGTATGTTCTCGAAATGCGTTTGTCGAGTTCTAATTAAGAAAGTTTCTATACAAGTTTCTGAACGAACTCCTTAAGAAAAGTTCTCCAAAAGATCTCTACGAAAGAATCCTTTGAAGCACCTGGTCGTCACAAACGTTTTGACTACTTGTGGAGCCAAAACGGACTCCGTATGAGTCAGATATCCATGTTTCAGTTAACACTGCGCAAAACTGATTCCGAACGACGGTTACAGACTAGTTCTTGTGTAGTTGCACTCGATCTTTTCCATTATACTTCACTAAATATCTCCATATGATATCCAATTACTTGTAGGGAAATGCAAGAGACCTCGGTTATGAGGATGCACTAGGTCCATAGCTGGGACTTTGTGTATGTTCTCGAAATGTGTTTGTCGAGTGCTCATTAAGAAAGTTTATATACAAGTTTCTGAATAAACTCCTTAAGAAAAGTTCTCCCAAGGATCCCTATGAAACAATCTTTCGAAGCATCTGGTCGTCACAAATGTTTTGACTACTTGTGGAGCCAAAACGGACTCCGTATGAGTCACATATCCATGTTTCAGTTAACATTGATCAAAACTGATTCCGAACGACACTTACAAACTAGTTCTTGTGTAGTTGCACTATTTTTTTTCCATTCTACTTCACTAAACATCTCCATATGAGATCCAATTACTTGTAGGGAAATGCAAGAGACCTCGGTTATGATGATTCACTACGTCCATAGCCGAGACTTTTTGTTTGTTCTCGAAATGCGTTTGTCAAGTGCTCATTATGAAATTTCTATACAAGTTTCTGAACGACCTCCTTAAGAAAAGTTCTCCAAAGGTTCCCAATGAAAGAATCCTTTGAAGCATCTGGTCGTCACAAACGTTTTTCCTACTTGTTCCAGTTAACACTGCGCAAAACTGATTCCGAACGACGGTTACAGACTAGTTCTTGTGTAGTTGCACTCGATTTTTTCCATTCTACTTCACTAAAAATCTCCATATGATATCCAATTACTTGTAGGGAAATGCAAGAGACCTCAGTTATGAGGATGCACTAGGTCCATAGGTGGGACTTTGTGTATGTTCTCGAAATGCGTTTGTCGAGTGCTCATTAAGAAAGTTTATATACAAGTTTCTGAACGAACTCCTTAAGAAAAGTTCTCCGAAGTTTCCCTATGAAAGAATTATTTGAAGCATCTGGTCGTCACAAACATTTTGACTACTTGTGGAGCCAAAATGGACTCCGTATGAGTCACATATCCATGTTTCAGTTAACACTGCGCAAAACTGATTCCGAACAACGGTTACAGACTAGTTCTTGTGTAGTTGCACTCGATTTTTTCCATTCTACTTCACTAAACATCTCCATATGAGATCCAATTACTTGTAGAGAAATGCAAGAGACCTCGGTTATGATGATGCACTACGTCCATAGCCGAGACTTTTTGTTTGTTCTCGAAATGCGTTTGTCGAGTGCTCATTCAGAAAGTTTCTATACAAGTTTCTGAACGAACTCCTTAAGAAAAGTTCTCCAAAGGTTCCCTATGAAAGAATACTTTGAAACATCTGGTCGTCACAAAAGTTTTGACTACTTGTGGAGCCAAAACGGACTCCGTATGAGTCAGATATCCATTTTTCAGTTAACACTGCGCAAAACTGATTCCGGACGATGGTTACAGACTAGTTCTTGTGTAGTTGCACTCGATGTTTTCCATTCTACTTCACTAAACATCTCCATATGAGATCCAATTACTTGTAGGGAAATGCAAGAGACGTCGGTTATGATGATGCACTAGGTCCATAGCCGGGACTTTTTGTTTGTTCTCGAAATGCGTTTGTCAAGTGCTCATTAAGAAATTTCTATACAAGTTTCTGAACGAACTCCTTAAGAAAAGTTCTCCAAAGGTTCCCTATGAAAGAATCCTTTGAAGCATCTGGTCGTCACAAAAGTTTTGCCTACTTGTGGAGCCAAAACGGACTCCGTATGAGTCAGATATCCATTTTTCAGTTAACACTGCGCAAAACTGATTCCGAACGACGGTTACAGACTAGTTCTTGTGTAGTTGCACTCGATTTTTTTCTATTCTACTTCACTAAACATCTCCATATGAGATCCAATTACTTGTAGGGAAATGCAAAAGACCTCGGTTATGAGGATGCACTAGGTCCATAGCTGGGACTTTGTGTATGTTCTCGAAATCCGTTTGTCGAGTGCTCATTCAGAAAGTTTCTATACAAGTTTCTGAACGAACACCTTAAGAAAAGTTCTCCAAAGGTTACCTATGAAAGAATCCTTTGAAGCATCTGGTCGTCACAAACGTTTTGACTACTTGTGGATCCAAAACGGACTCCGTATGAGTCAGATATCCATGTTCCAGTTAACATTGCGCAAAACTGATTCCGAACGACGGTTACAGACTAGTTCTTGTGTAGTTGCACTCGATGTTTTCCATTCTACTTCACTAAATATCTCCATATGAGATCCAATTACTTTTAGGGAAATGCAAGAGACCTCGGTTATGAGGATGCACTAGGTCCATAGCCGGGACTGTTTGTTCTCGAAATGCGTTTGTCAAGTGCTCATGAAGAAAGTTTATATACCAGCTTTGAACGAACTCCTTAAGAAAAGTTCTCCAAAGGTTCCCTATGAAAGAATCCTTTGAAGCATCTGGTCGTCACAAACATTTTGACTACTTGTGGAGCCAAAATGGACTCCGTATGAGTCAGATATCCATGTTTCAGTTAACACTGCACAAAACTGATTCCGAACGACGGTTACAAACTAGTTCTTGTGTAGTTGCACTCGATTTTTTTCTATTCTACTTCACTAAACATCTCCATATGAGATCCAATTACTTGTAGGGAAATGAAAGAGACCTCGGTTATGAGGATGCACTAGGTCCATAGCTGGGACTTTGTGTATGTTCTCGAAATGCGTTTGTCGAGTTCTAATTAAGAAAGTTTCTATACAAGTTTCTGAACGAACTCCTTAAGAAAAGTTCTCCAAAAGATCTCTACGAAAGAATCCTTTGAAGCACCTGGTCGTCACAAACGTTTTGACTACTTGTGGAGCCAAAACGGACTCCGTATGAGTCAGATATCCATGTTTCAGTTAACACTGCGCAAAACTGATTCCGAACGACGGTTACAGACTAGTTCTTGTGTAGTTGCACTCGATCTTTTCCATTATACTTCACTAAATATCTCCATATGATATCCAATTACTTGTAGGGAAATGCAAGAGACCTCGGTTATGAGGATGCACTAGGTCCATAGCTGGGACTTTGTGTATGTTCTCGAAATGTGTTTGTCGAGTGCTCATTAAGAAAGTTTATATACAAGTTTCTGAATAAACTCCTTAAGAAAAGTTCTCCAAAGGATCCCTATGAAACAATCTTTCGAAGCATCTGGTCGTCACAAATGTTTTGACTACTTGTGCAGCCAAAACGGACTCCGTATGAGTCACATATCCATGTTTCAGTTAACATTGATCAAAACTGATTCCGAACGACACTTACAAACTAGTTCTTGTGTAGTTGCACTATTTTTTTTCCATTCTACTTCACTAAACATCTCCATATGAGATCCAATTACTTGTAGGGAAATGCAAGAGACCTCGGTTATGATGATTCACTACGTCCATAGCCGAGACTTTTTGTTTGTTCTCGAAATGCGTTTGTCAAGTGCTCATTATGAAATTTCTATACAAGTTTCTGAACGACCTCCTTAAGAAAAGTTCTCCAAAGGTTCCCAATGAAAGAATCCTTTGAAGCATCTGGTCGTCACAAACGTTTTTCCTACTTGTTCCAGTTAACACTGCGCAAAACTGATTCCGAACGACGGTTACAGACTAGTTCTTGTGTAGTTGCACTCGATTTTTTCCATTCTACTTCACTAAAAATCTCCATATGATATCCAATTACTTGTAGGGAAATGCAAGAGACCTCAGTTATGAGGATGCACTAGGTCCATAGGTGGGACTTTGTGTATGTTCTCGAAATGCGTTTGTCGAGTGCTCATTAAGAAAGTTTATATACAAGTTTCTGAACGAACTCCTTAAGAAAAGTTCTCCGAAGTTTCCCTATGAAAGAATTCTTTGAAGCATCTGGTCGTCACAAACATTTTGACTACTTGTGGAGCCAAAATGGACTCCGTATGAGTCACATATCCATGTTTCAGTTAACACTGCGCAAAACTGATTCCGAACAACGGTTACAGAC
Source organism: Aegilops tauschii subsp. strangulata (assembly GCF_002575655.3). Lineage (NCBI taxonomy): Eukaryota > Viridiplantae > Streptophyta > Magnoliopsida > Poales > Poaceae > Aegilops > Aegilops tauschii. The sequence goes on from NC_053040.3 coordinate 117,896,788, forward strand.
TAGTTCTTGTGTAGTTGCACTCGATTTTTTCCATTCTACTTCACTAAACATCTCCATATGAGATCCAATTACTTGTAGAGAAATGCAAGAGACCTCGGTTATGATGATGCACTACGTCCATAGCCGAGACTTTTTGTTTGTTCTCGAAATGCGTTTGTCGAGTGCTCATTCAGAAAGTTTCTATACAAGTTTCTGAACGAACTCCTTAAGAAAAGTTCTCCAAAGGTTCCCTATGAAAGAATACTTTGAAACATCTGGTCGTCACAAAAGTTTTGACTACTTGTGGAGCCAAAACGGACTCCGTATGAGTCAGATATCCATTTTTCAGTTAACACTGCGCAAAACTGATTCCGGACGATGGTTACAGACTAGTTCTTGTGTAGTTGCACTCGATGTTTTCCATTCTACTTCACTAAACATCTCCATATGAGATCCAATTACTTGTAGGGAAATGCAAGAGACGTCGGTTATGATGATGCACTAGGTCCATAGCCGGGACTTTTTGTTTGTTCTCGAAATGCGTTTGTCAAGTGCTCATTCAGAAATTTCTATACAAGTTTCTGAACGAACTCCTTAAGAAAAGTTCTCCAAAGGTTCCCTATGAAAGAATCCTTTGAAGCATCTGGTCGTCACAAAAGTTTTGCCTACTTGTGGAGCCAAAACGGACTCCGTATGAGTCAGATATCCATTTTTCAGTTAACACTGCGCAAAACTGATTCCGAACGACGGTTACAGACTAGTTCTTGTGTAGTTGCACTCGATTTTTTTCTATTCTACTTCACTAAACATCTCCATATGAGATCCAATTACTTGTAGGGAAATGCAAAAGACCTCGGTTATGAGGATGCACTAGGTCCATAGCTGGGACTTTGTGTATGTTCTCGAAATCCGTTTGTCGAGTGCTCATTCAGAAAGTTTCTATACAAGTTTCTGAACGAACACCTTAAGAAAAGTTCTCCAAAGGTTACCTATGAAAGAATCCTTTGAAGCATCTGGTCGTCACAAACGTTTTGACTACTTGTGGATCCAAAACGGACTCCGTATGAGTCAGATATCCATGTTCCAGTTAACATTGCGCAAAACTGATTCCGAACGACGGTTACAGACTAGTTCTTGTGTAGTTGCACTCGATGTTTTCCATTCTACTTCACTAAATATCTCCATATGAGATCCAATTACTTTTAGGGAAATGCAAGAGACCTCGGTTATGAGGATGCACTAGGTCCATAGCCGGGACTGTTTGTTCTCGAAATGCGTTTGTCAAGTGCTCATGAAGAAAGTTTATATACAAGCTTTGAACGAACTCCTTAAGAAAAGTTCTCCAAAGGTTCCCTATGAAAGAATCCTTTGAAGCATCTGGTCGTCACAAACATTTTGACTACTTGTGGAGCCAAAATTGACTCCGTATGAGTCAGATATCCATGTTTCAGTTAACACTGCACAAAACTGATTCCGAACGACGGTTACAAACTAGTTCTTGTGTAGTTGCACTCGATTTTTTTCTATTCTACTTCACTAAACATCTCCATATGAGATCCAATTACTTGTAGGGAAATGAAAGAGACCTCGGTTATGAGGATGCACTAGGTCCATAGCTGGGACTTTGTGTATGTTCTCGAAATGCGTTTGTCGAGTTCTAATTAAGAAAGTTTCTATACAAGTTTCTGAACGAACTCCTTAAAAAAAGTTCTCCAAAAGTTCCCTACGAAAGAATCCTTTGAAGCACCTGGTCGTCAAAAACGTTTTGACTACTTGTGGAGCCAAAACGGACTCCGTATGAGTCAGATATCCATGTTTCAGTTAACACTGCGCAAAACTGATTCCGAACGACGGTTACAGACTAGTTCTTGTGTAGTTGCACTCGATCTTTTCCATTATACTTCACTAAATATCTCCATATGATATCCAATTACTTGTAGGGAAATGCAAGAGACCTCGGTTATGAGGATGCACTAGGTCCATAGCTGGGACTTTGTGTATGTTCTCGAAATGTGTTTGTCGAGTGCTCATTAAGAAAGTTTATATACAAGTTTCTGAATAAACTCCTTAAGAAAAGTTCTCCAAAGGATCCCTATGAAACAATCTTTCGAAGCATCTGGTCGTCACAAATGTTTTGACTACTTGTGGAGCCAAAACGGACTCCGTATGAGTCACATATCCATGTTTCAGTTAACATTGCGCAAAACTGATTCCGAACGACACTTACAAACTAGTTCTTGTGTAGTTGCACTATTTTTTTTCCATTCTACTTCACTAAACATCTCCATATGAGATCCAATTACTTGTAGGGAAATGCAAGAGACCTCGGTTATGATGATGCACTAGGTCCATAGCCGGGACTTTTTGTTTGTTCTCGAAATGCGTTTGTCAAGTGCTCATTCAGAAATTTCTATACAAGTTTCTGAACGAACTCCTTAAGAAAAGTTCTCCAAAGGTTCCCTATGAAAGAATCCTTTGAAGCATCTGGTCGTCACAAAAGTTTTGCCTACTTGTGGAGCCAAAACGGACTCCGTATGAGTCAGATATCCATTTTTCAGTTAACACTGCGCAAAACTGATTCCGAACGACGGTTACAGACTAGTTCTTGTGTAGTTGCACTCGATTTTTTTCTATTCTACTTCACTAAACATCTCCATATGAGATCCAATTACTTGTAGGGAAATGCAAAAGACCTCGGTTATGAGGATGCACTAGGTCCATAGCTGGGACTTTGTGTATGTTCTCGAAATCCGTTTGTCGAGTGCTCATTCAGAAAGTTTCTATACAAGTTTCTGAACGAACACCTTAAGAAAAGTTCTCCAAAGGTTACCTATGAAAGAATCCTTTGAAGCATCTGGTCGTCACAAACGTTTTGACTACTTGTGGATCCAAAACGGACTCCGTATGAGTCAGATATCCATGTTCCAGTTAACATTGCGCAAAACTGATTCCGAACGACGGTTACAGACTAGTTCTTGTGTAGTTGCACTCGATGTTTTCCATTCTACTTCACTAAATATCTCCATATGAGATCCAATTACTTTTAGGGAAATGCAAGAGACCTCGGTTATGAGGATGCACTAGGTCCATAGCCGGGACTGTTTGTTCTCGAAATGCGTTTGTCAAGTGCTCATGAAGAAAGTTTATATACAAGCTTTGAACGAACTCCTTAAGAAAAGTTCTCCAAAGGTTCCCTATGAAAGAATCCTTTGAAGCATCTGGTCGTCACAAACATTTTGACTACTTGTGGAGCCAAAATGGACTCCGTATGAGTCAGATATCCATGTTTCAGTTAACACTGCACAAAACTGATTCCGAACGACGGTTACAAACTAGTTCTTGTGTAGTTGCACTCGATTTTTTTCTATTCTACTTCACTAAACATCTCCATATGAGATCCAATTACTTGTAGGGAAATGAAAGAGACCTCGGTTATGAGGATGCACTAGGTCCATAGCTGGGACTTTGTGTATGTTCTCGAAATGCGTTTGTCGAGTTCTAATTAAGAAAGTTTCTATACAAGTTTCTGAACGAACTCCTTAAGAAAAGTTCTCCAAAAGTTCCCTACGAAAGAATCCTTTGAAGCACCTGGTCGTCACAAACGTTTTGACTACTTGTGGAGCCAAAACGGACTCCGTATGAGTCAGATATCCATGTTTCAGTTAACACTGCGCAAAACTGATTCCGAACGACGGTTACAGACTAGTTCTTGTGTAGTTGCACTCGATCTTTTCCATTATACTTCACTAAATATCTCCATATGATATCCAATTACTTGTAGGGAAATGCAAGAGACCTCGGTTATGAGGATGCACTAGGTCCATAGCTGGGACTTTGTGTATGTTCTCGAAATGTGTTTGTCGAGTGCTCATTAAGAAAGTTTATATACAAGTTTCTGAATAAACTCCTTAAGAAAAGTTCTCCAAAGGATCCCTATGAAACAATCTTTCGAAGCATCTGGTCGTCACAAATGTTTTGACTACTTGTGGAGCCAAAACGGACTCCGTATGAGTCACATATCCATGTTTCAGTTAACATTGCGCAAAACTGATTCCGAACGACACTTACAAACTAGTTCTTGTGTAGTTGCACTATTTTTTTTCCATTCTACTTCACTAAACATCTCCATATGAGATCCAATTACTTGTAGGGAAATGCAAGAGACCTCGGTTATGATGATTCACTACGTCCATAGCCGAGACTTTTTGTTTGTTCTCGAAATGCGTTTGTCAAGTGCTCATTATGAAATTTCTATACAAGTTTCTGAACGACCTCCTTAAGAAAAGTTCTCCAAAGGTTCCCTATGAAAGAATCCTTTGAAGCATCTGGTCATCACAAACGTTTTTCCTACTTGTTCCAGTTAACACTGCGCAAAACTGATTCCGAACGACGGTTACAGACTAGTTCTTGTGTAGTTGCACTCGATTTTTTCCATTCTACTTCACTAAAAATCTCCATATGATATCCAATTACTTGTAGGGAAATGCAAGAGACCTCAGTTATGAGGATGCACTAGGTCCATAGGTGGGACTTTGTGTATGTTCTCGAAATGCGTTTGTCGAGTGCTCATTAAGAAAGTTTATATACAAGTTTCTGAACGAACTCCTTAAGAAAAGTTCTCCAAAGTTTCCCTATGAAAGAATTCTTTGAAGCATCTGGTCGTCACAAACATTTTGACTACTTGTGGAGCCAAAACGGACTCCGTATGAGTCACATATCCATGTTTCAGTTAACACTTCGCAAAACTGATTCCGAACAACGGTTACAGACTAGTTCTTGTGTAGTTGCACTCGATTTTTTCCATTCTACTTCACTAAACATCTCCATATGAGATCCAATTACTTGTAGAGAAATGCAAGAGACCTCGGTTATGATGATGCACTACGTCCATAGCCGAGACTTTTTGTTTGTTCTCGAAATGCGTTTGTCGAGTGCTCATTCGGAAAGTTTCTATACAAGTTTCTGAACGAACTCCTTAAGAAAAGTTCTCCAAAGGTTCCCTATGAAAGAATACTTTGAAACATCTGGTCGTCACAAAAGTTTTGACTACTTGTGGAGCCAAAACGGACTCCGTATGAGTCAGATATCCATTTTTCAGTTAACACTACGCAAAACTGATTCCGGACGACGGTTACAGACTAGTTCTTGTGTAGTTGCACTCGATGTTTTCCATTCTACTTCACTAAACATCTCCATATGAGATCCAATTACTTGTAGGGAAATGCAAGAGACCTCGGTTATGATGATGCACTAGGTCCATAGCCGGGACTTTTTGTTTGTTCTCGAAATGCGTTTGTCAAGTGCTCATTCAGAAATTTCTATACAAGTTTCTGAATGAACTCCTTAAGAAAAGTTCTCCAAAGGTTCCCTATGAAAGAATCCTTTGAAGCATCTGGTCGTCACAAAAGTTTTGCCTACTTGTGGAGCCAAGACGGACTCCGTATGAGTCAGATATCCATTTTTCAGTTAACACTGCGCAAAACTGATTCCGAACGACGGTTACAGACTAGTTCTTGTGTAGTTGCACTCGATTTTTTTCTATTCTACTTCACTAAACATCTCCATATGAGATCCAATTACTTGTAGGGAAATGCAAAAGACCTCGGTTATGAGGATGCACTAGGTCCATAGCTGGGACTTTGTGTATGTTCTCGAAATCCGTTTGTCGAGTGCTCATTCAGAAAGTTTCTATACAAGTTTCTGAACGAACACCTTAAGAAAAGTTTTCCAAAGGTTACCTATGAAAGAATCCTTTGAAGCATCTGGTCGTCACAAACGTTTTGACTACTTGTGGATCCAAAACGGACTCCGTATGAGTCAGATATCCATGTTCCAGTTAACATTGCGCAAAACTGATTCCGAACGACGGTTACAGACTAGTTCTTGTGTAGTTGCACTCGATGTTTTCCATTCTACTTCACTAAATATCTCCATATGAGATCCAATTACTTTTAGGGAAATGCAAGAGACCTCGGTTATGAGGATGCACTAGGTCCATAGCCGGGACTGTTTGTTCTCGAAATGCGTTTGTCAAGTGCTCATGAAGAAAGTTTATATACAAGCTTTGAACGAACTCCTTAAGAAAAGTTCTCCAAAGGTTCCCTATGAAAGAATCCTTTGAAGCATCTGGTCGTCACAAACATTTTGACTACTTGTGGAGCCAAAATGGACTCCGTATGAGTCAGATATCCATGTTTCAGTTAACACTGCACAAAACTGATTCCGAACGACGGTTACAAACTAGTTCTTGTGTAGTTGCACTCGATTTTTTTCTATTCTACTTCACTAAACATCTCCATATGAGATCCAATTACTTGTAGGGAAATGAAAGAGACCTCGGTTATGAGGATGCACTAGGTCCATAGCTGGGACTTTGTGTATGTTCTCGAAATGCGTTTGTCGAGTTCTAATTAAGAAAGTTTCTATACAAGTTTCTGAACAAACTCCTTAAGAAAAGTTCTCCAAAAGTTCCCTACGAAAGAATCCTTTGAAGCACCTGGTCGTCACAAACGTTTTGACTACTTGTGGAGCCAAAACGGACTCCGTATGAGTCAGATATCCATGTTTCAGTTAACACTGCGCAAAACTGATTCCGAACGACGGTTACAGACTAGTTCTTGTGTAGTTGCACTCGATCTTTTCCATTATACTTCACTAAATATCTCCATATGATATCCAATTACTTGTAGGGAAATGCAAGAGACCTCGGTTATGAGGATGCACTAGGTCCATAGCTGGGACTTTGTGTATGTTCTCGAAATGTGTTTGTCGAGTGCTCATTAAGAAAGTTTATATACAAGTTTCTGAATAAACTCCTTAAGAAAAGCTCTCCAAAGGATCCCTATGAAACAATCTTTCGAAGCATCTGGTCATCACAAATGTTTTGACTACTTGTGGAGCCAAAACGGACTCCGTATGAGTCACATATCCATGTTTCAGTTAACATTGCGCAAAACTGATTCCGAACGACACTTACAAACTAGTTCTTGTGTAGTTGCACTATTTTTTTTCCATTCTACTTCACTAAACATCTCCATATGAGATCCAATTACTTGTAGGGAAATGCAAGAGACCTCGGTTATGATGATTCACTACGTCCATAGCCGAGACTTTTTGTTTGTTCTCGAAATGCGTTTGTCAAGTGCTCATTATGAAATTTCTATACAAGTTTCTGAACGACCTCCTTAAGAAAAGTTCTCCAAAGGTTCCCTATGAAAGAATCCTTTGAAGCATCTGGTCGTCACAAACGTTTTTCCTACTTGTTCCAGTTAACACTGCGCAAAACTGATTCCGAACGACGGTTACAGACTAGTTCTTGTGTAGTTGCACTCGATTTTTTCCATTCTACTTCACTAAAAATCTCCATATGATATCCAATTACTTGTAGGGAAATGCAAGAGACCTCAGTTATGAGGATGCACTAGGTCCATAGGTGGGACTTTGTGTATGTTCTCGAAATGCGTTTGTCGAGTGCTCATTAAGAAAGTTTATATACAAGTTTCTGAACGAACTCCTTAAGAAAAGTTCTCCAAAGTTTCCCTATGAAAGAATTCTTTGAAGCATCTGGTCGTCACAAACATTTTGACTACTTGTGGAGCCAAAATGGACTCCGTATGAGTCACATATCCATGTTTCAGTTAACACTGCGCAAAACTGATTCCGAACAACGGTTACAGACTAGTTCTTGTGTAGTTGCACTCGATTTTTTCCATTCTACTTCACTAAACATCTCCATATGAGATCCAATTACTTGTAGAGAAATGCAAGAGACCTCGGTTATGATGATGCACTACGTCCATAGCCGAGACTTTTTGTTTGTTCTCGAAATGCGTTTGTCGAGTGCTCATTCAGAAAGTTTCTATACAAGTTTCTGAACGAACTCCTTAAGAAAAGTTCTCCAAAGGTTCCCTATGAAAGAATACTTTGAAACATCTGGTCGTCACAAAAGTTTTGACTACTTGTGGAGCCAAAACGGACTCCGTATGAGTCAGATATCCATTTTTCAGTTAACACTGCGCAAAACTGATTCCGGACGACGGTTACAGACTAGTTCTTGTGTAGTTGCACTCGATGTTTTCCATTCTAATTCACTAAACATCTCCATATGAGATCCAATTACTTGTAGGGAAATGCAAGAGACCTCGGTTATGATGATGCACTAGGTCCATAGCCGGGACTTTTTGTTTGTTCTCGAAATGCGTTTGTCAAGTGCTCATTCAGAAATTTCTATACAAGTTTCTGAACGAACTCCTTAAGAAAAGTTCTCCAAAGGTTCCCTATGAAAGAATCCTTTGAAGCATCTGGTCGTCACAAAAGTTTTGCCTACTTGTGGAGCCAAAACGGACTCCGTATGAGTCAGATATCCATTTTTCAGTTAACACTGCGCAAAACTGATTCCGAACGACGGTTACAGACTAGTTCTTGTGTAGTTGCACTCGATTTTTTTCTATTCTACTTCACTAAACATCTCCATATGAGATCCAATTACTTGTAGGGAAATGCAAAAGACCTCGGTTATGAGGATGCACTAGGTCCATAGCTGGGACTTTGTGTATGTTCTCGAAATCCGTTTGTCGAGTGCTCATTCAGAAAGTTTCTATACAAGTTTCTGAACGAACACCTTAAGAAAAGTTCTCCAAAGGTTACCTATGAAAGAATCCTTTGAAGCATCTGGTCGTCACAAACGTTTTGACTACTTGTGGATCCAAAACGGACTCCGTATGAGTCAGATATCCATGTTCCAGTTAACATTGCGCAAAACTGATTCCGAACGACGGTTACAGACTAGTTCTTGTGTAGTTGCACTCGATGTTTTCCATTCTACTTCACTAAATATCTCCATATGAGATCCAATTACTTTTAGGGAAATGCAAGAGACCTCGGTTATGAGGATGCACTAGGTCCATAGCCGGGACTGTTTGTTCTCGAAATGCGTTTGTCAAGTGCTCATGAAGAAAGTTTATATACAAGCTTTGAACGAACTCCTTAAGAAAAGTTCTCCAAAGGTTCCCTATGAAAGAATCCTTTGAAGCATCTGGTCGTCACAAACATTTTGACTACTTGTGGAGCCAAAATGGACTCCGTATGAGTCAGATATCCATGTTTCAGTTAACACTGCACAAAACTGATTCCGAACGACGGTTACAAACTAGTTCTTGTGTAGTTGCACTCGATTTTTTTCTATTCTACTTCACTAAACATCTCCATATGAGATCCAATTACTTGTAGGGAAATGAAAGAGACCTCGGTTATGAGGATGCACTAGGTCCATAGCTGGGATTTTGTGTATGTTCTCGAAATGCGTTTGTCGAGTTCTAATTAAGAAAGTTTCTATACAAGTTTCTGAACGAACTCCTTAAGAAAAGTTCTCCAAAAGTTCCCTACGAATGAATCCTTTGAAGCACCTGGTCGTCACAAACGTTTTGACTACTTGTGGAGCCAAAACGGACTCCGTATGAGTCAGATATCCATGTTTCAGTTAACACTGCGCAAAACTGATTCCGAACGACGGTTACAGACTAGTTCTTGTGTAGTTGCACTCGATCTTTTCCATTATACTTCACTAAATATCTCCATATGATATCCAATTACTTGTAGGGAAATGCAAGAGACCTCGGTTATGAGGATGCACTAGGTCCATAGCTGGGACTTTGTGTATGTTCTCGAAATGTGTTTGTCGAGTGCTCATTAAGAAAGTTTATATACAAGTTTCTGAATAAACTCCTTAAGAAAAGTTCTCCAAAGGATCCCTATGAAACAATCTTTCGAAGCATCTGGTCGTCACAAATGTTTTGACTACTTGTGGAGCCAAAACGGACTCCGTATGAGTCACATATCCATGTTTCAGTTAACATTGCGCAAAACTGATTCCGAACGACACTTACAAACTAGTTCTTGTGTAGTAGCACTATTTTTTTCCATTCTACTTCACTAAACATCTCCATATGAGATCCAATTACTTGTAGGGAAATGCAAGAGACCTCGGTTATGATGATTCACTACGTCCATAGCCGAGACTTTTTGTTTGTTCTCGAAATGCGTTTGTCAAGTGCTCATTATGAAATTTCTATACAAGTTTCTGAACGACCTCCTTAAGAAAAGTTCTCCAAAGGTTCCCTATGAAAGAATCCTTTGAAGCATCTGGTCGTCACAAACGTTTTTCCTACTTGTTCCAGTTAACACTGCGCAAAACTGATTCCGAACGACGGTTACAGACTAGTTCTTGTGTAGTTGCACTCGATTTTTTCCATTCTACTTCACTAAAAATCTCCATATGATATCCAATTACTTGTAGGGAAATGCAAGAGACCTCAGTTATGAGGATGCACTAGGTCCATAGGTGGGACTTTGTGTATGTTCTCGAAATGCGTTTGTCGAGTGCTCATTAAGAAAGTTTATATACAAGTTTCTGAACGAACTCCTTAAGAAAAGTTCTCCAAAGTTTCCCTATGAAAGAATTCTTTGAAGCATCTGGTCGTCACAAACATTTTGACTACTTGTGGAGCCAAAACGGACTCCGTATGAGTCACATATCCATGTCTCAGTTAACACTGCGCAAAACTGATTCCGAACAACGGTTACAGACTAGTTCTTGTGTAGTTGCACTCGATTTTTTCCATTCTACTTCACTAAACATCTCCATATGAGATCCAATTACTTGTAGAGAAATGCAAGAGACCTCGGTTATGATGATGCACTACGTCCATAGCCGAGACTTTTTGTTTGTTCTCGAAATGCGTTTGTCGAGTGCTCATTCAGAAAGTTTCTATACAAGTTTCTGAACGAACTCCTTAAGAAAAGTTCTCCAAAGGTTCCCTATGAAAGAATACTTTGAAACATCTGGTCATCACAAAAGTTTTGACTACTTGTGGAGCCAAAACGGAGTCCGTATGAGTCAGATATCCATTTTTCAGTTAACACTGCGCAAAACTGATTCCGGACGACGGTTACAGACTAGTTCTTGTGTAGTTGCACTCGATGTTTTCCATTCTACTTCACTAAACATCTCCATATGAGATCCAATTACTTGTAGGGAAATGCAAGAGACCTCGGTTATGATGATGCACTAGGTCCATAGCCGGGACTTTTTGTTTGTTCTCGAAATGCGTTTGTCAAGTGCTCATTCAGAAATTTCTATACAAGTTTCTGAACGAACTCCTTAAGAAAAGTTCTCCAAAGGTTCCCTATGAAAGAATCCTTTGAAGCATCTGGTCGTCACAAAAGTTTTGCCTACTTGTGGAGCCAAAACGGACTCCGTATGAGTCAGATATCCATTTTTCAGTTAACACTGCGCAAAACTGATTCCGAACGACGGTTACAGACTAGTTCCTGTGTAGTTGCACTCGATTTTTTTCTATTCTACTTCACTAAACATCTCCATATGAGATCCAATTACTTGTAGGGAAATGCAAAAGACCTCGGTTATGAGGATGCACTAGGTCCATAGCTGGGACTTTGTGTATGTTCTCGAAATCCGTTTGTCGAGTGCTCATTCAGAAAGTTTCTATACAAGTTTCTGAACGAACACCTTAAGAAAAGTTCTCCAAAGGTTACCTATGAAAGAATCCTTTGAAGCATCTGGTCGTCACAAACGTTTTGACTACTTGTGGATCCAAAACGGACTCCGTATGAGTCAGATATCCATGTTCCAGTTAACATTGCGCAAAACTGATTCCGAACGACGGTTACAGACTAGTTCTTGTGTAGTTGCACTCGATGTTTTCCATTCTACTTCACTAAATATCTCCATATGAGATCCAATTACTTTTAGGGAAATGCAAGAGACCTCGGTTATGAGGATGCACTAGGTCCATAGCCGGGACTGTTTGTTCTCGAAATGCGTTTGTCAAGTGCTCATGAAGAAAGTTTATATACAAGCTTTGAACGAACTCCTTAAGAAAAGTTCTCCAAAGGTTCCCTATGAAAGAATCCTTTGAAGCATCTGGTCGTCACAAACATTTTGACTACTTGTGGAGCCAAAATGGACTCCGTATGAGTCAGATATCCATGTTTCAGTTAACACTGCACAAAACTGATTCCGAACGACGGTTACAAACTAGTTCTTGTGTAGTTGCACTCGATTTTTTTCTATTCTACTTCACTAAACATCTCCATATGAGATCCAATTACTTGTAGGGAAATGAAAGAGACCTCGGTTATGAGGATGCACTAGGTCCATAGCTGGGACTTTGTGTATGTTCTCGAAATGCGTTTGTCGAGTTCTAATTAAGAAAGTTTCTATACAAGTTTCTGAACGAACTCCTTAAGAAAAGTTCTCCAAAAGTTCCCTACGAAAGAATCCTTTGAAGCACCTGGTCGTCACAAACGTTTTGACTACTTGTGGAGCCAAAACGGACTCCGTATGAGTCAGATATCCATGTTTCAGTTAACACTGCGCAAAACTGATTCCGAACGACGGTTACAGACTAGTTCTTGTGTAGTTGCACTCGATCTTTTCCATTATACTTCACTAAATATCTCCATATGATATCCAATTACTTGTAGGGAAATGCAAGAGACCTCGGTTATGAGGATGCACTAGGTCCATAGCTGGGACTTTGTGTATGTTCTCGAAATGTGTTTGTCGAGTGCTCATTAAGAAAGTTTATATACAAGTTTCTGAATAAACTCCTTAAGAAAAGTTCTCCAAAGGATCCCTATGAAACAATCTTTCGAAGCATCTGGTCGTCACAAATGTTTTGACTACTTGTGGAGCCAAAACGGACTCCGTATGAGTCACATATCCATGTTTCAGTTAACACCGCGCAAAACTGATTCCGAACGACACTTACAAACTAGTTCTTGTGTAGTTGCACTATTTTTTTTCCATTCTACTTCACTAAACATCTCCATATGAGATCCAATTACTTGTAGGGAAATGCAAGAGACCTCGGTTTTGATGATTCACTACGTCCATAGCCGAGACTTTTTGTTTGTTCTCGAAATGCGTTTGTCAAGTGCTCATTAAGAAATTTCTATACAAATTTGTGAACGAACTCCTTAAGAAAAGTTCTCCACAGGTTCCCTGTGAAAGAATCCTTTGAAGCATCTGGTCGTCACAAAAGTTTTGCCTACTTTTGGAGCCAAAACGGACTCCGTATGAGTCAGATATCCATTTTTCAGTTAACACTGCGCAAAACTGATTCCGAACGACGGTTACAGACTAGTCCTTGTGTAGTTGCACTCGATTTTTTCCATTCTACTTCACTAAACATCTCCATATGAGATCCAATTACTTGTAGGGAAATTCAAGAGACCTCAGTTATGAGGATGCACTAGGTCCATAGCTGGGACTTTGTGTATGTTCTCGAAATGCGTTTGTCGAGTGCTCATTCTGAAAGTTTCTATACAAGTTTCTGAACGAACTCCTTAAGGAAAGTTCTCCAAAATTTCCTATGAAAGAATCCTTTGAAGCATCTGGTCATCACAAACGTTTTGACTACTTGTGGATCCAAAACGGACTCCGTATGAGTCAGATATCCATGTTCCAGTTAACACTGCGGAAAACTGATTCCGAACGACGGTTACAGACTAGTTCTTGTGTAGTTGCACTCGATTTTTTCCATTCTACTTCACTAAACATCTCCATATGAGATCCAACTACTTGTAGGGAAATGCAAGAGACCTCGGTTATGATGATTCACTACGTCCATAGCCGAGACTTTTTGTTTGTTCTCGAAATGCGTTTGTCAAGTGCTCATTAAGAAATTTCTATACAAGTTTCTGAACGAACTCCTTAAGAAAAGTTCTCCAAAGGTTTCCTATGAAAGAATCCTTTGAAGCATATGGTCGTCACAAAAGTTTTGCCTACTTTTGGAGCCAAAACGGACTCCGTATGAGTCAGATATCCATTTTTCAGCTAACACTGCGCAAAACTGATTCCGAACGACGGTTACAGACTAGTTCTTGTGTAGTTGCACTCGATTTTTTCCATTCTACTTCACTAAACATCTCCATATGAGATCCAATTACTTGTAGGGAAATGCAAGAGACCTCAGTTATGAGGATGCACTAGGTCCATAGCTGGGACTTTGTGTATGTTCTCGAAATGTGTTTGTCGAGTGCTCATTCAGAAAGTTTCTATACAAGTTTCTGAACGAACTCCTTAAGAAAAGTTCTCCCAAATTTCCTATGAAAGAATCCTTTGAAGCATCTGGTCATCACAAACGTTTTGACTACTTGTGGATCCAAAACAGACTCCGTATGAGTCAGATATCCATGTTCCAGTTAACATTGCGCAAAACTGATTCCGAACGACGGTTACAGACTAGTTTTTGTGTAGTTGCACTCGATTTTTTCCATTCTACTTCACTAAACATCTCCATATGAGATCCAATTACTTGTAGGGAAATGCAAGAGACCTCGGTTATGAGGATGCTTTAGGTCCATAGCTGGGACTTTGTGTATGTTCTCGAAATGCGTTTGCCGAGTGCTCATGAAGAAAGTTTATATACAAGTTTCTGAACGAACTCCTTAAGAAAAGTTCTCCAAAGGTTCCCTATGAAAGAATCCTTTGAAGCATCTGGTCGTCACAAACATTTTGACTACTTGTGGAGCCAAAACGGACTCCGTATGAGTCAGATATACATGTTTCAGTTAACACTGCGCAAAACTGATTCCGAACAACGGTTACAGACTAGTTCTTGTGTAGTTGCACTCGATGTTTTCCATTCTACTTCACTAAACATCTCCATATGAGATCCAATTACTTGTAGGGAAATGCAAGAGACCTCGGTTATGACGATGCACTAGGTCCATAGCCGGGACTTTTTGTTTGTTCTCGAAATGCGTTTGTCAAGTGCTCATTAAGAAATTTCTATACAAGTTTTTGAACGAACTCCTTAAGAAAAGTTCTCCAAAGGTTCCCTATGAAAGAATCCTTTGAAGCATCTGGTCGTCACAAAAGTTTTGCCTACTTGTGGAGCCAAAACGGACTCCGTATGAGTCAGATATCCATTTTTCAGTTAACACTGCGCAAAACTGATTCCGAACGACGGTTACAGACTAGTTCTTGTGTAGTTGCACTCGATTTTTTTCCATTCTACTTCACTAAACATCTCCATATGAGATCCAATTACTTGTAGGGAAATGCAAGAGACCTCGGTTATGAGGATGCACTAGGTCCATAGCTGGGACTTTGTGTATTTTCTCGAAATGCGTTTGTCGAGTGCTCATTCAGAAAGTTTCTATACAAGTTTCTGAACGAACTCCTTAAGAAATGTTCTCCAAAGGTTACCTATGAAAGAATCCTTTGAAACATCTGGTCGTCACAAACGTTTTGACTACTTGTGGAGCCAAAACGGACTCCGTATGAGTCAGATATCCATTTTTCAGTTAACACTGCACAAAACTGATTCCGAACGACGGTTACAGACTAGTTCTTGTGTAGTTGCACTCGATTTTTTCCATTCTACTTCACTAAACATCTCCATTTGAGATCCAATTACTTGTAGGGAAGTGCAAGAGACCTCAGTTATGAGGATGCACTAGGTCCATAGCTGGGACTTTGTGTATGTTCTCGAAATGCGTTTGTCGAGTGCTCATTCAGAAAGTTTCTATACAAGTTTCTGAACGAACTCCTTAAGAAAAGTTCTCCAAAAGTTCCCTACGAAAGAATCCTTTGAAGCACCTGGTCGTCACAAATGTTTTGACTACTGGTGGAGCCAAAACGGACTCCGTATGAGTCAGATATCCATGTTTCAGTTAACACTGCGCAAAACTGATTCCGAACGACAGTTACAGACTAGTTCTTGTGTAGTTGCACTCGATCTTTTCCATTATACTTCACTAAACATCTCCATATGATATCCAATTACTTGTAGGGAAATGCAAGAGACCTCAGTTATGAGGATGCACTAGGTCCATAGCTGGGACTTTGTGTATGTTCTCGAAATGCGTTTGTCGAGTGCTCATTAAGAAAGTTTATATACAAGTTTCTAAATGAACTCCTTAAGAAAAGTTCTCCAAAGGTTCCCTATGAAACAATCTTTCGAAGCATCTGGTCGTCACAAATGTTTTGACTACTTGTGGATCCAAAACGGACTCCGTATGAGTCACATATCCATGTTTCAGTTAACACCGCGCAAAACTGATTCCGAACGACAGTTACAGACTAGTTCTTGTGTAGTTGCACTCGATATTTTCCATTCTACTTCACTAAACATCTCCATATGAGATCCAACTACTTGTAGGGAAATGCAAGAGACCTCGGTTATGATGATGCATTAGGTCCATAGCTGGGACATTGTGTATGTTCTCGAAATGCGTTTGTCGAGTGCTCATTAAGAAATTTCTATACAAGTTTCTGAACGAACTCCTTAAGAAAAGTTCTCCAAAGGTTCCCTATGAAAGAATCCTTTGAAGCATCTGGTCGTCACAAACGTTTTGACTACTTGTGGAGCCAAAACGGACTCCGTATGAGTCAGATATCCATTTTTCAGTTTACACTGCGCAAAACTGATTCCGAACGACGGTTACAGACTAGTTCTTGTGTAGTTGCACTCGATTTTTTCCATTCTACTTCATTAAACATCTCCATATGAGATCCAATTACTTGTAGGGAAATGCAAGAGACCTCAGTTATGATTATGACTAGGTCCATAGCCGGGACTTTGTATATGCTTTCGAAATGCGTTTGTCGAGTGCTAATTAAGAAAGTTTCTGTACAAGTTTATGAACAAACTCCTTAAGAAAAGTTCTCCAAAAGTTCCCTACGAAAGATTCCTTTGAAGCACCTAGTCGTCACAAATGTTTTGACTACTGGTGGAGCCAAAACGGACTCCGTATGAGTCAGATATCCATTTTTCAGTTAACATTGCGCAAAACCGATTACGAACGACGGTTACAGACTAGTACTTGTGTAGTTGCACTCGATTTTTTCCATTCTACTTCACTAAACATCTCCATATGAGATCCAATTACTTGTAGGTAAATGCAAGATACCTCGGTTATGAGGATGCACTAGGTCCATAGATGGGACTTTGTGTATGTTCTCGAAATCCGTTTGTCGAGTGCTCATTCAGAAAGTTTCTATACAAGTTTCTGAACGAACTCCTTAAGAAAAGTTCTCCAAAATTTCCTATGAAAGAATCCTTTGAAGCATCTGGTCGTCAAAAACGTTTTGACTACTTGTGGATCCAAAACGGACTTCGTATGAGTCAGATATCCATGTTCCAGTTAACATTGCGCAAAACTGATTCCGAACGACGGTTACAGACTAGTTCTTGTGTAGTTGCGCTCGATTTTTTCCATTCTACTTCACTAAACATCTCCATATGAGATCCAATTACATGTAGGTAAATGCAAGAGACCTCGGTTATGTGGATGCACTAGGTCCATAGCTGGGACTTTGTGTATGTTCTCGAAATTCGTTTGTCGAGTGCTCATTAAGAAAGTTTCTATACAAGTTTCTGAACGAACTCGTTAAGAAAAGTTCTCCAAAATTTCCTATGAAAGAATCCTTTGAAGCATCTGGTCGTCACAAACGTTTTGACTACTTGTGGATCCAAAACGGACTCCGTATGAGTCAGATATCCATGTTCCAGTTAACATTGCGCAAAACTGATTCCGAACGACGGTTACAGACTAGTTCTTGTGTAGTTGCACTTGATTTTTTCCATTCTACTTCACTAAACATCTCCATATGAGATCCAATTACTTGTAGGGAAATGCAAGAGACCTCGGTTATGAGGATGCACTAGGTCCATAGCTGGGACTTTGTGTATGTTCTCGAAATGCGTTTGCCGAGTGCTCATGAAGAAACTTTATATACAAGTTTCTGAACGAACTCCCTAAGAAAAGTTCTCCAAAGGTTCCCTATGAAAGAATCCTTTGAAGCATCTGGTCGTCACAAACATTTTGACTACTTGTGGAGCCAAAACGGACTCCGTATGAGTCAGATATCCATGTTTCAGTTAACACTGCGCAAAACTGATTCCGAACAACGGTTACAGACTAGTTCTTGTGTAGTTGCACTCGATGTTTTCCATTATACTTCACTAAACATCTCCATATGAGATCCAATTACTTGTAGGGAAATGCGAGAGACCTCGGTTATGATGATGCACTAGGTCCATAGCCGGGACTTTTTGTTTGTTCTCGAAATGCGTTTGTCAAGTGCTCATTAAGAAATTTCTATACAAGTTTCTGAACGAACTCCTTAAGAAAAGTTCTCCAAAGGTTCCCTATGAAAGAATCCTTTGAAGCATCTGGTCGTCACAAAAGTTTTGCCTACTTGTGGAGCCAAAATGGACTCCGTATGAGTCAGATATCCATTTTTCAGTTAATACTGCGCAAAACTGATTCCGAACGACGGTTACAGACTAGTTCTTGTGTAGTTGCACTCAATTTTTTTTCCATTCTACTTCACTAAACATATCCATATGAGATCCAATTACTTTTAGGGAAATGCAAGAGACCTCGGTTATGAGGATGCACTAGGTCCATAGCAGGGACTTTGTCTATTTTCTCGAAATGCGTTTGTCGAGTGCTCATTCAGAAAGTTTCTATACAAGTTTCTGAACGAACTCCTTAAGAAAAGTTCTCCAAAGGTTACCTATGAAAGAATCCTTCGAAACGTCTGGTCGTCACAAACGTTTTGACTACTTGTGGAGCCAAAACGGACTCCGTATGAGTCAGATATCCATTTTTCAGTTAACACTGCGCAAAACTGATTCCGAACGACGGTTACAGACTAGTTCTTGTGTAGTTGCACTCGATTTTTTCCATTCTACTTCACTAAACATCTCCATATGAGATCCAATTACTTGTAGGGAAATGCAAGAGACATCTGTTACGAGGATGCACTTGGTCCATAGCTGGGACTTTGTCTATGTTCTCGAAATGCGTTTGTCAAGTGCTCATTAAGAAAATCTCTATACAAGTTTCTGAACGAACTCCTTAAGAAAAGTGCTCCAAAAGTTCCCTATGAAAGAATCCTTTGAAGCATCTGGTCGTCACAAACGTTTTGACTACCTGTGGAGCCAAAACGGACTCCGTTTGAGTCAGATATCCATGTTTCAGTTAACACTGCGTAAAACTGATTCCAAACGACAGTTACAGACTAGTTCTTGTGTAGTTGCACTCGATCTTTTCCATTATACTTCACTAAACATCTCCATATGAGATCCAATTACTTGTAGGGAACTGCAAGAGACCTCGGTTATGAGGATGCACTAGGTCCATAGCTGGGACTTTGTGTATGTTCTCGAAATGCGTTTGTCGAGTGCTCATTAAGAAAGTTTATATACAAGTTTCTGAATGAACTCCTTAAGAAAAGTTCTGCAAAGGTTCCCTATGAAACAATCTTTCGAAGCATCTGGTCGTCACAAATGTTTTGACTACGTGTGGAGCCAAAACGGACTCCGTATGAGTCACATATCCATGTTTCAGTTAACACTGCGCAAAACTGATTCCGAACGACACTTACAAACTAGTTGTTGTGTAGTTGCACTCGATTTTTTCCATTCTACATCACTAAACATCTCCATATGAGATCCAATTACTTGTAGGGAAATGCAAGAGACCTCGGTTATGAGGATGCACTAGGTCCATAGCTGGGACTTTGTGTATGTTCTCGAAATGCGTTTGTCGAGTGCTCATTCAGAAAGTTTCTATACAAGTTTCTGAACGAACTCCTTAAGAAAAGTTCTCCAAAATTTCCTATGAAAGAATCCTTTGAAGCATCTGGTCATCGCAAACGTTTTGACTACTTGTGGATCCAAAACGGACACCGTATGAGTCAGATATCCATGTTCCAGTTAACATTGCGCAAAACTGATTCCGAACGACGGTTACAGACTAGTTCTTGTCTAGTTGCACTCGATTTTTTCCATTCTACTTCACTAAACATCTCCATATGAGATCCAATTACTTGTAGGGAAAACTCAAGAGACCTCGGTTATGAGGATGCACTAGGTCCATAGCTGGGACTTTGTGTATGTTCTCGAAATGCGTTTGCCGAGTGCTCATGAAGAAACTTTATATACAAGTTTCTGAACGAACTCCCTAAGAAAATTTCTCCAAAGGTTCCCTATGAAAGAATCCTTTGAAGCATCTGGTCGTCACAGAAATTTTGACTACTTGTGGAGCCAAAACGGACTCCGTATGAGTCAGATATCCATGTTTCAGTTAACACTGCGCAAAACTGATTCCGAACAACGGTTACAGACTAGTTCTTGTGTAGTTGCACTCGATGTTTTCCATTATACTTCACTAAACATCTCCATATGAGATCCAATTACTTGTAGGGAAATGCGAGAGACCTCGGTTATGATGATGCACTAGGTCCATAGCCGGGACTTTTTGTTTGTTCTCGAAATGCGTTTGTCAAGTGCTCATTAAGAAATTTCTATACAAGTTTCTGAACGAACTCCTTAAGAAAAGTTCTCCAAAGGTTCCCTATGAAAGAATCCTTTGAAGCATCTGGTCGTCACAAAAGTTTTTCCTACTTGTGGAGCCAAAATGGACTCCGTATGAGTCAGATATCCATGTTCCAGTTAACATTGCGCAAAACTGATTCCGAACGACGGTTACAGACTAGTTCTTGTGTAGTTGCACTCGATTTTTTCCATTCTACTTCACTAAACATCTCCATATGAGATCCAATTACTTGTAGGGAAAACTCAAGAGACCTCGGTTATGAGGATGCACTAGGTCCATAGCTGGGACTTTGTGTATGTTCTCGAAATGCGTTTGCCGAGTGCTCATGAAGAAACTTTATATACAAGTTTCTGAACGAACTCCCTAAGAAAAGTTCTCCAAAGGTTCCCTATGAAAGAATCCTTTGAAGCATCTGGTCGTCAAAAACATTTTGACTACTTGTGGAGCCAAAACGGACTCCGTATGAGTCAGATATCCATGTTTCAGTTAACACTGCGCAAAACTGATTCCGAACAACGGTTACAGACTAGTTCTTGTGTAGTTGCACTCGATGTTTTCCATTATACTTCACTAAACATCTCCATATGAGATCCAATTACTTGTAGGGAAATGCGAGAGACCTCGGTTATGATGATGCACTAGGTCCATAGCCGGGACTTTTTGTTTGTTCTCGAAATGCGTTTGTCAAGTGCTCATTAAGAAATTTCTATACAAGTTTCTGAACGAACTCCTTAAGAAAAGTTCTCCAAAGGTTCCCTATGAAAGAATCCTTTGAAGCATCTGGTCGTCACAAAAGTTTTGCCTACTTGTGGAGCCAAAATGGACTCCGTATGAGTCAGATATCCATTTTTCAGTTAATACTGCGCAAAACTGATTCCGAACGACGGTTACAGACTAGTTCTTGTGTAGTTGCACTCAATTTTTTTTCCATTCTACTTCACTAAACATATCCATATGAGATCCAATTACTTGTAGGGAAATGCAAGAGACCTCGGTTATGAGGATGCACTAGGTCCATAGCAGGGACTTTGTCTATTTTCTCGAAATGCGTTTGTCGAGTGCTCATTCAGAAAGTTTCTATACAAGTTTCTGAACGAACTCCTTAAGAAAAGTTCTCCAAAGGTTACCTATGAAAGAATCCTTTGAAACGTCTGGTCGTCACAAACGTTTTGACTACTTGTGGAGCCAAAACGGACTCCGTATGAGTCAGATATCCATTTTTCAGTTAACACTGCGCAAAACTGATTCCGAACGACGGTTACAGACT